>NC_081840.1:89939402-91192394 GCF_963259705.1 Myotis daubentonii
AAAGAAAAAGAAAAAAAGGAGAGGCTGGGAGCTTCCGTCGCCAGGGGACTTGGCCAGCCTGAAAACAACCCTCAGCCCCTCACCCAGACTGGCCAGGCACCCCAGTGGGGACCCCACCCTGAAGGAGGTGTGACCAGCTACAAACAGCCATCAGTCCCTCACCCAGGCTGGCCAGGCACCCCAGCGGGACCCCCACCCTAATCCGGGAAACACTTCAGGGCAAACCAGCTGGCCCCCACCCATGCACCAGGCCTCTATCCTATCTAATAATAGACAAACATGGTAATTGACCATACCTTCGCCACACCTCCCATGGGCTAATCAGCACAATATGCAAATTAACCACCAACAAAGATGGCAGCTAATTTGCACACTGCAGGCAGGGCGGGACAGCGCAGCCGCCAGCGTGCGCTGCTGCCATCCCGGGCCGCAGGCTGGCCCCAGAAGCCCAAGAAGTTGCCCAGAAGCCGGTGATCTGGGGGAGATGGGCGTCAGGCCTGGGCAAGGGGCCGATCTGGCGATTGGAGGGTGATGGAGGTTGACGCCTCTGGCCGAGGCGTCAGGCCTGGGCGGGGAGCGGAGCCTGCAATGGGAGGGGTCTGGGGGTCCCCTGCCCAGGCCTGGGCAAGGGGCCGATCTGGCAATTGGAGGGTGATGGGGGTCAATGCCTCTGGCTGAGGCATCAGGTCTGGGCGAGGGTGGAGCTGGTGATCAGGGGGAGATGGGGATCCCCTGCCCAGGCCTGAAGCCTGAGCCAGAGGCGTCACGCCTGGGGCGGGGGCAAGCCAGCGATTGGTGTGAACTACAGAGGAAACACCTTTTCTTACCACTCATTGGTTAAGCTCCCTGTATGCCACTGATAATATTCTTAGTAATTTGGGTAATAAGAATCCAAAAAGGTGATCTAGGGTTTTTCACCACACTTCTGGCAAAAAAAAACGAAAGTCCGCTGCTGGAGGGCTAAGAAATGTCATATCCTGCCCTAGCCAGTTTGGCTCAGTGGATAATGGCTTGGCCTGCCGATGGCAGGGTCTGAGTTCAATTCTGACCAAGGGCATGTACCTAGGTTGCAGGCTCCTCCCTGGCTGGGGCCCAGGTCAGGGCTCATGCAGGAGGCAACCAATCAAAGTGTTCCTCTCACTTTGATGTTTATCTCTGTCTTTCCCTTTCTCTTCCACATTCTCTAAAAATCAATGGAAACAAATCCTCAGGTGAGGATAAAAATAAATAAATAAATAAATTATTATTATACGAAAGACACATCTTGAAAATGCCTAAAGAAAGTTGTCATTTTTTCATGGTGAAGGGACTGGAGTCTGTGTTGATGAAAACACCTTGGTGGCTGCGGTGACTGGCAGTGGCTGCAGCAGCGGAGAGATGGGGCTGGTGCCTTCCCCTGTCAGCCTGGTCACCTCCCACAAAGGGAGGCCAGACTGCGCCTTAGGCCCTATCCCCAAGGGGAGCAGGGAGCAGGCCTAAGCCATTACTAGGACATCCCCTGAGGGCTCCCAGTATGTGAGAGGGGGCAGGCTGGGCTGAAGGAACTGGGCAACCCCCTCCCCCGTGCACAAATTTCGTGCACTGGGCCCCTAGTCCTATATAATAAAAGGGTAATATGCAAATTGACCCTAACAGCAGAACAACTGGGAATGACTGGTGACACACATTGACCACCAGGGGGCAGACGCTCAATGCAGGAGCTGCCCTCTAGTGGTCAGTGCGCTCCCACAGGGGGAGCTCTGCTCAGCCACAAGCCAGGCTGACAGCTGCCAGTACAGCAGTGGTGGTGGGAGCCTCTCCTGCCTCCTCAGCAGCACTAAGGATGTCAGAATGCAGCTTAGGCCTGCTCCCCGCTGGCAAGTGGACATCCCCCGAGGGTTCCCGGGCTGCCAGAGGGATATCTGATTGCCAGCTTAGGCCCAATCCCCCCGGGGAGCAGGCCTAAGCCAGCAGGTGGTCATCCCCCTAGGGGTCCCAGACTGCAAGAGGGTACAGGCCGGATGACCCCCTGCCCCCGAGTGCACAAATTTTTGTGTACCGGGCCTCTAGTCTATACTAATAAAAGCCTAGGTGGCCCTTGCACCCTTGCATGACGCCCTCACGTCATCACAAGATAACCGCCCCCACGTTGTCACAAGATGGTCACAAGATAACCGGCAGGGGAGGGCAGTTGGGGGAAATCAGGCCTGCGGGGGAGGGCAGTTGGGGGTGAACGGGCCTGCAGGGGAGGGCAGCTGGGGGTGACCAGGCCTGCAGGGGAGGCCAGTTCGGGGCGACCAGGCCAGCAGGGGAGGGCAGTTGTGGGTGACCGGGCTAGCAGGTGAGGGCAGTTGGGGGCAATCAGGCCAGCAGGGGAGGGCAGTTGTGGGCAACCAGGCTGGCAGGGGAGGGCAGTTGGGGCCTTCAGGCTGGCAGGGGAGGGCAGTTTGGGGTGAGATCAGGCTGGCAGGGGAGGGCAGTTGGGGGTGATCAGGCCAGCAGGGGAGCAGTTAGGCGTCAATTAGGCTGGCAGGGGAGCCGTTAGGGGATGATCAGGCTGGCAGGTAGAAGTGGTTAGGGGCAATCAGGCAGGCAGTCGAGCAGTTAGGAGCCAGTGGTCCTGGATTGTGAGAGGGATGTCTGACTGCTGGTTTAGGCCCGATTGAGGGGTCCCAGATGGGAGAGGGTGCATGCCAGGCTGAGGGACATCCCCCCCACCCCCGTGCACGAATTTTGTGCACCAGGCCTCTAGTAAATTAATAATTAACAATATAGACAATGCTCTAAATATACTCCCCCAAATGCAAGTATCAAAGAAAACTAAGCTATAATGGCAACTTGAAGAATGCAAAGAAGGTAATTAGGTTAGGTAGTTACTTCAGCAGATAGTGGGTATACATGCAGAAATTGAAAATGAGTAATACTGCCCCACACCCTCATGATTTCCCTAATCTTCCAGACACTCGTATGTAGCAAAACATACAAAATCATATATTCCTCAATCAGTGAAAAGCATACGTTCATACACATTCTTATAGCCACATACGTTTTCATACATTCACTTCCTGTGTGGATCATTCATTGCATCTTGCTCTAGCTGGTTTGGCTCAGTGGATAAAGCATCAGCCTGCAGACTAAAGGGTCCTGAGTTCAAGTCCAGTCAAGGGCTCATACCCGGGTTGCAGACTTGATCCCCAGTAGGGGGTGTGCAGGAGGCAGCCGATCAATGATGTTGTCTCATCATTGATCTTTCTATCTCTTTCTCCCTCTCCCTTCCTCTCTGAAATAAATATATATATATATTTAAAAAAAAAGAGCTTCTTGATGCAATAGGCACAGCATCTATCTAGTACATGATACCTTAGTAGAGTAGACAATAAATAACTCAATTAATAATTAAAAGGATAATACCACAGTCCTAGTTAATTTTTTCCCTGCCATTACATAGTGTAAGCATAAAAACAATTATCTGCAATTATGGCATTTATTTTAATATGCCACTTTGAAGGTGATAAATGCTATAAACAAAATAAAATTGGGTATGTGATGGAGTTACTGGGTAGAGGGGGCGACTTTGCTAGGATGATCTGGAAAGGATTCTCTGAGGAACTGTCTATATGAGTCTGAGAATAGGACAATGAAAATGAGAAAGCCTGATGATGTGGAGAAAGAGCATTTCAAATAGAAAGAATAGTAAGTGCATAACTCCTGAGATAAGAACAAACTTGACATGCTGGCAGATTAGAATGACAGCCAGTAAGGCCACATGTGGTAAAGGGAAAAGAAAGCAAAAGAAGATAAGAACAGAGGGGTAGGCAGGAAGGTGGCCAAGTCACGTAGGGCATTAAAGGCCATAGTGGGGAATTCAAATTTTATTCTACATGCAATGAGAAACCATTTCTATATCACACAAATTATATCATTTCCAGTAGTGAAATTTACTCTGGAGCATGTGTATTTTCTGGTTTCTCTATCTATTCTTGTCATTAGGAGTATATTTATAGAAATTGAGGTTAAGGATAGAGTCTATGACATTAAAATAGAATTATTTTATGTAAGGTTGTTATATTTTGGGACTGAAACCATGGATATAATTCCATAACATTTATTAGCTATTATATTACTACACTTTTACTAAAATAATTAAAAATTTGTTATTCCTTAAATTTTTTTGAGCTAATTCTCTAGACTATATTTAGCATATAGTTCTTTGGAAAGTATATTGCAATTTTATTCCCAAATAACATAAAAATAGGAAATATTAAAATCAGACCAAACGGGTCTATAAAAGCTCACTCATTTGCTAAACTATTGTGACCAAATTTTTAAAAAGAAAATGAATTGCTGTCCATTACACTAACAGTATTTCAGAAGAAACTGACATCAATAAAAGGCTTCTTTCCCCTCTTTTGGGGAGGGGGGATCCAGGAAATGAAAGATAGACTAGAGAGTCCAACTAAATATGTTATAATTATCTGAACTTGATCTTTATCAAACTCGTAAAAGGATGATTCAGCTACCTATGAAGCAGAGTATCAGCAAGTGGCTAGAACAAGGAGACAGAGGAAATGAGACAAGCTCCTGTGAACACTTTATACCAATGCTTGCAGCACTTTTGATTTTTTTAGGGGTGAATAAACTCAGTTAAGTGGAAATTATTTTTAACAATTTTCCATCAATCTTTCTCAGGTAGAGATAATTTATAGAACAGATGATTTGAACTAGGGTTATATCAGGATTTTTGATATGGTGGAATAATATTTCTGAGAGATACTACTTTGTTAGGTTGAATGTTTGGTTAATTTGTTAAAGAAGTATAGTCTAAAAAAAAAGAAGTATAGTCTATATTGTAAAAATTCTGTTCCTACTGTCTTGAGCCTTGAAAAAGCTCCTCATCACAAGAAATAAAAGGATATATTTAAATATGTTCAAAGATATTTACCTCTTATTCTGAGAAAATAAAATGCTTAAAAATAATGTACAAAATCACCACATATTTTAAATAAAAAGTGAGAACTCAAATTAGTTTCTGTAAACTAGATATAAATGAGTTTCTCCTTTCAAGTTTAAAACAAAGAACCAGAGTCATAAATAATTCTAGCTTGCCAGAGGCATGGCTATTTCTTTATACTGACTGTCGACTATCTAATTTAATTAGAGGTATTAAACTCCATGCTGAGGTCAACGAGCCTTACATCCTCCAATATTACACTTCAACCAGTGCTCATTAATGTGTCTACTGAATGGATTAACACACTAAAGATATATGTACAAAGGAAAGGGGGACAACCTAATGATATCCAATTGTTCATTTGTAATAGGACACATGTTCTAGGCCTCAACTTATTACCTCTAATGTGGAATTTATTAAATTCAGGAGAAAAAATGCCAATACAGAAAGTGATTTTTTATTAAGGGGAACTGGTATAAGACAACTGGTTTCTATGATTAAATTTAAACATTTAACCTTTTATTAAAAAGAAATTGATACTATAATAGAGCTAAAATATAAGCCTGTTACTTAGAAAAATCTTACATACTAGCACTCTGAAGAGCAGATTAAGGACACGAGTAATAAAGAACAGGAAAAAGGAAAACTCAGTATATAGAGTAATAAATATTATGTTGACAGGTTTTACTTTTATATGGTAGGTACTATATATGTGAAAGCAGTGACATTTAAAATTTCAAAATACTTAGAGATTAAATAACACACTTCTAAATAACACATGGGTCAAAGATTCTCAAGAGAAAATAAAAAATATTTTGAACTAAATGAAAATAAAAAAGTTCTGGAAAAGGATACTAGTGATGGGTGTATAACAATAAATGAATTTTATGCCAATGGATTGTACATTTAAAGTAGTTAAAATGATAAATTTCATGTTGCATATATATTTTATATTTTAAAAAAACACCTTCCTATACTTATATGAAACTCTTAGTGTTCAAGGTTTAATCCCTCAAAATTCCAATATTTAAAATTTTCACCTTTTAAAAGTATAATTTCAAATAGAACTCAACTGTTTAACAATTCTTAAATGGTGTTATCATTTCCAAAATTAATTTTGTTGTGATACCTGATTGTTAAACATCCATTTCAGATTCTTCTTATATAGAGACAAACCATTGTGAATGTTTTGAATGAAATAATAAATCTTACTTGACATTTCTACAAAGGTCACAGGTACGAAGTTTAAGTACCATATAATGATCAGATTTAATATAGTGAAGTAAAAATATCCTGACATAATTTTTAAAAAGTATTTTAACAAAAAATGATATACTTTATTCTGCTCTTCTGCTTGCAATCTAAGGTACTATTAATTTTAGACTGTTCTGGGGTATAAAGTTGTATCCATGGAGCCAAAAAATGATGATGATGATAAATATGAGTCACTGCCAAGTTCTTAATTATTAAAATTATTTATCTTTTTGTATTATACTCATACTTACACACCTCCTCCTAAACCTACCACACTATATTGTCTGTGTCCATCATGGCTCTTTTTATACTTCTAAAAACTACATGCCAAGAAATTCTATAGCAAACCTCTATTGAACATGCTTTCCTACATTTATCAATTATCTTCATCTTTATTACTCATTTCAATCTAATTAGCATCCTTATATTACTTTTACTAACCATTACTCATTTAGTAAGCATTTTCCAACAATATTCTAAAATATAAACAAAATGCATCAAGGATATTAAATCAATCTTATAAAATACTTGAGTTCTGAAGTTCCTTTTTAATAGTGTGATAAGAGCACTGTTTTCATAGCTTATTAATGAAGTATACAGAGCTTTGATATCAAGCAACAAAATATCAAGTAAAATGACCTATGATATTAAGTTGGTTACATGCAGCAGTTTTGAATAAATGGAGGAGGAAGAAAAGATGGAGGAAGTGGAGAAGGCAAAGAGAAGAAATGTTGGACAAGATTTTAATTTTAAAGTATTTCTTCCTAACAAAACCATATACACACAACTGTTCTCTGAGGTATCCTTGTGGTCATTAAAATGATTTTTGAATAACGGTGCCAGCTACAGTAAAATGGTGTCATAAGTTTTAAAAGGTGTGGGCAATCAAAATTACTCCACTATCTCTCTCATAAAATTTATTTAAATTAATTAAGGCTTATTTTATCTGCTATTTTAGTTTTAATTAAAATTTATAATAAAGAATGTTATATTTTAAGTGCTTTTGTAATAATTTACTTTTTCCCCCTCCTTTAATCAATATAAATATATCTATCCGTACAAAGGGACTTGAAATATAATTTCACAACTTTGTATACACAAGTTTTTCAATTTGTCAGGTCTCCATTTTCTTGAAGGCAAATCTTCAGTTAAGACTATCAATCGTATCATTAAAGAAAATAGAGTTTGTTCTATAACAATACTGTTTCTGAAGACAGTATTGGGTGAGTACTCAGAATTAGTGTTTGATCAACTAGATTACTAGTACTTACATATTTTATATATTAATTTTTGTAAATACCAGGATTTTAACACTTACTTTTTTGGTCAAAGAGTCATCAGACTCAGAAGGCATTCTTGTTGAGACATGAAAAATTACTTCCATTGTAGAGGTAGCAAAATATGGTGTGGTCAATCCAGTGCTTTTGTTTTTTTGTAGTCCTCCCATGAAACCACAATGGTTTGTAAGATTTACCTAGAAGCAATGAAGAGGCACAATATTAATCAACTAAACAAAATTAAAAAAAACTCAGTTGAAAAAGAGCAAACTTTTCACTTTGTAAAAACAAGGGGAACACAGGGATCAATCAATGCTTGACCCAGAATTACCAGTTAGAGCCGCTCTATTCACTTTAGTATTTTTTCTTAAGTATTTGAAGATCCCTAATTAATAGGAGTTAATTAGAAAAGAAATGAACTGCTGTGTACTATGAATCTTTAGTTAGGCTACTAGGTGTTAATGGTAAATTGTAAAGGCTGTGGGGGACACCAAGGAAACAGAGTAAAAATCAAGTAGCAAAAATCAAGACTGGAAATGACTTAGGGAAAAGTTAAAACAGTAATGCCACTTTGATAAAATTATTAATTAGGTGTATCATATTTACTCCTCAAAACTGCCTTCCTAATTATTAGTACGTATCATTAGCCCCAAATAAGATTATCAAAATGCAGAACTTAAGCATACTTCAAATGCTTAATCAATCTGTGCAAAGATTTTTAAATATCTTTTTTTCTGATTCTAGATACAATAAAGGCTAATATCAGGGCCATTACATTGAATTATATTCCCTGGATCTGTGTGAATGCATGGAAGTCAGCAACTTAAGTTCATTATAGAAAATTAAAGAAATAATGGTGAAAAAAATTTTAAACACTGCTTAAATTTCTCCATTCAGAGAAACCACTTATACATGTTTTTAATAATAAATCTGGTATCTGATAAAGTGAAGAATCATAAAAAAAAAAATCTCT
This sequence comes from Myotis daubentonii, assembly GCF_963259705.1. Lineage (NCBI taxonomy): Eukaryota > Metazoa > Chordata > Mammalia > Chiroptera > Vespertilionidae > Myotis > Myotis daubentonii. The sequence goes on from NC_081840.1 coordinate 89,947,837, forward strand.
GTACTTTGTGAAGAGATATGTCTTTTAACCATCAGTATCAGCTACTAATGGGTGGACATTCCACTAATTTTTATACCATTACTATATGAGATTGATTCAGTAATACATTCATATAATTAACAATTCAAAAGATATACCTTCCATATCTCATCTCTGGCTACTCAGCTCTCCCAGAAAGCAATTTCTTACGTATCCTTCCAAAAATGTTCTCTGTATATACAAGTAAATTCTTTTATGTATGTGTGTATATACATACACATAGCACGCATATACAATGTTCTGCACTTTGTTTTTCTTGCACTTAAAATGTCTTGAAAAATATTCATTAGTAAGTAAAGAGCTTCCTCATTTTTTTTAAAAAATATATTTTATTGATTTTTTACAGAGAGGAAGGGAGAGAGATAGAGAGTTAGAAACATCGATGAGAGAGAAACATCGATCAGCTGCCTCCTGCACATCTCCCACTGGGGATATGCCCACAACCAAGGTACATGCCCTTGACCAGAATCGAACCCGGGACCTTTCAGTCCGCAGGCCGACACTCTATCCACTGAGCCAAACCGGTTAGGGCCTTCCTCATTTTTTTGTTTTCATGGCTTCACAGTTCATTTTCTTGATGAACAATAATTTAACTAGTCCCCTACTTGAAGGATTTCTAAGTTGTTTCCAATCTTTTGCCATTATAGTCAATGCTGCAGTGAATAACACTGAACACATCATGTTGCATTTGTGAAAGTAGATCTGTAGGACAAATACTCCAAAATGGAACTGTAAGTCAAAGGGCATGTGCACTTTTAATTTTGAAACCCACTAGCCAAATCGCTTTTCATACATGGCACCAATAGTGTATGAGAGTACCTGTTTCCCTCACACCATTTCAAATTATCAAACTTTATGATCTTTGCTAATCTGATAGGTGAAAATAATATCTTAGTGTAGTTTTGTTTTTGTTTTTTTTTAGTGACAAAGTTATTTTCAAGTCAATTATCTGATTATGTAAAGGAGAAAGTCTCAGTTTAATGTTCCCTTGCTGTAAACACTTCGGTAACACTTGCTGATCTCTATTCTTTTAAAATAACCTTTTTATCTGGAGATCATTGAAAATTCACATGAAGTTTTAAGAAATAATAAAAGAAATCCCATGTACCTTTTACCCAGATTCCTCCAGTGAAAAACTGTATTACAACCAGGATGCTGACATTGATAAAGTTAAAAGACAATATTTTCATCATGAGAGGAGCCATCATGTTGCCCTGTTATATGATTCACTCCCACCCCACTGCCTCCTTAATCCCTGGCAATAACTAATCTGTTCTTCACTATCAAAACTGTCATTTCAAGAATGTTATATAAATGAAATTATAGAGTATGCAACCCTCACAAGTGTTTGCAGATTTTTCAGTTAATGATTTCCAATTTGATCCCATTATATGATTTCAATGCTTTTAAATTTGAAGTTTGTTTTATGGTTCAACATATGATCTATTTTGGGAACTTAAAAAGAATATATATTCTGTTGTTGTCAGGCAGAGTGCTGTATAAATGCAATTAATCCCTCCTGATGATGGTGTTGAGTTCTTCCACATACTTGCTGATTTTCTGTCTGGTTCTTCTTTTAGTTGTTGAAAGAGTGGTGAAGTTTCCATCTATAATTGTGGATTTGTTCATTTCTTCTTTCAGTTTTGTCAGTTTTGCTTCACATATTTTGCAGTTCTGCTGTTCACTGCACATACAGGACTGTTATGTCTTCTTGGTAGAGTGACCCTTTTATCATTACACTAGAGCCGTGGTCGGCAAACCGCAGCTCGTGAGCCACATGCGGCTCTTTGGCCCCTTGAATATGGCTCTTCCACAAAATACCACGTGGGGGCGTGCATGTACAGTGCGATTGAAACTTCGTGGCCCATGCGCAGAAGTCGGTATTTTGTGGAAGAGCCACACTCAAGGGGCCAAGGAGCCGCATGTGGCTCACGAGCCGCGGTTTGCCGAGCTGCAGTTTGCCGAACACTGCACTAGAGGCCCGATGCACGAAATTCGTGCAAGGGGCTTGGCCCTTGCAGCCGCAGCAGCTGCCTCAGCCCTCACAGCCCTGGCTTCATCTGGAAGATCGGTTGGCTATCCTGTCTAATTAGCATATTATGCTTTTATTATTATAGATAATGTTCTCCCTGTCTATGGTAAGTTTCTGAAGCCCACTATTAATTGTAGTCATTCTGATTTTTCTTTGATTAATATTTGCATGATATAACTTTCCATCCTTTTACTTTCTAGCAGCCTATATTTTTATATATTAAGTGAGTTTCTTCTTCCTTTTTTCTTCTTCAAAATACAAACACAGACTTTATTACAAAACAGTTTTTCACACAACTGCAAGTTAAGATATTAGAATGGTATTCTGGTAACAAAATTTGTGAGAAATACTTGACCAAGTAAAAGCATGCAAGATTTCTCTGTAGTCAACGTTCTCAGACCTCTACAGAGGAGGACAACTGCATTTCCTCTAAGTAAAGCCAGGCAGTGAAAATGAGCACTGTGCATCACCCCATTGTGGGGCTCAATGCCTCCATCCCCGGGACTGCAGAAAGGGCAGGTTATGAGGACTGGAAGGGCCCTGCCTTCAGCCTTTGGGGGAGGAGGAGGAGGAACAGTGAAGGAGGAGAGAAGGAAAAGAGGAGAGAAGGAGGAGGAGGGGGAGGAAGAATGAATTGAGAGGCAGCTGAGTGCTCACCTGTGCTGCCTCCACTAATCTGTGCTCATCACTCTGGGGAGTTGCAGATGAAGAGGGATGTTGGTGAGGAACAGTAAGAAAAATTCGGTTTACTTTCCCAGCTTGTATTTATATTTTGTGCTTTAAAAAGCCTGGAGATTTAAGCTTCTGCTCAAATTCCAGAGTACAGTAATATCTCTAATGAAGGAAGGCTTAGGGCAGGTAATTCCCATCATATTTCTGAGAGGGACAAAGGTTAGGTAAGGATTATACCTTAGTTTTATTTTAGGAAATACTCCTTTTCCTAGTGCGTATGTGGATTTTTCAATCCAGTCTGCCAATTTTTAAGTGGTATATTTAGACATATTTAGCATACTTATATAATGACTGATATGTTAGGGCTGAAGCCTGTAATTTAATTTTTTGTCTTCTGTTTTATTGTTTCTCTTTTATTTTTCCTGCCTCCTATGGGTTAAAATTATCTAGAATTTCATTTTTATTTCTTTTGTTTTTAAATCCTCACCCCAGGATATACTTAGAGGGAGGAAGGGAGAGGAAGGGGGGGGGGGAGGGGGGGGAGAGAGAGAGAGAGAGAGAGAGAGAGAGAGAGAGAGAGAGAGAGAGAGAGAAACATTGATGAGAGAGAGAAACATCAATGGGTTGCCTCCCGTACATGCCTCTACCCAGGATTGAACCTACAGCGTTTTGGTGCATGGGATGACACTCCAAACAACTGAGACACTTGGTCAGGGCTTATCTATCATTTTTGAGTGTATTTTTAAAGTGTATTTCTTGGTATGTTTTTTAGTGGTTGCTCTTGGTATTATATGTACACTAGAGGCCTGGTGCTTGACATTTGTGCAGGGGGGGGGGGGGAGGGGCTGTGCCCTCTCACAGTCCAGGCCATCCCCTGAGGGGTCCTTAGTGCTGCCGCCGAGGCTGGAGAGGTTCCCGCCACTGCCGTTGCGCTTGCCAACCATGAGCCCGGCTTTTGGCTGAGCGGTGTTCCCCGTGGGAGCGCACTGACCACCAGGGGGCAGCTCCTGCATTGACCATCTGCCCCCTGGTGGTCAGTGTACATCATAGCGACTGGTCGTTCTGCCGTTCGGTCGATTTGCATATTAAGGTTTTATTATCTAGGATAGCTTATTATAGTTATGTACATACTAGTGCCCCAGTGCACGGATTTGTGCACATTGAAAGACTTTATATTTTTTTCATTTGTTTCAACTGTGTTCCCAATTGCTTGTTGAAGCATTTCCATTATGTCACTTTAAAATCTTTGTCATTTTTCCCTGGCCGGTGTGCTCAGTGGTTAGAGGGTTGACCTGCGCACCGAAGGGTTGCTGGTTCTATTCCTGATCAAGAACATGTACACCTCGGTGATGGGTTCACTCGCTGCCCGATTGGAGCATGTATGGGAGGCAACCAGTAGATATCTGTCTGTCTCTCTCTCTCCCTCCCTCAGTCCCTCCCTTACTTCTACTCTCTGAAAAGCAATGGGAGAAATATCCTTGGTGAAGATTAAACAACCAACCAACCAACCAAAATCTTTGTCCTCTTGGTTTTGGCATCTATTGTCTTTTCATTCAGTTTGAGACTTTCCTGGTTCTTTGTACAATTTCTGATTGAAGCCTGAATATTTTCAGATGTCAGTACTTCGTTCCTTTTCATGGCTGAATAATATTTTCATATGGATATACCATATTTTGTTTAGGGTTCAGATTGCTCCAAATCCTAGCCTACAGTTATTATTACTGCTATAACTATTTGATTCTAGTCATCCTAGTAGTGGTATCTCTGTGGTTTTGATTTGCATTTCTCTGATAATGATAACAGGCATTTTTTTCATGTGCTTACTGGTTGTTTATCTTCTTAGGAAAAATGTCCTTTGGCCATTTTTAAACTGGGTTGTCTTCTAATTATTAATTTATGTAAGTTCTTTGCAAATTTTAAAAGTGATTTGCTATTATATTTGCCAATTCTGTGGGTTGTCTTTTCACTTTGTTGATAATGCTCTTTGAAGCACAAAAGTTTAAATTTTAATGAACTCCAATTTATTGTTTTCCCTTTGCTGTTCATGTTTTTAGTGTCATATCTAAAAATTCCCGTTATTTATAAATTATACTTCAATACAGATGAAAAAAAAAAAGAATCCCTTGCCAAATCCAAGGTCATGAAGATTGACCCATTTTTGTCTTCAAAGAGTTTTTTTTTTTTTTTAAATACATTTTTTTTTTTATTTCAGAGAAAAAGGGAGAGGGAGAGAGAGATAGAAACAGCAATGATGAGAGAGAATAATTGATTGAATGCCTCCTGCAAGCCCCCTACTGGGGATTGAGCCCAGAATCCGGACATTTGCTCAACTGGGAATCAAACTGACTTCCTGGTTCATAGGTTGAAACTCAACCACTGAGCTACACTGGCCGGGCCTAAGAGTTTTTTTTTTCCTCTTTTTTATTGTTAGATTTTTCAAACATACAGCAAGGTTGAAAGAACACTCCTACATCTACCACTTAGATTCAACAACTGAAACCAGTCTTCTAAGAGTTTTAGCTCTTACATTCAGGTCTTTGATCCATTTGAGTTAAATTTTATATACAGTGTAAGAGGTAAGAATCCAACTTCATTCTTTTGCATGTGGCTTTCCAGGTGTTCCAGCATTATTCATTAAAAAGAGTATTCTTTCTCCACTAGATGGTCTTGGCACTCTTGTTGAAAATCAGTTGACCATGGATATATGGGTTTACTTCTGGAACCTCAATTGTATTTAATTGATAGATATGTCTATCTTTGATGCAAGTACCACAATGTTGTGGTACATTGCTGTGTACTAATTTGTTCCTTTTTCTTTTACTAATACTTATTACCAATACTTTTCTGCTTTGTATTTTTTAAACTGTAAATCTATTTACAATGTTTCTTTATACTTTCCACATACATAATCTCAGTTGGACTTCACATCACATCTGTTGGGTAAAAAAAGTATATTACCTTTGACAAATAAGCAAACAAACCCAGAGAGCTCAAATAACTTAGGGTGAAATAGCAGGTTAGATCAGCCATAAAATATAAACTGAATGATAAAGGCTTATGTATTGGACACTGTGCAAGAACTGGAATTTAAAAAGAAAACAAAATGGGGTAAAAATGTCTGCCTTCTAGTAGCTTACAGTCTAATGCAGTGGCCTTCAACAATTTTGCTTATGTATTCTTTACAAGAATTTTGAGAAACTATATATTAAATTGACAACTACAATGAAAATTTTCATCATGTTTAATGATGCAAGAGATAATTTCTAGTATACTGTATGTTACATATATATGCTTTAAACATATTTTCATCAAAATCTTAGAGCAATAGAGTTTGCTGAATACTTATAAAATGTCTGCTACTAACTTAATGACATATCAATCAGCCACATCAAATTCACTTTCTTGTCAGAACATGTCTGACACTTCATTTTTCAATTAAAGTAAACATATTAATATAAGTTTCTGTGGTAAATATCTCACTGCTGTTTTACAATTCTAAGATAGATTTGACATAGGAAATTTGATGTGAGTTGGTAGCCAGAATGACCTAAAGTGCAGTAGCTTTCCATATTTCTTGCTTTGCTTTTAGAAACACACTCTCTTGGGAACATGATCTCTTGAATGAACTGTCTTTTTTTGGTTCTAAACCTTCTGGGGCAATGCAGGACTCGGTGGGTGAGTGGTAAGCCTTTCTTTTACCAAAACAAAGGATAGAAAAGGAGAGGAAAGAGACTGCAAAAGGGTTCTCAGGCATTAACTTTAGTAAAGTTGAGAATCTATCTGAAAACTAATCTCCTTAAAACTAAACATGCTGATGTGCCCCCTAGAGAGCCTTGGTATAGTTCCAAGGATATTTATATCTTGGTTTGAAGACTATAATAGTCTAGTATTCGTAGCTGTGAAGAAAATCCAGATCTCTAAACCTATGCGTTTCATACTCTCTGACAATATACTGTCTCATAAAGTAGTCAACAATTTCTGTTCAAAGTCTCAACTGCTGCTGTCTTTGCAGATGAGATATAGGATAGAAACAATAATAAACCCACGGTATAGTTATTGAGTCTCCTAATATAATGCTTCTAAAATAAGCTAGACAAAACCCCACTACTGCTTCCAAATAGAAATAAAATATTTGGTATACTAGTAATTTAACAACAGTACCTCCCAACCAAGACCAGCTACAAAATCTTCATATGCTTGACTTCCTCCTGTATTTGTGAGAATGGAATGTTTATCTTCTTGTCCTTCAGCAACATAAAATACTGCGATCTTGTGTGTCTCTCGGCTATAAAATAAAAGATTAATTTATCGGTTATTATCCAATAATAATGTTCTGGGTACAAAGTATGTGGCAATAAAAAGATGAAAACGCTTTAAATATTATAATCTGTAGAGGGAGATGAGTAATTGTAAGTAAAAAATTATAAAAATTACAAAATTGCCATTGGAACAGAAGAAAGGTATGATTACTTCAGGCTGGAGAAACTTGAAGAAGAAGGTAATATTGAGTTGAGTGAAAGTAAGATTTGACGAAGAAGAGGAATTATATCAGGAAAGACACATAGGTGTGAGGGGATGAAGCATCTTAAGAGTTGCCTGTTGTACAATGTGGCTGAATCCCAGAGTTAAAGGAATTGTGGTTTAGAAATAATATAGGAGAATAGAGATGAGTGAGAAATGATTCATTTCTTCAAAAGTACTTATCATACAGAAGAAATGTATACACAAATATTATAAAACTCTCATCCATGGCAGTCTGGAAGACTGTGCAAGCCCAAGGTAATACCTTCTTTGGAGCAATCAGAGAGCGAACCTCCAAGCTACTAATCTCTGGGTGAACATGGGGCAAAAAAGCACTCGGAACATAATAGCTGCCTCCAAGCTACATCCACAGTAAACAATAAAAATATAACTGGTTAAAGGAAATAAAGCACAAACTTTTATTAATAAGTAGATTACGTCAACCCATGGAGAACCCTTGGTAGCAAGACTAAAAGAAAAAAAATTCAAAAAAAAAATGAGCATAGAGATCAGAGGCACACACCCTGGGCCTGGGGAACAGAGTTTGCAACATTAGCTCAGCCAACTCACTAGAAAATAAACAAATAATCAAGCAAACCATCACCACCACCACCACCACACTTTTATTTTTTTAAAATATATATTTTTTATTGATTTCAGAGAGGAAGGGAGAAGGAGAGATAGAAACATCAATGATGAGAGAGAATCATTGATCGGCTGCCTCCTGCACACCCCCTACTGGTATATACTAGTAGGTATGTGCCCTTGACAGGAATAAAACCCAGGACCCTTCAGTTCACAGGCCAACGCTCTATCCACTGAGCAAAACCAGCCAGGGCCCCCACAGACACACTTTTGATTCAAAGACACAGATAAAGTTGATAGCAAAAGAAATGGAAAAAGATACCATGCAAAGAGTAACCAAGAGAGCTGAAGTGGCTATACTAGTATCAGACTTGAAAACAAAAATTTTATTAGATTTAACATTTCATACTGTTAAAGGGTTAATCTAACAGGAAGACATGAAAATTAAAAACATATATGCACCTACCAATAGAGCTTCAAAGTACATGAAATGAAAGAAGACAGAATTGAAGGCAGAAATAGACATTTCTACAGTGTAGGAGACATCAATACCCCACTTTTTTTTTTTTTTTTTTTTTTTTTACAGAGAGGAAGGGAGAGGGATAGAGAGTTAGAAACATCGATGTGAGAAAAACATCGATCAGTTGCCTCCTGCACACTCTCTACTGGGGATGTGCCCGCAACCAAGGTACATGCCCTTGACCGGAATTGAACCTGGGACCCTTGAGTCCGCAGGCTGACACTCTATCCACTGAGCCAAACTGGTTAGGGCAATACCGCACTTTTAATAATGGGCAAAAAAAATCCCTAAGAAAATATCAACAAGGAATGAGAAGATTTGAGTAACAGTATAAACCAAGTAGGCCTAACAGACAACTACAGAACTATCCAACAGTAACAGAAAACACATTCTTCTCAAGCATACATGGAACATCTTTCAAGATAGACTACATGGTAAACCATAAAACAAGCCTCAATAAATTTGAAAGTCCTGAAATTATGCATAGTGGATTTTCTAATCACAATGGAATAAAATTAGGTATCAGTAAAAAAAGAAAATTTGGAAAATTCACATGTATGTGGAAATGAAACAAAGTACTCCTAAATAACTGATGGGTCAAAAAATATATCTCAAGGGGAATTAGGAAATATTAGAGATGAATGAAAATGAAAGCATAACATACCAAAACTGATGGCATGCAGGTAAAGCAGAGCTCATTGGTAAACTTATGGATGTAAATGCCTATATTAAAAAGAGGAAATATCTCACATCAATAACTAAATTTTCCACCTTAAAAAACTAGAAAAAGAAAACCAACTAAACTCAAAGCAAACAGAAAGAAAAAAATAATGAAGGCTAGCATGGAAATAAATGAAATAGAATAGAAAAATAATAGAGAAAAATCAAGGAAACCAAAACTTGGTTGACATGATAAAAAAAATTGACAATCTATCAGTAGATAAGCAAGAAAAAAAGAGAAACTCAAATTACTAAAAACCAGGGGGAAAACGAAGAGACCTCACTACATAGCTTACAGAAATAAATACCTTATGAATTATAAGGGAAGTAGTGATCTGGTGCATGGATTCGTACACATTGAAAGGAAATTAATTAGAAGATGGCTGGCGGGGCGGGATTGGGCTAGAAGGGCCGGACACGCCCTGGAGCCAACCTTCCTTGGTCCCCCCCTCCCCCTCCCGCACCTGCGGAGTGAGCAGGGTCCCTCCCACAGGTGGGGTCCCTTGGGCTGGCCTGTGGGGACCGGCCAAAACTGGCACTCTGACATCCCCCAAGGGGTCCCGGGGGATGCAAGAGGGCACTCTGCAAAGTTGCTGTCGTACAGGGTGTGGAACACAAATGCAAGTGTGCAGTAAACCAGACAGTGCCCCAGCAACAACATAACCCACAGCCGAAGGCAGAACTGTGTGGCCCCGTGAGGAATCGGGCTCCCTCCTCTCTGGTTTCGAGGTGCGTCACCTGAGAACTGCCGCTGCCAAGTCACTGCAGCTCGGCAGCTCCTGCGTTGAGTGTCCTGGTGGTCAGTGCACATCATCGCGACCGGTTGGACGGTGGGAGGGACACTTAGCATATTAGCCTTTCATATATATAGATACTACCAACAACTGCATGCCAACAAATTAGATAAATCAGATTAAATGGACAAATTCCTAGATAGACAGACATTACTAAAACCAACAGAGAAGAAATAGAATGCCTGAACAGATCAATAACAAATAAAGAGATTGAATTAGTAATTTGATTGAAAAGGAAGAGGTAAAATTACCTCTACTTGCAGATGAGATGATTTTGTACACAGAAAATCCTAAGGAATACATCAAAAAGCTATTAGAGCTTTCAATAAATGAGTTCAGCAAGTGTTCAGGATACAATATGTATATAGAAAAACCAATTGTATTTCTATACACTAGACACCTAGGATTTTGATGTTTCTATCTCTCTCCCTTCCTCTCTCTAAAACTTATTTAAAATTTTTTTTTAAAAAAGTTAAGCTCCTGCTACATATTTCTAGTCACAAAACCATCACCAAACTCTTAAATACTTTTAATAAACATTAAAGTAAACGAGCTATACACACACTTAAGAAAAACTGATAAAAAGAAGATAATTATTTTTCAACCTGTTTATTCCAGTTCAGAGTTACGGGTGGCTGGAGTTTACCCAAGTAGCTCAACATGCAAGACAGGAACCAATCCTGGACAAAATGCCATTCCATCACAGGGAGCACTCAGACACTCACCCACACTCACTCATACTGGGACAATTTAGATATGCCAATTAATCTAATGTGCACATCTTTGGAATATGGGAGGAAAATGGAGTACCTAGAAAAAAACCACTCAGACGTGGGGAGAATGTGAAAACTGCATAAAGAATAGATTTTCCCTCCTCATCAATGATATAATGAACATAGTTAGCTCTAGCTGGTTTTACTCAGTGGATAGAAGGGTCCTGGGTTCGATTCTGGTCAAGGGCACATACCTGGATTGTGGGCTTGATCCCCAGGAGGAGGCATGCAGAAGGCAGCCAATCAATGATTCTCTCTCATCATTGATGTTTCTAACTCTCTCTCCCTCTTCTTTCCTCTCTAAAATCAATAAAACATATGTTAAAAAAAAGAAACATAAGTTAAAATATTATTCGAGGACCTGCTGTACTCTGAAAACTATAAAACACTGTCAAAGGAAATTAAAGATCTTAAAAGAAATCCCACATTCATGACTGGAAAATTCCCCAAATTGATCCACAATCCTAATGCAACCCCTATCAAAATCCCAGGTGTCTTTTTTTGTAGAAATTGGCAAGCTGATCCTAAAATTCACAGAAAATGCAAAAGATTCAGGATAGCTAAAACAATCTTTAAAAAGAAAACAAAGAGGAGGACTCATAATTCCTAATGTTAAAAGTTGATACAGCCCTAACCGGTGTGGCTCAGTGGATAGAGCGTCGGCCTGTGGACTCAAGGGTCCCAGGTTCGATTCCGGTCAAGGGCATGTACCTTGGTTGCGGGCACATCCCCAATAGGGTGTGTGCAGGAGGCAGCTCATCGATGTTTCTCTCTCATCGATGTTTCTAACTCTCTATCCCTCTCCCTTCCTCTCTGTAAAAAATCAATAAAATATACTTAAAAAAAAAAAAGTTGATACAAAGCTACTGCAATCATTGCATTGTGGTACTGCTATAAGAATAGATATGTAGATATATATGGAACAGAATCTTGGGTCCAGAAATAAACCCTTATATATGTCATCAATTGCTTTTTGACAATGTTATGAAGACAATTCAATTGGGGGAAAAATAGTATTTTCAACAAATGGTGCTGGGGCAACTGGATAGCTACATGCAAAAGAATGGAGTTGGATTCTTATCTCACACCATATATAAAAATTAAATCGAAATGGACTACAGAGCTAAATATAAGGTCTAAAATTATAAAAGTCTTTTAAAAAGTTTATAAAACTATAAAATGTCCACAAAAACTGTACATGAATATTTACAACACTATTTATACAGACAAAAAGTAAAACCAATGCAAATGTCCACCAATTTATGAACAAATAAACAATATCTAGTACAGTGCTACAATTCAGCAATAAAAAAATGAAATGCAGAGACATGACGCAATATGGATGAACTTTGAAAACACTGTGCTATGCCTGTCAAAAAGATCACATACTCTTTGATTCCTTTTATAAAAATTGTCCAGAATAGATAACTATGTAGATATAGAAAATAGATTAGTGTTGGCTAGAGCTGGGAGTTAGGGGTGGTGTTCGAGTATAATGGGGAGTGACTAGTAATGGGTATGGGGCTTCTTTTTGAAGGCACTAAACTGTTCTACAGTAAGAGTGTTGTAATACTTGCACAACCCTGTGAATATACTGAACACATCTATAATAATAAAAGCATAATATGCTAATTAGACCAGACAGCCAAACGACCTTCGGGACATCATTCAGGATGAAGCCGTGGCAGCGGGGGCCGAGGCAGAGGTGGTTAGGGGTGATGAGGCAGGCAGGCAGGCGAGGGTTGGGGGCAATCAGACAGGCAGCCGAGCACTTAGGAGTGATCAGGCAGGCAGGCAAGTGGTTAGGGGCAATAAGGTAGGCAGAGGGGTTAAGGATGATCAGGCAGGCAGGCAGGCCAGCGGTTAGGAGCCAGCGGTCCCAGATTGCGAGAGGGATGTCCGACTGCCAGTTTAGATCCCTGTGGGATCGGGCCTAAACTGGCAGTTGGACATCCCCCAAGGGGTCCTGGATTGCAAGAGGGTGCAGGCCGGGCTGAGGGGACCCCCCTCCCCACCTGCTGTGCACGAATTTCGTGTACCAGGCCTTTAGTGTATACTATAAATGAGTAAATTGTATGGTATGTGAATTCTATTTCAATAAAGCTGTTAAGAATTTAACTTGGATGCATGATCTATGTGTAAATGCTGATCCTGGCAGAAAGGGAACTTTCAGTGTTCTACTTTTTCGAGGTAAAGGGCTATCAATCAGAATTCATAAATTTATTAAATTGGGAAGATCTAGACTGAAATGCTCACCTAATACTATATAAATCTAAAAGTTGAGACAAATGTATGTGCCATAAAGAAAAAAAATGTCTTTAAAATGCAAAAGTAGAAGAAAAATCACCTTTATATTATCCATGTCCTTCTTATAATTTAGCTGCCCTTTTATACCAAATCTTAATCTTTTACCATTCCTTATTTTTCTACTTACTAACTACTGCTGATAAATGTTTGGTATATTACCATTAGTGTGTATTATGAAAGTGAATAATGAGAAAAAGGTATTAGAAAAAAATGAAATTAGTTAATTTGCAACCACAAATACTCTATAAAAATATGTGTAGTACTGGCAAATATTATGAGCATACTACAAAAAATTCAACATGCAATCTGCTAAGTTACAAGCACTTCTGAATTCCTGTATATTACAAGAGAAATACTAATAGAAATTATTTTGAGATTTGAAATGTAAAAATATGGTGGTTAAATTATGAAGAACAGGAATTGGTTCATTTACTGAAAGAAAATAAAGGATCTACAAATGATCTAGGTCAGTGGTCGGCAAACTGTGGCTTGTGAGCTACATGTGGCTCTTTGGCCCCTTGAGTGTGGCTCTTCCACAAAATACCAACTTCTGTGCATGGGCCATGAAGTTTTAATCGCACTGTACATGCATGCCCACACGTGGTATTTTGTGGAAGAGCCACACTCAAGGGGCCAAAGAGCCGCATGTGGCTCGTGAGCCACAGTTTGCCGACCACTGATCTAGGTAGATAAGAGTATAAAGAAAGAAAACAGCCGAAACCGGTTTGGCTCAGTGGATAGAGCGTCGGCCTGCGGACTGAAAGGTCCCAGGTTCGATTCCGGTCAAGGGCATGTACCTGGGTTGCAGGCACATCTCCAGTGGGAGATGTGCAGGAGGCAGCTGGTCGATGTTTCTCTCTCATCGATGTTTCTGACTCTCTATCTCTCTCCCTTCCTCTCTGTGAAAAATCAATAAAATATATTTAAAAAAAAAAAAGGAAAGAAAACAGTTATTTTCTTTAATTCTTTTTTAAAAAGCAAACAAAAAGGCCCTGGCTGGGTAGCTTAGTTGGTTAGAATGTCATCCTGATATGCCAAGGTTGCAGGTTCATCTCTGGTCAGGGCACATACAGGAAGCACCCAATGTATGCATAAACAAGTGGAACAACAAACTGATTTCTCTCTGAAATCAATAATAAATGAATAGATAAAGCAAACAAAAAATGTCATGGGTTCATTTAAATAGAATATCCAAAAAAAATTATGCTGTCTCAAGGAAGATGTCCTTTTCAAGGTAAACATGAGAACGAAACTACTTTAGCAGAATCCAAGTAGTAGAAAAGCATAAATCCAGAATCCAATTTTGTACAAATTGGCAAGCTGATCCTAAAACTCACAGAAAATGCAAAAGATTCAGAAGAGCTGACAAAAACAAACAAACAAATAAACCCAAACCGTGAATAGGCAAGATTGTCTGCTAAGGCCTGAACTCTAAATCAGCAATTTTCAGCTGGTGTGCCTTGAGAATTTTTAAAACATGCAATACCTGACTATTTATTTAGTTAGGACACTGACCTCTTTTCCCTTAGATTGTCACAAAAAAAAAAACCCTAAAAAACAACAACAAAAACCCGACAATCGCCAACATATCAGTAGCCATTTGTGTGAATGAATCAATATTATACCTATGTTTTTGTCAAATAGGCAAAACACTTTTTTTCTGGTGTACTGCAGAATTTTGGTTGATTAGTTTATGTGTGCCATGAGATGAAATAGGTTGAAAATTGCTGTTCTAGATTAAAGAGTTTGGTTAGGCTGGGAAGTCACTAAGGAATAAAATAAGAATTTTACTTTACCAAGATTATTCTGGTACTTAGGACTGTCTAGATGGGGAAGAGCCCGGAGATGAGACACTACAGACTACTTAGACAGTTGTTTTAAGTCTCTTAGAAAGAAGTAATAAGAACATGAACAAAGGGGTTGGTTCAGGAAAAGGGGACAGAGATGAGAGATAATAAGAAAGAACTGTCATAATGATTATGAAAATCTAAGGGTAAGGGCAAGAGAATGGTGAAGTTTGGGTGACTGAAATGGTACTTCTAAATTTAAGTAGGAAAATTAGCAGAAGGATCTGATTTGGGAAAGAAATGATGACCTGGAAATGTGATAAGTAGATAGATAAAAATTTATAGTAGGCAGCTACAAAATCATGACTGAGAACTGAGAAATAGGTATACATGGGCAGAAAAGAATGGGGGTGAGAAGATATGAGAGATATCCCAATGAAAGGGATAACTATGTTAAGAGGTAGGGGG
The DNA here is from genome assembly GCF_963259705.1 of Myotis daubentonii. NCBI lineage: Eukaryota > Metazoa > Chordata > Mammalia > Chiroptera > Vespertilionidae > Myotis > Myotis daubentonii. Next base: position 89,963,055 of record NC_081840.1, read on the forward strand.
TAGAAGATGAGCCAGTGAAGACAAACAGAAAATAATTAGAGAATTAGGAGTTGAACAAGATAATTTTAGTTATACAGAAGCCAGGAATGAACAATATCTAACGGAGTGGGTCCAGAGACATGGAAGCATGGAACAGAGTGTGGAATCTCAGAGGGAAGGTAGGGATTGGGTGGGTGGGAAGTAATCAACCAAAGACCTTGTATGCATATATGCATGACCCATGGACACAGACAATAGGGTGCTTAAGGCCTGGGGCGGGAAGGGGGGGTATGAGGGAATTCTATGCTCTTTGCAAACAATTATTTTGTAAACCGAAAACTGCTGTGACTTTTAAAAATGGATATTAAGTTAATTAAATTAATCAGATAAATTAAAGAGGCTGATGTGGACTGAGAAAACTTTAGACTTAATGGTAGGAATACTAAAATTCAGAAGGATAATTTTAATAGAACAGCAGAGGTCTGAGAACACATGGTGTGCAAGACAGCAAAAGTGATGTAATTCCTACCCTCAAGGACCTGACCATTAGTACCAATGATAAGTTATTATGGGGAACAGTTAGGATATGACAACTCACAAACTACTTAGAGAGCTATTACAACTATTTTTGGAAAGAAGCAATTAGAATATGAAAGAAATCCTATATAATAAAGAGGTAATATGCAAATTGTCCATCACTCTAACACACAAGATGGCTGCCCCCATGTGGACACAAAATGGCCACCACAAGATGGATGGCGGGGGAGGGCAGTTAGAGGCAATCGGGCCAGCAGGGGCGCAGTTAGGCGTCGATCGGGCCTAAATGGGCAGTCGGACATCCCTCAAGGGGTCCCAGATTGGAGAGGGTGCAGGCTGGGCTGAGGGACATCCCCCCCATGCATGAATTTTGTGCACCGGGCTTCTAGTAATAATAATAATTTCTATATATAAAAAGCCAATGGCTGTAACCCTGTAATGACCGGAACAACCGGTTGCTACGATACCCACTACGGCCAGCGAACCTGCCCGATCAGGTGTGGGGCCAGCCGGCCAACTTCCCGTGGCCCCTCCCCCTCGGGGTGGCCTCACCCCTGATCGGCCTCTCCCACCCCAATCAAGGGCAGGGCAGCCAGCCAACCCCCCTGGTGGCCCTTCCCCCTGACAGTCCCGCCCCTGATCAGCCCACCCCAGCCCGATTGGCCTGCAGCCCCCCCCTCCCGAGCTGGCCCCACCCCTGATCACCCCTCCCACCCCAATAGGGGGCAAGGCCAGCTGGCCAACCTCCTGCAGCCTCTCCTCCTGCCCGGCCCCACCCCAGATTGGCCCACCCAAACCAATCATTGGGCAGGGCCAGCCACCAACCGCCTGCGGCCCCTCTCCCCGGCTGGCCCCATCCCCGATGGGCCCCCACCACTCCGATCAGCCCACGGCCCCTGCCCCACACCAATCGGATGTGGGGCTGGCTGGCCAACCTCCCACGGCCCCTTCCTCCAAATGGCCCCCCCCAACCCATTCAGGGGCGGGGCCGACTGGCCCACCACCCATAGTCCCTTGTCATGGCTGGCCCTGCCCCCAATTGGCCACCCACCCCAATTGGGGGCAGGGCCTGCTGGCCAATCGTCCTTGGCCCCTCCCCCCAGCCGGCCCAGCCCTAATCGGCCCTGATCAGGGTTGGCTGGCCGGCCAACCTCCTGCTGTCTCCTCCTCCCAACAGGCCCAGCCCCGATCCACCCCGATTGGGGCCGGGCCACCTGGACCCCACCCATGCACAAATTTGTGCACTGGGCCTCTAGCAATAATAATATAGAGTGATAAATGTTATGACATGGAAGTGTTACAGGGGTCTGTGAGAGCACATGAATAAAGAGCCATATACATGATGGGGAAGGAAGGTAAAAAAGGTAGTAGTTTAGGGAAAGAATTTTCAGAAAAATGACGTTTAACTGAGACTAAAAGGATGGATAGGAACTATTCAGAAACATTTTATACCCTAAGATTATTTCATTGTTAAGTAAGACACAAACAAAATTAAAACTAAGAACATTCAAAGAAAAACCCCCAAGAATTAATAGAACAGAAATTAATGAGTTATAAAACAGAATATGAGAAACTTCCTTTGAAAAAATTAAGTAGATTTTTTTTGTATCAAGAAAAATAAACACCCAGCCACACCAGTGTGGCTCAGTGTTTGAGGGTTGACCCATGAACCAGGAGGTCACAGTTCGATTCCCGATCAGGGCACATCCCCAGGGCTTGATCCCCAGGAGGGGGCATGCAGGAAGCAGCTGATTGATGATTCTCATTATTGATGTTTCAATTTCTCTCCCTCTCCCTTCCTCTTTTTGAAATCAATAAAAACATATAAAAATAAAAGCCCACTATAGTGGTAGTGCTTAATTCTCCTAAAACCCTAGTTTTCAAAAAAAGAATATTTAAAAAATAACCATAAAAAATAATTTGTTATTGGTACACAATATAAAAAACATGTACATTATAGCATTAATAATCTATAATGAAAGGGAAAAAGTAAAAAGTTTCTGTATGTTTCAAAATTAATTTATCAGCTTAAAAATAGGAACTTATATTTGTCCTATGGTAACCACACAGGAATAACCTGCAGTAGATAAAAGATTATGATAAAGGAGTCAAAGCATAGTGCTACAAAAAGTCATCAGATAACAAGTAAAGACAGCAAGAGGAGAAACAAGGAACAACGGAGCTATAAAACAGTCAGAAAACAATGAAGAAAACGACAGTAGAAAGTCCTTACCTATCAATAATTACTTCAATTGTAAATGGAATAAATCAAAAGACAGAATGGCTGAATTGATTTAAAAAGAGAGAGAGAGATACAAATGATAGGTTGTCTACAAGAGACTAATTTTAGCTTTAAGGACACACAGAAAATAAGAATAAAGGAATGGAAAAAGATATTTCAAACAAATGATAAACAGAAAAAAAGCAAGGGTAGCTATACATGAATCAAAATAGACTTTGAGTTAAAAATGATCAAAAGAGCCTGGCAGGTGTGGCTCAGTGGTTGAGCATAGACCCATGAACCAGGAAGTCACAGTTTGATTCCAAGTCAGGGCGCATGCCCAGGTTTCAGGTTCGATCCTCAGTAATGGGGCGTGCAGGAGGGCAGCCGATCAATGATTCTCTCTCATCATTGATGTTTCTATCCCTCTCTTCTCTCCCTTCCTCTCTCTGAAATCAATAAAAACATATTTGAAAAAACAAAAAAGGGAATTCTAAAAGCCATTCAGAATTTTTAAAATATGGTCAAAAGGGATAAAAATGTAATTATATAATGACAAAGTGGTCAATCCATCAAGATGCTATAACAATTGTAAATATTTATGTGCCCAATATCAAAGTACCTGTTATGCAAATACTCACAGAAAAAGGAAATTAATAGCAATCCAATAATAGCTGGGAACTCTAATACCACCCCCCCCCCCCACTGTCAATAATGGAAAGATCATCTCAATAAGACAACAGTGGATTTGAACAACACTCCAGAGTAAATGGACCTAACGGACATATTCAAAATATCTGTCCAAAAGGAGCAGAATGCACATTCTTCTCAAGTGTACACGGAACATTTTCTAGATCATGAGTTAGGCTAGATCACAAAACAAGTCTCAATAAATTAAAAAAGATAGAAATTATATCAAGTATCTTTTCGAACCACAATAAAATTAAACTAGGAACCAACAACAGGAGGAAATCTGGAAAATACACAATACTATGGAATTTAAATGACACACTCCTGATCAACTACTAAATAAAAAAAACAAAAGGGAAATTTAAAAAATATTTAAGACAAACAAAAATGGAAGTACAACACACTAAAGTTTATAGAATGCAGCAAAAGCAGTTCCAAGAGGGAAGTTTATAGTCTAAACACACATAAAGAAAAACAAACCCACCTAATTTTACAACTACAGGAGCTAGAAAAATAAATAAATAAATGAAGCCCAAAGTTAGCAGAAGAAGGAAATAATGAGAGTAGAAATAAATTAAACAGAGAATAGGGAACTAGGAAAGATAAAACCAAGAGTTGGTTCTTTGAGAAGATAAAATTAACAAGCCTTTAACTAGACCAGTGGTCGGCAAACCACGGGTCCCAAGCCACATGCGGCTCTTTGGCCCCTTGAGTGTGGCTCTTCCACAAAATACCACGTGCGGGCGCACACGCACAGTGCGATTGAAACTTCGTGACCCATGCGCAGAAGTAGGTTTTCGGCCAGGGTGAGTCTATTTTGAAAAAGTGGCGTTAGAAGAAGTGGGAGGTGTCGGTCCATCTGGCGACAGGAGATGAGGCAGGAGATGCGGAGCAGGCGGGCCGGGGGATACGCAGCGCGGGGGAGGTACATTGCTTTGAGGTACCTTCGCTGAGGTCCATCCCTTCCAACTCTCCCATCCACACTCATCTCAGATAGATGTGAGAGTTGGAAGGGGTCGACCTCAGCGAAGGTACCTCAATCAGATTTACCTCAAGCAAAGGCCAGCTTAGGAGTACCCTAATTAAGTTAGTAACAATGTACCTACCTATATAGTTTAAGTTTAAAAAATCTGGCTCTCAAAAGAAATTTCAATCGTTGTACTGTTGATATTTGGCTCTGTTGACTAATGAGTTTGCCGACCACTGAACTAGACTAACCAAGAAAAAAGAGGCCCCACATAAATGATATTATAAATGAAAAATATAGTTGAAACAACAGAACTAAAAAGGACCGTAATAGATTACTCTGACCAACCACATACCAACAAATTGGACAACCTAGAAAAAATGGATACAAACTACCAAGACTTAATTACAGAGAAATAAAAAGAAGCTGAACAGACCAGTAACTACTAAGCAGATTGAATCAGTAATTAAAAACTTCCCAACAAGAAAAAATTCAGGACCAGATGGTTTCATTGGTGAATTCTACCAAATATTTTAAAAAATTAACACCAATTCTTCCCCAACTCTTTCAAAAAAAACTGAAGAGGAAAGAACACTCTTAAGCTCATTTTAAAAGGCCTGCATTATCTTGATAAAAAGACAGATAAGAACACTACAAGAAAACTACAGGCCAATGTCATTAATGACTGTAGATGCAAAAATACTCAACAAAATATTAGCAACAGAACTGAATAGCACATGAAAGAATCATATAACATTATAAAGTGAGCTTCATCCCTTGTATGCAAGGATGGTTCAACATCTGCAAATCAATAAATGCGATACATCACATTAACAGAATAAAAGATAAAAATCACACATTTATCTCAACAGATTCAGAAAAAGCATTTGACAAAATTCAACATCCATTTATGATAAAACTCACACAAATTGGGTAAACAAGGAATGTACCTCAACATAATAAAGGCCATATATGACAAACCCACAGCTAATACAATACTCACTGGGCTTTTAGTTTAAGATCAGGAATTAGATCAGGGTGCTTACTCTCATCACTATTCAAAATAGCAATCAAGCAAGAAGAAGAAATAAAAGACATCTAAATCGGAAAGGAAAAAATAAAATTGTCTGTTTGCAGAGGACATAATTTTATATAGAGAAATCCAAAAAATTTCATCAAAAAAACTGTTAAAACTAATAAACAAATTCAGTAAAGTTTTAGGACACAAAGTTGACATGCAAAAGTGCAAAAGTCACTAATAATAAGTTATCTGAAAGAGAAATAAAGAAAACAAGCCCGTTTATAACAGCATCAAAAAATACTTAACAATAAATTTAACCAAGGCAGTAAACAATCTTTACAATGAAAACTATAAAACAACAATGAAAGATATTCAAGAAACAAATAAATAGAAAGATTACCTATGCTAATGGATTGGAAGAATTAATATTGTGAAAACTGAAAATGTTCATACTACCCAAAGTAATCTATAGATTCAGTACAATCCTATCAAGATTCCAATGGAATTTTTTACAAAGTAGAAAAAAATTTTTTTTAAATTTGTATGAAACCACAATAGTCTATATAGGCAAAGCAATCCCGAGAAAGAAAAACCTAGCTGGAGGTATCACAATTCTTGATTTCAAGCTACCATACATTACCAAGCTACAGTAAGTGAAACAGTATAGCACTGGCATAAAAACATATACAGGTATATCACAAACATCAACTTGAAATGGATTAATGAATTCAGTGTAATACCTGAAACCATAAAATTCCTAGGAGAAAAACAGTATAAGCTCCTTTATATTAAACTTGGCAATGATTTTATGGATATGATATCCAAAGCACAAGCAACAAAACAAAACAAAAATGAACACAAAAAGTAGGACTACAAAATAAAAAGCTTCTACACAGCAGGCAAAAGAAATGATAAACAAAATGAAAAGTAAACATATGGAACAGAATAAAATATTTATAAACTACATATCTGATAAGGGGTTAGTATGCAAAATACATAAGAAATTTATATGCCTCAAATGCAATAAAACAAATCACCCAATTAAAAATGGATAAAGGACCTAAATAGACATTTTCCCAAAGAAGATATTCACAAAACCAACTAGTACAGGAAAAGGTGCTCAACAATCTTAATCATCAGGGAAATGCAAATCAAAATGAGAAGGAGATATCACTCATACCTATTAGAACGACTAGTATCAAAAAGACAAGAGATAAAAAGTGTTGGCAAGGATGTAGAGAAATGGGAATATTTAGATACTGTTGGTGAGAATGCATTTTGGTGTAGCCACTATGAAACAGTATGGAGGTTCCTCAAGAAATTAAAAATATAACTATAATATGATCCAGCAATCCCACTTCTGGCTACATAGCCAAAGGAAACAAAATCCCTGTATCAAAGATATATCTATACCTCATGTGCACTGTAGCATCTATATATATGAAAGGCTAAGTGACTGACCGTCTAGCCCAGTGGTCGGCAAACTCCTTAGTCAACAGAGCCAAATATCAACAGTACAACGATTGAAATTTCTTTTGAGAGCCGAATTCTTTAAACTTAAACTATATAGGTAGGTACATTGTTATTGATTAGGGTACTCCTAAGCTGGCCTTTGCTAAAATAATAATAAAGCCACCAACACAAAATAATTACAATTCTTAAATTGATGACAAAAATACCTGTAGGATTTGCAGCTGGTTGGAAAAATACAGGTAACTTTATGCTTTGAGTAGGTATTTTTGTCACCCGCGCGCGATTTTGCAGACGCAACTAGCACTAACCACTGCACAATGATACTGCTGACTGACTAGCTCACTCAACTCCTGCATGATATCGCGTGCACCTCCCCTGCGCTGCGTATCCCAGGGCCCACATGCGCCACGTCTCCCGTCGCCCGACTGACCGACACCCCCCACTTCTTCTAACACCACTTTTTCAAAATAGACTCGCCCAGGCCGAAAACCTACTTCTGTGCATGGGCCACGAAGTTTCAATCGCACTGTGCGTGTGCGCCCGCACGTGGTATTTTGTGGAAGAGCCACACTCAAGGGGCCAAAGAGCCGCATGTGGCTCATGAGCCGTGGTTTGCCGAGCACTGGTCTAGCCGGTACATATGATGCACACTGGCAATTTAAAAATAAACGTTGACTCGTGCATGCGTGATACATATAAAGCTCTCACTGGCGCCAATCACACGTGTGTTTTAATTTTATAACACTATATTATATATACTATTTTGACATGTAATTTTTTGTAGTAACGTAATTACTGTGCAAATCTTTTAATTCATTTTCTTTCAATGTGCAAGAATTCGTTCACCAGACCACTAGTTATTTTTAATAGTCAAGACAAGGAAACAACCTAAGTGTCCATGGATGGACCAAGAAATTGAGAAAAAGTTATCTATCTCTATATCTAATCTATACCTATACCTATGAATTCAGCCATAAGAAAGAAGGAAATCCCTTCATTTGTTAACTTAAATGAAACTTGAGAGCATTACATTAAGTGAAATAACACAGTGAAAGAAAAATACGTATGTATGCCCTCATTTATATATGGAATCTAAAAAAAAAAACTAAACTCATAGAAACCAAGACAGAATGGTGGCTTCCAGGGGCAGAGGTTGGGGGTGGGCGAAATGGGTGAAGGTGGTAAAGGGTACAAAGTTCCAGTTACAAGACAAATAAGTTATGAGAATGTAATGTACAGCATGATTACTATAGTTAACAATACAGTATATTTGAAAATTATTAACAGCAGATTTCTAAAGTTCTTACTACACAAAATAATTGCACCTGTGTAAGAAGATACAGAAGCTTACTAACCTTATTATGGCAATCATTTGACAATATATACATGTATAAGTCATTACATTTAAACTTATATAATATTATATGCCAATTATATTGCAACAAAGCTGGGGAGAAAACTCTGAAGGGATGATATGAGAATACATAAATTAATTTGTTCTTAAAATGAAAAAGCAAATAAAATAAAATAAAATAAAACAATCCCCCACCCCCAAACCTAAAATGAGAAAAGAAATGTAACAAAATTATAGCACCACATATGAATTTCTAGGAGTATTTATTTTGAAAGTCTCAATGAATTGGATTTTTGTAAAAAACAAAACTACTAAAATTGACCCAAGACCTAAATTAAAACCTGAGGCTCCTAATAATTATAATAATAAAAGCAAACTGAAAGAATTAGAAATTTTACTTATTCTTCCAAATTTTCAAAGAACAGATAATACTTTATAAAACTGGCTATAACTTTAATTTTAAGAATCTAATAAGGACAAACAAAAAACTAACTATAGAATATGCTAACAGATAGATTATATGCCCTAATTCAAAATAAAATTCTAGTAAATTTAATACAACAGGAAGTCAAAAGACCTAGCAGAGTTCATCCCAAGAATGTAATAATTATTTAATATCAGTAATCTAGTGATATTGAAATACAATATCCATCAATTAGTCAAGAAAGCAACACTACATGAAAATCTGAACAAATGCTGAAAAAAATTCTGATAACATTTAACAACCTTTCATTATAAAAACTTCCAGAAAACAGGCTATTTCCTTAGCATGATAAAAAAAAAAAAAGTACCTATTTTAAACCAGCAACCAAAGATATCCATTTTTAATATAACTATGTAACACTGTAGTGCAATTTCTGGTCAGTGAAATAAGACAGGATATAAGCAAAACATGCATGATGTTTAGGAAGGAAATTATTTGCAGATAATGACCACACAATTAAACAAATCCTAAGAGGGATCTAAGATGGCAGAGGAGCAGGTAGAAGTTACACTTATTTCCTCCCAAGACCAAATCAGAATTACATCTAAATTATAGAGCAATCAAACTGAGTAACTAATCACTAGCTGAACAGAAGTCTTATAACAGGATATACAGAAGAAGCCCATCAAAAGTGGTAGGAAGTGTAGATGCTCCAGTGCCAAAAGAGGAGCTCACAGGGCACCTGACTGTGAAAATCAGCAGGGAATCCATCAATGAGGGTGAGACAGGATACTGCTAAAAACCCAGGTGCCCTCTTAAAGGGCCAGCACATACAATCTTGATGGGAGACACTCACCCTGGGCTCCAATAAGGGATGGCAGCTCAGAGTAGACTGGAGTCATACAGGGAAAAATTTGGTTATATGGCTTTAGGGAGAGGAATAGAGGGACAGCTACCAATGTCACTGTACTGAGTTAGACACCATCTCTCCTGGGATGAGCCCAGCCTAGATACAGCATAGTTTGGGGAGATGCACTAGCCCAATCCTCCTGATTCCATGTAGAGTCATCCTGTCAACCACTAGACCCTGATGGGCCAAAGTCCACTTCATGAGATTAGGCTCTGAAAAGTCAGCCTGAGGGTCGATCACACCCACAGATGGGCCAACATAAATTAAGACTCAATTGCAACCACCCTAGCTGGTTTGGCTCAGTGGATAGAGCACTGGCCCTCAGATTGAAGAGTCCCAGGTTTGATTCTGGTCAAGGGCATGTACTTTGGTTGCAGGCTCGATCCCGGGCCCTGGTATGGGTGTTTGTGGAAGGCAACCAATCAATGTATCACTCTCAGACATCAATGTTTCTCTCTCTCTGTCTTTCCCCCTCCTTTTCACTCTCTCTAAAAATCAATGGAAAAATATCCTTGGGTAAGGATTAACAAACAACAACAACAAAGAGGAGTCAATTACAACAGAATGGAACACATAACCCACACAAAGGACAATCTTGGAGCACCTAGCTCAGGTGATCAAGGGCAATGCAATACTGAGTCCCAAAGGACACCCACTACATATGACCACCATACCAAGACGAAGACAGAGTAGATCTACCTCATACACAGAAACAAACACAGCGAGACAGCCAAAATGGGAAGACAAAGAATCATGCCTCTAATGAAAGAACAGGAGAAAACGAACTCAATGAAAATGGAGGAAAGCAATCTACCAGATACAGAGTTCAAAACAATGGTTATAAGAATGCTCAAGGAACTTAGGGGAAGAATGGAGGAACACAGTGAGAACTTAAAAAGAGAGATAATAAGCATAAAAATGACATAGAAATCATTTAAAGAAGTCAGAAATGAAGAATACAACATCTCAAATGAAGAATGTACCAGAAGGAATAAACAAGTACCTATTAGAAGGAATAAAAAATAATCGAATCAGCAATTTGAAAACCATGTAGCAGAAAACACCAAATCACAACAGGGAAAAAAAAAAAAGAATTTTAAAAAATGAGGATAATTTAAGGGACCTCTAGGACAATATGAAATGTAGCAACATTCACATCATAGGGGTACCAGAGAAGAGAAAGAGCAAGGAATTGAGAACCTATTTGAAAAAATAGTGACTGAAAACTTCCCTAACCTAGTGAAGAAAATAGATATACAAGTCCAGGAAGCACAAAGAATCCCAAACAAGATGAACCTGAAAAGGTCCATACCAAGTCACATCATAATTAAAATAGCAAAGGTTAAAGACAAAGAGCGAATCCTAAAAGCTGGAAGAGAAAGACAGTTACCTACAAGGGAACTCCCATAAGACTGTCAGCTGATTTCTCAACAGAAACTTTGTGGGCCAAATAAGATTGGCACAAAATATTCAAAATGATTAAAATCAAGGACCTAAAACCAAGATTACTCTACCCAGTACAACTATCATTTAAAATTGAAGGAGAAATAAAAAGTTTGCCAGACAAAAAAAGGCTAAAAGAATTCATCACCACCAAACCAGTATTACATGAAATGCTAATGGAACTTCTATAAGAAGAAAAAAAGAGGGGGAAAAAAAGAACATAATTATAAAGAATAAAATGGGAATAAATATGAAACTATCAATAATTACTTTAAATGTAAATGGCTTAAATTCTCCAATCAAAAGACACAGAATAGAAGAATGAGTAAGAAAGCAAGACCCATATATAAGCTATTTACAAGAGACCTATGTCAGAACAAAAGATACACACAGACTAAAAGAAAAGGAATGGAAAGAGATATTTCATGCAAATGGAAAGGGAAAAAAAAGCTGGGGTAGCAATACTTACATCTGACAAAATAGACTTTAAAACAAAGGCTATATTAAGAGACAAAGAAGGACACTACATAATGATAAAGGGAGCAATCCAAAAGGGGGATATAAACATTTATGTGCCCAACAAAGGAGTGCCAAAATATGTAAAGCAAATCTTGATGGGCATAAAAGGAGAGATCAACAGTAATACAGTCATAGGGGATTTTAATACTCTAATGACATCAATGGATAGATCTCCCAGACAGAAAATAAATAAGAAAATGGTGGCCTTAAATGACACACTAGATGAGGTGGATTTAATTGATATCTTCAGAGCATTTCACCCCAAAGCAGTAAAATATTTCAAGTGCACATGGAACATTTTCTAGGATGGACCATATGTTAGTACATAAAACAAGTCAATAAATTTAAGAGACTGAAATCATATCATATCCTATCTAATAAAAGAGAAACATGGTTTTGGTGTACGACTGCTACCCTTCCCATTGGCTAATCAGAGCAATATGCAAATTAAATGCCAGCCAAGATGGCGGCTGGCAGCAAGGCAGCTTGAAACTAACATGAGGCTTGCTTGCTTCAGTGACGGAGGACTCCAAGTTCCCCGCCTGCCGCTGCAGGCCTCTGAGCTGCAACTCTAAGCAACTATGTAACAAATAGAGAAGCTAAACAAAACCCCAGAAACCTACTTTAGTCCGCCGGGCTTCAGCCAGCAGGATCGCAACATTGTAAGCGAAGGCCAGAAACCTACTTTCAGCAGTGGAGGCCGAAGAGCTGGAGCCAAGCCTCAAAGCTAAAGCTGGCCCAAAATAAAAAGAGAAAAAAAAAGAAAAAAAGGAGCGGTTGGGAGCTTCGGTCACCCGCCAGCCTGAAAACAGCCCTCAGCCCCTCACCCAGACTGGCCAGGCACCCCAGTGGGGACCCCCACCCTGAAGGGTGTGTGACCAGCTGCAAACAGCCTTCATCCCCTCACCCAGGCTGGCCAGGCACCCCAGTGGGGACCCCCACCCTGATCCAGGACACCCTTCAGGGCAAACCAGCCAGCCTCACCCATGCACCAGGCCTCTATCCTATATAGTAAAAGGGTAATATGCCTCCCAGCACTGGGATCAGCAGAGCTGCGAGGCCTCCCGGCACCGGGATCAGCGTGACAGGGGGCAGCGCCCAAACCCCCTGATCGCCCTGCGGCTCTGTTGTGTGACAGGGGGCGGGGCCACAACCTCCCCATCCACCCTGCTCTGTTCATGACAGGGGAAGGCCCTCCTCTGTGCCTGATAGGGGGGAGCTCCCCAACCCCGATTGCCTTGCGGCTCTGTGTGTGACAGGGTGCGGCGCCCCAACCCCCTGATCGGCCCTGCTCTGTGTGTGACAGGGGGCGGTGCCCCAACTCCCCAATCAACCCTGCTCTGAGCCCGACCAGGGGCTGCACCTAGGGATTGGGCCTGCCCTCTGCCACCCGGGAGCAGGCCTAAATCAGCAGGTCGTTATCTCCCGAGGGGTCCCAGACAGTGATAGGGCACAGGCCGGGCTGAGGGACCCCCACTCCCCCCCAAGTGCACAAATTTTTGTGCACCGGGCCTCTAGTATATATATATTACCATAATGGGATGAAACTAGAAATCAATCACAAGAAAAAACTGAAAAACCCACAAAGACATTAATAGTAAATAATATGTTATTAAACAATGAATGAGTTAACAATGAGATCAAGGGGGGAAAAAATCAAGATACTTTGACACTAATGAAAATGAGAACACAACAGCCTAAAATCTGCGGGACACGTCAAAAGAAGTCCTAAGAAGAAAATAGCAATGCTGGCTTACATCAAGAAACAAGAAAAATCTCAAATAAACAATCTAACCTTCCACCTAAAGGAATCAGAAAAAGAACAACAAAGTCCAAAGTGAGAAGGAAGGAAATAATAAAGATCAGAGTGGAAATAAATGACATAGAGTCTAAAACAAATAAAAACAATGTAAAAGATCAATAAAACCAGAGGATGGTTCTTTGAAAAGATAAACAAGATGGATAAAACTTTAACCAGACACATCAAGAAAAACAGAGGGCCCAAGTAAATAAAATGAGAAATGAGAGAGGAGAAGTAACAACTGACATCACAGAAATACACAGGATTATAAGAAAATACTATTAATTATATACCAACTAATTGGACAATCTGGAATAGATAAATTCCTTGAAACATACAATCTTGCAAGGCTGAATCAAGAAAAACTAGAAAATCTGAAGAGACAAATTACAACCAACAAAATTGAAGCAGTAATCAAATAACTCCCAATAAAGAAAAATCCTGGATCAGATGGCTTCACAGGAGAATTTTACCAAACATTCAAAGAACTAATACCTATCCTTTTCAAACTATTCAAAAAAAATTCAAGAGTAGGAAGATCCCAAGCTCCTTTTCTGAGGCAAACATTATCCTGATTCTAAAACCAGATAAAGACACTACAAAGAAAGAAAATTATAGGTCATTATCTCGGATGAACATAGATCCAAAAATCCACAAAAAAATATTAACAAATCAAATTCAACAATACATTAAAAAGGTGATAGTTACCACAATCAGGTGAGATTTATTCCTGGCATGCAAGGTTGGCACAATATCTGCAATCATCAAGAAATCAACAAACAAGTGTTGGTGAGGATGCGGAGAAAAGGAACCCTCATGTACTGTTTTTGGGATTGCAGATTGGTGTAGCTGCCGGGAGCCAGTCCATCCTTGCTGTTTCAAGGGACCTGGCATATATGGCATACTGTTCTTAATATGTTTGCTCACCTTCTTGGCACTATGTGTTTTAACCAAAGTCACCTCTCTGAGAAAGGTTGTTTCCCCAGGTAGGGATTCTCCCCTGATGTTAGGGAGGGAATAAAAGCCCTTAACTAAGTGCCAGGCGGGTAATTAATCACTTTAACTACGAACAAATAGCTATAGGTAACTTCCCAGGACAAATTTTACATCATTTGCCAAGATCACCTATATTACAATTTCTCTCCCTACATCCGTTTATATTTCCTATTAAATGTTCAAAAGAGCCATTATCACCTCCTGCCTCCTTAGTATTCACAGATGGTTCCTCTAATGGTACGGCAGTAACAATCATTGACTCAATAACACATGTTCAACAAACCCTAGAGACATCAGCCCAGAGAACAGAGCTTTTGGCGGTCATTTATGCTTTTGAACAATTGCAACAGGCTCCCTTTAACTTGTACACTGACTCTCAATATATAGTTAAATTATTTCCTCATATTGAGACCGCCTCTCTCCCACAAGGAAGAACAGCCATTTTCTCTTTGTTAACTCAGCTACAAACTTACATTCATAAACGAGAAAAGGCTTTCTATATTGGACATATTAGAGCTCATTCCTGCCTACCAGGACCCTTAAGCGAAGGAAATTATCAGGCGGATTTACTAACTCGCCCAGTAGTTTGTATAGCTCTAGAAGAAGCCCGGCAGTCTCATGCCATTCACCATCAAAATGCTTCTGCTCTCCGTCTATATTATCGCATATCTAGAGAAGCTGCTCGAAGTATTGTGCGTGACTGCGGCCATTGTCCTACTCATTTTCCTAGCCCTGCTACTGGAGTTAATCCAAGAGGACTTAGACCCTGTGACTTATGGCAGATGGATATTACTCATGTCCCATCTTTTGGCAAACTTTGCTATGTGCATGTTTGTACTGATACCTTTTCTCATGTTATCCTTGCTTCTGCACGTACAGGAGAAGCCTTTAAAGATGTAAGTCAACATCTATTCCAATGCCTTTCCTACCTAGGAATACCAAGGGCACTTAAAACAGACAATGAGCCTGCCTATACCTCTAGAGCTTTTAAAAACTTATGCTCTACATTCGCCATCACACATACTACAGGAATACCCTACTTATCCTGGCTGGAGAGCCTAGCAAGAGAACATGGACACAGAACCTCTCTGGAGATCCAGACCAGAACTTGGCTGGAGATCCTGGCTGGAGATCCTGGCTAGGCTGCTGATCAACTGAACACTGTCTCCGTGTCCTTCCTTCTTCGCCGACTCCGTCTACGCCTTTGGGGAACCCCTGGACCTGCTGGGGTTGGACCCCGGCAATGTACTGTTGGTGGGATTGCAGATTGGTGTAGCCACTATGAAAAACAGTGTGGAGGTTCCCAAAATAAAAAATGGAACTGCCTCATGACCCAATGATTCCATTTCTGGGTATGTAATTGAAGAAACCCCAAACAGTAATTCGAAGGAATATGCACTCCCATGTTCACTGCAGTGTTATTTACAAGACCCAAGATTTGGAAGCAGCCCAAGTGCCCATCAATAGATAATTGAATAAAGATGTGGTACATATATACAATGGAATATTACTTAGCCATAAAAAAGAATAAAATCTTACCATATGCAACAGCATATAAGGACTTAAGTGTAGTAAGTCAGAGAAAGACAAATACCATATAATTTTACGTATATGGTGAGGCTGAAGTTATATAGGTATTCTTATACAATGTTGGTAACACTAGAAATTAGTATGCTTTGGCCTAATAATTGTATTTCTAGAAATCTACTATAGGGTAAGACATTTTAAAAAAATTAAATGTCCAATAACTGAGCATCATAAAAAAATTTTTTGAAGAATATCAAAATGGCTGAGAAAAATGTTTACAATATAATATAAATTTAAAAAAAGATTACTATATATTACTATGATTCCAGTTTTGTAAAATAAAAAAATCATAAGTATATGTCTATCAAAAAAGAATGAAAATACATAAGCAATTGTTAACAATAGTTTTATAAATATATGGTTTATTTTTGTTTTATAATAGCCAAAGAAATGAAACATTATTTTAAAAAGATCATTCTAAGGAAAGTTTTTTAAAAAACTTTCCTTCCACCTATCAGTTAGGAATTAAGGAAACGAATAAAGATTATACTATTCCATAAATTTGGTAGTAATAGGCATAAAGAGATAGACTATAACTTGGAAGGATAGTAACAGGGAAGTTTTGTTTTCTTTAAAGGCAGATTACAAACATGCATATGGTAAGAGGAGTAAGTAGAAAATCAAGGTAAAAAAGATAACTTTTTGAAGATCCAGAGCAGGCAGAGAAGGTGAGAAGGAAAAATATAGATGGGGGGCGGGGAGGCTTTTCTGAAACTGAAAGAGAAGAGAAGATGGTTCAACATAGAAATTTTAAACAGACACAGATGTAAGGCGGAGTGTTTGATGTGGGAAAGACCTGAATGAAACATTATTTTAAAAAGATCATTCTAAGGAAAGATTTTTTTAAAAGCACCTATCAGTTAGGAATTAAGGAAACGAATAAAGATTATACTATTGCATAAATTTGGTAGTAATAGACATGAAGAGATAGACTATAACTTGGAAGGATAAAAAATGGAACTGCCTCATGACCCAGTGATTCCATTTCTGGGTATGTAATTGCATTTCTGTAATATATGTAGTGATGGCATGGTGGAGGGCTTGTTTCAAACTAGTTCCCCAGTTGTCAGAAATCACTGGGTTTAATTCATGAGACTAATGTGTGTCAAATGTGAATGTGTGGAGGAAGACTAAATAAAGGTTAAGAACTGCTGTTCTAGCACACTGTCTTTCATACGGGAGGTCAAACATTTGAACTGAATTCTTAGTGAAGTTAGAAGAAAGAGACCTTTTGACAATAATGAAGGGTTTGAGTGAACAGGAATAAGAAATTTGACGAACAGTTGGGAAGACGGTTGAAGTAAAGAAGTATTAATCTACAGTAAGGCTTTATATCACACTGGTTTGATAATTTTCTCTAGTAATGTACTGCTGCCTAGGAGTAGAGAAAATACATATCAAAAATGATTCTGGCTTGGCCAGTGTGGCTCAGGGGTTGAATGTAGACCTATGAACCAGGAGGTCACAATTAGATTCCTGGTCAGGACAAATGCCCAGGTTGCAGGCTGGATCCCCAGTAGGAGTGTGCAGGAGTTCGCCAATCAATGATTCTCTCTCATCATTGATGTTTCTATCTCTGTCTCCCTCTACCTTCCTCTTTGAAATCAATAAAAAAAAAAAATAGATTCTGATTATAGAATTGATTACTGCCATATATATAAAGTCAAATATAGAACAGTTTTTAGGGTCTTAAATATGGCATTTTAAAAGTAGGTGACAGTGTGTGAATTTGCTGGACAGAAAGGCAAGTGAAATCAGAGGTGGATGGGCATATTTATTGTGGGAAAAGTAAAAGTAAATAACTGGAGATATCGAAGTATAAAACCCCAGTTGAGTTAAAATGTGAGAGTGAGAAATGTGGATGTTAAGGAGGCTGTAAATTTTAGATCTAAGAAATACAGGTATTTGCCCAGCTGGCCTGGCTCAGTGGTTGAGCATCAACCTAGGAACCAGGAGGTCAGGGTTCGATTTCCGGTCGGGGCACATGCCCGGGTTGCGGGCTTGATCCCCAGTGTGGGCCGCGCAGGAGGCAGCCAATCCATGATTCTCTCTCATCATTGATGTTTTTATCTCTCTCTCCCTATCCCTTCCTCTCTGAAATCAATAAAAATATACTTAAAAAAAAAGAAATACAGGTATTCTTAATAATGATGATATCCAAAGTGCCGCTTTATTAATGAATTTCTAGTTATAGTACCCAAAAGCACCTATCCAAAAATTTCATTTTTTTGAATCTAGAAAGGAAAGTAGCACATATACATGGATTAACCCTATGCGAATTTCAGTTAAGTAATATTTTGTTGCTTCTAGTACTGGTTTCCCATTAAATTTTATCCAGATACACCAGGAAACGATGTTATAATGGGGTTTTATGCATAAAAATCCACATTATCCAGCTTGCAACCTGGGCATTTGCCCTGACCGGGAATCGAATTGTGACCACCTGGTTCACAGTGGCAATTAACTGTATTTGGATATACCATAAGGCATATCCAAGGGCTTAAAGAGAAATCAGATTTATAGCAGTAAAACCAACTATATCCATTTTCTTTATGCCATTCATATTTTTTGTTAGGTACTAGCTTGTATTCACCAGTCATTTCAATTGGGGCCTCTTAGACTAATCAAAAAGGTATATTTGCGCCGTCTAAGTATGGGAAAACAAACAAATAAATTTATAGGTTCAATTAAATTTCTGTAATTCAAAAGATGATTCTGAAATGCATAAAAAAGGTGTAAATAATTCAAATATACCTAACATTTTGATATTTTCATTTAAAAGTTTATTATTTCTAAGGTATAAAATACAGTTTCTGCTCAGAAAATTGTAACTCAGCAAAACAGTACTATTTATACAAACAGAGAAATAGCTGACAGTTGACAGTTATAAATTTGAGATTTTCCAACAACTTACCACTGTCTTGAATCCAAGTTCCTAAGTTCTCTAAGTAGTTTTTCATTTTTCTTTAGGAGATGAAAGTTCCTCCTAAACAGATAAATTTATAAACATTTTCGTCACCTTTGCAGTGAGTGACATGGCAGTCCCAGAAATATTTTCTATTCTACTAATGCAATTCTTGATAGTTGACTTGCCTTATCATACTTCTAACACAAAGGAGAACAGACCTTAAAAAACAAGTAAGGCCCGAGCTGGTTTGGCTGTGAATAAGGCCTACAGACTGAAGGGTCCCGGGTTTGATTTTGGTCAAGGGCACATGTCTGGGTTGCGGGCTTGATCCCCAGTAGGGGGCATGCAGGAGGCAGCTGATCAATGAATGATTCTCTCTTATCATTGATGTGTGTCTCTCTCTCTCCCTCTTCCTTCCTCTCTTGAAATCAATGAAAAAAAATATTTTTCAAAAAAGAAACATATTTCTACCCAGACCCTCATATATTTCTATCAGTGGATCATTATCTATTTCATTTTTCTTTGCAGATGCTGTGAGCTTCCCAAACTCATATCCAGAAAAAAAAAAAAGAAAGAAATAAAAATACTTGTAGATTCCTTCTCAAGAGTTTCCTTAGGTTAGAAAGTTTTTTCCTCATGAGAAATAAAATATTCTCAACATCGAAATCATTACCAAGTAAGCATGTGTAATATAGATGGAATTTGCTTTCTTCCTTGATTTATATTGTATTTTTTACATGTAAAAATGTATGTATAAGTTTTACTAAAATATGTTCTATAGGTACAAAATGCAGTAGTCTCCCCTGCCCTTTATCCTGGTTTCAGTTACCAGTGGTCAACTGAGGTATGAAAACATTAAATAGAAAATTATAGAAATAAACAATTCATAAAGTTTGCATGCCATTTTGAGTAGCATGATGAAATCTCACTGTCCAGCTTCATCTTGCCTGGGACATGAATTATCCCTTTGTCCAGTGTATCCACATTGTATACCCTACCTGTCAGTCACTTAATAGTCACTTCGGTTATCAGAGACAGAGAAACCACATTCACATAACTTTGTTTACAGTATTATTTTACTATTAGTTATTGTTAATCTCTTACTGTGCCTAAGTTAAAAATTAAACTATTTAAAGGTATGTCTATATACGTATATGTGTGTGTGTGTGTATATATATATATATATATATATAT
This sequence comes from Myotis daubentonii, assembly GCF_963259705.1. Taxonomy (NCBI): domain Eukaryota; kingdom Metazoa; phylum Chordata; class Mammalia; order Chiroptera; family Vespertilionidae; genus Myotis; species Myotis daubentonii. The sequence continues at coordinate 89,983,079 of NC_081840.1, forward strand.
ATATATATATATATGTGTGTGTGTGTGTGTGTGTGTATATGAAAAAATATTCCATATATATGTAATACATATGAAAAAATACTCCATATATATGTAGTTATGTAGCACTATCCCATATTAGGCATCTACTGGGAGTCTTGGAACTTATCCACTTCAGATAAGGGGGGATTACTGTATTTACAAATTGTTTATTTTAATTTTAATATTTATTGATTTTTAGAGAGAGGAAGGGAGAAATAGGGAGGGAAGATAGAGAAATAGAGACAGAGAGAGAGACAGAGACAGACATCGATTTGTTGTTCCACTTACTTAAGCATTCATTGGTTGATTCCTGTATGTGCCCTGACTGGGGATCAAACTGTCAACCATGGTGCATGGGAACAGTGCTCTAACCAATTGACCTACCTGGCCAGGGCCTATATGTACAAATTATAATCACGAAATCAATGCTTGCTGAGGTAAAATACAGCCTCCTGACCTTTAATTTTTCTTGAGATAATACCGACCATTCTATACTAAAAGAGCAGAATGCATTTATACGAGTGGCAATTAACTATATTTGGACATACCATAAGGCAAATTTGTTCCTGATATAATGTGGCTTTCCCATAAGGCAGAGGATATTGCCTTCTAATAAATGGAAGGGTTTAAAGCAAGTTAAACACTAAGTAAGCAAGTAGAACTCCATTTCAATGCTTCACATGCATGTGAATTTAAGATTAAATCATCTACCGATATCTTCCCACCTACTACAAATTGAACAGAAGCAATAAATTAAATGATGCTTCTTCTATTTTCCTACAGTTTTCAGTTTCATATAAATTTAAAAATTAAATGTATATTAATAGCGCTTTATACCAGTGTACAATTTTAGTACTTTACGTTCATTAACTAATTTAATCCTCACCATTATGTTAGTTGGGAGTTACTTCCTCCAAGTTTAAGTGACTCCAATCTGGGTCTTCTTATTTAAGTCTATGTAATGCCTTTTCATTTAACTCCTACCTAACTTACTTGAATACTTTGTGTGTTGATTGCAAGTTTTTACAACATGCATAAAAAAAAAATGATATCCAGATTCTTTTCTTGATTTGATGTTAAATCTTGAGTTAATTCCTCTGATAGAAACAAGAAAGGATCATATTAGTATTTGTCTAAAAAAAATTTGTGAGGCTTCTGTGAAATAAGAAGAAATATATATTTGGCTCTACCCTCAGTCCCTGACATAGAGCTCCTAAAACCCTTGTAAATTTCCCATGATGGAGGTGACAGGAACATCTTCACAGAGTTCCTAAATCCCTTAGGATTTCCTGGGTAATTGGAGAGCTTTTGTTCTAAAAAGGTGACTCTTGGTGGGCTCCTGGATAACTTCAGGATGAGGCCTTGTCACCAGAAAGAGTAACCATGATTAAAAGGTTGGTAAGTGAAATAAGCCAATCAGAGAAAGACAAGTAGCACAGGATCTCACTTATATGTGGAATCTAATGACAAAATAAACTGATGAACAGAGAGGACCCAGAGACATAGAAGCATGGAACAGACTGATGAATCTTGGGGTGGGTGTGGGTGGGGAAGTGGGAAGAGATTAACCAAAGAACTTATATGCATAATCCATGGACAATAGTATGGTGAAGGCCTGGGGAGGGGGCAGGAGTGGGATCAATGGGGGGACAAATGGGATATCTGTAATACGTTCAATAATGAAGATAAATTAAAAAACAAAACAAAAAAGTTGGAACTTTCAGCTCTACCTCGGAGTAGGGGTTAAGGCTGGAGATTGAGTGAATATCAATACGGCCATATGATGAAGCTCCATAAACATCTCTAACTATGGGGCTCACAGAGCTTCGAGGTTGGAGAACACATTCAATGTTCTGGGAGGTAAGCACACTCCCAACTCCACAGAGACAGAAGCTCCTACACATGGGACCCTTCCAGACCTCACCCTATGTACCTCTTCATCTGGCTATATGTATCCTTTAACTATCCTTTATAATAAACTGGTAAGTGTTAAGTAAAAGTTTCGGAGTCATTAGAGCTAATTATCGAATCCAAGGAAGGGGTTATGGGAACCCGATTTACAGCTGGTTAGTCAGAGTATGGGTGGCCCACAGTGGGGACAGTCTTCAGGTCTGTGTTAACTCCAGGCAGTGTTGGAACTGCATGGTGTGGAAAACCCACACATTTAGTATCAGAAGTGTTATGAATAAGAATAAAGTTTTTCCTATTAGCTTCCGTGAAGGTTGGAAAAATAGGATTATTTTCAATTATATGCCCTCTAATTTCTAAGTCAGATAGTGAGGAAGAGAACAGAGACTAAAATGCTTGATCAAAAGATAAATAAGCTAATGTATAAAAATAAATTAAGAAAAACTTCTGCTTTATTCTTACCTTTTGTCCCAGGAATTCATTCCCAATATACTAAGAAGCAATCTGCAATAATAAAATGCTGACTGAGGCTTTTGAGGTGCTGGTTCATCTTGTTCCACAGCTTTCATGTTTAAGTCATTAAAGTGTTTCTCAACAAATTCTTTTTCCTCTGTATGTTGCTTAAGGATAGCATTAATAACATCATTTTCCTGTTTTTCAGAAATGCACACAGGTTGTGGAGCAGGAATATTAAGTGAAATTCCAGTTCTCTGTAAGCATTCAGGACTGGTTACACCTAAATACTGCAAAAGTTCATCAAGAACATCTTCATCATCTCTGATTGTATCCCAAGTTGGTACAGTTTCTCTAAATCTTTTAAACTGACAGGAAATCCCATCTTTTATTGTTATATCTTCTAAGCATTCGTTAGATCTAGGTGGCTCTTCTGGCTTCTCTTGGTGAGACAATGAAAGGATGAGAGATGCAGGTTCTGAGAAGCCACTTATAGGAGGTGGTCCATATAGGATGGCAGAATCCCATGAATATTTTCCAGAAAGATCACGTACTATGATTCTGACATTTGAATTGGCTGATGCAAGACCAGCAGATAAACCTCCTCCAGGTATACTCTCTTCTGATCTGATCTGAATACAGGACACTAAGGTTGTATTGTTCAACACGAAGAACTGGATATTTGGACTCTCAAAGAGTTCAGGAGAAAGTTCAGTACTTTCACTGTAATGATTGTCATGATTTTCACACACCTGACTTGTTAACATAGCAGGACCACCACTCATTGGATAATGGCCCAAGTGATTTACCAGATGTGTAATAACAGTACGAGCAGCTATAGAAATTAATCCTTGTTGCATTTGAGTTTTCACTAGAATAAAAAAAAATAAGTGAGTGGGAATACTGTTGCTTCCTAGGATGTCATATGACAATGAGACACTGGACAACAAATAGGGACATTATCAAAATCACACTCAAATACTTCAGTAATTATTATTTCCAATTTACATTATATTACAGAAATGATGGCGAATAACGAAACTGTTCTTTAGTGAAGTTTTGCTGTTAATTTTATAAAGAGCCCTTTTTGAAATTTTTGCTTATGGATTCTTAATTTAAACCGAAGTCTTTAAATGTGCATCATACCTTAAAAGAAGGATCAAAAGTATTAGAAATCACTTGAAATCACTTAGCACACAGATTAGAAAGCCAATGAAATCCAACTGATAAGTTTATCTCATGAGCAGATTCAGAACAGTTTGCAGCATGCCTTAAATTTCACTTAATTATGGCTTTTATCAATGATGTAGAAGTTTCAGAGAAAAGTGATCTTTTACTAAACTTTAAGAGTTGTGATCAATTTAAACAGTGAGTGTAGCCAGTATATGATAAGGAAGCTTTATTTTAAAGAAAAAAATATTTTATGGCCCTGCACATGTTTTTTCTCTCCTAAGGTATCCTTCAGGACATTGTGGTCTAGTCTGAGCAGTTAGTTGTATGTAAGAAGCATTTTCCCCCCTTGCTTACGCACATTAGAGAAAGCAAATTGATAAGGAGCATACCCATGTGAGTAACTTAAAAAAAAAAATCATAGGAAACAGTAAAAAAGAAAAAAACTCAAAAAACATTGCAATATGAGGCCTGAAAAGGCAGGGTGCCTAATGGCAGCACCTAAAGAAAGAGAGAGGGGACAAAGAAGACAGAGAACACAGAAAGAGGTGGAAAGGGAGGAAGAAAGAAGGAGAGATAGACAATAACTTGTCAAAGTCCACTAGTCCAAGAATGCTAGTGTCATTCTAAGGAGGGTTGATGTGGAAACCAATTTTGGAATGAGTGGTGTCAAGAAATGGGGACAATTTAGTGATGTTTATCTTGACACTTTTTACCTAGGAGATGGAAGGAGAGCTGCCTGTGGTAAATAAGTACTAATCATTTATGTAGGAAGAGAACTTTGGTTGGTTGTGTGTGTGTTTACAGTATTCTGGTCTTAGTTATAGACATGATTCAGAATGATTGTGTCTCTGGATTTAGAGTGATCAGAGTATTGTTTATATTCTGGAAGTTAATCATTTGGGAATACTATAGTCTAGCTGCTAGAATAAATATAGGTTGATAAAAGTATTATCTATATTCAATAAATTCCTTAATTTTAAGTGTACTTTGTGATGAATTTTGGTAACTGTATAGAACTGTGTAACCACAAACATAATCAATATATAGTAAAATTACTACATGAAAAAAGGATAAATCTACCCTAACTAGTTTGGCTCAGTGGACAGAGCATTGGCCGGCAGACCAAAGGGTCCCGGGTTCGATTCTGGTCAAGGGCACGAACCTTGGTTGCAGGCTCCTCCCTGGCCCGGGCCCTGGTTGGGGCGCGTGCAGGAGGTAACCGATCAATGTGTTTCTCTTACATCAATGTATCTCTCTGTCTTTCCCTCTCTCTAAAAGATCAATGGAAAAATATTCTCAGGTGAGGATTAAATAAAAAAAAAGGATACATCTTAGTTTATGTAAATTATATCTCAATAAAACCAATTTTAAAAGTTTAAAAGGAGACTAGCTTGTGCATTGCTGGTGATTACTTTATAAAAAAAGGCAAGAGAGCTCTGGCAGGTGTTGCCAAATGGTTAGAGTGTGAGCCCATGCACAGGAGGGTTGCAGGTTCGATTTCGGGTCAAGGGCATATACATGGGTTGCAGGTTCAATCCTTGGCCCAGATCAAGCACGAGCAAGAGGCAACCAATTGATGTTTCTTTCCCTCTCTATCCCTCCCTTCCACTCTCTCTAAAAAATTAATGGAAAAAAATGGAGTGAAGATTAATAACAATAAAAAAAAAGGCAAGAGAGAACAGTTACATTTTTAAGGCTATAGCCATAAAGATTCAGAACACCACTGGGTATAGGCAGAGTTAGCAACAAAACAACCACTAATATTAATAACATCATCTCCATTATTCCACTCTATAAAAGAACAGTTTTCTTTGCTTGGGCTATGGCTGATTTTGAAATGTTGCCAAGCATCAAAATTTCAATCTTCTTCCATTATCAATCAAGTTTTACGTCTACATAGATGTACATATGAACATTTTTCAATTTACTTAAAAACTCAATTACACTGAGCTGTTCCAGCCATTATATTTATGGCTAGTTTCGAAAATCAGTTATCCAACACTAGAGAACAACACTAAATAATTAACCATAATTCAGTTCTACATTTTCAAGACTATAAGCAAAGTAAAAAGATATGTCACTAACTGATGAGAAACAGAGGGGTAGCTTGCTTTTTCTTCTCTAATTACAACTTAGAGTATAATAAATATTAACACTATAAGGGGCCTTACAGATACATTAGCCAGTACTTATTTTGTATCTGAGGACAAATAGGTTCACAGAAGTTAAGCGATATGCCTGTTTTCTATAGAAGATTTTTATTAGTACTAGTCTTTTGCTTCCCAGCGCAGTGTTATTTCCATCTTTACCAAAACTCTGACTTCCACATTTTTTTCTTTTGTTCAACTGCCTTTTCTTTTGGCAAATCACTGTGACATATGCAAACACTGAACTCAATTTTTTCTGTGTACAGTAACTTCAAAAAGCATTACTAGCATAAATTTTTAAATATATGGCCATTATCAACTGAAAACACTCATTTAAATAAGACTAAACTTATTTTAAACTAGAGCCTGGTGCACGGATTAGTGCACCAGTGGGTCCCTTGGCCTGGCCTGCAGGGACTAGGCTGAAACCAGCAGTCCAACATCCCCCAAGGGGTCCTGGATTGCAGAGGGCACAGGCCAGGCCGAGGGACCCCCCCGGTGCACAGATCTATGCACCGAACTTCTAGTATGCACATAAGATCTTTGGTTACTCTCTTCCCGCCCTCCTCCCTTCCTCCTTCCCCCCTTTCCTATGAGATTCATCAGTCTGTTCCATGTTTCCATGCCAGTTTCTGCTCCTGTGTTGAGTGTCTTCCCCCTGGTGGTCAGTGTGCATCATAGCTACTGGCTGGTCAGCCGGTAGCTTAGGCTTTTATATATACAGACTAGAGGCCCGGTGCACAAAAATTTGTGCACTCGGGGCGGGGGGGTCCCCCAGCCCGGCCTGTGCCCTCTCGCAGTCTGGGACCCCTCGGGAGATAACGCCCTGCTGGCTTAGGCCTGCTCCCGGGGGGCAGAGGGCAGGCCCAATCCCTAGGTGCAGCCCCTGGTCAGGCTAAAGGCAGGGCCGATTGGGGAGTTGGGGTGCCGCCCCCTATCATGCACAGAGCAGGGCAGACTGGGAGGTTGCCATGCCACCCTCAGTCACACTCAGGGTACCACCGCCTGTCACACTCAAGGCAGGGTCGATAGGGAGGTTGCAGCACCACCCCGTCACGCACAGAGCAGCGCCAATCAGGGGGTTGGGGTGCTGCCCCCTGTCACGCACAGAGCAGGGCCCATTAGGAGGGTTGGGGCTCCGTACCCTGTCATGCACAGAGCAGGGTCAATCAGGGGGTTGAGGAGCTCCCCCCTGTCACTCACAGAGTAGGGCCGATAGGGGAGTTGGGGCACCGCCCCCTGTCACACACAGAGCAGGGCTGATCAGGGGGTTGGGGTGCCGCCACTCTCACACTCAGGGCAGGGCCAATGGGGAGGTTATGGCTCTACCCTGTCACACACAGAGCAGGGCCCTTGGGGGGGGGGGGAACGCCGCACCCTGTCACACACAGAGCCGCAGGGAGATCAGGGGGTTGGGGAGCTCCCCCCTATCAGGCACAGAGCAGGGCTGATCAGGAGGTTGGGGCGCCTTCCCGTCACGAAAAGAGCAGGGCAGGAGGTTGTGGCCCCGCCCCCTGTCACACACAGAGCTGCAGGGCAATCAGGGGGTTTGGGCGCTGCCCCCTGTCACGTTGATCCCCGTGCCGGGAGGCCTCTCGGCTCCGCTGATCCCGGTGCTGGGAGGCATATTACCCTTTTACTATATAGGATAGAGGCCTGGTGCATGGGTGAGGCTGGCTGGTTTGCCCTGAAGGGTGTCCTGGATCAGGGTGGGGGTCCCCACTGGGGTGCCTGGCCAGCCTGGGTGAGGGGATGATGGCTGTTTGCAGCTGGTCACACACCCTTCAGGGTGGGGGTCCCCACTGTGGTGCCTGGCCAGCCTGGATGAGGGGATGATGGCTGTTTGCAGCTGGTCATACACCCTTCAGGGTGGGGGTCCCCACTGGGGTGCCTGGCCAGTCTGGGTGAGGGGCTGAGGGCTGTTTTCAGGCTGGTGGGTGATTGAAGCTCCCAACTGCTCCTTTTTTTCTTTTTTTTCTTTTTTATTCTGGGTCAGCTTTAGCTCTGGCTCCAGCTCTGAGGCTTCCCCTGCTGAAAGCAGGTATCTGGTTTGTTTGTGTTCTATAATCGAAACAATGTATAACTCCAGCTCTGAGATTCCCAGCTCGCTGAAAGCAGGTTTCTGGGGTTTTGTTTAGCTTCTATATTTGTTACAATGTTTCAAACTGCAAGCTCAGAGGCCGGCAAGGCAGGCGGGGAACGTTGGAGTCCTCCGTCACTGAAGCAAGCAAGCCTCATGTTAGTTTCAAGCTGCCTGGCTGCCAGCCGCCATCTTGGCTGGCAGTTAATTTGCATATCACCCTGATTAGCCAATGGGAAGGGTAGCGGTCGTACGCTAATTACCATGTTTCTCTTTTATTAGGTAGGATGGTAATAAAACATAATTAAAGATTTAAAAATTTTTGATGTAGCAAAATACTTTTCTGTTCTTTATTTTCTTTTTCATTTTGAATGATAACCTTACAAAGGTGACATGTATTTTTTGTTTGTTTTCAACACAGAAGCAAATTATCTTTGTTTCTAGCTAAACCAGGGCAATGGGAACAACAGTTCTTTCTGATTCAAATTCTCTAGAGAGCATTCCTTTTGCAAGTTTACAGATGAGTAAACCTCACATGTTAATTAGGACCCATGGACCTTTGTTTTAAAATTTTTTAAAAAAATACGTTTTACTGATTTTTAGAGAAACAAGAACAAAGAGAGAGAGAGAGAGAGATGGAAGGAGAGAGAGAAACACTGATCAGCTGCCTCCTGCATGGCCTCCACTGAGGATAGAGCCTGCAACCTGGGCATGTGTCCTGACCAGGAATTGAACCTGGGACCTCTTGGTGGATGGGTTGACACTTAACCACTTAGCCACATCAGCCAGGTGTGACTTGTTTTATTTAAGCAGAGAATCATTTTTGCAGAAGCAAGAGAGTATAATTTAATAGAAATAGATCACAGAAAATAGAGAATTCTTGATGTTGTCTCTGACTTGCTCTGTGATCATGGACAATTACATAAACTCTTTTTAAGACCCATTTTTTCTCTAAGAATAACAGACTTTTTGTAAAAACAAACTGAAAACTCATAGACAAAGTTAAATATAACAAAATAATATAAATCCTTCAATTTTGAGAGCATTCTAAATAACATAGGTTTTATGCGTTCCTTTTTAAAACCTGCTTATAAATAAACTGTAGGAATGAGCCAGCTCTTTCCCTAAATCATAAATACCTAAGTTCAGGTACCAGTCCATCTATAGACTCTCTTCCCAAAGGAATTATTAGTGGGCATGCAATATAAATGACTTTATTCACAAATCTGTCATAATTATTAATATTATTCATATTAAAAATACATTTAGATTTCAGATATAGGCAAAAGCATTTTCTTTCTTTGGTAGTTTCTCTAAATTTAGAATATGTAAATACAAAATGATAAAAATCTCTCAACATTTTAATTGGGAGGATAGATTTGTTTAGATTTATAAACTATAGAACATATCTCTCTTCTATAAATATGCTTAGATATAAAGAAAATGTATGAAATGCCCTAATTTAGAAATTCAAAATGAAATTCTAAACTAACTGGCCTTGTGAGAATATGCAAAATGAAGATATCAATGCTGCTCAGGCTTTGTGTAACCAGCATTCATTTAAAAAGTCTATTCAGGGTTGTCTTTTCAGATTGTCAGATTAAACAAACCTAACAGCATTTGCAGCAAACCCATAATTACAGATTATTATGGCATACAAAAGCAACAAGACATAAAAAGCTGCTGCAATTCACTGCACTCTAATAGAACATGCAGAGGAAGTTAATTTTGGCAAATGCTTTAAATATTAGCTTTGCATAATATGTATAGGTGAAACTATAATTAGGACAGAATGAATTCTTTGGAGCCTCCTTTCACTCCGACTCTGCAAATGATGACTTTTCGCTAATAAGACTACTGCCATTTGACAAAAAGCCAACTTCACTACCTTTCTTTATTCTTTAGTAAATTTAATAATTACAGCTACTCCTGCCAATAGTTCTGAAATCAGACTTGTTCAATCCAATACTGAGCTTATTAGGGACACTTTATGTTTAGAAATCTTTGGCCAAAAAAGTACTTGAAGATGATGAAGCATGCCTTAGACAAGGGCACAATGATTAGTCATTTTCTCCACATTAAAAAACCCAAAATGCAGCATGTAGTCACCACAGATCACAGAATCACCTGCTGTTAGTTCACAGCTGTTCCTAAAAGCTTCTGCATTTATCTGGCCCTTAATACCTTTAAGAAAGTCCAAAGGGAATAACTGAATACATTTAGAATAGTATTCCACAGAATATCTGGTACCAATGTAAAGTTCATCTACTTAAACTTTTACCTTTGTGTCTTTAAAGTGACTGTTAACAGTAGAGTAAATTTGGTATGAAATACAATAAAACTTCCCTTTACATAGTAAACCATTTATTTCACTGTTTAAGAAATACACTACACTGCCCTTAATTAAACTTTTATCATTTTACACCTTTAAAAATGCAAAAACTGTGCCCACCAATAGATGAGTGGATAAAAACAGCTGAGATATCCTATATAATAAAAGGCTAATATGCAAATCAACCAAACAGCAGAACAACCGGTCGCTATGGTGCGCACTGACTACCAAGGGGCAGACGCTCAACACAGGAGCTGCCCCTTGGTGGTCAGTGCGCTCCCACAGCCAGAAGCTAGGCTCACAGCTGGTGAGCAAAGCGGCGGTGGCGGGAGCCTCTCCTGCCTCGAAGGCAGCACTAAGCCATCAGTCGGACATCCCCCTAGGGCTCCCGGACTGCAAGAGGGCGCAGGCCAGGCTGAGGGACCCCGCCCCGAGTGCAAGAATTTCGTGCACCGGGCCTCTAGTGTACACGTACACACACACACACACACACACACACACACACACACGGTCATAAAAAGGAATGAAATCTTACAATTTCTGACAGAATAGATGGACCTAGAGAGTATTATGCTAAGTGAAATAAGTCAGAGAAACAAATACCATATATATATAGTCAGAGAAACAAATACCATGTGATTTCACTTATATGAGGACTCTAAAGAACAAAATAAGGAAACAGAAACAGACTCACAGACAACAGAAAATAAATTTATAGTTACCAGAGTGGAGGGGGTTGGGAGACCGGGTGAAAAAGGTGAAGCGATTAGGAAGTACAAACCGGTAGTTATAAAATAGTTATGGGGATGTAAAGTATAGCACAGGGAATATAGTCAACAATATAATAACTAAGAATGGTGCTAGGTGGGTACTTGAAATACTGGGGGGGGATCACTCTGTAAATTAAAATTTTCTAACCACCATGCTGTACACCTGAAACTAATCTATAATAATAAAAGGGTAATATGCTAATTAGACCGATGTCTTCTGGACGTCATTCCAGACGTCCTTCCTGACAAAGCTGGGGCTGGAGGGAAGCCAGCCGGGTCCCAGGCGCCTGCGGGCGGTCCTGGGAAAGCCGGCCCGGGTTCCGGGTACCTGCTGGCAGCTGGAGGAGGGAAGCCCGTGTCCCGGGTGCCAGAGGGAAGCTGGTGCTGGCAGCCGGGGGAAGGAAGGCCTATTCTTGCACGAAGTTTCGTGCATCGGGCCTCTAGTATAAAATAATAGTGAATGTCAATTTTAATTGAAAAATATATTTTTAATGCAAAAGGCAACTAACTTTTTCATATAACTTTGTTTTTAGATAAAATAAACACTCTATTTTATTACTATGCCAAATCTAGAAAAATAATTATAAGTTGAGATATTAATTATTGTCTAAATATTTTGTACTGTCCAGTATATCTCTATTATATCTGAACTATCTCATTTGTATACTGTGTGGTAGACAAACTATTACCAACTTGTGGTCTACTCAAAATACTATCATGATCACATCTTAGATGTTTTAATCATTTATAACTACTCTGCCTTTAAAACTCAAACTCTTCTTTTAATTTTGTTTTGTAGAGTCCTTGGAGATGGATAGGACAGAAGTTGGTAGGATCCCAGCCACTATACTGCTGCAGCTCTACTTTAAAAAGTTTTACAAACTGGGCTTCCTTGTGAAATTTATTTGAAGAAGTTTCACTGCTTAAAAACTCACTTTAGAAACCACTGTCCTAACATACTGATTCCCTTAAGTCAGTAGTGGTTCTCCACCTTGGCTGCACATTAGAATCACCTGGGAATCTTTTTAAAATCCTGATTTCTGGGCCTCATCCTCCAGAAATTCTGTTTCTTTGTTACTAATGTTGTGGCCCCACCCCATAACAAAGAAACAGAATTTCCGGAGGATAGGACCCAGAAATCAGGATTTTAAAAAGATTCTCAGGTGATTCTAATGTGCAACCAAGGTTGAGAACCACTGCCTTAAGTGGTCTTCAACTTTGGCTGCATATTCATCACCTGCAAGGCTTTAAAAAACCCCAGTAATCCCAGATCAATATATCAAAATCTTTATTGACAGGATGAGAGCATCAGTATCCTAATGTGAAGCCAAGGCTGAGAATCATTGTTCTAACTTATTACCAACCACATCTACTTTCTGACTCACTGGATCACTCCATTTTCTTCCAATTTATTAGCCATTTCCTAGCATCAGGCCAATCCTTACCAAGCTTAGATTCCATGGTTACACATATACCAATATTCTGAAAGTCATAGTTTGTGTTTCTGCCATATCCACCTTACTGAATGTTGACTGGTGCAAACAAAACTTTGTAGTTTTCGTTTTCTTTCAGGCCCTCAAAAACTTCTCTTAATTCCCTTAGTTTACGTCCATCTTCTTTTTCCTGGTCTCAGAAGAAGGGCTAATGATAGCACCTATACTCTCCAGCTCACATGTCAGGAACACTTCACTCTAACGCTGATCACCTTCCTACCTTCCTGCTCACCTTCTTCATCTAATAATTAATTTCAACTCCCTTAATCCTTAAAAAAATCCCTTCACCCCGAATCATCCTGTAGTTTACCTACTGTTTTATCACTTTTCTTTTTTAAAATAGTCAAGCTTCTTCAAAGAGTAGTTTTGACAGATGGCTCTACAGTACTTCCTTAACTCCTTTTATTCCTCAACCCACAGACATCCGCTTCTGCCTCCTACTTCTCTGCTGAAACTAAAGCAGACATACTTGTCAGTGTCTTATACCTGCCCTTTCTATCATTTAATACTGCTGGCCAATCTTTTAAAAATCTTTCTCTTTGTTACTGAAAATTACTCTCTCCGGTTTTTCCTTCCTTTCCAACTTTTTCTCCTCAGAACACACGCAAACGTAAATATATATTCCTCTCTGCTAAGATCTAGACCTGTATATACAAGAAACTGTCCACTAGATATCTTCATGCAAATATCCAATGGGCACCCCGAATTAAACCATTCCCAACACTGCCCTCATTTCCCCTCCCAAGCCTCTGAACTCTCTTGTGTTCTTGATCTAGTTCGGGGAAAATCTATCTAATTTAAGCCTTTAACAAGTCTTGGTTGGACTATTGCAACAGCCTGATTTGTCTCTTTATTTCTGAGTTAACTTCCCTCAAATCAGTCTAACATACTAGATCAGCAAACTTCTCTGTAAGAGGCCAAATTATTTTCTGCTTTAGGGCCACAAAATCTCTGTCGCAACTACTCAACATTACTGTTTTTGTACAAAAGCAGCCATAATGATACATAAATGAACAGCATGGAGATGTCCCAATAAAACCTTATCTATAGAAACAGGTGGCAGGTGTGGGCCATAATTTGCCAACTCCTGTAAAATATTGTCAAAGTGCTCTTCATACTAATTTTATCATGTATATCACCTCCTTAGCCCCTTCAATAAACTGGATTCCTCTGAGCTACCTCTGTATCCTGAATACACATTTATTTTTATACTCATAAGGTTATTTGTTTACATCTTTGCCTTACCCTTATATCAAATAGCAAACTCTGAATGTAGAAGCAATGTGGCTTTAAAATACCTTACTGAATTCACTATGGACCAAGAACCGTGCAAAAGGTTTTATACATATTATTTTATTTAGTACTTAAAACGACCCTTTGAGGGAATAAATATTATCCGCACTTTATAAGAATACAGACATAGTGACTCAGCTATATGAGAGTCAAAATTCAATACCATGCCTGTCAGACTCCAAAGCTAAATCGCTTATTCAATTATAGAAATCCTATGATGTAGAAAGTAAAATATCAAAAATAACTTATCAGAATAACTTAGCTAGAAGTATAAAGGGAATGTCGTCACATGTAATCTTAGCAATTGTGTATATAAAGTTATTTCTTAAACTGAAAATAAAATTTGCAGTAATATACATGGTGAGGTAAACAACTACAAAGTAAAGTATGTATTATCCATCCTCACCCATCATTTCTACCCAAGGCCTCAAATCATGCCTTGAGAGAACCCAAACAACAATACTGTCCTGAAGAAAATCCATTTACCTTCTGTTACTGGTTGGAGTTTAGAAGATCGTTCTGAATCAGGAGAGTGCAGAGGTTCAGGTTCTTTCAGACTTTCCAAATGCAAAAAGGGATCATAATCTACAGATGCCAAGTCTGATAGGCTGATTGGAAAATACTTTGGATTGCTAAAACACTGAGCTCCATAAACACATCCATGTAATACCTGAAAATACAGGGGAGAAACATACAAGTTTTCCTTTTCGGTAAAAATAAAAAAATTAAATTAAAAAGAGAATGAAGTCCACTGGTAATACAAGAGCTTGACAAAATTTTAAATAGTTTAAAACTTAGCTCTTTGATCACAGTAAAATTTAATAGCTCGTAAGAAGAAGAAGTAAAATTTAACTAATGATGCTTATATTCAACAAAGATCTGACTTTTCAAAATCTGGCAATAATATAACAGTGTACTGTAGAAACTACTTTTTAATTATCAAGGTACTGTAAGATAAATTTATGTTCTTATAAAATACCTAGTCTAAATGAAAACACTAAGAAATGTTATTTCTTTAGATTTTATAAACCCTTGGTTACCAAATCAATAATAAAGCAAAGAAGTTTACCTTATAAATACAATTGAGGACAGATTTTTCTATTTTATCATTTTCTGCTCCCGTAGCACGGACTGGTTGGAGCAGTGTCTTTAGGGGTAAGGCCATGATCCAGTCCAAAAGGCACAGAAGTAAAGACACCACCAACTGTGACAACAACAAAGATCATTATTATTGTCAACTCATAAAGTAAGAGTTTAATACTTAACAGAAATTCACCAATTAATTTTTTGTTGTTGTTAATCCTCACCAGGATATTTTCCCCCATTGATTTTTAGAGAGAATGGAAGGGAGGGATGGGTGGGGGATGGGGGGGGTGGGGGAGTGCAGCACTGGGGAAAAGAGAGAGAGAGGGAGGGAGTAGCATCGATGTGAAAGAAACACATTGATTAGTTGCCTCCCGCATGTGCCCTGACCAGGACTGAGGACTGAATCTGCAACCCAGGTACATGCCCTTGACTGGAGTCAAACCTGAGACCCTTCAGTGTGCAAACAGATGATCTAACCATTGAGCACTACAGGCCAGGGCTCACCAACTTATTTTTTGTTTTCCAAATTTATTTCAGAAACTATCGATCCTAAATTGCAACATTAATATTTATCTAAACTTAACTTTTAAGATGTTTTTATTGTGGGCTTCAGTGCAAGCACAATGAAAGATAATAAAATAATGAAAATAGGAATGTTAAATTTCTTTAATTAAAACACACACTGAGCTTAAAAAATAATAGGCTTCAATTAGCTCTATTTATTTAACTGCTCAAGGAATGAAATACAATGAAAAGTTTTAGTCCATAAATATTACAATCACTTCCACATTCCTCTTCTAATTTAACACATCACTGAGTACCCTGCCAGAAAGACTAGACTATCTTAACCATATTCTGAAACTTTTATTAATTTTTAAAATAAATGTTTCCACTGGATTCTTTTAAACTAATGGACGTTATAACCAAAACACCTTTATCAAAATGTGGAGTAAAATAGCAGTACCTCTGTGGCCCATTTTGTTGTACAAGGAATCACAATTAGAGCCTTAAAAGCATTAATCGAGTAGCAGTAAGAGATCTGTTGATTTTTAGACTGAAAGACTAATTTTTCAACTCAAGGAGTAACACTGGTCTAAATCTCCCAACATATCCTCCAAAAGAACAATAAAGAACAAAAAGAACCAATAAGACATCACAAAACCAGTAAGACATCACAAAACCTCAGTTTAACCAGAAAATAGAACATCCAAATTTCAAATTATGTGTAAGTAGAAAGTATACAGAAATCCCAGTAAGCTTTTTCCGATTCTCCTAGTGGGAAAACTGTAAGGAAGAAGGGAACTAGGTACAAACCTAAAAACCACTCAGAAAGAAAAAGGCCACCCTAAGTGTGAGTACTGTGGTACTGACCACCACCTGTTAATAACAAACATTATCGTAAAGCTAATGAAGAGCACTAAAAGAATTCCAATGCCAAAATATAATTCCTGGTGGATTTAAAGGCCACAGAGAAAACAATTGCACTGTTAAACTTAATTAAGTGAGAACTAGAACTGTGGACTGAAACTAGGAATACTATTAGGGAAGAATGTTGAAAGATAACGCCAGAAGTAAAAAGGAAAGAAAAATTGAGATGCATGACAGAGAAACATGAAAAAGAGGTAGGTGAGATAAAAGGTGACAAAAGCAGGGTTAGAATCCTGAATGCAATTTTTTCATTGACTATCACGTAGTGATAAAAGAACTATTACAATAGTCAGTGTAAGGAGACAGAAGAGAATCAACCAACCAAACAAAAGACAATAAACAACAAAAAAATAAATAAAGAGAAAAAATAAGAGATCTCTACCAGAAGATTCAAGAAATGAAAGGGAAATTCAAACCCAGATTAGGAATATGGAACAACCAACAAGGAAGTATATTATCTGACTATAAGAAAGAAGGTTCCTATGAGGAAGAACCTGGAATTCCAAAAGTGAAGTGAAAGCCACCCTAAAAGCATTGGGAATAAATAAATTACCAGTGGTAGGTGGAATACATGTAGAATTATTTTAATCCACAGAGACCCAATCTGTCAAAATTCTAACAAGAATATGTCAACTAATATGGAAAACAAAACAATGGCTTACAGACTGGAAACATTCAATATATATTCCTTTCAAGAAAGGAGACAGTAAGGAGGGTAGTAAGGTTAGTTATATTTTATTGACTACTGTGAAGCCTCTGATTGCATTGATCAAGCTATGGGCTGCTCTGAAAGAAATGGGCGTGCCTCCGCATTTGATTGTTCTGATACATAACCTACATTGTGCACAGGCAGCCATGGAGAGACACTGGTTTCCTATAGGCATAGGTCCTACAAGAGTGCATTTTATCTCTGTTTAATTTGCACGTCGAACGTATATGAAAAACTGGGGTAGGTTCAGAGAAAGGACTGGAAATTGGTGAAAAATATCAATAACTTAAGATATGCAGGACAAAACCATCTTACTGGCAGAAACTGGCAATGATTTGAAACAACTTCTGATTAAAGTAAAAGAAGAAAGCGCTAAAACATTTAAACATTAAGAAGACAAAAATCATGACTACAGATGAAATACACAACTTTAACATTGATAATGAAAACACTGAAATTGTTAAAGTTTCTGCGTACCTTGGTTCAGGAATCAATTCAAATGGAGACTGTAACCAAGAAATAAAGAAAAGTCTGGGACTTGGAAGGGAAGCAATGGAAGAATTAGAGAAGATCACTAAGAGCAAAGATGTGTCATTAGAGACCAAAGCTAAAATTATTTACACCCTCCGACACCCGATTACTATGTACAAATGTGAGAGTTCGACAGTGAAAAGGGCTGTCCAAAAAACTGATTCATTTGGAATATGGTGTTGGAGGAGAGCTGCACAGATATGCTGGACTGCCAGAAAGACAAACCAGTGGGTTCTAGAGCAAATTAACCTGAAACATCACTGGAAGCAAAAATGACAAAACTGAAGCTGTCCTATTTTGGGCACATCATGACAAGTCAGGGTTCTTTGGAAAATACAGTAATGCTGGGAAAAACGGGAGGTGGCAGAAAAATAGGAAGGCCAAATATGAGATGGCTTGACTTCATAAAAGAAGCCATAGGAATGAGCCTACAGGAGCTGCACAGGGCTGCTGAGGACAGGACATTGAAGACACTCATTCATTCATAGGGTTGCCAGGAGTCAGAGCCAAACTCAACAAACATGTATACACACTAGTGTGAGAATACCAAAAAAGTGTACTGGTAGAATACTGAGTAGAAAGAAAGAAGTTAAAAGTACACACAGGAAAGGTAATGTTCTTTTGGGAAAAGAATGTTAAGAGGGAGAGAAATGCTGTGAAAATATGTAGTAAAAAGGAAATGCAAAAGAGAAATTTAGGATCCTGCATTTCTTAATTTTTTTCTTTTTAAATTTTGGACCTATACTACTTCTCCTACTTAAAAGGCATCATCCAATTAAGACACTGTACTTTGTTAAACTTCCAGGAAAGAAAGCTCTTGAAGTAGGAATCTTGTAAACCATCCCAAGCGACCAAACTTGTCCACAGATAGGCAGAGGTAGTATTCATCTATACAAAACTACTACAAAACGAAAACATACGAATCTAAGCAAGTCAGCTGATGCACTCCACCCAATAATCTAATTATGAAACAAAAGAAAACTGTAACGCAACATCCTAATTTAAATATTTCCAAACAGGCATTTAGATATAGGGGACAAAGAAAACCCCATCTTCAATAAGAAACTGAAAAACTAAAAAGAAATAGATCAAGGGAAGAATTAACTCAAGTCAGGAAAAGAAAAGAAAAAAATAAAATCATATTAGAAATGATGCCTCAATTATAAAATGCCTAAGGGAGAATAAATTTGAAAAATAAAAAAATTTAATAAGGATATTGAAGAACAGTGGGAAAACAAGAGAATAAAAATGAGATAAAACAGGAAAAGTGTCAGAAAATGACTAAAATGGAAGAAAGAAAAAGAATATCCAATTTATATATAAGAAGTCCATAAAATCTACATATTGAAAAGGCCCACTGGATGCCAGGACAAACCAACCTCCAATAATGAACTCTTAAAATACATATCATGCTAAAATTTCAAAAGTTAAGACTTCAAAAAAAAATATCCTAAGGCCTCCAGAAAAAAAGATAAAATAATTTACAAAGGCTAGAGAATGAAACTGGCATCAGACAGACTTCTCAAAAACAACACACAGCCCAGGTGGATTCGGTCCCTGGTTGGGATGCGTATGGGAGGCAACTGATCGATGTTTCTCTCTCACATTGATGTCTTCTCTGTCTCTCTTTCTCTCCCCCCTTTGCTGTCTCTAAACAATCAATAAACATATCCTCGGGTGAGAATAAATACACACACACACTCACACACTCACATACCAAAACGTTAAAAAATAAAATAAAATAAAACAACCTCAAGAAAAATAAGGACTCCATAGCTAACCAAGCTGTTTTTCAAGTATCAGAATTACAGGAAAAGTTTTAAATATGCAAGAGCTTGGGGACTTCTGTATTCATGAGTCCATCTTGAAGAATAAAGATGAACTTCATCCAACCAAGAAGTTGATTGAGGAAGTTCAGCAAAAAGATTAATGGCGAGTATTTGCTATATTTAATTATACTGGGGTGGGCAAAGGCAGGCTTACAATTGCATTGTGACATTCTTTTGACTTAATAAAGCTATAGTAATAATCATAAATCTGCATGCCTTTTCATACCAACAACTGTAAACCTATTTTTGCCAACTCCTGGAGAGCAAAGATTAATATATAAAAGTGAAGATAAGCCCTAACCGGTTTGGCTCAGTGGATAGAGCCTTGGCCTGTGGACTGAAGGGTCCCAGGTTTGATTCCAGTCAAGGGCATGTACCTTGGTTGTGGGCACATTCCCAGTAGGGGGCGTGCAGGAGGCAGCTGATCGATGTTTCTGTCTCATCGATGTTTCTAACTCTCTATCCCTCTCCCTTCCTTTCTATAAAAAATTAATAAAAAATATATTATAAAAAAGTAAAAGTGAAGACGAATATGGAAGAGTCATTTGTTAAATGACATATGCTGTATATTATGTGTAGAAATAAAGTAACTAAAAATGGAGGTGATGAAAGAGCTAGAGAAAAGTAAAATAAGATCATTTATCTTTATTATTGAAAGTATTATATATGTCCCACTTTCCCCCCCATTAATCCTGTTCAGTCCGCCCCCACCCCCTGCCCCAGCCTTTCACCACCTAATTGTCTGTGTCCATGGGCTATGCATATATACATACAAGGTCTTTGGTTGATTACCTCATACCCACCCATCCTCCCCCATCTTCCCTCTGAGATTCCACACTGTTCCATGACAGTCGATTTTAAATACAAGATGAATTAATATTTACCATGTAAATATATATAACTTTGCAATTTTAAAATATAAATACTTTACTATGTAAGAATCTTAAATAGCAAAGAAAGTTTTTAATTACTCTCTTGTCCATTTCATAAGATGAAGCTTCTGTACTTGGCAAAAGATGGGTAATAGTGGCTATCAGGATCTGTAGTCAAAAAAAAAAAAGAAAAACAAGCACAAAATATATTAAACTAATGTTCATTCTAAAACATTAATGTTAATGTAAAAACAAAATAAAATCTATTGCTGCAAGGTTATTCTGAAACATTAACACTGTTATTTCAAGGTGATTTTTAATATGTAATCTTTTCAAGTACATTAACTATCAATTATTTACAATCTTCATTTATAGAACCAACATTATATATGCTGTTAACTATGAATGGATTTCTCATAAACTCAACTCATGAATCAATATGTATAAACACACAGTAATATATGTTCTAATAGAAAATTAAAATATATATAGAAAAGCAAAAAGATTTATAAAAATCATCTGTAATTCTGTCACTGAAGATATCTATCCTACTCAACATATTAGGTATAGAAGGAATATACGTCAACATAAATAAAGGCCATAAATGACAAGCCCATAGTTAATATCATATTCAATGGTGAAAAGCTAAAAGCCTTTCATCTAAGGCCAGGAATAAAAGGATGTCCACAATTGCCATTTCCATTCAATATGGTACTAGAAGTCCTACCACGGCAAGTGGGCAAATAAATAGCACCTAAATCTGAAAGAGAGAAGTACAATTATTTGTTTGCAGGTGACATGATATCATATATAGGAAATCCTAAACACTGCACCAAAAAACTGTTACGACTATAAATGAATTCTGTAAACTTGCAGGATACAAAATCAAAATACAAAAAACTGTTGCATTTCTATACACAAGCAACAAACTATCATAAAGAGAAATTAAGAAAGATATCCCTATTTACAGTAGCATCAAAACCAATAAAATAGAAATACAATTAATTAATGAGGTAAAAGACCTGCATACTGAAAACTATAAAACACTAATGAATGAAGAAAGACAGTACCATGTGAACCCACTTATATGTGGAATCTAATGAACAAAATAAACTAACAAACAAAGTGGACAGACTAATGGAGACAGAGAACAAACTGACAGCTGTCAGAGGAGTGGGGGTTGGGGCCTGAGTGAGAAGGGTGAAGGAATTAAGAAAAAAAGAAAAGAAAGAAAGACTCATGGACACAGCAATTTTCACCATTTCATTTAAAGGAAGCACTCTACAGCTTCTCTTTGACATATCTGAATTGTCAGCATCACTATTCTTACACTTTGCAGCCTTCATTAGTAAAATAAGGTTTACTGAAAACAGGCATTGGGATACCATGACAGATGATCCAATAACTGAGATGGCAACTAAATGACTAATGGTTGAGTAGCATGTACGGTGTGACTACGCTGGACAAATTGATGATTCATATCCCACTGGAGAAGGACAATGTGAGATTTTATCACACTACTCAGAACAGTGTACTATTTAAAACTTAGTATAAATTGTTCATTTCTCAAATTTTCCATTTAATATTTTCAGATTACAATTGGCCATGAGTAATTAAAATTGCAGAAAGCAAAACTGTGGATAAGGGGGGACTAATGTAAATGGAAAGATATTCCATGTTATAGATTGGGAAAATTAATATTGTTCAATTGTTC
Source organism: Myotis daubentonii (assembly GCF_963259705.1). Taxonomy (NCBI): domain Eukaryota; kingdom Metazoa; phylum Chordata; class Mammalia; order Chiroptera; family Vespertilionidae; genus Myotis; species Myotis daubentonii. The sequence goes on from NC_081840.1 coordinate 90,004,918, forward strand.
ATACCACCCACAGCGATTTACTCATTCAATGAAATAAAAAATTCCAATGGCATTTTTCTCAGAAACAGAAAAAACAATTTTAAAATTTGTATGGAACCACAATAAAGAGCCAAAGCCATCTTGAGAAAGAAGAACAAAACTGGAGGCATCACACTTCCTGATTTCAGGTTAATTATAAAGCTACTAGAGGCCTGATGCACGAAATTTGTGCACAGGAGGGGGGGGTGTGTCCCTCAGCCTGGCCTGAACCCTCTCCAATCTGGGATGTCCCTCTCACAACCCAGGAACGCTGGCTCCCAACCGCTCACCCGCCTGCCTGCCTGATTGCCCCTAACTGCTTCTGCCTGCCAGCCTGATCACCCCCTAACCACTCCCCTGCCAGCCTGATCGACACCTAACTGCCCTCCCCTGCCAGCCTGGTTGCCCCCAACTGCCCTCCCCTGCAGGCCTGGTCACCCCCAACTGCCCTCCCCTGCTGGCCTGGGTCCCCCCTAAATGTCTTCCCCTGCAGGCCTGGTCGCCCCCAACTGCCCTCCCCTGCTGGCCTGATCACCCACAACTGCTCTCCCCTGCTGGCCATCTTGTGTGTTGGAGTGATGGTTAATTTGCATATTACTCTTCTATTAAATAGAATAAACTGATAAAGAAAATAAGGAAAAGGATTTGAAAGCTTCAAATGAAAAAAATCTGCTTAAAAAAGAAACTTAATTTTCAAATAGAATAAACAATCTTAAAGGGTAAAATTTTCAAATGTTTTCTTACTAGCATACAGATGCAGAGTCACATTTACATCCAGGATCATAACACCACTGATAATAACAGCTGCAGCCAACGTTTATTAAAATTTATGTATTCCCCCATCTTAATGGCAAAAAGTGTGAAGTGCTTCATATATATTTTTTCATTAATCTTCAGAACAATTCTGTGAGGTATATACTTTTATCCCAAATGTAAAGATAAGAAAACAGAGTTCCGAGAGCAATGTAACTTGTTCATAGTTACAAAGTTAGTAAGTGGCAGACTCATGGCAGGTGTGTCTAACCCTCAAATCCAACCTCTCAACCTACATTAAACTCAACCAATATTTATTGAACAGATTCTACATGAAAGTGATGCCCTTGTCTTTAAAAAATTTAGGATTTGTACACAAATATATTTACTGTTATAATAGAGGTTGGCAACATGGTTGCGTGGGAAAAGCCTGGACTTGAAATCTTACAGACATGAGTTTGAAAACTGCCCGGTCAGCTGTGACTTTACATAGTTACTAAATGCTCAGTCCTCTCATCTTAAATTAAGGAGGACAAAACAGGGGGCAGGAAGATAATTGCTCATCTTAAAAGATTTTTAAAAATTAAATGAGATAACATATGGAGATGACTGGTGTATTAGCTAGTACATAGTAGGTGCTTAATAAATATTAATTACCATCTTTCCTAAAAATGTTACAAGAATATGAAGAACAATAAATTCTGGTTAGAGAGAACAGATAAGAGTTTTAATTTTTTGATGAGATAGATTTAAACCCAAAACTGAAAATGGGATGTAAAAAGGAAAATCAGAGCAGTTCAGGTAAGAAAAGAGTGAGGGGTATGTTTAGTCGATAGTAAGCCAACTCAGGTGGCTGGACTACAGTGTATTTCAAAGGAATATGTATGTGATTCTTTAAAGATGGATTGGGTCCTCATCAGAAGGCCTGGAAAAGCCTAGCTAAATAAATTGGATCTTATTTTATAGGCAAAGGAAAACCACTCAAGAGATTTTGTTTTTTTCAGGTAACTGACATAATAGTCATGTAAATGTGAATGATGATTTGATAGGGAAGACCTCAGAAGCCAGGAAATCAATTAGAAGTCTATTATGGTATACTAGAGGCCCGGTGCACAAAAATTTGTGCACTGGGGGGGGGGGTGTCCCTCAGCCCGGCCTATGCCCTCTTGCAGTCTGGGACCCCTCGGAGGATGTCCACCTGCTGGCTTAGGCCCGCTCCCTGGGGGATCGGGCCCAAGTTGGCAGTCAGACATCCTTAGTGCTGCTGAGGAGGTGGGAGAGGCTCCCACCACCACCGCTGTACTGGCAGCCGCCAGCCTGGCTTGTGGCTGAGCAGAGCTCCCCCTGTGGGAGCGCACTGACCACCAGGGGGCAGCTCCTTCATTGAGCATCTGCCCCCTCGTGGTCAGTGTGTGTCATAGTGACCAGTCATTCCCAGTCGTTCTGCTGTTAGGGTCAGTTTGCATATTACCCTTTTATTATATAGGATAGAGGCCTGGTGCATGGGTGGAGGCTGGCTGGTTTGCCCTCAAGGGTGTCCCAGAACAGGGTGGTGGTCCCGCTTGGGTGCCTGGCCAGCCTGGGTGAGGGGCTGATGGCTGTTTGCAGGCTGGTCAAGCCCTCCCACCCCCCCGGTGGGGACCCTCACCCCATGGAGGTTTGGCCAGCCTGGGTGAGGGGCTGATGGCTGTTTTCAGGCTGGCCACACCCCATTTAGGGTGGGGGGTCCCCACTAGGGTGCCTGGCCAGTCTGGGTGAGGGGCTGAGGGCCGTTTTCAGGCTGGCCAAGCCCCCTGGCGACAGAAGCTCCCAGTCTCTCCTTTTTTTCTTTTATCTTTTTTTATTCTGGGTTTATTTACCTTCTATAATTGAAACTTTGTAGCCTTGAGAGGAGCTCAGAGCCGGCCAGGGCGGATGGGAGAGAAGCCTCCTGCTCGCTCCAGCTCTGTGGCCATGGCCAGCTGAAAGCAGGTATCTGGGTTTATTTACCTTCTGTAATTGAAACTTTGTTGCTTTGAGTGGAGCTCAGAGCCCGCCGCGGCAAGCGGGAAGCTTGGCTTCCTCCATCACTGGGGCAACCAAGCCTCCTGCTTGCTCCAGCTCCATGGCTGCTGGCCGCCATTTTGGTTAGGCTAATTTGCATATAGTTGCTCTGATTGGCTGATGGGCGTGGCTTAAGGCGTAGCGAAGGCACGGTCAATTTGCATGTTTGTCTTTATTAGTGTAGACTAGAGGCTCGGTGCACAAAATTCGTGCATGGGTAGGGTCCCTAGGCTTGGCCGGTGATCAGGGGTGATGGAGGCTTTCCTTCTGGCTGCTGGCCGGGGCCTCCCTTCCCTGGCTGCCGGTTGGGGCCTTTCTTTGTTCTGTGCCGCCCCCTGGTGGTTAGCGCATGTCATAGCGAGTGATCGAACTCCTGGTCTCCCTGTCGAACTCATGAGGAGACACTTTGCATATCAGCCTTTCATATATATATATATATATATATATATATATATATATATATATATGTATATATATGTATATATATATACATATATATGTAAAAAGACAGAAATAATGAATGGCTGAAATAGTTCAGATATAGTAGAAAGTATAAAAGACATGGAATTAAAACAAAATAAAAACTATAAATAATTGGCTGAAGAGGAAAGAAAAGTAATGAATCAAAATAATGTCCTGATGTGGTAACTGGACAGATGGCATGTTTTCTTAACCTAAGAGATGAAATGAAGCCAAATCCACATTCATACAGACAATGGCAATTATAAATTTGCAGATAACATTTAAAAACAAGAACACAATCTCCTAACATAAAACACAAAGGAACTGTCATGAACTTTTGATACTCAAAAATGCACCTTAGGTTGCCATTATTTACTTGTGCAAAATTTGAAAACTATTAAATAATTTTGTATTTCAAGGTATCCAAATTTTAAAATCCTTAACAAAGGTCATTATGAAAAATAAATAAGAAATTACTTACTTGAATAATTTTCAAGGGAGAATCAGGCTGGTAAATCTGAAGTCTAGGTACATAGTGAACCAACATGTGAAGCATGTTACAAGCTACATGGGCTACTGTTTTATTAGTAAACTGTAAAAATAACCAAAGAAAGAAAAACACATAAAAATTTCTTCCTGAACTATTATGCATCAATGCATTGGCTGCTGAAAAATTTTAAACTTCATATTTTTTGTCATTCTATATTTATGTGTTTATTAAAATATTATTAGGAAGATAAATATACAGCTGCAAAAGATTAAAAACACACAACTCATTCCAAAGACACAATATTATTTTTTCCTTTGTAATGCTTGACTGTCCTCATTTAAGCCTTATTCCATTTTCTCTTACCTAGATTTTTTACAACAGCCTCTAATCTTATTACCAATCTTTCCCCATTCAAATCTACTAGACACAATACTTCCAAAATAATCTTCTGAAGAACTCCTCTGATGTTAATATTCTCTATGCTTAAAACTCTTAAATGACTCCCCAGTGGCATAAAGTTATGCTTTTTATGCTTATCTCTCTATGACCAAATCCTACCCACTCTTCAAGCCATGACCAAAAATCTCCTCTTTTCAAAGTCTTCTCTGGTACCTAAGTCAAAGTGATCTCTGCTTCCTCTGAACTCAATCAGCAGTTTACATACACCACTCATTTGGTTATCTCAGCTCTTTATACTTTATTCCTCTTATTTTAATCTTTTTCAGCATCAGATCATTAATCTCTTGAATCTAGCATTTACAATTCTTTTCATTCTGGTATCCCTTGCTCTGCCTAACAAAGCACCTCAAACTAGTATATGCTCAGAATTATCTGTCAAATCGGTAATATTTGTACATTGTATCTTTGGAGTCCTATACAGATAGTGTATTATAACTCTTAAGACAGAAAAAATATTATGCTTCTATTCAGAAACAAAAAAAATATCCATTTATTCATTTATACTCCCGAAATAATTAGGTTATTTCTGAACAAATCTTATTTTGGCCACAAGGAGGCCATTTAACTTGAATGATAAAGTAAAAAAAGTTGAGCAGCTCAAGAATTCAGAAGTAGTAAAGATCAAATAGTAGGTTAAAAAAAATACTGATAAAGAAAAAACAAACAACCCATGTTGTTAAATAACTGGTTTCCTTTTTAAGAGCCACCCATATGTTTCCTATGGACAAAGCCAAATATATAAAAAGATGACTTAGGACCACTCTTAAAGAAAAAGTCAGAAACAAGGAAATAATGTAATAATAAATTAATGAAAACATTTATTAAAGAGCACAACATTTAATTAACATTTGGAGAAAAATAATCATGATTCTATACTATTTTAATATATTCCACTAAATAGTTTTTTTGTTTGTTTGTTTGTTTTTTTACCTTCAAGGAAACACAAATTACATTCAGAGCTTCCTTAATTTGAGGATGATGAGACTCATGGACTAGTTCTTCACAAATCCAAATACCTAAACTGCAAAGTGCTACACATCTGCAAAAAAAGGCAACCAATAATGATACAAATAAAAATGTATGAGCTTTTAAAGAAATGAAACCACCATCACAACCAAACATCCACAACTAGCTAACATAGAATGAACATGCACTGTTTAAGTAAATTGATCAATTTGTTACTTTGTATGTTAGCTCTTCTTAGGAAGAGAAAGGAGGAGGAAAGCACATCCCTAAAACTTTAAATCTAATTTTTAATGAAAATTTATTACCAAAATCATAGGCAGAGATAATATAAAGGATTTTTCTAACAAACCCATATTAAGAAACTGATATTTTCATAAAGATTCCCAAACATATATGTAACCTGCTTTCAAAAAGGAAAGAATGTCATTTGATTAACTGATAGCAGCAAAGTGAACTTAAGCAAACTCCAACTCTTTAAAAAAACAGATTAGGTACACAAATAAAATGTATATACTTCATAAAGGGATTCCAATAGAAATAGAACTTATAGGATTTTTGCTTTGTTGCTTAATGTCTTCATTTCCCTACTTGAACTGTTTCAGCTTGAAGGGAGTAATTTGCGATCACAATCAGTGGAATTCCATTAGTGTGTTCAAATATAAGCTTCTGATGACGAATATAATGGTTCTATGAAATTGATTCCTTCTAGGATCCTAGTTATATATGTGGCATGTCCTGGTACTGATATTCTTAAATTCAGCAGAATGCTAAATTCAGAACAATTCAATGCAGTAACATTTTACTGAACACATTGGATCAGAAGTTCTTAAGCTTCTCTTTTAGTCTAGCATAGTGTCAATGCTATAAATTGTTTACTATCAAAACTACCAGAAAGTCTTCTAAGCAAGTCTACTGCTTTATTTCCTCTCTACCATTGTCTATCTACCCATGAATCTTAGATAATATTTATAGATCTAAATAACCAAATTTCATGGTTAGCAGTAGAAAGAGCTGTCTGTAATCATCAAGTAACATTAAACTCTAAAGTGAGGCAAAGCTCTCCACGGAAGCAGCTAACTAAAGGCACAGACTGCAAGTACAAGTGGTTAACAGGCATTTTTCTTTTTCTTTTGTGATCACACACCTGCATGCACAGTTTCCTACATTCCTAAAGATGTCCAAATAATCTTAATTATTCCCAGTATTGCTCAACTCTCTGCTCCAAATCAATTTTGGGGGTATAAGCATCTGAGACAGTGGTTCTCAACCTTCTGGCCCTTTAAATACAGTTCCTCATGTTGTGACCCAACCATAAAATTATTTTCGTTGCTACTTCATTACTGTAATGTTGCTACTGTTATGAATCGTAATGTAAATATCTGATATGCAGGATGGTCTTAGGCAACCCCTGTGAAAGGGTCGTTCAACTGCGAAAGGGTTGTGACCCACAGGTTGAGAACCACTGATAAGGCCTATTCTTAATAAAAGCTATTGTGTTAATGATTCCCAAGTCTTTCTGGGCATCTATGTTTTAGGTTTCAATATTCTTTACTTGAGAGGCAACATAGTTAAAAAGAAACACGCAGAAAATCTAGAATCTGAAACTCTGGGTTCAAATCTGGTTCAGCCATTAATATTTATGCATCTAATAAGGCTCTGAAGACAAACTATAATAGTTTTAATCATGGCTCTGCCATTGCTGGGTGATAGGGATAATTATTTAAATACTCTGGGCTCCTATAATATGGAAGATACAAATTGCATCTGTCTTCTAGAGTTGTTACAAATGAGGTAATAAAGTATTTAGAACAGTGTCTGGCACTTAGAAAGGATTTAATAAATGTTAGCTTTCTAAGACGTCGGTTTCATGCTAGCAAACTTGGAAGAATAATGATGGTTCCATTAATTTCTTAGAATTGTGATGAGGAATAAATAAAACAATATTATAGGAAAATTCTTGGAAACTTAAAAGATTGTCATTATTAACACAGAAAATACTAGAGAATTAATATCTAAAATGATCACATTTGAGGGTAAAGCTACCAGAAATGAAAATATGGTATAATGGAAAAGACAACGTCAATTTCTAGGGATGTCCAGCATTAAAATGAAATTAAAATAAAAAATTTACTCAAAAAGATTTGTGGTTTTTAAAAAATATTTTTGTATTGATTTCAGTGAGGAAGGGAGAGGGAGAGAGAGATGAAAACATCATTGATAAGAGATGATCATTGATTGGCTCCTGCCCTCATGCCCCCTACTGGGGATCAAGTCTGCAATTCGGGCGTGTGTCCAGACTGAAATCGAACCCTGACCTCCTGGTTCATAAGTTGATGTTCAACCACTGTACCACACCAGCCAGGCTCAAAGAGATTTGTTTTTAGTTAACTTGACTAACAAATGAGAAAAATATGGAACTGAATTAAAAAGCTGGAGCTATGTCTCATTTAAGCAAACTACTCATTTTACATTATTTTTACTGGTGGAAAAAATAAGAGACTTAAATTAGAATTAATATTCAAATAGTCAAAGCCATGATCTGCACTTTCATTAACCTGGGTCAAAAAAATATCTAGGTAATTGGAAAAGAGAAAGCTTTGCAGAGATATAGGTCAGAGGAGGAGTAACATAGGCTACTTTTGAAGCTAATGACATTCTCTTAGAATTAGATTCAAGAAATATAATACTGTATGAATTAAGGATATTTGGGGATGAGAAGAAACATGATGCGATACTGGCAACCAGCTGATTTAAGTCTCAACCTTTTAAAAAAAAGTTTAGTAAAATAGAAAATGACAAGTTTTTGCCCCTAAATAAGGCATTTAAAAAGGAAAACATTCTAAAATCTTATATTTATAATGTAATACACATTTATATAATATATTATATATGTAAACCACATATATATTACTTATATTCTATTTTTTAAAAATCCTGATCAAATATTTATTAATATCAATATATGCTATTTTCTTAAATACAGTCAGTACATTACATTCTATAATAAAAATATTTTATTTTAATTCAATTTAAGTAACATTCACTGGGTAACTACTACTACAATTCAAGGTATTGCAGAAGACACTGAATATATAATCTAAAAGGAAAGCAAAATATATTTAAATATATATTGAAAAAGTCATTTTCAATACTAAGAGTAGAGGTACTAAAACGGGTGACTAATATTTTATCTTTTAATGAAAGAAAGTTCATATTTAAATCATGAAAAAAAGTATTTAATCATACAAATAATTTAAATTTGTAATTCAGAATAGCTTTTGTGTATCTGAAACAATGTGGACTGCTAAATAATCCAACCAACTTCTAAGGTGAAACTGCAAACACAGAATAGTTATAACAAGTCTTAAGAATATCTGACTTACCGTGCAGGGCCAGAGGGCTCATCTCTTGCTGAGCTTAATACAGTTTTGATTATAAGTTCCTAAAATAAGGAGGAAAAATAGCAACGAGTAAGAGTTCATTCGTTAATTCAAAAAATATTTATTAAATGGTGACTATGGCAGATGCTAGGAATATTATCCTATCTAATAACAGACAAACATGGTAATTAACCATACCTCTGCTACGCTTCCCATTGGCTAATCAGCAGAATATGCAAACTGACTGCCAACCAAGATGGCGGCTAGCAGCCAGGCAGCTGAAGCGAACAGGAGGCTTGCTTGCTCCAGTGATGGAGGAAGCCAAGGTTACCCGCCTGCTGCGGCCAGACTCTGAGCTGCACTCAATGTTGCAATTATAGAAGCTAAACAAACCACAGATAACGGCTTTCAGACAGCCGGCCTCGGAGCTGGAGCCGCAACTAAGTTTCAATTACAGAAGGTAAATAAATCCCAGAATAATAAAAGAAAGAAAAAAAGGAGAGACTGGGAGCTTCAGTTGCAGGCTTGGCCCGCCTGAAAAGAGCCCTCAGCCCCTCATCCAGGCTGGCCAGGCACCCCAGTGGGGAGCCCCACCCTGAAGGGGGTGCAGGCAGCCTGAAAACAGCCATCAGCCCCTTATCCAGGCTGGCCAGGCACCCCAGTGGGGACCCCAACCCTGAAGGGGTGCGGGCAGCCCGAAAACAGCCATCAGCCTCTCACCCAGGCTGGCCAGGCACCCAAGTGGGACCCCACCCTGATCCGGGACACCATTCAGGGCAAACCAGGCGGCCCCCACCCATGCACCAGGCCTCTATCCTATATAGTAAAAGGGTAATATGCAAACTGACCCTAACAGCAGAACGACTGGGAATGACTGGTCACTATGACACGCACTGACCACCAGGGGGCAGACGCTGAATGCAGGAGCTGCCCTCTGGTGGTCAGTGAGCTCTCACATGGAGGAGCTCTGCTCAGCCACAAGTTAGCCTGATGGCTGCCAGTACAGCTGCGGTGGTGGGAGCCTATCCTGCCTCCTCAGCAGCGCTAAGGATGTCTAACTGCAGCTTAGGCCTGCTCCCCGCTGGCAAGTGGACATCCCCCGATGGCTGCTGGGCTGCCAGAGGGATGTCTGATTGCCAGCTTAGGCCCAATCCCCCTGGGGAGCAGGCCTCAGCAAGCAGATGGTCATCCCCCGAGGGGTCCCAGATTGTGAGAGGGCACAGGCCAGGCTGAGGGACCTTCCCCACACGCCCCCGCAAGTGCACAAATTTTTGTGCACCGGGCCTCTAGTCTACACTAATAAAAGAAAAAGATGCTAATTGACCGTACCTTCGCTATGCTCCAAGACATGCCCACCAGCCAATCAGAGCAACTCTATGCAAATTAACACAACCAAGATGGCGGCTGGAAGTCACGGAGCTGGAGTAAGCAGGAGGGTTACTTGCCCGGGCAATGGAGGAAGCCAAGCTTCCCACCTGCTCTGAGCCGGCTGTGGCCTTCACTCATGTCAACAAAGTTTCAATTATAGAAGACAAATAAATCCAAGATACCTGCTTCCAGACAGCCTCCACTGGGAGCTTGGGTGGCTGGGGGACATGACCAGCCTGAAAAGAGCCATCAGCCCCTCACCCAGGCTTCCCCACCCTCACGGGGTGAGGGTTCCCGCTTGGGGGTTTGGCCAACCTGCAAACAACCATCAGCCCCTCACCCGGGCTGGCCAGGCACCCCAGTGGGAACCCCTGGGCTGAATGGACTGTGGCCAGCCTACAAACAGCCATCAGCCCCTCACCCAGGATGGTCAAGCATCCCAGCGGGGTCCCCCACCCTGAAGGGGCTGTGGCCAAGCTGCAAAGAGCCATCAGCCCATCACCCAGGATGGCCAGACACCCCAGCAGGGACCCCCACCCTGAAGGGGCTGTGGCCAGCCTGCAAACAGCCAGCAGCCACTCACCCGGGCTAGCCACACTCTCATGGGGTGAGGGTCCCCTCTGGGGGGTTTGACCAACCTGCAAACTGCCATCAGCCACTCACCCAGACTGGCCAGGCACCCCAGCAGGACCGCCCCACCCTGAAGGGAGTGTGGCCAGCCTGAAAATGGCCCTCAGCCCCTCACCCAGACTGACCAGGCACCCCATTGGGGACCTCCATCCTGAAGGGGCTGTGGCCAGCCTGCAAACAGCCATCAGCCACTCACCGGGGCTGGCCACACCCTCATGGGGTGAGGGTCCTCGCTGGGGGGCTTGACCAGCCTGCAAACTGCCATCAGCCACTCACCCAGACTGGCCAGGCACCCCTGATGGATCCCCCCACACTGAAGGGGGTGTGGCCAGCCTGCAAACAGCCATTAGCCCCTTACCCAGGCTGGCCAGGCACTCCTATATAATAACAGGCTAATATGCAAATAGACCCTAACAGCAGAAAGACTGGAAATGACTGGTCACTATGACACACACTGACCATCTGGGGGAAGATGCTCAATGCAGGAGCTGCCCCCTGGTGGTCAGTGCACTCCCACAGGGGGAGCTCTGCTCAGCCAGAAGCCAGGCTGGCGGCTGCCAGTACAGCGGTGATAGTGGGAGCCTCTTCCACCTCCTCAGCAGCACTAAGGATGTCTGACTGCCAGCTTAGGCCCAATCCCCCGGGGCGCGGGCCTAAGCCAGCAGGTGGTCATCCCCTGAGGAGTCCCAGACTGCGAGAGGGCACAGGCTGGGCTGAGGGACCCCCCCCCCCCCCGCCCCGGCCCGAGTGCACAAATTTTTGTGCACCGGGCCTCTAGTCCTATATAATAAAGAGGTAATATGCAAAGTGAGCATCACTCCAACACACAAGATGGCCACCCCCATGTGGACACAAATGGCCAGAAAGGGAGGGCAGTTGGGAGGGACCAGGCCAGCAGGGGAGGGCAGTTGAGGGCATCCAGGCCGGCAGGGGAGGGCAGTTAGGGGCAATCGGGTCGGCAGGGGAGCTGTTAGGCATCAATCAGGCTGGCAAGGGAGTGGTTAGGGGGTGATTAGGCTGGCAGGCAGAAGTGGTTAGGGGCAATCAGGCAGGCAGGCGGGCGAGTGGTTGGGAGCCAGCAGTTCTGGACTGTGAGAGGGATGTCAGACTGCCCGGTGAGATCGGGCCTAAACAGGCAGTCGGACATCCCTTGAGGTATCCCAGATTGGAGAGGGTGCAGGCTGGCCTGAGGGATCCTGCCCCCACCCCCCGTGAACAAATCTCATGCACCGGGCCTCTAGTATTGAAGTAAAACCGACAGTCTTTGTTCTCATGTACATACTTTTAATAGTCTAATATTATTCATAAAATTAGCTAAATAAATAAAACAATGGTATAGTCTGAATGTTTGTCCCCTCACAATTTGTATGTTGAAATCCTAACTTCTAGAGATGATGGTATTAGGATGTGCTTAGGTCATGAGAGTGGAGCCTTTATGAGTGAAATTAATGCTCTCATAAAAGAGAGTCACACAGAGCTCCCTGGCTCTTTTTACTTTGTGAGGCCACAGGGAGAAGGCCCAGGATGAACCAGGAAGAGGTCTCTCACCTTAAAACGACTATGCTAAACCTTTGATCTTGGACTTCTCAGCCTCCAATAATATGTGAAATAATTTTTTGTCATTTTTATAAGCAACCCAGTCTGTAATATTTTGTCATAGTAGCCAAAAATAACTTTTTACTGATTTTTCACTTGAAATTTTAAAAAAGGTTTGTAAACAACTAGAGGCCCGGTGCACAAAAATTTGTGCACTCGGGGGGGGGAGGGAGGGTCCCTCAGCCCGGCCTGTGCCCCTGTCACACACAGAGCCGCAGGGCGATCAGGAGGTTTGGGCGCTGCCCCCTGTCACACTGATCCTGGTGCCAGGAGGCCTCTCGGCTCCGCTGATCCCGGTGCTGGGAGGCATATTACCCTTTTACTATATAGGATAGAGGCCTGGTGCACAGGTGGGGGCCGGCTGGTTTGCCCTGAAGGGTGTCCTGGATCAGGGTGGGGGTCCCCACTGGGGTGCCTGGCCAGCCTGGGTGAGGGGATGATGGCTGTTTGCAGCTGGTCACACACCCTTCAGGGTGGGGGTCCCCACTGGGGTGCCTGGCCAGTCTGGGTGAGGGGCTGAGGGCTGTTTTCAGGCTGGTGGGTGACTGAAGCTCCCAACCACTCCTTTTTTTCTTTTTTTTTTATTCTGGGGCAGCTTTAGCTTTGAGGCTTGGCTCCAGCTCTTAGGCCTCCGCTGCTGAAAGCAGGTTTCTGGCCTTTGTTTACCTTGTGTATTTGAAACAATGTTGCAATCCTGCTGGCTGAAGCCCGACAGACTAAAGCAGGTTTCTGGGGTTTTGTTTAGCTTCTATATTTGTAACATAGTTGCTTAGAGTTGCAGCTCAGAGGCCTGCAGCGGCAGGCGGGGAATGTTGGAGTCCTCCGTCACTGAAGCAAGCAAGCCTCATGTTCGCTTTAAGCTGCCTGGCTGCCAGCCGGATCTTTGCTGGCAGTTAATTTGCATATTGCCCTGATTAGCCAATGGGAAGGGTAGTGGTCGTACGCTAATTACCACGTTTCTCTTTTATTAGATAGGATTAGAAGCGTATCTGCTCCTAATCAGTCATTATCTTTATTTTTGAGTTTCAGTATTTAGAGTGAGTTCCATCAGCAATTATATAGTCACTTTAATTGTGCACCATCTCCTGTTCAAGCCTGTTAATGCTTTAGGTATATGGGATCCCAAACCTCAATTCCTACAGCAGAACAGAATATTCCATTACATTATGTTTGATGCCTCACATTGGGAAATTGGGAGAGGGGAGAGTCAATATGCAGGTTTAATGCCATCTTAATCTAAGAAGCCTATATTACCAGCATAGGATCTGGCACATAGAATCTTAACTAATAATAGACAAACCTGTAAATTGACCTTACCTTCGCTACGCTAACCAGCCAATTAGGAAAGTATGCAAATTAACCCAACAAAGATGGTGGTTAATTTGAATATGTAGGCTCCAAGTGGCGGAGCAAAGCCGGACGGCCCTGGTGCCAGTGGAGCAAAGCCGGACGGCTCCGGGGCCAGCTCCGGCCGGAGCACAGCCAGAGCGAAGGCCTAGGTCCCAGGTGCCAGAGGCAAACCAGTGCCAGCAGCCAAGGGAAGGGAAGGCCTATTGCACGAATCTCTTCATGCAACAGGCCTCTAGTATTTTGATAATAAGAAAAAACATTTCCAAAGCAGTTATAAACACAAAAAAGGCTATGGTCCTAATAAATATTCCAGCCTGTGTTCTGAGACTGGTTAATGTTCTTTAAAAATTGTGTGGATTTCTAAGAAAAGAAAGAATACACATTTTATTGAATATACATTATGATTATACATCATTTAAATGCTAACAATTAACATCTGATTTCTTACCTTAACATCTGTAAATTGAGACACAGCAATATCAGGAATATTGGGATGAAGAGCAGGCAGTTCACAATATAAGTTAGGAAAGCAAACTAAAGATCCCAGAAGAACTTGCGCTTCCACTCTTGGTGCCTACAAGTAACCAGATTTTTTAAATCTTTAAAATATATTAGTATTATTAAGTTATCAGAAAAATTACGTTATCACCTAACCATATTACACAGAGAAGCAAGCGAATAAGACAATATTAATAAAGAAATAGGGAAACACAAAAAGATTCAGGTTTTCATTTATGTTTTCCATATAGACTCCTATCATTCTCAAGAAGGGCAACAAATAGCAGAGCTTTCCTCAAGAGCAGCTAATAAGCCGAAATTAGCCTCAGTTAATAAGACCATAAATTTTTAAAAAGCTTAACAGCACAAAATTACCCTAGTTTTAAGGGAAAATATACTTTTGTTTTAAAGGCAACTCATATATCATAACACACTGTTCTTTTTTTAAAAAGTTTTATTACATTCATTACGATGACACTGGTTAATAAATAACACATTGTTCTAAAACATTCAAACACATGGAGACTAAATAGCATGTTATTAAACAATGAATGTATTACCAATGAGGCCAAGAAAGAAATAAAAAACTTCCTGGAAACAAATGAAAATGAACATACAACAACCCAAAAATCTTGGGACCCAGGAAAAGCAGGCATATCTCAAAAAACAAAAAAAAAATCACCAATAAACTATTTAACCCTACAACTTAAAGAACTAGAAAGAGAACAATAAGAAAAGCCCAAAGGAAGTAGAAGGAAGGAAATAAAGATTAGAGTAGAAATAAATAACATAGATACTAAAAAAAACAATACAAAAAAATCAATGAAACCAAGAGCTGGTTCTTTGAAAGGATAAACACAATGGATAAACCATCAGCCAGACTCATCAAGAAACAAAGAGAGAGGACCCAAATAAATAAAATCAGAAACAAAAGTGGAAAAGTAACCACAGACACCACAGAAATACAAAGGATTGCAAGAAAATATGAACAACTATATTCCAAGAAGCTAGACAATGTGGATTAAATGAAAAATTCCTAGGAAAATACAATCTCCCAAAACTGAATCAGGATTAATCAGAAAATCTGAATAGGCCAACAACAACTGATGAAACAGAAGCAGTAGTCAAAAATCTCCCAGCAAACAAAACCCCAGGTCCAGATGGCTTCACAGGGGAGTTTTACCAAACATTCAAAGAAGAACTAACACCTGTACTCCTCAAACTATTTCAGAAAATCCAAGAGGAAGGAACACTTCCAAACTCTTTTTATGAGACCAGCATTATCCTAATTCCAAAACCAGATAAAGACACTACAAGAAAAAGAATTACAAGCCAATATCCCTGATGAATATAGATGCTAAAATCCTCAACAAAATATTAGCAAATTACATCCATATTAAAAAGGTCATAAACCATGACCAAGTGGGATTTATTCCAGGGATGCAAGACTGGTACAATATTCACAGATCAATAAATGCGATACATCATGTAAATAAATTGAAAGTCAAAAATCATATCAATTGATGCAGAAAAAGCATTTGACAAAATCCAACACCCATTTTTGATAAAAACTCTCAGCACAGTAGGAATAGAGGAATACATCTCAACATGATAAAGGCCATATATGACAAACCTATAGCCAACATCATATTCAATGGGAAAAAACTAAAAGCATTTCCCCTAAGAACAGGAACAAGACAGGAATGTCTGCTTTCACCACTCTTATTCAACATAGTGCTAGAAGTGCTAGCCACAGCAATCAGACAAGAAGAAGAAATAAAAGGAATCCAAGTTGGAAAGGAGGAAGTAAAACTCTCATTATTCACAGATGACATGGTATTGTACATAGAAAACCCTAAAGATTCCACCAAAAAACTACTACTAGATTTAGTAAATGAATTTGGCAATGTAGCAGGATACAAAATTAACACCCAAAAATTGATGGCTTTTTTATACACCAATAATGAATTCTCAGAAAGAGAAATTAAACAATCCCATTTACTATTGCAATAAAAAATTAAGATACTTAGGAATAAACATAACCAAGGAGGCAAAAGACCTATACTCGGAAAATAACAGGAAGCTGAGAAAAGAGACAGGAGGAGATATAAACAGTGGAAGAATATACCATGTTCATGAATTGGTAGAATCAACATCATTAAAATGTCCATACTACCCAAGGCAATCTACCGATTAATGCAATCCCTATTAAAACGCTAATGGCATATTTCACAGAGCTGGAACAAATACTCCGAAAATGTATATGGAATCAAAAAGACCCTGAATAGCTGCAGCAATTGGAGAAAGAAAACCAAAGTTGGAGGAATCACAATACCAGATTTCAAGTTACACTACAAAGCCACTGTAATCAAAACAACCTGGTACTGGCTTAATAACAGGCATATAAATCAATGGGACAGAATAGAGAACCCAGAAATTGACCCAAGCCATTATGCTCAATTAATATTTGCAAAGGAGGCAAGAGCATACGTTGGAGTCAAGACAGTCTCTTCAATAAATGGTGTTGGGAAAATTGGACAGATACATGCAAAAAATGAAACTAGAACTCCAACTTATACCATACACAAGAATAAACTCAAAATGGATAAAAGACTTAAATGTAAGTCATGAAACCATAAAAATCCTAGAAACAAGCATAGGCAGCAAAACCTGAGACATCTCTTGTAGCTATATGTTTACAGATACATCTCCTAAGGCAGAGAATACTAAGGAGAAAATAAACAAATGGGACTACATCAAAATAAAAAGCTTCTGCACAGCAAAAGAAACCATCAACAAAATGAAAAGAGATCCCAGCATATGAGAAAACATATTTGGCAATGATACATCAGATAAAGGGTTAATATCCAAAATATGTAAGGAACTCAAGACAACTTAACAAAAGGAAGACAAATAATCGGATTAAAAAATGGGCAAAGGACCTCAATAGACATTTCTCCAAAGAGGACACACAGATAGCCAAAAGACATGAAAAAATGCTCAAAGTCACTAATCATCCAAGAGATGCAAATCAAAATGACAATGAGGTACCATCTCACACCTGTCAGAATGGCTACCATCAAAAAATCAACAAATGACAAGTGCTGGCCAGGATGTGGAGAAAAGGAACCGTAGTACACTGCTGGTGGGAATGCAGACTGGTGCAACCATTATGGAAAGCAGTATGGAGTTTCCTCAAAAAAATAAATATGGATCTGCCATTTGACCCAGTGATCCCACTTCTAGGAATATATCCTAAGAAATCAGAAACACAAATCAGAAAGGATATATACACCCCTAAGTTCATAGCAGCACAATTTACAATAGCTAAGATCTGGAAACAGCCCAAGTGCCCATCAGTAGATGGGTGGGTAAAAAAGCTGTGGTACATTTATACCATGGAAGACTATGCAGCTGTAAAAAGAAGGCTCTCTTGGCTTTTGAGACAGCATGAACCTGGAGAGTATCATGCTAAGTGAATAAGTCAGAGAAAGACAAGTATCACATGATCGCAGTCATATGTGGACTTTAAGTAACAAAATAAACTGATGAACAGAGTGGATCCAGAGACATGGAAGTATGGAACAGAGTTTGAAATCTCAGAGGGAAAGCGGGGGAGAGTGGGTGGGTGGGAGGTAATCAACCAAAGACCTTGAATGTATATATGCATAACCCATGGACACAGATAATAAGGTGCTGAAGGCCTGGGGCGGGGGGGGGGGGGGGCGGTGAGGAGGGAGGGGAGAGTGGGGAGGAGGAGGGGAGGCAGCCTGGAAGAGGTCAATGGGGGGGAAAGGAAACATGTAATTTTTCAACAATGAAGAATTATTTAAAAAAATAATAACACATTGTTCTAATGAGCATATGATTCAATGCCACTAGATTATATTTATTACTACCTAAGGATGAGTAAAATAACTAAGGATGAAAATGTTAACTATATTTTAAAAGACACAGGCACTAATCTAGATAGTTTTTATATTATGCACTTGACATAAAACACTGCCTGTACTACTTAAAAAGTGAAATTAGAATTTATGCTTGGAGTGAAGCTAACTTTTCATCTTTTTTCCCTTAGCTGTACTGAGCCATTTCTGAAGTACCAGCACTGAACATTTCTTTTTCTTCTCTGAGTTCTTACATGCCTACCAAACACCAGCATCAACCTACTTATACATTGCAATGTTTACTAAAATAAGTACAAGTTGATTTATATATTTAATACCTAACAAAAATTTTGAAAGAATCTATTAGAAATATAATACTTCTATTCACATAAATCAAGAACCTATCTTCAAGAGAATTTCCTTTTGTTAATAAATGCCACAATAGAGGTAATGGAGTACTTACTCTATTATGATTTTCAACAGAGCACATTTCTGTATGTAAAATAATAATCAAGATTTATTACAAGACAGCAGCATAAATGGGCAGGTTAAGCTGGTAGCCACTGTCCCAACTTAAAGTTATCCTGTAAAAATGAACCTGATTTAAAAAAAACACACACACAATATTTAATGAAAGAGATTACCTAAAGGTTTTTCTTGACAGGTGAATGAGGTAACCAGGAATGTTCAGATATATGAATAAAATGGGGGCAGGCCTAAAATGCGATAGTACTTAAGAAAAGCAAAAACTGATCAATTATTTTGTAATCTGCCTGGCAGGGAATGGGATGGGTGTGATTAAAAGGAAGAAGTTGGTATGTGTAAGATCTAAAATGGAAATCCAAAGAGCAAGGTTTAGACTGTGTACTGCCAACATTATCCAGAGGAAAAAAATGTCCTTAACCTTATAGTGGAGATGTGGATATCAGGTTTGATTCCTGCATTTATTTTTTGTTTCCTATGCTGCCTTTCTCAACAGGTATTCCTCATATGAACCAGAAAATGACTATTTTCTAAATTTTTCCAAGATATTGCATACATAGTTTTCTAGATGTATAGGAGGGTTGTGTAATCACATAAAATGGATGCCTAAGGGCATTAGGGTTTAATTCTCCTGCAGAACCTTGAGAAAGGCTGCAGGAAATATGCTGGCTAGTCACCTGGAATAACTGGTCCATTGAACAGTAATGGTTTTCATGGTAAATTGATAAAAAATGACATTGGTTTAGCCCAGCCGGCGTGACTCAGTGTTTGAGCGTCGATCTATGAACCATAAGATCACTGTTCGATTCCAAGTCAGGGCATATGCCCAGGTTTCAGGTTCTGTCCCCAGTAGGGGGCCTGCAGGAAACAGCCAACCAATGATTCTCTCTCATCATTGATGTTTCTATATCTCCCTCTCTGAAATTAATCCTATATAATAAAAGGCTAATATGCAAATTGTCCCCTCGACTGGGAGTTCGACCAGGGGGCGGGGCCTGCCGGCCAACTACCCATGGCCCCTCCCCTGGCCAGACCAGCCCGATGGCCCCCATCAGGGCGGGCCAGCCAGACCCCACCCGTGCATGAATTCATGCACTGGGCCTCTAGTAAAAATATATTTCAAAAACAAAATGACATTGGTTTATGTACTGGTCTCCCCTGAGTTCTGTAAACCTTTTGCCAGTATCCAAAAGACTGATAATCTGTGTGTGCTGATAGTTCTATATAATAAAAGGCTAATATGCAAATCGACTGAATGGCGGAATGACTGGTTGCTAAGACACGTGCTGACCACCAGAGGGCAGACACTCAGCCCAGGAGCTGCCCCCTGGTGGTCAGTGTGCTCTCATAGGGGGCTCGCTGCTTGGCCAGAAGCAGGGCTCACTGGCTGGTGAGCGCAGTGGCAATGGTGGGAGCTTCTCCCGCCTCCGCAGCAACTCTAAGAATGTCCGACTGATGTGGGGAGTGGGCCTAAGCCATCAGTTGGACATCCTCCAAGAGCTCCTGGACTGCGAGAGGGCACAGGATGGGCTGAGGGACTCCCCCGCCCCCAGTGCACAAATTTTGTGCACCGGACCTCTATATGTGATAATAGCTTCATAACTTGTTTAGCATCCTTAGTTTGTCTACCATTTAATCTACTCCTAAGTTAATATACTTATTTAATACTAGAGGCCCAGTGCACAAAATTCGTGCATGGGGTGGGGAATGTCCCTCAGTCTGGACCGCACCCTCTCCAATCTGGGACATCCCTCTCACAATCCAGGACCATTGGCTCCTAACCGCTCGCCTGCCTGCCTCATTGCCCCTAACTGCTTCTGCCTGCCAGCCTGATAGCCCCCTAACCGCTCTGCTGCTGGCATGATCGCGCACAAATGACCTCCCCTGCAGGCCCAATGGCCCACAACTGCCCTCCCCTGCAGGTCTGATCGCCCCCAACTGCCCTCCCCGGCCGGCCCGATCGCCCACAACTGTCCTTCCCCTGCTGGCCCAATTACCCCCAACTGCCCTAACCCTGACAGCCTGATTGCCCACAACTGCTCTCCCCTGCTGCAACCCGCCTCCTTTGCCAAGGCCTGCCTCCTCCACACGAGGCGGTGGAGAAGCCAGGACCGGCCTCCTCCACGCCACGTGGAGCAGCGGGACACCCAGGCCTCACCGCGCAGAGCAGCTGCCAGGCCCCACCTCTGCTCTGCGTGTGGCCATCTTGTGGTGGCCATCTTGTGACGATGTCACGCGCAAGGGCACGAGGACCACGTAGGCTTTTATTAGTATAGATTCGCAAAGCACAGATTCTCTCTCTTTACTTTAAAAAATTTACTGTAACCTAGGATAGAATTATAATCTGAATCTTACCATTCAAAACCTTCAAAAATATAGTAGTCTGAAGCAGTGCTTCTTAACCTTTAATGTCCATATCAATCATTTGAAATACAGTTAAAATGTATATTCTATTTCAGCACGTCTGGGATGGGGTCTGAGATTCTGCATTTCTAACAAGTGCCAAGATCATGACAAATGTTTTTAGTGTGCAGATCACATTTTTGGTAGCTGGAATCTAAAATACCTTTTTGTTCTTTCTGTCTACTACTCTCTAGTTAGGTTAACTAGCTTCTAAATAAAATGAATTATTTGTCATTCCTTGACAGCTTACTCATGTTTCCCCCTGCCTTAGAATACTACCCCTCATCTTCATTCTGACTTATAAAAATACTAATCTACCAAGAATATATTCAAGTATCTTTTACATGAAACCTCCCCTAAAAAAGTAAGATCTCTTCTTTGTCTGAATTACCATATAATTTTATTTTACTTAACAAACTCTCTTATTGCAAATTGTGTCAAATAATGTCCCAACCATGTTACAATTATTATTTTAATCCTTATAAAATAACCCTATGAGGAAGGTCATCTCCATTTTATAATTAAAGAAAGTGAGATAGAGAAATTAAGTAGTAACTTGCACAAGGTCTTAGAGTTAGTAAGTGGCTGAGCTGAGATATTTAACCCAGGCTGATTAACTATAGACTCCATGCTTTTAACCACTATACCAGCGGTTCTCAACCTGTGGGTCGTGACCCCTTTGGGGGTCAAACGACCCTTTCACAGGGGTCGCCTAAGACCATCGGAAAACACATATATAATTACATATTGTTTTTGTGATTAATCACTATGCTTTAATTATGTTCAATTTGTAACAATGAAATTGGGGGTCACCACAACATGAGAAACTGTATTAAAGGGCCGTGGCATTAGGAAGGTTGAGAACCACTGCACTATACTAAGCTCCTCCTACTGGTGGTACCTATTTGTTTTCCTATATTCTATAGATATTAATATACTTTAGGATCTGATCTCATTTATTCTATATCCTTCTGTATTCTACCCAAAGGCTAATTTTGTACACAAGGTGAAACAAAAGTTTAATAATCATAGCTTAGCACTATGTTTAACACATACTAGGGTGCTAAATAAATACTTACACATCCTATCTAATAATAGACAAACATGGTAATTGACCGTACCTTCACTACGCCTCCCATGGGCTAATCAGCATGATATGCAAATTAACCAACAAAGATGGCGACAAATTTGCATACTGCAGGCAAGGCAGGACAGCGCCATCCCGCCTGCCCTGCCACCATCCAGGCCTGCTATCCATGTGCGACCCGATCCGGGGTGGCTGGGCAGTGCAGCAGCGATCGGCCAGCCCACCTGGCCTCCATCCAGGCGTCCCGTGTGCAACCCGACCCGGGGTGCCCGGGCGGGGGAGCAGCGATCCGTTGGCCCGCCCGGGTGTCCTGTGTGTGACCCGCCCGGGGTGTCCCGTGTGGGACCTGACCCGGGGCGGCACCCCAACCCCCGGATCAGCCCTGCCGTGTGTGCGACCCGGGGAGGAGGGGCAGGCACCGAGGGATTGGGCCTGCCATCTGCCACCCGGGGAGCGGGCCTAAGCCAGCAGGTGGTTATCTCCTGAGGGGTCCCAGACTGTGACAGGGCACAAGTGGGGCTGAGGGACACCCCCACACACCTCCTCTCCCCTCCCCTGCCAGTGCACAAATTTTTGTGCACCAGGCCTCTAGTTCATCTGTAAGTATGATGCTGGGCTAGGCCCTGGAGATGCAAGATGAGTAAGACATGATCACTGTTCTCAGGAAACTAGAGAAATGAGATTAATAACTAGCTATAAACACAGGTTTTTCCTTTACTTGCACACTAGGGGCCCGGTGCACGAAATTCGTGCACTGGGTGTGTGTGGGGGAGTGTCCCTCAGCCCAGCCTGCCCCCTCTCACATACTGGGAGCCCTCAGGCGTTGACCCCCATCACCCTCCGATCGCCTGATCGGCCCCATGCCCAGGCCTGACGCCTCCGCCAGAGGTGTCAGGCTTGGACAGGGGACCCCCATCTCCCCCTGATCACTGGCTCTGGCCCCCGCCCAGGCCTGAGGCCTCTGGCCCAGGAATCATGCCTGGGCAGGGGACCCCCATCTCCCTCTGATCGCTTGGTCCACCCCCCGCCCAAGCCTGACACCTCTGACCCAGGCTTCAGGCCTAGGCAAGGGGACCATCATATCCCCCCAATCCCCGGCTCCGCCCCCCACCCAGGCCTGATGCCTCGGCCAGAGGAGTTGACCCTCATCACCCTCCGATCACCAATCACTGGATCGGCCCCTTGACCAGGCCTGAGGCCTCTGGCCTAGGCGTCCGGCCCGGGCAGCGGGGACCCGCAGCTGCAACGGCCCCGCGATCGTGGGCTACGCTTTAGGCCCAGGCAAGGGACCCCTAGCTCCTGGGACTGCCAGCTTCGACCGTGCCCAGCTCCCATCGCTGGCTCCACCCCTACTTCCTGCTCTCACTGGCCAGGGCGGCAAAGGCACCTGATCCTCCGATCATGGCTGGGGGGCAGGGCAAAAGCGGCCCCAGGGTTTCCAGCTCTTAGCTCCCCCCTGGGTTTCCGATCACTGTCAGTGGCAGGGGGCTTCTTCCTGCTTTCCCTTTCACCTCCCTGCATTGTGCCTACATATGCAAATTAACCACCATCTTGTTGGCAGTTAACTGCCAATCTTAGTTGGCAGTTAATTTGCATAAAGCCCTGATTAGCCAATGAAAAGGGTATCGTCGTATGCCAATTACCATTTTTCTCTTTTATTAGATAGGATTTCCTCTGGTGATTGCATCCAGTTTCATGGGTTTCAATACTATCTCAAAAGCAATGTTTCCCAGCTTTACATTTTCAGTCCTGATGTCTCCTTTGAGCTCCTGAGTCAGACATACGATGGCCCTCCTGACATCTCATGCAAGTCTAATGGGCAGCTTACTATGTCCCAAATAGAACTCCCCCTCATTCATTGTTGGTCTTTTGCAGCTTATAAATGAAAAAAATGTTTGTAAAACTGCTTTGCAAGTTATAGAGTGCTAGTCAAGTATTACTGATTTTTCTTTCCCAAACACCCTTTGAATTTTCTAGTAGGTTTTCAGTAAATTATTTCTTATTTATACTTAGCTCCAGAGTGACCTTTCTAAAATACAAATTTGATAATGTCACTCTTTCCTTAAAATTCTTCAATGGTTCTTCATTATTTCCTTAGAATGAAATCTATTCTCTTTAGCACTATAAACAGTCATTGTCTTTCTCTTCAGTTCACCCCTGCCTCTTAAAATGAACATGTTCCAACTATACTGAGTTAGTTGGCATCGCCTCAGCTCCATAGCTGCATAAAAAAATCACACATACTGTTTAGAGGTTAGAATGTATTCCTAAGAGCATATTTCTGGGTTATCTTGCCTCTGTTTCTTTCTTTTCTTTTGCTATAGTCAATTGCCTTTTCTTTACTTTCTTCCCTCCTCCTGTTTCCTTAGATTTCCTCGTTTTAAAATTCTGTTTTGCTTATCAGATTTAGTCCATTTTTATAGCTCTTGGGTTAATTCTTCAACAAATTTTAGTACTTTCTTATACATTAGAACTTCTTACTTATTTAATGCAGAAGACACAACGATTCCAATTAAACTGTGAAATTTCCTGAACATTAGATTGCTATATTTTTATCAAGAACAGCTTAGTTCTTCCTTTGTTGCTCTTTTAGTAGCATCTTGGTTAACTAATATTTGTTATGAAGAACAAGAAATAAAAACTTACATTGAGAAAAGCTGAAGAAGCCACTCTGCCAGCTGCTACAATAAAATCCATAATAAGCATTGTGGCACCAGGCAAACCAAGTGAAAAAAACTGAGGTGAGCAGTGCTTGATGATTGTATTGACAATATCCTGAGGAATAAGGAAAGAAGGGAGAAAGAATGTAACAAATGTAATCTTGAGTATTAGCTAATCAATATCCTTAAAAATAGATATTACATGAAATAATAGAACAGGTAACCCTATATAATAAAAGCCTAATATGCTAGGTGTCTGGTTGTCCGTTCAACCAATCAAAGTGTAATATGCTAATGATATGTTAAGGCAGCTCAACTGCTCGCTATGACATGCACTGACCACCAGGAGGCAGACACTGACCGGTCGACCAGTCACTATGATGTGCACTGACCACCAGGGGGCAGCAGACCGGCTAACCAGTCACTATGACGTGCATTTACCACTAGGGGACAGATGCTCTGACCAGTAAGTTAGCTTGCTGCTGGAGTCCAGCCGATCAGGACTGACTGAGACAGGCTGGACATGCCCTGGAGTCTTCCCAGGGTCCCTCCCTAGCTGGCCAACCTCCCGCGTTCACCCTGGCCCTGATCGTGCTCCGGTGGGGTCTCTCAGCCTGGCCTGCACCCTCTCATAATCCAGGACCCCTCGGGGGAATGTCAGAGAGCCAGTTTTGGCCTGATCCCACAGGCTAGGCAGAGAAACCCCACTGGTGCACGAATTCGTGCACAGGGCCTCTAGTTACTATATATTGGCTGACTAATTACAAATACTAATTTTAATTCCTCCAAATAATCCATACTTATTATATTCTGTCAAAGGAAAGTAAACTTAAAACATATTTGTTTAACTGACATCAGTACACATTTTTTTCACACTACAGAGGAAGTTGGAAGGCTCTTTGTTTCAGAGGGTTAAAACTGAATTGCAGAGTAGTTCCTCCTGTTACCTATTTGTTTCCATGTGATGATTCTGATCTCTGAAGTTGCATGGGCTGTTATATTACAACGGAAGAGATTCTCTTTTTTAGATAAACTGAAGTCCTTTGATGATAGATATCTAGCAATGGAAATCTAGATGTAGTCACCTTTGAGGGAATATTCTTGACTTGATTAATAATCCACTTTGCCTTTGGAATTTACAATGAGAATGTGGCATATTACCTTGTATTACTCAATGTGATTTATCTTACACAAAAGCTCTCTTTTTCTAGTTATCAAGATCATCAATTTATCTGAGACATATTATAAGGTAGAACCTTGTAATTAGTTCTAATTAATGCAAGAAGTTTACTCATTTTTCAGAAAGTGAAATATCTTTTAATATAAATTCAATGCTCTCTAAATGAACTGAAAGTGACATTTAACCACATTTGATAAAAATGCTTGCATTACTTTGACTTGTAACCTACCACACTTTTCAGTTTTTTGGCCAGAATCAAGACCCCTGAAGTAATGTTCTAGAGTCATAATTATGACTATATAATGTAATGATTGTGATTGACACAAACGCCAAGTCAATATAATTGTCATTATGCTCATACAATTTAAGGTAATAAGAAAATGTGATGTGCTGACTCTTAGAGTAGAAAAAAACCACTGAATACTACATGACTAGATGAGTAAGTCCATATGCCTCAAGTACCAATTATCAAGTAAAAATTACAAAATGTTGTCAACATAAGCAAAGGATGGCTTAATCTCTTCAAAAAGTGAACTATTTGGTATAATACTAGAGGAACAATGCATTTAATAGTCAAGTCAACCCCTTGTTACAATAGCTTGTTTTTCCACCTACATTTCAAAAACAAATGACGTCATAAAATGAAAAAACTTGTAAATAAACCACTACATAGGAAAAAATTTTAATTCTAGACTTTGAATGTCAGGAGTTAAACAGAATTGAGAATCAAAGATAAACATATAAAGCAACTTGCTAGGAAGTGCATATATTTACCTGATCGATATGAAGTAATCCACAATGCATTATGTTATAAAAATGTGTCAGAAAATCTCTATTTGGAGAAACATCTTGTCTTCTTTTCATTGTATTGCAAATAAGTTTATAAGCATGTAATTTCCCTTGCTTATATTTATCAGTCAACATGGTTGCCTACAATTTAAAAACATTGGCTTTATTACTAAAAAACAAATACTGTTTATTAAATACTTAAACATTTAAATATATCAAGAAATATATATACATATATATGTATGTAAACATACACACACACACACACACACACACACACTCACACACCCACACTAGAGGCCTAGTGCATGAATTTGTGCATGGGTAGGGTCCCGTGGCCTGGCCGGTGATTGAGGCCATCTCGGGGCCGGCTGGCCAGGGAGAGGGACCGCGGGAGGTTGGCCGCCCAGGCAGTGGGAGTGCACTGACCATCCGACCGGCCAGGGGGAGGGATTGCAGGAGGTTGGGCAGCCATGGAAGGCTGACTGTGGGAGTGCACTGACCACTCGGCCAACTGCGGTGAGGGACCACGGGGTTGGCTGGCTGGAAGGAGGGACTGTGGGAGGATGGCTGTGGGAGCACACTGATCACCAGGGGGCAGCTCCTGTGTCGAGTGTCTGTCCCCTGGTGGTCAGTGTGTGTCATAACAACCGGTTGTTCAGTCGACTGGTCCTAACGGTCATTTAGGCTTTTATATATATACTAGAGGCCCGGTGCACAAAAATTTGTGCACTCGGGGGGGAGGGGGGTTCCATCAGCCCGGCCTGTGCCCTTTCGCAGTCTGGGACCCCTCGGGAGATAACGACCTGCTGGCTTAGGCACGCTCCCGGGTGGCAGAGGGCAGGCCCAATCCCTAGGTGCAGGCCCTGGTCGGGCTCAGAGTAGGGCCGATTGGGGAGTTGGGGCACCGCAACCTGTCACACACAGAGCCACAGGCCAATCAGGGAGTTGGGGAGCTCCCCCCTATCAGGCACAGAGCAGTGCTGATCAGGGGGTTGGGCGCTGCACCCTGTCACACAAAGAGCCGCAGGGCAATCAGGGGGTTGGGGAGGTCCCCCTTTCAGGCACAGAGCAGGGCTGATCAGGGGGTTGGGGAGGTCCCCCTGTCACGAACAGAGCAGGGCCGATAGGGAGGTTGTGGCCCCGCCCCTGTCACACACAGAGCTGCAGGGCGATCAGGGGGTTTGGGCGCTGCCCCCTGTCACGCTGACCCCAGTGCCGGGAGGCCTCACGGCTCCTCTGATCCCAGGGCTGGGAGGCATATTACCCTTTTACTATATAGGATAGAGGCCTGGTGCATGGGTGGGGGCTGGCTGGTTTGCCCTGAAGGGTGTCCTGGATCAGGGTGGGGGTCCCCACTGGGGTACCTGGCCAGGCTGGGTGAGGCGATGATGGCTGTTTGCAGCTGGTCACACCCCCTTGAGGGTGGGGGTCCCCACTGGGGTGCCTAGCCAGTCTGGGTGAGGGGCTGAGGGCTGTTTGCAGCTGGTCATACACCCTTCAGGGTGGGGGTCCCCACTGGGGTGCCTGGCCAGTCTGGGTGAGGGGCTGAGGGCTGTTTGCAGCTGGTCACACACCCTTCAGGGTGGGGGTCCCCACTGGGTGCCTGGCCAGTCTGGGTGAGGGGCTGAGGGCTGTTTTCAGGCTGGTGGGTGACTGAACCTCCCAACCACTCATTTTTTTATTTTTTTTAAAATTCTGGGCCAGCTTTAGCTCTGAGTCTTGGCTCCAGCTCTTAGGCCTCCGCTGCTGAAAGCAGGTTTCTGGCCTTTGTTTTCCTTCTGTATTTGAAACAGTGTTGCGATCCTGCTGGCTGAAGCCCGGCCGACTAAAGCAGGTTTCTGGGGTTTTGTTTAGCTTCTATATTTGTAACATAGTTGCTTAGAGTTGCAGCTCAGAGGCTGGCAGCGGCAGGCAGGGAACGTTGGAGTCCTCCGTCACTGAAGCAAGCAAGCCTCATGTTCGCTTTAAGCTGCCTGGCTGCCGGCCGCCATCTTGGCTGGCAGTTGATTTGCATATTGCCCTGATTAGCCAATGGGAATGGTAGCGGTCGTACGCTAATTACCATGTTTCTCTTTTATTAGATAGGATATTTTTCAAAGCACATCTTATTTATATAACAAAGGGTTATTTATATATCCCTTACAGTAGGATAGTTTTGTTAGTAAGTTTTCTGTGCCTGTAACATCAAATGCTTTACTATTCATTTTTTTTTAATGTATTTTATTGATTTTTTACAGAGAGGAAGGGAGAGAGACAGAGAGTCAGAAACATCGATGAGAGAGAAACATCGATCAGCCGCCTCCTGCGCATCCCCCACTGGGGATGTGCCCGCAACCCAGGTACATGCCCCTGACCGGAATCGAACCTGGGACCCTTCAGTCCACAGGCCGACGCTCTATCCACTGAGCCAAACCGGCTTCGGCTTGTTTCGTTTTTAAATAGACTTTTTAAAAGAATAATCTTAGGTTCATAGCAAAATCGAGCATAAAGTACAGTTTTCATATACTCCTTAACCCCACACATGCTATTTTTTTTATAATTTAAATTCTTTTTTGTTTAAAGTATTACATAAGTCTCCTTTCTCCCCATTCACCTCTCCCTGACTTCCCCCACTCCCCTGTAAAGCAATATATTTATTTTCATTTATTTCTATGTTGGCTCAATTTCTTTGAACTAAATATCAGAATTACCTAAACCATTTCCATTAAAATGATACAAAATAGTATGAATAACCACACAGTTTCGCTTAGAAAAATGTATCAAACATATCAAGTGATATTTAAAATAATCACATCTTTAAAAGTACAGCCGAAACCGGTTTGGCTCAGTGGATAGAGCGTCAGCCTGTGGACTGTAGGGTCCCAGGTTTGATTCCGGTCAAGGGCATGTACCTGGGTTGCAGGCACATCCCCAGTGGGAGATGTGCAGGAGGCAGCTGATCAATGTTTCTCTCTCATTGATGTTTCTAACTCTCTATCTCTCTCCCTTCCTCTCTGTAAAAAATCAATGGAATATATTTAAAAAATTAAAAAATTAAAAAAATAAAAGTACATAAATAGTGTGACACAAATTTAAGATTAATATTTCATTAAATACAATCTTATATAATAAAAGCTTAGTATGCAAATGTCCCCTCCACTGGAGTTCTTCTGGGAGTTCAACCAGGGGGCGGGCCGACTGGGGGAAGAGAGGGATGCCCCAGTGGCAGCAGACAGCTGGGGAAAATGAGGGAGTACCTGGCCGGTGGCCGGCAGCTGGCAGCCGCTACGGACCGTACCAGTACACGAATTTCTTGCACTGGGCTTCTAGTAAAAACATAATCCTATATAATAAAAGCCTAATATGCAAATCTACCGAACGGCGGAATAACCAGTGGACCAACTGGTCGCTATGATGTACACTGACCACCAGGGGGCAGACGCTTAATGCAGGAGCTGCCTACAGCCTGCAGGCCAGACCAGCAGCAGCAGGGGGAGGGGGGAGTGGGAGGAGGGGGGCAGTGAGTGGGTAGCACCAGGCCAGCCAAGGTGGGTGCCAGCAGGGCCCCCCTGATTGGCCCGCCAGTCACCAAAGATCAGCCCTGATCGTCAGCCAGGCCTAGGGACCCTACCTGTGCACGAATTTTGTGCACTGGGCCTCTAGTTTTCTATAAAAATGATGCATCCTGTACAACAAGCATATCAACGCACAGCCGGCGGGCCACATGTGGCCCACAATGAATATTTTTGCAGCCCCACCAATATAATGGTATGTAAGAAACGTTTCAAAAATTGTGTAACTTAATTTTTACAATATCCTGTTATACATAATCTTACCTAATAGACAAACATGTAAATTGACTGTACCTTCAATATGCTAACCAGCCAATCAGGAGAGTATGCAAATTAACCTAACAAAGATGGTGGTTAATTCGCATACGTAGGCTCCAAGCAGTGGAGCAAAGCCTGACGGCCCCTGGGCCGGCGGAACAGCGAAAGCCTCACGGCCGCGGGGCCAGCTCCAACTGGAGCCCGGCTAGAGCGAAGGCCTGGGTGCCGGTGCCGGAGGAAAACCGGTGCCACCAGCCAGGGGAAAGGAAGGCCTATTGCACGAATCTCTTCGTGCAACAGTCCTCTAGTTATTAATAATGAACTCT
The DNA here is from genome assembly GCF_963259705.1 of Myotis daubentonii. Lineage (NCBI taxonomy): Eukaryota > Metazoa > Chordata > Mammalia > Chiroptera > Vespertilionidae > Myotis > Myotis daubentonii. Next base: position 90,035,558 of record NC_081840.1, read on the forward strand.
AACGTTCACTAATGATTGATTACTATAATCGTGTTGTATTCATTTCCCTTATGCGCCTTACGCGCAGGGGCACCATTTCTTTCGACTAATACTAGCAGGGAATATTTTAGCAGCCGATTGCCATGCTATTAGTCTTATACTGACTCATTTGGTGTGTGCAACAGGAAATATTTCACTTTTGGAGAACCAGAAAAATAGGTTTATTTGCGTTATTAATTTGTGGAGTTAGTCAGTGTCTGGTAAGTTAATGTTCAAGAAAAAAATATTAATTTTTATTAAAATGTTCTATTATTTTATGTTAATGATTACTCATTTCAGCTCTTTGTAGTCAGCATGTCACTATTGAAATAAACCTACATTTCTATGAAAATTAAAGCTTTTTTTTTTTGCGGCCCACATAAACTTAACCCTTGTTTATTTGGCCCATGTTAGCCTTTGAGTTTGACATGCTTGCTGTACAATAATTTTGCTATGCCCACTCTCTTTGCTGTATAACCCCTAATGACTAAAAACTAAGTGTGCTAGAAGACTATACAACAGCTCAAACATCTGTCAAATGTTTAAGACTGACATACATATATCCTAAATGAAATGTTTCAATTAATATTTTATATATTAAACTTACCTTGAAAAGCCAAGGTGTAAGAATTCTCAATGGAGGTATCAAAATTGGTGGAGAAGGGGAGGTCAGGTTATCAGTCGAAATGCCGAGGTTATCTCTAATCTGTAATTTTCAAATAAAATGCAACAAACCAATGAAAGGTGTTCTTTCTTCTAATTTGTTTTACCTTAAACTTGAGATCAAGTCAAGTATCTGTCACTAACTACATATTTAATCATGGTTAAGTGACTTCATTATGGTAAGCACCAGTATATAATAAGGGGGGAAAAAGGATGGTGTGGCTATGTTATTTAAGGCTTCTGCTTCTTAATACTTTATTTTACTTTCCTTCTCTTATATCTTTTCTTTTTTACCTTAGCTAAATTCTGCCAAAGTTCACAGAGGTAATCAAAAACTTGAGCATGTATTTCAGGATCCATAATAGCATTGACATCTCCCAAAATGCCTAGCATTCTCCGCCACATTACAGTAGCAACATCAGCATGCCATCCTGTAAGAGTACCCCCTGCCATCACACTACAACATTCAGATGGAAATTCACTGATTTCTATAGAAAAAAATAATACACAAGTATTAGTAATTTTTCTGGAGAATTGATCATAAAAACACAAAAGAGATGAATTAACTATCTTAAATATCTATAAAAGTAAAGAAATGTCAATATGCATTAGTGTTATTTTTTTCTTGATAAGGTAAAAATATTACGAGTTCATAATTCCTTATTATGGCAATAATTACTTATTCCATAGTGCTTCTATCTAGCTTTACATAAGGAGGAAATGATGAAGATACCAGATAAAGAAATTTATGTTTGATATAAAGATCATACAACTACATACTCTATCTAAAAACTATTTCAGATTATATCATCAAATTAACATAAAATCTCAGGCTACAGGCAGATCTTGTAGGAAGTCTTTATAAGCCAGTTTTTTTAGTTAAAACTTCCAAAGAAATACATTTCACAATTATATCAGACCTACCGTTAAAAGGATATCACAATGACATTGAAAAATACACATTTTTACTAAAATTTAAACATAATCTAAAATTTCCATATTTATATTCTTATTAATATTGGAAAGATTATATGTAAAAAATGTTACCTTGGATCCTAGTTATTTCTATCACAAATTATATGATGTATAAGTTATTTAATAACCTCCCTAAGGCTATGCTTCTTCATTTGTTAAATAGATGGTATAGCTAAATATCATTATAGGCCTCCACCAGCTTTAAAAAAAAAAAAATCTATTACTCTTTAAAAAATTTTTTTATTAAAGTTATTGGGGTGACACTGGTTAATAAATTATATAGGTTTCAGGTGTATGACACATTAAAAAACTCTTTCTATTCAATGTATATAATAAAAAAAGGAAACTCATTTGTCAGTAAAAATGAGTAAAAAATTTTCCTGCTTCATAAAAATCTCAATAATTTATGTTTGTTAGCATATGTACATCCTTTACTCTTAATGTTTACTTTTTTTTTTCTTTGCTTATAAGGTATACAATAACTGATTGTATTATTAAAAAGCTACTGAATAGTTTTTCACAATAATAAAAAATGGGCTCTGGTATAAACTCACTAAACTAACAGAAAGCGTGCAGTTTTTACTATCTCTGTTAACATTTCCCCTCTCTACAGACCGTTCATAATATAGTGATAAGTCAACTTTGTCTCTAATTATCCTTCTCAAACTAAACAAAATTTTAAATGATTACAAAGCAAGCAACAATTTACTTTTATTTTTTAATCCTCACCCGAGGATATTTCTAAAAACTGATTTGAGAGAAGAAATAGAGAAAAACATTGATGTGACAGAGAAACTTCAATCTGTTGCCTCCCATATGTGCCCCAACTGAGGATTAAACCCACAACCTTTTGGTGTACAGGATGATGCTCTAACCGAGTCATCTGGCCAGGGCACAATGTGTGATTCTTTAAATCCTAGATTGGGCTAATGGTGGCATAAGGTTGCAATAAAGGATATTATTGGGACAACTGAGGAAATTTAACTATGAACTAAAGCTGCAGTGACATATCAACATTAAATACCTTGAATGTGGCCATTATATTGTGGGCATGCAGGAAATTAATGCATACTTATTCTTAGGACATTCTCGCTGAAGTGTTGAGGTGTGTAGAGTCTGTTATTTCTAATTCACTCTTAAATGACTCAGCAAAAAAATAAAATTTAAAAAAAGGGATGGTGGGATTTTTTGTGTGACTGTGTGGGTATACACAAAGGGATAAAGTGGCAAATATTAACAACTGGTGAATTTAAAGGATTTATGGATATGCAAATTTCTAAAAGTTTAAAACTTATTCCAAATGCCAGGAAGAAAACTGAAAAAAAAAAAAAAATTGTAGGCCAAAGGAGGAAAGAAAAGGTTAGAAACAACGCACAACCAGAAATAGGGCTATGTAATTCCAAGTTAATTGCATGCTAAGAGAATGAGTACCTTAAAAAAAAAAATGGGGGGGGGGGGGGCGGCACAGAAGTTATATGGCTTAAAATTTCTTCCTTTGGTCAGAGAACAAATCTGCTGCATTATCAATGAAACTGGTATTCTGTATTATTTATTGTAAATATCTCAACAACTATGTCCTTGACCAAAGTTTTTAGCATACGTATTCGCAAAATGACTTATCTTGATGCTTATTACATCAAGTAGGACTTAGCAAAAATAACTTTTGTTTTTAAATTTATAGTTTCTGCCCTGACCGGTTTGGCTCAGTGGATAGACCGTCGGCCTGCGGACTCAAGGGTCCCAGGTTCGATTCTGGTCAAGGGCATGTACCTTGGTTGTGGGCACATCCCCAGTGGGGAGTGTGTGCAGGAGGCAGCTGATCGATGTTTCTCTCTCATCGATGTTTCTAACTCTCTATCCCTCTCCCTTCCTCTCTGTAAAAAATCAATAAAATATATTAAATTTATAGTTTCTAAGGTTTCCTACTTACTTTTTAACATTTACTTAAAAATAAAATACTTCATTTGGATTGCCTACTTTTTAATTAAATTTAGTTGATATACTTGAAGAATCAAGTTCAATGAAAAATTATTGATTTGATCAATTGTTTTTGCGAAAGCCTGATTAGCAAATGATAATTCTATTTTCTCCTGTGAGTCAGCAGGTTCTTCAGATACAACATTAAGAATAATGATGCCTGCCGAAACCGGTTTGGCTCAGTGGATAGAGCGTCAGCCTGCGGACTGAAAGGTCCCGGGTTCGATTCCGGTCAAGGGCATGTACCTGGGTTGCGGGCATATCCCCAGTGGGAGATGTGCAGGGGGCAGCTGATCGATGTTTCTCTCTCATCGATGTTTCTAACTCTCTATCTCTCTCCCTTCCTCTCTGTAAAAAATCAATAAAAAAATATATTTAAAAAAAAAAAAAAAAAAGAATAATGATGCCAAATTATGTCTTTCCTGTTTTAGAAAATGAATGGCACTATATCAATGATAATATAACACACAAAATTAATGTAATCACTAATGCTAGAACTGTAATCAACTATAAAATCACAAATAACAAAAATCAGAATATAAATATTATTCTTTAAGAGTAAGAAAAAATGTTATAGTAACAAATTTCCAAGATTAGAAAACCCCAATGACAGAATAATACATAATAAATATGTATATAATACATAATCAAATTTAAGATGCCTTATTTTAAGATCTCTTAACACTAATGCCCTGAAAGGAGAAATGGCAAATATCTAATTTCCAAATATTGCCTAGGTCATCTGGCGTCTGAAGAACAGAGTGGTGAAGTTTCTCATCAAGCTGCAGATCTTTCTGCTCCATATGTTCTATATTCAATGTAGAAGGAGAAGGTGTTTGTGACCTGGATCCCAGAGCTGAATGAACTGGAGAAGCACTTTCTGAACCTGTAGATATAATTTCATAAAATTAGCATAAAGATATTCAATACCCTCTGAGATGTAATGCTTAAGCCCCAATAAAATAGAAATTAAAAATATCAAGATAAAAAAGGTTATAAATTAGCCAAAGAGGTAAAATTAAAATATTATACAAAACTTTGTATCTAGTGGTCTCATCTTATGTCTACCATGGAACTAGTATGGAATCAGAATTGGACATACCAGCTAATAGAAGCCATCAATGAAGGCAAGAATATCTACTCCCATTCCTGGTCCAGCTATAGAGACTCTGGTACCCAGTGCTATTCAATTTCATTTACTTCAATCTTGGGGCAATTAGATTTATTTTATGATTACTTCTTCATATATTTTTTATTGATTTCAGAGAGGAAGGGAAAGGGGGAAAGAGAAAAACCAATGATGAGAGAGAATCATTGAACGGCTGCCTCCTGCATGCCCCCTACTGGGGATTGATCCTGCAACCCGGGCATGTGCCCTGACCGGGAATCGAACCCTGACCTCCTGATTCATAGGTGGACACTCAACCACTGAGTTGCTGATCAGGCTCTTGGGGCAATTGAAGAACTTGCTCCTTAGCCTATATATACCACTATGGTTGCTAGCCTGAATTACGGTGGTCCCTGGTGGTCCTAGTCTTTAGTCTCCCTCTAACCCAGCCGTGGGCAAACTACGGCCCGCGGGCCAGATCCGGCCCATTTGAAATGAATAAAACTAAAAAAAAAAAAAGACCATACCCTTTTATGTAATGATGTTTACTTTGAATTTATATTAGTTCACACAAACACTCCATCCATGCTTTTGTTCCGGCTCTCCGGTCCAGTTTAAGAACCCATTGTGGCCCTTGAGTCCCACCCCTGCTCTAACCCCTACCCCTTCTTCCTAATCTGTTCTCCATAAGGCAAAAAAAAACCACCCAAAAAACAAAAAAAGCAAGAAACAAACAAAAAAAAACAACCCAATATAAAAAACCCTAAAAACGAATCTAATCATGTCATTCTCTTATTTAAAATCCTTCTATGGCTCTTTAGGGGACTCAGCATAAGCCCAAACTTCGTAGTGTGGTTTTCCAGTCTTTCTGCAACTTTCTTACCATTCTACTCTCCCTCTAATACAGCAATTTGCAACCTTTTACATCTCATGGCACACATTAGTTAATTACTAAAATTCTGTGGCACACCAAAAAAATATTTTTTGCTGATCTAACAACAAAAAAAAGGTATAATTTTAATTGATTCACACTGAACAGCTATTGTTGTGTTGGCTGTTGTGATTTTTTAAAAATTTGACAATCTAAGCGAAAAGAGGTAGGTCAGTGCCCCTGACTATAAAGTAAGCTATTGCATGTTTTAAAAATTCTTGCAGCATACTGGTTGAAAATTGCTGCTCGACTACTTTTAAGTTCTAGCGATAGAAAGTAAACTGGTATTTATCAGAATGCATCATACCTCTGGCCTTTTTCACATGTTTTCCTTTACATGGAGCCCTAACTCTCTTCTTTTAGGCCTGGTTGACTTCTATTTATTTTTCAAGTCTCAGCTTAAACACTACTTTCTAAGAAGTCTAATCCTGACTTGACCTGACCAGTGTGAATAAGGATTCTCTGCTATATAACGCCTTGTATCTCCCCATTATATATCACTTATCACAATGACTTGAAACTGCCTGTTTAGTTTTAAATATACTCTGTAAGAATAGGGACTGTATCTATGTTATATACTATAGCATTGCCAGTGTCTACTACAGTGTCTGGCACATAGCAGGCATTCTTCTTATTTTATTTTTTTCATTCTTATTTTAAATTATATATAATGCAAATTAATATCATATTGAATAACTGGTGGTGGATGTAGTGGAGTACTGCGAGTACCAAGCAAGTAGTTAAAATATTAGGTCTTTTAATTTTATTTTTAAGCTTCTTTCTAGCAGAGGCCCTAGCCTGGTAACTCAGTTGGTTAGAGAGTCATCCCGATACGCAAAGGTTGCTGGTTCATCCCTGGTCAGCAATCAAACACTGAATGCATCACTAAGTAAAACAACAAACTGATGTTTTATTCTCTCTCTTTCAAAAAATCAATAAAAAAAGCTTTCTAGTAGAGAAATATCAATATTCTGTACTCAATAATCATAAAACTCTCTGATTGTTACCTCTTTCCATACACTAAAGCAAAAAGCACATAAATGAAATACATGTGTATTATTTTATTTCCACAAATGTGTCATTTCATATTATTCATATAATTTTTAAATATAACACAGTAAGTCCCTTAAAAAGTACATATGGAGGTATGAATGCCTTATTTAATGATAATTATATGGGTTAATCTAGGTTAAATTATGATACATAGTATGTGCTAAGTTTCCTGTCCTTCATTTGGAATTTGGTGTAAATTAATATGATACAAAATCATGTTAAAGGGCAGCTACAGAAACTTAAGGATACTATACCTTCATACAAACACAAACTGCTGAGGGCACAATGAAAAAAATCTCCTTAACATTTATCAAAAAATTTAAGTATGTGACAAAAACAATCATTAGCTTCGCAGTCAAAAGCAAAAGAGATTTTTTTGCTTTGTTATAAATATGTACAGTATATCCAAGGTATGACATTAAATATTATTTACATTTTTTATTCTTACCCAAAGATATTTTTAAATTGATTTTCAGAGAGAGAGAGAGAAAAAAAACTTGGTTGTAAGAGAGAAACATCGAACAGTTGCCTCCTATAGCCACCCAGATTGGGGATTGAACCCATAACCTAGGTATGTACTCTGACTGGTAATCGAACCTGGTTCAACCAACCAAGCCATCCAGTCAGGACTAAAATATTAATTTTTTTAAAATAAAGATATTGCTATAAATATAGCCATGCCCACAAAACAAGCTATTTAGTTTCTGTTTTTATGACCTATATGAGATTTTATTTTGTAGTTCAAAAAAAGTTATAGGAAAACAGAAGGGTATTTCAGGACTACTAACATTCTTTGATAGAATACAGCTATTCTTAAAGTAAACAGTGTGATAACACATGCAAATTTCACCTTCAGAAAATACTGTGTTGAAATGTTTGTATATTGACTATATGAAGTTGTATTCTTCGCTGAATTTTATGTCTTCTAAACAAATTAATCCAAGAACTGGGTTAGTTTTCTAGACAAACACCCCTGACACTATTAATAATGGCCCCATTAAGATTAGAATACCTAATAAAACTTCCTAGTAGAGTCCTAGAAGCAGTCACTATGTATAGCAAACATACGTTACATAAATATTAAAAATTCTTAGAAATTGAATTAGCCCGAAATCATTGTGAGGCAAAGGCCTAAAATAAGTTATCTATACATATCAAGTTTTATTTTCAGAGCTTTGTGTGAAACTTTATTTTTGGTAACTAAAAAGAAATAAGAAAGAAAAAGTGGGATTATACTTCTTTTACATATTATAATCTTTTGAAGATACAATAGTCTGATAAATAGCTTAAAGAAAACTAGAATATGGCTTATATGGTAAACATCTCTAGTTCACTCATCAGAGCAAGATGTTTAGAAAGTTTTCTTACCTTCAAAAAAGGAACTCGCCTCCAGATTAAGACAGAGGCACATATGGTGGGATTCTGAGTCACAAGCTGGGATGGTTATCAGGAGATCTCTAAACTACTGAGCAAACTTCTCAGGCATTTTATTATTTCTACTTTGAAATTCCAATCTTTTCAAGGTTCAATAATCTCTCTACACTGTCCAAAAATTTAGTTTTGATAATATTAAAATGTGTGTCACAGTAAAATCTAAAATCTTACTTTTTTTTCACACATTTTAAGTGTATAATTATATAAAATTGGCAACTGTATATAGTCCTGTATTCAACACAATAAAAATATATAACAGATCATCACCATTAAAAGCTTTCTTATGCCTATTTCCAGTTGATCCCCTTCCCTAACCAAGTTATCACTGATCTGCTTTGTCACTACAGTTTTGTCTTTTCTAGAATTTCCTATAGATGGGAATAATAAAGTATGGTATGTAGGCTTTTGTATTTGACTTCTCTCATTTAGCATGTTTTTGAGAGTTATGGTTTTCATATATTAACATTTAATTCCTTTTTCTTGAGTACAATTCCACTGAATATTCAATGAATGAATACATAATATGAAAAGTTGCTGAATATAATTATTTACTGTATAAACACAGAATATTAGTATATTGAAAAATAAGCTCAATAGCCAGTACGCTTTACATTTTTTATAATACTTGCCAAAGAAATATATAAAAATCTAGGCTGATTCTGAAAGACAATGAAAAAGGTAGAGTGCAGTAATTCTTAACTTTTGTTTGTTTGTTATCTATTTAAAAATTGCTGTAGAAAATGCTCTAATGTCAACATACACAAAATTTCACATACAATACTAGGAGTTCACAGAATCCCCTGAAGCTTATGCATGTGGATTCTAGGTCAAAAAACTCTCATTTATTTTTTTCTCCATTATTACATAAAGGTGAGTGAAAAAATAATACTTAGCCCTAGCTGGTTTGGCTCAGTGGCTAGAGTGTCAGCCTTCGGACCAGAGGGTCCTGGGTTTGATTCCGGTCAAGGGTACGTACCTTGATTGCAGGTTCCTCCCCGGCCCCAGCCCTGGTCAGAACTGGTGCACAAGGCAACCAATTGATGTGTTTCTCTCACATCGATGTTTCTGTCTTTCCCTCTCTCTTCTACTCTCCCTAAAAAAAAATCAATGGAAAAATATCCTCGGGTGAGGATTATAAACAACAACAAAACAATAATAATACTTAAATAGTTGTAAGTCATACTTAAAATCTATCAAAATTAAATTCTAAACAGGTTCTTTGGTGGATTTAAAAAATGCATTTAAGAAATAGAGTTCCCTTGAATAACTTTACCAGTAACCGTTGCAACTTCAGCAGAGAAAGCTTGTTGATTAAGACTGCTTGTTTCAGAATCTATGTGAAGCATGGTTAGACTAGCCACTTCTTGCTCTTCAGTACTCTGATGGTGACCAGAACCTGAATCCACATCAGCAGATGATGCAATCCCAGTATCAGCTCCAAAACCAAAATCTATAGGAAAAAGAAATGCTAGTACATAGAAGTCCCATTCACAAAACAAAAATATCTACAAGAGACACAGCTACTTCAGCAAAATAATTAAACTTTAACATTCTCCCTAAATCTACTGTATTTATATACCACTCACACAAGTGTAAATAATGTTAATACTTGGAAGTTTACAATTACAAAAAATTTTAAAAGTTCTCATAGATAATTATTAACAAACAACAATGATAAAAGACAGCCAGACATATATCATCACTATTCTTACCCATGTTTCTGATAGTTAGTAATACACTTACTGCTCTTAAAGTACTTTATAATCTTTAGTGTGTGTGTGTGTGTGTGTGTGTGTATGCATATATATATATATATATACACACACACACATATATATAGTAAAACTAACACATATGTGGATGATAAAAATCATTTTTCTTTTAAATCATATTTCCAGTCTGAGGTAAGAGCAGTATATATCCATAAGGGTGGCAAACATGTAATTCTCCAATGTATCTCCCAGCTCTTCACAAACTTGGTTCCCAAGGTTTTGACTTTCTTTTTTAAAATTTTGGTGCCTTTCACTGACTGCCAAGTGTAATACAGACTTACAGTAGAAAAGATATATGGTAGTGATATAATACCAAATAATATCACTGATGTCATTTTAATATGAATTATTCAAGAAACATTCTGAATAGTGTAGCAATAAACATAACCATACTGAACATACTGAAACACTGAACATAATTAGATTCCCAAATATGAGTATATAAAATAGTAAGAACTCATAATCATGACTATCTGACCTTTATTCTAATATCAAGTCCATACTAACTTTTTTTCCTTCCTACATTTTTGGTCTTTAAATCATTCATTTTATAAAAGGACAGTATATTTTGTCTTTTAAAATGTCTTTAGTCTGCCAAAATAAAGTGGCCCCAACTTGAAAATGATTCCCTAAAAATTCCTTTGGAATTTCACTGAAAAATGAAATCAAAATATGTAGAAATCCCCTACGTAATATTAGAGAGGAAGGTGATGGTCATGTGATTCATAAGTCAATCTCGAACAGAAAACAATCAACAAAAAAATAATAATGCTCAAATAGAAAAAGATACTTGCTGTCAAATTTTCGTCCATCATATTGGAAAGCACTGAAGGAATCCGAATGACTATCTGAGCTGATAAGATCACTGCTCCCTGCACTGGCAGGAGAAGTCCATTCTGAGGGTACACCTGGGTCATCAATAGGGCGCATTTGGTTCTGCTTGTTCAGAATATCAGGGAGGTCTTTGGGAATTTCGAGGCTGCCTGGACTACTTCCTCTTCTTGTCATAGTCTAAAAATTTAAGAAACATTTACCATTTTAAAAAAGTTCTTAAATTCTCACTAAACATCTGAAATCTTTCATTCCTGACACAATTATCACAATAAATGTTGTGAATTAGGGCCTGAAGCAGGAGGGGAAAAACATACTAACGGTACAATCTATATTAACTGTATGGAGCTGGGAGCTAGAACCTGAAACTATTAGTCCGCCTAAAGCAAAGACCCAAATATCAGATGGTGCTGGGCCTAATACTCTTAAGCCTCAAAAGGATCCATAAAGTAAATATAAGTTAAGAGAGTAGAAAGAGGAAAATATTCAAATGGAAAAAGAAGAAGCAATAAGAGATAGTGAAAGGAGGAAAGAATGCCACTCTACAATGATGTCATTCTATAATGATGCTATAAAGATGTTATTCTATAATGATCCTATAATTTTTTCCCCACTCAAAAAAAAAAATAAGGGTGGGAAATGTAATGGTCCTGCAGACTTTCATTAAAGACAAGTTGAGTTGGTGAAAGAGGGTATAAGGGGTATAAATGGTGATGAAATAAATTAATTAGTTAAAAAGTAAAGTTGAGCCCTAACCAGTTTGGCTCAGCGGATGGAGCGTTGGCCTGTGGACTCGAGGGTCCCAGGTTCGATTCCGGTCAAGGGCATGTACCTTGGTTGCGGGCACATCCCCAGTGGGAAGTGTGCAGGAGGCAGCTGATCGGTGTTTCTCTTTCATTGATGTTTCTAACTCTCTATCCCTCTCCCTTCCTCTCTGTAAAAAATCAATAAAATATTAAAAAAATTAAAAAAAAGTAAAGTTGAAACCCAAATGGAATACGACCATTCTTTTTGTTGTTGTTGTTAATTTTCACCTAAGGATATTTTTTCCACTGATTTTTAGAGAAAGTAGAAGGGAGGTGGAGGGAAAGAAACACTGATGTGAGAGAGACAAATGGACTGAACCGAGGGGCCTGGGATTGAGCCTGCAACTAAGGTACATGCCCTTGACCAAAATCGAACCTGGGACCCTTCAGTCCACAGGCCAGCACTGAGTCAAACCAGCCAGGCCTGGACTATGACCATTCTAAAAGGCAATTCCACATATACTTATCTTTCCTTAACAATTAAGCATTATTAGAGATAAAACTGCTTCTATTTTCATTTTGCCATAATTCTAATAATCAAAACAAAGGTAACTTTTAAATCTATTTCAAAGTTATCTGTAATGACTGAGAAATGTATGCTATTAATGTTATGGGAGTTTGGCCAGAAGACCTCCACTGTTGTCTTTTCTGCTAAGGGCTGGCAACAGGCATCAGGGTAACCTATGAGCGAATAGAGGGAGGATTAAGGAGGCAGAAGTTTATAGTTAAGTAGTTGAGCAAACACCTGTTTTACTCTGGTCAAAACTATATGCCTGCTTGTTTTAGCTTTTGAATAAAATATGAAAATATAATTTAAAATGTTTAATTAAAAAGGGTTAAATTTGGGGGAAGGCTGTTTTGAATAAAAATTTCCACATATTATATATAGATGAACACAGTTATACATCTTTTAGTTTCTCTACCTTCCTCTCTAAAACCAAATAAATAAAATAAAGTAATACTTACTGAGGCATTACCACTTCGAAGTCGTTCTGCTATAAACTCATCCATCAGATCAGGAACATTAGCATTGCTGCTGCCACTATCACTATTAAGAGGAGGCAGTTTTGGGCTCATATCCTCTTTATTGACTAAAAATAAATAAATAACTATATATAGTGAGGAAAGACTTAACCGCATTTTCTAAATTTGAAACAAACAAGAACAACTCAAAACAAATTACCTATGCCATATCAATTATTTGCCAAACATGCATTTATAAATAATATCTCTCCCTTTAGATTTAATTTTAAGAATTAGTAAACTGATATTTACTTTAACTAAGCAGATGTTAGTCAATCTTCAGTATAACCTTAAATAGCAAGAAAGCTTATAGATAAGCACTAGTTGGAGTTAGGTTAATATTGATTATAAAGAAACTGGTATATTTATCTTTCTTTCTGCCTCTATACTTCTATTTAGTCAATTTATAATTCCCCTTTTTTCCAAAAGAATATTTGCAATAAATATATCCCTTGAATCTACGCAAATCTCAGTGGGACATAAATGCATTTAAATTTAGGTATTTATAAATAAAAATTCTATGATTTTGACATGTCGCTTCTATTCACTACAAAATCTAATTTTATTGCTTTAATAAAAGGTATTTTCACAAAGGTTTTTCTGTAAAAAGAAAAGCCCAAAATAGTTTTCTTGATATTTTTTATCATCTTGATTTTTTAATGTCTACATTCTGATTAACATTACCAAGAAAGTGTTAAACTTGGGAATTTAAATTACAGAAAATAAGATATTTCACTATTATGCCATTAAAAAGTTGATTTCTCTTCAATTAAAAGAAAATAAGCACTTGTTATATTCCTAATTAACTACAAAGCATTTCAGGTTAAGAAAATACACTGATCAGGAGCTAACTGTGAAATACCATTATCTTTATAGTAATGGCCAGGCTTTGCTAAGCTGTCAAATACTGCCCTCAAGTGGCATTAATGGCTCAATGCAAGTTGCATTCATTGTTAATCATGCTAACAAAACCATGTTAAACAAATAAAATCAAAACCTACCTTACTGCTGAAAGTTAATTTTCTATATATGTAAAGTTATTTTAAATTTGAATCAAGACAAAATAGTTATCACAATCTCGCTTTTTTTAATCTGTCCATAGAGGTTCCATATTTAAATCATGATTGGTTATCATGAAACCTTTATGCACATCTAAAATCTCAGAAAAGAGAAAGTAACAATAAGTGTTTCAAGGACATAATTTGCATTCTATACAAATGAATGCAAAACTAAATAGTCTATAGCTTGTTTGGAAATCACTTAAATAAGTAATAACTATATATTTTTAGATTTAAGAAATAATGTCCTCTTCAATTACAGTTAACTAAAAATGTTGGTGCTGATTGTAGGACCTTGATTTCCATTATGTTACAAATGTCAAAGTAACATTCTACCAAGAAAAAAATATAAGCAGTAAAAATAAATGAACTCCATGATATAGCTAGTGCCCTTTTAAATATAAACTATAGGGGTGAAAGTATTCTAGCTCTTCAGAAAACTTAATTTCAAGGCTCATGTAGTAAACACTCAGAAAAAAAATATTTTATTTAGATAACCTTTGGAAGGTTATTGAAATTTTCCTATATCTTCCTTTTTCTTATCTTGTTCAGCAGCAAAGAGGTTTAACTAAATGCCTTATAAGGGAAATTAGTAATTTAAATAAACGTTTTATGCTGGGAAAAATACAGCTGGGAAAAGGCGCATGCATAACCAAACAGAGAGAAAGCAGTGACCATCCCAAAGCTTTTTGATTGCTTATAGCTTGCTTCAGTTGCATTAAGCCAAACTGGTGCTGTCTTTCTCCTTTTGCGCTCTGCACATTGTTAGTGCTCACCTGCAGCTTTCCTTCCAAAATAGCCCATTACATGACTGTACAGATCCCTCAGTGGAGCCTCTGGTGGCATTCTGTTCTGCCTCTGTGGGGAAACATTTGCCTTCGGCTTTGAAAGAGCATGTACAACAGTTTTATAAACGCCACCCAGGGAGCCCTGCGGTAGTCCTGTATCATGACTTGATGATCTAAGAGTACTACGACTACCTAGCTGATTACTTGCAATTCCTTCCTTTTGTAATATGGTGGGAATTTCTGTAGACTCCTTAATTGTTTTACTACTTACTGATGTTGTACCAATTGTATCTAGAGGTCTATACACACCAGGTCTTACTAGCTCAGAAACACTATTTGAGCTGGTATGGGGGGGGTTACTGGTGTTGCTATTGCTACTACTACTGAAGCCGCTGAGCTTCCGCAGTCTCATCTTCCATGGGGCCTCTTTGTTTTCCATAGGATTATAAAACTGAACTGACTCAGTAGATGGTCTAAAAGTAACATGAACACTAGTTCGTTTTTTAGTAGCAATTTTCATGATTTTGGCTCTATGAGTTACTGTTTCAGACAAGCTCCTTTTGGTTGGAGAAAGCTTGCTAGTGTTTGTAACATGAGGCATTCTACGGTTAACAGGTGCTTTTAGTGTGGTTTTCTTGGCATGCATAACATGAGGGACAGTTTTGTTTTCATTAATTTGCATATCTATAACCTTTTCAACTAGTGTTATATCTACACAAGCATCTAATTCTGTGGCTGCTTGTCGATATAGGTATTTCCTCTTTTCTTTATCACAAGGGCTACCTGAACTAGGTTCCGATGACTGTTTATCACTGTTTAGTTGCTTAGATTTTTCAGAAGTCTTTGTTCTCATAAAACTATCTAATTGGTTAGATGAAATATTATTCATGAAGACAGATGAGTTTTGTTCTCTTTGAAACTGTATGTTTACAGGAGTCCCAACAAAAGAGGAGATATTTTCTAATTTATTTTCTTGATCTAAGTATTCTGATTTATCTAAGGATGACCTTTCATCCCTATTTACTGCAATAATCACTTCCTGAGAAGCTGCATCTTTACCTAACTCATTTTTACTGTGATTTTCCTGGTTTTCCTTAAAATATTCTTTCAGGGAGGAAAGAAGATCGTCATCTCCTTCAAGGTCAATGTACTGGATTTGTTCAAAAGCTGAATCTGCGAGTTCTACTGGATCTATTAAGTGACAAAGATGGTCATATATGCTATCACCAACTTCCAGAGAAGACTCTCTACTATGAGTATCAGTGATGTGGCTTTCAGTGGATCTAGTTATTGAAGAAGCCTCTGTGGAACTCTGCAAGCTTGGCGCATGACGGGACGAACTGTCAATGACAGGAACTGCACCTTTGGCTCGTTCAACAGTGAATGGTTCCAAGATGTCAGAAGTGCTGCTACTTCGAGGCAGTGGCTGTTCCTCATTCAATGCACCAAAAACTTCATTCCCAGTGTCTTCACTTTGTGAAAAATGTCTGACTCTAGTTGGGCGGGGAAGTATTTGAGTATCATCAATATCTGTAAAAAAGAAATATTACATAGAGTAGAATGATATGAATATGAAAAATAAGTATTACTTTCGACCATACTCTAGTCATATGCTAAAAAATAAAAAAATTCTGAGATTTTTGTAAGCTCAATGAAAGAAAATCTATTAAAAGTACAAATCCGTTTTTAAATAATGATGGGCACAAGCCAATACAGCAGTGTCAATGAATTAGAAAACTACCAGAATATATTTTAAAATGTTAACATGCATAGAAAGAGACAGTAAGGTGATGAAACATTTGGAAGTGCAGTTAAAGATAGAGCTGTGCCAATAAATCAAGCAATTCAAACTGCTGTTCAGTTTTTCCTACTTAAGTTCCAAGCAGAAAAACTAGATCTTAACATAGAAAGCTGATCTAAATATACCATTGTAAAGTCTTATAGGGCCTCATAAATTCCCATTTTCTTCCTTATCAGGCAAGAGTCATCATCTTTTCTGCAAATCTTGCCTGTTTGATCATACATTACAAATGAAAATCTCCACCCTCCTCCTAAACTTCTCTTTGCCAGGAAACTTTTTGTTCTATTAAGTATTTTATTTAATTTTATTATAGCATTAACATCTATTCATCCCTATCAAATAAAATCAATACATTGTTTTAAAAAAACCTAATTGTATTTTTAAATTTCTGACTAAAACACCATTGAATCCACTAGGAAGAAACCTCCTCTGCCTATCACTAGCCCTTTCCATTAAACAACCATCAAACTTTAAAAACTATATGTTTTCTTACATCTTTTTAAAAATCACAGATTTTTAATAAAAGTGGACATTACAGACTGTCTACTTTAACTCTCTCACTGAGGAAATCGAGGCTTAAAGAAGTGAAACTACTTTCTCAAATTTATAATCATAGTTTGAGAAGCAGGCTTAATGTTCCATGTTATTACATTGTTTTTGCTGCCTGAATTGCTAAGTATATGGTAAAGGCTCAAAAATATTTATGAAATCAGAAATAACAAAATGAAATACTATTTAACTGTATAGATATATACAAATTAGAAATATCAGAAGTAAAATACATCTTTGAATTTACCATGGCCTTTACATTACCTAGAAATAACTAAAATATTTTTTTCAGAAGCCAGCAAAATACAATGAAAATAAGGACAAAGTCAAAAAGTCAGATGTTGCTACTCTTTAGGTTTGCAACACAAAGGTAATAAGCAACAGGACAATAACTGAACAATCAAAATGAGAATTCAGAAGCAAAGTAAGACAGATCTTGTCCAAGATCACATAGTAATTTATTGATGGTGCTGTCTAGAATTAGGCTTTCTTACATTAGACTCTGAGACCAGTTTTCTCATTTTTAAAATGGAGATAGCAATTCAAAATATTTTCAGGATTCATGCTATTGATGAAAGGAGACTAGTCTTCCTGCTATTTCATTCACATCATCCTCTTTGTATGATGTCCAAAAGGAGCCGCCTTATACCAAATTCAGGTCAAGAGAAATTTGTATTATGCCAAGATTCCACTATATTTTTGAAAATATACATTTATACTCCCTACATAGGTCAAATTTTACAAAGTTAAATTTCTTTTATTATTAAGTTGAGAATATAATACTAAAATGATGCCAGCTTTCTTCTTCATGACCCCCCACCCCCCTAGAAATTCTTCTAAATGAGAAGTAAAACATCTAAGAATCTTTACGTTTATGCATATATACTTATTATTTATTATTGCAGCAGATAACTAATGCATATTTGTGCATCCGGATGAATATAAATATTTTGGTTATATCTCTTATAATGATCATAAGAATCTCTGTGCAGAGGACAGAGATTATATTCAACATGCATAAATATTCTTCTTTTTTTTCTTGCACAAAAATTCTTTCCACAAAATATTCTCATAGGACTCAGCAAAGTTTATGGCAAATACTATATAACTTTTCTACAAAAATTCTTAAGAATTACGTAGTTGAAAATTTATCAGCTCCATATTCAAAATCAAGATCATAGCCTTATTAAAATCTAATGTTATGAGACTAGCAAATAAATGAACTTCAGAAAAAAAGGAGTTTTTTTAGTTTCTTTTATTGATATCTCATTCTAAAGAAGGTAGTAAAGATTACTATAAAGTTCTGATTTTAGAAATTTCTTCCCAAACCCAGTCTCCCCCTTGCATGTTAGAAAATTTAACCATTTATTTTAGCCTAAGTTTTTTCCTAAACTTTTGTAAGCACATATGAATACCCAAAACTTTTATGCAAGTTTGAGCTTTTTAAAAAAATATTTTTCTATCAATAATACAGTGTTAAACAATTTAAATTTAAACAAAAAACTTTATGAAAGTTTTAAGCTTTAAATACAGTTCTTACAGCAGCATATGACAATACTAATTGTATAAAATCAAAGAAAATAATTGCTAACAGGAAGCCAATGTCAGCACTTGCATAATTGACTCTAATAAGCCTTAAATTGAAAGAAACACAGTAAAACCTTGATATAATGAACTAATTCTGGCGAGGGGTTGTCTGTTAAAGCTGGAAGTCCGTTATATAAAAGTAGGTTTTCCGAATGCATATGTTAAAAATTTGACAAATTAGTGAGTTTAACTTTTTTACTTATGTAGACACATTTATGTAATTAAAATTAAGTATGTATGAAAGTTTAATTTCACAGAAAACTGTTCTATATGTATTACAGTAATTTTAAATTCATACTGAATAGGTCTAATAAATGTGTGCATTCAACCAGTCACCATGAGTAAACAAATGCACACAGCTGGGGTGTGGCTTAGCGCATGTCGGAACATGAGCCAGCACGCCATAAACTGCTACAGAAAGTCATGCCACGCGCCAACAGAACCAATTACTGGGTGTGATCATGTGCTAATCATTCAAACACTGTTTACAAATAGTGACTCTTGTATTTAAATATGTAAACTATAGTTGTAGATATGTAATATTTATGTTGGCAAAAGTTACAGTGTTTTTTCCAACATATGGCCTAGTCACTATAATTTGTTAGAAGTAACAGTGAACAACAAAAGAACAACCTTGTTGATTTAATTATAAGCAAATCTTGGGTAAAAGCATTTTAAGATTAACAAGGTGTTAATTTTACATATGGACTGTTAAGTTTTGTCCATTAAATCTGAAGTCTGTGAAATTGAAGTCCACAAAATCAAGGGTTTATTGAATAATTAAACTTCAAGGAGAAAAGGCCAAATAATAGCTAAACCATATATAGTCTTCCCTACACTCTACGCATTGTTCTAAGAATCTTATATATATTAACTCATTTGATTCTCATAACAACTCTGTGAAGTAGGTGTTATTATCCCCATTTTATAGACAAAAAAGCTATTTAAGTGATTTACTTTAGGTTACACAGAAAGTGGAAAGTTGAGATTAGAAGGCAAATATTAGTGCATGTCTTTATACTCTTGAATAATATTTATATATTTATGAAATAATTCTTTAATTTTTTTAAGTTGGAAAAATTATATTATTAAAGCAGCACAGTGAGTTATCTCCATAAAGATAAAAATCATAGAAGTCAAAACTTAGTCAAATACAATATTTTTAAATTGTACAGAAGAAAACAATTGACAGTTTGTATTAGATTGCTAAAAATAATGGTGGCATCAGGTTAAAATAAAAATGGCCTTCACAATAATCTAATTATACTACTTATATTTTACCTTAAAAAATAACAGCCTCTAAATTAAATTAATTTAACCTAAAGTGTTAGTAAGCACTAAGTGAGCAAAACATGAAAAAAGTTTTTTTAATAAACTAAAAAATATTAATACTTTTGAACACTGAGAAAATAGTTGCTACAAAATACTGGAAATGTTAGTTTTATCTCTGGATATCCTTAAAATGTTTAGCATTCAAGTTTTCTGAATTAAAAAGTAATTTTTTTTACAATATCCTGCTTCAGAAAAAAAAAAAACCTTTGCTATTTCAAAAGATAAGCTGTAAATTAAAACATAATGTGTAAAATAAATAACTCCTTACACTATAATTTTTATTAATATAATAATATCCCCATTGCTTAAAATAGCTCATCACTGAGTAGGAGCTCAATAAAATTTTAATAATTTCTAAAACAAGGTACAGAATCAAGTGCCAAAATCCCTTTTACCAAAGTTAAATTCTACTATCAGTCAATCATAATAGCTATCGGTAATAATAGATATTTTTATAGCTCCTAAATTCATTAATATCATTTACATTATACTGAAATTGATGCCACTCTGAAGCTCAATATTTTTTTTCTGGAACTGCCTAAAGGAAATGACAATGTCCTTTATGCAATTTTTGCCTATTTGGGCAATAATGGTAATGTACCTTCAAGGTAAGCAAAAACTATAGAGCATTCTGTTTATAATTTTACTAACAGAGAGGCTAGTAAAAAACTCTACATCTTTTTAAGCCTAGATGTTCAGTTTGTAGGTAATTCAAAGCAGTTAACTACATCACTGAAATCATGAAATGACTTAAAAACAACAAACCACATTTAATTAATTTTCATTTTAGACCACATAAACTTAAACCACTAAACTATCTTTTGTTCTTTCATCCTTCTAAGAATTTTTTCCTTGACTCTTAAATTTTGGAAACAGGCAAATAACTACTGATCACCTTTTATGATAAGAAAAGTATACTGTTTAATTTGTTCATAAACATGTTATATAATGTCATGTTTAAGTTAGCTTCAGATTTTTCCTTGAGATGTACTTTAAAAAAAAATCAGCACAAAAGTTTTCAGCAAAAAATTTCTAACTTAGAATTATGCTTAAACCAGCAGATTATAGGCAGTAAAGCTGTGAAATATTACTACCACATATTGACGATAAGAAGAAAGAAGTTCTTTGATTGTATAAAGAAGGGCCTACTTGTTTGATTAGAGATGGAAAATTCTCTTCCTGATCAGGCAGAATTTAGGAACAGGATGGGGTGTGAGAGATACCATCTTCTTTCTCCTAATACTCAGAAAATAGAAACAGAAAGATCAAAATATTTTGGTCTACAGAACTCAATTCAAATAATGAAGCATTGTTAATAGCATTAGCAGTCTATATTATAGACAGACTACTAGACTCTGGGGTTAATAGCAACAAATATGGCAAACAAATTAGCAGCTTTGAAAACTTATTGAAAGAAAGTAGGTCTGCAAACTATTTCAGGGTGAGAAACCCACAGTGCTTGATTAGAAAGTAATAATAGTTGCAAAAGTATAAACAAAGTCAGTTGTACACAACATGCTTATGTTCTTTTACATCCCTTCTTTCATTAAAGTATTATTTTTGACAGTAAAAGCTAATTTGAATAATTATTGAGATTTCTGGCTTCTCTCTGTTTATCAGGAAAATTAAAGACCGTTAGGCTGGGCTGACAAACGTGTAGAAGTAGAAATTAGTACAGAGAAAGAACAGGGAGTGTGCTTGCCAAAACACCAGTTTAATTTACAGAACTTTAAAAAATGATGCCGGGTGCTTGTGCAATGTCCAACATATAATATCAAAACCTCAGGCAGGAGCCTGGAAAAAAATACTTTCCAGCATCAGATGTTAAGAATTAAGGTCATTGACACAGTGCCAATGCCCTTGAACCAGTCTCCAGAGCTAAAGAAACTCTTCAAGGATATTCAGCTACTCAACTAGTTTAGTCTATAGAAAGCTATACAAACACATAGCATCACACTGACAATGTAGGCAGAATGGACATCTTAACCAATATTTGGAGGAAAAGAAGAAGAGGAGAAAAAAAGGTTGGACTAAATTAGGGTATTTTGAAAATTGGTGGTTGATTTTTTAAATCTTAGTATGTTAAAAAAAAAAAAAAAAAAAAGAAGGGAATTAAAAGAGTTTCTTTTTACCCCCATAAGAAACCAAGAATATCAGGTAAATATTATTCTGGAAAATTCTACTTCTAACCAAAAGCCAGAGTGATTATCTATGAGTAGTTTCGCTGTTGTGTGTGTGTGTGTGTGTGTGTGTGTGTGTGTGTGTGTGTGTGTGTGAAGTTGTTACAGACATCTCAACTCTCTTAGATGACGAGCCCAGGATTTGAGTTCAATTAAATATAGTCTCATAAAATACAGAATTGTGAAAAACATTTTTTCTTTATGTGCTAGTTCACTTTCATTATTTTTCTCTGTATATTAAACTATTTTAAAGTAAAATTTATTCAAACCCTGGAAGAAAATAGTTGAGGATCTAAGACTGTGATTTCCTTTAAATTTAGCACTGTTAATACAACTTCATTTTCTTCTCTCTCTCTCTCTCTCTCCCTCTCTCTCTCTCTCTCTCTCTCTTTCTCCCTCCCTTCCTCCCTTCCTTCCTTCCTTCCTTCCTTCCTTCCTTCCTTTCTTCCTCCCTCCCTCCCTCCCTCCCTCCCTCCCTCCCTCCCTCCCTCCCTCCCTCCCTCCTCCCCCTCAATACACCTAATACCTGAAGAAGCAAACTCTAAGCTTCAATTTGCTCCAAGAACCACAGGAGCAATAAAAAATCCAGTAATTCCAATTTCTACTGTGTAAGCTTATGTTAGAATAATCCTGTCCAATTTTCATAAAGCTAATATTTAAAATTATGACATTAGTTTGATATCTTCCAAATTTGTTCCCTATGAAACCTTAGTGTTATAGGACGAAAATATGTGTACCTGGAAAACTTTTCCATGATTAAATAAGTTTGAGAAATATTGAATTAAACAATTTCTTAATAGAACTTCTGGGGGCCTTTAATGTATTGATGTACACTATAAATCTTTAATCCTTTTTAAGCCTATTAACATCTCCTTGAAAAGGTTTTCAATTTACACATCAGTTTCGAAAATGCTGGATTCATTCACAAGTCAATTCTCAGGAAAGGAGAGTTTTTGCTGCTACTTTTTGTTCCTTACTTCTTTTAAGTCCTAAGAGAAAAATGATTTTTACTCAAAGTCTAGTTATGTTTTTATACTTTATATATATATATATATACACACACAAAAAAAATGGAGGAAATTGTGTTTCAAGTTATCAATAAAAAAACACTGGTTTGGAGTTTTTACTTTCTCATATAATCCATATTTCCTAAAATTAACATTATTTTCATAATCAGATATAAAATTTATTTTGATTTAGTAAATAGTGTCTCACTATTATATAAATCTTTAAAACTACCATAGGAGGAATTTTTTCCCAAATGGGGGAAATAAAAACAACAAATAAAGCATCCATTTAGAAAATTCCTTTCAAATATTCTACATAAAACACCCCCCCCCATCAAATTATTAAAAGGTAATTTTTCTGAATTATGTATTGACAGCAAAGCAAGAATTCTGAAACAGGAATTGATCCTGGTGAAGAAACAACTTTAGAATATTTTAAAGGAAACAACCTCATCTTTATTTGAGCATTTTAATAATATTTTAGCACTTAGCATGCATATTTTCCAAAATATTACTTAAGTTGCAGACAATAAATTTTGTAAAGCCCTTAAGACTTTGAAAAAAATAAGTCTTCCTGACAGTTTTAAGATGGTAGAATATTTAATCCAAGCAAACATTTAAGAATTAATGGTCAAACCTCATTTTATTTTTCTAAGATAGTAGTAGAATATTTAATCCAAGCAAACATTTAAGAATGGTCAAAACTCATTTTATTTTTCTAAACACATCAAAAGTGGTTTGCATTAAATGCTTTAACTGTATTTAAACAAAGCTTGAAGGAAAAAATATATCTAAGAGAAGTTTACAACAAATTGGGAGTATTTTTTATTTGTATCTAATTTAGTTAAAAGAACAGAAACATTGTTTTATTTGCCATTTGGATAAATATTATAATCTGATATAAGCAACCAAAACCAGGGCTACTTATATAAGAAGGTATAGTGCTTCCATGGAGCATTGAAAAGACAAAATATCCTAATTCTTTATTTGGAGGTAAGTATCAAATGTAACAAAAATATGTGTTATTAAAATTCATAGTATTCCATTTATTTCCAATCTTACTACTTTTTGTACTAATAGCTTAATTAATTCAGGTAGCCTAATTTTATTGGTATAAAATACATTCATTTGTCATCAAATACTTATTGAGCATCCAGATTTAGATCTAAGATCAAATTTTCTATTTTATTATTGTCATCAATAAAAATGCACAACTGTATCATAAAATTCATTATTTCTAATTAATTATATTTTGGGTTCAAAAATAATATTGAATACCTCTCAAAAATGTCATAAAGAATATATTCAAGTAACCTTCCCAATCAAGATATCCTGAAATAGAAAACACAAATATATTACATCTGATAATTGACTATTTCACTTTCTCATTTTAGAAAAAGCCAATACAAAAAAATTTTTTAAGTGAATACTAAGTTTTTTCATTGACAGTATTTCCAAAGAATACCAAACACAAGAATGTCTGTGTGTCTACATGTTATCTAACTCTTGGTTTTGAGAGAAATCTCTGATCTTAATAGTTTTAGAGATTGTGGAAGGGACTTCACCTCAAATCTTAATAAAAATGCACCTTCCCTCACATAAGCCTAGTCATTAGGAACTGAAAGGGAGATAGGTTGTTTTAAAAAAACAAACCAAAACAAAATCAGCAACCTCACCGTAAGTGGCAATGTACTCCTAAGAAGAGAGATAGGAAAGTACCAAGAACGTACAGGTAACTTTCTTTGAACTAGCACATTTTACATCGTAACTACATTCAACACAGCCTTGCTTCTTTCTAAAAGACAAGACATTATATGATTTTATTCATTGAAAACTTATTTTTAAAAGAAAAAACCTATCTATGGTGATAAAAATTAAAGTGGTTGTGCATGTGCATGCGCTAGTACATCGGAAGGGTACTGATTTAGTGTTACTAAGAAATTATAGGGGGAATGGAAACTTTCAATATTTTGTTTCTGGTGATGGTTAACAGACGTGTGTACAATTCTCAAAACTCATTAATCTGAACAAGGATCTATACATTTTATTATATATTAATTAAACCTTATTAAAGAGACCATACCAGTAACTGGGGATCAAGAACATGAGGTAGAATTGAAAAGTTGAGCGGGTTTTAAGGCTCCTTAGAAATTGAGGCTTCACAGAATGGTTTCTTTGTTTGGTTTTAAAATGAGTGAGTTTCTAGAATTCAATATATTATTATAAGCTAATATAAATACAAAGATTTATTATAAAACAACTTTTAGATTATGTACTTTTCCTGATATTAACTTGCCTTGCTTACTTCCATTACTATAGATGACAGAGACTGCAATATTCAAGATATACCAAAGTGTTAGTAAAACAATGGAAAATTAAAAGTCAAGGCTCTGACTGTTATCTTCCAAGTCATCTTTTGTGAAATATTATAATGACATAAATATATACTATTACATCTTTTAACCATCTAAAAAGAAAAATCAAAACATAAACAGAAAAAAATTGGCCATTTACAACCAAAAATACTAGACATTGGCACAGCACTAAACTTAGCACTTCCAGAATGAACTGCAAGGATAGCATTAGAGTTCAAATAACTCAAAATGTTGATTTCTCAACCACTTTCCCAGTTTCCCACACCTCCCCCAAAGAAATTAACTTTGAAGAGTTTATTTGATTAAGCAAAATTTGAAAGCAGAAGGATTAAAAAGTGAAAAAGGTGGTGCAGAAATTAGCAGAGGTGGCACTACCTGAAAGCTCATCAGAAAGGGGAGTGAGAACAATATCAGGCAAGAAGGGTTTGGAAGTATGGATCAGAACAGGAGCACTTTTAGCACTGCGTATATAGGCCGATGGCAGAGCACATTCACCAATGGATCGGCTTCTCATGGCTTTAAAAAAAGGAAAAGAAAGAAGTGGGAAAGGAAAAAAGAAGAGTGACTATAATGAAAGGCTTGTGTCACAGAAAAAGCAGCAACAGAGAAAACTAAAAGATACAAAGGAAGGAAATTTTAAATTAAAACATTTCAGCACAGCAAATATTGGCAAGCTGTAAGAAAAGAAATCAGAGAACACATATGACCTTTCAAATGTAAATATTTTGGTGTAAAGCAGGAAAATGCTTTTTATTATTAGCAGTTACAATGGTATAGCATTAAAAAACAGCAGACACTTTAATACGCCCTATGTTCTCAAAACCAAGGGTTGATAAGTTCATTGAATGGAAACATCGAAAAGAACTCAGTATTATTAGTTCAAATAAATTTTTGGTACCATATTTGGGCCTTTATTTGAGCCATCTGAAGCAATTCTGAGCCATTCTTCTTAATAAAGCTGAATTTCAAGAAAAATAATTCCTGCTTTCATACACTTCCCTAATAAACTGTCAAAGACATTCACAGATTTTTTTTTTTTTTTTTTAGAAAATTGTATGTAATTCATAATCTGAAGAATTGAATCTTATGGTTAGTATTTGTTTCTGGTAAGAAAATACTTAATCGCCGAAACCGGTTTGGCTCAGTGGATAGAGCGTCGGCCTGCGGACTGAAAGGTCCCAGGTTCGATTCCGGTCAAGGGCATGTACCTGGGTTGCGGGCATATCCCCAGTAGGAGATGTGCAGGAGGCAGCTGATCGATGTTTCTCTCTCATCGATGTTTCTAACTCTCTATCTCTCTCCCTTCCTCTCTGTAAAAAATCAATAAAATATATTAAAAAAAAAAGAAAAGAAAATACTTAATCAAATCAGTATCTCTTATTTACATGAAAGTTAATACAATTTTATTTATTCTTGCAATCTTTATTGTTGAAAGTATTATATGTGTACCCTTTTTCCCCCATTGACCTCTTCTAGCTTGCCCACGCCCCCATCCCCACAATTTAAAAAATTTAAATAGAAACATTTACAGAAAATAGAATTTGTAATCAGCATGAAGAATCAATTACTAAGGAAAGTAGACAGTTCGTGCTTATTCAGACTCTTAAGCATAGTATATAAAAACTTAGCACTGCCCAGCTGGTGTGCTTCAGTGGTTGTGCGTCCATCCACTAACCAGGTCACCAATTCAATTCCCGGTCAGTGCACACACTTGGGTTTCGGGCTCATGCCCAGTAGGTCGTGTGCAGAAGGCAGCTAATCTATGTTTCTCTCTCGTTGTTTCTATCTCTCTCCCTTCCTCTTGCTCTAAAAATCAATAAAAACAAAATAAATAAAAAAACTTAAAAACTGGATTACTTTTTAAAAATTGCATTTGTAGCTGTATATCTTGAAAGAAGTGTCACAAGTTCACAAGACTAAAGGCAAATTTTATTATATTTAAAACTAAATTAATAATTAAGTTTAGCTCAGCCGGCATGGCTTAGTGGTTGAGCATCAACCTATGAACCAGGAAGTCATGGTTCGATTCCTGGTCAGGACACATGCCCAGGTTGTAGGTTCAATCCCCAGTGTGAGATGTGAAGGAGGCAGCTGATCAATGATTCTCTCTCATCATTGATGTTTCCGTCTTTCCCTCTCCCTTCCTCTCTGAAATCAATAAACATATGTTAAAAAAAGAATAGCTTTTAATAATTAAGTTTATACTTCCCAAACATTTTTTAACGTGACTACTAGTTTAGAAATTTTTTAATAAGTAGTTATGTGTATTGTTGTGTATAGAGGACTTTTAAAAAACAATATTGCATAATATACAGTGAAATCGTGTCATTGGTAAAAAACATTTGGTTCACTGATACCTAAATTCCTTAGCCTGTCACACAGGCCTTTGCAACTAGCTGCAATAAAAACTGAAACTTCATCTCCAACTCTTCTCCCATCCTGCTGTCACACAGAATTTTCACACTGTTCCCAGAAAATTTCATGCTTTCACAACAGCATGGCTTTGTGATTTCATGGCTTTGTACTTGGTCTTTTCTTCCTGAGACACCCCTTCATACTCAAAATGGCATTTCATCTGTGAATCTTTTCTCACTCTCCCACATAATTAACTTATTAGCAATAGAGCAATGAACAAAACAAACAAGAACTCCTGCTTTTACAAAGCTTACAATCTATTTTTAGTGGATTGTATGTTTCCTGTGTCAGCCTCCCACCTTTTCAAATGTAAAAACTATATCCTCTTATCTTTATATCTCTACAGTCAGGCTCATATGAACTTAATAAATGTTTACTGAGTGAATACGTGTATTTGAGCAGCCCAGCATAATCATTTCAAAAAACAAAAGTTTCAGTTGTGAACATATAGAGAAAACCAGAAAAATTATTAACCAAAAACTAAAGGTATGTCAGATTTTATAACTGAAAAAGAATGATAGATTTTTCAAAAATTTTTATTTATGTTGGCAAAATAAATAATTCCTGAAGAGCAGTTTTTAGATAAATTTATGTGCAGCAAAACATGGAAGGTAGAAATATATTAAGGCAATGGCAACAATTTTTCTTCAGTGTATGGCTTGTATTAAAAATAAGTGTATTTTAAAATGGAACATATATACAAAATGTTAGAATCTGGCTTTACTCATATTTTCCTGCTAGCTTCTTGTTTTTGTGAAAGTGACCAATAATTTTATAATACAATCTGAAATAACTGTTCTGTTGATTTCAAGATAATCACTCAGTAAAACTTGTTACAGCAAAGACACACACAAGGCACAACTTGAAGTGCTGCTTGTTAACACATACCACCTACAATTATAATCAGATGTGATTTGCAGAGATAATTCTTTTAAAACTAAACAGAATCAAATTTTTGATTACACAAATGAATTATAATATGTTTTCTCCTATTTTTTCCCTTGGGTTAGATCATTCCTTCTGTTCCTCTTTTCCACCACCAATTTGAAGAGAGGGGGCATTTCCCTTAGAATTTCTTCCATAATTGCAGTGGTATGTCAGTGTTATGACCTGGGATGAATTCTTCAAATACCGACCACTACGTTTGTTACTATACTACAGGTCTTTATGCATACCTGGAAATCTGGCAAGTGCCTCACAACCATGCAACTCCCACTATAGAAAATTAGAATAAATTAACTACTGGCATTTTTGCAGTGGTCAATGATTCTCTCCCATCATTGATGTTTCTATCTCTCCCTCCCCCTTCCTCTCTGAAATCAATAAAACTGTATTTTTTTTAAAAAAAAAAAGTAAAAACACATTTCAAAACTACAAGCATGCCAATTTTTAAAGGATTCTTATCTTCACTTCACCCTTCTAAAAATAATAAATAAGAAAAATAGATCCATTCTAATAAATTCATTTTGGACGACACTATCAAAAACTGTCACCTTCACTCCAGAGTTCCCATGCAGCATAAGAACGTAGACAGCAAATGTGAAGGATCACTAAAAGCATACAAACATATAAAATAAACAGGAGGAAGACAACTCTGGCCTTTTCTCACTTCCAAAATGTAACACATATTTCTCACTAATTTGAAATTAAGTTCACAATATGTATACATGTGTGTTCACTGGAAGAAATATGTAAGTCCTCAAATTTAGGCCCAAATCTATAATAAACATAAACTAAGAGGAAAATTTGAAAACAGAAGCAGTGATATATTTATTCCAAATGTTGAATACCAGGTTCTAAGTCATAACTGCAAACATTTAAAATTGCTTCTCATGAATATATTCTATATTAAGTCCTAAATTCACTGTACCTCCTTTTAATATTTGCTGGCATAGCAAAACCTTAAAAAATTTAATTACATTTTAAACTCAATATGAATAACAGAAAATTTCTTATTAAGGCCATCCTGAGAAATCTGAGGGCTAGAGGATTATGGAATGTTTAATATTTTTTTAAATGAAGACAAGTTGTCTTTAAGTGAAAAATAAATCCTCTTAGCATTATTCCAATCTGAAAACTCTAGAAAGCAATCAATAAAATAAGAGTTTGGATATAACAAAGTTACTATGTTATATATTTCACCAGAGACTACACTAGTGCCCTCATGCATAGATTAGTTTAGGCTACAAGTATAAACAAAGCTGCTTAAAGTTAAATTAGTCTTTTAAAGTTATATATTTTATCACTCTATCAGGTAAGTCAGTCGTGAGAAAAAACACTTTTTTAAAAAAATACAGTTTTTATTGATTTTCAGAGAGAGTGGGAGAAGGAAAGAGAAAGAAACATTTATCCGCTGCCTCCTGCACGCCCCATATAGGTAGGGAATGCAGGCCACAACCCGGAAATGTTGTGCCCTCACTGGAAATTGAACAGGCAACCTTTAGGTGCACAGGACAACACTCAACTGAGCTACATTGGCTAAGGCAAAATATGATACTTTTAACATGAGGAATTTAGGTTTGTTATTTAAAGGACTATTGCATAAAAGAGAAATGTAAAGTATACTCCCAATGTGATTTATTTCTCCCAATTCAAGTCATACAATTATGAAAGAGAATGATAGACTTTTAAAAATAAAATTTTCAAAGGCAAATCTGTGATTATTTCAAATGTCTAAATCACTTTCTGTTCTTAATGAATATCATATATTTTTTAAATTAATTGGGGTTTACAGAAAAACTGAGCGGCAAGTACAAAGAGTTCTAATATATTCTCTTCTCACCAGGACCAGGTTCCCCAAATATTAATATCTTGCATTAATCAGCAAGGAATATTTGCTACAACTGATGAGCCAAAACTGATAGCTTATACCAGGGATCACTCTTTGTGTTGTGCATTCTATGGGTTTTAGACAAATTTATAATGACACATACACACCATTACAGTATCATACAGAATAATTTCACTGCTCTGAAAACATTCTATGCTCCCCACCTATTCAGCCCTCCTCCTTGCCCTGCAATACTGCCTTACCCAATAACCAGTAACCATTTTACAGTCTCCTTAGTTTTCCGTCTTTCAGAATGTTATATAGTTGAAACCATAGATAGCCATTTCAGATTGGCTTCTTTCATTTAGCATTTGGGACTCCTCCATATATTTTCATTGTCTAATAGCAAATTTCTTCACATCCTATATAATGAAAGCCTAATATGCTAAGTGTCCAGTCATCTGTTTAACCAAAGTGTAATATGCTAATGATATGCTAAGACTGCTCAACCACTTGCTGTGATGCGCATTGACCACTAGGGGGCAGGCAGTCGACTGGTCACTATGATGTGCACTGACTACCAGGGGGCAGACACTCTGACCAGTAGGTTAGCTTACTGCTGGGGTCCAGCCGATTGAGACTGAGCGAGACGGGCTGGACACACACTAGAGCCCTCCCACGGTCCCTCTCCGGCTGGCCAACCTCCCAAGTCCCTCGCTGGCCCCGATAATGCATTGGTGGGGTCCCTCGGCCTGGCCTGCGCCCTCTCGCAATCCGGGACCCCTCAGGGGATGTCAGAGAATCGGTTTCGGCCTGATCCTGCTCAAGGTAGGAACTGCCCCCTGGTGGTCAGTGTGCTCTCCTCAGGGGGAGTGCCTCTCAGCCAGAAGCCAGGCTCACGGCTGGTGAGTGCTCCCCCCCGTGGGTATGCACTGAAGGATCCCAGATTACAAGAGGGTGCAGGCTGGGCTGAGGGAGGGACTCCCTCCGCCGCCCTGCCACAACGTGCACCAATTTCATGCACCGGGCCTCTGGTCTCTAAATAATATTCTGTGTGTGGATGTACCAGTTGTTAATCTATTCACCCACTAAAGAACATCTTGGTGTTTTCAAGTTTGGATAATCCTATATAATAAAAGGCTAATATGCAAATTGTCCCCTTAATCAGGAGTTCAACTGGGAGTTCGACCAGGGGGCAGGGCAGACAAGCAAACTGCCCACGGCCCCTCCCCTTGGCCGGTCCCGCCCCAGATAGGCCCCCCCACCCTAATCGGGGGAGGGGCCAGCCAGCCAACTGCCTGCAGCCCCTCCCCCAAGCCCCAGCCCCTATTGGCCAGCCCACCAACCACCCACAGACCTGCCCTCCCCCGGGCGGCCCCACCCCTGATCGCCCCCCACCTGGATCAGGGACGGGGCCAGCCAGTCAACCTCCCGCGTCCCCTCCCGCACAGTCGGCCCAGCCTGATTGGCCCCGATCAAGGCAGGCTGGCCAGACCCCACCTGTGCACGAATTCGTGCACCAGGCCTCTAGTTATGAATAAAGTTGCTACAAATACTTGTGTGCAGGGGATTGTATGGATGTCATGTCTTCATGCTACCTGAATAATTATCAAGGATGGTAAGAATATGTTTAGTTTTTTAAAAAACTAATAAACTGCCTTCCAAAGAGTCTGTACTATTTTGCATTCCCACCAACACTGATAGTTACTATTGCTCCACCACTGTATCAGCACTTGCTGTTGTCAGTGTTCTGGATTTTAGCCATTCTAATAGGCATGTGGTGGTATTACATTGTTTTAAGGGCAATTTATTTTTAAATCCTACAGATTAAACCTATAGATATATCTGCATATATGTATAAAGTATGTAAGTATACATAACTGTATTCTGTACCATTTTAATAGCACAAAATTGAAAATTAAATGTTCATCTTCAGGATATGGTACTTCCATGTAATGAAATATAATGTAAGAAATTCAACAATTTCTGATATACAATAATCTTTAAAATGTATCATTATAGCTTGACTTCACTTCCTAGCACTCTCTTCCTTTCTTACCCCATACTCACTTTATTGTGGTCTCTGGTCTTAAATCATATGATTAGATAGATAGGCCTTCACTGACTTTCCTATCTGAAACAGTCCCATTTTACATCCTATACTCTCTTGTCCCTTATTCTACTTTACTTCACAGCACTACTTCCTGCAATTTTTACTGTTTTATCTATTTTTTATATGTCTCCCCAACACTACAACTGTCAGCTTCAGTGGAATTTATTAGCATTGTTCCTTCCAAAAGCCTCAATGCTTAGAACAGTGCTTCCATAATGAGTACTTAAAAATACTTTTTTCGTCTGAAATGTCTAAAAACCCATAGTTCACAACAGTGTGTATATTGTACTATATACACAGGCTATATGTAGAAAATATCTTTAGCAGCATGCTCAAGAAACTGAGAATAGTGGTTGTCTCTAATGAAATGAAGTGGGAAGGTGAGGAGTAGTAATGAGGGAAAGACCAGAATATATATACTTACATAGTCTGAATTTTTAACTAAGTTCATTAAGAACACAAAATCTTAATTTTAAAAACTAAAGAAAATATATGCCCAATGAATATCTTAATTTAATTTGCTGCTTCTTTTAATATTTTCTACCTTTAGCAGGTACCTTTATTACCAAAATTTTTAATGCTTTAACTTTTTACTTCATAGGTTTCTTCAATTAACAGGTATGATTTAAAGACGAATATTACTCATACTAGGGGCCCGGTGCACGAAATTCGTGCACTGGGTATGGGGCGGGGGGGAGTGTCCCTCAGCCCAGCCTGCCCCCTCTCACATACTGGGAGCCCTCAGGCGTTGACCCCCATCACCCTCCAATCGCAGGATCGGCCCCTTGCCCAGGCCTGACGCCTCTGGCCTATGCGTCCGGCCCGGGCAGCGGGGACCCGCAGTGGCAGCGGGGGGCGCGACGATCGCGCGGGCTCCGCCCCTGCCCCTGCAGGATGCCTCTGGCTGAGGCGTCCGGCCCGGGCAGCGGGGACCCGCAGCTGCAGCGGCCCCACGATCGTGGGCTTCGCTTTAGGCCCAGGCAAGGGGCCCCTAGCTCCTGGGACTGCCAGCTTCGACCGTGCCCAGCTCCCATTGCTGGCTCCACCCCTACTTCCTGCTATCACTGGCCAGGGCGGAAAAGGCACCTGATTCTCTGATCATGGCTGGGGGGCAGGGCAAAGGCGGCCCCAGGGCCGCCTTTGCCCTGCCCCCCAGCTCTTAGCTCCCCGCTGGGTTTCCGATCACTGTCAGTGGCAGGGGGCTTCTTCCTGCTTTCCCTTTCGCCTCCCTGCATTGTGCCTACATATGCAAATTAACCACCATCTTCTTGGCAGTTAACTGCCAATCTTAGTTGGCAGTTAATTTGCATATCGCCCTGATTAGCCAATGAAAAGGGTATCGTCGTACGCCAATTACCATTTTTCTCTTTTATTAGTGTAGATATATAATATGTCTTTTAAAAATTAGAGATATACCGACATGTTTATAATGATTACTTCTAATTAGAGAGCTAAAGAGTCTTTACATTTAAACTTTTACTCCCCACACTAAGCATAAACTACTTCTATAAAAAATACATGAAGAATTCTAAAGATATTCAAGTAAGATTTAAAAGACCATGATTTTGCCTGGCCAGTGTGGCTCAGTGATTGAGTATCAACCCATGAACAAGGAGGTCATGGTTTGATTCAGGTCAGGGCACATGCTCAGGTTGCAGGCTTGATCCCCAGTAGGGGGCGTACAGGAAGTGATTATCTCTCATCATTGATGTTTCCATCTCTCTCTCCCTCTCCCTGAAATTAAAAATAAAATAAATAAAAGACCATTATTTTTAAGTCTTTTAAATGTTTAATTTCTATATTTTCTTTCTAGTTTTGTTTCTTCATTTAGAATGTAATTCTTAACACTTGAGAACCCATCATTTTATAATGACATATCCTTACAACAATGGTTTCAAGTTTCTTTTAAATTAATAGTGTTTTCCAATGATTATCATTAAGTATAGATACATTCCTACAGAAAATTCTCCTTCCACAGAATCGTAGATTGTAAAGCCTGAAGTAACTACAAGCAATTTTGTTTCAGGCACTACACAGATGAAATAAGTAAAGTCTAGAAAGTTCAGTAAATTTTCTAAGGTTATCTAGCTATCTAGTAATGAAAGAAGAGTAAAAAAAGAGATTAGAATGCAGCCCTTTTGCTTTTCCTTATAGCACTCATTCTACTACAATTCAAACCAAGTTAAAAATCTCTGAGAGGAAAAGGAATAGAATGGAGCTAAATCTATAGTATCCTGAGTGATCCTCCATTCAGAAAATCTTCCTATCACTGTTACTTTGTTGCTATTCCCAAGATTGTAGAAATTTTTTCCATGTCTGTTAAAAGCAGCAAGGAACCTAGCAGTAGACTCCACCTTGGACTCAGCTGTCTGCAGGTAGAGAGCATGTATTCCTTACTGAAAGTCTGAAGCCAATCTAAATATGTAATTGTAGTTTTCCATGTTTGTGAGTATATTCACTTAGTAGAAACTATACCAGTTAATGCATGAGTTCTGGAAAGTGAATCAATTCTATTTCAACTCTGTAAAATAACAGTTTAGAATTATTGACAGTAAAGTAAAATAAACTACAAAAAAATAATGTAAGGTAAATCTTAATACTATAAAGTAATAACACAGCATGTCATTGGACTCTTTTTGAGTACTACCAAAAAAAAAATGGTTTTGCTTTAGAAGTGTTTCATTTAACAAAAAAAATCATCTGGTGAGAAAAATGCATTTAGATACATTGTTACCAAGGATTATAAATGGATTCCCCTGTACATTTCTCATGATTTTAAGGAGTACATACCAACAGTTTTTTGTCGTACTATACTCCTCGCCTTTTCAGTTCCTGGGGAACCAGTGGTTGTTGCACTTCTCTGTCTCATTGGAGCTTGGCCAGGCTGATCACGACTCCATCCTCTAGAAAATGACTTATCAACTGAAACTTTCTGAAATTCATGTCCAACTCCTAGAAATGTAGATTTGCAATCTTAATATATCTGATCAATAATCTTTTCAGATTATATGTGCCACCTAACCTCAGATTCTTAGATTTATTCATAATATATATATCTAAGTAACAGTTCGACTGGTAGGTATCACATGCACTGACCACCAGGGGCCGACGCTCCGACCAATAGGTAAGCTTGCTGCTGGGGTCCGGCCAATTGGGACTTGGTGAGAAGGGCTGGACACACTCTGGGGCCCTCCCGAGGCCCCTCCCTGGCTGGCCAGCCAGCCCCAATCAGCCCTATCGGGACTGGGCTAGACAAGCCAGACACGCCCTGGAGCCCTCCCGAGGTCCCTCCCAAGCCCAAATCATGCACCAGTGGGGTCCTTCGCCCTGGCCTGCACCCTCTCGCAATCCAGGACCCTTGGGGGATGTCGGAGAGCCAGTTTCGGCCTGATCCCTGCAGGCTAGGCCGAGGGACCCCACCAGTGCACAGGACTCTAGTATATTATAAAATAACAAGATAAAATGCTTGTGTACTGTAAGGCTTTACTGAACTTATTTTATGTAGAAATCATATTCTAAAACAGATGCAGAGTTTTTAAAATATTCCATCGACAATGACTATTATAAATTCTCTGCCACCCAATTGACTCATAATAGAAATGAAACATCTGGATAAGCCAAAAGAATAGGAAATGAGCTAACCAAAAACCATCCTGACGTGGAAGTTACTAAATATCTACCTGTCAATAATAGTTACTTGGGAAATAGTCCTGGAAAAAGTAGTTTGGACACATACTTACCATCTAGTGTTAAGTGTGAAATGTGACTCAGATATAATCTCTGGTTAGAAACTATTAAGAATGGAAAGTAGCTGAAACCGGTTTGGCTCAGTGGATAGAGCGTCGGCCTGCGGACTGAAAGGTCCCAGGTTCGATTCCGGTCAAGGGCATGTACCTGGGTTGTGGGCATATCCCCAGTAGGAGATGTGCAGGAGGCAGCTGATCGATGTTTCTCTCTCATCGATGTTTCTAACTCTCTATCTCTCTCCCTTCCTCTCTGTAAAAAATCAATAAAATATATTTTTTAAAAAAATGGAAAGTACTAACAAACCAAGGATCATAAAAACATGTATTAGTGACATAATCACTGTTACTGCCCCTCTATCCCTTTTAAATATTAGGGAGATATGCAGTCCACATGTAGAGTGTTTGCTTTTAGTTAAAAACTAAGAAAACGTTTTCAAAATAATTTTCAAATAATTATTTTTAAGTAGAAAAACATAAAACCATCATCCAACAAAAATTTATGTATGATAAAGAAAGAGTGTTTGATACATTTCAATTTTGGCTAACTATTAAAAATAAAATACTTAAGATTCTGACTTATCTATAACTCTTTATGTACAGAACACTTTGCCCCATATCAACATTATTAATGATTTTAAGATTCTTCAACCTTCAGGATAAATGAAGAAGGGAATATGAAGAGAAAACATGACTTTTAAACTCAGCCCTCCCCCTGAGGAGACCAAATTATTTAAACAAATTTATATGGAACATCTCTGTGAACAACTCTTACCTTTCCCTTTATGCTTTTTTTGCTTCTGTTCACTCAGCTTATCCAATGGTAAATCACTGAGATCCAAACTATATAAATTTCTAGCTAAAACTTTAGTTAATGTCTCCATAGTCAGTGACCATTCAGTGGCTAATTCTTCCCAATAGGTCAATGATGACAAGACTGAGAGTAAATCATCCCAAAGTTCTCGGGATATGTACACATTTAGATTTGCTTTGATCCAGGCAACTATAAGAGTCTATAAAGACAAATAATCAGAAATAAAAATGAAACATATTCAAACTCATATATATTCAATTATTTTTAAATTACTTAAAAACAAGTAGAATAATATCCATGACCTTTTCTTGGTACATAGTAATTCATGCAATCATTAGTATCTACTATATATTTCAGTTCAACAATTGCCAACTCTCAATATTCTAGCAATTAAGACAAGGTGCCAAAACTGAAGAGAAATCTCCTTAAAGTTGCTCTTTTACACTAATATTAAACAAATACTTTTTATAAAGATATAAAATCTTCCCCACACTATTAACCGTTGAAATTACTGAGTAGTTAATGGTTACTGAACTAAAAAAACAACAACACTACACCCTCAAATTAAAGCTAGAAATCACTAACTATAAAACTTGAACATTCTAAAAATAAAAATTAGAAATGTACTTAACTTAGTGAATGTATTTTTGAAAAATAGTATGTAAACTGAAGAATAAAATTAAACTTCATTGTAGATACCAGAGGAATTAAGTGTTCTGTAATAAACCCAATCATAGTAAAAAAAACTTATACTGATACTGCAGATATAACCTATTAAAGAAATAAGTCAAAAAATAGTTTTTCAAAAGCTGAACTCTAAAAAAATTATTAATTAAATTTACACATTAAGTGTAAAGATGAAAATGAGCAGGGTTTATAGTACAGAAGATTAATAACTAGTGAGCCTCCATTCTATCTTTAAATGTTCAGATTACAAAAAAGTTATTCCACATAGCAAGGTAAAATTTTATCTTCCTATAGCTCCCACCATTGGGTTGGTTCTAACAATGGGGAAATTAAAGAGAGAAAGAATAAAGGCTAATGAAGTCAAGAGGAGTGTAGATAATAAATATAGCTGGTTTCAAAGGATTTTTCACTAGCAGCATAGAATTTTAGGTAAACTAGCATATTTGAAAATAAATTAATTTGAATGGTTATACTTATGGTCAAGAATTAGATCTCAGATTTTGACATTAAGAACTATTTTTACCCATATATTTGTATTCAATGTGTCATATTAGGAAAACATTTTGCTTTCTATTTTCCAAAAAAATTCATAATACATTCAAAGTCAGTATTTTATCCTCAGGTTGGAAAACATGATGTATAAATTCCTATAAAATCAAACTACCCCTGATACTTCAAATAAAGAAGTGAAGAGAATAAAGTCTTATGGAACAGCATAAGTAAAAATCTTGATTATTTACTACTTTTCATTACTGTGGAACAATATAAAAGAAAGTTTTGGCTCTCCAACAGGACCCGAGACTTGGAAAGTCATAAAGCAAACAATCAGGCTACTACTACTCATGAAGCCCTCCAGCAGCTTTTTGCAATCATACAAGTATGCTATAAAAAAGATAAAGTAAATATCATCAGCCTGGGTTAACCCTTTTTTCTCAGACTCGGTATTTCCTCCACTTTTATAGTAGATTATGAATTTGTACATATGGCAAATAGCATATTTAAAAAAGCAATTTTTAATTT
This sequence comes from Myotis daubentonii, assembly GCF_963259705.1. NCBI lineage: Eukaryota > Metazoa > Chordata > Mammalia > Chiroptera > Vespertilionidae > Myotis > Myotis daubentonii. The sequence continues at coordinate 90,074,388 of NC_081840.1, forward strand.
AGCTTTACAAAAGATACTTTAATATAAAATGATCTCCGATTTAAAGCTCCCCCCCCCCCCCCAGGTAACAAATAGAGAGCTCAGTAAATCTTAAAAAAATACATATCTATCCTTTTATTTAACTATCTATTTATTTATTTATTTTTATTGCCTGAAAAAGTGGTCCTGCAAGTCGACCTGCCAAGGTCATATTTTTTTTCCCCTGGAACTGTAGAAAAGCTTGTGATGGCATCTTCAGTACAGACTCTGTGACTCTGAGCAACACAAGCAGCATCTGTTCCCTTAAAGTAAAAAAATTAATTAGTTTCCTTCTTGCATGTTTGTTTTTGATTAATGAGTAACTTTCAAATTATTATTTGCTTTAAAAATGGTATTATCTTTAAATAACTCAAATAGCAAATATCTTCCAAAATTTTAGAATTCTGAAATATTAAAATTTTAAATTCTCCTTTATAAATCTATATCATTTTAATTTTTCAGCCACAATACCCTCTCATCAAATAAATATTTATGCAAAAGCTGAAAATTTGGGGTGAAAGTGGTGAGACTGTTCCCATTCTACACCCCACAAATTAAGTAGCACACTTAGGAAACTGTTTGACGAACACTCATTCAACTATATAATATAGTTCTACCTTGATCCATCTTTACAATAGGGAGAACCACCACATATCTAGAATTGAAAGAGGCTCAATTTAAAAAACTACATGATTTTGCCCTAACCGGTTTGGCTCAGTGGAGCATCGGCCTGCGGACTGAAAGGTCCCAGGTTTGATTCCGGTCAAGGGCATGTACCTTGGTTGCGGGCACATCCCCAGTAGGGGGTGTGCAGGAGGCAGCTGATTGATGTTTCTCTCTCATCGATGTTTCTAACTCTCTATCCCTCTCCCTTCCTCTCTTTAAGAAATCAATAAAAAGTATTAAAAAAAAACTACATGATTTTATTAAACAATGTCATACCAGTAAATTCAATTAAAAAAGAAACACTACATGATATTTTAAGATTAATAAATTACTATGAGCCTGACAAGTAATCAAGGACCATCACTCTATTGCCTCTTCCCATCTTTTAAGTTTGGCCATTTAAAAAATATATATTTTTATTTATTTCAAAAAGGAAGGGAGAGGAAGAGGGAAAGAGAGATAGAAACACCAATGATGAGAGAGAATCATTGATTGGCTGCCTCCTGCACGCCCCACATTGGGGATTGGACCTGCAACCCGGGCATGTGCCCTGACTGGGAATTGAATCGTGACCTCCTGGTCCACAGGTTGGAGGTCCATAGGTTGACGCTCAACCACTGGGCAGGCCATTTTTTAACCCTTTATGTTGTGTATTGCAAACCAAGCCATCCTAATAATACCTTCACCTTTCCTCTTTCTCCTTGATGTTTATTATTAAGACCACAAAACTACCATATTTGCACCTAATAATTCAACCATAGGTGAAAAAGAGGCTGACAAGGGAATTACAGTTGGATGTACAGTGAGGCTAACAGGCTAAGTTCCTATCACAGCCCCTCCTCTTTGGCTTTATTTGCTGGCCCATTTTAGACATAGCAACACATGGAGCAGTCCATGTGAGAAAAAATACAGCAGAAGCAGCAACAGATTTCATATTTAGATGTCATGGTTATTCTGGAAAGTGAGGACAAAATAAAATAGAAAAGTATCACTCAATGAAAAATATCCTGAATTTATTAACAAATGAATGCACGGAATCATTCATAAAATAAAAATCAAAGATGCCACATTTGTAATCCTAGGCTTCTAGCTTAGCTTTATGAAAAGCTATTTGAAGTAAACTGCATATGCAATAAAGTATAGATTTCCAAATAAATCTTATCTGATTTGCGGTCAAACCTTAACTCACTCATGTATTAGATAACCTTTCACTTTATGATACAATAATAATGATTTTAATTCATAAAGACTTGTAAACGTAATAAAAATATGTTGGTAATCTTTCATTATGCTTTTACTTAAAGGAATTGATAACATTTATGAAAAGAATTCTAAAATTATGTTCCAATTTTATTTTATTTTTTTAATATATTTTATTGATTTCTTACAGAGAGGAAGGGAGAGGGATAGAGAGCCAGAAACATCCATGAGAGAGAAACATGGATCAGCTGCCTCCTGCACGGCCCCCACTGGGGATGTGCCTGCAACCAAGGTACATGCCCTTGACCGGAATCGAACCCGGGACCCTTGAGTCCGCAGGCCGAAGCTTTATCCACTGAGCTAAACCGGTTCTGGCTAAAATTATGTTCCAATTTTAAAACAAGACCCTCTTTAACCTGGCTCCACAGCATTGATCAAAGCATTTAAAAGGTAAAAAAGGGCAAACTAACAAAATAATTATTCAAAGTATTTTAGTTACTGGCAAATAATAACTAGGGCTCTGAAGTCAGAAGGACCACAGTTCAAAGCTCAGCTGTGTGAACAAGGATAAATTACTCAATCTCTTGTGCCTAAGAATCATAAAAAATAGATATCATCAACCTCATAGGATGCTATCAGGATTAAGAAAATACACGTAAAATGCTTGAAAAAATACTTGGCACAAAAAAAGTGCTCTAAATAAGTTAATAACAATAACTACTTATAAATACAATTATATTAATACTTTTAATAAAGATTTTTTCAAAATAAAGCCATTTTTCCATACAGCAAAATATAAATTAAGCATGTTCTTTGAATAAGAACTTCCATTCTTTAAGAATGAGTCATGGAGAAAAATTATATGTAAAAGGATGTTGACCGTCCTCCCCTCCTCCAACAACAAAATGAAATAACTACATATCCATCAATAGGTGACTGGTTACGAAAATTATGGTACACATATATGGCATAATACTATGTAACTGTGTGTGTGGTTTGGTGAGAGAACTTTTGGCCATCTTTTATTTTCTTTTTCAAACTTTTCTTTGAATTTCATAATGAACATGTGCCATTTTTATAAAAACAGAACAGCTCTTCTCATCTCCCCCAAAGGCCTATTTTTTTCCATTCAATTAAACAAATCTTTATAGAGTACCAATACTAGCTAAGGTACTATACTAAGAAATGTAGGAAATATAGAAACAAAACAACCAGTATATATCTTTTAGGGCCTCTCAATTCAGTGAGATAAACAGAAATTGATACAAGTAATTTAGGGATTAAGACAATTTGACAACTATAACAGAGGTACAAATACAGAATTAAAGGAAGAAAGGAAAAAGTACAAAGATATGTGGAAAAATGAAGGTGAAACTAAGGGCAGCTAACAATAACAAAAAGAAAAATGGCAGGAATTAGACATTGTAAAGGAAAGTTCAGATGTGCTCAGGAAATTTGATAAAGCTGGAGGCAGAATCCCACCCTGTAAGACATTTAGGTTTGAGAAAGGGCTGGAAAGTAAGCAAGGGCCTGACTGTACATGGCCTTAAATGCTAGGCTGAGAAATCAGGCATTCATACATTCCATATTTACTTATTCATTCATTCACACACGCATACATGCATTCAATCCTGGGGACACAGGAGGTTATCATATGCTCACTTTAGAAAAATAAGCCACGGGGCTTTTGGAAGTTTGAACAAAGATGTTGAGATAGCCCAGCTAGTGTGGCTCAGTGATTGAGTGTCAACCCATGAACGAGGAGGTCACAGTTTTATTTCCAGTCAGGGCACATGCACAGGTTGTGGGCTTGATTTCTAGTAGGAGGCGTGCAGGAGGCAGCGAATCAATGATTCTCTTTCATCACTGATGTTTCTATCTCTTTGTCCCTTTCCCTTTCTCTCTCTGAAATCAATAAAACCATTTTTTTAAGATTTTCTTAAAAAGATGTTGAGATAAAGTGAAGGAGACTATTGTTGTCGTCGTAATTATATAAAATATTGTATTCATTTATTCAGTAATAGAAGCCTATAAAACATTGTAACAAGCCCTGTTCACAGACACTGTTCTCTAAAAACTACTATACCCATACACACAATATAAAAAACATAAAGAATAAATATTTTTACCAAGTCTTTTTGTCCATTGATACTTGCACAACCATGAACCGATAAATGTTAAGAATACGTTTACACATATCTGTGTGCTCATCCAAAAGACTTTTTATTTCATTTGCAGGTTCAAGAAGAAATATATTTGATGAGTTTATAATAAACACCTAAGACAAAAGAAATCATTAGCCATTCATTATAGAATTTCAATGACAAATTTCTTATTCAAAGAAAAAAAAAACCTTAGATGCTGACTATGGTAATAATAAATTTAAAAACATAAGACAATAGATTAACCCTATACAATAAAGAGGTAATATGCAAATTGACTGTCACACCCTCTCAAAAGATGGCCACCCCCATGTGGTCACAAGATGGCCAGCAGGGGATGGCAGTTGTGAACGAGCAGGCTAGCAGGGGAGGGCAGTTAGGGGTGACCGGGCCAGCAGGAGAGGGCAGTTAGGGGTGACTGGGCTGGCAGGGGAAAGTAGTTGGAGAGGACCAGGCCTGCTGGGGAGGGCAATTAAAGGCGACCGGGCTGGCAGGGGAGGACAGTTGGAGGAAATCGGGCCGGCAGGGAAGCAGTTAGGGGGTGATCAGGATGGCAGGCAGAAGCGGTTAGGGGCAATCAGGCAGGCAAGCAGTTGGGAGCCAGCAGTCCTAGATTGTGAGAGGGATTTCCCAGATTGGAAAGGGTGCAGGCTGGGCTGAGGGACACAGCCCCTCAGTGCACAAATTTCATGCACCGGGCCTCTAGTTACATATAATTCTACTTCTACCACAAGCTTCATACCCTGAAATATTAAATCTGTGTATTTTATGTTTATCTAGACAAATTTTAAATTACTGTTAGGCATGCCCCAAGTAAGTAAAAAACAGCATTTTTTAAAACTGAGAGCTTTCACATAATAATGCTATTGCTGTCATAAAATGAAAGGAACAATAAAAAAATACAAATAGTTTAGAATAAAAATGATACCCAAATCAAGAGTTTTCTGAATGAGGTGTTTAAAACCATTTTTCCTCTTTTTACATGTTTATTGGCAATGTCTATACACCTCTTTTGATAATAAACAGACTGTATAAACAGGCTATATATTATAGTGCTACTATTTAGGATCCATCAATATGTATCTTCAATTAAATTCATTACAATCAAATCATTAATTATACTTTGTTATTGAGGACAAAATTATAATGGTAACAGGTATGTGGCAAAGGCACTCAAGGACACTTTGCAAAAGAGAACATTGCATCCATTATATACCTAGTACATTTACATCTTTTACATTCATAATTCTGATTTAAATCCCCTGGATGAATTGTAGAACAAAATACGTTGTAAAATCATGTGAGAAAAGTATATGAAGCTAACTTTAAAATAGTTAAAATACAAAAAAGCTGACTGTAAGCTTAGCAACACTGACCAAGAAATGCAAGAGAGGTACAAAAAAACATTAGAAATAAAATAAGGATACAACTATATATCCAGAAGAGAATTTTAAAATGATGATAGTTCATTGGATAACTTTATGCTAATAATTGAAAATATAATGCTTATTAAAAATATATTTTTACTGATTTTTAGAGAGAGACAAAGGGAGATGGAGAGAGAGAGAAACATTGATGTTAGGGAGAAACATCAATCACTTGCCTCCTGAACCCCAACAGGGGATCGAACCCACAACCTGGGTATGTTTCCTGACTAGGAATCAAACTAGTGACTTTAGGTCCATGGGACAACTCTCAACTAACTGAGCCACACTGGCCAGGGCAAAATAAATTATTTTGTGGACAAACATAAATTGCCAAAAGTGACTCAGGAAGAAATAAAAAAGATGTATGCATTGAAACCATGAATGAAAGTGAACTGGTAATCAAGATCTCCCTGACCCATCTCTGAACACCAGGCCTGGAAAGCTTTACAGGTAAAGTTTTGCCTAACCTTCATGAAAGATGATCCCTATTTTACACAGGCTGTTTGAGAGACAAGGATGAAGAAAAACCACCCAACTTATTTTTATAAAACTATAATCCGATTACCCAAAACAAAAAAAAGACTATATAAGGAAAGTAAATAAAAGACCAATATCACTTATGAACATATGACCGAAAAAAAATAGTAGCAATTCAAATTGAGCAAAATATAATACTTTATGACCAATTAGTATTTACCCCAGAAATGATAGGATGTCTTGACATCAGAAAAGCCTGTTAATATAATATACTCTATCAATAGAGTTAAATGGCAAAAAAAGTATGATCATCACAATGTATTCAGAAAAACCACTCAGCACTTATTACTAAAATAAAATACTTTATTTTAGCAAAGTAGGAAAAAATGTATAATTCCTTAATTTGAAAAAGAGTACTTATCAAAAATATAACAAATGCTATAACAGCAACTGAACCTGAGAAATACTGCCAAAAGCCAAAAACAAGACAAGGGTACTCACTATCATCTCATTGCCCTAAAGGATGCCACTCATTCAAAAGCAAGTGGTGGAGCGGGGAGCAGAGAATGAATATAAATATAAATAAATTGAAAAGGAAAAGACAAAACTGAACTCTGTAGCAATCTGGGAGAAAAGCTTTCCAGACAAAAGAAGATGCAGATATAAGATAACTGAGGTGACAGCCTGTGCAGCACATATGAGAAAAAGCAAGGAGTATAGAACGAGGTAAGAAAGGAGAAAAGGGAAATACATTAAGAAACAGAGACAGAGCATGTGAAGCATAGATTCTCACACTACTAGTGGTAAAAGAACAAGTTTTTTCCACCAATCTTTAGCAGAAAGTTTCTATTATAAATATGATTTTAAAAAAAGAATAGGAAAAAGGAAATGCAAAAAGACATACAAACTCAAACTTTCATTATATTGGATGACTCAGTTTATAAACTTACTCCCAATTTTACAATTATGTTGTGGGCCAGCATTAGTCAGTCTATGGATTACACTCTGAGGAACAATCCTATCTAATAAAAGAGAAACATGGTAATTAGACGTACATCTGCTAACCTTGCAATTGTCTAATCAGGGCGATACGCAAATTAACTGCCAGCCAAGATGGCAGCCGGCAGCCAGGCAGCTTGAAACTAACATGAGGCTTGCTTGCTTCAGTGACGGAGGACTCCAACGTGCCCCGCCTGCCGCTGCAAGCCTCTGAGCTTGCAGTTTGAAACATTGTTACAAATATAGAAGCTAAACAAAACCCCAGAAACCTGCTTTCAGCCAGCCCGGATCTCAGAGCTGGAGTTGATACAGTGTTTCGATTATAGAACCCGAACAAACCAGATACCTGCTTTCAGCAGTGGAGGCCTAAGAGGTGGAGCCAAGCCTCAGAGCTAAAGCTGGCCCAGAATAAAAAAAAAAGAAAAGAAAAAAAGGAGCGGTTGGGAGCTTCAGTCACCCGCCAGCCTGAAAACAGCCCTCAGCCCCTCACCCAGACTGGCCAGGCACCCCAGTGGGGACCCCCACCCTGAAGGGTGTGTGACCATCTGCAAACAGCCATCATCCCCTCATCCAGGCTGGCCAGGCACCCCAGTGGGGACCCCCACCCTGATCCAGGAAACCCTTCAGGGCAAACCAGCCAGCCCCCACCCATGCACCAGGCCTCTATCCTATATAGTAAAAGGGTAATATGCCTTCCAGCACCAGGATCAGCGGAGCCACGAGGCCTCCCAGCACCAGGATTAGCGTGACAGGGGGCAGTGCCCAAACCCCCTGATCGCCCTGTGGCTCTGTGTGTGACAGGGGGCGGGGCCACAACCACCCTATCCGCCCTGCTCTGTTTGTGACAGGGGAAGGCACCACAACCCCCTGATCAGCCCTGCTCTGAGCCTGATAGGGGGGAGCTCCCCAACCTCCTGATCACCCTGCAGCTCTGTGTGTGACAGGGTGCGGCGCCCCAACACCCCCTCCCCATGGGCCCTGCTCTGTGTGTGACAGGGTAGAGCCATAACCTCCCCATCGGCACTGCCCTGAGTGTGACAGTGGCGTCACCCCAACCCCCTGATCGGCCCTGCTCTGTGGGTGATAGAGGGCGGCGCCCCAACCCCCCAACCCCACGGGCCCTGCTGTGTGTGTGATGGGGTAGAGCCTAAACCTCCCCATTGGCCCTGCCCTGAGTGTGACAGGGTGCGGCGACCCAACCCCCTGATCCGCCCTGCTCTGTGTGTGACAGGATGCGGTGCCCCAACTCCCCTATCAGCCCTACTCTGTGAGTGACAAGGCGGAGCTCCTCAACCCCCTGATCGGCCCTGCTCTGTGCGTGACAGGGGGGAGCTCCCCAACCTCCTGATTGACCCTGCTCTGTGTGTGACAGGGTACGGAGCCCCAACCCCCCTGATGGGCCTTGCTCTGTGCATGACAGGGGGTGGCGCCGCAACCTCCCCATCGACCCTGCCTTGAGTGTGACGGGGTGGCGCCCCAACCCCCGAATCAGCCCTACCCTGAGCGTGACTGAGGGTGGCATTGCAACCTCCCGATCCGCCCTGATCTGTGCATGACGGGGGGCGGCACCCCAACTCCCCAATCAGCCCTGCTCTGAGCCCGACCAGGGGCTGCACCTAGGGATTGGGCCTGCCCTCTGCCACCCGAGAGCAGGCCTAAGCCAGCAGGTCGTTATCTCCTGAGGGGTCCCAGATTGTGAGAGGGCACAGGCCGGGCTGAGGGACCCCTCCCTCCCCCCCCCAAGTGCACAAATTTTTATGCACCGGGCCTCTAGTCTACACTAATAAAAGACAAAGATGCTAATTGACCGTACCTTTGCTACGCCCACCAGCCAATCAGAGCGATATGCAAATTGACCCAACAAAGATGGTGGTTAATTTGCATATACCGGCTGGGAGCGAAAACTGAAGACAACTAGAAGGAAGCTAAGCGCTGCAGAAGGGAGCAAAGTAGAGGCGGCGGAGACAGGAATGGAGCCAAGGTGGTGGAGGCGGGAGCCGGGGCGCGGCGGGCAGTTGGGGGTGTGGGGTGCGGGAGACGGCGGCGGGAGGTGGCAGCAGGCGGGGGCAGTGGGAGGCGGCAGCGGAGGCAGCGGTGGAAGGCGGGAAAGGCGGGAGGCGGTGGGGGGTGGGGGGAGACGGGAGGTGGCAAGAGGTGGGAGGCGGGGGGAGGCGGGAGGCGGGAGGCAGCAGAGGCGGGAGCGAAGCCCTATTCTTGCAAGAATCTTCCTGCAACGGGCCTCTAGTCCTTTACAATCCTATGTAATAAAAGCCTAATATGCTAAGTGTCCGGTCATCCGTTCAACCAATCAAAGCGTAATATGCTAATGATATGCTAAGGTCGCTCAACTGCTTGCTATGATGTGCACTGACCACCAGGAGCAGACGCTCTGACTAGTAGGTTTGCTTGCTGCTGGGGTCCGACCGATCAGGACTGCGCTAGATGGGCTGAACACGCCGTGGAGCCCTCCCACAATCCCTCCCCAGCTGGCCAACCTCCCGAGTCCCTTGCTGGTCCTGATCATGCACTGGTGGGGTCCCTCGGCCTGGCCTGCACCCTCTCGCAATATGGGACCCCTTGGGGGATGTCAGAGAGCCGGTTTCAGCGCAATCCTGCAGGTCAGGTCAGGCTGAGGGACCCCACTGGTGCACGAATTCATGCACTGGGCCTCTATTGATGTAAATAAAACCTTATAGACCATTAAAAAGGCTTTTGCTTTTATGATTAATGATAAACTTACTAGAAAGTTTTAAGCAGAAAAATGACATGGTCTGACTTTTTTTAATAGGATCATTCTGGCTATTATTTTGAGATTACCAGGGTGATGGGTGGGCAAAAGTGGAAGCAAAAATACTAATTAGGAGTTTACTGCAGCCTGGCCAGCATGGCTCAGTGGCTGAGCATCAATCTATGAACCAGGAGGTCACAGTTCAATTTCTGGTAAGGCATATGTCCAGGTTTCAGGCTTGATCCCCAATGTGGGGTGTGCAGGAGGCAGCCAATTTATGATTCACTCTCATCATTGATGTTTCTAAATCTTTCACCCTCTCCCTTCCTCTCTCTGAAATCAATAAAGACATATTTTTTTTCCAAAAGTAGTTTACTGCAATAATCCAGATGAAAGATTATGGAGGCCTGGACACAAGAGGTAATGTGAGTACTCAATCCTAGTTCCAATACATTAGGAAAACTGACAGAATTTGTTGTCAAATTGGATGTAAGATATAAAAGAAAGATAGGAAACAAGATGGGCTGATAAAGGTGGTTGGCAAATTTATTACATTTAAAAAATTATATACTCTACATTGAAATACTGAACTATGTTCAAAATATTTAATGATTATGTTATTTTTAAAAAGTAATAAAAAAGTGATTCACCTGCAAAACTGCCTGGGTACCAGCTCGTATGTTTTGTTCTGTGGCTTCTTCAGAGGCATTATGAAGGACATCTTGGTAGGTGCCATTTTTTGCCCAAGTGGAATTTCGAACATGATCAGCAATGTTGGTCCCATTTTCCTGAAGCAAAATACCAAGTTTTTAGTATTTCATTAATTTAGAATTCTATGACAAATCAGTAAGTTGAAGTAACTGGAAATTATTGGATACCACTGCTAAGCATCTTCTCAAAACAGAAGATGTTTTATTTGATTACAAACCCTGTTTGTTCACCAGAGATTACTGTATCATTTCAGATATAGAGACATTTTCCTATGTACTGAATGAATAAACCTACACTCTGTATACTTACACATTTACACAGCCTTGAAAGAGATGAATTTTGTTCCAAAGTAAATGCCTTAATCTAAAAAACTTAAATAAAATAGAAAATTGCTTCTATTTATCCTACTTAAGATTAGTAAAATTCATGTTATCCGTAGAAAAATTCTGATACTTGAAACCACTAAACTTGCAGCTTTCTGCTTGAGTTTTAGCTGTCAAAATCTTACTAGAGATTTCCCTTATCTGTGAAAAGCCACATGAACAGAAATTTCACTCAACGTTGTTCTCTTTCTTAAAGTTACTCTCTAGCTTCTTTCAGCTTTTGGTCACTCACCAGTATCTTCAAATAGTTTGTTTTTTTAAATATTTTTTTCTAGAGCTTATCATTGTAAAAGGCAGGTGGTTTCATCTAATACTTTGCCATTGCCAGGAGCAGCACTGAACTCAGCTCTGAGGAGCCAAAACAATACCTTTCGCATAAGCTCCAGATATCATCTAAATAGTTCTTTCTGAATGATCCACAAGCACCACAAATTAAAAATGTTTAAAAGGAAGTTTATTAACTAAGTCTCCCCCACCTCCCACCCCCCCACCCCCCCACCGCCCCAACTTCCTACCAACAACATCTCTAGCCGCCTTGGCCACCACCACCAAACTTGCATTTTTAAAATTCCTATTCAAGAGTGAATGGCAATGCCCTAACCGGTTTGGCTCAGTGGATAGAGCTTCGGCCTGTGGACTCAAAGGTCCCAGGTTCGATTCTGGTCAAGGGCATGTACCTTGGTTGCGGGCACATCCCCAGTAGGGGGTGTGCAGGAGGCAGCTGATCGATGTTTCTCTCTCATCGATGTTTCTAACTCTCTATCCCTCTCCCTTCCTCTCTGTAAAAAATCAATAAACTATATTTTTTTAAAAAAGAACGAATAGCAACTACCCAAGGAAAGAAACTTGGGACACCTCCCCATTTCTCATTTCTCTCAGCCAATTTAATCACCAAGGTATATTGATTTTACCACCAAAGTAGCTCATATATCAGTCTTTTCCCTTATATTCCTATTGCAACTGCCACTGTCCTATCTTTATCAGGTACTTAGCATCTCCCTTCTGAACTTGGCTAATATTTCCTAACTAGTTTCTTGCCTCCAGATTGGCCTCCAATCTATCTTCCACCTGAGACTTGGTATAATACTCCTGAAATATGTAAATACTCATGCATTTTTCTATTCATAATCCTTTGAAGGCTTTCCAGTGTCTAGAACAGTGATGGTGAACCTTTTGAGCTCGGCGTGTCAGCATTTTGAAAAACCCTAACTTAACTCTGGTGCCGTGTCACATATAGAAATTTTTTGATATTTGCAACCATAGTATAACAAAGATTTATATTTTTGATATTTATTTTATATATTTAAATGCCATTTAACAAAGAAAAATCAACCAAAAAAATGAGTTCGTGTGTCACCTCTGACACGCGTGTCGTAGGTTCACCATCACTGGTCTAGAATGTAATCAAAGCCAATTACAATGGTATACCTGTCACTGAACAGAGTCTAGTTCTTGCCTATCTCATATTTCCTATCATTCTCCCCCACCTGCTCTTAGCTAGAGCCAATTGAAAAATATTTTAAGGTCTCTCACATTTTTGTGGATTCTATTCACACTATGCGGTTCCTTTCCCATTTGTTACCTGCTCCTTACATCACACTACCTTCTCCATGAAGCCTTCCCTAAACTGTTAGATATTACCTCTTTCACACACTAGATCACAGAAATAATATTGTTTTATACTATTTATTTTGTATATTTGTCTTTCTGCTAAATCATAAGTTATGTGAAGATAGAAATAATGTTTTTTCAGGCTTGTATCTCCAAAACTTTCTCAATTGGCATGTTTTATAGAACACTTTGAAATTTGTGGGAGTGTTTTGTTGTCACAAGAAATGAGAAGACCAGAGATTTTTAATAAACTGATCTACGGAATGCTAAACATACTATAAGGTACCTGAGAATCTGCACATAAACAAACTATCCTGTATCCAACATGTCTTACTGAAATTATAAAATATACTAATGTTATCTTTACATTCCCAATTAGTAAATATATGTGTGTTAACATCACACTTTTTAAAAATCTAATCTATTAAATGAATAATAAAGTATGTAAGTCTTATCATTTTACCTCTTCTCTCTTTTCTCCTTCTTCCATTGAAATATCATGGTCTACAACACTGTCAATGCAAGGTAAGTCTGAAGAAGAAATCACAATTTCTTCAGGCTCTTGCATGAACAACGGTTTTTCCTCTTGCTGAATCCATTCTTGATATACTTTTACTACTTTCCTCATTGCTGCTGCTTCACAAATTGGTAATAAAAATGCCTAGTGAAAAAAAGCAAAGAAATGATACTTTTTAGATGCCTTTTACTCTGTCAAAAACTACTAATATATACATTTCTATCCTGTTATAAAATGAGATATAGACCATTTAAAAATATATATGTTTTATTGATTTTAGAGAGAGAGGAAGGGAGAGGAAGAGAGATAATGATGTCAACCCATAAACGAAGAGGTCACCAGTGTGATTCCTGGTTAGGGCACATTGAGCCCTGGTTGTGGGCTCAATCCCCAGTATTCAGGAGGTAGTCAATCAATGATGTTTCTCTCTCATTGATGTTTCTCTCTATATATTCTTCTCCTTTCCTCTCTCTAAAAATCAATAAAAATATATTTAAAAACAAGATTTTAATTGAAACAAAACAAAATCTAACTCTGAGAATAAAAATCACATGAAACAAGTCAACTGATATTTTCTAAGCATATAAAGAAAAAAAATGTTACAACTTTCTTATTTTTTTTACATAGAACAATTTATATAAGTTAAATAATAAAGCAATAATACTTAGAAAATTAAAAGAAATATTTTACAGTTATTCTTTTCTTTAGGTACTTTCCCGGTTGCCTTAACTTTTTAAAAAGGAAATATGTCCTTGTCACTCACAAGAATACCACATTTTCATATCAAAATAAATATTTTTTAAATCCTCACCTGAGGATACGTTTCCCATTAATTTTAAGAGCATGGAAAGGAGAGGGAGAGACGGAAAGAAACACCGATGTGAGAGACACTGATTGGTTGCCTCACGCATGCCCCTGACCAGGGGCAGGAGCCTGCAGCCGAGGTATGTGCCCTTGACCAGAATTGAACCTGGGAGTCTTCAGTCTGATGCTCTACCCACTGAGCAAAATTTCAAAATAAATTCTTTATACAATTCAGGCAACAAAAGTAAAACAGTAAAAATACTCAACCTAATGATATAAAAAGGGTTGAAAATACTTAAAAAAAAAAAGACATGAGGCTAATTCTAACAAATAAAAAGCAATATAAATGTACTAATAGTATATAAAATAGATGTTAAGTAAAAATAACTTCTACAGATGACAAATGCCATAAATAAAAGGTTTAATTCACCAAGATCTATATATATAAAAGGCCAGCGACCAAAATGGCAGAACGACCAGAATGACCGGTGGCTATGATGGGCATTGCAGCAGCCAACCAGCCTGATCCGAGCCCTGATCAGCTCTCCCACCCCACCAGGCCTGGCCCCCGATAGTCCCCCAACATCCCAATTGGGAGCAGGGCCAACCAGCCATCTGCCCACATCCCCTCCCCCTGACTGGCCCTGCCCCAGATTGGCACCCGACCCCAATCAGGGGTGAGGCCAGTTGGCCAACGGCCTGTGGCTCCTCCCTGCCACTGACCCGGCCCAATGGGCCCCATTCGGGGCAGGCTGGCCAGACCCCACCCATGCACAAATTCATGCACAGGGCCTCTAGTATGATTACAAACATGTCTGTTATTTAATTACACAGGTTCAAATTTTATATATATATATATATATATATATATATATATTGTAGAAAAAAATCTATGAGCCCTAGCCAGTTTGGCTCAGTGGATAGAGCGTCGACCTGCAAACTGAAGGGTCCTGGGTTTGATTCCAGTCAAGGGCAAATGCCTGGGTAGGGTGCATGCAGGAGGCAGCCAAATAATGCTTCTCTGTCATCATCTATGTTTCTATCTCTCTCTCCCTATCCCTTCCTCTCTGAAATCAATAAAATATATATTAAAAAAAATACATGAAACTATAAAGGAAAACATAGGCAAAACACCATCAGAGTAGTAGATTTTAACACACCTCTCTCTATAACTTGATATCAAGCTGACAAAATATTTTAAGTGTGGACAAAGAAAAGTTAACAAACACAATAAGGTTGATATAAGACACTTTAATGATTACTGAACTCAAAATAATACATTATTTTCAAGCACATAGGATATTTATGAGAATTGACTACATATTGAACTATACAGTATAATAAATTTTAAGTAATTAGTACTATAAGGACTATATTCTCTGACCAAAAAAATTACTGGAAAAAAGAAAACTAGAATTATATAAAATGTTTGAAAGATATACATTGGTAAGTGAATCATAGGACAAAGAATGTATTAACATGAAAATTAAAAAATATTTAGAAGTAAACAATAACATCAAAATTAGTAGACTGTAGCTATAACATTATTAAGAGGTAATATCATAGCCTCAAAAATGCTTATATGAAAAACAAAATGTGAGGCTAAGATTAATTAGCTAAAAAAACCCACCAAAATAAAATCAAGAAAAGGAGAAAGAAAAAAAGCAAAAATTAATAAGAGAAAAACAAACAAAATGGAGAAAATTTTAAAAGCAAAAGTTAAGCCCTAACCGGTTTGGCTCAGTGGATAGAGCGTTAGCCTGCAGACTCAAGGGTCCCAGGTTCGATTCCGGTCAAGGGCATGTACCTTGGTTGCGGGCACATCCCCAGTGGGGAGTGTGCAGGAGGCAGCTGATATATGTTTCTAACTCTCTATCCCTCTCCCTTCCTCTCTGTAAAAAAAAAAATCAATAAAATATATTTTTAAAAAAATAAAATAAAAGCAAAAGTTAATTCTTTGAAAAGACTAATGAGAGTGAGGGAGTGTGAATGAGTGAGGGAGCGAAAGGGGAGTACATATGTAGTTTATGTGTGTGTGAGTGAGGTACAGTTACATCCTTCAGGAATCTTGGGGGCTGGCAGACTGGGCTCTCCTAGATGGGAAGACCCTGCTACCGCTGCAAGCACTCCTGGAGCAACCAGCTCTGGCACAGAAACCACACCATCTTGAAGGGGAGAGCTGCTGTAACTAGGAGCCCAGCCTCACCGCCACCCAAACTGGCCTCAGACACCATCCTGGACCCTCTAGCCACTCTGACCAAAGACCTGCCACCTCATCTGCAGACCCACAGACTCCGAGACTGCAGCCTCCCCGGCCATAGGCTCCTGTGAGCCTGGAGTGCGCTCCCCTCCTGCTAAGCCTGATGTTTCAGACAGAGGCCCCATGCAACTTGGTGCCTGGAACATTCAGTGAGTCTCAGAGTACATGACCCCTCCCTTCCCCACCAACCCCGCTGTTTCAGCCTTAGGACCATGGAACTCAGTTCCTGCACCCCTTGGTGAGACTTGGAGTACACGCCCCTCCCGCCAAGCCCGCTGCAGGACCCGTGCTACTGGGCACCTGGGCCCCTTGGTGAGAGAGTGCACACCTCTACTACCAAGCACACTGCGGGCTCCACAACCCAGTATAGTCAGTGCCTTTGGGCAGTGTAGGGTCCAACCCCGACACTGATAGAGGTTTCACCTGGTGCACACTCTACCCCCAGCCCAAGTCAAAGCTGCTAGTGCAACCTGCTGTGCCCAGCCACAGGTCATAGTATCACGCTGCATGTGCACTGCCAGAGGGGCCTAAGGCACCATTCTGCCTTGGGTGCCGGTGCCGCACAATGAATTGCATGCTAGAGGACTCTGGGCCCTTACAGGGAGTCACACACCAGAGAACTGTGCATGTGCCCCCATTGACCCCGTGAATCTGAGGTGGATAACTGAGGGTCCAGGACCAGGGGAGAAGGGGGTATAACTCAGAGCAGAGACAATAAAGGTGTGAAACTCAAGGCAGACCCAGCCTCTGGTCTATTGAGTCCCAGATCACTGAACCGCTAGGGTCTTCAACACCTGAGACCACAAGCAAGGAGCCCAGGGGCAGAAAGAGACAGTAAAAAAGGGGGAAACAGAAACAACCTCCAAAGGAAAGAAAAGGAGGAGGCACCAGGAAAGGAACTAAATGAGATGGAGGCATGCAATATGTCAGAAAAAATTTCAGCATAAGGGTCACACAATTCATAAACCAGAGGGATAAGAAAATCAACAACTTATGTAAGGTGCGTAAGGAAATGAAGAATGATATATCTACAATAAAAAACACCATGGAAGGTTTCAAAAGTAGACTGAAGAAGTGGAGGACCAAATTAGCGAATTAGAAGACTGGGCAGTAAAACACACCCAATATGAACAGCAATTGGAGGAAAAAAAATTAGAAAGCAAGAGGAGAGCTTCAGGGAGCTTTGGGACAACATGAAACAAAGTAACATCTGTATAATAGGGGTACCAGAAGGACAACAAGAGGAGCAAGGATTAGAAAACCTATTTGAAGAAATAATTACAGAAAACTTCCCTGATTTTGGAGGGGGTGAGGGGGTGGGTGGGGGTGGGGAGAGGGAGTCACACAAGCACAGAGACTAACAAAATGAATCCAAAAAGACCCACACCAAGACAGGTCATAATTACAATGGCAAACATTAACAAAAAGAGAGAATCTTAGAGGCTACAAGAGAGAGGCAGAGAATTACATACAAGGGATCTCCCATTAGATTATCAAATGATTTCTCAACAGAAACACATCAGGCCACAAGTGAATGGAATGAAGTATACAAAGTGATGCAAAGTAAGGGACTGAATCCAAGAATACTCTTCCCAGCAAGGAGAAATCAGGAGCTTTGCAGACAAAAAAAAAAAAAAAAAAAGGCTAAAGGAGTTAATCACTGCCAATCAAGAAATGCAAGAAATGCTAAAGGGATTGCTCCAGAAGTAAGAAATAGAAATGGCAGAAGGAACACAGGAATACAGAATAAAAATAGCTACAAATAAGTATCTATCAATAATACCATTAAACATAAATGGATTAAATGCTCCAATCAAAAGACATTGGGTGGCTGAATGGATAAGAAAACATGACCCAAATATATATGCTGTCTACAAGAAACCCACCTCAGAAAAAAGGGACTCACACAGACTGAAAGTGAAGAAACGGGAAAAAAAATTTTCAGGCAAATGGAAATGAAAAAAAACAAGTTGGGGTAGCAACACTTGCATCTGAAACAATAGACTTCAAAGTGAAGGCCATAACAAGAGACAAGGAAGGTCACTTAATACTAAAGGGATCGATACAAGAGGATATAACTCTAGTAAACATATATGTACCCAATGCAGGAGCACCCAAATACATAAAAAAAAACTTCTGGAAGATATCAAGGGAGTGGTCATTGTATTACAATCATGGTGGAGAACTATAATACCTCATTGACATCACTGGATAAATCCTCTAGGGGGAAAAAAATCAACAATGAAACAGCAACCCTAAACAATTCACTAGATCAGATGAACTTAATTGACATCTACAGAACATTTCACCCCAAAGCTATGGAATATACATTCTTCTCAAGTGCGCATGGGACATTTTCAAAGAGAGACCACATACTGGGACATAGGCAAAGTCTCTTCAAATTCAAGAAGATTGAAATCCTATCAAGCATCTTCTTATATCACAATGCCATATAAGATATCAATTACAATAAAAACAATTTTTAAAAATCAAACACTTGGAGTCTAAATAGCATATTATTAAACAACTAGAGGCCGGGTGCATGGATTCATGCACACTGAAAGTAAATTAATTAGAAGGTGGCTGGTGAGGCAGGACTGGGTGAGATGGGCCAGACATGCCCTGGCACCAACCTCCTATAGTCTCTCCCTGGCTGGCCGCACCTGGGGCAGTGTGCCGGGGCTTGAAGGGTATCTGTGGAGTGAGCGGGGTCTCTCAGGCAGGTGGGGTCCCTTAGCCTGGCCTGCGGGGATCAGGCCAAAACTGTCAGTGCAACCTCCCCCAAGGGGTCCTGGAGTGCGAGAGGGCATTCTGCAAAGTTGCTGTCCTTCAGCAGCTCCTGTGTTCAGCATGTGCCCCCTGGTGGTCAATGTGTGTCATACCTACCGACCGGTTGGCAGTCACTTAGCCTTTTATATATATATAGACTAGGGGCCCGGTGCACGAAATTCGTGCACTGGGTGTGTGTGGGGGGGGGGGTGTCCCTCAGCCCAGCCTGCCCCCTCTCACATACTGGGAGCCCTCAGGCGTTGACCCCCATCACCCTCCAATCGCAGGATCGGCCCCTTGCCCAGGCCTGACGCCTCTGGCCTAGGCGTCCAGCCCGGGCAGCGGGGACCTGCAGTGGCAGCGGGGGGCGCCGCGATTGCGCGGGCTCCGCCCCTGCCCCTGCAGGATGCCTCTGGCTGAGGCGTCCGGCCCAGGCAGCGGGGACCCGCAGCTGCAGTGGCCCCGCGAACGTGGGCTTCGCTTTAGGCCCAGGCAAGGGGCCCCTAGCTCCTGGGACTGCCAGCTTCGACCGTGCCCAGCTCCCATCGCTGGCTCCACCCCTACTTCCTGCTATCACTGGCCAGGGCAGCAAAGGCACCTGATTCTCCGATCATGGCTGGGGGGCAGGGCAAAGGCGGCCCCAGGGCCGCCTTTGCCCTGCCCCCAAGCTCTTAGCTCCCCGCTGGGTTTCCGATCACTGTCAGTGGCAGGGGGCTTCTTCCTGCTTTCCCTTTCGCCTCCCTGCATTGTGCCTACATATGCAAATTAACCGCCATCTTGTTGGCAGTTAACTGCCAATTTTAGTTGGCAGTTAATTTGCATATAGCCCTGATTAGCCAATGAAAAGGGTATCGTCGTACGCCAATTACCACTTTTCTCTTTTATTAGTGTTGACTAGGGGCCCAGTGCACAAAAATCTGTGCACTCAGGGGGCGGAGGGGGAATCCCTCAGCCCGGCCTGTGCCCTCTCACAGTCTGGGACCCCTCAGGGGATGACCACCTGCTGTCTTAGGCCCGCTCCCAGGCGGATCAGGCCTAAGCTGGCAGTCAGACATCCTTCTGGCAGCCTGGCAGCCCTCAGGGGATGTCCACTTGCCAGTGGGCAGCAGGCCTAAACTGCAGTCGGACATCCTTAGCGCTGCTGAGAAGGCAGGAGGGGCTCCCACCACCACCGCTGTACTGGCAGCCATCAGCCTGGCTTTTGGCTGAGCAGATCTCCTCCCATGTGAGAGCGCCCTGACCACCAGAGGGCAGCTCCTGAATTGAGCGTCTGCCCCCCGGTGGTCAGTGTGTGTCATAGTGACCAGTCATTCCCAGTCATTCTGCTGTTAGGGTCAGTTTGCATATTACCCTTTTATATATAGGATAGAGGCCTGGTGCCCTGAAGGGTGTCCCAGATCAGGGTGGGGGTCCCGCTTGGGTGCCTGGCCAGCCTGGATGAGGGGATGATGGCTGTTTGCAGATGCTCACACACCCTTCAGGGTGGGGGTACCCACTGGTGTGCCTGACCAGTCTGGGTGAGGGGCTGAGGGCCGTTTCCAGGCTGGCAGGCAACTGAAGCTCCCAGCCTCTCCTTTTTTTCTGTTTTTTTGTTTTTGTTTTTGTTTTTTTTATTCTGGGATTTATTTACCTTCTATAGCTGTCACTGGAGCTGAGAGACAGCTCCAGCTCTGAGGCTGTGGCTAATTGAAACATTGTTGCCATCACTGCCACTCTAAGCTCTGAGGCCAAAGCTGGCTGAAAGCAGGTTTCTGGAGCTTGTTTAGCTTCTATAATTGCAACATTGTTTCTTAGACTGCAGCTCAGAGGCCGGCAGCGGCAGGTGGGGAACGTTGGCTTCCTCCATCACTGGAGCAAGCAAGCCTCCTGTTCACTTCAGCTGCCTGGCTGCCAGCCGCCATCTTAGTTGGCAGTTAATTTGCATATCTCGCTGATCAGCCAATGGGAAGGGCAGCGAAGTTACAGTTAATTACCATGTTTCTCTATTATTCGGTAGGATGATTGGGTTACCAAAGAGATCAAAGAAGAAATAAAAAACAACCTGGAAACAAATGACAATGAAAACACAACAATCCAAAATTTATGGGACACAGTGAAAGCAGTCCTGAGAGGGAAGTTCATAGCATTACAGCTTTACCTCAAAAAAAACAACAAGAAAAAGTGGTAATAAATTATCTAACTCTACAACTGAAAGAATTAGAAAGAGAGCAACAAGAAAAGCCCAGAGTAAGAAGAAGAAAGGAAATAATACAGATCAGAGTGGAAATAAATGACTTAAAGATAAAAAAAAAAATACAAAAGATCAATGAAACCAAGAGCTGGTTCTTTGAATGAATAAACAAGACTGATGAACCTCTAGCAAGGCTCACCAAGAAGCAAAGAGAGAGGACCCAAATAAACAAAATCAGAAATGAAAGAGGAGAAATAACAACAGACCCCACAGAAATACAAAGGATTGTAAAAAAAAAAATACTATGAACAACTCTATTCAAAAAAAACTGGTCAACCTAAAAAAAATGGACATATTCCTAGAAAAATGCAACCTTCCAAAACTCAATCAGGATGATTAAAAAATCTGAATAGGCTGATAGCTATGCAGGAAAATGAAGCAGTAATCAATAAACTTCCAGCAAACAAAAGCCCTGGGCCAGACTGCTTCACAGGGGACTTTTACCAAAATTCAAAGAACTAAAACCTATTCTCCTGAGATTATTCCCAAAAATTCAAGAGGAAGGAACACTTCTAAGCTCTTTCTATGAAGCCAGCATTGCCCTAATCCCAAAACCAGATAAAGATACTAAAAAGAAAGAGAATTATAGGCCAATATCTCTGATGAACATAGATGCTAAAATCCTCAACAAAATCCTAGAAAATCAGATCCAGCATTACATTAGAAAGATCATACACCATGACCAAGTGGGATTTATTCTGGGGATTTACCATATCTGTAAATCAATAAACATGATACATCACATAAACAAATTGAGAGACAAATATCAATTAATGCAGAAAAAACATTTGACAAAATCCAACACACTTTCTTGATAAAAACTTTCAGCAATGTGGGAATAGAGGGATAATACCTCAACATAATAAAAGCCTTGTATGACAAACCTACAGCCAACATCATACTCAATGGGCAAAAACTAAAACCATTTCCCCTAACAATAGGAACAAGACAGCGATGCCCACTCTTACCACTCCTGTTCGGCATAGTACTGGAAGTGCTAGCCATAGCGATCAGACAAGAAGAAGAAATAAAAGGCATCCAAATTGGAAAAGGAGTAAAACTGTCATTACTTGGAGATGACATGATATTATACATAGAAAACCCTAAAGACTTCATCAAAAAGCTACTTAACAAATGAATTCCGCAATGTAGCAGGATACAAAATTAACACCCAGAAATCTATGGCTTTTTTATACACCAATAATGAACTCACAAATAGTGAAACTAAAAAAAGAATACCAGAGCACCTGTCACTGGCTACGTGCACTTCCTGAATCAGAGGCGAGAGCAGATTCGCACGCACCACCCAGACCTGCCCTTTCCTGAGATCACCAAGATGCTGGGTGCCGAGTGGAGCAAACTGCAGCCCACAGAGGAGCAGCGGTACCTGAATGAGGCCCAGCGGGAGAAGCAGCAGTACATAAAGGAGCTTCGCGCTTACCAGCAATCAGAAGCCTACCAGATGTGCACCGAGAAGATCCAGGAAAAGAAGATCAAGGAAGAGGACTCGGGCTCTGGGCTCATGAATACCCTATTGAATGGACACAAGAGTGGGGACTGCAATGGCTTCTCCACCTTTGATGTCCCCATTTTCACTGAAGAGTTCTTGGACCAAAACAAAGCTCGGGAGGCGGAGCTGTGGCGCCTGCATAAGATGAACGTGGCCTTTGAAGAGCAGAATGTGGTGCTGCAGAGGCACACCCAGAACATGAGCAGCGCGTGAGTGCCTGGAGCAGGAGCTGGCGCTGGAGGAGCGGCGGACGCTGGTGGTGCAGTAGCAGCTCCAGGCTGTGCGCCAGGCGCTCGCTGCCTGTCCTTGGCACCTGCGAGACGCCCACACTCAGCACACTGGACTCTATATGACTCAGCTGCATGGAGCCACTGAGTGGGACCCCGTCCAGCACAAGAAGTTCATGGTCCGCATCAAGGAGATCCTGGCCCAGGTTGCCAGTGAGCACCTATGAAGGAGTTGGTCAGCTCGTGGGGATCCAGAGAAGACCAAGCTTTGCTCGTGGTCCCCACCCCATGCAGGAGGGACGGGGGTCCACCCTTTGGAGCCAGGCCCAATCCTGCACCTTGGGAGCTCCAGCCCCTAACATTATTCTACACCATCCCCTAGCTTTCAACCTCCCCAGCACCACAAATCCAGAAAAATCACCTGCCATGCACAACACACATAGAACCCCATGACCTCATAGAGCATGTCATACTACAGGGCAGTGGGAACACCACACATGGGCAGCATGACCCAGGACACAAGAGGACCAACAGCAACTCTCCACACTGGTGTAGGGAGGGTGACACAGGCTACAGTGGCTCTAGGGATCTGCCCCAGGACACAGGGCAGTGAAAACCCATACCTGACACACAAGGAGGGACTCCCCGAAGATGCTGACCACAAGGGCCCCACACAAGCAGGCACACTGCAGGACATGCTCTCATGCTTGGGTGAGAGCCTTCTCCCTGTGGCCCTGGACTTCCTGCACCTCAGAATGCAATAAACAAATTCCTAAAAAAAATAAACTTATTCAAACTGACACAAGAGCTAGAAAACCTGAATAATTCTATAAGCTTTAAATGTTCCCACAAGGAAAATATTCCAACAACATTTGTCAAATATCTTCTTCCCATTTATCATATATTTGTCAACACAAACCCTAAACTTGGCAACTAGAACCACTGCCAAAGCTGGACAAAATGTTACAAGTTTGTTTCTTTTACAAGGCTAATGCTGTCTCATACTTTGTTTTACATATTAATAAATGTGTAGGACATGAAGATTTGCTTTGCCTATAGAGCTCCTGGCATGTGAAGGAAATATTGCATAGACTAAAGAGCACTGACATGGGAACCAGATCTGGGAATTTTAGTCCTTGGTCTACCACTTACTTGCTGTGAGATTTGAATAATCCCCTTCAGCTACAAAACTCAATGACATTTACCTGCAAAAGTTAAGTATCTTTGCTATTAAAAGCAAATAATCAGTTTTCATATGGTTTATTTTCCACAAAATTTCTATGTAATTGAGAATATGCATTTAGAAATTTCTAGCTATATTTATGTAAAATAGCTTTCACTTTTTTCATTTCTCTCTTTTATTTTATTCCCCAAATAATATATGCCTTAAGCAACTTTAATTTCAGAATGCCTTAGAGGACAAAACTAAGCCACTATAGGGAGGATAAAGGCAAGTAAAACATTACTTCTTATATTTATAAACCACTTTATTGATTGGAAAGTGAAAGATGAAATGATTTTATTGTAATTTACTAATCAAATGATAGAAAGAAAAGTTTCAAATCACAAACTAAAAAAATTTTTCTGATAACAAGTATACGGGGGTAATTATTAAACTAAAACCATCATAAACTAAAAATATAAAATACTAAAGGATTACATGTAATAAAATTTAAAAACTAAGTATAAACTTTAAAAACCATTTTTAAGAAGAGTAAGTTTTAAAGAGCTAAAAGTCAGTACAGTATATTCAATATTAAAGACAAAAACCTGTATTACAAATTAAAAATACTGAGAGGTACTTACCTGACGAAATATCTCCGTGACAAAGTTTACGTTACTTCTTTTAGAAGAAAAAACTCTGCGAACTATTTCAATGTCTGTGAGATGTTCCTCATCAATACTACAGAGGCTAGATGAGCTAGGTTCTCGCTCCGTCAGAGTGCTTGTATTAGAATGAGACTGTTCTGGTTCTGTAGTTCTATCTGTTTTATCAGTATTATCATTCTTGTTTTCTTCTCTGGATACCAAACTAGCTGCTGCTCTCTAAAATAAAAACAAAATGGGGAAAATATAATCATTAACTAGGTATGTTGTCTTCTAATAACAAATACTGGCAGAATCCAAAGAATTTATTCTTAACTAGAGGCCCGGTGCATGAAAATTCATGCACTGGAGAGGGGTCCCTCAGCCCAGCCTGCCCCCCCTCACAATCCAGGAGCCTCAGGAGCAGGTGACCCGGCGATCAGGGGAAGGCGACGCCCCATCACACCTCTGCTGCTGCCACTGCTGGCAGCACAAGCCTCGGCTGGCCCTGGTTACCTGCGCCTCAGGCGGCCCTGGGCAGCTGAGGGGACTGGGGGACTCTGGAGGCAGGCACGTGGAGCGGCTAGGCCTGCCTGGGGGCAGGCCCAGCCTTGCTGCGCGCCTGCCACCCCAGCGGGGCTAAGGGGACTGGGCGCCACCATCTTTGAGGGCGTGGCAGTAAAATTAGCATATTCCCTCCTTATTGGCTGTGGGCACCTCCATCTTTGCAACTGTGTGAGGGTCAATTAGCATATCCCTCTTTATTAGGTAGGATAATTAAATGGCAATACAAGTGATTCAACATCTAAGTGACACAGTGATAGTTGCCACTAGTCATCTACCCACCTATAATTAGATTTGTTTTTCAGCATGTCTGTAGTACAAATAAGTTACTAATTAAAGCTGGGTAAGAAATTAATGCAGATAGAGTTAGCTCAGAACTTCAATCATAAATAAAAAAAAACATAACACTAGACTGTCTGTTCAATAAAACCTTAATGTTATAAAATCATCTCTAGACAAAAATTACGCAAGTAAAAACTTTTTAAACAAAAAACAAAGAAATTGAAGAAAATTTATAACAGAAATAGAAATGAAGCCAAAAGTTTTTTAGAAAAGTCTATATTCTAACAATAATAAAATTTTTACCATGACTGAAGATGAAAAAGTAAAAGTGTGAAGGTGGTGATGAAGAAATGACTACCATGGTGTATGATAGGAGAAGCACTATTGTGGTAAGTATCATAAATTACTTTGGTAAGTTACTCAATTTTCAGTCTCAGTTTTGCCATCTATCTAAAATAATAAGCTTTTAGGTAAATAATATCAAATATGCCTTCCCAATAAAAAAAACTCTATGATTTTAGACTAGTAAGTTCTGAGATCAGAAAAATAGTTCTCCTTGCGAGTTTCCACATTTAATAATTCTTATTAGAGAACAAAGTTTTGGGGAAAACACACACATAGCCATATAATAGAAGGCTAAGGGGACTATAAGTCAAATTTTCTAAATGCTAGTAAACTAATAACACATTATAACTCCACTTAATTTTTAAAGATTTAAGAAATCATACAAAATACACACACAGTATAAGGTTTTTAAAACTAAATGAGAAAATCTGAGAAAAGAAAAATAAAATAGTAATATGGACAAGTTCAGGAAAATGTACATTGAGGGAAAAATTAAAAGTGGAAAAAGAGGAAAACTTTAAAAATAACAGATTTTTAAATATTAGCTCCGCCTTTGTGGAACTGTATACTTTTACATAACATTTCTGGACTCTGTGTTTATTAAAAACAACAACAAAAGGAATAAAATGGTGACAGAATTTTAAATCAGCATTCTATGAATGCCTAGAAATCAAACAAGAATTATAAAGGTCCTACAGCCATTTGATTGCAAACTGTTTCCAATTGCAGGAATTTATTGCAAAATTCAGAATATTTTTATTCATACAATTCAGGATATTTTTAGTACTATAAAATTAACATAAACTACAGAAATAAATTAAAAGCTGAGACTCAGCTCTAGCTGGTGTGGCTCAGTCGGAGCATTGTCCATACACCAAAAGGTGGCAGGTTCGAGTCCCTATCAAGGCACATATCCAGGTTCCGGGTTCAATCACTGTCCTCCGGGCTCATGCAGGAGGCAACCAATCGATGTTTCTTTCTATATCTCTCCCTTCCTCTCTATAAAATCAATAAAAATCGTTTTAAAAAAAAAAAAATGCTGAGACTCAGAAACGACTGAAATTATCTTCTATACCTTAAAAGTCTTATATGTTTGCTAAGAAAATTATTGGTCCTATAATTATTGTTAAAATTTAGATTTATAAAATATATTTATACAAAATAAATATTATTATTATTTTATTTAAATGTGTTCTACACCTAAAGCAAATCAGTGGACAAATCTCTTAAGCCATTTCTAACTTTAGAAAGTTATGAGTGTATTACCTGAATATTCTTTGGCAAGATTTCACCTTCCATCCCAGGAATATGAGGTCCTGTATGTGGCTTTGGCTCAAGCCAGAAAGAAACCAGCCAACGAATGACAATAACACGAGCCTTAATGAAAGGCTCCTTCGTACAATATATTGCTTCATTTGTTTCAGCATCCTTTTTTATCATGACATAATGTGGCTTTGGTCTCATCTGTGGAATATCTATGCAAAATAAAAGGGGGAAAAAACAAAATAAGAAAGGAAATATGCTTAGATAAATCTATATTTTTAAACATTTGAGAAACCTCTATGACGATACCCTGATTTTAGAAGTAGATTTAGCACAAAAATGACATTTTAAAATAATTTGCACCCTGGTGGTTTGGCTCAATGGATAGAGCCTCGGCCTGAGGACTGAAGGGTCCCAGGTTCAATTCCAATCAAGGTACATGCCTGGGTTGCAGGCTCAATCCCCAGTGGAGGACATGCAGGAGGCAGCTGATCAACGAATCTCTCTCATCCTTTATATTTCTGATTCTCTCTCTCTCTCTCTTCCTCTCTGAGATCAATAAAAATATATTTAAAAACAAATTTTAAAAAATTTGCTACATATAAGCATAGACTCTAGAAGAGTAAAACCATACATTGCTGATATATAGAAACATGTCCTTTTGAAAAATATCATGAAAAGGCTCAATGAATTCTCTCTAAGAGCAGAGAAACTTCAGAGCCATTTAAAATTAATGAAAGCTCATTTCAATTAACCTAAAATTGAGACATATTTTGAAGTTATACAAAACATGACATTTTTTTTCTTGATTTTTAAAACAAATAATATTCCCAGTGGCAAAGGCTTGCTATCTTGACTAATTTATTTCTACTAGCCATAATGGTTTTGCCTATACCTGTTAGTTGCCTAAACTTGGCAGAGCTTAAAATAGAAACATCTTTCTCAAAAAGGACATTTTCACATAGAACTACCAATGCTTTCTATATATAGCAGATGTCTGCTTCTAACCCAGGATTTTCCCACGAGACTCTAGCTTTGAGGCTCCAACAGACATCCTGGCACTGCTACTAAATACTGGACAAGTCATGATCAAAATATATGACAATATAATTATTCATAAATAATTTGAGTAAAGATATATTAAATTGAACTCCTGGGGAACCTAAAAAGAAGATTTGTAACATACTGAGACCTATCTCAACCAACAGGTGAGATCCAGAGAATAAGCTTTTTTAAAAAAAAATCTCTTCACTCATTATAAAAATGTCCTAGTAATAAGTTTCCACTTTGGATATAATCTACATCTCTAATCAATTAATACAAATATTAAATATTATCAGTTTTCTGCAGGTAAAAATGTCAACTTTACACTGAGGTATGTTTTATTCTTAACTTTACATTGAGGTATGTTTTATTCTTATGCATGATCTTTTAGAAAATTCCAAAGGCTACCTACCAAGTACAGGATGATATAAACTGCTCTCCTTGCACATGTTTGGAAAAATATAAGACAAGTAGTACTTCTTAAAATGTGAAAACAGAAATGAAAATCCCCTTTCTTGATTTTCTTTGTTCTTCCATTCTAAACTTTTTACCTAAAAGACACAATTAGAATCATTCCAGGAAAAGGAAACAATTATCTATAATAAACAAACTTATAAAAGGTTACTTAAGCAATATACTAAACTATTACACTATGAAGATACACACACACACACACACACACACATATATATGTGTGTGTGTGTGTGTGTGTATATATATATGTGTGTGTGTGTGTGTATATATATATATATATATATATATATATATATATATGAAATTTTAAAAACTGGTCTAATGACACACAAATACATTATATTCCAAAAATCTTAGAAGTTAAAATGTGCTCTGAAAAGCTGTCAAAGTTTATTTAAAACTCAGTTCTATTAATGACAAAGATACTAATGTTCTTTCCTCTTTGCCTTTTCTAGAATAATTCAGTCTAAAAGTTATACAAAATACGTGAGGAGGTGGGGGATGTAAAAGCAGTGGCCACCAAGTATAGGTAAATAGAACCTGACCACAGGAAGTAGGGAATCCATAATGGGAGTACAGCAGAGATAGCAGTAGCCTAGTGGGGACTCAGAGTCTAAGAGAGATGAGATGAGGACAGTATTCATGAAGTGGGGGGAGACTGGGGTTGGGGAGGAGCAGGAGGAAACACAGCAGTAAAATATACCATGTGAGAATTCCAGTAGGGTGAGAAAGTTACCTAAGTAGGGGAATGGTAAAGGCAAAAAGTAGGCCACAATGAGATATCACTATATAATCACTTTAGAATGGCTAAAATTACAGACTGACCATACCAACTGTTGGTTAGGACGGGAATCAACTTTAAGTCTCATACATTGCTGGCAGAATGTAAAAAGGTATAACCATTTGGAAAACAGCATGGTAGTGTCTTAAAAAGTCAATACATACCAACTCTTCAACCCAGCCATTCCACTACTAGGTATTTATCCAAGGAAAAGAAAAGTTTACGTCCACACAAAGACCTGTTTACCAATATTCATAGCAGTTTTACTAGTAATAGCCAAAAACTGGCACAACTCACATTACCATCAGCAGGTGGCTGGGTAACAAATTATGGTATATCACTAAAATGGAAAGCTACTCAGCAATAAAATAGACCAAATTACTAATACACACTATATAAATAATTTTCAAAATAATTATGATTAAAAAAACCAGACCAAAAGAAAGCATATACTATATAATTGCATTTATATGAAATATGGAAAAAATGCAAACTAAAAAGACAAAAAATCAGATCAGTAGTTGCCTGGGGATGGGGCAGTAGAAAAGGATGGATTACAAAGGGATCCAAGAACTTTTAATGGTATAGATGGGTTCATTATCTTGACTGTGATGATGGTTTCATGGGTGTATAAAAGTAATAAAATTAATCATATACATTTCAAACATTGCAGTTTATTGTATGTTAATTATATCTCAATAAACCAGTACAACAATTTTAACACTCTTTATTAAGTACAAAAGTATTTTAAAAGCAAAACAAAACTGATAATACTAATGATAGTAAAAACTTCCCACTATAGCCCAGCAGGTGTTGCTCAGTGGTTGAGCACTGACACATGAACCAGGTCACAGCTGGATTCCTGGTCAGGGCACATGCCCGAATTGTGGGCTTGATCCCCAATAGGGGGCATGCAGGAGGCATCTGATTGATGATTCTCTCTCATCACTGATGTTTCTATCTTTCTCTCCCTTTCCTTCCTTCTCTGAAATCATAAAAAAAAAAAACAACTACCCACTATAGAACATTTTTTTATTCTAAGTTCTTTACGCTAATTATTTAAGCCTCAAACACCAAAATGAGATAGGCATGATTTTTATGTTTTAAACACAAAGAAGTAGTCTGTCGAAGGTCACACTATGGCAAGATGTAGAACTAGGTCTGAAACCCCAGCAAACTCATTCAGAATCCTCGTAACGTTTGAATCATAGAGAATTTTTGTGTTTGGAACAGTTACAAGAAATGTGTATGCGCTAAGAGCGTTTCCATCAGTCAGGACATGCCCGTTTCATGTCTATAGATAAATAGATTGCTTTACAAAATACATGCACCTGACCAAGCCAACAGGGCTCAGTGGTTGAGCTTCGACCTATGAACCAAAAGTCAAGGTTCGATTCCCAGTCAGGGCACATGCCTGGGTTGTGGGCTCGATCCCCAGTGTGGGATGTACAGGAGGCAGCAATCAATGACTGTCTCTCATCATTGATGTTTCGTCTCTCTCCCTCTCCCTTCTTTTCTGAAATCAATAAAAATATATTAAAAAACAAAAACAAAATATATGCACTTGAAAATTTAAAAAGTACAACTAGGTTTAAGAGCAAATTACATTTCCCCACTCCCACCCCATCCTCAGCCCACCTCTCTAGTTGCTGCCTCTTGGCAGACTGTTCCTTAATCAAAGATATTAGATTTGCATTTAAAGTACCACAGCTGCTAATTATAAATGAAAGTATTAGAAAGTAAATTCAACGGACTCACATAAGAAGGTATATACATGAAAAGTCTACTATAAAAATTTCTCCTTCTAGCTTCCTTTCTAAGAGCTTCATAATGTCTCCAATAATTTTTATTTCAGAAAAGACATATTAACATATTTTCAAAAGTAAAAATTTGTCACTCCTTCTTTAGGATAATAAGTAAATATCTACTATAACAGAATAATGGTAAAAGAGGTGAAGGGGGATTACCCACACAGGATAATAATGGGGTAATATCAAAGAAAATAACATGTACCTGAATTACTATATATTTTAAAAGTGCTTCAAGAAAATAGCTTGTGAGATCTTCTTGTCCTTTATCTCCTGATTGTGGGGGAACAAGAGGAGTGATTTCCTCTATAGTAACTTGAGCTATCCAAAGACAAAATAAATAAATAAATAAATTTAACAATGCAATAATATAACCCAAATAACATTTAATTGCAAAACATATGCAATACTGCTTGAAAACAGTCTAATGATTAAACCTTGAAATAAATCTGTCATTCTGATAGTCCGTCACAACAATCATAAACTTTAATAATCAACTCTTTCATGAACCCTTGATTGAGGGAATGTAACACAGGACTAGACAAAGAGATATGTAGGAATTACGAGTAAATAACATCTCACCCTTGCTGGTTTAGCTCAGTGGATAGAGGGTTGGCCTGCGGACTAAAGGGTCCTGGGTTTGATTTCAGTCAAAGGCACACAGCTCGGTTGTAGGCTCAATCCCCAGCCCTGGTCGGGGCTAGTGTGGGAGGCAACCAATCAATGTGTCTCTCTCACATCAATGTTTCTCCTTTCTGTCTCCCTCCTTTCCACACTCTCTAAAAAATCGATGGAAAAATATCCTTAGGTGAGGATTAACAACACACACACACACACACACACACACACACACAGACATACACATTCAAAAAAAGAGTAAATAAAATCTTACTTGGGAAAGACCTCACGTTATTTTAAAATTCACATTAAGAGCATCTATTACAAAAGTTCCATAATAAGATGAGAAACATAAATAAGAATGTGCTCATTCATCAATGAAAAGACAATCTGATTACTCTAGGTCAATGGTTCTCAACCTTCCTAATGCCGTGACCCTTTAATACAGTTCCTCATGTTGTGGTGACCCCCAACCATAAAATTATTTTCGTTACTACTTCATAACTGTAATTTTGCTACTGTTATGAATCGTAATGTAAATATCTGATATGCAGGATGTATTTTCATTGTTACAAATTGAACATAATTAAAGCATAGGGATTAATCACAAAAACAATATGTAATTATATATGTGTTTTCTGATGGTCTTAGGCGACCCCTGTGAAAGGATCGTTCAACCCCCAAAGGGGTCGCGACCCACAGGTTGAGAACC
The DNA here is from genome assembly GCF_963259705.1 of Myotis daubentonii. Classification (NCBI taxonomy): domain Eukaryota; kingdom Metazoa; phylum Chordata; class Mammalia; order Chiroptera; family Vespertilionidae; genus Myotis; species Myotis daubentonii. The sequence goes on from NC_081840.1 coordinate 90,106,784, forward strand.
GCTGCTCTAGGTAAAGACCATGCTTACTGTTTAAGGTAGCCCCTTTATTCAAAGGATGAAATACTAATTTCCCTCTCAAAAACAAACAAACAAAAAAAAAACCCACGAAAAATTAACATCTTAGTTCCTTGATTGCAAAAGTGCACTTATAAAATAAAAAACTTTGATATATTTTTACTTCTCAGATGTTCAAAAATATTCATGATAACAAAAGCAAATTCAAGAAAAAGCAACCCACAACTAGCTGAATTCTTTTCAATGTTTAGTAAGTAGCAGTACCTGATTTAGTACAGGCAGATCTCTAAATCTATTCCTCAGTAACTATCAGCTAAGTAATTAAGCTCACAGAAATCAATTTTTTTTTCACAATCCTCTTCGCATCAAGTGAAACACACTTGTGCTTTTTAAAAAATATATGTTTTTTATTAACTTTTAGAGAGAGAGGAAGGGAGAGGAATAGAGAGAAACATCATTCAGAGAGGAACACCATCAACCAGCTGCCTCCTGCATGCCTCCTACTGGGGATCAATCCTGCAACCCTGGCATGTGCCCTGACTAGGAATCCAACTGTAACCTCTTGGTTCCTGGGTCAACACTCAACCACTGAGCCACATGGACTGGGCCATACATGTGCTTTAATGCACATCTAAATTAACTCAAGGATTCAAGATGATATGTGAGACTCAGATATTAGAGATAAATGTAAACAGCCTGTATTAACTATGTATTTTTGGTGCTTTGACACCAGGGCCTTGATGGCCTGGACAGAATCTCTCTTCCACAACTACTTATTTCTCAGAGATAGTAAAGATAGGCCTGACAGTTCACCTTTTATATGCAAACCAATCAACCCAGAGCTCACCCCTCCACTGCCTCCTCTACTTGGCTCACACTCAGGGACACTATTCCTCTGACCCAATCACCCTAGGGCCAAGAACCAGACAACTAGGGACAACTCACCTCCCTCCTCCATCCGACTAACCCTGGTGCTTCCCAGTATGGCCACCCTCCCTAGTGTGGCATGCCCTCTCCTCTTAGGAACTCTGAATAACAAAATATTTTTTTTAATGGCAATTGTCTCCTGATCTGTTGTTGGCCTCATCATACCTGAATAATAATGAAACCTACATTTTAAAATATGGCCTTGGATTACTGTGAATAAATGTACAGATTTAAAAATATATATATTATCAAACTACACAGAAAATTTTAAATACTAATGTATAAGATCTCATAATCTTACTTTCTTGAAGATTGAGTGGAGGATTAATGAGATTATCTAAAGTTCGAGGTCCATATTCAGATTGTGGTGCAGAAAATCCAGGGATTAAGCATGAAAACATCCAAAGCTGCTCTTTGCTACAGTTACTCTGAAGAGCTTGCAACCATAATAAGAAAAGACGAACACCTTCCCGCCTGATCTAAAATAAAATGGAAAACAATATTTTTACTTATCATGGAAATACTTTCTTCTTTTTAAGGCCAAAATCCTCTAGAACAGGATTACATAATGATGCTTTGCAAAAGATAGATAGGAAAGGTAGAAAGAAGGTGGAAGGAGAAAGAAAGGGAGGGTGGATATAACACCTATGACCTTTCTTAAACCCTCATTATCTGTAAATCTAAATTCAAAAGATTTTGTACAAATAAAGAATGAACTTGGCCTATAACAACTTAAAACCATCAGGTAATTTTTTATTCTACAATTTCCAATTGTAAAAAAAAATCAGAAAATCATTTCCTTCTTGTTTACTTCCCTCTCCTTCCCTCCTTTACATAACCCCTAGTCTAATCTAAGCAGCAAGAAGAGAGAGGGCAATTACAGTTCCTTGCTATAATGAATTCACTAAGAGGAGGAATGATTATGGGGATCTTGGTGAGCTAACTTGCTATTGTTCTTAAAAAGTTTTTCACTGTCTGAAATTATCTCATTTACTTATCATTTGCTGCTGAGCTGCAAAACAGGAATTTTGGCCTATTACTATATACTAAGTACCTAGAACAATGCCCTGTATACAAAAGACAATAAATATTTCAATCAATGAATGGAATTCTCTCCCAGGAAAAGATTTTTTTAATTCAACTCGGATAAGCAAAACACAAAGTTCTTCAATAACCTAACCTCACTGTTAGCTTTGGAAATTACCCTAACACAGCTCTGTTAATGACCACTGTCATTTATTTAACTGCTTCCACCTCATGGTTTAGCCAGATAGCAGAATAAAAATATAGGAAGGCTTTTTCCTTTGTACTGATACAACCACGTCTTGATGCCAAAAGTACCTACAATATGACTTTTATCTAACCTACAGCAAGATACTTTTGACTGGGTAGCTTCCCTTTACCAGAGTACAAGGAGATAATAAAAAAGAAAAAAAATTTATGTACATTCCCTACTTTCCTCTACAACTAAGAATAACTGTGATGAATGAAGAATAATTTGCTGAATGACTAACCTTTGTCTTCTGGAGACCACAGAATAAAGTATTTCTGACAGTGGCAAAAGTAAAATAGTTGTGTGTTTTTAACAATAGTTTTCCAATAGACTGGTCAACCTAGTATGTATTTTCATATTGAATATGTTGTTATATTTTAAGTGAATTCAGTTCAATTAAGTGGACTACAGACAATTCAAAATTATTTAGAAAAAAGTAGATATAGGAAAATTACTATATGCTTTAGTTTTTAAAAAGTCATAGAAAAGAAATATAATAATATACCTTCAAGGAGTTTCCTGTGTGAAGTAGTTTCTTTAAAATCAATCCTGAAAAGAAAAAATTATTTTAAATATTCACATCTTAATTTTTCTAAATGTCAGAGTTCTCGGTCAGACTTGAAAACACTTTAAAACAAGTCCTTGGCAACCTCCAAATTATTCTTGGTGACCTTGCTGTCCCTTTGGCCATAATCTTGGGGCCAGAAGGGTATATAAAAAGTCACCTTTTTAACATGTGGCTTACTGAAATTAAACATGATATCATCTATTGAAACAAATTCTAAGCCCCCAAATTATATTTAATACAACAATCTATGTATATGTCTTATTTATACTGAGAATATAATTAAATATTTCTCCATCACTAATTCAAATTAAAAACCACTACAGAAAATTTAAATTTAGTTAAGCACATAAACATCTATAACTCTAATATTTTCTAAAAAATATTTCCATTGTATTAATTTTTTCAAAATGTTCAAAACCATCAAGATATTCAAAACCATATTTTTTCTTTTAAATTACACGTTTCAAAACAACAATAAAATACTGAACAATAAAGAAAAAAATAAGAAAATACTGAAATAACATTAACATAAACCCACAGGTCCCCATTTTTATGAACCAATGTCAACAGTCCCATATTTCGTATACTTTCAAAAATTCATTTGTTCACATTATTTATAATGCTTTGCCTAACAGTACAAGTATCACTGAAGTCTCCTGTGAACCCATTCTGAGTCATTTTCCAGAAGAAACCATTACCCAGATTTTAGTATTATTTCCAAAAATATTTTATATTATCACTACTTATTTATAAGTCCATAAAATATATAGAATTGTTTTATATGTTTAAAAACTTATACCAGTAACAAGAATTTGTTCCACAGCTATTTGTTCTAATCCTACATTTTTTTTATTTGTTCTAGGAACATTTACTAGTATGTATAAATGATCAAGCCTGTGACTTTATTTGGTTTAAATTTCACTTGTCATATAAAAATAAGGTTTAATGTTTCAACAAATTGTGTTGATTTGTCTGCATTCCCTTCCTTATGTTTGAACAAATTCAATTTCTTAAAGTAATACTATGTAAACACCAGTCATCAGCTCTCTTAAAAATCTATTAACGCAGTTTGGTATCATGTATTGGATCCTGGAACAGAAAAAGAACATAAGTGGAAAACTAATAAAATCTGAGTAAGTTCAAAGTTTAATTAATTGTAAAAACAAAACAAAATCTTATATATGTGGTACATACAAAACAAGTCATTCTATAGAAGTTGCTTTTCATATCCAACCTTACCTTCTGAAATTTATATTGATGTGTGTACTCTAGTTAATTCGTTTTAACTGCTGTATTATTCTATTCCATTGTGTGAATATACCATTATCTTCTTAATGTTAGGACATTTGGCTCATTTTCAAAATTTTGCTATTCCCAAGAATATTATCGTAAATGTTACTGTTCATGGCTCATTGTGTGGATGCGTTTCCCCCAATACAAAACCAGGGACAAAAGTACTCCCTTTCAGCTTTACTAAGTATTGACAAACTCTCTCCACACATCTGAGAAAACTACTCAGTGCATAAGGGTGCTGTGGCAACACAAGAAACTGGCAAATGCTCTATTACCGCCAGTCTGATGAGTGTTAAATATCTTAATGTTTTCATTTGATAACTCCTAGTAATATTCAGCATCTTTTCATTTGGCCATTCGAGTTTCTGCAAATGGCCTGAAACATTTTTTGTATATTTTCCAGTTGGGTTATTTTGTTTTAATATGAGAGCTCTTCATACATACTGACTACTAATACTATGTCACTTCTATGAATTAGAAATATATTCTCCCGAACAACTCAGCCATGTTTTTGACTGCGGGGATGGTATCTTCTGATGTACAAAAGTTTTACATTTCTATACAGTCAATTCAACATGTTTTTCTTTTTACATGTAGTTACTGTGTCTTACATGTAGTTACTACCCTACTTTAAAGTTATAAAGATAAACCACACAGTTTCTTCAAAAAAATTAAAAATAGAACCGTCATTTGAGCCAGTGATCCCACTTCTAGGAATATATCCTAATAATCCCAAAACACCAGCCAGAAAGAATGTATGCACCCCTATGTTCATAGCAGCATTATTTACAATAGCTAAGATCTGGAAACAGCCCAAGTGTCCGTCAGTAGGTGAGTGGATAAAAAAGCTATAAAAAAGAAAGATCTATTATCCTTTGAGATAGAAGGGAGGGACATGAAGATTATGCTAAGCGAAAGAAGCCAATCAGAGAAAGACAAATATCACATGATCTCACTTATATATGCAATCTAATGAACAAAATAAACTGACGAATACAATAGAACCACTAGTGTGAAAACATGGAACAGACTGACTAATCACAGAGACAAGGGGAGGATGGTAAGAGATTAACTAAAGAATTTATATGCATATATGCATTGTCTGTGCCCATATGGACACAGACAATATAGGGTGGTGAAGGCCTGGGATGAGGTGGGAACCAGGAGGAAGGGGACAATAGGAGAAAAACGGGGAGACATCTCTAATACTCTCAACAATGAAGATTAAAGAAAAAAAAGTTTTGCAGTGTTGCTTTTCAAGTTTAGGTCCTGAAATTTATTTCTGTGTAAAGCAATAGAACTTTTTTTCCCAGATGGATAACCAATTGCAACACTGATTCTTTCAGGGTTTATAATGAAATGCTATCACAATCATATTTCAAGTTTCCATTTATAAGCCTAGGTCTGTGGTGGGCCTCGTTGTCCTTTTCCATTAGTCTATTTGTCCATCCTTACATCAATGATAGTGTCTTAATTATTAGAACTATATAATACATCTTATTATTGGGTATAGAAATATCCAACAATACCATCCTCCCCCTCTCAGTTGTTATACTTCCAAGTTACTTTGGCTTTAATTTTCCACATAAATTTTAGAATAAACATCTCAGCCTACATTAAAAAGTCTCTATAGGAATTCTGAATGAAAATTGTTATCTTTACACTATCCAGTCTATCATCCATGAGTACTGAGATTCCATTTACTCAAATCCTTTCTTATTCTTCAACTAGAGGCCCGGTGCACGAAATTCGGTCCCTCAGCCCGGCCGGCACCCTCTCGCAATCCGGGACCCCTTGGGGGATGTCCAACAGCCAGTTTAGGGCCAATCCTGCAGTCGGACATCCCTCTCGCAATCTGGGACCATTGGCTCCTAACCGCTCGCTCACCTGCCTGCCTGCCTGATCGCCCCGAAGTGCTCACCTGCCTGCCTAATCGCTACTAACTGCTCGCCTGCCTGCCTGATAGCCCCTAACCATTCACCTGCCTGCCTGATCGCCCCTAACCACTTTGACTGCCTGCCTGATCTCCCCTAACCACTCACCTGCCTGCCTGATTGCCCCTAATGGCTCACCTGCCTGCCTGATCTCCCCTAACCACTCTGCCTGCCTGCCTGAATGCCCCTAACCACTCTGCCTGCCAGCTTGATCGCCCCTAACCACTCGCATGCCTACTTGATCTCCCCTAACCACTCTGCCTGCCTGATTGCCCCTAAACACTCGCCTGCCTGCCTGATCACCGCTAACCGCCTCTGCCTCGGCCCTTGCCATGGCGGCTTGGTCTGGAAGATCATTTGGCGGCCCAGTCTAATTAGCATATTATGCTTTTATTATTACTACTATAGATAATCATATCACTTCCATATACTGATGTAATACTATCTAATAATAGACAAACATGGTAATTGACCGTACCTTCACTATGCCTCCCATTGGCTAATCAGCACAATATGCAAATTAACCGCCAACAAAGATGGCGGCTAATTTGCATACTGCAGGCAGGGCAGGACAGCACAGCTGCCAGCACAAGCCACCATCCCGGGCCGCAGGCCAGCCCCAGAAGCCCCAGAAGCCGCCCAGAAGCCGGTGATTGGGGGTAGATGGTAGTCCCCTGCCCAGGCCTGACACCTCTGGTGGAGGCGTAAGGCCTGGGAAAGGTGTCGATCCGGCGATCGGAGGGTGATGGGGTCGATGCCTCTGGCCGAGGTGTCAGGTCTGGGCGAGGGCGGAGCCGGCGATCGGGGGGAGATGGGGGTCCCCTGCCCAGGCCTGAAGCCTGGGCCAGAGGCATCAGGCCTGGGGCAGAGGGGGCAGCCAAGCCGAGATTGGTGTGATCTACAGAGGAAACACCTTTTCTGACCACTCATTGGTTAAGCTCCCTGTATGCCACTGGTAATATTCTTAGTAACTTGGGTAATAAGAATCCAAAAAGGTGATCTAGGGTTTTTCACCACACTCCTGGCGAAAAAAACGAAGGTCCACTGCTGGAGGGCTAAGAAATGTCATATCCTGCCCTAGCCAGTTTGGCTCAGTGGATAATGCCTTGGCCTGCCGATGGCAGGGTCTGAGTTCAATTCTGACCAAGGGCATGTACCTAGATTGCAGGCTTCTCCCTGGCCGGGGCCCAGGTCAGCGCTCATGCAGGAGGCAACCAATCAAAGTGTTCCTCTCACTTTGATGTTTATCTCTGTCTTTCCCTTTCTCTTCCACATTCTCTAAAAATCAATGGAAACAAATCCTCAGGTGAGGATAAAAAAAAAAAAAAAGAAAGAAATTATTATTATATGAAAGACACTTCCTGAAAATGCCTAAAAAGTTGTCATTTTTTCATGGTAAAGGGACGGGAGTCCATGTTGATGAAAACACCTTGGTGGTTGCGGTGACAGGCAGTGGCTGCAGCAGCGGGGTGATGGGGCAGGTGCCTTCCCTGATCAGCCCGGTCACCTCCCACAAAGGGAGGCCAGACTGTGGCTTAGGCCCTATCCCCAAGGGGAGCAGGGAGCGGGCCTAAGCCGTCACTAGGACATCCCCTGAGGGCTCCCAGTATGTGAGAGGGGGCAGGCTGGGCTGAGGGACACCCCCCGGCCAGTGCACGAATTTCGTACACCGGGCCCCTAGTATTTTAAATGAATACAGAATACACATTCTCAAGCACAATGCAACATTCTCCAGGAGATACTATATTCTGAACCACAAAATATCTCAAAAATGTTAAAAGCAGCAATACTATATCAAGTGTATTTTCTAACCACAAAAGAATTATTAGAAATCATACAGGAAAAAAAACTAGGGTAATATCAAATATTTGAGAAGTTAAAGAAGAAAAACACTCTTAAGTAAGCCATATAGGTCAAAGAGACCAAATGGAATATTAGAAAATATTTTCAACTGAATGAAAATCAACTAGAGTTCCTGATTTATTTTCCTTTATATGTAAGACAAAAAAACAAACAAAAAAACACACAAGAGTTTTAGCATTCTTCAGAGTGACGAAGAAAAATAACCACTATGTATAATCTCAAGTTAGACATTTATTGGAATACTAAAGGCCTGGTGCATGGATTCGTGCACTGGTGGGGTCCCTCAGTGTGGCCTGCGGGGATCAGGCCGAAACCGGCAGTGCAACTCCGCCTGCCACTCCGGCCTGCCACTACCACTCATCCTGGCCCCCCTGCGTCTGCCACGGGCTCGCGCCCAGTCAGTCCCAATCGGGAAAGGCTTGTGCCATCGCAGAGGTGCTTGCCAGGCCTGAGCCCTGCGTCTGGCACCCATTGGTCAGCTGGGCGACGTTCCAGTTGTGGGAGTGCACTGACCACCAGGGGGCAGCTCCTGCATTGGAGTGTCAGCCCTCTGGTGGTCAGTGCGTGTCACAGCAACCAGTCATTTGGTCGCTTAGGGTTTTACGTATATAGATTATCCTAATATATAAAAAACCCAGGGTTCATAACGACCGACCAAAGGCTCGACCGAACAACAAAAATCAGTCCTGCAGTCAGTGCTGCCTGTGTGGGCACAGCGACCCAGCACTGACTGCCAAGGGGGCTGCGGATCAGACCCAGAGAGAGGCCGGGAAAGGCAGGGTCTGATCCGCAGCCTCCATGGCAGCTGTTGATCAGCCGTTGCCTCTTTCTTTCTCTCTGGGCTTCGCCAACAGCCTCGACTCTCTTTCTCTTTCTCTGCGGGCCTCTGCGGGGGCTGCTGATCAGACCCACCTCTGTGATCAAGCCCGAAGATAGGCCCGGAGACACTGACAGGCATAGAAACTGACCAATCAGAACCAAATTGACTGGCAGGGGAGGGCAGTTGGGGGCGAGATTAGCCTGCAGGGGAGGGCAGTTGGGGGTGAGATCAGCCCAGCAGGGGAGGGCGGTTAGGGGTGATCAGGCAGGCAGGGAAGGGCAGTTGGGGGCGAGATCAGGCTGGCAGCGGAGAACAGTTAGGGGCGATCAGGCAGGCAGGCAGAGGGGTTAGGGGCAATCAGGCAGATAGGCAGAGGCAGTTAGGAGTGATCAGGCAGGCAGGAAGATGAGGGGTCCAGATTGTGAGAGGGATGTCCCCCAAGGGGTCCCCAATTGGAGAGGGTGCAGGCTGGGCTGAGTGAACGCCTCCCCCTCCATGCGCAAATTTCATGCACCGATCCACTAGTTAATCATAATTAGATAGCCTACAGGTCCTATGGAGATTCCTTAGGAGACACAATAATCTTCTAAAGTTCAAATGTCTCAAAAAGTTGCTTCAAGACAACATTCAAGGAGATTTTTATAAGATACAAAATAGGATTTCACTATTCCATTGAGCACCTTATTAGCAATTCATATGTCTTCTTTGGTATAATGCCCACAAATTTTGCCTATTTTTAAAATTTGACTAATCTTATTATTGAGTTGTAAGAGCTCTTTATAAATTATGGATGCATTATTTTTAGTCTCAAACTTTTATCTAAAAAGTTTAGCCCTGACCGGTTTGGCTCAGTGGATAGAGCGTCAGCCTGCAGACTCGAGTGTCCCAGGTTCGATTCTGGTCAAGGGCATGTACCTTGGTTGCGGGCACATACCCAGTGGAGAGTGTGCAGGAGGCAGCTGATCGATGTTTCTCTTTCATCAATGTTTCTAACTCTCAATCCCTCTCCCTTCCTCTCTGTAAAAAATCAATAAAATATATTAAAAAATAAATAAATAAAAATAAAAAGTTTATACTAAAAGGCTCTATTTTAGAATTTTAGCCCCTGTATCAATACCCCTTCTATATGTCCAGAGGTTGTTGTTTTTTCTGGAATTGCTAATTGGGATAGATTACAAAGTCTCAGAGATTTCATTTGCTAAAACTGATTAAGAAACGTAGGACCACCCTAACTGGTTTGGCTCAGTGGATAGAGCATTGGCCTGCGGACTGAAGAGCCCCAGGTTCGATTCTGGTCAAGGGCATGTACCTTGGTTTTTGGCACATTCCCAGCAGGGAGTGTGCAGGAGGCAGCTGATCGATGTTTCTCTCTCATCGATGTTTCTAACTGTCTATCCCTCTCCCCTTCTCTCTATAAAAAAATCAATAAAATGTATTTTTTAAAAAAGAGAAAGAAACATAGGACCTAAATAAATCTGACTCGTTTTTAAAGAGAAAGAAACACAATTTTTCACATGAACATAAGGGTTGTAACATTTTACTTCAACAATATAGATCTGGTGGCTCTCTATATATTCCCCACAAAAAGGGTAATGAGAATCACTGACAGTCAGTCCTGACATCATTGAGACAGTGAACCAAAGCCAGTAATTGCCTATCTGCAAATTCCTGTAGAATATGAGGAGGGCAAGTGTCTATTATGACACCTTGAAAGCACTGTGATACTGCAATTGTTACGTAACCAGACTCAAAACCAGCAAAGCATCTTGGTTTAGTACCTGGTAACAGAAAGTCTGTGACCTCCTATCTGCTTGGTCTCCACAGCAAGGTTCCCTCCCTCCTCCCCTCTCCCCCACTTTTTCTTTTCAGCTTTGTTACATAATCTGAAAAGCTCCCTTTTGACCTTTCAAGCAGAAAGCTTAACTCTAGTTCTCCCCCTTTTTGTGTGGGGCAAACTACCAGTTGACTCTGCTTGCTTTCAACCCTGGAGCCATTGCTTCTGCTCTACTTGGCACTTTGCATTACCTTTTCATTCCTGGTTCACAAAGATATTTATTTTGATGCTGAGCTTGCTTTTATTATTATTTTTTGGTGTTATAATATTACCATCATTGCTAATGTATTCAGAGTACAAGAACAAGTGAAACAACTCAACCAGCCTGGCTCAATGATTGAGTGTCAACCACGGGCCAATTCCTGGCCAGGGCACATGCATGAGTTGTGGGCTCGATCGCCAGAGAGGGTCAAGCAGGAGGCAGCCAATCAGTGATTCTCCTTTAACATTGATGTTTTTATCTCCCTCTCCTTTTCTCTCTGAAATAAGAATATATTTTTTAAAATAAAAAGGGGAAACAAAGAAATGTACCATTTTGATAGGAAGTCATCTATGTTCTTATCTTTTATTCCTAATAAGTCTAGTCCTGTATCATTTTTGTTTTTACTAAAGCATATAAACTATGAATTAATTTCAAGTAATGACCAATCAATTGAAAAGCATTTTCTTATATTATCATTTATCTCAAACGTGAAATACACATTTAAATTACTTACCAATACTATGAAATTGCCATCGCTGATGAATTCTTTCCGGAAGAAGTTGTAAAATTTTCTAAAAATCAACATAAATAAAACAACAACAAAGAAAAAATGAATGAAAACCAAGGAATGAGTCCACATTCTGTGCAATGTGAAAAATTAAAGAGCTTACACTAAAGCTTTGAGTTTCTTACGTAAAAGGTAGTATTACAAATACAAGTTAGTCTTTGAGCTAAGCTGATAATATTGGCATTATTTCCGAAATGGCATATAATCAACATTTGAAAACCCCCAAAACAACAAACTATACTAATAAAGACATGAAACAGTAAATTAATTTTAACTTTTACAATGATGTGGAAAGTAAATATATTTCTCCATAGTGATTAAATACTAAGTGCAAAATATTTCAAAATGCTTATTTAGCATTCTTAGAATTTCTGCATTGTAGATACTACTGATAAATTTTTAAATTCTTTCAGATGTTAAGATTTGTGACATTTTCTCTTTTCAAGTATTTCTTTCTGCTGTTTTGATAAATCATGAGGAAATATTTTGATTTCACAAAAATCCCATGAAATATGTATACTGAGTTAACATATGCAAACCCAAACGCACTTATATGTTATGATAACTATAGGCAGAAGAACAAAATTTTTAAGTTCAAAAGACCTATTTAGCTAAGCTAATATAGGTTTCTAGTAATTGGAAATAAACACTTTTTACATATAATATTTTCATGATTTTGCCTTTAATTTCATTTACGTATTGCATATGTGTGGATTACTCTAAATCCACAGCTGCTGTATGTACTATGCTGCTGAACTAAGCTCTTAGTACTCTACTTACTAAATGACACTTGTGTGTGTTTGGTGTTACTGCTGCTCTTACTACTATAGTTATTAAAAACACCATTAATTGGATGTTCATAAAGGCTAAATACTAAACTAGACACTTTATATAATTATATCTTATTAATCCTCACACCCAACCTAAGAAGAGTTTATTAATCTCATTTGACAAATGAGAACATGCGTTAAGTAATGTGCTTAGGTGAGAAAGTAAAAGAGGCCCTAACAAGTTTGGCTCAGTGGATAGAGCATTGGCCTGGGGACTAAAAGGTCCCAGGTTTGATTCCGGTCAAGGGCATGTACCTTGGCTGCGGGCAACATCCCCAGTAGGGAGTGTGCAGGAGGCAGCTGATTGATGTTTCTCTCTCATCAATGTTTCTAACTCTCTATCCCTCTCCCTTCCTCTCTGTAAAAAAATCAATAAAATATATTTTTAAATAAATGGAAAGTAAAAGAGCCCGGCTGGTGTGGCTCAGTGGGTTGAGCGTCATCCCATGCACCAAGAGGTTGCTGGTTTGATTTCAGGACAAGGCATATGCCCGATCCCCAGTGAGGGGGCATGCAGGAGGCAGCCAATAAATGTTTCTAACTTCTCTCCCTCTCCCTTCCTCTCTCTCTAGAATATCAATAAAAAACGTATTTCTTAAAAAAGAAAGCAAAAGATATGCCAATTTCTAAAATTTGTGCTTTTATACAATTCTGCTCAAACGATAGTATACATGTTTTACTCTTCTCTCATACGATCTCACACAAGAAGAAGATGAAGAAATTACAAAGTTCTTCACAGATCAATGCTGGTCTCACATGAGATACATAAACTTCTTTACCTTTGCCCTTTTCATATTTCTCTCATAGCGAGCCAACAATTGCATAATTATAATTATTTTGAAAAGCAATAAATTTTTTTTGAAAAGACAAGTTTATGATTATTCAAAAGCATTCCTAAATTATGACTATGAAATTAAAATTTAGACTTAATCCCTTATAATATGTAAATGAACATGTCTACATGTTTTTATGTGGTTAATATAAAAATGAATGAAATTTTGTGTACTCTTAACTGCACAGAAAACATCTTACACCATATTATTAATCCTATCTAATAAAAGAGAAAAATGGTAATTGGCGTACGATACCCTTTTCATTGGCTAATCAGGGCTATATGCAAATTAACTGCCAACTAAGATTGGCAGTTAACTGCCAACAAGATGGTGGTTAATTTGCATATGTAGGCACAATGCAGGGAGGCGAAAGGGAAAGCAGGAAGAAGCCCCCTGCCACTGACAGTGATTGGAAACCCAGGGGGGAGCTAAGAGCTGGGGGGAAGGGCAAAGGCGGCCCTGGGGCCGCCTTTGCCCTGCCCCCCAGCCATGATCGGAGAATCAGGTGCCTTTTCCGCCCTGGCCAGTGATAGCAGGAAGTAGGGGTGGAGCCAGCGATGGGAGCTGGCACGGTCGAAGCTGGCAGTCCCGGGAGCTAGGGGTCCCTTGCCTGGGCCTAAAGCAGAGCCCACAATCGCGGGGCCGCTGCAGCTGTGGGTCCCCGCTGCCCGGACCGGATGCCTAGGCCAGAGGCATTAGGCCTGGGCGGGGGCCAGAGCCAGTGATCAGGGGGAGATGGGGGTCCCCTGTCCAAGCCTGACACCTCTGGCGGAGGCATCAGGCCTGGGCAAGGGGCCAATCAGGCGATCGGAGGGTGATGGGGGTCTACACCTCTGGCCGAGGCATCAGGCCTGGGCTGGGGGCAGAACCAGTGATGGGGGAAATGAGGGTCACCTGCCCAGGCCTGACGCCGCTGTCAGAGGCATCAGGCCTGGGCAAGGGGCCGATCCTGTGATTGGAGGGTGATGTGGGTCAACGCCTGAGGGCTCCCAGTATGTGAGAGGGGGCAGGCTGGGCTGAGGGACACTCACCCCCCCCACACACACACCCAGTGCACGAATTTCGTGCACCGGGCCCCTAGTATTACATAATGAAGGGTTTTTTTGTTTTTTAAATATATTTTTATTGATTTCAGAGAAGAAGGAAGAGGGACAGAGAAATAGAAACATCAATGATGAGAGAGTATCATTGATCGGCTGCCTCCTGCACACCCCCTACTAGGGATCGAGCCTGAAACCCAGGCATGTGCCCCTAACCGGAATCAAACCTGGGACCCTTCAGTCCACAAGATGATGATCTATCCACTGAGCCAAACCACCTAGGGCAAAGTTTTTTTATTCCAAAAGGAAGAGATCACTTTATAATTTCTTCATTGAAAAAATTATCATTAGTCTCCAAAGGAATAATATTTATTGTCTCCATTATAAGTAGAAAATATAAGCACACAAATTAAATTTTTTTCAAAAGATGAAAACCCTGTATCTAACATCATTTTTTCTTAATAAAATTTAGTGAATCATTAAAGACAAAGATTACTGTTCAAAGAATAATTATATAGGGTGTACCAAAAATATGTATACATAAACTTTAAGTAATTATGAAGGCAGTGTTTATTAAAATACATTATATTTTTAAAACTGAGCTATCAGCTGTGAGTGTGTATAAATTTTTGGGACACCCTGTATATCTACACTAATAAAAGAGAAACATGCAAATTGTGTCACTCCACTATGCCCACCAGCCAATCAGATGAGTATGCAAATTAACCTAACAAAGATGGTGGTTAATTTGCATATGCAGGCACGGAGCGAAGACTAGAAGGGAGCCAAGTGCTGCAGAAGGGAGCAAAGCTGCAGAGAAGCAAGCGGGGCAGCAGAGGCGGGAGGGAGCAAGCGGGGCGGCGGAGGTGGGAGCGAAGCCCTCCTCAGCAGGTTTTGCTCCCTAGTCTGCTTCGCTCAGCCGCAGGAAGCCCTATTCTTGCAGGTATCTTCCTGCAACAGGCCTCTAGTGCCATATAAAAAAATAGATATTACTTTTTAATAGAAGAAATATCTTGAAAAGCTTCTATTACCTTATTAATCATTTCAGTTTCCAGAATACAAAGTAAGCATGAATGAACACTTTCTAGCAATTATCATCTTGCTTACTCTGTGGCTACTTTTATTCGATCTCAAAACATCTATGTTTTAGTATTTTCCTTGGAAACAATTCAGGGAAACACTTGAGGAGGTAAATATGAGCGATTTCTTCAGGGGTAATGACTAATGAAATTAAATGCAGATTCAGTTACCTCTATCTGGAACCTTGAAAAAAATAACTTTCTTTTTCTAGCTGTGACTAAATCAATATAAATCAACAGCTAAGAGAGATATCAGATTGCTCAAATTCCTCTAGATTATATCAAAATACAAAGCAATGAATTATCTTTAATTCACTGCACATAGAACAGCTCAATCTTTAAAAGTGATTTCCAAATTCTTTACTATGCCTTTCAAGCCACAAGGTCTAAACCTGACTTTCTCCAGATCTCTGAATTCTGGATAAAGATCCGAAAACTCCTATCACTGTTTGATTTCAAAGACAAAAGGAAGAACAAAGAGTTATTTTAAAAGCAGGCATGCAGTGGGTGTGGGTGAGGGCACCCTAATTTTTATTAATGTGGTAAAAATAAAAGACTCGTTTTAGCAAAGTATCAAATGTTATTGTTTCCTTCTTTTTATTTAGCAATAAAGACTTGTCCTACACCACTCCAAAATAATATAGAAAAATAGTTTATAAAATATTTAAAACTATTTTATACAAGTTTGCAATGAAAACTACTTAAAGCAGAAACTATAAATTCCTTAGTTATATAACAGTTCCATAAAGTTATCCTCTCAGGTAAAAATGTTTTAGAATTTTAAAAAACCCTGGCAGGGATGGGAGAAACCAAGATGGAGACATAGGTAAACACCTGAAATTGCTGCCTCACACAACCACTTCAAAAATACAACTAAAAGATAAAACAGACATCATCAAGAACCACAGGAAGGCTGGCCAAGTGGAAATTCTACAACTAGAACGAAAGAGAAAAGCACACTGAGACTCAGAGGAGGTTCGGGAGTAAAGTGCAGAGGTACAGAGGCGCACGTGGAAAGGGCTGGCAACTGAGGACATGGTTGTTTTCCAATCGGAAGGGAGTCACAAGCCCCCGACTGTTCTGAACTCCAGTTCCGGGTGAGTCTCTGGGGACCCAGACTCATACGGAGAGAAACTGGACTGGTCTGGCATCGGGCAGAACTCGAGGGCGGCTTTCTCTCAGATGTGCTTGCAGCAATTACTGTGGGAAACTGAGACGCAGGGCCCCTTAGGGTAGGACTGAGGATCAGCCATAGCTGTTTGCTCTGCCCTGTTGATTCCCTGAGACCCCGCCCCACCCAAGCTGTGCACAGAGGCTTTTGCATATGAAAGGCCTGGCCCTTTGCAATCTGAAAATTACCTAACAAACTGCAGCTGGGTCAGAGAGACCCAGAACTTCCAAAAGAAGACGCAAGGCCCAACAGCAGCTTGCATTGCTTCACAGCTGGGCCTCATCTGGGCACCTCCAAACCCCAAAGAAAGAAGAGGAATCTGCAGATCTCTCCATGGTTCCTGCTGTGTAGCCTCAGGGCAGAGGCTAAATTAGCACCTCCTTAGATCCAAGAGCCAGTGTACCCAGTGGTCAGAGTGGGACCATCCAATTACAACTCCTCAGACCCATAAGGGACACACTCAGGGGGCAGACTCAGTGAGCACCAAAGCCCCACTGAAGCAAGTCTTGCCCCAGAAGGGTGTCTTCAGCACAGAAGTTCTCCACCATAGACACAACTGACTCTCACAGCCAATTGGCCTGGAGGTCAATTCCTGCCACTGATACCAGCAACAATCAAGGCTTAACTACAACAAGACTGTGCACACAGCCCAAAAAGGTGTGCACCAAAAGTGTCCACCTCAGGTAATTGGGGAGGCTGAACCACTGGGCCCTATAGGACATGCAACAGACAAAGCCACTCTATCAACACAGGGAAGCATGAAAAATGCGGAGACAAAGAAACAGGTCACAAATGACAGAAATGGAGGAATGCAAATGACTGGATATAGTGTTCAAAACGATGGTTATAAGATTTTTCAAGAATTTTCTAGAAACCGCCGATAAATTTAGTGAGACCCTTGAGGATATGAAAAAGGATCAACTAGAAATTAAGCATACACTGACTGAAATAAAGAATAATATACAGAGATCCAACAGCAGACTAGAGGATCGCAAGAATCAAGTCAAAGATCTGAAATTCGAAGAAGCAAAAAACACCCAACCAGAAAAGCAAAAAGAAAAAAGAATCCAAAAATACGAAGATAGTGTAAGGAGCCTCTGGGACAGCTTCAAACGTACCAACACCCGAATTATGGGGGTGCCTGAAGAAGAGAGAGAGCAAGATATTGAAAACCTATTTGAAGAAATAATGACAGAAAATTTCTCCTACCTGGTGAAAGAAATAGACTTACAAATCCAGGAAGCGCAGAGAACCCCAAACAAAAGGAATCCAAAGAGGACCACACCAAGACACATCATAATTAAAATGCCAAGAGCAAAAGACAAAGAGAGAATCTTAAAAGCAGCAAGAGAAAAACAGTCAGTTACCTTCAAGGGAGTACCCATACGAATGTCAGCTGATTTCTCAACAGAAACTTTGCAGGCCAGAAGGGAGTGGCAAGAAATATTCAAAGTGATGAATACCAAGAACCTACAACCAAGATTACTTTACCCAGCAAAGCTATCATTCAGAATTGAAGGTCAGATAAAGAGCTTCACAGGTAAGAAAAAGCTAAAGGAGTTCATCACCACCAAGCCAGTATTATATGAAATGCTGAAAGGTCTCCTTTAAGAAGAGGAAGAAGAAGAAAAAGGTAAAGATAAAAATTATGAACAACAAATACATATCTATTGGCAAGTGAATCTAAAAATCAAGTGAATAAAAAATCTGATGAACAGAGTAAACTGGTGAATATAATAGAATCAGGGTCATAGAAAGGGAGTGGACTGATAATTCTCAGGGGCAAAGGGGTGTGGGGGGTGCAGGAAGAGACTGGACAAAAATTGTACACCTATGAATGAGGACAGTGGGCGGGGGGTAAGGGCAGAGGGTGGGGTGAGAACCAAGGGGGAGCTGGGGCGGGGGGGAGGGTGTGGTTGGGGGGGAGGAACAACTGTAATAATCTGAACAATAAAGATTTATTTAAAAAACAAAAACAAAAAACCCTGGCAGGGATGGCTCAGTTGGTTAGGCTTTGTCCCATCCTTGGAAGGATTGTTGGTTCAATTCCTGGTCAGGGCACATGCCAGGACTGTGGACTTGACCCCCTGATAAGGGGAATACAGGAGGCAGCTGATTAATGTTTCTCTCTCTCCCTCTCCCCCACTTCCTCTCTAGTATCAATAAAAATATTATTTTTAAAAAACCCCATTTATGTAAACCTTCCTCAAATTAAAATTTTCATTGTTTACAAACATATTTTTATATATACATATATATGTGTGTATGTGTGTGTGTGTGTGTGTGTGTATATGTATATATATATATATATATATATATATATATATATATATATATATATATATATATATATATACACTATAGGCCCAGTGCACAGATTCGTGCACTTGGGCGGCCCCTCAGCCTGGCCTGCACCCTCTCGCAATCCGGGACCTCTCAGGGGATGTCAGATTGCTGGTTTTGGCCCAATCCCTGGGGAGCGGGCCTAAGCCAGCAGTTGGACATCCTTAGCACTGCCATGGCGGCGAGAGAAGCTCCTGCCACTGCCGCTGCGCTCGCCAGCTGTGAACCCGGCTTCTGGCTGAGTGGTGCTCCCCTTATAGGAGCGCACTAATCACCAGGGGTCAGCTCCTGAATTGAGCATCTGCCCCCTGGTGGTCAGTGTGTGTCATAGCAACTGGTTGTTCCGCTGTTTATTTGATTTGCATATTACCCTTTTATTATGTGGGAAGGATACCAATTTCCTGGTGTCAAATGTGTGAAAACATAATTGTATCTATACCTAAAAATAATATATGTACCTCAAAAAATAAAGAATTAAGGCAGGTATATTTTTTTAGTTTAAAAAATGTAATTCAGTTTTTGAAAAGCACAGCAGATTCAGTATTTTATTTATTTAATATATTTGTATTGCTTTCAGTGAGGAAGGGAGAGGGAGAGAGAAACAACAATGATGAGAAAATCACTGATTGGCTGCCTTCCACACACCCCACAATGGGGATGGAGCCCGCAATTCAGGAATTTTCCCTGATTGGGAATCGAACTATGACCCCCTAATTTACAGGCTGACACTCAACCACTGAGCAATACCAGCCAAGCCACAGTGTTTTATTATATAGTTTATAGTTCAATATATTCCTTTGTATGATCCAGGTACTACTTCTGTAAAGAAGAAAGATTAGCAGGTTCTTACCTCAAAAATAAAAAGTATAGCATCCAATTCCTCCCTTTGAGACTTGTGACCTAAAACATTTTTACAGAAAATATTTTAAACATTATCATTTTATCCTCACTGTTAACAACCACTTAAATACTCTAATATGTCTCGCACTAAAATTTTTTCTGTGATTTTTTAAAATCAAATGGTTAAAAGTATATTCTGTTCAATGTGAACACAGTATCACAGCATCTCTGTCTACTCTTTTTCAACAACTAAATTTAGACTACACATATGTCTAAAAACAAGTCATAATATATTGGGGAAAACTTTAAATGAACTTTGAAACTAAAAATATAAAAATGACTGCTCAAGCATGATACAAGCCTCTAGGGCAGACCAAAGAATGTGAGGAAACAAGCAAATCATTCCAGAAAAAAAGCAAATCTGTTACGCCTTTTCAAAATAATAATAGTACTATGAACCCACAGTTGTGCAAGGAGTATTAAAAGCTGTCTGCAAAAAAAAAAAAAAAAAAAAAAAAAGCCAATGTCCAAGAGTCTATTTTAAAGTGAAAATATATGACAATTATTGGAAACATCAACATAAACCAGAACCAATTATTAACATCTTACCTTTCTGTTTAAGACTAGCTTCAATAGTCACGAAATTCTCAAAGAACACATAATATATATGTGAAAAATGTTGGTCAAAAAACTGCTTGAGATCAATAGACTCTGCATTCTCTGAAAAATAAATGAAAACAATTTTAGTGATTACTATTTACAAATATATGTTAAATTCTGTTCAGTAGATATGACAGTGACAAGTTTCCTTTAAAGATTTTAGCTTTAATTTTATAAAATGATTTAGTCATCATAATCTTCATTTTGCAAAAGAAAACAATATCTCAGAAAGACTTATTCAAAACCATTAACCAAACCAAAAAAAGAAGCCGAGTTCCATTTTTAATTCACAAATATGCCGCTAACTTCTCCCTTAAGACAGTTTAAAATCAGTATTTCCACGAGTAATAATGTATTGTGCCTAAAATACATGTTTTCTAAATAGGTATCTAACAACATGTTTTATAAATAAGTATTTTAAGTATTATAAAGCTTAAATACAGATAATAGGGCTCTAAAAGAACTGTCAGTGTAGTCCAGGACACACAAAACTAAACATACAAGAGTGGGCTTACAGTTGTGAGTATGTGAAACAGAGTTTATTCTTGTATTAACTAGTGGCTCAGTGCACGAAATTCGTGCATGGGGGTGGGGAGGGGGTTCCCTCAGCCCAGCTTGCACCCACTCCAATCGGGGACCCCAGAGGAATCAGGCCTAAACTGGCGGTCGGACATCCCTCTCGCAATCTGGGACCACTGGCTCCTAACTGCTCACCTGCCTACCTGTCTGATCGCCCCTAACTGCCTCTGCCTGCCTGCCTGATTGCCCCTAACTGCCTCTGCCTGCCTGATTGCCCCTAACTGCCTCTGCCTGCCTGATGGCCCCTAAGTGCATCTGCCTACCTGCCTGATTGCCCCTAACCCCTCTACCTGCCTGCCTGATTGCCCCTAACTGCATCTGCCTGCCTGCATGATCGCCCCTAACTGTCCTGCGCTGCCGACCGGATCTCGCCCCCAACTGCCCTTCCCTGCCAGCCTGATTGCCCCCAAATGCCTCTGCCTGCCTGATCACCCCTAACTGCCCTTCCCTGCCAGCCTGGTTGCCCCCAACTGCCCTCCCCTACCTGCCTGATCTCACCCCCAACTGCCCTCCCCTGCCGGCCTGATCGCCCCTATCTGCCTCTGCCTCAGCGCCCACCACCATGGCTTTGTCTGGAAGGAAGTCGGCTGTCCAGAAGATGGCTGGTTGACCTGGTCTAAACAGTATATTAACCTTTTATTAGTATAGATAGATTATATAGGATAGGATTGCTTAAATGGGGGGAGTGGGGAGCCTTTTTCAGCAGGAGGAGATGCTCTTGGCAGACAAAAACACATAATCCCTATATTTGGACTGATAGACAGCCATATGCACTATACTGCCAAATCGGTCATTAAAAAATTGAACCGCTTTCTTACACCTTACACCAAACAGCTGTTACCCTTAAAACCCCTCCTCAGCCCCCACCTTAGGTTCCACCTTCGCAGTTCACCCAGATTAGGTTCAGATTGGTTGGTTTCTATGCCAGTAAGCATCAAAAACTCCACCTTCTAGGCAGCCATTGGCTCCACACACTTCACCCAGATTTGGTTCTGACTGGCCGGTTTCTATGCCAGTCAGCGTCAAAAGCTCTGCCTCCTAGGCAGCCATTGGCTCCTGGCACTTCATCCAGATTTGGTTCTGATTGGTCTGTTTCTGTGCCAGTCAGCATCAAAAGCTCCACCTCCTAGGCAGTCATTGGCTCCTCATACTTCACCCAGATTTGGTCCTGATTGGTCGGTTTCTATGCCAGTCAGCATCTCCAGGCATGATCAAAGAGACGGGGCTGGTCAGCAGCCCCGCAGAGGCCCAGAGAGAAACAAATGCACAGCTGCTGGTGAAGCCAGGGGAGAAAGAGGCAACGGCTGATCAACAGCTGCCACTGAGGTTGCAGATCAGACCCTGCCTATCTCTATGCAGGCCTCTCTCTCCGGGCCTGATCCGTAGCCCCCTTGGCAGTTAGTGCTGGCTCGCTGCTCCAGCACTGGCTGCAGTCAGCACTGGGTCGCCATGGCAACCCAGCACTGACTTCCGTATCAGGTTGAGTCTTTGGTCGTTAAGGACGCTGGCTCTTTATACATACAGATTATTGTATTACTTGTTTGTATTACAACTGTAAACCTACATTTGCCCACTCCTGTATAATTGTACCCACCCCTGTATAATTGTACCCACAGTAGAAAGTGTTAGAATCTGAAAATGAAGTGACAAAGTATAATGCCAATTTAGAAACACAGAATTTCTTTCAAAGCTCAATGAGAGGTGAAAGTGGAGAAAAAAAAATGCCTGAGGACATATTCCTTATAAAAGACCTTTAAGGATAGAAGGACTCTGGATATGAGTTGGTGGGGTTTAACGGGAAGGGCATTCTACACATAAACACATAGAGTGATGAACATGTTAAGTGTAATAGGAATCAGAAAATATGATTCATTTTGGCTAGAGCTTAAGAGCATTTTAATAAAAATGAAACACTGAAATTTCATACCAACTAATTTCAAAATGAGTTGCTGATTCGTTGACTTATTTGCTACTGAAACCAAGTCTCAGTGTAGCCCAATGCATTCATGGCATAGAATCAAAACTCCTGGAGATGATGCTTTCATTGTATACTTTATGACAGAATACCTGCAAAACTAAAGACATTCTACTCATTCTAAACACCTTTTTCCCCTTATCCACCACTCCGTGTCTTTCTTATTTTACCAACACAATGTATGTCAAATCTGTACCAGTTCACACTCTCAATACCTGGCAGGGGAGGGCAGTTGGGAGAGACCAAACCGGCAGGAAAGGGCAGCTGGGGGCGAGATCAGGCCTGCAGGGGAGGGCAGTTGGGGGTGAGATCAGGCTGGCAGGGGAGGGAAGTTAGGGACAATCAGAGGTAGTTAGGGGCAATCAGGCCAGCAGGGGAGAGCAGTTAGGGACAAGATCAGGCCAGCAGGGGAGGGCAGTTAGTGGCGATCAGGCAGGCAGGCAGGCAGAGGAGTTAGGGGCAATCAGGCAGGCAGGCAGGTGAGCAGTTAGGGGCTAGTGGTCCCAGATTGTGAGGGATGTCCACCAAGGGGTCCCCAATTGGAGAGGATGCAGGCTGGGTTGAGGGAACCCCTCCACCTCCGTGCACAGATTTATGCACCGGGCCACTAGTATGTATATAAAAGCCAAGCAACTGGAATGACCAAAACGACCAGTTGCTATGACGCGCATTGTGGCCAGCCAACTGGCCCAATAGGGGGGTGGCCCCTCCCCCAAATCGGCCCCCAACACTCCAATCAGGGGCAGGGCCGGCCAACCATCTGTGGCCCCTCAGATCGGCTTGGCTGGCCCCACCCAACATCGGCCTCCCCAGTCTGATCAGGGGTGGGCCAGCCAGCCAACTCCTGCATCCCCTCTCCCCACACCGGCCTGGCCCAAGCGGCCCCCATCGGGGGGGACCAGCTGGACCCCACCCATGCATGAATTTGTGCACCTGACCTCTAGTTATTAATAAAATAAACTATTATAACTTTATTATATTCATTATAATTAGCTTGGAAATTTTTACATTGGAAAAGATTGCATAACCTACTGACAGACAAAATGACATTCCTTCATCTCAACTATATCTAGAACACCCAGATTTCACTCCTATCTGTGACACAACCTGTTAACTTTTCACAGAACTAGGGGGAAAATAATGAACACAAACTGAATGTTTCCTATATGCTAGACATTCTTCTAAGAAGTGTGTAACATAAAATCTGTTTTATAGATGAGAAAACAAGCACAGAGAGTTTAAGTAATTTAGCTAGTCAGAAGCAGAGCCAGGGACTGTAACCCCACAGAGCTTGGATAAAATGTCCATTTAACCTCTATGTTTTTCAGCTTTCAGTAATCTATAATAATGAAAGTGTAATATGCTAATTAGACTGAACATCTGAATGACCTTCCAGATGTCCTTCCGGATGACCTTCCAGACGAAGCCAGGGCTGCAAGGGCTGAGGCAGCTGCTGCAGCTGCATGGGCCAAGGCAAGCCGTGCAGCTACAAGGGCTGAGCCCCTTGCACAAATTTCATGCATCAGGCCTCTAGTATATCATAAAAGCAAGCTGCAAAAGATTCAAACTGTTTTCAAGTAAATAACTCAACTGTATCCCAGAACAGAGGTCAAGAAAATTCATCCATAATAATAAAAGAGTAATATGCTAATTAAACCAGACAGCCTTCCGGATGAAGCCAGGCTGCAAGGGAAGCCTGGATTCCAGGTGCCGGAGGAAAACCGGTGCTGGCAGCCGGGGGAAGAAAGGCCTACTCTTGCACAAACTTCGTGCATCTGGCCTCTAATAAGTATACTAGAGGCCCAAAGCACAAAATTCGTGCAAGGGGCTCGCCCTTGCAGCCCCGTCGGCTCTCACAGCCCCACCTTCTGGAAGGTCATCTGGACGGTCACCCAGAATGTTGTCTGGACGGTCGTTCTGCTGTTCGGTCTAATTAGCATATTAGCTCTTTTATTATACAGGATACTGAACCAGGCATGCAAAAAAGTGAGAAAACCTAATTCATATGAAGAGAATAATCAATCAAATTTATGTTAGATATTAATACATGTTACAGCCGTGGGCAAACTACGGCCCTCAGGAGGGATCTGGCCCGTTTGAAATGAATAAAACGATTGAAAAAAAAGATCATACGCTTTTATGTAATGATGTTTACTTTGAATTTATATTAGTTCACACAAACACTCCATCCATGCTTTTGTTCCGGCCCTCCGGTCCAGTTTAAGAACCCATTGTGGCCCTCGAATCAAAAAGTTTGCCCACCCCTGTGTTAGAATGAATACAGAAAGGCATTGAAATAGTTATTCTGGCTCTAACCGGAGAGCATCGGCCTGCGGATTGAAGAGTCCCAAGTTTGATTCTGGTCAAGGGCATGTACCTTGGTTGCGGGCACATCCCCAGTAGGGGGCGTGCAAGAGGCAGCTGATCGATGTTTCTCTCTCATCGATGTTTCTAACTCTCTATCCCTCTCCCATCCTCTCTGTACAAAAATAGGACGGACGGACGGACGGAAGGAAGGAAGGAAGGAAGGAAGGAAGGAAGGAAGGGTTATTCTGCCCTGCTGGTGTAGCTCAGTTGGTTGCAGTGTTATCCCAGACACCAAAAAGTGGCAGGTTCAATTTGCTGTTAGGGTACATACCCAGGTTGTGGGATCAATCCTCAGTCAGAGCACATATAGGAAGCAAACAATTGATGTTTCGCTCTCTCTCTCATCAATGTTTCTCTCTCTCTCTCCCTCTGTCTCTCTAAAATCAATTTTTAAAAAGTTATTCTAACTGTATTCCATACACCCAAAACACTGAGGACAGAATATACTTCTATAGATAAAAACTACAATGTTTAATGTGAAAAGTAAACTAGATGAAATTAATGGCAAACTGATGCTGCGGAAGAGAAAAAGTGGATCTAAAAAAACTGAAAAGCACATAAGTGAGCTGTGATACAATTTCAAGTGATCTAACATACAAATAATTGAAACATCCAATGAAGAAGGGCAGAAAAATATTTGGAGAAATAATTTACAAACAATGAAAATCACAAACCCACATATGCATGAAGCTCAACAAATCCCAAGAACAACAAATGTGAAGAAAAATTCACCAAGGCACATTATAATTAAACTAGAGGCCCGGTGCATGAAATTTGTGCCCCGGGGGTGGGAGGGGGGTTGTCCCTCAGCCTAGCCTGCACCCTCTCCAATCTGGGATCCCTCTCATAATCCAGGAATGCTGGCACCCAACTGCTCGCCTGCCTGCCTGCCTGCCTGATTGCCCCTAACGGCTTCTGCCTGACAGCCTGATCACCCCCTAACCACTCCCCTGCCAGCCTGATTGATGCCTAACTGCTTCCCTGCCGGCCCAGTCACCCCTAACTGCCCTCCCTTGCCAACCCAGTCACCCCTAACTGCCCTTCCCTGCCAGCCTGGTCACCCCCAACTGCCCTCCCCTGCTGGCCTGGTCACCCCTAACTGTCCTCCCCTGCAGGCCTAGTTGCCCCCAACTGCCCTTCCTTGTAGACCTGGTCCCTCACTACTGCCCTCCCCTGCAGGCCATCTTGTGGTGGCCATCTTTGACCACATGGGGGTGGCCATCTTGTGTGTTGGAGTGATGGTCAATTTGTGTATTACCTCTTTATTATACAGGATAACTCAAAATCAGTGAGAAAAGAAAATCTTGAAAGCAGCCAGAAGAGCTCTGGCTAGATGCGTCGGTTGGGAACTTCATCCCATGCACCAAAAAAGGTGTGGTTTGATCCCCACTTGGAAGTATACAGGAGGCAACCAACTGATGTTTCATCTCTCTCACTCTCTTTCTCCCTGCTCCTCTCTCTAAAATCAATAAACATATCCTCAAGTGAGGATTTTAAAAAAAAAGCAGCCAAAAGAAAAAAAGATATATATTACAAATAGAGTAATTAAGATAAAAATGACAACAGACTTTTTTCATTAAAAATAAAGCAAATAAGCCTGGCCAGCATGGCTCAGTGGTTGAGTGGCAACCTATGAACCAGGATGTCACAGTTTGATTCCAGGTCAGGGCACATGCCTGGGTTACAGGCTCAATCCCCAGTAGGGGGAGTGCAGGAGGCAGCCAATCAATGATTCTCTCTCATCATGTTTCTATCTCTCCCCTGCTCCCTTCCTCTGAAATCAATACAAATATACTTTTTTAAAAAAAAAAATAAAGCAAATAAAAAGACAAAGTAACAATATCTTATAGACACATAAGGATAAGATAAAAGCAAACAGTTGTAATTACTCCTACTTAACTTTTGCATTTGGGAGGTAGAACTTTTACAGTTACACATACATGATCTTACTTATTTCCCCAAAATATATTTTTAAATAGGTGTATTAATTCAACTTTATAAACTATTTCTGGGAGAAGTTCAGTAACTTGCCCAGGTCACACAAAGCTACTAAATGGTTCCAAATTAGCTCTTCTGAGTCCACAATGAACAACGCCAGAATAGCCATACTTCACACAATAGGCCAAAGCATAAAATAAACTTGAATGATTTTTTCATCAAATGCATTCTGGAAGAATGGCATTTTTAAAGAATTACTTAAAAATACACAGTCCTGCCGAAACCGGTTTGGCTCAGTGGATAGAGCGTCGGCCTGCGGACTGAAAGGTCCCAGGTTCGATTCCGGTCAAGGGCATATACCTGGGTTGTGGGCACATCCCCTGTAGGAGATGTGCAGGAGGCGGCTGATCGATGTTTCTCTCTCATCGATGTTTCTAACTCTCTCTCTCTCTCTCTCTCCCTTCCTCTCTGTAAAAAATCAATAAAATATATTTAAAAAAGAAAAAAGAATGGCTACCATCAATAAATCAACAAACAAGTGCTGACAAGGATTTGGAGAAATGGGAAATCTAGTACACTGCTGGTGTGAATGCAGAGTGATGCTGCCACTGTGAAAAACAGTGTGGAGTTTCCTCAAAAATTAAAAAATAAAACTGCTGTTTGACCCAGTGATTCCACTCCTGGGAATATATCCTAAGAATCCTGAAACACCAATCAGAAAGAATACATGTACCCCTATGTTCACAGCTGTGTTACTTACAAGAGCTAAAAACTGGGAACAGCCCAAGTGCCCATCGGTTGATGAGTGGATAAAAAGCTGTGGTAGAGAACCAAGATGGCTGCATAGGTAAATGCCTGTACTTGCTGCCTCCCACAACCACATCAAAACTACAACCAAAAGACAAAACGGATATCATCCAGAACCACAGGAAGGCTGGCTGAGTGGAAGTCCGACAACTAGAGGGAAAGAGAAAAGCGCATCTAGACTGGTAGGAGGTGCGGAAGAGTGGAGGTACGGAGGCTGGCGAAACGGGCTGGCAACTGGGTACGCTGTGGTCTTTTTCAATCGGGGGGAGATACAAACTCCCGACTCCTCTGAACTCCAGTGCCGGGCGAGACTCTGGGGACCCAGACACATATGGGGAGAAACTGGACTGTCTGGCATCGGGCTGGAACACAAGGGCAGCTTTCTCTCAGAGGTGCTTGCAGCGTTCATTGTTCCTGCAAAAGGACACAGAGACCCAGAGACCCAGAGACCTATCAGGGCAGGGCTGACGGGCAACCATTGCTGTTTGCACCACCCAGTGATTCCCTGAGACCACACCCCACCCAATTTATAACCCCACCCAACCTGTGTGCATCAGCTTTTGCATATGAATGGCCTGGCCTTCTGCAACCTAACCTAACAAACTGCAGCTAGGTCAAAGAACCCCAGAACTTCCAAAAGAAGGCCTAAGGCTCATCAGCAGCCAGCACTGCTTCACAGCTGCGCCTCATCTGGGCACCTCCAAAGCCCAAAGAGGAGGAATCTGCAGATCTCTCTGTAGCTCCTACTGGGTGGCCTCAGGGAATGGCTGACTTTGCACCTCCTTGGAGATCCAAGAACCAGTGTACCCAGTGGTCAAAGTGAAACCACACCAGATGACAACTCTTCAGATCCATAAGAGACACACTCAGGGGCAGACTCAGTGAGCACCAAAGCCCGACTGAAGCAAGTCCTGCCCCATAAGGGTGTTTCCAGCACTTCAGTTCTCCCATTGTAGACACAACTGGTCCTCACAGCCAATTGGTCTGGAGGTCAATTCCTCTCATTGATACCAACAGCAATCAAGGCTTAACTACAACAAGACTGTGCACACAGCCCACAAATGGGTGCACCAAGGCATCCACCTCAGGTGACTGGGAAAGCTGAGCCACTGGGCCCTATGGGACACCTAGCACACAAGCCACTCTATCAACACAGGAAAGCAGCCAAAATGCGGAGACAAAGAAACATGTCACAAATGAAAGAAATGGAGGAAAGCAAAATATTAGATGTATAGTTCAAAACCACGGTTATAAGGTTACTCAAGAATCTTCTAGAAACCTCCAAGAAATTTAGTGAGACCCTCAAGAATATGAAAAAGGACCAACTAGAAATTAATCATACACTGACTGAAATAAAGAATAACATACAGAAATCGAATAGAAGACTAGAGGATCGCAAGAATCAAGTCAAAGATTTGAAATATGAAGAAGCAAAAATACACCCAAATGGAAAAGCAAAAAAAAAACAAAAAAATCCAAAAATACGAAGATAGTGTAAGGAGCCTCTGGGACAACTTCAAGCATACCAACATCCGAATTATGGGGGTGCCAGAAGAAGAGAGAGGGCAAGATATTGAAAACCTATTTGAAGAAATAATGACAGAAAACTTCTCCTACCTGGTCAAAGAAATAGACTTACAAGTCCAGGAAGCGCAGAGAACCCCAACCAAGAGGAATCCAAAGAGGACCACACCAAGAGACATCATAATTAAAATGCCAAGGGCAAAAGACAAAGAGAGAATCTTAAAAGCAGCAAGAGAAAGAAACTCAGTTACCTACAAGGGAATACCCATACGACTGTCAGCTGATTTCTCAACAGAAACTATGCAGGCCAGAAGGGAGTGGCAAGAAATATTCAAAGTGATGAATGCCAAGAACCTACAACCAAGATTACTTTACCCAGCAAAGCTATCATTTAGAATTGAAGGTTAGATAAAGAGCTTTACAGTTAAGGAAAAGCTAAAGGAGTTTATCACCACCAAACCAGTATTACATGAAATGCTAAAGGGTATTCTTTAAGAAGAGGAAGAAGAAGAAAAAGGTAAAGATAAAAATTATGAACAATAAAGTGACAACAAATACATATCTATCAACAAGTGAATCTAAAAATCAAGTGAATAAAAAATCTGATGAACAGAATAAACTGGTGAATATGATAGAAGCAGGGGCATAGAAAGGGAGTGGACTGACAATTCTCAGGGGGAAGCGGGGGTGGGGGGTGGGGGAAGAGACTGGACAAAAATCGAACACCTATGGACGAGGGGAATGCGGGGGGCGGGGGGGTTGGGTAAGGGCATGGGGTGGGGTGGGAACCGGGTGGAGGAGAGCTATGGGGGGAAAAAGAGGAACAACTGCAATAAACTGAACAATAAAGATTTATTTAAAAAATATATAGCAATACTCTTCTAAATATATCTAAAGATTCAATGTAACCTCTATTGAAATCATAAGTGGCTTTTTGCGGAAGTTGAGAAGTTGATCCTAAAATTCATAGTAAAATAAAAGGGACCAAGAATAATCAAAACAATGTTGGCGGAAAAAAATAGATGTACCTCTGGTTATAAAGTAAGTATTGGGTGCCCTAACGGGTTTGGCTCAGTGGACAGAGTGTCGGCCTGCGAACTGAAGGGTCCCAGGTTCGATTCCAGTCAAGGGCATGTACCTTAGTTGTGGGCACATCCCAGTAGGGAGTGTGCAGGAGGCAGCTGATCAATGTTTCTCTCTCATCGATGTTTCTAACTCTCTATCCCTCTCCCTTCCTTTCGGTAAAAAATCAATAAAATATATGTTTAAAAATAAAATAAGTATTGTAAAATAATGTACAATATTGTGACTATAGTTAATACTGTACATTGTGTGTTTGAAAGTTTCCAAGGTTAGATCTTAAAAGTTCTCACAAGAAATACACTTTGCAATTATAATATGATGACACGTTAACTAGATTTAGTGTGATGATCATTTTGCAATATTTACTAATAGCAAGTTTCATATTTGACATTTCTTTTATTATTTCATCAACTCCTTTACTCTTTTGCAGTTGCCCAAAACCTAGCAAAGCACTATATATCATTACTTAAGTATTTTTTCAGATCCACCGTTTTCAGATTTTTAAAGATGAATAATTTTTCTTAAAAGCATTTTACAAGAAATAGCATGTCTAAAATAAGTGGCTTATAGTAATAACCAACTTTCCTCTAGAAGGCTCTAAGAACAACTGACGAAAAAACACAGATGACCGGAAACCCTGAAGCTACTGATTTAAAACTAGTGACCTGGTGCAAGGATTCATGCACACTGAAAGGAAATTAATTAGAAGGTAGCTGGTGGGGCAGGACTGGGCGAGATGGGCTGGAGCTAACCTCCTGTGATCCCTCCCTGGCCAGCTGCACCTGGGGTGGCGCCATGGCTCAAAGGGCATCTGCAGAGTGAGCAGGGTCCCTCCGGCAGGTGGGGTCCCTCGGCCTGGCCTGTGGGGATCTGGCCAAAACCAGTTCTCCGACATCCCCCGAGGGGTCTCGGAGTGCAAGAGGGCACTCTGCAAAGTTGCTGTCGTACAGGGTGTGGAACGCAAACACAAGTGTGCAGTAAACCATATTCAGGGCCAACAGTGCCCCAGCATCAACATAATCCACTGCCGAAGGTGGAATCGCGCAGCCCCGTGAGGAATCGGGCTCCCTTCTCTCTGGTTTTTGGGTGCGTCATTTCCTTTGATTAATTCAATTCTTCTTTGTCCTCCCAAAATGTTACTTTTAAGTTATTTTCTAATTTATCCTTTTTAAAAAAATAGTTAAAAGACTGAGAATAAAGTACAGAATCTAGGCCATCATGAAAATCAGTCAAGGGTTTGTACTCTATTTCTTAAGAGTAAATTTTTACTTGGCTTTGAAAGGTCATAATAGCTCTGATTCAATTTAATCACCATTAAGGTTCCAATTAAAATTCAAATAATGTTTTTAATTCTTCCATAAATTCTGTGTTTCAAATGCATTTTTTTCTTGTAATCTTCCAACAATATCTGAGGTAATATTACTTTAATTTTATATATAGGTGAATTATCTATATAAGTACTAAATAAATAATAGCTGAGATCAGAATCCATAAACTCTGACATTCTCCACTATATATTCCTACTTACTAGCTATTTAATACTCAAGTTTCTTGGGGATTAGTTACTCTCTACCACACTGGCTGTTGCAGGGATTAAGTCAAGTAATACATGTAAAATGCTTGGTCCAGAGTCAGCCACATAAAAGTGGCCAACAATATTAGCTATCATTACCAATATATGACAGCTGCTTCTATAAAAATGTTCACTCCTTAAAAACTTCTCAAAGATAGTGAAGAAATGAAACCATATCTGAAATGCACTTTTGTGAAAAAGTTGAATTATTTACTTAGTAATTATTAGAATGCTAAAAATCCTGAGAATAATAATACTCAGCTGTAAGAATATACTTAAATTCTGAAATCAATCCATAATAATGAGTATTTAAATTGGTTCAAATTTGTTCACTATTCTAAAAATAAGTGCACAGATCCTACAAACTTAGCCACTTAACATTCTCAGAATACTAAGAAATAAAAATGGTGGTTTCAAAGGGTATACATATGTTCATTTTAGATGTTGATAACTTTGACAACTTTATAATCTTTTCTAAATTTTTAACGGCCCATAAACTAAGAGAATTAACTATTTTAAACATGTTGCAAATGTTTCTTAGTTTGCAATTCCTGTCTTTTGACTCTGTTAATGATGAGTTGTACTATTAGAAATTTAAAGTATTTTATATAGGCAAATTTATCAATCATTGCTGTGACAATTTCTAAGTTTGGTGTAAATACTAAGACTGGCCTTCCCTATTCTAACATTTAAATATATCAGCCCTAATCGGTGTGGTTCAGTTGGTTGAGTGTTGCCCTGTGCACCAAAAAGTCACTGAGTCTGATTCCCAGTTAGGGTCCACACAGGAGGCAGCAGACTGATGTTTCTTTGTCTCCCTCTGCCTTCCTTTCTCTCTAAAATCAATAAGAAAAGCCCTAGTTGTTTTTGCTCAGTGGTTAGAGTGTTGGCCTGTAGACTGCAGGGTCCTGGGTTCAATTTTGGTCAAGGGCATATACCTTGGTTTCAGGCTTGATCCCTGACCCTTGTCAGGGTGTGTGCGGGAGGCAACCAATTGATGTAACTCTCTCTCACATCCATTTCTCTCTCTCTGTCTCTCCCTCTCCTTCCACTCTCTCTAAAAATCAATGGAAAAATATCCTTGGGTGAGAATTAAGAACAACAACAAACACACACACACACACAAAAAAACACACACAAAAAACAAACAAACAAAAAGTCAATGGAAAAATATCTTCAGGTGAGGATTAGTAAAAAACAAAACAAAAAATCTGTAAGAACATATTTAAAATAAATAATAAAATATGCTTATTTTTCCTTCTAGTTTATACTGAAGAATTAGAACTATTTAGATTTTATTCTGTTATAAGATATAAAGTACTGATTTGTGTGTTTTTATCCAAGTGACATTCTTTCTTCTTGACCTTTATCAAAGTCACCTTTTAATGAAGTACTAGTCACATGAGCTCCTTCTGTAGGAAACAGACTCATCCTTTTTAAATTTAACATCCTTTAAAAAAATGTTTTTATTGATTTCAGAGAGAAGAAAAAGAGAGAGAGAGAGAGAGAGAGAGAGAGAAACATCGATGAGAGAGAACCATTGATTGACTGCCTCCTGCATGCCTACTAGGGATTGAACTGAGACATGTGCCCAGACCGGGAATCAAACCATGACTTCCTGGTTCATAGGTTAACACTCAACTACTGAGCCACACTGGCTGGGGCTTAACACCCTTTTTAAAAATTATACATGTATATATTTTTTTATTAATTAAAAAAAGGGAGAGGGAGAAAGGGATAGAAACACCAATGATGTCATTGATTGGCTGCCGCCTGCACACCCCCTACTGGGGATGGAACCCGCACCCTGGACATGTGCCTTGACTGGGAATCAAATAGTGATCTCCTGGTTCATAGGTCAATGCTCAACCACTGAGCACGCCGGCCGGGCTTAATATACTTTTTATTTATTTATTTTTATTATTTTATTTTATTTTTTATTTTAATTTTTTAACATCCTTTTTAAATGTACTATCTTGACTACCAAAAAAATGTACACATCGTTCTTAGAGAAAAACATAAAATTTTAATCACCTTCTTCTCTATGTCTATCTACAGGTCAGTTTATTCTGTTAAATGAGGAATGAGGGGTGTATACTTTAAAACTAACATGTTGTTAGGCTCATTGGACATAAGTTTTCTAATAATTAGATGTTATATAAGGGTCATGAAGATTGCTTTCAATAATGAGAAAGATTATAATAACCTCTGCCATAATGCCATAAACATTTTTTCAGTTAATGTTCTGTGTGGATTTTGTTTGTTTGTTTGTTTTTCATTGTTTTTATATTTTATATAGTGTTGACTTTAGATTCAGTACCATTTTATTTTATTTTATTTGCACAGGTACTAAAGACAACCCAACATTTATTTCTGATGAGACTGCCGACTTTAAGTGTTTTTTATTTTACAATTGTCAACTGAAAGGAAATTGCTCTCAAAAAAGCAACTTTGCTCTCCTCATACCTAACATATTCATTCACCATGCACTATATACTATTTACTGAGTATTATATGCCAGGCACTATGCTGAGTCTAGCAACATGAAGATAAAAAGTACACCTCTGCCCTCAGGAAAGTATGAAACTAAGTAATTAATTATAATAAAATAAACAAAGCACTAGAAGTAAATATGTACAATGCAGAAAAAAACCCTGTACCTACTTGGTAGGGAAGGAAGATTAGAAGCTTTCAGGTGTAAGACTAAAGGGTAGGTATTATGGTACAGTAATATTATTAGCAAAGGCATAGACATCTCAGAAAGTGATTTCTGGTTCAATGTTACTGAAATGGAAAGTACCAGAGAGGGGTAACAAGAAGCTATAGAGGACAATATGGTAGACAAAGATAAATTTATATTGGGATACTTGGAGTCTGAGGTGTCTGTGGGACACCCTAACATCCATTTACCTTTTTCAATCAACGTTGTAAAAGATAAAAAAGTAACCTGGAGATTGGTGATACTATATACAGAAACAGAAGGGGGAAAAACCCCACATTTAGATTGTGTAGACATTTCATTTTGGAAAGAATAGATCTATCTCTCTCTTGCAGAAACCAGAAACACCAATCAGAAAGGATATATGCACCCCTATGTTCATAGCAGCACAATTCACCATAGCTAAGATCTGGAAACAGCCTAAGTGCCCATCAGTAGATGAATGGATTAGAAAACTGTGGTACATCTACACAATGGAATACTATGCTGCTCTAAAAAGGAAGGAACTCTTACCATTTGCAACGTCATGGATGGAACTGGAGAGCATTATGCTAAGTGAAATAAGCCAGTCAATGAAGGAAAAATACCACATGATCTCACTCATTCATGGATAACAGAGACCATTATAAACTTTTGAACAATAATAGATACAGAGGCAGAGCTGCCTC
The DNA here is from genome assembly GCF_963259705.1 of Myotis daubentonii. Classification (NCBI taxonomy): domain Eukaryota; kingdom Metazoa; phylum Chordata; class Mammalia; order Chiroptera; family Vespertilionidae; genus Myotis; species Myotis daubentonii. Next base: position 90,142,110 of record NC_081840.1, read on the forward strand.
AAACAGATTGTCAAACTGCAGCGGGAAGGCCGGGGAGGGTTGGGGGGCAGGAGATAGGGGGGTAAGAGATCAACTAAAGGACTTGTATGCATGCATATAAGCATAACCAATGGACATAAGACACCGGGGGATAGGGGAGGCTAGCGGACTGTCTAGGGCGGGGGGATAAAATGGACACATATGTAATACCCTTTGTAATACTTTAAGCAATAAATAAATAAATAAATAAATAAATAATAAAAAAAAAGAATAGATCTAACAAACGTACTAATCACCTATTTCTCTATTTTCTCCAATGTCTATTTCTACCACAAAATGCTTCTAAAAGAAGACACATTAGATAACATATAAACACATATACACACAAATTGTGATGGGAATTAGAATGAAGACAAAGTGTTTTAACAACAAAAAGCATGCTCTCTTTACTAAGACATTGAAAACGTGTAACCCATCATGTTTCAATTTTCACTTTAGCTGCTAGGAAATCTAAGAACCAAATTCAATGCCTACAGCTGTAATCAGCTCATCTCTGAAATCTGATAATGTTTCCTTTCTTTAAGTAGTAGGTATTCAGTTGCTTATCACTATCTATGCTATTTCACATTTTATTCAGCCCTATAAGCCATATAAAACCCTTTAGATGCAATAAAATCATTTTTAAAAAACTGTTAATGCAAAGATGACTTGCAGTATTTGAAACAGCTTGTTTTACTAAGCAAATTAATCAGTAACAATGTTTATGAAGATAACTTGCTCAGTAAATCACTTCATCAAAAATAACAAAGATAAAGTATTTCAGAGGTCAAATTAATTTTTCAAATCAAATTTTCAAATGAGTGATATTCAAATTAAAGAACATAAATTAAAGAGCATACAAATATTAAATACAAAAGGGTCTAATGTCATGCATATAAAATTACTAATTTTGCATTATCAAATCTTTAAAACATAAAATGCCACATTAGTTTCTTTTTATAGGCAATTTATAGTTTACAATGATGCATGCATTTTCAGATTTCCAGCTATATTGGTCCCAAGTTAATCTATACCGTTTTTAAGTTATTTATTTAATGAGCATACAATATTTTCTTCTGTCCTTATATAGTACCACTTATACCTACTGAACATGAGTGTTCATGTTTCTGATTTAAGATATTTTAATATAATTTTCATTGTGTTATATTGAAAAATTAATATATTCAGGTTTGAGGTATATCAGATATATTGCACTAATCAACTGATTAAAAATTTCTTCTCTAGATACAAAAAAGTAAAAAATGGGAACCAAGTTGCTTTCTATGAAGCCAATCTTCAGTCTCATTCACTTAAGAGAAACTCTTATCAGCATCTGATATCCAGTGTCTTGAAATCTGTTATGTTTCAGGATTTTGGGGGTTTGTTTGTTTGTTTCAAGCAGGTGTGGACATTAGAGTAATTGTGATAGAGAGCAAACAAACAAAATGCACTTTGACTTCTCCTACTTAAGAATTTCCAAGCCTTGGTGAGAGGAAAGAAACTCCAGGCAGAGCCAGTGGTATCCAGGAGTTGAGAAAATGGCCTAAGAGTCCAAGAAGACCAAGGTAATTAAGAGATCACAGAACAGAGCATCGAAAAGGAGAAAGCTGCATACAGTGAAAACCCAGGGAACTGGAGAATCCCTTTCCAGTATGATCACAACACCTTGCAAGGAAACTTCCCAAGAGAGGAGAAAGAACTATGTGAAAGAATTTGAGAGAACAAGTACCAGATTCTTACCTAAGACCAAGAACAGTGCCTGTTCCTAAGAGCTGGGCTATAAAAATTATTCCTCATAATTTACAGAGTATTTTGGTAGAATACATACAAAGGTATTAACACTCATGTAGATAGTAATTAGCCCTAGATGGACCCATTCAACAAATTGTAAAAGAACTGAAATGATCAAACTGTTTCAAGGCAATTTAATAGCACCCCCCCCCCAAAAAAAGCTCAAGGGTTAATACAAAATTATTTAATAACTAAGAAGGTAAAATTCACAATATCAAACCATCCAGAGATTACTCAACATACAAAGAAGCAAGAAAACAATCCAGGATGAAGAGAATAATCAGCTGATTGAAACTGATGCAGATTTGACAGATGCTTGAATGAGCAGAGAACTATTGTTACTTTAATGGTATTTTGTAAACACAATAATTAATACATATTGACAATATAACTTGCACACATAATTTAACATATACAAAATGAACTAGATGAAAACTATAATGTCTGAGATGAAAAATAAACTGGCTGACTGCATACAGCAAAAGAAAAGAGTAGTGAACTTGAAGACATAGAAATAGAAACTATCCAAGATAAAACAAAGAGAATAAAAAAATTAAAAGAATGTCAGTTGTTTTCCTGCTATGAGACTTTCCAATATACTAATAATACTTTCTAATAACCTAATCTAATATTATAGTTACTAAAGCACTCATAAATTTCAAAAAGGGATGGGAGAACTAAGTAGGGGAAAATAGCTAAAATTTTCCCAAACTTTATGAAAACTATAAACCCACAATCTAATAAGCTCAATGAACGCCACGCAAAAAAATATTTTTAAACTATACTCAGCACATATTGCTCAAAACTAGTAATGAAGAGAAAAATCTTAAAGGTAGCCAAAAAATGAAAATGATGTAAACATAAAGTAAGATAGCAGAGTTCATATCAGAAACAGTACGAGCACAAAGACAGCAGAATAAAATCTTTAAGGGACCAAAGAAAAAAAGCTACCAATCTAGAATAGTAATAAACAAAGCAAATCTTTCAAAAAAAGAAGGCAAAATACATTTCACACAGACAGGATCATAAAGAATCCATCATAAGATCATCATCACAGAACAAAAGTATCCTTCAGATAGAAACAAAATGATAATGGATGGAAGGAAATATCTGTCTCTGCAAAGAAATGAAGAATGCAAGAAATAGTGCTATACGGGTAAATATATGTTTTTATCTTATTTTAAAGTCTTTAAAAAAATAACCATTTAAACAAAATAAAATAGTGTAGGTTTTACAACATGTATAAGAAAATGACCGAAAAAGCATAAAAATTGAGGTGAGAAATGGAAGTACACACTTGTAAAGTTCTTATCCTATCTAATAAAGAGGGAATATGCTAATTGACTGCCCTGCCCTCAAAGATGGCAGCACCCACAGCCAATAAGGAGGGAATATGATAATTGACTGCCATGTCATCAAAGATGGTGGCACCCAGTCCCCTCAGCCCTGCGGGAGTGGCAAGGGGGCCCGGCCGCTCCGCGTGCCTGCCTCCGGAGACCTCTAGCCCCACCAGCCCCCCAGCCCCCCAGGGCCAGCCCGAGGCGCAGGCAAGCCTCAGATGTCAGCTGCACAGACAAGCCTCAGATGATGGCTGCCCAGCTGCCCAGGGTCACCCGAGGCTCAGGTAACCAGGCCCAGCCGAGGCTTACGCTGCCAATAGTGGCAGCAGCAGAGGTGTGCTGAGGTGTCACCTTTCCCCTGATCGCCAGGTTGCCTCCACCCCTGAGGGCTCCCGGACTGTGAGAGGGGGCAGGCTGGGCTGAGGGAAACCCCCTTCCAGTGCATGAATTTTCATGCACTGGGCCGTTAGTACAATATAAAAAGCAGTATAATATCACTTAGTAGTAGACACTGGAAGATTAGAGATGCATATTATAAATCATAAAGCAATCAATAAAATGATAAAACAAAAGAATATAGCTAGTAAGCCCACAAAGGACATAAAAAATGAATCATAATTTACTTAACTAATAAAAAGGCAAAAAAAGACAGAGAGGGGAAAATGGAAACTGAGAACAGATAAGCCAAATAGAACACAGAGCAAGATCACAGACTCAAACTTAACCAAGTCAATATGACATTAAATGTACATTATTCAGATCTCCATAACTAGTTATAGGCCTGAATTGAAACAGAATTACAAATAAGGAGATTGGATCAGTGAACAAAAAGCTTCCAAAAGAATAAAGTCCAGAACCAAATAACTTCAATGATTTTTTTTCCTTTTATTTTATTGATTTTTAGAGAGACAGGAAAGGAGAGAGGGAGGGAGAGAGGGAGAACATCAATGTAAGAGTGTATCATCAATCGGCTGCCTCCTGCACGTCCCCTCCTGGGGATCTGGCCTGCAACCCGGACATGTGCCCTTACCAAGAATGGAATCAGCATCTTTTTTGCTTGGGACAATGCCCAACTGGGCCACACTGGCCAGGGCTCACTGGTGAATTTTTAAAAGAATACATACCAGAAAACCAAGATGGCAACATAGGTAAACACCTATACTTGCTGCCTCTCACAACCACATCAAAATGACAACTAAAAGGCAGAACAACTAGCACCCAGAACTGTGGGAAAGCTGGCTGAGTGGAAGTTCAACAACTAGAGAGGTGAAGAAAGCGCACATTGAGACTGGTAAGAAGTGCAGAGGCACGGAAAGTGGTGGCACCTGGATGTGCTGCTCTTTTAATTAGGAGGGAGATACAAGCTCCTGCTTGCTCTGAACTACAGTTCCGGGCGAGATTCTGGGGGACCCAGACACATATGGGGAGAAACTGGACTGTCTGGCATTGGGACAGGAACATGAGAGCGGCTTTCTCTCAGAGGTACTTGCAGCGATCATTGTTCCTGCCCGAGGACCCCTCCGGAGCAGGGCTGACTGGCAGCCATTGCTGCCTGCTCCATCCAAGTGATACCAAGAGACCCCGCCCCAACCCCACCCAAGCTGTGTGCATCAGCTTTTGCATATGAATGGCCTGTCCTTTCTCCACCTAAAACCTGTCAAACTGCAGCTGGGTCAGAGAGCCCCAGAGCTTCCAAAACAGTGGTTCTCAACCTTGGCTGCACATCAGAATCACCTGGGAATCTTTTTAAAATCCTGATTTCTGGGCCTCATCCTCCAGAAATTCTGTTTCTTTGTTATGGGGTGGGGCCACAACATTAGTAACAAAGAAACAGAATTTCCGGAGGATGAGGCCCAGAAATCAGGATTTTAGAAAGATTCCCAGGTGATTCTAATGTGCAGCCAAGGTTGAGAACCACTGTTCCAAAAGAAGGCCCAAGGCCTGACAGCAGCAGCCTGCCTTGCTTCACAGCTGCGCCTCATCTGGACACTTCCAAACCCCATACAAAGAGGAGGAATCTGCAGATGTCTCTGTAGCTCCTGCTGGGTGGCCCCAGACAGTGGCTGACCTTGCATCTCTTTGGAGACCTAAGAGCCAGTGTACCCAGTGGTCAGAGTGGGTACCTGGAGGCTTTGAGTCTTTGCCTGATCTAATTAGTCAGAATCAGCATTTAAAACTGTCCTGAACTAGAGACTGGGAGGCATAGCAGATCTACCTTATACACAATCACAAACCCAAACAGGCAGGCAAAATGAAGAGATAAAAAAACAAAAAGACCCCAAATGTCCTACTCAGTTCAGCTCAGTGGATAGAGCATTGGCCTGCGGACTGAAGGGTCCCAGGTTTGATTCCGGTCAAGGGCACATGCCTGGGTTGCAGGCTCAATCCCACTGTGGGGAGTGCAGAAGGCAGCTGATCAATGATTCTCTGTCATTACTGATGTTTCTACCTCTCTCTCCCTCTTCCTTCCTCTCTGAAATCAATAAAAATATACTTTAAAAGAAATTTTAAAAAAACAACAATCCCCAAATAAAAAAACAAGAGAATTCTCCAGAAGAAGAGATAACTGAAATGGAGATAAGAAATGTACCAGACATAGCGAGTTCAGAACAATGATGACAAAGACACTCAAAAGCATGAGAAAAGACATAGTAACTATGAAGAATGAAATAGCACTAACAAAGAACACCGTGGAAGGAATACACAGCAGATTAGGGGAAGCCAAAGAAAGGATCAGTGAATCAAAAGATATGACAGAAAAAAATCACGCAATCAGAGAACCAAAAAGAAAAACAATTAAAAAACAGGAGGACAGCTTAAGGGAACGGTGGGACATGAAATGTAACAATATTCACACAATAGATGTACCAGAGGAGAAGAAAGTGAGCAAGGGACAGAGAACATTTGAAGAAATAATGGCAGAAAACTTCCCCAACCTGGTGAAAGAAAAAGTCACACAAGTGCAAAGGCACAGAGAGTCTCAAGCAAAAAGAACCTAAACAGGCCCATGCCCAGACACATCTTAATTAAAATGCCAAAAAGTAAAGACCAAGAGAGAATCTTAACCCTTTGCGGTCGTTTGTCTACTCTCAGCCACCAAAGCTTTTTTACGGTTCCGATCATATGTCTGCTCTCAGCCTCCACAGCAAGGAACCGTACGAATCTTAATTCTATTCATTCATGTATCAGTTCATAATTTCTCTGAAAGCTCTTAAGTGTCTAAGCGACCTTGTCACGAACCAAAACATTGCCCCGACAAATCAGAGATATCAAAACTCAATATAAACAAACGCGGTCGTTCCACACTCGCCATGCAAAACACCGTGGCGAGTCAGTAGCTTTTGAGAGTGAAGAAATCGACAAGCTTCAGAGATACTTCACAGAATTTCAAATAAAGCTTTACAAATTACGTTTAACTGTAATTAGGCATTCTCGCTTGTTAAGATATTTCAAAATAATACTCCAAAATGGCAAAAACAAAGTTACCGAAAGAAGTGTACTGCGAATCTGAAAGTAACGATGAAGAGTTTTATTTTGGCACCTTGAATACTGACTCTGACGTAGAAAGTGATAACGTTTGTAGTGATTCTACTAGTAGTGACGTAGTTCCAAAAAAGAATTAATAAATCTTGTTTATCCTTCATAATCTTGCATGTTATGTATCACTGCTCTTTCAATGGAAATTAATTCCGACCAGTACGACACCCATGTCCAAATTTAATATGACCGCAAAAGGTTAAAGGCAGCAAGAGAAAAGCAAACTGTTAACTACAAAGGAGTTCCCACATAAGGCTGACACCTGATTTCTCATCAGAAACTCAACAGGCAGAGGAACTGGCATGAAGTACTCTAGGTAATAAAAAGCAAGGATCTGAAACCAAAATTACTATATCGAGGCAAGATATCATTCAAAATAAATGGTAAAATAAAGAGCTTCACTGATTTTTTTTTTAAAGGGTTAAATGAATTTATCACCACCAAACCAGCAGTGCAAGAAATGCTAAAGGGACTGCTGTAATGAGAAGAAAAAATAGAGAAAGATGGGCATACAAAATTAAAATGGCAATCATTAAGTACCTATCAATAATAACCTTAAGTGGTAATGTAGACTGGTCTAGCTATTATGGAAAACAGTATGGAGTTTCCTCAAAAAATTAAATATGGATCTGCCATTTGACCAAGTGATCTCACTTCTAGGATTAAACTCTAAGAAACCCGAAACACCAATCAGAAAGAAGGTATGGCCAGCAGGGCATGGCTCTGGTTGAGCATAAATCTATGAACCAGGAGGTCACAGTTTGATTCCTGGACAGGCTAGATCCCTGGTGTTGGGCTCCCGGTGTGGAGCATAGGAGGCAGCCAATCAATGATTCTCTCTCATCATTGATGTTTCCCTCCCTCTCCCTTTCCTCTCTGAAATCAATAAAAATATATTTTTTGAAAAAAAGGAAGGAAAAGAAAGAAGATATGCATCCCTATGTTCATAGCAGCACAATTTTCAATAGCTAAGATCTGTAAACAGCCTAAGTGCCCATCAATAGATGGGTGGATAAAAAAGCTTTGGTACATTTATACCATGGAATACTATGCAGCAGTTAAAAAAAAAATCTCTTACTCTTTCAAACAGCATGGAGGGACCTAGAGAGTATTATGCTAAGCCAGTGGTTTTCAACCTTCTGGCCCTTTAAATACAGTTCCTCATGTTGTGACCCAACCATAAAATTATTTTCGTTGCTACTTCATAACTGTAATGTTGCTACCGTTATGAATCAATATAAATATCTGCTATACAGGATGGTCTTAGGCAACCCCTGTGAAAGGGTCGTTCGACTGCCAAAGGGGTCGCGACCCACAGGTTAAGAACAGCTGTCTAAGCAAAATATGCCAATCAGTGAAAGACAAGTATCACATGATCTCATTCATATGTGGAATCTAATGAACAAAATAAAGTGATGAACAAAATAGATCCAGAGACACAGAAGCATAGAACAGACTGTGGAATCTCAGAGGAAAGGCGGGGGGGGAGGGGGGGGTGATCAAAGAACTTATATGCATACATGCATGATTCATGGCACAGACAATAGAGTGGTGGAGACCTGGGGTTGGGGAGGAGGCGAGGGGGAGGAGTGGGAGGGGTGGAGGGCAGAGGGTTAGAAGTAGTCAATGGGGGAGGGGAAAGGGGACATGTAATACTTTCAACAATAAAGATTTAATTTAAAAAAAAAAAAGAACACTTATAATATTGTAAGGCTAACATTACCTGGTATCAAACAAAACAAAACAAAAAAAATCACAGGAAAATTACAGACTAGTATCTCTCAAGAATATAAATGCATAAACAATAAACAAAATTTTATGAAGGTCAGATAAAGAGCTTCACAGATAAGGAAAAGCTAAAGGAGTTCATCACCACCAAACCAGTATTATATGAAATGCTGAAAGGTATCCTTTAAGAAGAGGAAGAAGAAGAAAAAGGTAAAGGTACAAACTATGAACAACAAATATGCATCTATCAACAAGTGAATCTAAGAATCAAGTGAATAAATAATCTGATGAACAGAATGAACTGTTGATTATAATAGAATCAGGGACATAGAAAGGGAATGGACTGACTATTCTTGGGGGGGAAAGGGGTATGGGAGATGTGGGAAGAGACTGGACAAAAATCGTGCACCTATGGATGAGAACAGTGGGTGGGGAGTGAGGGCGGAGGGTGGGGCAGGAACTGGGAGGAGGGGAGTTATGGGGGGGGGGAAGAGGAACAAATGTAATAATCTGAATGATAAAGATTTAATTAAAAAAATAAAATAAAATAAACAAAATTTTAGCATATCAAATCCAACAATATATAACAATACCACAGGACCACTGAGCTTACTCCCAAGATTGCAGAGTTGAGTAAACATTTGAAAGTCAATGCTATAATACATCATATCAACAAATGAAAAAAGAAAAAAAAAAACATCTTTCCATCTTAACAAAAGAAGAAAAGTATTTGACAAACTTAACATCCATTCCTGCTGAAAAGTTTCAGCAAACTAGGAATGGAATGAAATGTTTTCAACATGATAAAGGTTATCTATGAAAAACCTATAGTTATATTGTATGGTAAAAAATTGCTTAACCAAGATAAAAAAAAACAAGACAAGGGAAACCAAGATGGCAGCATAGGTAAACACCGGAGGTTGCTGCCTAGCACAACCACTTCAAAAATACAACTAAACAACGGAACGGACATCATCCAGAACCACAGGAAGGCTGGCTGAGTGGAAATTCTACAAGACTCAGAGGAGGTGTGGTGCAGAAGTAAAATACAAAGGTGCGGAGGTGCATGCGGAGAGGGCTGGAGGCTGAGAACAAGATTATCTTTTTCAATTGGGAGGGAGCCTCAGGCTCTGAGCTCCAGTTCCGGGAGAGTCTCTGGGGACCCAGACTCATACGGGAGAAGCGGGACTGTCTGGCATCGGTCAGAACTCGAGAGCAGCTTTCTCTCGGAGATACTCGCAGCGATCGCCGGGGCCTCTGAGGGCAGGACTGAGAGCAGCCATACTGCTCGCTCCGCCCGCCCTGATGATCCCATGGGACCCTGCCCCGCCCAAGCCGTGCAAGGAGGCTTTTGCATATGAAAGGCCCGGCCCTTTGTAACCTGAAAATTACTTAACAAACTGCAGCTGCTCCAAGGCCCCAGGGCAACTTGCATTGCTTTACAGCTGGCTTCTGCTGGGTAGCCTCAGGCAGGGGCTAGATTAGCACCTCCTTAGATCCAAGAGCCAGTGTACCCAGTGGTCAGAGTGGTACCATCCAATTACAACTCAGATCCATAAGGGAAACACTCAGGGGGCAGACTCAGTGAGCACCAAAGCCCACTGAAGCAAGTCTTGCCCCATAAGGGTGTCTTCAGCACAGAAGTTCTCCCACTGTAGATATAGCTGATTCTCACAGCCAATTGGCCTGGAGGTCAAATCCTCCCAGTGTTACCTACAACAGTCAAGGCTTAACTACAAGACTGTGCACAAAGCCCACAAGGGGGTGCACCAAGAGTGTCCACCTCAGGTAATTAGGGAGGCTGAGCCACTGGGCCCTATAGGACACTTAGCACAGAAAGCCACTCTATCGACACAGTGAAGCATAAAAAATGCCGAGACAAAGAGACAGGACACAAATGACAGAAATGGAGGAAAGCAAATGACTGGATATAGAGTTCAAAACCACACTTTTAAGGTTTTTCAAGAATTTTCTAGAAACCGCCGATAAACTCAATGAGACCCTCAAGGAATCTAGTGAGACCCTCGATGTTGTGATAAAGGACCAACTAGAAATTAAGCATACACTGACTGAAATAAAGAATATTATACAGACTCCCAACAGCAGACCAGAGGATCGCAAGAATCAAGTCAAAGATTTGAAATACAAAGAAGCAAAAAACACCCACCCGGAAAAGCCAAATGAAAAAAGAATCCAAAAATACGAAGATAGTGTAAGGAGCCTCTGGGACAGCTTCAAGCGTACCAACATCCGAATTATAGGGGTGCCAGAAGATGAGAGAGAGCAAGATATTGAAAACCTATTTGAAGAAATAATGACAGAAAACTTCCCCTACCTGGTCAAAGAAATAGACTTACAAGTCCAGGAAGCACAGAGAACCCCAAACAAAAGGAATCCAAAGAGGACCACACCAAGACACATCATAATTAAAATGCCAAGGGCAAAAGACAAAGAGAAAATCTTAAAAGCAGAAAGAGAAAGAAAGTCAGTTACCTACAAGGGAGTACCCATAAGACTGTCAGCTGATTTCTCAACAGAAACTTTGCAGGCCAGAAGGGAGTGGCAAGAAATATTCAAAGTGATGAATACCAAGAACCTACAACCAAGATTACTTTATCCAGCAAAGCTATCATTCAGAATTGAAGGTCAGATAAAGAGCTTCACAGATAAGAAAAAGCTAAAGGAGTTCATCACCACCAAACCATTATTATATGAAATGCTGAAAGGTATCCTTTAAGAAGAGGAAGAAGAAAAAAAAGGTAAAGATACGAATTTTGAACAACAAATACACATCTATCAACAAGTAAATCTAAAAATCAAGTGAATAAATAACCTGATGAACAGAATGAACTGGTGATTATAATAGAATCAGGGACATAGAAAGGGAATGGACTATTCTTGGGGGGGAAAGGGGTGTGGGAGATGCGCAAAGAGACTGGACAAAAATCGTACACCTATGGATGAGGACAGTGGGTGGGGAGTGAGGGCGGAGAGTGGGGTGGGAACTGGGTGGAGGGGAGTTATGGCGGAAAAAAGAGGAACAAATGTAATAATCTGAACAATAAAGATTTAATTAAAAAAACAAAAAAACAAAAACAAGACAAGGATATCCACTCTCACCATTTCTATTTTACACTTTACTAGAGGTTCTAGTGAGTTTAAAAGGCAATAAAAATAAAGGAAAGGAAGATTAGAAAGAAAGAAGCAAAACAGTCTTTATTCACAGATGAGACTGTGTATGTAAAAAATGCAATGGAATCTACAAAAAGCTAATAGAACTAATGAGTTAATAAAGTTTTTAAAATACAAGGTTCATGGGCATAGGATATGAAAAAAAAATTAACTTTTCCAGCAGTCATAATTGGTGATAGTAAAACCAGCATTGTAATCTGATATTGTGTGTATAATGTGGGATAAAAAAATATACAGATCATGTATCACAGAAATATACACTTGAAACCTACATAATCTTATTAACTGATGTTACCCCAATAAATTTAATTTTTTAAAAAAGATACAAGGCTTAATATACAAAAATTAATTGTATTTCCTTACACTAGCAACAATCAGACACAAATATAAAGATGTCATCATTTACAAGAGCATCAAAAGTAGAAAATAGCCCTAACTGGTATGGCGCAGTGGATAGAGCGTAGGCCTGCAGACTGAAGGCTCCCAGGTTCGATTCCAGTCAAGGGCATGTACCTTGGTTGGGAGCACAACCCCAGTAGGGGGTGTGCAGGAAGCAGCTGACTGATGTTTCTCTCTCATTGATGTTTCTAACTCTCTATCCCTCTCCCTTCCTCTCTATAAAAAATCAATAAAGTATATATTAAAAAAAAATTTGTTTTAAGTAGAAAATATTTGGGAATAAGTAACAAAAAGACCTGTACATTAAAAACACTAATAGAGAAATTAAAGAAGCCCTATATTAATGGAGAAACATACCTTGTTCATGAGTCAGAGATTTCAATATTGTTAACTTTTCCCAAATTGACCTATAGATTCACCATAATCCCAATCAAAATCCCAGCAAGAAAATTTATCTTATTTATTTTAGAAATTGACAAGCTACATCTTAAAATTCATATGGGAATGTAAATGACATGGCATACTGCCCACCTCCAAAAAAAACCTTTGAAAAGGAAGAGCAAAGTTGAAGGGACAACACTACCTGATTTCAAGCTTTACTATCAAGTCACAATAAATTTAAAAAATCATTGTGGTACTAGCAATAACACAGACAAATAGATCACAGGAACAAAATAAGAGTCCAAAAATGATCCACACATACAAGTCAACTGAGTTTTGGAAAAACTACAAAGGCAATTCAATGGTAAGACAGGGCAGTCTTTTTCAGCAAATGGTGCTGGAACAATAGGATATCCATATCTCAAACCATATTTACAAAGTTAACTAAAGAAGGATCACAGACCAAAATATAAATCATAAAATTATAAATCTGCTAAAAGAAATCATAGAAGAAAATTTTTGTGACCTTGGGTTAGATAAAGATTTTAGATACAATACCAAAAGTATGAACCATAAAAGAAAAGTTTGATTATATGGAATTAAAAGTAAGAATTCCTCCTCCTTCAAAGAGAATGTTAGGAAAATTAAAAGACAATTCAAAGCTGGGGGAAAAAATCTGATAAAATACTTTTATACAGAATACAAAGAATTTTCATACCTGAATAAGGAAACAAACAATTTAAAAATAGGTAAAAGATTTGAGCAGACACTTCACCAAAGAAATTATACAGTGATAAAAAAGCACATAAAAAGAAGCTCAATGTTATTAGATATCAGGGAAATACGAACTATAACCACTACATAGTTCTTATAGTGGCTGAAATTAAGAAGACTGGCAACAAGAAGTGGGGTTGGTGCATTTGTAGCGAAAATGGTACTCTCCATACACTACTGCTGATGATGATTAAGGGCTAGCTAGCTAGCTTAATTAGGCAGAAGACAGGAAGACGGGGTCCAGGGAGGATAGAGGCATTTCTGGCCTGAGCAATTAAAAGCAGCCCTGACCTGAGCAGCTGGGAGAGCCATAAGGGAGATTAAAAGCAACTCCAACCTGAACAGATAAGATGAATATGTGAAGAGCAGAAATAGCTCCAAGACTTTGAAACTAATACTATGTAACAAAATGACCAATGAGGAAAGCACAGGGGTCCTAAATTGAGGAAGGGTCCAATTAGAAAGGGTCAGGTTCAGACAAAGAACAACAGCCTTTATAAAGCCAGAGACAAAGAGATTTACAGATTTTTTAGATTTAGATTTTTCCCACTAGAGAGAGAGAGCAGGCTTTTCCCATTTGGGGGACCTTTCTCAGGGCGTCCCCTTTGGGGACACCCCTGCCCAGATGGAGTTTGTATATGCTTCCAATAAACTTCTACATTTTCATTTTTAAAATCTGTTAGTTCTCGAATTTATTCTTCAACTTTGTTGGACAAGGACCCACGAGAAGAAGTCGGCACCCCAAACCGCATTTCAATGAAAATGTAAAATGGTAAAAAACAGTATGGCAGTTTCTTTAAAAAGTTAAGCAAACAACTGCCACATGATTTCAGCCATTCCATTCCTAGGAGAAAAGAAAACGTGCTATACAGGTATACCTCATAGGCGCTTTATTTGCAATAGCTGAGGCTAAAAACCCACATGTCCATCAATAGGTGAATGGGTAATCAAGTTGTAGCATATTCATACAATGGACTACTACTCAGCAATAAAAGCTATGTGCTACTGACATACTTGACAACAATATTGATGAATTTCAAAAGAATAAGGCTGAATAAAAGAAATCACACAAAAATAAATATTGTATAAATACACACACACACACACACACACACACACAATGCAAACTACTCTAGAGTGACAGCAGGTCAGTGACAGACCAGGGAAGAGAGTATGTGCAAGTAGGGATGGAAGTAAGGGATTCCAAAGGGGTAAAAGTAAACTTTAGGGAGTTATTATTCTAATTGTCTGGATATGTTCCTAATCTTAATTGTCATGATGGCCTCACAAAGTATATATATATGCCAAATGCCAAAAATTATTCAATTATATGCTTTAAAAATATGTGCAATTTATTGTATGTCAATTATACCTCAATAAAGCTATTAGAAAGAATGATCCAACAATGATCAATACAGTGGGGCCTTGACTTATGAGTGTCTCGACTAACAAGTTTTTTGAGATACCAGCTGTCTCTCGGTGGATTTTTTGCATTGAGTTGACAGAGTAATTTGAGTTAATGAGCTCCTTAACGAGCTCGGTCTCGGAAGGAATTAAACTCGTAAGTCAAGGCCCCACTGTATATTTATTAGCTAAATAAGAACTCATCTTTTTTCTTTTTAAATCTAGAAGGCTGAACTGTTACCTTGCCATAGATGATGAAAAGTAACATTTAGTCACTATATGCCAGGCATTAGTTAGCCACTTTACATGTGCTAACTTAGTGTCATTATCTTAAAGCTATCAATTATATATATAAAAAGAGGCAGGGGGGAGATAAGAGGAAACTTTTGAAACTAGACAAGGTTTTATTTCTTTAAAAAATAATAACTCTTGCCCTGGCCGGTTTGGCTCAGTGGACAGAATGTCAGCCTGTGGACTGGAGGGTCCCGGGTTCGATTCTGGTCGGGGGCATCCCTAGTGGTGGGGTGTGCAAGGGGCAGCTGATCGATGTTTCTAAATCTCTATTCCTCTCTGTAAAAAATCAGTAAAATGTATTTTTAAAAAAATAACTCTTAACTTCCAGTTCCTACATATCAAATATATAGCAGTATTTTCAGAATCAAGTTCTATAAATTCAGCTGGAATTGTCCTATAGTGGGAACACATGCCTGAAAAAAGTTTACACTGGATGTTTGAATATGTTATATATTTGGATCCACTGAATTGTATAAGTACCCTAAATAAATGGCAGTTCGATCTAAGGGTTAAGAATACAGTTCTGATGGAACCAAATCAAAATCAAAGTCCTGTGTAACTGGCAATATGCAATTACTTTATGTGAATCTTGTACCTGTTTCCAAAAAAGGGTCTGAAGTGTCTCTCCTATACTAGTACACTATACTTTGACAAGGTTTCCAAACTTCAGCACCACTGACATCTAAAGCTAGAATATTGTTGTGAGAGATTATCCTGTGCATTGTAAGATTTTTCCCCCCCAACATTCCTGCTACCTACTAGATGCTGGAAGCACCTCTCCCAAGTTTTGACAAGCAAAAATGTTTCCAAACATGAACCTCCTCAAAGTCTAGGGCAGGGAATGTGAAATCACAATGTTCTCTATTTTAAGATTCTTAAGGATATTTTAAATGTTTTTATACAGTATATGCTCTATTTAAAAAAAAAAAAAGCCCATAAGTTACTAAAAGGTAACAGGATTTTTTTTTTTTAATTGTTGTTTTGTTTTCAAACCGAGGAAACCAGGCCATACCAAATATGAGATATGCGTGACCTCTTAATTTAGACCTTGTCTCCTCTCTCATGGAAGAAATTTCTCTGTCAAAAAAGTATATATGAGCCATTCCTTCACTGTAAAATTAAAGAACTATGGCTTAATTTAGGAAATGTCAATACTCCACTGGAATTCAACTTCATAGCTCTGCCATTACTCAACCTACAATTTATCCCAAGTAGGTGTCAAATTCCATGAAGTCTTCATTATCTGTGATACATCTCCCACACTCACACATTCTTTTCCGCACTCTCTCAGCCAAATGTTTTCTTCAATGAGTTAATTCTCAAGTAGAATGAATATCATAAGTTAAAGGATCACAATCTCAACTACATTTAGAAAATTTTTATTTTCTTGAAAACTGGGCTTCTTTTTATACCACTAAACTGTATTTAATTGTTTTTTTCTATTCCACAGGAATAAGTACAACTTACTTGTGATAAGGATTTGCTGTCATAAATGTAGGAAAAGTAAAAAAAACATATTGGAGATATGAAATCCTGGCTCCATTTCTGGCTCTGCCCTCTAGTACCTGGATGACCGCTTAACATTCCCAAACGTCAGCTCTCTCATTAGTAAAAAAAAATGGAGGATAGGATCTACCTGTAGGGTTATTGTGAGGATTAATTATAATTTATGTAAAATGATTTTGAAAACAGCAAAGCACTAGACAAATGTTAGGCGGTACTGGTGGTATCCTGGTGGTGTGATGGGATGTGGTATGTATGGTATGGTAGAGAAACACGCACCTCAAATAAGGGACTTATATCACTGAATAAACTCATTAGGAAGAAAGTTTGAGATAAATTCTAAGCTAGAATTCATTCAGACATTTGGGTTCAAAACTCCATTCTGACATTAACTCTGTATTAACTCAGGCAAACTAACTTTCCTTTTCACCTCCTATTTCATCAAAAAGATCCAAGTATGGAACCAGATATTCCATAAATATTATTACAGCCCTGAGTCTACGAAATGACCCAGTATCCAAGATCCCTTTAACACAGTGTCCAAAATGCAGAGCACTCTTTGGCTTGCCAGCAAAACAGAAGTAGAGGGAAACAGAGGACAAGAAATTTTTAATTAAATAAAAGCAGAATTCTATGTAATTCTCTAGAGGCAAAGGAAGCTGTAAACTACCTTGTTTGCTCTAATTAATAATAGTTCTCCCTACATGACAGTAGTGACGAACAAGGTGCATTAACCCAGGGCGGGGCTCCTTCCCACAAGCTTTTTTGGGAACCACCCACTTCCCAAAAAAGGTATCACTGCTTCCTCCGGGCCCTCAAGAGACAAGAAACTTGAAAAATACAGGTCTATGTTGTCCGAGGGAGGATTATTTTCACTTGGGCACGGATGACGGTAGTCATCTATCTGGCAAACACATCCTATAAACACCATTATCCCCAGCACCACGTCTACCGAAATCCTGAAAAAGATCTGTTTTTAGATAACGCTAGGTTTTAAAAAAAAAAAAAAATGACTCGGGATTATTCACTCAAAATTAGTGGTGATTAGTGGTTGACAAGTGCAAGTTTTCTCTTCCCCAAATTAACCGCCCTCCCGCTTCCCCCCAGAGGCGCCGCCTCCCCCTCCGCTCCCGCAGCCCCGCTCCGCGCCGGGACCGGGGAGTCCCCGGGCCCCCGGAGGCAGGCCGGCCACCCAGGCCTCCGGCGCCGCCGCCCCCGCGCCTCACCGATGACGCAGCGCAGGTGCTTGAGTCGGGTCAGCGCGTCCTTCTTGGTGTCCAGCACCTTTTGGGTAGATTTCTTCACGTCCCCGTGCGGCTTCTTGGAAAACATCCTGCCGCCACGGCCGTCTCCGGCCCGCTCCCGGCGCGGTCCCGGCGGCGGAGAGCGGAGGGAGTGGGCGGGGAGGAGACTAGCGCGAGCGGCTCATTCACTCCCCAACCCTGCGGGCCCCGGGGCAGCCGACTCCTCCCAGACCCGGGCCGGGGCCGGGGCCGGGGCCGCACCGCCACCCGCCTCGCGCTGCCGGGCGCCTTCGGCTGCGGCCACAATATGGCGGATCCCTCCTCCAGCCGTGCACGGAGCTGGGGAGACCTGGGGAGGCCGCCGCCGCCGCCGCCCGCTTCCTGCGGCCGCAGCTCGCCGCCACGGGCCGGCGCGGGACCGGAGCGGCGGGGGTGGGGCTCCCGGCGTCAGCAACCCCGCTCCCCTCTCCCGGAGGCCCCCTTAAGGTTATAGCGTCTCTAGCAGCCCGGATCCTGCAGGAGCCGAGTGGAGACGGAGGGCAGGGGATTTCACGACTCTGCCGTCAGTAGAGTAGGGTCCCCGTGGCAACCGCCTTCTGACGTCGACGTCAAAATTTCTTGACGTCATGCCAGCGTGAGATCATCCCTCCCCTTTGGTTTCGCGTGTAAGCAGTCAAGGGAGGAGCCCAAGAAAGTCAGAGAAGGTAATTACTGCGTGCGTTATTTTAAGCAAACTCCCAGAAGAGCATCGTATAAAGGTCCTTCATCTCTACTGTGTGCTATGTCATAGTAACCTAAGAAAGTAGCTCCAAAATATCAAAGCAGAAGTGCAGTATATTTTAGGTGCCAATTCTGAAAGTATCGGTTGTAACACCCCTTCATGTACTAAGTTGAAATTTGTTTAAAGGATTTTTGTTTTGCAAAGCGATGATTAACAATTTACTGTAGTTTAAAGATTTGTAGGGTTCTAGTACATCCTCTTGATTAAAATTATCCTGTACAAATAAATGAGTTATGCCGTGCCAGAAAAATTACAGGGAAAACACATATGGAGAACTTTAGGGTGAATTTTCCTAATATGTAAAGAGTACACAAATCCAGGAGGAAATTAAGGCACAGGTAGAAAAATTAGTAGAGAACATGGAAAAAAATCACGTACCTCAAACGTGAAAAATATTCACATTCACTAGTAATTTCAAAAATCAGATTAAAATAAATTTTAAAACAATTTTAAACAGCTTTATTAAGGTGTAATTGATATACAATAAACTACACATTTTCAACGTGTACAGTTTGGTAAGTTCAACGTTTGCATACAACCATAAAAACATCACCACGATGAAA
Organism: Myotis daubentonii; assembly: GCF_963259705.1. NCBI lineage: Eukaryota > Metazoa > Chordata > Mammalia > Chiroptera > Vespertilionidae > Myotis > Myotis daubentonii. Next base: position 90,161,059 of record NC_081840.1, read on the forward strand.
ATAGTGAACAAACTATGCATCACCCCCTCAAAATTTCCTTTTGCCCCTTTGTTATCCCTTCCTCCCATTCCCACACCCCTGGTCTCCAGACAACCCCTGAGCTTTCTTTCACTTAGAGTTTGCATTTGTTAGAGTTTTATATAAATGTAAGCATAGAGTATACTCTTTTTGGAGGGGTCGGGGCGGGGGGAGTCTGGCTCCTTTTACTCAACATATATATTTTATTTTTTAACAACAATGTAATGTTTTATCAGTGAAATTAGTAAAGATTTTTAAATTAGCCATCTTACTGATGGTGAGTATGACACCAGACACTCCTATTGCTTGCGGGGAAGAAGCATTAATTACTACAAACTTACTGGCAATTAAAATTTGGGGTTATGGCCCTGGCCAGGTGGCTCAGTTGGTTGGAACATCATTCCAATATGCCAATGTTTTGGGTTCCATCCCTGATCAGGGCACATACAAGTGTCACTCAATAAATGCGTGAATGGGTGAAACAGCAAATCAATGTTGCTTGCACTCTCTCTCTCTCTCTCTTTCTCTTTCTTCCCTTTCCTCTCTGTCTCTAAAAAAATTTGTCTTTATATATTATGACACAAAATATTTATATACCTTGATTTATTAGTTCCACTTTTAGAACTCTATTCTAAAAAAATTGAAATGGGAAAATTATTTATGTAGCAATATTAAAGCATAATTAATAACATTGAAAGACTGGAAACAATATGAATGTTGATCAAAAAGGAGATGATTATTCAAAAGGTGGAATGTTATGCAACCATGAAAATTATTAATGTGAAACTTTTTAATGACATGGAAAATACTCAAGACAATGTTAAGTGAACTTAAAAGCAGATACCCAAACTGAAAGTCTGTATGTTATCAAAGCTAGGAAATATTATGCATATAAATTATAGTTAGAAAAAATATTTTAAAATACTCTAAAATTGTGATTATATCTGCAAAGTATAATTGCAGGTGATTTTCATTTTCTTCTTTATAGTTGCTTAGTTTCTTTTCTTTATTTATTTATAAAAAGCATAAATGACTTTTAGAATTTAAAAAAACAAGTTTTTAAAGAAAATTAAAAATTCTAATGCACCAATTTTAAACTCACAAAATAAATTAAGATATATAGAAATAGAAACTCCTTAAAACAAGGGCTTTATTAAAAATTTATCTTTATGTCCTATAGCACAGAATAAGTATTTTTTTAATATTTAGATTGTTATGCTTACATTATAAAATGTGTTCTTTTGATAATAGAAGAGTCATTCTGACTATCATTTATTTGGTGATTTTAGACACTTGTGTCCCTGCTTATAACCCAAGTCTCTTTTCTGAGATATTAATTGGACCTTGCCATTTAGAGATTCCACAAAGTACTCAAATGTAATATATATATATATATATACATAAAACTGTACTTGTAGTCTTTGTCCTGCCTCTTCTCAAATCTTATCTTATCTTCTTCACCAAATATCTTCATCGATAATACCATTTATCAATCCAGTTTTTCAATCCAGAAATTGGTATCATCTTAAGGCTTCTTCTTCTCTCGTGTCCAGTCAGTTATCAACACCTGATGATTCTACTTTCTAAACATTTCTTGATTCGGTCCTCTTCTCTCCCTTTTCACAACCTTTATTCAGGTTCATGTGTGCTAGAAATGGCAGTGACTTACTCCCCACCCCCACAGCGTAGCAGGATTTGAGCACCCATTCCTTTCTAAGGAAATTTTAAGAATTGAAAACACACAAACACAAACCATGCTCCACTGTCCAAGTTAGACTTCAGCATTCTAGCACCCTGGGCAAAGCAAGTGTGTTGGTAATGGGGCACACAACCAGGTCAGTCCAATAACATTCCTGCAAGTATTGGAAACGAGAAACTCTTTTTTTCCGAGATGATGGCTTGGAATTGCTGGGAAAAAACATGTGAAAGGAATTGCTGAGGATTAAGCAACAATCCAAGAACAGAGGGGATAGTTAGAAAGGAATAGAGTGCATCTTGATAACATTCTTTGGGCATTTGGAGCCAACTTGCCTAAGTACAATGATCTTTTCTATTTCACAGGCCAATAAAGTCCTTATTTTGCTCAAGCCAGTTTCAATCCTTTGCAATAGGAAAAATCCTGATTTACACATTTTAAAGTTAATCTCCTAGGCTGAGTAGGGATTACAAATTTTAAAAGGCAAACATAAAATTGCTTGTAAATAATATTGCAGTACTCTTCTGAAGTCCTCCAGCAGTACTTCCTTTTGTCTTTACCATGACATTCACCACACTCTGTTGTAGTCATTCTATGCTTCATCTCCATTATATTGGACTGTAATCTCTCCTTAAGACAGATTTTTGGGTATGGCTGGTGTGGCTCAGTGGTTGAGCGTCAACCTATGAATCAAGAGGTTGTGGTGTGATTCCAGTTGGCCAGGGCATACGCCTGGGCTTTGGGTTGGATCCCCAGTGTGAGACATGCAGGAGGCCACTGATCAGTGATTCTCTCTCATCATTGATGTTACTATCTCTCTCTCCCTTTCCTGTCCTCTGTGAAATCAATAGAAATATATTATTTTTAAAAGGGGGATTTTGGCAAAAAAAAAAAATTTTATAAATAAATAAGGGCAAGACACTTGGGCCCCCTCCCTATTGCAGGGAATCTGCAACAAACTTTGCTTCCACTTAAAAAAAAAAAAAAAAAAAAGGACAGGTGTGTGTGTGTGTGTGTGTGTGTGTGTGTGTATGTGTGTGGTGTGTTTCATGTTCCACAATTCAGGGCTCCAAGGGTTGTCTTCTTCTCTCTCTTTCCCTCCTTCCCCCTCTCTCTTTCTGTCTTCCTCTCTATATATCTGTATCTGCTTCTCTCTTTCTCTGCCCTCCCAATGGTACCAGGCACGTGGTAGACATTTTCATGGAAAGCCTGAGTAATACTAGAGCAGCCGTGGGCAAACTACGGCCCTCGGGCGGCCCGTTTGAAATGAATAAAACTAAAAAAAAAAAAAAAAAAAAAAAAAAAAAAGACCGTACCCTTTTATGTAATTATGTTTACTTTGAATTTATATTAGTTCACACAAACACTCCATCCATGCTTTTGTTCCGGCCCTCCGGTCCAGTTTAAGAACCCATTGTGGCCCTCGAGTCAAAAAGTTTGCCCACCCCTGTACTAGACACTCAATAAATGCTTACTGAGTTTATGCAAATATAATAAAGTTGCTGTTTTTTTGCTGTCAATTCTGGAACAGTAATCTGCCTGTCGGGGGACATCAGAAATGCAGAGAGGATGATGGCAGGAGGACAAAGACAGGAGCAGACCAAAATGTAAGCAAAGCCAATCTTTTACTTCACAGGCTTTGATTCACTGGGAAACATGTTTCATGCTTTTCTTAAGGTTTGAGGTGGAATTCTTTTTAAAAAAAAATACGTTGATCTATTTAAATGTTGGGTGTTAAATTGATATTAAGATCTTAAAATATAAGAATGTTGTATATGGTTGAGAAAAGAATAAGAATATAAAGAATAGGATAAAAGGAAAAGAAAAAGAATGTTAGTCTTTATTAAACATTTCTATGATTTATCTGTGAAAATGAGCATAAGTTGTGGTCACCAGAGACAAACAGAAAGATAAACTTGGAGGCTATAGTTGGGGCAATTTATTGTGTCCTAAATCTATTACTAAGAATTATTTCCATATGCTATTTATGTGTTTTCTTTCATACATTTTTTCTGTTTGCTATATCATAACCCAGCTTTTTAGCTGCAAACAACTTGACAACAAAAAGACTTTTAAGCAGAACTTTGTTTTCTATAAAATTAATCTTGGTTTTCTTTCTATTATATTCTTTTTTAAATCCTCTTTTCCTTATTTGTACCCCGTGTAAACATGGATATGTTGTCACTTTTTCATCTGCAAAGAAAAAATTGATATCCTATCACATTGATGGAGTCAGCCAAAGAATCTGCAGTAACTGAAAAATATCAGTGAAGTTCTGCATGCTACAAATTAAAATTGTTCTTGGAAAACCTCCTCTATAAAATTATTTCATTAGGAGTGAGCCTGCTTGTTTGTGAAGTTGTTTCCTCCAGCCTTCTCACTCATAGTGTTGTGGGTGGGTACTAGGCTCTCCCATGGGATCAGGAGAAAAAGCATTTCCGGTTACATGCATGGGAGATTGTGCTCTTGTGGCAGGGTTTATTCGGGAAATCTGCCCCAGCCCCTTGGGTTTCCAGTGTCCCAGCTCTTTCTGTCTCACCATGGGAAAAAGTCCAGCCATGTCTTCAGGACCAAAACAAAAGCCAGTTTCCAGAATTTGTGCTTCATCTTACTCCTTGGGGGTCTGCACAGTCTTCTGCAGGCCCCAGATGGCCACTAGACCTGCATAGCCATGTTTTCCTGGGTGAGTGCAGACCAGAGGGGTAAAGGGTGGGGGTGGGGGGTGGGGGGAGGGTGGGAGAGAAGAGGACAGGGATTAACCAGGAGCTTTTTCTAAATAACCAATCAACTTTCCAAGTTTTCATAGGCTTCTGATGGAGTCCACCCCCTAGCCAAAGATCTTTTTCTCAGGTTAGACTGACAGGCCTCTATGGCCAAGCACCTCTCCTTGTGCCATTTTGACTTTGATTGCGCATGTTATCATCTGCTCCCTCTTCCCCCTTAATCCAGTACCAGAGGTGGGAAAAGGGAAGGGTGTTAATCCTTGGCCAGGCAATGCTGGAATCCCCTGGAATGTGTGTGAAACTGTAGCTTCCTGGAGAAGCAAAACAGGCTCAATGTTCCCAGCTGACCATGCTTAACAATGTCTGGCTTCCCTTGTTCTCTTCCTATTAATAACTAGCTAACTACGGTAACAATAGTACTAGCCCTTTCCAAAATATTTGATCAGCAAAGAAAAATTTAAAAATATAGCAAAGGGAACTGGAATACTTTTGCCCAAGTTAGGTTTAAAAACAATACTTGGCTTAATTATAGCTTGTTTCAATGACAATATTATAATTTTTTTTAGGTTTACAAAAACCTATTTAGTTCCTCCATGCATGGCTTACATGTTTTTATCATCAAGGCTACAGGGTTTGTTTTGAGGAAGCATTATGATATATTGGAAAAATAATGAATTATTCAAGGGATTTGGGTTCTAATTCCTTACAGTATCAGTTTTCTCATTAGTAAAATCAAGATAGGGTTTTGTGAAATTTAGAAATTAATACTGTGTTTTCAATTATGATTTTTTTAAAAAATATATTTTATTGATTTTTTACAGAGAGGAAGGGAGAGGGATAGAGAGTTAGAAACATCGATGAGAGAGAAACATCGATCAGCTGCCTCCTGCACACCCACCACTGGGGATGTGCCCGCAACCAAGGTACATGCCCTTGACTGGAATTGAACCTGGGACCCTTCAGTCCGCAGGCCGACGCTCTATCTACTGAGTCAAACCAGTCAGGGCTATGATTTTTATAATTACATCTGAATTAGACATTCCATTTCAGCATTTACTTGCTCTGGGATCCCTGGTATATAGTTTAATCTCTTTGAGCCTTGTTTTCCTCACATGTAAACTATATCAGCACTTGTGATAATTAGGTGAGAACTGCTACTGGAAGTTACTTCTATAATGGCTGACACATCTTATAACATTCTTTTCCTTCACAGAATTTTAATAAGCCAATTTATGTAATTGTTTAAAGATTTGCTCTCCCACTAAACTGTAAACACCCTGAGGACAGACACCATGTAGGTTTTGTTTAAAGCTGTATTTCAGTCTTCTTGCAAAGTGCCCTTTGCAAAATGCCTTTAATAAATATTTGTTGAGTAGGAAGACTGAATGTCAGTTTGCCTCCCTTTCTCTTGCACAGGCATACAATAACTATTTGGTGAATGAATTAAAAATTTTAGTATATAAAAAAAATGTAACATGCCATTAATAATCCTATATAATAAAACCCTAATATGCAAATCAACCTAACGGCAGAACGACCTGTTGCTATGACTCACACTGCCCCCCTGAGAGGGAGGCGACCAGCAGCAGCGAGAGTGGCACCAGGCCACCAGCCAAGGCGGGTGCCAGCGGGGGGGGGGGGGGGGGGGGTGCGGCGGGGGGGAGCGGGGAGAAGAGGGCCGGACGGGGGGGCGGCGATCGCCCTGCCTGCTGGTCGCCCCACAGATGGCCGTGATCGCCAGCCAGGCCTAGGGACCCTACCTTATATATTGGGAACAGTCTCTTAGATTTAAAAATTAAAACCTAGCAAGGCTACTCTAACACTGAAACAACACGATGATGCAGCGATGACATGAATGGACTCTGGCTTGCACATTTTGTGGTCAGCCCTGATTCTGACACTTTTAACTGTGTGACAAAGCCAATTACTTAACTTCTCTCTGCTTCAGTTTTTCCACCCATATGATAGGGAAATTAGTACTACTGCCTCAAAAGGATGTTATGTACTACTTTTTATAATCAGGGCAAAAAAATGTAGCTGCCCATACACAGCAAGATGCCTTTCACTTGTGTGAAAAGTATGGTCACTGATGCATGCAGCATCCCGGATTGTGAGACAGATGTCCAACTGCTGGTTTAGGCCTGACATCCCCCGAGGGGTCCCAGATTGCGAGAGGATGTAGGCTGGGGTGAGGGACTCTCCCCTCTCCCCCATGCATGAATTTCGTGCACTGGGCCTCTAGTAATTATATAGCTGGCATACTTGAGGAAAAAAAGAAATACTATTGCAAACCAAATTGGCATAAATGTATTTTAGATATAACATATCCAAACCACTGCCTTATTTTCTCTTCCCAAGGACTTAAATACTAAAATGTTTTGAAAGTATAAGCTCTCTCCACTAGAGACATACTTACTATGAAAAGAAAACCCAGAAAATTATCTTTGAAATTTTTTGCTCCTTAAAACTTGAATTCAAACTTATGCTTAAGCCATGAACATTCCAGGAAAAATAGGTCATCAAATTTGCCAAATGTGAACATATTATATTACTATTTTATATAAAACCAGGTTTATTCCAATTTAAGAGATTTTTTAAAACTAATAAATTAATTTTTAATAGACTTTATTTTCACGAATCAGTTTTAGATTCACAGCGAAATTGAGAGGAAGGTGATTTCCTACATATTTCCTGCCCCCATACATGCACAGCCTCCCTCAGTATCACTGTCCCCCACCAGAATGGCATACATTTGTTACAACTGATGAACCTACATTGACATATAATTGTCACCAAGGACCATAGTTTACAACAAGATTCATTTTTGGTGATATACATTTTATAGGTTTGGACAAATGTATGATATATGTCCACTATTATAAATACCATATAGAGTATTTTCACTGCTCTAAAAATCCTCCATGCTCCACCTATTCATCCCTGGAAACCACTGATCTTAAATGGACTTACTTTTTTAAAACAATTTTAAAATTTACAGGAAAATTGAGCCAATAGTATAAAGAGTTCCTATATTACTAATTCCCACACAGTTTCCCTTATTATTAACATCTTATGTTATTATGCAGTATTATCATTGAACCAATAATATGTTGTTATTACCTGACTTTATAGTTTATTCAGATTTCCTCATTTTTTATCTAATGTCCTTTTTCTGTTCCATATTCTTATCCAGGATACCTTATTATATTTAGTTATCAACTTCTTACAATCCTCTTGGCTGTGATAATTTCTCATATTTTCCTTATTTTGATAACCTTCAGAGTGCTGGTCAGGTTTGTTGAAGGATGCCCCTCTATTGAAATTTGTCTGATGTTTTTCTCATGAGTAGGCTGAAGTTGTAGGTTTAGGGGAGGAAGATCACAGAAGCGCAGTTGATGATGACCTTGATCAACTGGCTGAAGTGTTGTTTGACAGGTGTGAGAAATACACTCACCAGTCCAAAATTTTTAAAAATGGACACGGAGACACGAATTAAGGCGAAAGCTAGGCATATAATGTCAGTCTTTCAAGATCGGGTGTCTGGTGGAAAGGCATGCCCAAAGTGGTTACAACCAGCATTTTATTCCCTAGTGCGCAGCTCACTCCCCTGGTTCCTCATTGGCTGAGTACTGTGGGTGTACAATCATCCCAGATGTCATTTAAGTTCATTATTTCCTTATAGGGTCTTCTTTCTTTACCCTTCCCCAGTTTAAATTCCTTTGTTAGGTGATCCCTCCCCAACATCCTGTTTCCCCGGGGACTCTCCAGGTGGATGAACTTTATCACATCTGCATTCCCAGGCCACTATGCAAGCAAACTACCAGTAATTTTCCATTCAGGGTTAAATGCCTTGTCTTAAAAATGGACCGCCACTGACTTTATTCTAAAAAATTCCCTCCTCTTCTCTTTTTACTTTTACTGGTCTTATTTTCACTCTTGTATTTTCTGCTTTTCAGATTGTTCTAGAACCTGTTGGCTTTCCTCATCATAGGAGAGTGAATCTAATTTGGTTCCTAATAATAGCAAATTATTTTGTTGATAAGTCACGGGCATCTGCTTGTTAATAGTGCCTCAATTAGTCTCTGTGCTAATCCTCTTACACAGGCGATTTTACAACACCCTACCACTGTCAGGACTTCTGCTACAATGATGAGAGATGGAAGAATCGAGGCCTTTAAGCCTTTGCATTTTCAAACCATTCTTCCAACCATCCAGGGAAGGGGTCATCAATGCCAGCATTTTCGGCCAGTTCATTAGCCAAAGTCGTTAGTCCTTGGAGTGCCTCTGTGATTGTGCCATCGGGAGCTGTGTTATTGGGAATTTCCTCCCAACATAACACAAACCCCCCTTTCTCTGCCAGTATCATGTTTAGCGCTATTCTGTTTTCCAAGCCATCCGGCTAGTGGCATACAACTGACTAGCTACCCACTGAAGAGCATTCTGGGTGTAATTGATAAATTTCTTCTGATTATAATAGAAGGCAAAGAGGTCTCTGGCCTTAGGGTCTCGACGACATGCCCAAAATGCATCTTTTAGATCCACTACACTGAACCATTTGTGTTCAAATGGGATTTTGCTGAGGAGAGTGTAGGGGTTAGGCACAATAGGATGGCGGACCTGGACAATCTGATTTATAGTCCTCAAATTCTGCACTAGTCTGTATGACCCGTCAGGTTTCTTGACCGGGAGGATTGGAGCGTTGCACAGTGACATACAGGGCTCCAACAGTCCATCTTTAATTAATCCCTCCGTTAATGGTTGTAGGCCCCTCCTTCCTTCAATAGGGGTGGGGTATTACCTTCTACAAACTATATTCCCCAACTGTTTTAGCTGAATTTGTAATAATGTGATTTTGAATCCTCCCCTGTTGCCCTCCTTTACCCACACAAGGGAATCAATCTTCTTTTCCTCCTCTTCCATCAGAAGGACCATCGTTACTTTTATTTGTCCTTTTCTACCCCTAATCCTAGACCAAACCTCACAAGCAAGTCCCAGCCCAGAAAGTTAACTCCTGCCTCAGGGACATATAATAGTAACCCCTCAATTTGTTCTGATCCCATCATGAGTAACATTTTCATGAAAAATGGAACCTGAAATCCCTCCCCTTTTACTCCTGATGCAGTTAATTTTTCCTTAGATAATTCTGTACCTTTTGGTTGATACATAAGAGAGGAGAGAGCAGCCCCGGTATCAATAAAAAAGGTCACCTCTTCTCCCTCTGGTCCCACCTTCAAATTTACCAAGGCTTCTGGTGGGATCTAGTCAGAAAGAACCCCCAGGTTTAGCAGAACAGATGGACCTATTCCTCATCGAAGGTCATGAGGAGAATCACCTTTTCCTCTTTTTTTAATTCTGGGCACTCTATTTTAAGGTGTCCCGGCTTTCCACACTTGTAACACCCATTTGTATTTTTAGAAGTTTTCCAGTGCATTTCCCTTTGGTCTTTCTGCTGACACCTAGGGTTAGCATTTCTCCACTTCTGCCAGAAGTCTTAACCTGTTCGCTTTCTGACCACCTCTTCTACACTGGAGACCATGATTTTTGCCTTTTGTTTCTCCTCCTTTCTTCTTAAAAAGACTTTCTAAGCTTCTTAGTAATTCTTCTATTGGTTTTTCATTCCAACCCTCAATCTTTTTTTTTTTTTTAATATATTTCATTGATTTTTCACAGAGAGGAAGGAGAGGGATAGAGAGCTAGAAACATGGATGAGAGAGAAACATCGATCAGCTGCCTCCTGCACACTCCCCACTGGGAATGTGCCCACAACCCAGGTAGATGCCCCCGACCGGAATCGAACCCGGGACCCTTGAATCCGCAGGCCAATGCTCTATCCACTGAGCCAAACCAGTTAGGGCCCAACCCTCAATCTTTTGCAACTTTTTGGTAATGTCGGGCCAGCTGTTGGTCACAAAAGTGACCTTCAAAAGAGTATTTTCTCATCTGATCTCTGAGTCTTTGTAAGAAGGCCAAAGGGGTTTCCTCCTTCTCTTGTTGGACCTCAAATGCCTTATACACATTTTGTGATATAGGAGACTCTTTTATCCCCTTCATTATAAGTTCTGTGAGGTCCTGCATTTGTGCTCAGTCCCTGAGGTCATTGTTATACCAGTTGGGGTTGACATTCAGGAACTTTTGTTCCGCTAGCAAGACCCCTTGCCCGGGGAGGATATTGTCTCTCCTTGGTCATGGCTGCCCTTCTGATCATTCCTCTCTCTTCCCCTGTAAATAAAATGTTCATGATGGATATCATCTCAGCCCAGGTATAGAAGCTGGGTCCTGAGAACTGGTCCATCTGTTCTGCTAAACCCAGGGGATCTTCTAAAAGGGATTTCATCTCTTTCTTAAAATTTCAACCTCTGTACCTGTGAGGGGAGCATTCACAAAACCAATTTCCCTTGTTCCATGGGGACCTCTTGGAGAGGAAACATTGGTTGCTTAGAAGGGATTGGCAAGTTTTCAGTGTCTTTCTTCCATTGCTCTAATTCTTTTCCTAGATTCGGGTTAGGAGCAGTTGGCTGAGCTTCCCCACAATCTTTAGTCCCTGTCTCTTCTGACTCCTTGGTTGCCCTCTGCTCCTCCTGCTCCCCAGTCTGTGGAATATAAAAAGGAGGTAAGCATGATAAGGGGTCCCAGGGTTTTTCCTTAAGGCCTTCCTCTTCTTCTTTAAGAGGAAATAGGCAGGCCTTTCCCTGTAACCAGCAAAGGGCATAATGTTTCTCCGCCTGTGTGGACACGGTCTTTTTATTCGCATAAATAACTAGAGTTTGGCACACCAGTCTTCATCTGAGCCAAACTTGGGCCAAAAGATAAAAGGTCTACAAATTGGGTCTTTAGGCCATATAAAACAACAGTATTTGATCATCTTTCGTTTCTTCTTGTCTTTGGTTGGGGGTCTGTCTACCCAGAACCTCAGCATCCCCCCCAGTGGACTATCCAGGGGAATGTCTAAGGAAGCCTCCTTGGCTGCACTTCCATTGGTTTCCCTAGGCCTAGAATTCTTGTTCCCCATGTTCAACAGGTCCCTGTGACTATCCTGTGTGCTCAACTGCCCGCACTGGAGGATTCTTGCACACTCTGAGATTCACTTTGTCTGTCTCCAGTCATTTCCCTCACGGGAGAACAAATCCACAGGTCGTGACTCCGCACTCGCTTCCTGCCTAGGACACGTCTCAGACACACACACACTCAACCTCCAAAAATACCCAACCACTCAGGCAGTACTTATAGGCCAATTTCCTACCTTGGCTAATGCACAGGGTTGCCTGATTGCCGTGGTGCTTCTTTTTCTCACCTGTGTCGCCCTCACTGTCTTCCAAATAAAAGTCTCGGGCTTGTCTATGGCTTCCGCAGAGAGTCGAGGCACACAGGCAGAGCAGGCCACCCAAAATTGGGTGGGATGCATCGTCCCCTCAACTGGGGTCATGCTCCATGCAGGCACAGAGATCCTGGACAAGGCCTCAAAATTGTGAGAAACACGCTCACCAGTCCAAACTTTTAAAAAATGACCATGAAGGTACGAATTACAGCAAAAGCTAGGTATTTAATGTCTGTTTCACATGATTGGGTGTCTGGTGGCAGGCACGCCCAAAGTTGTTACAACCAGCATTTTATTCCCTAGTGCACAGCTCATTCTCCTGGTTCCTCATTGGCTGAGTACTATGGGGTGTACAATCTTCCCTGACGTCACCTAAGTTTCATTATTTCCTTACTAGAGGCCTAGTGCATGAATTCTTGCACGGGTGGGGTCCCTCCGGGTGGCCTGCGGAGATCAGGCCCCAGCTTGCACCCGCAGCCTTGCAGCTCCGCAGCCCCGCCTGGTATCCCGCCTTGGCCTGGTGTCACCCCTCCACCTGCTCCACCATCCCACCTGTGGGGCGATCTATCGGGGCCAGCCCCCCACCCCCCGTCGCCGCTGCTGGTCGCTGTCTGCGGGGCGATCGGTGGGGTGATTGGTGGGGCAATCAGACCCCCACTCGCACCCACCTTGGCCTGGCGCTGCCTGCTCACCTGCTCCACCATCCTGCCATGGTCCCACTCTCATTGGGGCCCATCGGGGCCGGCAGCACCTCCACTGTCGCCTGCTGCCAGTGCCACATCGCTGACGCACGCCATGTTCCTTGTCGCCCCCTGGTGGTCAGCACATGTCATAGCAAGTGGTCAAACTCCTGGTCTCCCAGTCAAATGGCCACCCAAGGGGACAATTTGCATATTGGGCTTTTATTATATAGGATAAGGTATTCTTTCTTTTCCTTTCCCCAGTTTAATTTTCTTTGTCAATTGGTCTTTCTAAACATCCTGTTTGCCTGGGGATTCTCTAGGTGCATGAACTTTGTCATGTCTTCAGGCCACTATGCAAGCAAATTACCAGTAATTTTCCATTTAGGGTTAAATGCCTTGCCTTGAAAATGGACCATCACTGACTATATTTCTAATATCAGGTTTCTCCAGTATGAAGTTTAGTGTGATTGTGTTGTTGTTGTTTGTTTGTTTTTTGCCTTTTTATACCATACTCTTTTGGGGAAATCATTATATGCAGCCACAATTTTTTAATTTTTCATCCTAGATAATAAAAGCCTAATATGCAAATTGACCAAACGACAGAATGACCAGTTGCTATGACATGCACTGATCACCAGGGGGCAGACGCTCAACACAGGAGCTGCCCCCAGCCCATAGGCCCCAGGCCAGCGAAGGCAGGTGCCAGCGGGGGGCCCCTGATCGCCCCGCTGGTTGCCCTGCAGAGGGAGGCCACCAGCGGCAGAAGGTGGGGCTGGCCAGTGAGCGGGCCAGCGCCACCCCTATCACCCTGCCAGTCGCCTCCCACAGACACAGGAGACTGGTGGCGGCGAAGCGGCAGGGCCAGTGAGTGAACAGTGCCAGGCTGGCCAAGGCAGGTGCCAGCAGGGGCCCCCGATCACCCCACCGGTCGCCTCACAGATCAGCCCTGATCGCCGGCCAAGCCTAGGGACCCTACACATGCACGAATTTCATACATCGGGCCTCTAGTTTTATTAAAAAAACTGGTCCATTTACTTCTATTATTTTAGAAACTACATCTGTTTTAGTTTCATTATTTGTGAATGGGAAGTTTGCAATTCCAACTGTGTTTCAATGGTAAGAATAGGAGCAGAATGCTTACCAGGTGAATCCTAACAAAATAAAACCAGCAAGGATTTGAAATTAGTAGTTAGAGAACCAGCAAGTTCCGTTAGTGACCAAGAGATAGACTAGCAGTTCTCAAAGCTTTGGTCTTGGTATTAAAATTATTGAGGACCCCCAAAGGACTTTTAGTAATCTATTACATTATTAAAAATGAATATGGAGGTATATACCAAATCCTAATGAAAGAATCTATACTAATAAAAGGGTAATATGCTAATTAGACCGGACGTCTTCCAGACAAAGCTGTGGATGGTGGCTGCTGCTGTGAGTGCCGGGTCGAGGCTCAGGCAAGCCGCGGATGGCGGCTGCTGCTGTGAGGGCCAGACTGAGGCTCAGGTAGCCGCTGTGGCTGCAAGGGCCAAGGCTCAGGCAGCTGTGGCAGCTGGCAGTGGCAGCAGCAGTGGCATGATGGGGGCGTCACCTTCCCCTGATCATTCCGGTCACCTCCCACAGAGGGAGCAGCAGCGAGGGGGTGATGGGGACGGTGCCTTCCCCTGATCGGCTGGTTGCCTCCCGCAGAGGGAGGTCTGACTGTGGCCATCAGTAGAACATCCCTTGAGTGCTCCCGGACTGTGAGAGGGGGCAAGCCGGGCTGAGGGACCCCCCCCCCCCCAGTGCATGAATTTTCATGCACTGGGCCTCTAGTCTATGATAATAAAAGCGTAATATGCTAATTAGACTGGACATCCTTCTGGACGACCTTCTAGACAAAGCCAGGGCTGCGAGGGAAGCCTGGGTCCTGGGTGCCAGAGGGAAGCCAGTGCCGGCAGCTGGGGGAACGAAGGCCTACTCTACATGAATTTTGTGCATCGGGCCTCTAGTTCAAATATAGAAATAAATGGAGAGAGATTTTGTGTTCATGGAATGGAGCATTCAAAAATTTTTTTAAGATGTCAGTTTTCCCCAACTTGATCTATATATACTCAACAAAATATCAATCAAAATCCCAGCAAGCTATTTTGTGTATATCAACACACTGATCCTAAAGTTTATATGGAAAGGCAAAAGATCCAGAACAGGCAACACAACACTGAAGAAGAACAAAGTTACTACAATCTGATTTCAAAATTTACTATACAACTATTGTAATCAAGACAGCATGGAATTGGTAAAAGAATAAACACAGCAATTAATGGAACAGAATAGAGAGCCCAGAAATAGACCCCCAAAATATGGTCAACTGATGTTTGTCAAAGGAGAAAAGGCAATTCAAAGGATAATCTTTTCAAAAAATGATTCTGGAACAAGTGAATATCCACATGTGAAAAAATGAACCTAGACAGACATTGCACTTTTCACAGTGAACTTGAAAAGTATCATTCCTAAAGGTAAAATACAAAACTATAAAACTTCTAAAATAAACTTAGGAGTGCCCTGGCTGGGTAACTCAGTTGATTGGAGCTTTGTCCGGATATGCCAGGGTTGCGGTTGCACCAGGGTTGCAGTTTGATTCCTGGTCAGGGAACATATGGGAGTCAACCAATGGATGAGTAGATGGGTGGAACAACAAATTGATGAGACTCCCATATGTGCCCTAACTGGGGGTTGAATCCACAACCTTGGTGTATTGGGATGACACTCTAACCAACTGAGCTACCAGACTAGGGCAATCTATACTAATAAAAGCCCAGGTAGCCCTTGTGTGTGCTGCCGCCACAAGATGGCTGCCACAAGATGGCCGCATGCACAGTGGAGGCGGGGCCTGGTGGCTGCTCCGTGCGGTAATATCTAGAGGTCCCGCAGCTCCGCGCGGTGCAGAGGAGGCCGGTCCTGGCGTCTCCGCCGCCTCGCACGGAGGAGGCAGGTCATAGCAGGGGAGGGCAGTTATGGGCGATTGGGCTGGCAGGAGAGCAGTTAGGGGGCGATTGGGCTGGCAGGCAGGTGAGCAGTTAGGAGCCAGCAGTCCCAGATTGTGAGAGGGATGTCTGACTGCCGGTTTAGGCCCGATCCCTGTGGGCCTAAACCGGCAGTCGGACATCACCCAAGTGGTCCCAGATTGGAGAGGGTGCAGGCCGGGATGAGGGACACCCCACTGTGCATGAATTTTGTGCACTGGGCCACTAGTAAATAAATAAAAAGGAAAAAGAAAACTTGGGAGAAAATCTAGACAACTTTTCATTTGTCAATGAGGTTTTAGATATAGTGCCAAAAACAGGATCCTTGAGAAAAAAAGTTATTAAATTTGATTTAATTAAAATTTCTGTTCTGTGGAAGTTACTGTTAAGAGAACTATAATATAAGCCAAAGCCTGGGAGATAAATCTTTGCAAAACACATATATGAAACAGGATTTATTTAAAATATGCAAAGAACTCCTTTTCCAGCCAGGTGGCTCAGTTGGTTGGAATGATGTCCTATAGACCAAAAAAGTTACAGGTTTAATTCCTGGTCAGGGCACATGCCTGAGTTGTGGGTTCCATCTCCAGTTGAGGCACATATGGGAGGCAACTGATCAATGTTTCTCTCTCACGTCAATGTTTTTCTCTCTCCCCCTTCTCTAAAATAAACATCTCCTCTGGTGAGAATTTAAAAAATTTGTTTTAAATATGCAAAAAACTCTTAAAACTTTGCCCTGGCCAGTGTGGTTCAATTGGTTGAGCATTGTCCAGTGCACCAAAAGTTTACCAGTTCGATTTCTGGTCTGGGTACATACCCAGGTTGCGGGTTCAATCTCCTGTTGGGGCACATGTGGGAGGCAACCAATCGTTGTTCACTTTCATATTGGTGTTTATCTGTCCCTATTTCCCCCTTTTCTCTCTCTTAAAGCAGTAAAAACATTAAAAACAAACCCAAAACTCAATGATAAGAAAAGAAGTAACCCAATTTAAAAATGTGCAAAAGACTGAACAGACATCTCACCAAAGAAGATATACAGATGGCAAAGAAACATATGAAAAGATCCTTAAAACAATAAATAATAAAAACAACAAAAACAAAAATAGAAAGAAAAAAATACATAAGAAAATAAAAATAAATGAAAAGATCCTCATTATCATTTGTCACTAGGGCATCACAAATTAAAATAACAGTGAAACATTATAGCACAAATATTAGAATGACTAAAATTCAAAACACTGGCTATACCAAATGCTGGTGGGAATGCAGAGCACAGGAACTCTTATTCATTGCTAATGAGAATGCACAGCCCACTTTGGAAGACAGTTTGGCAATTTCTTTAGAAGTTAAACATAGTCTTACCATATAATTTAGCAGTTACTCTCCATGATATTTAACAAATTGGTTGGAAAATATGTTGCCCTGGCCGGTGTGGCTCAATTGGATGAGCATCGTCCCATGCACCAAGAGGTCACCAGTTTGATTCCCAGTAGGGGCATATGCCTGGGTTACGGGCTTGATCCCCGGTGGGAGGCACGTAGGAGGCAGCTGACCAGTGTTTCTCTCACATCAATGTTTCTTTATCTCCCTCTCCCTTCCTCTCTCTCTCAAATCAGTAAAAAAATATTTAGAAAAATAAAAAAGAAAATATGTCCTCACAAAAATTTGCATACAACTGTGTATAGTTATCTATAACTAGGGGCCCAGTGCACGAAATTCGTGCACTGGGTGTGGGGCGGGGGGGAGTGTTCCTCAGCCCAGCCTGCCCCCTCTCACATACTGGGAACCCTCAGGCGTTGACCCCCATCACCCTCCAATCGCAGGATTGGACCCTTGCCCAGGCCTGACGCCTCCGCCAGAGGTGTCAGGCTTGGACAGGGGACCCGCATCTCCCCCAATCACTGGCTCTGGCCCCCGCCCAGGCCTGAGGCCTCTGGCCCAGGAATCATGCCTGGGCAGGGGACCCCCATCTCCCTCTGATCGCTTGCTCCACCCCCAGCCCCAGCCTGACGCCTCTGACCCAGGCTTCAGGCCTGGGCAAGGGGACCATCATATCCCCCCAATCCCCGGCTCCGCCCCCCACCCAGGCCTGATGCCTCGGCCAGAGGAGTTGACCCTCATCACCCTCCGATCACCAATCACCGGATCGGCCCCTTGACCAGGCCTGAGGCCTCCGGCAGAGGTGTCAGGCCTGGGCAGGGGACCCCCAGCTCCCCGCGGTTGCAGGCTCCGCCCCTGCCCAGGCCTAACGCCTCTGGCCTAGGTGTCCGGCCCGGGCAGCGGGGACCCACAGCTGTAGCGGCCCCGCGATCGTGGGCTCCGCTTTAGGCCCAGGCAAGGGACCCCTAGCTCCTGGGACTGCCAGCTTCGACCGTGCCCAGCTCCCATCGCTGGCTCCACCCCTACTTCCTGCTATCACTGGCCAGGGCGGCAAAGGCGCCTGATTCTCTGATCATGGCTGGGGGGCAGGGCCAAGGCGGCCCCAGGGCCGCCTTGGCCCTGCCCCCCAGCTCTTAGCTCCCCCCTGGGTTTCTGATCACTGTCAGTGGCAGGGGGCTTCTTCCTGCTTTCCCTTTCGCCTCCCTGCATTGTGCCTACATATGCAAATTAACCGCCATCTTGTTGGCAGTTAACTGCCAATCTTAGTTGGCAGTTAACTGCCAATCATAGTTGGCAGTTAACTGCCAATCATAGTTGGCAGTTAACTGCCAATCATAGTTGGCAGTTAATTTGCATATAGCCCTGATTAGCCAATGAAAAGGGTATCGTCGTACGCCAATTACCATTTTTCTCTTTTATTAGATAGGATAATAAAAGTGTAATATGCTAATTAGACCAGACAGCCGAAAGACTTTCTGGTTGTCCTTCCAGACAACCTTCTGAATGAAGCCGGGGCTGTAAGGGCTGAGGCAAGCCGCCACGGCTGCAAGGGCCGAGTTCCTTTCATGAATTTATATATCAGGCCTCTAGTTTATTCATAATTCCAAAATCTGGAAGACCAAAGATGTCAATAGGTGAATAAATAAACTATGGTACAACCGTACAATGGAATATAACTCATTAATAAAAGGAAATCAAGGGCTTTGCCTTTCCCTCTCCAATCTCCATAACAATAGGTGCCATTTTGCCGTTTCAGACCTTATGGTACTGTGACTCAGATTGCTTAATTGCTGAGGCCATTTTAGAGATTAGAACAGCCGTGGGCAAACTACGGCCCGCGGGCCAAATCCAGTCCATTTGAAATGAATAAAATTAAAAAAAAAAAAAAGACCGTGCCCTTTTATGTAATGATGTTTGCTTTGAATTTATATTAGTTCACACAAACACTCCATCCATGCTTTTGTTCCGGCCCTCCGGTCCAGTTTAAGAACCCATTGTGGCCCTCGAATCAAAAAGTTTGCCCACCCCTGGATTAGAAGATGGTGGCAAAGTAGGTGGATCTTGCTCCCACCTCCTACCAGAATCTAACTGGAATTAAAACTAAATTGGGGAGCCCAGGCTGGTTTCCTTCATTGGTTACAGTGCAGGCCTACACACTGAAGGATCGCAGGTTCGATTCCCAATCAAGGGCACGTACCTGGGTTGCAGGTTTGATCACCACCTGGTTGGGCATGCAGAAAGCAACCAATTGATGTGTCTCTTTCACATTGATGTTTCTCTCTCTCTGTCCACCACTCCCTTCCAGTCTCTCTAAAAAATCATAGAAAAAATATCCTTGGGTGGGAATTAACAACAAAAAAAGGAAACTAAATAGGGAATAGTCACCTTGAAATACCAGCTGAAGACTGACTGAAGAGGAGACTTTTAAATAAGGAAGGGCGGACACCACCTCGAGACTGCACCTACTTGCATGAAATGGTTGTGGTTGAGCCTCATAGTTAGCCAGCCTGAGAAGAGATCCTTCCCACAAATAGGACAACAACAATCAAGATCCAGTTACAACAGTAGAGCCCAAATAAACCAGCTCAGGACTTCCAGGAGATTGCACCACTGGATCCCACCAGACATTTATTACAGATGGCCACCCATGAAGACTGGGAGTCATAGCAGGATATCTATTACATAGAAACAACAGCAAAGAGACAATTACAATGGGGAAACAAAGAAACAACCCTCAGAGGGAGGAGAACCAAGATGGTGGCGTAGGTAAACACTGGTACTTGCCTCCTCCCACAACCACATCAAAATTACAAATAAAATACAAAACAACATGACTCAGAACCACCCGAAAGCTGGTGGAGTGGAAGTCCTACAACTACAGAAGTAAAGAAGAAAGCGCACTGAGACTGGTACAAGAGGCAGAGGCGTGGGACGGGCTGGTCCGACACCCACATGTGCTGTTTGTTTGTTTTTAATATATATTTTGTTGATTTCTTACAGAGAGGCAGGGAGAGGGATAGAGAGTTAAAAACATCGATGAGAGAGAAACATCGATCAGCTGCCTCCTGCACCCCCCTCCTGGGGATGTGCCCGCAACCAAGGTACATGCCCTTGACCAGAATCGAACCTGGGACCCTTCAGTCCACAGGCCGACACTCTATCCACTGAGCCAAACCAGCCAGGGCTTTGTGCTGTGTTTTTTTTTTTTTTTAATTGGGTGGGATATTTCAGCTGCAGAGGCCTCCCCATGAGGAGCAAGGGGTCCTAGCCCCACACCAAATCCCCGGATCAGGATTCCAGAGCTGGGAAGAGAAGTCCCCGTAACTTCAGGCTGTAAAAACCAGTGGGAATTGTGGCTGAGTGACACGGAGACTGCTGGAGATCCAGGTGTGCCTCTTAAAAGGCTGGCCCGCAAACTTAATCAGATTCAATCCCTCTGAGCTCCAGTGCCAGGTGGCTTTGGGTTGCCAGATGGCTTTGGAGAGCCCAGGGACGTATGGGGAGGAACTAGATTGACTGGCATCACAGCAGGTACTCTGGGGTGGCTTTCTCCAAGACGGGGGTCCCCTCAGGGGTCATTATGCCTGTGCTGGGACCTTCCCCGACTCAGGGCTGACTGGCAGCCATATCTGAGTTTTCATCAGCCTGGCTCACACTGTTTTCTCTGCCCTGGTGATTCCCTGAGATCCCACCCCATCCAATTTTCAGCCCCACCCAAGCTGTTTGCAGCAGCTTTTCCATATAAATGGCCTTTCATGGCTCAGGCTTCACACTTTGCTAAAAATCTCTCAAACAAGCAGCAGTTGATGCCAGTGCGCCCCATACCTCTCAATAAGAGGCTCAAGACCCAGAACTAGCACCAGCCTGCTTTGTTTCACAACTGGATCTTGCCTGGGCACTTCACAAGCCCAATACAGGTAGCAGCCATCTGCAGACCTCTCTGTAGCTCCTGCTGGGTGGCCCCAGGCAGTGGCTGACTTTGTACTTCCCAAGAGGCACCAGAGCCAGTGCACCCCATGGACAGCTTCAGACCACAACAGATTACAACTCTACACATCCACAAGCGACACACTCAAGGGGCAGACTCAGGAGCAACAAAGCCCCACTCTGTTGCAAGTCCTGCTCCATAACGGTGTCTCCTGCACAGCTCTTCCACTATAGTCACAGCTGGTCCTCACAGCCAGTTAGCTTGGTGGTTAATTCCTCTCAGTGACACCAAGAGCAATCAAGACTCAACTACAACAAGGCTGTGCACACAGGCCATACAAGGGCATACCTAGAATGCCCACCTGAGGTGAGTGGGGTGGCTGAGCCATTGGGCCCTACTGGACACATATTACACAAGACCACTCTGCCAAAACAGGAGACATCGCAGCTCTACCTAATACATAGAAACAAACACAGGGAACAGCCAAAATGCAGAGACAAAGAAATATGTCACAAGTGAAAGAACAGAAGAAATCTCCAGACCAGAAAAAGAACTAAATGAAATGGAAGCAAGCAAACTACTAGATACAGAGTTCAAATCAGTGGTTATAAGGATGCTCAAGGATCTTAATGAGAGCTTCAAGGGACTTAGTGAGAATTTCAAGGATCTTAGTGAGAATGTCAAAGACATGAAAAGAGACCAGTCAGAAATTAAGCATATACTAACTGAAATAAAGAATAATTACAGGGATTCAACAGTAGAGTAAGGATGCTGAGAATCAAATCAGTGATTTGGAAAATGAGGAAGCTAAAAACATCCAATCAGAAGAGAAAAAAGGAAAAAATATATGAACATAGTGTGAGGAGCCTCTGGGAAAACTTTAAGAATAGCCAAATTATCATTGTGGTGTGTCAGAAGGAGAAAAGAAAGAGTAAGATATTGAAAACCTATTTGAAGAAATTATAACAGAAAACTTCCCCTATCTGGTGAAAGAAATAGACTTACAAGTCCAGGAAGTGCAGAGAGTCCCAAACAAGAGGAACCCAAAGAATCCCACACAAAGACACATCATAAGTAAAATGCCAAGGGTTAAAAACAAAGAGAGAATCTTAAAAGCAGCAAAAGAAAAGCAGTTAGTTACTAAGGAAGTGTCCATATGACTTCCAGCTGGTTTCTCAACAGAAAGTTTGCAGGCCAGAAGGCAGTGGCAAGAACTATTCAAAGTGATGAATAGCAAGGACCTACAACCAAGATTACTCTGCCCAGCAACACAATCATTTAGAATTGAAGGTCAGATAAAGATCCTCACAGACAAAAAGCTAAAGGAGCTCATCATCACCAAGCCATATTACATGAAATGTTGAACAGTATTGTTTAAGAAGAAGGAGGAGGAGGAGAAAAAAGATAAAAATATGAACATTAAAATGGTAATAAATACATATATATCAACAATTGCATCTATAAATCAAAATAAATGAACAAGAAATCTAATGAACAAAATAAATTGGTGAATAAAATAGAATCAGAGGCATGGAAACATGGAACAGACTGACAAATTTTAGAGGGAAGGAGGAGTGAGCGGTCAGGAAGAGATTAGCCAAAGAACTTACATGTATATACCAGTATGTGTTACCTTTGGACACAAACAATAGGTTGGTGAAGGCCTGGGGTGAGGCGGGAATCAGGTAGAGGGAGGCAATGGGGAAGGGGGGAAAGGAGGACTCTGTAATACCCTCAACAATAAAGATCTTTTTTTTAAAGGAAATAACCCCAAATGAAAGAAAAAGAAGAATCTCCAGAAAAAGATCAAACTTAGATGGACGTAAGTATTTTATGAGACATGGAGTTCAGAGTATTGGTTATAAGGATGTTCAAGGAACGTAGTGATCACTAAAATAAACTTAATGGGAACTTCAAGGAACATAGTGGGATGTATATCACCTATGAAAAAGGGCACAGAAATTATGAATAAAAACCAGTTGTTTGCCCTGACCGGTTTGTCTCAGCAGAAAGAGCATCGGCCTGCAGACTCAAGGGTCCCAGGTTCGATTCTGGTCAAGGGCATGTGCCTTGGTTGTGGGAGCATCCCCAGTGGGGAGTGTGCAGGAGGAAGCTGATAGATGTTTCTCTCTCATCAATGTTTCTGGCTCTCTATCCCTCTCCCTTCCTCTCTGTAAGGGATCAGTAAAATATATTTTAAAAAAGCAAAATTAAAAAACAACAACCAGTTGTTAATGAAGAATACTGTATAAACATCAAGAATACACTGGATGGAATTAAAAGCAGGCTTGAGAAACAGAGAATTGAATCAGTAATTTGAAAGACATAGTAGGAAGAAAATACTCAGAGCGCAAAAAGAAAAAAACTTGAGGAAAGTGTATGGAAATGTTGAGACAACATGAAAAGGAACAACATCTGCATCATAGGGATAACACATGGAGAAGAAAGTGAGCAAGGACTAGCAAGGATCCAGAAATCATGGCATTTTGTATACCAAAAATGAACTCTCAGAAAGAGAAATTTTTAAAAAATACCATTTACAGTTGCAATAACAAGAACAACAACAATAATAATAAGATTCCTGGGAATAAACTTAATGAAGGAAGTAAAAGACCTGTACTCAAAAACTATAGAATATTGAACAGAGAAATAGAGGAAGATACGAACAAGTGGAAGCATATATCATTTGGGATTAGAAGAATTAACATCATTAAAATGTCCATACTACCCATAGCAATCTATAGATTGAACTCAACCCCTGTGAAAATACCATAGGCATATTTCACAGATCTAGATCAAATCTTCCAAAAATTTATATGGAACCAAAAAGGAGCCTGAATAGCCACAACAATCTTGAGAAAGAAGAACAAAGTTGGACAGATCACAATACTGGATATCAAACTATACTACAAAGCCATTGTAATCAAAATAGCCCGGTATTGGCACAAGAACAAGCATATAGATCAATGGAACAGGACAGAGACTCCAGAAATTAAGTCACAATCATGGTCAATTAATATTTGACAAAAGAGGCAAGAGCATACAATGGAGTAAAGACAGTCTCTTCAATAAATGGTGTTGGGAAAATTGGACAGGTACATGCAAAAAAATGAAACTAGATCACAAACTTACACCATACACAAGAATAAGCTCAAAGTGTATAAAAGACTTAAATGTAATTTGCAAAAACGTAAAAATACTAGAAGAAAACATAGGCAGTAAAATTTCACTCATCTCATGTAACAATTTTCCCCGATACATATCCTAGGGCAAGAGAAACAAAGGAAAAACTAAAGAAAAGGAAATACATCAAACTAAAAAGCTTCTGCACAGCAAAAAAAAAATAATAATAATATAAAAAAAATAATCGACAAAATGAAAAGGGAATCCACTCTATGGGAGAACTTATTCACCAATGATACATCTGATAAGGGGTTGATTTCCAAAATATATAAAGAACTCATACAATTCAATAAAATGAAGGCAAACAATCCAATTAAAATATTGGCAAAGGACCTGAATAGACACTTCTCCAAAGAGGACATACAGATGGCTAAGAGATATATGATAAAATGCTGAATGTTAATAATCATCAGAGATGC
Organism: Myotis daubentonii; assembly: GCF_963259705.1. Lineage (NCBI taxonomy): Eukaryota > Metazoa > Chordata > Mammalia > Chiroptera > Vespertilionidae > Myotis > Myotis daubentonii. The sequence goes on from NC_081840.1 coordinate 90,185,403, forward strand.
AATTTAAAACTACAATGAGATGTGACCTCACACCTACCAGAATGGCTACTATCATTCAAGCAACAAACAACAAGTGCTGGTGAGGATGTGGGGAAAAGGGAACCCCAGTATACTGCTGGTGGGAATGCAGACTGGTACTGCCACTGTGAAAAAGAATATCAAGTTTATTCACACACACAAAAATATGGAACTGCCGAAACACCGATCAGAAAGAATATATGCACCCCTATGTTCATAGCAGCATTATTTACAACTAGAGGCCTGGTGTAGGAAATTCCTGCACTCGAGGGGTCCCTCAGCTCAGTCTGCGCCCTCTCGCAGTCTGGGAGCCCTCAGGGGATGTCTGACTGATGGCTTAGGCCTGGCAGTTAGACATCCTTAGCGCTGCTGTGGAGGCGGGAGAGGCTCCCGCCACCGCTGCTGCGCTCACCATGCAGCTGTGAGCCTGGCTTCTGGCTGACTGGTGCTCCCCCTGTGGGAGTGCACTGACCACCAGAAGGCAGCTCCTGCATTGAGTGTCTGCATCCTGGTGGTCAGTGCGCATCATAGAGACAGGTCGTTCTGCCATTCAGTCGATTTGCAATTAGCCTTTTATTATATAGGACTTGAGGCCCGGTGCACAAAAATTAGTGCACTCAGGGGGGAGAGGGGGACCCTCAGCCCGGCCTGTGCCCTCTCGCAGTCTGGGACCCCTCGGGAGATAACGACCTGCTGGCTTAGGCCTGCTCCTGGGTGGCAGATGGCAAGCCCAATCCCTAGGTGCAGCCCCTGGTCTGGCTCAGAGCAGGGCCGATTGGGGAGTTGGGGCACTGCCCTCTGTCATGCACAGAGCAGGGTGGATTGGGAGGTTGCGATGCCACCCTCAGCCATGCTCAGGGTAGAGCCGATTGGAGGGTTGGGGCACTGCCCCCTGTCACACTCAAGGCAGGGTTGATGGGCAGGTTGCGGCGCCACCCCCTGTCACGCACAGAGCAGGGCCAATCAGGGGGTTGGGGCTCCATACCCTGTCACGCACAGAGCAGGGTCGATCAGGGGGTTGGGGCGCCACACCCTGTCACACTCAGGGCAGGGCCCATGGGGAGGTTATGGCTCTACCCCATCACACACACAGCAGGACCCGTGGGGTGGGGGGGTTGGGGCGCTGCACCCTGTCACACACAGAGCTGCAGGGCGATCAGGGGGTTGGAGAGCTCCCCCCTATCAGGCACAGAGCAGGGCTGATCAGGGGGTTGGGGTGCCTTCCCCTGTCATGAACAGAGCAGGGCGGATAGGGAGGTTGTGGCCCCGCCCCCTGTCACACATAGAGCCGCAGGGCGATCAGGGGGTTTGGGCGCTGCCCCATGTCACACTGATCCCGGTGCCAGGAGGCCTCGCGGCTCCGCTGATCCTGGTGTTGGGAGGCATATTACCCTTTTACTATATAGGATAGAGGCCTGGTGTATGATGGGGGCCGGCTGGTTTGCCCTGAAGGGTGTCCTGAATCAGGTTAGGGGTCCCCACTGGGGTGCCTGGCCAGCCTGGATGAGGGGATGATGGCTGTTTGCAGATGGTCACACACCCTTCAGGGTGGGGGGTCCCCACTGGGGTGCCTGGCCTGTCTGGGTGAGGGGCTGAAGGCTGTTTTCAGGCTGGCGGGTGACTGAAGCTCCCAACCACTCCTCTTTTTCTTTTTTATTTTTTATTCTGGGCCAGCTTTAGCTCTGAGGCTTGGCTCCAGCTCTTAGGCCTCTGCTGCTGAAAGCAGGTATCTGGTTTGTTTGGGTTCTATAATTGAAACACTGTTTCAACTCCAGCTCTGAGATCCCAGCTGGCTGAAAGCAGGTTTCTGGGGTTTTGTTTAGCTTCTATATTTGTAACAATGTTTCAAACTGCAAGCTCAGAGGCCGGCAAGGCAGGCGGGGAACATTGGAGTCCTCCGTCACTGAAGCAAGCAAGCCTCATGTTCGCTTCAAGCTGCCTGGCTGCCAGCCGCCATCTTGGCTGACAGTTAATTTGCATATCGCCCTGATTAACCAATGGGAAGGGTAGCGACATACAGCTAATTACCATGTTTCTCTTTTATTAGATAGGATTATTATATAGGATAGCTAAGATCTGGAAACAGCTCAAGTGCCCATTAGTAGATGAGTGGATAAAAAAGCTCTAGTATATTTGCACAGTAGAATACTATGCAATTGTTAAAAAAGAAGGATCTCTTACCCTTTGCAACAACATGGATGGTCTGCAGATTTTCATGCTAAATGAAGTAAGCCAGTCAGAGAAAGACAAATATCACATGACCTCATTTATTTTTGGAATCTAATGAACAAAATAAAAGGATGGACAAAATAGGTCCAGAAACATGGAAGCAGGGAACAGACTTACAGATTTTAGACAGAAGGACTGGGGGCAGGAAGAGATTAACCAAAGAACTTATATGCATATATGCATAGCCTATGGACACGGGCTATAATGTAATGCCGGCCTTGGGGTGGGGTGGGAGCCGGGTGGATGCGGGCAAAGGGGGAAAAATGGGAGACATCGCTAATATTCTCAACAATAAAAATAAGTTTTAAAAAAGAAATTAAGCCATGAAAACACAGGGATGAATCTTAAATGCATAGTACTAAATGAAATAAATCAGTCTGAAAAAACTACATTCCGTATGATTCTAATGATAGGACATTCTGGAAAAGGAAATTTTATAGCAACCAAAAAAAAAGAGTAAAATCAATGTTTGACAGGGGCTTGGTGGCAGGAAGAGAGAGTTGGAAAGGTGAAGCACAGTGGATTTTTTAGGGTAATCAAATCTATATACTAGTATATAAAAGCCTCTGCCGGAGCCAGCCCCCCTCACACACACAGCTAGCGCTGGAGCCACCACTGGCACCCGTAGCTGGTGCCGGCCCCAATCGTCAGCAGGTGTGAGTGGCGGCTGCCAGCCCCCATTGCCCCTCAGGGCTTCTCTACCTCCCCCTGCTCCTGAGGGGCGATCAGGGCTGGCAGCCACCTCTAGCACCCAATTCCAGCGCCGGCCCTGCTCACACCCGCTGCTGGTGCCGGCCCCAATTGCTCTGGGCCATCAGCAGGTGCGAGCAGGACCACTGCTGTCAGTGCATGGGAGCGGTGGAGGTGGGAGCAGGGCTGCCAGCAGACGGGATGAGGGGCCAGGTGGGGGTGGGGGTGGAGGATGGACTGAGACCTGTCCCTGTGCTCACTGCAGCCTCGCGGCCCACATTTCCTTTCAAGGTGCATGAGTTTGTGCACTGGGCCCCTAGTATATAATGAGTGTAAAACTTCTTAAGTGAAATACTGTTTTTAAGGAGAGTTGTTGAAGCAAAGGCTGCTGATATTAGCATAAGGATATGAATTGGATTCAAAGAGAAGGGAGAGAAGTAAACTATATCCTATATCCTTTCTCTCATGCCCCTAATTTAATGCATTACTAAGTTTTGTTGATTGTGCCTCCCAACTATTTCAAGTTTGTCCATTTCTTCTTTTCATATACATTTTTAATTTTTCCATTATGGTTGACATATAATGTTATTTTAGTTTCACATGTGCAACATAGTGATTAGATATCTATATAATTTACAAAGCAATAACCCTGATAAATCTAGTAACCATCTAACACCATACATAGCCATTACAATGCTATTACTTATATTCCCTATGCTGTGCCTTACATCCCCAAAACTGTTCTATAATATCAATTTGTAATTAGTAATCCTCTTACCTTTTTCACTCATTCCCTCCACCCCCTCCCATCTGGCAACTGTCAAAATGTTCTCTGTATCTGTGAGTCTGTTTCTGTTCTGCGTGTTCATTTATATTGTTTTATAGTTTCCACATAAAAGTGAAATCATCTGGCATTTTTCTTTTTCTGTCTGACATATTTTACTCAGCACAATGCCCTGTATGTTCATCCATACAGTCACAGATGCAAGATTTCATTCTTTTCTATAGTTGAGTCATATTCTATTGTATATATGCACTACTTCTTTATTCATTCAACCTAAGTGTTGATGGACACTTAGGTTGCTTCCATATCTTGGCTAATGTAAATAATGGTGCATATGTCTTTGATTTAGTGTTTTGGGTTTCATCAGATAAATACCCAGAAGTGAAATTTCTGGATCCTTCTCTATCTCTTGTTATAGCCTTTGTTTTAAAGTCTATTTTGTCCAGTATAAGTATTGCTACTTTAGCTCTTTTTTGTTTTCATTTTCATGAAATAGTCTTTTCCCATCCCTTTACTTTCAGCCTGTGTGTGTTTTGATCTGAAGTAAGCCTCTTGTAGACAGCATATGTAATGGTCTTGTTTTGTTATCCATTCAGCCACCATGTGTATGTCTTTTTATTGGAGCATTTAATCCATTTGCTGATGGATATGTATTTATTGTCATTTCATTATATATATATATATATATATATATATATATATATATATATATATATATATTTATCTATCTCTTCCTCCTCCTACTTCCTTTAACATTTCTTGTAATACTGTTTTGGTGGTGATGAGCTCCTTTAACTTTTTCTTATCTGGGAAGCTTTCATTTTTTTAAATATATTTTTATTGACTTCAGAGAAGCAGAGAGAGGGAGAGATAGACTAAAACATCATTGATGAGAGAACAATTGATCACCTGCATCCTGCATGCCCCCCCACTGGGGATTGAGCCCACAACCTGGGCTGTGCCCTGACCTGGAATGAAACCTCGACCCTCTGGTTCATAGGTCAATGCTCAACCTCTGAGCCACACCGGCCGGGCTCTCTGGGAAGCTTTTTGTCTGACCTTCAATTCTAAATTATAGCTTTTCTGGGTAGAGTAATCTTGGTTGTAGGACCTTGCTTTTCATCACTTTGAATATTTCATGCCAATCCCTTTTGGCCTGCAAAGTTTCTGTTGAGTAATTAGCTGACAGTCCTGTGGGAGTTCCCTTGTAGGTAACTGTTTTTCTCTTGCTATTTTAAAGATTCTCTTTCTGTCTTACACCCTTATGCATTTTAATTATGATGTGTTTGTTGTGGGTCTCTTTGGGTTCATTTTGCTTGGGACTGTCTGCGCTCCCTGGCCTTGTATTTCTATTTCCTTCACCAGGTTAGGTAAGTTTTCTGTCATTATTTTTTCAAATAGGTTTTCAATTCCTTGATTTTTCTCTTCTCTTTCTGGTACCTCTGTGATGTGAATGTTGGTATGTTTGAAGTCTTCTCAGAGGATCCCCATTTTTTTGGGCTTTCTTTTTTCTTTTTTCTTTTTTGATTGGATGTTTTCTGCTTCCTTATCTTCCTAATCATTGATTTGATTCTCTGCTTCATCTACACTACTGTTAATTCCCTGTAATATAGTATTCATTTCAGTTGTTATACTCTTTATTTTTGACTGGTTCTTTATTATATTTTCTAACTCCATTGTTATGTTTCCTATCTCTTTGTTGAAGTTCCCACTGTGATAATCTGTTCTTCTCCTAAGTTCCTTTAGCATTCTTATAACCTGTATTTTGAACTCTGCATCTAGTAGATTTCTTGCTTGTCTTTGATTAGTTCTTTTTCTGGATTTCTGTTCTTTCATTTGGGACATGTTTCTTTGTGTCCTCATTGTGGCTGTCTCCGTGTTTGTTTCTATGCATTAGGTAGAGCTGTTATATCTCCCAGTCTTCGTAGAGTGATCTTACAGTAAGTGTCCTGTCTAGCCCAGTGGCACAGCCCTCCTGATCATCCAGTCTGGGTGCTCCAAGTGTATGAGTAGTCAGGTCTCTCTGTATTACACTCTCATAACACTAGCAGAGAGCATACCTCAATTTGTATAGTTAATTATTTAATATTTGTCTCTCCACTTTTCTGTAAGCTGTATGTAAGCATAAGCTGTGTTTGTTTTATTCATCAATGAATCTCTTGAAACCAGCACAGAACCTGACATATAATATACATTCAATAAATAGTTAATATATAAATGAATATGAGGGGATTTTTGATAAGAATAGACAAGAAATTATGATTGGAGATTTTAGAATATTTTATTCATTGCTTCCATTAAACAGACACATTTTATTTATTTATTTATTTTTAAAATATATTTTATTGATTTTTTACAGAGAGGAAGGGAGAGAGATAGAGAGTTAGAAACATCGATGAGAGAGAAACATCGATCAGCTGCCTCCTGCACATCTCCTACTGGGGATATGCCCACAACCCAGGTACATGCCCTTGACCGGAATCGAACCTGGGACCTTTCAGTCCGCAGGCTGACACTCTATCCACTGAGCCAAACCGGTTTCGGCAAAACAGACACATTTTAAAGAAAAAAATTAGCTGGCTGTTTTAATCAGAACTCTTTCAGCTGAAAGTAATGACCAACCAATTAAAGCAGCTTCAATAAAAAGGAATTTATCAGTTCATGTAACTGAAATTCTAAGGATTAACATTGAACACATAAAGGGTGTTCCAAAAGAATGTATACACACTTTGTTTTTTTGTTTTTGTTAATCCTCACTTGAGTATATTTTTTCCATTGATTTTTAGAGAGAGTGGAAGGGAGAGGGAGAGACACAGAGAGAGAAACATTGGTGTGAGATACATTGGCTGGTTCCCTCCCACATGTGCCCAGACTGGCCAGGGATTGAGCTTGCAACCAAAGTATGTGCCCTTGACTGGAATCAAATGCGAGACCCTCAGTCCGCAGGCCGACTCTCTAACTACTGAGCAATTGGCCAGAACTATACACTTTGAATAATTATATAAAGTGTTTATCAAAATACATTTCATTTTCAAAATGTAATAGAATCTACAGACATTGTGTGTATACAGGTTTTTTGGGGGGACAGCCTGTATGAAGCCAAGAGCTTAAATAATGTCATCAGAATCTTTGTTTCAGCTTTGCTTTTCCTCTATGTTGGCTCCCCTTACCTCCACTAGCATGTGGATGGAGAAGTGGCCCTAGCAAACTGAAGCTCAAAGGCTTCATAGAACTTTTAATTTCAAAAGATGAGAACTTCCTAATAGCACCAATAAAAGTCTGGCAAAGCCCACCATGGTCTATAGATTGGTCCACATGTCCATCCCTGAATCAGGAAAAGATAATATTCTCATTAGTCACCTGAACCAAATAGGCTGAATGGAGCAGAGGGGTTTCTCTAAAGAAAAGTCAGGAAGTTATTACTTCACATAGGGGATAGATACTGGGGAGGCCAAAACAAAAGATACCTACTCTACAGAAAAATTATCTGAAGAGGATCCATACGGATTAAAAATCAAACTGCACACACAGTATTTAACCTTGAGAAAAATATTAGAGAAAAGGAAATTTCTCTACTTAAAAAAATTAGATAATGACTACAGAAAAGCATATGATAATTTGAACCTGAGATAGTAGAATAATAATAATAATAACATAACTATTGTAACAAATGTTACAAAATTTATAGTTAAAATAACTAATTTCTGCAAGTAAGTAGTTAATGCAAAGATGGATCCTGTACCAGTGAACAGGCTATTTCAATTACCTTAATGTTGTTTCATCCTTAAAAAATTGAAGTTATATCTTATATAATTGGAATAGTTATAAATTGGTCTCGTTAGTTGTTATGTAAGTCTCGATAAAGTTCCTTTAGTTTGAGTAGTTAAAATGTTTACCATGATTTTGAGTACTAGTTATTAGTTGCAGCCTCTAGCAGTGGTTCTCAACCTTCCTAATGCTGTGACCCTTTAATACAGTGCCTCATGTTGTGGTGACCCCCAACCATAAAATTATTTTCATTGTTACTTCATAACTGTAATTTTGCTACTGTTATGAATTGTCATGTAAATATCTGATATGCTATATGTATTTTCCGATGGTCGAGACCCACACAGGTTGAGAACTGCTGCAAGGTCTTCTGACTTTAGTTTTTTCAGGTTCAGTACTGAGCCAATCAGAAATGACAAGATTTGTTGATTTTACAGCTGATGTCTCAGCTCCACCTAGTGGTGGTGATTGGATTTTAAGTTTCTTCCCTCAGAGACAAGATTTGCTGATTAAAAAACAATGGAAGCCCAAGGAATATACGTAATGAGTATGAGTGAGAGTAAAACATGGACTTCTAGCTGCTTCCCTGTATCTACTTTATTCCCAACAATGATGAAATTGAAAATTATATAAATGGAAGTTTTAATATTTTCTTCCTGCACCAGATATACTCCCTGGATTACATATGTTCCACTTTGGAGATCACTGATCTAGAGAAGACCAATCTTCACACATATGCCCCAAAAGATACATACAATAATATTCACTATTTTTAATAATGAAAAAAGGAAACAATATAAATGTCTATTAACAGGTTAATGAGTCAAATTTTTAATATTCATTAAGTGGAATATCTGTACTCAATGGAATACCTTAGAGCAGGGGTGGGCAATCTTTTTGTGAGTGCATGCCAAAACCAGCAAAATCCCTGACTCAAAATTCTTCTGTGTGCCAACCCTAATTTTTTGAGAACATGTTATGCCTACTTGATATCTCTTAAGGTGTATGTATGTGAAGAGCCTTGAAGAAATAATAAAATTCATTCAAGCGACAAAAACACAGTATATGATGATGAAAAATACATTTATTTTTTTATATTTAATTGATTTTTCACAGAGAGAAAGGGAGAGGGATAGAGAGTTAGAAACATCGATGAGAGTGGAACATAGATCAGCTGCCTCCTGCACACCTCCCACTGGGGATGTGCCTGCAACCAAGGCACATGCCCTTGGCTGGAATCAAACCTGGGACCTTTCAGTCCGCAGGCCGATGCTCTATCCACTGAGCCAAACCCGTTAGGGCAATACATTTATTTTTTAATGTATACATGTACACTGATAGTCCAAAAGAAAACTTTATGACTCCGTTTGATATTATCAGTAGGACTTTTGCTGCTGCATCACTGATGACAGAGATTTTACATCAGGTTTATATTTTGTGACCTTCAGAGATATGCATGAGGTACTACTTTCATCCGTCAGGCTACTCCTATTACGAGACTTAACAAAATTCATCACTGAGAACAAAGATTCACAAGCGTATGTGGATGAAACCAAAACACTGGTCGCATCTAGGAAGGCAGGGAGAGTTAAGGCAGAGGCGTAGAAATTGCTCTTCCCCTCTCTCATCAATCCATGTCTATGGTCTTTAAGATAACTTGTTATATAAAATTATTTATTTATCTAAGATGCACCTACACTGAATTTACCTGAAAAATAAAAAAGTCGATATTAAGAAAAAAATTGTAAGTGGAAGATTATAAGAGAGGGTTTCGAGTGCCAGCAAAAGTTACTGGCATGCCATGTTTGGCACGCGTGCCAGGGGTTGCCCACCCATGCCTTAGAACATGTTGAAATAACTGGATTTATCACAATGGATACATCTTAAAAACATTGTTAAGAAAAAAGGAAGCTGTAGCATGATATGTATTATGAGACCACTTTAAAATATAAGCCTTTTAAAACATGTTGAAGCAATCCTACATATTATAAACTGCGGCTCACAAGCCACATGTGGCTCTTTGGCCCCTTGAGTGTGGCTCTTCCTAAGCCTTAGGAGTACCCTAATTAAGTTAATAACAATGTACCTACCTATATAGTTTAAGTCTAAAAAATTTGGCTCTCAAAAGAAATTTCAATCATTGTACTGTTGATATTTGGCCCTGTTGACTAATGAGTTTGCCAACCACTGCCTTTGGGGTATGTTCTTTCCCAGCGTTATGTTTTTCCTTGTGATGCTGCTTTTATTCCCTACACATCTTTTCTAAAATCTGTTTGGGGAGAAACTCTCCTTTTTTAAAAAATGGGGGTGACATTGGTCAACGTGATCATATAGGTTTCAGGTGTGGGTTTCTATGTTACAAGATCTGTATATTGCACTGTGTGCCCATTACCCAAAGTCAAATCTTCTCAGGTCACCACATATTAGACTCTGCCTTTTCACCCCACCCCCTTCCCTCTGACAACCACCACACTGCTATTTGTGTTCATGAGTTTCAGAATTTATATCCTATATATGAGTGAAATCATGTGGTTCTTAGCTTTTTATAACTGACATTTCACGTAGCATAATGTTCTCAAGGTCCATCCATGTTGTTTCAAATGGCGCTATTTCATCCTTTCTTATGGCTGAGTAGTATTCCATTGTTTACTAGTATATGTACCACGTCTTTATCCAGTCCTCGATAGAACACTTTGGTTGTTTCCATGCCTTGGCCACCATGAATAATGCTACAATGAACATAGGGGTGCATATATCTTTGCAAATACAACCTCACAAGCAATTAGGAAAATGGAAATCAAGACTATAATGAGATAATACCTCACACTTGTTAGAGTGGCCATTATCAACAAGACAAGCAATAACAAGTGTTGGAGAGGCTATGCAATAAAGGAAACTCTCAGCCTGGCTGATGTGGCTCAGTGGTTGAGCATCAACCTATGAACCAAGCAGGTCATGGTTCCATTTCTGGTCAGGGCACATGCATGTGTTGCATGCTCGATCCCCAGTGTGGGACCATGCAGAAAGCAGCCAATTAGTGATTCTCTCTCATCATTGATGTTTCTATCTCTCTCTCCCTTCCTTTCTGAAATCAATAAAAATATATATATATTTTAAAAGGGAACCCTCATTTACTGCTAGTGGGACTGTAGACTGGTACAACCACTATAGAAAGCAGTCTGGCGATTCCTCAAAAAATTAAGAATAGAGTCTCCATCCAACCCAGCAATTCCTCTCCTGGGTATACCCGAAAAACTCTAAACTCCCTTTAAGCAAAACACTGTCATGCAACTCTAATTGCATTATCTCCGATTATCTGTCTACCTTACACACAAATATAATGATGGCAAGAATTTTAGAGCTGTAAGAAAAGTTAAAGATAATATAATGCAACATTCCCATTTTACAACTGACCAGAGATGAAGTGGTTTGCCAGATTTAATTGGCTGGCTGCTAGCAGAACCAGGATGCCTCACATTCAGGTTCCTTCTGTATTTCTTTGAAAAGCAGCAGCATATAAAACACCTCCTAAAGATGTACTGTATGATGAGATGCCTTAGTCTCCTCATCTGCAAAATGGGAGGCATAATCATATCTACTTCAAGGAGTAGTTGTGAGGATTAACTGAACGAATGTACTTATAGCACATAACAATGCTTGGCACATAGAGAGTGACCAGAAATCTAAGCTATTGTTACTATTTTGCACACACTCTACTAGCTGCTGATAGAACAGCCATTAACAGAGGTTGGGATTTTACCCACAGCTGTTATTCTTTGGTCTGGAGTTTATGACACCAAACAAAAACAAAATCCACAGTTGAGATAATGTTTACAAATTTGGATATTTCACATAATATCTAAATTTCCAGTTTCTCTTGAAAATTGGAAGGTGTGACATCTAAGCCAGAATTCTGAGGTAGTAACAACAGGCTGGAGCTACAAGCAGTTGCTCCCTTTAGTCCGCACTACTCATATAATGTATGTGCATGTGCTCACACTCTTCCAGGTTCCATGTTTTTAAAGATGTACTTCTTTTAAAAAATATTTATGTCTTATAATCCTCACCCAAGGATACGTTTTTATTGGTTTTTAGAGAGAGAGGACAGGGCACTTTTTGGAGCCCAAGACTAGGTTCCAACCAACAGAACCACCTGGCCAGGCTCCCGTTTCCATCTTTTAAGGTCACCTGCCTGACTACTGATTCCTTTCCTGCTAAACATTACATAATACAGTGTGACAAAAACAATTACAAAGTTGCAAAGTACAGAAGTAGCCTGAAAGAACACGAGTGTGTGCTGTAGGGTGGAGGTGCTGCTGGTGATGTATGTTGTCAAGAAAGTGGCTTTGGCCCCAGCTGGTTTGACTCAGTGGATAGAGCATTGGCTTGAGGACTGAAAGGTCTTGGGTTCAATTTCGGTCAAGGGCACATGCCCGGGTTGCGGGCTTGATCCCCAGTAGGGGGTGTGCAGGAGGCAGCCGATCAATGATTCTTTCTCATCATTGATGTTTCCATCTCTCTCTCCCTCTCCCTTCCTCTCTGGAATCAATAAAAATATATTTTAAAAAAGAAAGTGGCTTTGAAAAAGAAAAGGAGTAGAAGAGGGTTACAGAGAGAATAAGATGTGCAAAGACATTGAAATGGGAAAGTTTGTGTGTTTAGCAACTGAGGGGTTTAGTTATGAAGAACATAGATAATAAAAGCCTCTTAGTTTGCATTTTACCCTGTAGGAGATGGATAGCTCTTGAAATGTTTTCTGTCACTAAATCTAAATCTAACTTTAATGCAATTATTGCTGGATACCCTTACCATCTTCCATAAAATGTCTTTGGACCTCATGTTTGAGAAGGAAATACTGTAAAATCCACAATATTCTATGAAATGTCTTTCAATAGCAAATTGGCACTTTAAGAAGAAGCCCTCTTTTTATAAAATACAATTTAGATTTGTCTGCAAATGAAGTTTCCTCATTTGTAAAGTAGGGATAATAATAGCACCTACCTCAGAATTAAATTCAATATAAACCATGGATACCTAATACAGAGTAATCGTGTCAACTAATTTTAGTTATTATGATTGTGATCTTTATTGACTCCTCCTGGTGTATCATCTTTCTCATTGAGGAAACAACATTTCACTAAGTCAATTAAGTATTTTTTATTGAAAACTAAAGTTAAATCTTTAGTTTTAAGACTAGTGGCATCTTTGGGCTGTATCGGTGTAAATGTAAAAAATACTAGATGAATTGCCCAGATAAAACTTCCTTGTATATTATTGATTGCAAAAGCTTCAAGAACAATGTAAAGATTTTTGTGCAACATAGAAGGTGTAAGTTATTGTCTGCAGTTACTAATTCAACACTTAATAGTTTATTAGTGGTAATAAAGCTACTTAGGTGGTAGAGACGTTTTTCCAGTTCCCTCAGGCTCAAAGAGGAGGGAAAACACTCGGAAAATACCTTTTCACAGCTGACAGTAACATCTTAGATAGCTAGGGAGCTCAGACAATCACTTGGCGGGAAAATAATAAATACAGACTAAATTCGCACAATCTGTTTCTGTTTAGTTTACAAACTGCGATCGAGACTGTCAGCTTTCGTGCCTTGTGGGACTTGAAGTCCAGAGGGAAGAAGTGCTCAGGGCTATTGAAGCTTGGCAGGCAGCAGCCCCTGCAGGTCTGAGCTGTAAGGACTACAACTCCCAACAGAAGCTGCGGGGCCGCGCTGTAATTACGGGCAACCAACCGTACCTGAGCAGGACAAGCCCCGCCCCCCGGCTCTGAGGGCTGCCTCCACCAATGGCAGAGCTCCCAGCGCTGAGCCTCTGGGTTAGGTTGTGCGGCTCTGGCTGGAGGCGGGGCGGAGCCCAGAGGTTCAGAACTAGCTTGGCCGCTGGGTGGGTCGGGGCGTTCGGCGCGTCCTACATTGAAGAAGCAGTGGCCGGGCTGGGCGCCGGGAGTGGAAAGCGACGGCGCGGCTGGAAAATGCCAGTCCATTCCCGCGGGGATAAGAAGGAGACCAACCATCATGATGAGATGGAGGTGGACTATGCCGAAAACGAGGGGAGCAGCTCCGAGGACGAGGACACGGAGAGCTCGTCGGTCTCCGAGGATGGGGATAGCTCAGGTGTGCACGCCGGCGGGGCTGGGACCGAGTCCCCGCGCCGGGCTCGCGACAGGCCGCTCCCCGCACGCCGGGCAGCTGCGTCCTGCTGGGAGAGCGGGGCGGGGAGAGAGGGAAGGGGCGGAGACTGGCTCCCGGCCCTCCGCTGCACCCGGGCGGTCTCGGGGCGCTGTCTGGCTCCAGGCGGGTCCCGGTTGGCGGGGCGGGGCGGGGCAGGACGCGGGCCTGAGCTTGCCCAGCCGGACGCCGCGCCGTCTGCTCTTGGCCCTAGGACCCCGGGCAGTGCCCCCAGGCGATCCACTCTCCGAGGCCGGGAATGTCCCGCAGCACGTCTGGGAGGCTCTGGAAATCGCTCTTCTCCCCAAACCACAGACCTTTTTACTTATTTGTCATCCCTGCGAGCCTTCTCAACATGGGTGGATTGTCCGGGCCGAGCTTAGATTTGTACCGGATCTTGGATGGTTTAGAATAGAATGTAACCTCAGAGTTCACGTCAACCTGTCATTCCTCGCTTGACATCAATCAGTGCTCTTGCGGGGAGGGGAGGGGATCGTGTATGTGTGTGTGAGAGAGACTTGGGAATTGTTCTGTTTACAGCATCTCTGAAGTTTTCAAGACCGAGAAGAGCCCAACATCAAGGGGTGATTGGGAATCATGCGAATAAATTGGCTGATTTGTGGCAACTTTGAAATTCTCCAAATCTTTTCTTCCCTGCAACCTTTTCTAACTTTGGGCTGTTTTGAGTGTTTTTGTTTTGGGGGTTGTGTGTGGGGGGGCGGGGGGATGGGAGGGGGGAGAGCAGATTAACACTACAAATCAATTTTGCAAACTTTTACGAATTAAAAACATAAATGGAATTTGTGATACCTGAATTTTTCCCCTTCTATCCATATGATGGGGATGAGACTTTTTTTTTTCTTAGCCTGATTTTGGCCATGTAAAGCAAGGGTTGATGACAAGTTGATGACATTGTGTTACAACACTGACATTCTCTAGGTTTCCCTTTCAAAGCAAATCCCTATGGAAGTATGTAATTTCAATAAGTAAAACAGCCATCCAAAATAAGTATTTATGAGTGACTTAATTGTGGAGCACTTAGTGTGAGCTGTAAATAAATAGTTATGACCTGTTCTCTATTAAAGAGCAGCCATAAGTCACCAGTTGATTAAATTGCCAAATGAATGCTTATAAACAATGCTGTTGGAATTCAGAGGTGGAGGCAGTCTTTTCAAAATAGGATGAGCAGCAAAGGTTAGTTGAAGAAGGTGGGACCGCCTTCTTTATCATGAAGAATGGGTAGAATTTGGATTGGGGTGGTAATGGTCAGGTGTTTCTGTAGGAGGAGGAATTTAAGAAAAAGTATAAAGGCCAGAGCTTAAGGTTTATTCAAAAGAATGAGGAAACCAGTTCGATTGGGAGAAGGATTTGAGCTAGGAAAGGAAAAGGAAGGTATAGATGTCAAAGATAATTTTTATTTATTTATTTTATTTTATTTTTTACATGTTAAATACATTATTTATGAAAAACAACTACATATCCAAAATAATTTAGTGAGAAGAATGGCATGCTCTACATTTTTCAAATCTCTTTCATGTCTGGCTTAATAGAAGTCAGCTATATTCTATTTGCTTCTTCATTCAACATGCTTTTTAGGTTGAAGTATATGAAGAAAA
Source organism: Myotis daubentonii (assembly GCF_963259705.1). Taxonomy (NCBI): domain Eukaryota; kingdom Metazoa; phylum Chordata; class Mammalia; order Chiroptera; family Vespertilionidae; genus Myotis; species Myotis daubentonii. The sequence goes on from NC_081840.1 coordinate 90,200,686, forward strand.
TTCAGTCTCACAAGTAGTTGGAAAGATAAAGGAGTATATAATAGCCTTTTCCAAAAATTGTGAATATTTTTTTAAACTATACATCACCAAGTGATAAATTTCCTTAAAGGTTAGTTTCAGTGTGGAACTCTGTTCCTATTAGTCCAATGGAAGTTATATTTTTTTTTCGGCTCTAGAATTCATACTCACCACCTCCTGGTCTCCTCTAATCACTTGCTCCTCATCTAACCTTGTTCCCAACCTTAGACCTAGGACTTCACTCAGCTTGTGCACCTCCAATAAGGGGATCCTTTTTTCCCCCTTTCTCTACCTGCTAAGCAGCTTCTCAAGTCTCTCAAAGATATTTTTAAAAGCACAAAACAGGATTGATGAGTGCAAAGAAACTGGTTGTAGGATGAATAGAAGAGTAAAGGTGATGGTGGTATATTTAAGTTAGAGTGCCCAACTGACAGGTGGGAATGTGGCTTTGGAACCTGCCTGGGATGGGAGGCATGCTTTAGATGTCATCTGGCAAGCTGTGAAAGTAGGAGAGATTGCAAAAGTGAGGAACACAGAGAAAGAACATCTAGGCTGTGAATACATTTCCTAGATCTGTAAAACATTTTATTTTCAAGTGTTCTTTTTTTTTTGAATGGGAGTTAGGATCTCACAAAGTGACATCTATTGCTTAAAATTCTCCCTCTCTAATTTTTATGTTAACTCTTCTGACTTTTTACTATTTTTTTATTCTATCCCAGAAAATAATGAAAACCTTTATTATTTGTGAGGAATGTAATAATAATTTGAGCTATAAGTCAAACTTTAAAGAAAAAATTTTTTTTTATTGATTTCAGAGAGGAAGGGAGAGGGAGAGAAAGATAGAAACATCAGTGATGAAAGAATCATCGATCAGCGGCCTCCTGCACGCCACCCAATGGAGATCAAGCCCACAACCCAGTCATATGCCTCTACTGCGAATTGAAGTGACCTCTTGGTTTCTGGGTCAATGCTCAACCACTGAGCCACACCCGACTGGGCATAAGTCAAACTTTTTTAAGTGCAAAGAAATTGTAAAAATAAATTTTGCAGTTTTACTACTTGTAAAAGCATATCTTTTCTACTATTGGCTTACATGTTCAACTTCCACAGTTTTATTCTTCTTAAACCTTGATACTGAGCAGGTCCTAAGGCTACAGGAGAAACTCTGCTCTGCAGAGATATTGGGGACTGAGTCATCCTGAGGGACCAAGGTTTGAAGATCTGAGTAGGAAGCTATTAGAAGCCAGACATAATTTAAATGGTTTAGGAAAGTTTTTAAAAAAAGAATCATATACTTCCTTGCTATGTGAAAATAACAGTACATAATTTAGCTCTTGCTCATAGTTTGACTTTCATTTGATGAATATCAATATGCAGATCATTTTATACAGACTGATGGTTACCAGAGGGAGTGTGGGGAATTGGGTAAAAAAGGTGAAGGGAGTAAGAAGTACAAATTGGTAGTTACTGAATAATCATGGGGATGTAAAGTAAGGCATAGGGAACATATTCAATAATATTGAATTAACTATGTATGGCGCCAGGTGGGTATTGGAAATATTAGGGGAACACTTTGTAAAGTATATGCTGTACACTATGCTGTTTACCTGAAACTGATAGAACATTGAAGGTTAAAAAAATGATGTAGATTAATTTTACACTTCAGTTATTTTGATGTGTTGATTATATATGATGTAAAAATAGAAAATATGGAATCTAGGACAGACCTGGTAATTAGTGTCTTTCTTAAAATGTTTGCTTGTTTTTCTCCTCATTTCCCTCTTTCTCACCGACTGACAGTACTTTGGGGAGAGGGAACAAGGCGGGTATAAGAACAGCAGATGAACCCTGATGGGGTAGCTCAGTTGGTTAGAGTGTCGTCCCGATATGCCAAGGTTTCTGGTTTGATCCCTGGTCAGGGTGCATACAAGGATCAACCAATGAATACACAATAAGTGGAGCAACAAATCGATGTTGCTCTGTCTTCCCCTTCTTCTCTCTCTCTCTTTTATTTTTCAATAAGAAAAATTAAAAAGGAGATAAAGATATCCTGTGGTTAACAAAATGAGATTAGTTTTCTTTTTCATATGATTGGCAAATCAGCCATATGAGCAGTTCTAGAAGAATTCCAAAAGTGTTTGTGAGCAATATTAACCTTTAAAGGATGTAATCATTTTGGTGCTTCAGTTCCGGCGGGTTGGTGGAAAACAAACCAAAAGTAGGTTATTTACTTTATAGTCATAGCTTAATGTCAGCTCTTTAAAATGATTTAAAAATGAATAAGAAAAGAAGGCCTAGAGGCTGCTATAGTTTTAACTCCCATCTGTATTGTAGGTTAAAACCTATAGTGGAAATTATTTTGGACAAATGTTGTTTTTGTTTTTCTCTTAAGGCTTAATAGAGGCCTTGTATATCTAACTTCATATTAAAGTTTTTTTTCTTTTTTAACCATTTGAATTAACATTTAGATATATTTGGAGCATAAAACTAATATTATTAAATTACATTAATTGATTTTTGAGAGTACATTTGTTAAAACTAGGGACAGTAAAACAAGGAAGGGCTTAGAATAGAAGAGGCAACAGGAGAGAGTCTGGGCAGGGCTTCTTAGGCTCAATGAGAAGTCAGAAAAGGAGGCCTTAGAGGAAGGTTCAGGGGGTTAGGAGCTGCTGCTGCCTATTGCTCTCCTGGTTGCAAGCGTCATGGGGACGCTTAGAGTTTAGGAGTTTCATGCCTGGGGGGGAACGTGATGGGGAAGGGAAAGGTGTGGGCTTGCTCCAGCGGGGAGAGCAGAATGTGCCTAATTTTATTTTTGTTATTAACAGAAATGGATGATGAAGATTGTGAAAGAAGAAGAATGGAATGTTTAGATGAAATGTCCAATCTTGAAAAACAGTTTACAGATCTCAAGGATCAGTAAGTAGCGGCTTTAGAAGGTCATTGTCACCGAATCTCAACCATGTCACATGTATAATAGCACAGGAGAAATTTTATTCACTCTAAACTGTTTTTTTCTTTGTGTGTTGTGGGACTGACTGATCTGAAAGAGGCTTCTGTTATTGTTTGCTTAAGACTTTATTAACTAAACCGAAGGTTTTGAGGCAGGTTTTTTGGGCGGAGTAATAAGATTTCTATGTGGATGTTGGGTCTAATCTGCTTTATTCATTCCTTTGTTAAATAATTGGGTAAAGGTAGCATTTTAAAAATTTGAGTATAAGAGAGAGTATTTCCAAAGATGGCAGAGTGATTTTTGTTTATATCTTAACGTTGGATAGTACATACATGATTTTACATGCATATTTAGTTTGCTTCTGGCAGTAACTCTGTAAGGTTGGAAGATAGTCTTATCTCCATTTTGCTTGTGAGAAAATTAATGGTCAGAGAGGTTAAGTGATTTGCCCATACTTCATCAGAGAGTGATAAATTAAGCCAGGCTTTCTGCCTCCTAGTGATATCATATTCCTTTCACTAAGACACATTACTTTGGAGGAAATGTAGTGGAGTAGAAAGAGCACAGGGTTCACATCCAGGCTTTCTCAACCAATTAGAACAGTATAATAATAGCTTCTTTGTTATTGAATGAGCAATGTATACAATTCTTAGCCATTTGCTTGGTGTGTAGTAGGTGCTTATTAGATACACCCCACTCCCCTTTATAATACCAAACTCTTATGTAAAATTGGTAACACGAGAATAGGCTACACTGATTTGAAAGAACAAAATAGATGAAGATACAGATTTTTAAAAAACTCTTAAAGGTGAGCTTTCACTTTAGATGTTGCTGGCAATGTCATGGGGCGGGCATAGCTATGTATTACGAATTGTAAATGAAAGAGAAATTTCTGAGAATATAGGTACCTTCCGTGTGTGAAGACACTTTGGTATATGAATTCTTTGTAATTTTGCTGCTTATTCTTTTTCCCCCAACCATTTCCCTAGAGAAGCCCAAAGAAGAGATGAAAACTCATTTAATATCTGGAATTGACCGGCTAAAATGGGACAGATTTGTTTACCATAGGAATCCGGCTATTTATGCAATTTCTGGTCTTAACTTTAATTGGTAGTAGAGATGAATATGTAGATAATATTCCATGCTAGTGTAACGCATTATTATGAGCAATTCAAAATCATCCAAAGTTTAAAATTTTGGCTTTAAAAAACATGGTATCATTTTCTTATTCTAAATATTTACATTATTGATATTAAATTAAAATGAGTTTAGATCACCAGAGAATCCATTATTTGGGAAACATGAAGAGTTCATCCATGATCATTCTGGTAAAAAGGAAACAAATTTGTGTTTTTCTTTTTTTTCTTCTTTTTTTTAATATATTTTATTGATTTTTTACAGAGAAGAAGGGAGAGGGATAGAAAGTCAGAAACATCGATGAGAGAGATCGATCAGCTGCCTCCTGCACACCCCCTACTGGGGATGTGCCCGCAACCAACGTACATGCCCTTGACTGGAATCGAACCTGGGACCCTTGAGTCCGCAGGCCGATGCTCTATCCACTGAGCCAAACCGGTTCGGCATGTATTTTTCTATTTTAGCACAAGTAATCAATGAATGAATAATTCTCATACAATTAATTAAGATATACCTGTTAGGTTTTTAAAGTTTATTTTATAGTTATCCAAGAAATGAAAATTATTGTAAAGCTCTAGTATAATATATTACACTAGTGGCCCGGTGCACAAATTTGTGTACATTGAAAGGAAATTAATTAAAAGAAATATTTTAATATCGCTATTTGCCCTTTCTCTGTAATAGAAGTGTCAACCAAATTCACGATTGACAATGACAGGTTGAAACACACATGTGAGATTGGCACCAGTGAGAGCTTTATATGTATCGTGCATGTGCGAGTCAACTTAGGCTTTTATATATATACTAGAGGCCCGGTGCACAAAAATTTGTGCACTCGGGGGGAGGGGGCCCCCTCAGCCCGGCCTGTGCCCTCTTGCAGTCTGGGACCCCTCGGGAGATAACGACCTGCTGGCTTAGGCCTGCTCCTGGGTGGCAGAGGGCAGGCCCAATCCCTAGGTGCAGCCCCTGGTCGGTCTTAGAGCAGGACCGATTGGGGAGTTGGGGCGCCGCCCCCTGTCATGCACAGAGCAGGGTGGATTGGGAGGTTGCGATGCCACCCTCAGTCACACTCAGGGTAGAACCGATTGGAGGGTTGGGGCACCGCCCCCTGTCACACTCAAGGCAGGGTTGATGGGGAGGTTGCGGTGCCACCCCGTCACGCACAGAGCAGGGCCAATCAGGGGGTTGGGGCGCTGCCCCCGTCACACACAGAGCAGGGCCCACCAGGGGGTTGGGGCACCACCCTCTATCACCCGCAGAGCAGGGCCGATCAGGGGGTTGGGGCGCCGCCACTCTAACACTCAGGGCAGGGCCGATGGGGAGGTTATGGCTCTACCCAATCACACACAGAGCAGGGCCCGTGGGGGGAGGGGGTTGGGGAGCTCCCCCCTATCAGGCACAGAGTAGGGCTGCTCAGGGGGTTGGGGCCCCGCCCCCTGTCACACACAGAGCCGCAGGGCGATCAGGGGGTTTGGGCGCTGCCCCCTGTCATGCTGATCCCGATGCCGGGAGGCATATTACCCTTTTACTATATAGGGTAGAGGCCTGGTGCATGGGTGGGGCCAGCTGGTTTGCCCTGAAGGGTGTCCTGGATCAGGGTGGGGGTCCCCACTGGGGTGCCTGGCCAGTCTGGGTGAGGGGCTGAGGACTGTTTTCAGGCTGGGGGTGACTGAAGTTCCCAACCGCTCCTTTTTTTCTTTTTTTTTTTATTCTGGGCCAGCTTTACCTTGAGGCTTGGCTCCAGCTCTTAGGCCTCCGTGGCTGAAAGTAGGTTTCTGGCCTTTGCTTACAATGTTGTGAATCTGCTGTCTGAAGTCCGGTGGTATTTGTTACAATGTTTCTTAAACTGCCCGCTCAGAGGCCTGCAGCCGCAGGCGGGGAACCTTGGTTTCCTCCAACGATCCTCCATCACTGAAGCAAGCAAGCCTCATGTTAGTTTCAAGCTGCCTGGCTGCCGGCCGCCATCTTGGCTGACAGTTAATTTGCATATCTCGCTGATTAGCCAATGAAAAGGGTTGCGGTCGTACGCCAATTACCATGTTTCTCTTTTATTAGTGTAGACTAGGTGCCCAGTGCATGAATTCTTGCACCTTGAAAGGAACTGTGGGCCACGAGGCCATGGTGGGCACAGGGGCGGGTCTTGGCCCATCCTCTGCGCCCCCACCCAGGCCCTCCCGCCGTGGCCCCTGGTCCCCTGTCTGCCAACAGCCCTGCTCCTGCTGCCGCCGCTCCCATGCACTGATGGCATCAGCCCCGCTTACACCCGCTGATGGCATCAGCCCCGCTTACACCCGCTGATGGCATGGAGCGATTGGGGCCGGCACCAGCAGCATGTGCCATCAGCAGGTGCGAGTGGTGGCTGCTGCCCTGATCACCCCTCAGGAGCAAGGGGAGGTGGAAAAGCCCTCGGGCAATCAGGGCAGGTGCTGGGCGCTGGCAGCGGGTGTGAGCGCTGGGTGGGACCGCGGCACACTGGAGCAAAGAATTTTCAGTAAACACCAGAGGCTCGCCCTGATGACAGTGACTGGTGCCCCGCCTTGGTCTGGTGCCCCCGCTCACCTGTTCCACCAACCTGCCGTGGCCAATGCCCGCCATGTTCCATGCGCTCCCCTTGGTGGTTAGCGAACGTCATAGCGACTGTTGTTCAATTGTCCTGCTGTTTGGTCTATTTGCATATTAGCCTTTTATTATATAGGATATACTAGAGGCCCGGTGCACGAAATTCATGCACTGGGCGGGGGGGGGGTGTTGTCCCTCAGCCCAGCCTGCACCCTCTTTAATCTGAGACACCTAGGGGGATGTCCAACTGCCGGTTTAGGCCTGATCCCACAGGGATCCCTCTCACAATCCAGGACTGCTGGCACTCAATCACTTGCCTGCCTAATTGCTCCTAACCACTTCTGCCTGCCAGCCTGATCATCCCCTAACTTCCCTCCCCTGCCAACCTGGTCACCCCGAACTCCCCTCCCCTGCAGGGCTGGTTCCCCCCCAACTACCCTCCCCTGCAGGCCTGGTTCCTCCCAACTGCCCTCCCCTGCCAGCCATCTTGTGTGTGGAGTGATGGTCAATTTGCATATTACCTCTTTATTAGATAGGATTAGAGGCCCGATGCATGAAAATTCATGCAAGAGTAGGCCTTCCTTCCCCCAGCTGCCGGCACTAGCTTCCCTCTGGCACCCAGGACCCAGCTGGCTTCCCTCCAGCCCCAGCTTTGTCAGGTAGGACGTCCAGAATGACGTCTGGTCTAATTAGCATATTACCCTTTTATTATTATAGATAGAATAAACTTGCTTAATTAGACTTGCTCTCTGATTTAGCTAAACTTTTTCCAGCCCAGTGAAGCACCCCAACTTCCTTTTCAGGTAATTGTCAGCAACACAGCAGTAAGTATCAACACAAAGCAGATTATTATTGTAGATCATGCAGGGAGAACAAAGGGTAAAATATTGAACTGCAGCAGTGTTTGACTATATTCTGCGCAGGGAGAAAACCTGAAGTCATTTTCAAGGTCCACCATTTCTTTCTTCTTTTCAGTTGAGTCAAGTTTCTAAGCTTTCTAAATCTCCATTTTCCAGCTAATGAAAAGAAAATAGGATTCTATCAAGTCTCCAATCTACCTACTCCAGGACTTCTGTGAGGATCAAATGAGATGAGGCACAGGGAAACACTTCACAGACATTTGGTTAAAGTGTAAATCTTTCCACCTGTCTATAAAGCAAGTGTATTCCTGGGCTGAAGAAACTGCAAGGAGGCTAGTTGCTAGGGAGAAGGACACCATTACCTGGATGGACACTTAGCATATTAGCCTTTTATACATATAGATAGGAAAACTTTGCAGCTAGTAAGTCATTAAACCTAATCTTGTTCACCTTGGGGCTGGCAGTTGCCTTGATTTTTGCTTTCTCATGTCTCACTATATCCAACAGCCAGTTACCCCTACCAGCTTCATTCAACTCTGAAAGTTTTAAAAATAGACCCATTATCACCATTTAATAGGATTCTTTCTCAAAGACTTGGTATCTAGAATATGTTATAGGAAAAAAATTAATCTTTGTGTCTGGTTTATACTTCCTCTTTTGTCTTGTCCCATTTGCCTTGTTTGTTATTTTTATCCTGTGTATCTCTGTAAGCTGTCTCAAATCCTCTTTAGAATGGTGGGAAATAAACTAATATGATAATAATAATATAATAATGATAGTAATAATAGTAATATAATTATCCTGCTTCTCCAGTTCTAGTACTACCGGGCAGAATAGCACTCCTTTCATAAGGCAGAAAGTTCACCATTTGTAGTTTGTGTAGTGGTGGAAGGTAAGTTCTTCCACCTCCTTAAAAAGGTAGAAGAACTTACACCACCCAAATTTCCATTCATTTCAATATTCATTGTCCAACAAACATGAATTAAACATCTACTCTGTGACTGGTATTGTTGCTGCTGAGGGACTCATGATCCTTGACTTCGATGAGTTTATACTTGAATTTTAAGATTGTAGAAATTGTACTGATTTTGAGGAATCTATTTTTTAGAAGGGTAGTTAATTGAATATTGCTAATTCACATACCTCTTCATTCAGGATGCTGTACATCTATTCAGGATACCTTATCAATGTTTTGTGTAAGTTTGGTGTTTTTAGGTGGAGTCATCCTTTGTATCACATTTTTATCATTTTGCCTAAAGTTGTACAGTGAATCCTCACTTAACATCATCAATAGGTTCTTTGACCTTAAGCAAAATAACATATAACAAAACCAATTTAAACATAGGCTAATTAATATAAACAAGAGTTATGTTTCTATAGTACCTCATTAGTGTTATAACAAAATGACATTGAACGAAATTGTTATTTGAAGATCTGCTGTATTTATAATTTCAAAAAGTATTATCATGTTGTACTTTTCTGACATTATACATTTATTTATCATTGTATTTTGAGTTTAGAAAAATTTAACCCAGACATGATAATGTATTATTTTGGCAGTTAACTCAGATTATTTTTTCCCTTTTTGTTTATTCTAAAGAATACTTATTTCATTAACACACAAACTTGCTTTCTCTCTTCAGATTCATTATATAAATCTCTATGCTAATTATAATGATCGTCAACCAAAGGACTTGTATGCATGCATATAAGCATAAACGATGGACGCAGACAACAGGGGGTGAGGGTTAGGGCAAGACTAGGGGGAATGAGGGGACAATGGGGGAATAAAGACACATTTGTAATACCTTAATCAATAAAAAATTTAAAAAAATTATAATGATCAATTATAGACAATATTAACTGTCTTAATTGTATTGCTTTATATTTTCAAGAGGAAAAGCAGAATTTTATATGAAAGCCAGGTGCCATGTTTTCAAAAGCCAATGCTAGTTATACCTACAAGCTTAATCAGTGGTTTCTTTTGGAAGTTACTACATGCCATCCTGGTGACATATTATGGCATATTCTTCACCTATGATAAAAGTAATAACTGGCAAAAAAGATAATTCACAAAATGATTTAAAATTTTTAGTCTGCTTTGGAATTTTTAGGGATATCTTGAAAGTGCCTCAAAATTAGGATTAGAAGTGCCTTTCATAGAGAATGACAATGTACACATTTTCCTGTTAAAAGAGTTCTATCATGCCGAATTTATTTCCAAAAATAAACATTGAGTTATCTCACATACTCATCGTTGATAAGCTAAAGGTATTGGTATGATAGCTGGCAAATTAGAATATCTGTATGTGGACTCGAATTCGACAATAGGAATCCCCTGTCCCCTTTTCATTCCCTATCCATGGGACAACTCACTTTATTAAGCATCTTGAGTTGCAGTCCGGATGAACTGGGTGTGCCTGATCACAAGTTCTATAGTTTTTCTATTTCCTATAGTACTATTGGCTTTACCTTCATCACTCTCCTTCCTCTTTGTTCTCTTTTAAAATCAAGCAGGCTAAATATTTTACTCCTGACTCTTTTTCAGGAAAGGTGGAGAGAAGCCAGGGAACTATTTCTTTTGACGACTAGTAATGTCTCAAGTTGTTCAGAATGATTTCTTTGTTTCTTTTAAACTCAGTGCTTAAATGACCTTTCTGTTAGACTTAACTTATTGTTATGCAATTAAATAAATCCAAAAATCTAGAGTGCCAAAAAGTAGTTATTTCAGTTATGTTTTTTTGTATTGTGAATTAACCATTAAAGAGTAATATATCTATAAAAAAGATAGAAAAAAATTATTTTATGACTAAGTACATAAAGTCAAATAGTGTAATTGAGTTTTTAACTTGAGATCAATTCAAAAATACAGTTGGTAGGTTATTAGAATATGAATATTAGGAAGAGGTAATATATAGAAATGGTAAATTGTTAGCCTTTGTTGGGCTCTTTAAATTAATATCTTAATTTTTGCTTTGTTAAGACTTTATAAAGAACGATTAAGTCAGGTGGATGCAAAACTACAAGAAGTCATAGCTGGAAAAGCACCAGAATATTTGGAACCACTGGCAACTTTACAAGAAAATATGCAAATTCGTACAAAGGTAGCAGGTAGGAAAGTGAAACATCTTTTTCATATAGTAGAATACGAACTCTTCAGATTTAAAAGGTGTTTGTCAAGTGAGCATTTGTTGTTAATGGAATCACAAATATATTTACACTGTGGACCACAGTGTTTCACGGTCAATCACTGTCAATCAGCCCACAGTTATTTATTAAATGACTCTTGCTTTTCTCTGTTGCTGTGGGATATCAAAAAAACAAAACAAAAAGAAGGCCCTCAGGTTGCTTACAATGTTACAGTGTTGTTAAGATATTTCTGCAAGTGAAACAATTAGTAGTTTCATTAAGAGATACTGTTACTATCACAGTTTCATTTTCAATTAAAGTCCAATTTTAATACTCCTAGTAGTTTTCATCGTAAGAGTGACAAGGTTTTTTTTTTATTTATAAAAACATTAAAAAGTGTTTGATCAAGATACAGAGAACAGGGAATCGGCCATCAACCAGATAATTTAATGGTAATTTTGATTGTTAACTCTTTTGTGGATATGAATAAATGAAAATGTACTATAGTATTTGTATGATTAAAATTTCACTCTTCTGTTTGTAAGTGGGATCCTACCTCAGAATTGTGTCCTAGCACTCATCACAAGGATATATCCATTTAAAGGTCACTTGGTTTGTCATAGTCAAACTAAAAACTGAATTTTAATGAATGAAGATGCTGATTGTTTTCTTTTTTTCAGACACTAATTGATCCTCATGTACTTGTGATACCAAATGCATTATTGATAATAGTTTCTTTTTGTTATTTACTAAACCTATCTTAATCCAAATTTTATTCTTGAGTGCTTAATATTAAATATGTAAATATGTAGATGATACTCAACTTGCTTGCTGTCTGCATAATGGTTTAGCACACCCTTAAAAATAAGCATGTCTGTAATTTTCTTTGACATTCTGAAAGAACTGAGATTTACTGGATATTTAGGAAATATTCCTTGAGTCAGTTACTCAATTTTCTAGTCTGTGGCCTTTCTTTAGTTTTTTATTGTATGGAGAGTAGTGTGTATGAATGTGTTGCTAATGGCATAGTTCTGAATATCTGTCCCTTGCTTTTACTATACAAGAAAGACATTTCTAGGGCCAACTATGGCATGGAGTTTAGTATGTACATCTAGAGCTCTTTGCCATTTTTGCGATGGCATATTTGCATGGCCATGTTGCCTTGGTACCTCTAAGTTAAACTCTCTTGAGCATCCATCCTGTAGGTAAAGCCTGGTCAGAGCATTCAAACATCACAAATTTTGTTATATCAGTTTATACATTTAATCCTCTTGGAAGCTTTGGACTCTAAAAATACATAGTACTTAAGGTTACGGTTTTGATGGCTAGAGTATCCAGTTGTTTGAGCATATATGATTAATGAAACCAGAGCTTATTTACTCTGTTTCCATTATGAGTCCTCAGAGATTGTTTTTCATAGGAGAAGAGTTTTATTTTCATTTTGATCATTCTCTATCAAACATTTAGGAGTATTCTCTAGATTCTAAGAATGAGGTAAGAACTAAAATTTGCAGTGTAGTTTTTTTCTAGCTCTTCTTAAATATATATATATATATATTAATATATACATATTAATATATATATATATATGTTAATTGATTCAGAGAGGAAAGGAGAGGAGAGACAGAAACATCACTGATGAGAATCATTGATCGGCTGCCTCCTGCGCGCCTCCTATTGGGGATCGAGCTCGCAACCCAGGCATGAGCTCTGACCGGGAATGGAACCATGACTTCCTGGTTCATAAGTCGACGCTCATCCCTGAGCCACACTGGCTGTGCTCTTCCTAGTTCTTAAACTCTTAGTTTTCTACTCTTCTTTAATATATACCTTAGCTGAGCCTTTTAGTTTTAGATTTTAAAAGAATAAGTTAGAATCACTGGTCAATTTCTTCTTAATTCATCTTGGAAAATTCAGTTAGGACTATTTCTGTAGGAAAGTGATATTGAAACTTTGTTGTGAACATAATCAGAATAATTGTGTTTGGTTGCAGGAATCTATAGAGAGCTCTGCTTAGAATCTGTAAAGAACAAATATGAATGTGAAATTCAAGCTTCTCGCCAGCATTGTGAGGTACTGTTATTTTGCTTAATCTTTAAGCTAATTTCATTTTTTAAAGCCTTTTCTGAGTGTAGAAGTCTAAAAAGTAAATAAAATAAGATAAAAAATTTAAATAATACTTTAGTTCATCACTTGTGTGAATTTTAAAAAAAAATACAGTTGTACTGGAAGCTGTGTTGGAAATAAGACACAAAGGAAGGACCAGAGAAAAAAACTACTAGTAAGTGAGATAATTTTAGAAGTTTTATAGCTGTTACCTTAAAAAGACTTGGTAATGATTATGTCATCTAGCATTACTGAAAATACTGTAGTGTTATTTACAATAGCCAAGATCTGGAAACAGCCCAAGTGCCCATCAGTAGGTGAGTGGATGAAAAAGCTGTGGTACATTTATACAATGGAATATTATGCAGCTGTGAAAAAGGAAAGAACTTTTACCTTTTGCAACAATATGGATGGACCTGGAGAATATTATGCTAAGTGAAGCCACTTAGAGAAAGACAAATACCATATGATCTCACTTATATGTGGGATCTAATGAATGAAATAAACTGACGAACCAGAGGCATACATACGTGGAACAGATAGACAGCTGTCAGAAGCGAGAGAGGTACGGGGACTGGATGAAAGAAGGTGAAGGGATTAGCCAAAGAACATAGATACATAGCCCATAGACACAATAGCGAGGTGATGGCCAAAGGGAAGTGGGGGTGGGGACTGGGTGGAGGTGGGCAAAGTGGGGTGGGGGGATGGATGGGGACATCTGTAATAGTGTCAACAATAACAGTAAAGTTAAAAAAAATTAGTGTAATGTTCAAGTTAAGACTCAAATATGCATATTCAGTAGTACAGTTAGAATGTTGGGCTATGATATCAATTTCTGACTCTCTAAATCTGTTTTCACATCTTTGGGCATAAATCTCTATTTATGGCAAAAAAATAGATGTACTTCTCTATAGGTTCTGATTATTTTGAATAGCATTTTTAAAAGAGTGCTAATTTTACAGATAACTTTTAATAAAACTTAGGTAAGATTTCAAGTGTACTATTGGAAATAAGACAAGTTCTATAATGATTCTTATCTTACTTTAAACATACCAAATCTTTATAAATCATTAAAATACTAAAAGTAGATAAGTATGAAAATGGTGGGTCTTCTTGTTTTATTTTTCTAATTACAACTGAAATGAAGCATCTTTTTTTAAAAATTTATTTTTATTGATTTCAGAGAAGAAGGGAGAGGGAGAGAGAGATAGAAACCTTAATGATTCTCTCTCATCAATTGGCTGCCTCCTACACACCTCACACTGGGGATCGATCCCATAACCCCGGCATGTGCCCTGACCGGAAATTGAACAGTGGCCTCCTGGTTCATAGGTTGATGCTCAACCACTGAGCCACGCCGGCCAGGCCTGAAACATCTTTTTGATGTTTGCTGGCTGTTTGGATTTTTTTCCCCTAAGAAGCGCCTGTGTATGTCTTTTAACTTAATGTTGGGCTGTTAGCCTTTCCCTCATTGATTTTAGAGGTTCTTCATATATTCTGGTTACAAATGCCTTGCTGGTTAAATGTTTTGCAAATATTTTTACCCAGGCAGTGAGATTTCTTTGAACTCTCTTTGATGACTTGATGAACAAAAGTTTTACATTTTAATGTAGCCAAAGTTATCATCTTTCCTTTATGATATGTGCTTTTTGTGTCTTCCCTACTTTGAGCTGAAAAGATGTATCTTCCTTTAAAATTTGGAAATTTGCTTTTTTAAAAAATATATTTTATTGATTTTTTACAGAGAGGAAGGGAGAGGAATAGAGAGTCAGAAACATCCATGAGAGAGAAACATGGATCAGCCGCCTCCTGCACAACCCTTACTGGGGATGTGCCCGCAACCAAGGCACATGCCCTTGACTGGAATCAAACCTGGGACCCTTCAGTCCTCAGGCCGACGCTCTATCCACTGAGCCAAACCGGTTAGGGCGAAAATTTGCTTTTTAACATTTAAATCGATAAACTACCTTTAATTACTTTTGTGTATGGTATAATGTATGGATCTAATGCATGGATTGGTAATTTCAACACTCCTCCATACTCCATTGTTTACCCACCAAATGTAATTATAACTCTTTTTTATTTCAAATGTCCATGTATGTGATGGCTGGTTTCTAGCTTTTTTCATTTGTTCTGTTGGTCTCTTTGGCTGTTTCTGCACCAGTATGACAATTCTGTTTTTACGGCTTTCAATCTAGTAAGCCTTGAAAACTCAATAATTTTTTTTTTGAAAACTCAATAATTTTACCTTGTTCTTTTTGTTCTCACAATTGTTATTGTTAAAACATTTTTTAAATTGAATTTATTGGGGTGACGCTGGTTAATAAGATTATACAGGTTTCAGGTGCACAATTTTACAACACATCATCTATACATTGTATTGTGTGTTCACCACCCCAAGCCAAGTCCCCATCCATCACCATTTATACCCGCTATACTCTCCTCCACCTCTTCCCACCCCACACCCACAATCAACACACTGTTGTCTGTGCCCATGAGTTTTTTCTCTTTCTTCCCCCCCCCCCCCCCCCCGGCCCAATCTATCAACTCCCTCACGCAGCCACCCAGCCCACACTGACAGCTGTCAGCCTGCTCTCTATGAATTGGTCTTTATTTTGCTTGTTAGTTCATTTTGTTCATTAGATTCCACATATGAGTGAAATCACATGGTACTTGTCTTCCTCTCTGTCTGGATTATTTCACTTAGCCTAATCTCTCTATGTCCATCCATGCTGTTGAAAAAGGTAAGATTTCTGTCTTTTTTTATGGGAAAAGTATCCATTGTACTAATGTACCACAGCTTTTTTATTTACTCACCTACTGATGGACACTTGGGCTGCTTCCATATCTTGGCTATTGTAAATGTCACTGCAGTGAACATAGGAGTGCATATATTATTTCAAAATTAGGGTTTCGGTTTTCTTCAGGTAAATTCCTAGAAGTGGAATCACTGGGTCATAAGGCAGATTCATTTTTAATTTTTTGAGGTAACTCCATACTGCTTTTCACAGTAGCTGCACCAGTATGCATTCCCATCAATAGTGCATGAGGGTTCCCTTTTTTCCACATCCTCGTCAGCACTTGTTTGTTGATTTATTGATGATAGTCATTCTGGCAGGTGTAAGATGATATCTCATTGTGGTTTTAGATTTAAAAAAAATTTTTTTTTTATTGATTTTAGAGAAAGAGGAAGGGAGAGGGACAGAAAGAGAGAGAAATGCCAATGAGAGAGAAACGTCAATCGGCTGCCTCCGGCACGCTCCTCCACTGAGGACTGAGCCTGGAATTTGGGCATGTGCCCTGACCTGGAATCGAACCTGTGACCTCTTGGTGTGTGGGTGGGTGCTCAACCACTGACCCACACCAGCTGGGCTCATTGTGGTTTTAATTTGCATCTCTCTGATGATTAGTGACATTAAGCATCTTTTTGTATGTCTATTGGCCATCTGTATGTCCACTTTGGAGAAGTGTCTATTCAGGTCCTTTGCCCATATTTCATTTGGATTGTGTGGTGTGTGTTTTTTGGTGTTGAGCTGTAAAAATTTTTTGTTGTTTAGTAACATCTTTTTAAAAGTTACTTTTTATTTTCTGCTGCTGTATAGAAAAGTAATTTTGTATATTGATATTATATCCAACCTTATTTATTTCTCATTTTAATTCTAATAATTTTATTACAGATTTTTAGGTTTTCCATGTAGATTATGTCATTTGTGAATAATGCCAGTTTGTTTCTGTCACTCTGATCTTCCTCTTAACTTATTTGTCTTATTGACAATGATAGGCCCTCCAGTACAACATGGAGTAGAACTGGTAAAAGCAGATCCTTGTTGTGTTCTTGATTTTAAGGGAATGCTTTTAACAGTTTTATAATAAATATATTTACTATTGGGTTTTGGTTAATACTATTTTTATTAAGTTAAGGAAATTTACTTTTATTTCTTGTTTTCTACGAATTTTTACCATGAATAATTGTTAATTTTTATTAAATGCTTTGTCTGCATCTATTGAATTAGTCATGTTTTTTTGCTCTTAATATATTAATGTGGTGGCTTACATTATTAATGGATTTTCTAATGTAAAACTATACTTGGATTCCTGGAATTACTATTTTTCTTGTGTATGGCCAGATTCATTTGCTAATGTTTTGTTTTAGAAGCTTTATTTCTGTGTTTATAAGTTAGATTTAATTTTTAATTCTCATACTGTTTTTAATTTGATTTTAAGATTTATAAAATGAGTTAAGAATATTCTATATTTTTCTCTTCTATATTTAAGATTGCAGTCATTAGTTTCATGAGTGCTTAGTACACCTTGCCTTTATGATATATTTTTTAACAATCTCATAAAAAAGATGCAAGAAAGTACAAAAGAATGAGTTTACAACATGATGCCCATCACCCCTGAATATGTAACATATACTTCAGACAAATGAGGGACATTTTCTTATACAACCACACTACAATCATTAAAATCAGAAAATGTACATTAATATGTTACTATCATCTAATCTTCAGCCTCCATTTAAGTATTAGTAGTTGTCCCGGTAGCACCTTCAGAGCAAAGAGATTCAGTTCAGAATCACATGTCTTTGTCATTGCATTTAGTTGTTACGTCTTTTTAGTTTCCTTCAATGTGGAATACCTCAGTCTGTCTTTGACTTTTGTAAATTTTCCATTTTTGAAATTTTTAGGCTAGTTATTTGCAGAATGTTAATTTTGAATTGTCCTGCTATTTCTTCATGATTAGAATCAAGTTTTGCATCTTCGGTAGGAATATCACAGCAGTGATACTGTGTTTTTCTTATTGAATTCTATTAAGCAGTGCACAGTTTTGATATATTCCATTATTGGTGATGTACACTTTGATCACTTGATTTATTTGGTGTCTTCTAGGTTTCTCTAAACTTACTTTTTTTCTCATTGTGATTAGTAAGTATACAGGGGAGAAGTTCTTTGCAGCTATACAAATATCTCATTCCTCATAATGCTTTCAATTTATTTACTTATGTAAGTCTGGACTCACTGTTCCTTACTCATTCTTTTTAGTCTGCTTCATCTTTCAATTACGGAGGAAAGTATACCAGAATTTCTCTCTGTGGTGGTAGATTTGTTAATACCTCTTTGTATTTCCTTTCTTTTTGTTCCAATTTTTTTCTGAATTTCCTAAGAAAACACAAATGCATACTATAAATTTTAAAAAAGTAAAGTCATTCACCATGTGAAATTTGAAGGCCCAAAATACTAATGATGAGATGTTCCACAGTGCACATCCACTATCTCAGCTTCCTTAGATCAAAACAATTTGAAACTGAATGCTCATGATTCCAGCTGAAACTTACCTCCCATGGAATTTTTTTCTTTTTTTTAATTGTCATAAGAACACTTAACATGAGATCTGCCCTCTTAACACATTTTAAGTGTGCAATACAGTGTTGTTAACTATAGGCATACTTTATCATTATGTATACCTGAAATTTTATACCCGTTGAATAGCAGTTTCCTATTTCCTCTTCCCCGTACCCCCTGGCAACCACCATTCTACTCTCTGCTTCTGTGTGTTTGACTTGTTTATATACCTCATGTATGTATCATGAAATATTTGTCCCTATGTAACTGGCTTATTTTACTTAGCATAGTACTCTAAAGTTTCATTCATGTTATAGCATATGACAGGATTTACTTAATTTTTTAGACTGAATAATGTTTCACTGTATGTATATATCACATTTTCTTTATCCATTCATCTTTCAATATACATTTAGGTTGTTTATCACATATTGGCTATTATGAATGGTGCTGTAATGAACACGGGAGTGCAATTATCTCTTTGAGACCCTGATATAAATTCTTTTGGGCATATACTCAGAAGGGATTGCTAGATCATGTGCTAGTTCTCTTTTTAAAAATTTTTAAATTGATTGATTGATTGCAGAGAAAGAGAGAGAGAGCGAGAGACACTCAATTTA
This sequence comes from Myotis daubentonii, assembly GCF_963259705.1. Classification (NCBI taxonomy): domain Eukaryota; kingdom Metazoa; phylum Chordata; class Mammalia; order Chiroptera; family Vespertilionidae; genus Myotis; species Myotis daubentonii. The sequence continues at coordinate 90,219,410 of NC_081840.1, forward strand.
TTGTTCCACTCATGTATGCATTCATTGGTTGATTCTTGTATGTGCCCTGACCGGGGATCAAACATGCAAAAACTTTGCATATAAGGATGACACTCTAACCAACTGACTTACCCAGCCAGGGCAGTAGTTCTGTTTTTCATTTTTTGAGAAACCTCCATACCATTTTTCATAGTGACCACATCATTTTATATTGCCACGAACTGTGCACAGGGTTCCAATTTCTCTATATCCTCACCAATACTTATCTGTTTTTTGATAATAGCCATCATAATAGGTAAGAAGTGCTATCACATTGTGAATTGCATTTTTTTGATGATTAGTGACATTGAGTACTTCTTCACATACCTATTGGCCATTATATATCTTTAGAGAAATGTCTACTCAAGTTCTTTGCTCATTTTTTAATTGAGTTCCTTAAAGTTTGGGTATTAGCCCCTTATCAGATATGTTATTTGCAAATATTTTCTCCTATTCTGTAGGTTGCCTTTTCACTTTAATTGTTCCTTTGCTGTGCAGAAGCTTTTTAGTTTGACATACCCACACTTATCTATTTCTGCTTTTGTTGCCTGTGCTTTTGGTGTCATATCCAAAAAAAATCATTACCAAGGCCAATGTCATAAGCTTATTCCCTATAAGCTTTTTCTTCTGGTTTTACAGTTTCAGGCCTTACATTTAAACCTTTAATCCATTTTGAGTTGATTCTTGTGTATGGTGTAAGATAAGAGTCAAATTTTACTCTTTTGCATATTTCTGCCAAGTTTTCCCAACACTGTTGAAGAGACTATCCCAGCGGTTCTCAACCTGTGGGTCGCAACCCCTTTGGGGATCGAATGACCCTTCCACAGGTGTCACCTAAATACATCCTGCATATCAGATATTTACATTACGATTCATAACAGTAGCAAAATTACAGTTATGAAGTAGCAACGAAAATAATTTTATGGTTGGGGGTCACCACAGCGTGAGAAACTGTATTAAAGGGTTGCGGCATTAGGAAGGTTGAGAACCACTGGACTATCCTTTTCCTATTATGTATTTTTGGCACCCTTGTTGAAGATCAGTTGACCATATATACATACTAGAGGCCCAGTGCACGAAATTTGTGCATGGTGGTGGGGGTGGGTTCCTCAGCCTGGCCTGTGCCCTCTCCAATCTGGGACCACTGGCTCTTAACCACTCACCAGCCTGCCTGCCTGATCACCCCTAACCGCCTCTGCCTGCCTGCCTGATTGCCCCTAACCCCTCTGACTGCTGGTCTGATCGCCCCTAACTGCCCTGCCCTCCCCATCCGGACCAGTCGCCCCTAACTGCCCTCTCCTGCTGGCCTGATCGCCCCTAACTGCCTCTGCCTTGGCCCCCGCCACTGTGGCTTTGTCCGGAAGGAGGACCAGATGACCGGAAAATGTCCGGTCTATCTGGTCTAATTAGCATATTACCCTTTTATTAGTATAGATATGCATGGGTTTATCTCTGGGCTCTCTATTCCACTGGTCTATATGTCTATCTTCATGCCAGTATCATATCTTAATTGTTATAACTTTGTAATATATTTTGAAATTAGGAAATGTGAGGCCTTCAGTTTTTTTCCTTTTTTTTAAATAAATCTTTATTGTTCAGATTATTACAGACGTTCCTCCTTTTTCCCACCATAGCTCCCCTCCACCTGGTTCCCACCCCACACCCTTACCGCCACCCCTCCCATCCTCGTCCATAGGTATAAAATTTTTGTCCAATCTCTTCCTGTACTCCCCACACCCCCTTCCCCCTGAGAATTGTCAGTCCACTCCTTTTCTATGCCCCTGATTCTATTCTATTCACCAGTTTATTCTGTTCATCAGATTTTTTATTCACTTGATTTTTTAAAGTACATTTTCTTGATTTTTTTACAGAGAGGAAGGGAGAGGGATAGAGAGTTAGAAACATCGATGAGAGAGAAACATCGATCAGCTGCCTCCTGCACACTCCCTACTGGGGATGTGCCTGCAACCAAGGTATTTGCCCTTGACCAGAATCGAATCTGGGACCCTTGAGTCCGCAGGCTGAAGCTCTATCCACTGAGGCAAACTGGTTAGGGCTCACTTGATTTTTTATTTCACTTGTTGATAGATATGTATTTGTTGTCACTTTGTTGTTCATAATTTTTATCTTTACCTTTTTCTTCTTCCTCCTCTTCTTAAAGGATACCCTTCAGCATTTCATATAATACTGGTTTGGCGATGATGAACTCCTTTAGCTTTTTCTTATCTGTGAAGCTTTTTATCTGACCTTCAATTCTAAATGATAGCTTTGCTGGATAGAGGAATCTTGGTTGTAGGTTCTTGCTATTCATCACTTTGAATATTTCTTGCCACTCCCTTCTGGCCTGCATAGTTTCTGTTGAGAAATCAGCTGACAGTCGTATGGGTACTCCCTTGTAGGTAACCGACTTTTTCTCTTGCTGCTTTTAATATTCTCTCTTTGTCTTTTGCCCTTGGCATTTTAATTATGATGTGTCTTGGTGTGGTCCTCTTTGGATTCCTCTTGTTTGGGGTTCTCTGCGCTTCCTGGAGTTGTAAGTCTATTTCTTTCACCAGGTAGGGGAAGTTTTCTGTCATTATTTCTTCAAATAGGTTTTTAATATCTTGCTCTCTCTCTTCTTCTGGCACCCCCATAATTCAGATGTTGGTATGCTTGAAGTTGTCCCAGAGGCTCCTTACACTATCTTCGTATTTTTGGATTCTTTTTTTTTTTTTTTTGCTTTTCCATTTGAGTGTTTTTTTGCTTCTTCGTATTTCAAATCTTTGACTTGATTGTTGGGATCCTCTAGTCTGCTATTGGATCTCTGTATAGTATTCTTAATTTCAGTCAATGTATGCTTAATTTTTAGTTGGTCCTTTTTCATATCCTTGAGGATCTCATTATATTTCTTGGAGGTTTCTAGAAAATTCTTGAAAAACCTTATAAGTGTGGTTTGAACTCTATATCCAGTCGTTTGATTTCCTCCATTTCTGTCATTTGTGACTTGTTTCTTTGTCTCTGTATTTTGACTGCTTCCCTGTGTTGATAGAGTGGCCTTGTGTGGTAGGTGTCCTATAGGGCCCAGTGGCTCAGCCTCCCCAATTACCTGAGGTGGACACTCTTGGTGCACCCCTTTGTGGGCTGGGTTCACAGACCTATTGTAGTTAAGCCTTGATTGCTGTTGGTATTACTGGGAGGAATTGACCTCCAGGCCAGTTGGTTGTGAGGACCGGCTGTGCCTACAATGGAAGAGCTGCTGTGCTGGAGACACCCTTATGCGGCAGGATTTGCTTCAGTGGAGCTTTGGTGCTCATTGTCTGCACCTTGAGTATGTCACTTATGGATGTGAAGAGTTGTAATCTGGCATGGTCTCACACTGACCACTGGGTACACTGGCTCTTGGATCTCCAAGGAGGTGGTAAGTCAACCACTGCCTGAGGCTACCCAGCAGGAGCTACAGAGAGATCTTCAGATTCCTCCTCTTTGTTTGGGGTTTGAAAGTGCCCAGATGAGGCTCAACTGTGAAGCAAGGCAGGCTGCTGCTGCTGAGCCTTGGGCCTTCTTTTGAAAGCTTTGGAACTCTCTGACCCAGCTGCAGTTTGTTAGTTTTTATGCTGCGAAAGGATGGGCCATTCATATGCAAAAGCCGCTGTGCACAGCTTGGGTGGGATTGTAAATTGGGTGGGGTGGGGTCTCTGGGAATCACCAGGGCGGAGCAAACAGCAGTGGCTGCCAGTCAGCCCTGCATCAGAGAGGTCCCCACGTCTCTGCGTTCCGCACCCCCACACAGGAACAATGATTGCTGTGAGTACCTCTGAGAGAAAGCCACTCTCGTATTCTGGCCCGATGCCAGACAGTCTAGTTTCTCCCTATATGAGTCTGGGTCCCCAGAGTCTCACCTGGAACTGGAGTTCAGAGCAAGCGGGAGCTTGTATCTCCCTCCTGATTGAAAAAAAACAACAGCACACCCAGTTGCCAGTCCATTTGGTGCTTGCCTCCGCACCTCCTACCAGTCTCAGTGCACTTTTTTCTTTCCCCCTGGTTGTACAACTTCCACTTAGCCAGTGTAGAACTTCCACTCATCCAGTGGTTTGGATGATTGATGTTTTGTCTTTTAGTTGTAGTTTTGATGTAGTTGTGAGAGGCAGCAAGTACAGGTGTTTACCTATGCCGCCATCTTGGTTCTTCTCTTTTCCTTTTTCTTAAGATCGTTTTAGTATTCGGGGGTCCTTTGTGGTTCCATATGAATTTTAGGATTTTTTTCTTAAATGCCATTGGGATTTTTAAAAAATATATATGTTTTTTATTGATTTCAGAGAGGAAGGGAGAGGGATAGCGAGAGATATAGAAACATCAATGATGAGAGAGAATCATCAATTGGCTGCCTCCTGCACGCCTCACACTAGGGATCGAGTCTACAACCCACGTTTGTGCCCTGACCTGGAATTGAACCATGACCTTCTGATTCATAGGTCGACACTCAACCATTGAACCACACTGGCTGGGTGGGATTTTGATAGAGATTGCATTTAATTTATAAATCACTTTAGATAATATGAACATTGTAACAATATTAAGTCTTTCAATCTGTGTACAAGGGATATCTTTTCATTTATATGTTTTCTTTAATTTTTTTCATTATTGTTTTATAGTTTACAGTGTACAGTTCTTTCTTTAGTTAATTAAGTATTTTGTTCTTTTTGATGCTATTGTAATTTCTCCTTTTATTTCTATCAGTTTTTTATATATGTTATATATGTATATATACTAGTACATATTATATTATCAGAATCATACATTTTTAGAATTTTTTTATATCTGTTAGTAAACGTTACATTTTATTCTTCTGCTTTCTCTGTAACAATTATTTTTCTTTAAAGACTATTTTGTCTGATAATTAAAACAGCTACCCTATTTGTATTTGGCCTGGCATTTGCCTGAGGGAAGATTTGTCTATCCTTTTTTCACAACAACATTTCTCCAGCCTTCTATTTTAGGTGTATTATTTATAAATAGCATATAATTTGATTTATAATAAATCTATTTTAATCTGTCTTTTTAAAAATAAATTTTTATTTATTTCAGAGAGGAAGGGAGAGAGAGAGAGAGAGAGAGAGAGAGAGAGAGAGAAACATCAATGATGACAGAGAATCATTGATCAGCTGCCTCCTGCATATCCCCCACTGGGGATTGAGCCCGCAACCGGGCACATGCCCTGATCTGGAATTGAACCGTGACCTCCTGGTTCATAGGTTGATGCTCAACCACTGAGCCACATCAGCTGGGCATGTACAACTATTTTTTTAAACCTTGGAATTAATAATTGTTTAATTTATTGTTTGTTAGTTTTCTCTGTATTTATCAATTCTTCCCTGAGACTCCAGTAGATCTGTGAAGGTTTTTCTAATGCCATTTTCCATGTGATTGAATTCATTAGATAATCCATGAGTGCCATTTTCTTCTGGTGTCCTCCCTCCAGGGAGCCGTCCTTCTAGCCTTCAGTCCCCTGTGCTCCCACTCCATCCTGCTCCATCCTTCAGAGTTTACCAGCTGCTAGAAGTATTTGCTCCTTTTAAGAATGTTATTCAACTTTCAGTTATGAGCATAATGTGATAAGGAGGACCTCCTGCTTTCCAGGCTTGAATATATTTTCCCCTGGACTACCTATCCAGATTCTACTTCATTTCTTTTAAGATTTGAAGTAGAAAGTACTCAGACCTTTCCAAATATTGCTCCTTACTCACATTGTTTTCTTTACAAAGAGCACACTTGCGTATAGTGTATATAGTACATACCTGGGGTTCTATCTTAGTTTAGTTACCATATTCAGAGATCATGGCATGCGATTGTGCCCATCCCTTTGTTTGATAACTGCAGGTGTTTGTTGATTTATTTTGTACGTTTCATTAGGTCTTGGGGAAGAGACAGTTTGTGATATGTTCATTTGTAATGTTACCCTAGAAGTCTCTCCCTGCTTTTTGAATTCTGAATTTTTAGTGTCTGCAGAGCAATAATATGGATATCAATAATTCATGTAGCCAATACTCTCTTATTGGATTTTATTTTTTCCTAATTTTTGCATTGCAAGTATGCCATCATTTGCATCCTTTTACATACAACTTTGTTTGAGATTGTTATTTCCTTAGGATGGAATCTCAAAGTGTAATTATTAGGTCAAAGTATACAATCATTAAGCCCCTTAATACTTGTTTTTAAATTGCTATCCCAAGTAATTGGATCAGTTTGTATACTAGTATCAGTCAACATTGTGGGTTATAATTGAAAATAAAACTTTGCTACGAGACAAATAATATCACATAGTGCACATTTTAATTTCTATTTGTGTTTTTTCTCTCTCATTTTGGCCTCTTTTGGCAGTGGGGATAGGCAGTATTTATGTTGTCTTGCTGAGTTATCCATGCTTGTTTAATGCCATCTTATGGTTATTGAGCCTTAAACATGTTAGTTTTTTATTGCCTTTTTATTTTCATTTGCTTTTAAATTTGATTTTTATGTGATTAAATGTATTAGTCTTTTCCTGTATGGTCTCTCCTAACTTTTGTGTTTTGAAAGGCTTCCTTTATCCCAACATCAAATAAAGAGTCACTATCTTTCATTTAGTTCTTTTAGATTTCATTTTGTAAATTTAACTCTGTAGTCCATTTATTTTCATGTATAATGTGAGACATAGAATCCTGAGTTTTTTCTGTATGTAGTTAAACTCATTTCTGTTGTTACGTATTATCAGGTTTCCAGATGATTTGAAAAGTCACATTAATCATATACTAAAATTTCCCTGAATTAGGGTCTGTTCTGAGCTTCTGTTTTTGTTTTTTTGTTAATCCTCACTGGAGGATGTTTTCCCATTGATTTTTAGAGAGAGTAGAAGGGAGAGGCAGAAAGAGGAAGAGAGAAAGAGAGAGAGAAACATGGATGTGAGAGAGATATGTCAATTGTTTGCCTCCCATATGAGCTCCCACTTGGGGCCTTGATCGAACCTGCAACCCAGGTAGATGCCCTTGACCGGCGATCAAGCCCGAGACCTTTCGGTGCATGGGCCGACAGTCTGTCCACTGAGCTACACTGGCTAGGGCTGTTCTCTGAGCTTTTTTTTTTTTTTTTTTAAATATATTTTGTTGATTTTTTACAGAGAGGAAGGGAGAGGGATAGAGAGTTAGAAACATTGATGAGAGAGAAACATCGACCAGCTGCCTCCTGTACACTCCCTGTTGGGGATATGCCTGCGACCAAGGTACATGCCCTTGACTGGAATCAAACCTGGGACCTTTCAGTTCGCAGGCCGACGCTCTATCCATTGAGCCAAACCAGTTAGGGCTAAGTAGTGCCTTTATTATTTTTAAATTGCATCTTTATTGTTCAGATTATTACAGTTGTTCTTCTTTTTTCCTCCCATAGCTCCCCTCCACCCCGTTCCCACCCCCCCCTCTGCCCTTACCTCCCCGCCCCCCCCCCGCTGTCCTCATTCATAGGTGTACGATTTTTGTCCAGTCTCTTCCCGCACCCCCACACCCCTTTCCCCCACGAGAATAGTCAGTCCACTCCCTTCCTATGCCCCTGATTCTATTATATTCACCAGTTTATTCTGTTCATCAGAATATTTATTCACTTGATTTTTAGATTCACTTGTTGATAGATGTGTATTTGTTGTTCAAAATTTGTATCTTTACCTTTTTCTTCTTCCTCCTCTTCTTAAAGGATACCTTTCAGCATTTCATATAATACTGGTTTGGTGGTGATGAACTCCTTTAGCTTTTTCTTATCTGTGAAGCTTTTTATCTGACCTTCAATTCTAAATGATAGCTTTGCTGGATAGAGGAATCTTGGTTGTAGGTTCTTGCTATTCATCACTTTGAATATTTCTTGCCACTCCCTTCTGGCCTGCATAGTTTCTGTTGAGAAATCAGCTGACAGTCGTATGGGTACTCCCTTGTAGGTAACCGACTTTTTTCTCTTGCTGCTTTTAATATTCTCTCTTTGTCTTTTGCCCTTGGCATTTTAATTATGATGTCTCTTGGTGTGGTCCTCTTTGGATTCCTCTTGTTTGGGGTTCTCTGTGCTTCCTGGACTTGTAAGTCTATTTCTTTCACCAGGTAGGGGAAGTTTTCTGTCATTATTTCTTCAAATATGTTTTCAATATCTTGCTCCCTCTCTTCTGCTGGCACCCCCAGAATTTGGATATTGGTATGCTTGAAGTTGTCCCAGAGGCTCCTTACACTATCTTCATATTTTTGGATTCTTTTTTCTTTTTGTTTTTCCGGTTGGGTGTTTTTTTGCTTCTTCGTATTTCAAATCTTTGACTTGATTATTGGGATCCTCTAGTCTGCTGTTGGAACTCTGTATAATATTCTTTATTTCAGTCAGTGTATGCTTAATTTCTAGTTGGTACTTTTTCATAACCTCGAGGGTCTCACTAGATTTCTTGAGGGTCTCACTAAATTTCCCGCTGGTTTCTAGAAAATTCTTGAAAAACCTTATAAGGGTGGTTTGAACTCTATATCCAGTCGTTTGATTTCCTCCATTTCTGTCATTTGTGACCTGTTTCTTTGTCTCTGTATTTTGACTGCTTCCCTGTGTTGATAGAGTGGCCTTGTGTGGTAGGTGTCCTATAGGGCCCAGTGGCTCAGCCTCCCCAATTACCTGAGGTGGACACTCTTGGTGCACCCCTTTGTGGGCTTTGTGCACAGTCTTGTAGTTAAGCCTTGATTGTTGTCGGTATCACTGGGAGGAATTGACCTCCAGGCCAATTGGCTGTGAGAATCAGCTGTGTCTGCAGTGGGAGAACTTCTGTGCTGGAGACACCCTTCTGGGGCAAGACTTGCTTCAGTGGGGCTTTGGTGCTCACTGAGTCTGCCCCCTGAGTGTGTCCCTTATGAATCTGAGGAGTTGTAATCTGGATGGTCCCCCTCTGACCAGTGGGTACACTGGCTCTTGGATCTCTAAGGAGGTGCTAATTCAGCCTCTGCCTGAGGCTACCCAGCAGGAGCTATGGAGAGATCTGCAGATTCCTCTTCTTTGTTTGGGGTTTGGAGGTGCCCAGATGAGGCCAGCTGTGAAGCAGTGCAAGCTGCTGTGGGGCCTTGCGCCTTCTTTTGGAAGTTCTGGGTCTCCCTGACCCAGCTGCAGTTTGTTAGGTAATTTTCAGATTGCAAAGGGCCAGGCCTTTCATATGCAAAAGCCTCTGTGCACAGTTTGGGTGGGGCGGGGTCTCAGGGTATCAACAGGGTGGAGCAAGCAGCTATGGCTGCTCCTCAGTCCTACCCTAAGAGGCCCCGCGTCTCAGTGTCCAGGTCATCGCTGCAAGCACCTCTGAGAGAAAGCCGCCCTCAAGTTCCGACAGATGCCAGACAGTCCAATTTCTCCCCATATGAGTCTGGGTCCCCAGAGACTCGCCTGGTACCGGAGTTCAGAGCAGTCGGGAGCTTGGGACTCCCTCCCGATTGAAAAAGACAACCATGTCCTCAGTTGCCAGCCCTTTCCACGTGCGCCTCCATACATCTGCACTTTACTTCCGCACCTCCTGTGAGTCTCAGTGTGCTTTTCTCTTTCCTTCTAGTTGTAGAATTTCCACTCAGCCAACCTTCCTGTGTTTCTGGATGATGTCTGTTTTGTCTTTTAGTTGTATTTTTGAAGTGGTTGTGAAAGGCAGCAATTTCCGCTGTTTACCTATGCTGCAATCTTGGTTTCCTCTCCCCTAAGTAGTGCCTTTAAAACCTAAATTACCACCTTAATCAGTTTGGCTCAGTGGATAGAGCATCGGCCTGCGGAATCAAGGGTCCCAGGTTCGATTCCAGTCAAGGGCATGTACCTTGGTTGCAGGCAAATCCCCAGTGGGAAGTGTGCAGGGGCAGCTGATCGATGTTTCTCTCTCCTCGATGTTTCTAACTCTCTATCCCTCTCCCTTCCTCTCTGTAAAAAATCAATAAAATATATTTTTTAAAAAAAGCTAAATTATCTGTTGAACATAGAAGTCTCTATGGGCACCTAAGCAATTCGAGTTTGGATGCCTCTTCCTTTTCCAGATGTCCTCTAGCTGCTCTATTATGACTTTCTTTTATCCTCAAGGAAGCCCTTTGAGACTCTTACCAGGTTCGGGTTAAGGGAGGGAACAATAAAGAAATAAGAACGAGAATAGGATCATAAGTTTTAAAACACACATATAATATCTTTAGAGATGCTTCCAAAGCTTCAAATGTTCAGTCGCATTGTCCCTTTTTTTTTCATTGTCAAAAATGATTAGTGGATTTATTTTAGACTTCCTGCTTGGCCAAGGGCAAAGTTATCAGGAGAAAGAAGAGAACATACCTGTTAAACTCTCATAGTCTTAACAAAAGCCCTACCACTTCAGCTCTATAGTTAGAGTCATCTTTAGTTAGAGAATCTGGATCTATGTATAGCTGTCACATACACGGTGGTGGGGTCTGGTCTCCCTTTTTCTCTGACACATAGTATTTCCCAATTCTTGTAGCACAATTTAGATAAGGCTGGAATATTTCATAAGACTTTACCAACGGCCAGGGAACAAGTAAAAGGAAGTAAACAGAGTAGCCTGCCATGAAATAATTTTTCATATGAGATCTAGTTTTTGTCATCTTCAGCTTTGCTGTCCTACTAACTCCTGCTTTGCCTCAAATTCACAAAAGTCATCTTTTCCCTACCACTCAGGAGAATCTTCAAACGTGTGTAGACTCTAAATTTCAAACTTGAAAGCAAGGACTTTATGATTGACACTGGCAATGCTGTCTACCTGGGTGTGGCCTATGCCTTCCACAAGAAATCATAGCCAACTATATTCCAATCGCTTCTACAAAATAATCATCTAGTTATATCCCAACTAGAGGCCTGGTGCACACAAATTTGTGCATTCGTGGGGTCCCTCAGCCCTGCCTGTGCCCTCTCGCAGTCTGGGACCCCTCGGGGGATGTCCACCTGCTGGCTTAGGCCTGCTCCCCGGGGGATCAGGCCTAAGCTGGCAGTCAGACATCTCTCTGGCAGCCCAGGAGCCCTTGGGGGATGTCCACTTGCCAGCAGGGACCAGGCCTAAGCTGCAGTCGGACATCCTTAGCGCTGCTGAGGAGGCAGGAGAGGCTCCCGCCATCACTGCATTGCTGGCAGCCATCAGCCGGGCTTGTAGATGAGCAGAGCTCCCCCTGTGGGAGCGCACTGACCACCAGGGGGCAGCTCCTGCATTAAGCGTCTGCCCACTGGTGGTCAGTGTGTGTCATAGTGACCAGTCATTCCCAGTCATTCTGCTGTTAGGGTCAATTTGCATATTACCCTTTTATTATATGCCTGGTGCATGGGTGGGGGCTGGCTGGTTTGGCCTGAAGGGTGTCCCGGATCAGGGTGGGGGTCCTGCTGGGGTGCCTGGCCAGCCTGGGTGAGTGGCTGATGGCTATTTGCAGGCTGGCCACAGCCCCTTCAGGGTAGGGGTCCCCCCTGGGGTGCCTGACCAGCTTGGGTGAGGGGGTTTGTAGGCTGGTCAAGCCCCCCAGCAGGGACCTTCACCCCTTGAGGGTGTGGCCAGCCTGGGTGAGGGGCTGATGGCACTTTGCAGGATGGCCAAGACCCCCAGCTGGGACCCTCACCCCATGAGGGTGTGGCCAGACTGGGTGAGGGGGTGATGGCTGTTTGCAGGCTGGCCACAGACCCCAGCCACCCAAGCTCCCAGTGGAGGCTGGCTGGAAGCAGGTATCTGGGATTTATTTATCTCCTATAATTGAAACTTGGTTGCCTTTAGCGGAGGCCACAGCCGGCCAAGGCAGGTGGGAAGCTTGGCTTCCTCCATCGCTGGGGCAACCAAGCCTCCTACTTGCTCCAGCTCTGTGGCTCCCGCCGCCATCTTGGTTGGGTTAATTTGCATATAGCTGCTCTGATTGGCTGGTGGGCATGGCTTGGGCATTGCAAAGGTATAGTCAATTTGCATGTTTCTCTTTTATTATTAGATAGCCTAATATCCTTACTAGCAATAAGCACGTGGTGAGTGGCTTAGGAATCTGTCCTAAGTACTTTATATAATGAATGTAAAGGTATGCTCATTATGGCTTTTCAAATAAGGGGTACAGTGCTATATAAAACAACAATGGACTAGAACTAGTAGACCTGGGTTCTAGTCTGATTTGCCAGTAAACATCCTTGCCTCTTGTACCAAGTCACTCAATCCTTCCATAGATAGTTTTGTTGCGAGATTTGGATATAGTTAGTCTATAATTTTATGATTTTGACTATAATTGAATTATTATAAAATTTATACTTGAATCTTTCTCTTTGTGGTATATTAATCTATTTTAATATTATGCTGAGATATTAGTGAGGAATAAAGGCCCAATTATTGTTCCAATGAGGAAATATGATCCATTTTATAAAGTTATACTTTATTGGACAGGTTCTTCATTATGGTAACAGGTGGGACCTGCTTATGTTTAAGATGAGACATGGAGCTTATTATGAGTTTCTTATAAAGTAAATAACTTCTTTAATTATCAGATACAAATTTAGTTGTCCTTAAGCAATTTAATTGCATGTAGTTAAATCTGTATTTAGATTCTGCAATTTCTGGTTTTATTTCTTTCATATTTTGACTTTTCATCTTTAAAATACTTAAGTTGGAATAAAAAAGCAAACAAAAGCATCATTCCTAATGTGTAATCTTTTTTTTTTTTTTTAGAGTGAAAAGCTTTTGTTATATGATACAGTCCAGAGTGAGCTAGAGGAGAAGATCAGAAGGCTTGAAGAGGACAGGCACAGCATTGATATTACCTCAGGTAATGGGAATGATGTGACTGTGATGTTTAATTTAGGTGACACTGAACCTTTGACTTATTATAATGTCTCACTAGAGCAGCGGTTCTCAACCTGTGGATCGCGACCCCTTTGGCAGTCGAACGACCCTTTCACAGGGATCGCCTAAGATCATCCTGCATATCAGATATTTACATTACGATTCATAACAGTAACAACATTACAGTTATGAAGTAGCAATGAAAATAATTTTATGGTTGGGTCACAACATGAGGAACTGTATTTAAAGGGCCAGAAGGTTGAAAACAACTGCACTAGAGGCCTGATGCACAAAATTCGTGCAAGGAGCTCAGCCCTTGCAGCCGCAATAGCTTGCCTCTCCTAATATAAATGTTATGTAAAAGAAGTCTTCTAATGAGAGGGGAGAAGGGGAAACTTGTAAACAATTGGTAAGATTGTGATTGTTGCTTTGATTTGAACTCAGACTTCAGAAAGATGTAGAAAATGGAGCACATGAAAAGGGACAAAATAGAAGTCTGACAGGAACTATAAGAATAAGAATAATATACTATAAGAATGGTAAGAATATAATTTTTTTATAAATTTACTTACTGATTTTTTTTTAGAGAGAGAGAGAGGAAGGGAGAAAGGGAAACACAGATAGAGAAACATTGATTTTGTTGTTCTGCTTATTTATGCAATCATTGGTTGCTTCTGTATATGCCCTGACCAGGAATCGAACCCACAAGTTTGGTATATTGGGATGACACCCTAACCAACTAAGCTACCTGGCCAGGACAAGAATATTATTATTTTATGAGAATTGTATTGAAAGATAATGGGAGTAGGCTTTGAAGGCAGCTGTAATATATATATATATATATATATATATATATATATATATATATATATATATATATATATATATATATATTCCCTCTAAGTTTTGAAACATTGTCATGTGGAAGAAGGAATAAAAACCTCTCACCACACAAACTAGAACAAATGGTCTAGAAGTTACAAGGAGGCAGATTTGTGTCTCAGATGAAGGAAAAACTTGCTAATAATTATATCAGTCCAATGTGAAATTGGCTTTTTCAGGGGTATTGTGGAAAGGCTTTCTCCACTAAATGGATTACTTACTGGGTTGTCCTACAGTTCTTGCATATGCATTGTTTTATTTTTCTACAAATTCTGTTTCTTTGTATAGAGTAGACATAGTGGAGTCAGACAAGCTGAGCTTAATGCCACTGCTCCATTACCTCTAGTCAAAGGTGACCAGGGGTGACAGTCACTTTAGCTTTTCTAATTGGTCTTTTTGTCTGTAAAACTGAAGCAATGAGAATACCTCCCTCAGAGGTAGCTTTGAGGATTAGTTGAGACAATTCATGTATATTTAACAAAGTGCCTGATATATGTTGACCAGTTATTAGTTATTAAGTGTCAAGTTGATTTTTGCTTCAATAAAAGCAGAGAAAACTTCATAAATATATAGATGCTCATGAAATTCTCGTAGTCACATATCTACACACATATACATAACCGCCAATGAAATTTTGCTACCTTGAAATTATAGTCTCTTTTTCCTCCTTTGGTCTCCAGGAATCAGCTAATACTTAATTTTTATTTACTTGCCAGAGCTGTGGAATGACGAGCTTCAGTCAAGAAAAAAAAGGAAGGATCCTTTCAGTCCTGACAAAAAGAAGCCAGTTGTTGTTTCAGATATCCTTTTCCGAATTTCTTGGTTTTTTGTTTTTTTTCGTTTTTAATATATTTTATTGATTTTTTACAGAGAGGAAGGGAGAGAGATAGAGAGTTAGAAACATCGATGAGAGAGAAACATCGATCAGCTGCCTCCTGCACATCTCCTACTGGGGATGTGCCCGCAACCCAGGTACATGCCGTTGACCAGAATCGAACCTGGGACCTTTCAGTCCGCAGGCCGACGCTCTATCCACTGAGCCAAACCGGTTTCAGCGGGTTTTGTTGTTGTTATGGTTGTTGCCTTATGTATATTTTTGCACTGTACACACCTTTATAACTTTTATTAGTATACATTGCCTTTATTTGCAAGATCTGTAATAAGCAAAAGATAATTTATAAAACTGATTAAAGGCATAAGAATATACCAGTAATTTAGATTAAGAGGGACAGGGGAGGGATAGAAATTTAGTTATAATCTCAGCTTCAAAAGTTAATATGGCTTTTTGAAGTTCACAGGAGCTTTGATGTGAAATAGCTGTTTAGGATATAGCACAATTACATAATTCTTGTGTGCTTTTTAACATTTTTTAATGTTTCTCAACGTGGAGTGTCTTTAAATTAATTTGTGCATACAATCTTGGCATTCCTTAGGGTACCATATCCTTTTCCCCTGACTTTTCCCCCATTTCAAAACAGTGACTAGGTTGGTGCTATATCTGACAAGGATATATGTAGAATTGAGAGAATATGGTTAATAACATCTGAAGTATTATTATATATTTATCCTGGTACTAAGGTTTTTGAAGAATAATTGAAGTCAGAAATCAGCACGCCAAGGGATTATATCCAGAAATCATTATTCTATTCTTTGAAAAACAACAGTTTGAAAGTATAATTCACAATGTGAAATTCTTACAGTTAAAATGTCCTTGACTTTTCAACGTCCATATATAGTTTATATGCTACAAGACCTTGATATTCTTGAAGACTGGACAACAATTCGGAAGGTATGATTAACAAGCAATGGAATACAAGTATATTTTTATAGTTTACTTTTTAAGATTCTGTGGTTTTTCACTAGTACATTAAAATATGCTTATTATAAATATACTTTACCACAGTTTCTCTAAGGCAATTAACACTAATACAGATAACAGTGAATATTTCTCAAAATACTCCTTCAGTTTGTTTTTTTCTTGTAATCCTATCTAATAAAGAGGGAATATGCTAATTACGCTCATACCGTCACAAAGATGGTGGCGCCCACAGCCAATAAGGAGGGAATATGCTAATTGACTGTCATGCCCTCAAAAATGGTGACAACTACAGCCACAAGATGGCTGGCAGGGGAGGGCAGTTGTGGGCAATCAGGCCAGCAGGGGAGGACAGTTAGGGGCGACCAGGCCAGCAGGGGAGGGCAGTTGGGGGTGATGGGTCAGCAAAGAGGGCAGTTGGGGACGATCAGGCCAGCAGGGGAGCAGTTAGGCGTCAATCAGGCTGGCAGGGGAGTGGTTAGGGGACAGTCAGGCAGGCAGGCAGGCAAGCAGTTGGGAGCCAGCAGTCCCAGATTGTGAGAGGGATATCCCCCAAGGGGTCTCAGATTGGAGAGGGTGCAGGCTGGGCTGAGGGACCCCTCCCCACTAGTGCACGAATTTCATGCACCAGGCCTCTAGTAATGTCATTAATAATGTATGCAAAAGTACAGAAAAGCATTTATTTAGGTTGCCCCAAAGTAATAATAAATAACCATTTTGTGCCCAGTTCTTAGCCTGGTCCTGGCTCACAGAAGGCACTCAATAAATATTTATTGAATGAATGAAAATGAAAATTTTAACCTTTATTATATGTTTTGCATTTTGTCATCAGAGATTCAAGAATTCTAGGATTTTCTGTGCTTGTTTGAAAGTGGAGTTTTTGTTTTCTTTAATAATTTTTCTATTTTTACAAACTTTTTAGTTGAAAATGAGAGATTATTTCAGGTATTAATAATACTTCCCAGAGAAAAGATCATATATATATTTAAAAACTTAAAAAAAATTTTTTTTTAGAGCGAGAAAGAGAAAGAGAAACATTGATGTGAGAGAGAAACTTTGATTGGTTGCCTCCTGCATGCACCATGACGAGGGATTGAACCCTCAACCAGGGTTTGTGCCCTGGCCAGGAATCAAACCTGCCATGTGACCACACTCCAAACAACTGAGCCATACCAAGCAGGGCTAAAACTTTATTTACTGATTTTTAGAGAGAGACATCAATATGTTGTTCCACTTATTTTGCATTCATTGGTTGATTCTTGTATGTGCCCTGACCGGGATTCGAACCTGCAAACCTTGGCGTATTGGACCATGGTCTAACCAACTGAGCTACCTGGCCAGGGCTCATATATATTCTTTATGGTCTTAGACCAGCTGTGGGCAAACTACGGCCCGCGGGCCGGATCCGGCCTTGTCTTAGACATTAACAACTTATTAGAAGAGCTGAAGATTATATTTCACTGTGCTTGTTATTGAGCTTATCTATCAGTAGTCACTGTATATACCAAAATACACTTTGTGGACTCAGATAACGTCTTTCTTCCTTTTTTTTCTCAATTAGGCGATGGCTACACTGGGTCCACACAGAGTGAAGACAGAACGTAAGTCATTTAGCCTGAGCTCAGGAATCTTTATGGAGACTGTTGAATCAGGGTTAAGTCAGCTACATACAAAAGAGCTTCCCCTGTCAGTGGTTTCATTTCATCAGTGCACACTATACCTGAAATTATGAGAAATTCTCTGGAGTCTTTGCCTCATATAAAAGTTTCAAGATTTCTGAATGAAATGTATTTCTTCTTTCAGTGTTTCAGCTACATTACTATTGATAATAGTGGATTGTAATTTTAAAAGTATTTAGTCTTTTTTTTATGGGCCCAATAATTCTATAAGGGAGGTGTTTGGAGTCCACGGGAATCTTCTGGAATTGTGGGCAACAGTTCTTCTGTACCTGCATTTTCTGGGAGAGAAATTAGAGTGCTAGCAGTGTAATCCATCAGAAAAATTTACACACCACTAAGATTTACACATCTGCTATACCTTAGTAAAGTTTATATCCAATTATACTTTTTTGACTTCTTTAAAAGTCTGAAAATCACTGCCGAGTTGAGGTCTGAGTCCAGCAACCACAAGAAATGAGTTCCAACCACAACCATCTGCCAAGAAGAGGACCCAGGGCCTCCAGCCCTGACCAGCACCTCCAGTGCAGCCTTGTGAGGCCCTGAGCAGAGGACCAGCTCACCTGTCTGCACCCGGGGAAATGTTTAAATTGTCAGTTTTTATTATGATTCCTTAGGACTCAGGCAATGCCTAGTAGTTTCTCTTCATTTTCAACTTTCAAATCTAAGTCCAGTTGGCTCTCTGAATCAGGATGTTTTACCAAGCAAAGGAGAAAATAGAGGAATATGTGACACCCAGGAAGCAGGAGATTCAGCATACATGAGTCAGAGGACATTCTCATGGTTGTGAATCTTTGCAGGATCCCAGAGTGTCACTTTGCAACAAGCCCTGATCATAGCTAGCCTTTTGTAGATTCCTTCAGGAGAGATGTTTTCAAGAAAAAAACAACAACACACACACACAAATAAATACAGATTACCTCACATGTTTGAGTGTATAACAAAATGATTCACGTATTTCTTATGGAGAGTCTGGACATGAATTAGTGATAGATACATTATAAAAAATTCAGCAATCAGCATATCATACCAATACCCCAAGAAACAGTGTTTTAAACTCCAGGGGAAAAATAAATTGTTAAGGAAAAAAAAATGCTATTATGTTAATTGTACATTGTTTACCACATTTACATTTAAAGTCATATTAATAAAACACAAAATACTGAAAAGAAAAATCACTGCCCAAGTAGTGATGGACATTATTGTCTAGGATAACTTTTTTCGTGCCTTCTTTCACTATATATGAAATTTCTAATTCTTCTAAGAACAGTGAAGCTAGATTTTTAAAATACATGTTTTAAATACTAAAAATTACATTACAACAGATAAAACCTATAATAATAAAAGCATAATATGCTAATTAGACCGGATGTCCTTCTGGATGTCCTTCTGGACGAAGCCGGGGCTTTGAGGGAAGCCCGGGTCCCAGGTGCTGGCAGCGGGGGGAAGGAAGGCCTACTCTTGCACGAATTTCATGCATCAGGCCTCTAGTAATCTATTAGAGCTCAAATTCTATTTTATATTTAACCCAACGATTAATCTTTAAACTTTATTATTAGGTCACGAAATTGTGGCAATACTGTACTAAAATGCTTTCCTTAGAAATTAATTGGCAGGGTAACTATCTAAATCTCTAGGTTGTTTACATTTTGAGTCATGAATTCCTTTGAGGATCTTACTATACTATTGCTTAGGTCTCCTCCCCATTTCTGTTGTCTGTTGCATTGTGCCCTGTTTGTTTTCTTCATGGCACTTACCACAATTAGTAATTTTTTATTTATTGTTTACATGTTTATCTGTCTCCTGACAGGATTGTAAGCTCTACAAAGGTCAGAATCATATTTCTTTCAGTCACAGTGCTCAGAAAACATTTTGTTGAATGAATGAATGAACAAACGAATGAATGAGTGAGTGAATGAATACTTATTGAACACCTTCTGCATCTCAGGCACTACTTGAGGCTCTGGGAATACAACGATACAAGAGAAGGGCCCCCAGGAATTTGTTGGGGGAGGAAGAATAATATATATGAAAAGATATAATTAACAAGATAATGACAGATTGTAATAATTGCTATGAAGGAAATATAACGTTGTGATGAAGATTAATTGAGGAGTTAGGGTGGCTGGAGAAGACTTTTCTGAGGTGGTGACATTTGAATGATAAAGAGGTGTCTGCTTCATAGTGTACTCTTGACAATGTTCTTTTATAAAGAACATTTTTTCTCCGCATGAGTGTACCTGATTAATGCCAAATCATTTCTAGGACATAAAAAAAAAGGAAGTTCTACTTAGGACATTTCCCTTTTAGGATCAAAGGCCTGGGAACTCTTGGAATATCTATTAAACCCTGTTTCTTTGGAATTGTCAGCTGCTGGGGAGAAAATATGAAAAATATAATTTTCAATGGAAACATGGCAATTGATATTTTAACTCCTATTTAAAATTGGCCTTAGTAATTGATAGTGTCCTGCTTTTCCTTCTGGCACTTGCTTAGTTAATAGATGATTTAGTGTACATTATTTAGCTTTGTTTAGTACTTATATTGAAAATTTTGTGAATTACATTTAAAAAGTAAGAAATTAAATTTTCTTATTTCTATTAGATTTAGGTTTGTTATATAAGAAACATTTTTAATGTTTTTTTACATACCGTATATGCATGGATTGGTGTTAATTCTTAATGTCCTGCACTTTTGTTCTGACAGTGTCTTATTAATATAACAGTTTTTGAACTGATCCCTTTAGCACCTGTGAAACTTGAAAAACATCTGCATAGTGCTAGATCTGAAGAGGGAAGATTGTATTATGATGGTGAATGGTATATACGTGGACAAACAATATGTATTGACAAAAAAGATGAATGTCCTACAAGGTAAAACACCTTTATCATTTCAGTGTTTACAACATTGTTGTTAATAAATATTTGCTGCCTCCATAGTATATTCATAATTAGTTGCCTGTGGATCCTTTCTTTCTCTTAATATATCATTTGATTAACATGTGTGTATGCATGTTAATCTTTATATAACAGAGTTGCATAGTAAATTCATGAACACACGCATTAGCACAATGGAAATCTTGGAATTATTTAGCTAGGTAAGAGATCCTATTTGTTAATTCTTACAGTAGATGACCTTTAAATCAGAGAATTGTGAATTTGACAGTGTGCTTCCACAGTGTGTGGGTCTATCAATCCTCCCCTTTCTTTTTGGTGTGTGACAGTATTTTGGATAGGAAGAATTTGGATCAATTAAAGTAGGAAAGGAATGGAAAATGCATGAAAACTTTGAGTAACAGTAATTAAAGTATAACTTGAAAACTGAAAATAGTCTTTTAAAATACTTAATCTGTCTAGGCTTAAATAAAGTTTATATAATTACTTATATAGCCTTCTAAGTTTTATCTGGTTGTGACCTTTGAAAAATATTAATGCTAATTACTGCTTTAATTCTTTCAGTAGTTAAAGATATAATTCTCAGAGTAGTAACCATTAACATTAGAAAATATCTTTCTAGATTTCAGTGGTAAGTAAAGTATAGAATATTCAACTTGCATTTAGTATAGAATGTTCATTTTCCAAATACAGTGGTTTTAATTGGATTGTAATTTCATCTTTAAATTTTTAGGATACCAGGAGCATTATGTATAGAAACTTCTCTCAGAAGCTCATTAAGCTGATTACTAGGTTATAGATGATACCCCTGGATTCTTGCCTTTCTCTTATTACTTTGGAAACGTTTACTATTACTTAGTATAAATGTGGTTTAAAAAGATGAAATAGCAAAGGAGACAAACAAAAATCTATTTTTAAAAAGATTTCTATATTGAGATGAGTAGTGTCCAAAAAATCTGTACAATTACCATAGAGGCTCGACACTGGGAATTAGGGATTAGTATTTGAAAGATTTTCTACAGCTAAGACTGAGATGAGTTGGAGGTGTAATATCATATAAGTAGTGGTTTTTAGCTCCACTCTGTTTTTTGAGGGATGTGGAGGGGTAAGGTGGGGATTGAGTAGGGACAATGTATATTTATTTAATAATTCAATAATAAATCTTACCAAGTATTAGAAAAGGAAAGGAAATGATCTATTAGGTGTTGCTAGATGTGCTATTTTTGACAACATGACCAGATGATTGTCAGTATTCTGGTAAAAGGCAATTGTGTACCTGAATCTACTCTTGTCATCCAGTTATTTCGATTTTATAGCTAGTACTCGGAAACGAGTAGAGGAAGAATGTTGTGATTCATTCATTCATTCCTTTTTTCCCCCCAATCCTTTTTAGTGCCGTAATTACAACAATTAACCATGATGAAGTTTGGTTTAAGAGGCCTGATGGAAGCAAATCTAAGCTTTACATTTCACAGCTACAGAAAGGAAAATATTCAATTAAACATTCATAATCATGATTTAAGTGTTATATAAATCTACCTTATTAGTGTTACCAAATGTGATGTGCCATGGGAGTAAAAATGTATTCAATGACTTTAATAGTCTTGCTGAATCATGAGAGACTGTGTATTTGTAGGTGGTATTCTAAGTAGACCTTATACTGATATGTTACTAAAAGAGAAAAAATGTTTAATTGTGATCATTACATTTATTTGCCTTTTAGGTCCAATGACCAATAGGTGTATATGGTAGGGGTTTCTTATTAAATGTTTTTATGCAAATCTGTGTTTAGTGAACTGTGTTGCTAAATGGCTAATTTTATCTGCATTTTTTAAAATTTTCCATATCTTTGTCATTCATTATGTGTTTGTAAATAAGCCTCATAAAACGTTTCTTATAAATGGTTTGTACTAGTATATTAGTGTTTAATCAGGATTGAAATTAATCATATTTATGTATGTATATATGGCATTATCAGCTTGTTTAGAACTGATGGCCTTACTTTACAATCTTTTTTACCCAAAATTAAGCTATTGGGTTTGACAGCTAAAAGGAGCACTTTTGTAGACTAGTAGCTTTCTTTCTCCTCTTCTTTGATTGTATGGTGGTGACCTATTTTTACAAATGATACTTAATGTTAATTAGTAAAATTAGTGTCAAGTAATAACATGCTTCTATGTGTATTTCTTGTGAGCCTTTAGAGAGCAGGTGTTTATGCTGCAGCATAAGTGGTGGACAGTAACTGACAGTATTGTGGTGCTTGCTGTGCATTCTGATCTTCAAATCAGATTTTTAGTAAGCATTTTCCAGAGGTAAAATTAGTTCCTTATCCTAATTTTATTCCTAGGGCAAAATAGACAGCTATAATTTCCTCGAATTCTCAAATTAGAAGTTTTATCTATACTTCTACTAAATTCTATACTTTAAGGGCACTTGGTGCAATTTAGAAAGTATTGGTCTCTCTTCTCTTAGCCACATTCAAAATTAACTTCTGAAACCTCAGGAACAGTACAAATAATCGAAACCCTCAATGTGGCAGCACAGTGGCTGTAGTGTATATTAGGGTACAACCAAATCAAGTATTCCTGTGGTCTTGTGCACTTTAATGTCTGCTATAGTGAGACTTAAGAGGATGAGGAAGAGATCTACTTATCAACACTTAGGGCAGGAATAGCTGCATTATTCCGTTTGTTTTCTTACTATTTTACCTCTGCAAACAGCTTCCTGTGTGGATCACTACTTCATAGTTGCCAAATGTTAAAGTATTTGACATCTGAAATTCATTATCAGTAAAGTTATGTACTTTGTTCTGTTTCTAATTAACTGGCAAATGTACATAATGTCGTAATCTGATAGTATTTGACAGTACTTATGTATACAATGTTTCATAAGCATTTTTAATAAGATTTGTATTTTTAAATTTAGTATATAATAAAAAGATGTGTTTGAGTGTCATTTGTAGTGTCTTGAATTACTTGTGTATAAGTTCTTTTGTTATTTATAATCTACTTCTAAGAAGGATTTGAACCAATTTACATTAATAGATGCAGAGTGTTGAACAAATGTTTTTGCTTCCCTAAAGCACAATTCAACCTCTATTGGGGCATATTTAGACACATAAGATAGCTAATTTATACTTAATTTTAAAATATGTGTATGTTTTACTTTTTAAAAAAGCATACTGTATAAGTTGTGAAATTCTAAATAGAAAGTTTTAATACTAATTAATTAATTTATTAGTTAATTTATTTATTTTGAGAGTATGTTTATTAAAGCTAGGGACAGTGAAACAAAGGAAGGGCTTAGGGTAAAAGAAGCAACAGAGCCTAGGCCAGTGATGGCGAACCTTTTGAGCTCAGCGTGTCAGCATTTTGAAAAACCCTAACTCTGGTGCCGTGTCACATATAGAAATTTTTTGATATTTGCAACCATAGTAAAACAAAGACTTATATTTTTTATATTTATTTTATATATTTAAATGCCATTTAACAAAAATCAACCAAGAAAATGAGTTCGTGTGTCACCTCTGACACGCGTGTCATAGGTTCGCCATCACTGGCCTAGGCAGTGCTCTGCTTTGGCTCTCTGGAAACGTTAGAGGAAAGAACTAAGCCATGCTGGGGTTGCTTTTAGCTGACTGGGAATTGAAAGAAAAGGGGGCCTTGGAGACAGGTTCTGGGGGTTAACTCGGGACCTGCTGGTGCTGCTTGTTGCTCTGCTGGTTGCAGGTCTCATAGGGACCCTTAGATTTGTTAGGAGAGAAAAGTAAAGATGCATGCCCGAGAGGAAAAAAAGGGATGGGCATGCTCTTGAGAGAGCCCACGCTGGGCCTTTCTCTGGAGGGTTCTTTTCTATTTTCTAAAGGCAGGAATTGTAGAGGAGGTCTTAGACGAGGATCTCAATAAAATTCCATCAGCTTTATGCTGATGCACCAAAACGATATTCCCCTGACTTGGTCCATCCTTGGGTGTGGTTGGCCCAAAGGCACTAATTGGATTTCTGATAACTGTCTTCCGGAGTAGGATGATGCACACTTTTCCTCCCTCTGGCTGGGGAGGAGAAGTTTGAATCATTTACTCTTTGGTTAGGAAAGATAGGGTTTTGCGATTTACTAGATGGCTATAACCTGCTTGGCTATTTAACTATCTGTCTCAGTTTCCCTAATTCCACTTGTCCTAATTTACCTGTCTCATTACTTCCTCTAAAACTTCCCTGAAATATTTTAGAGATGATGAGGGAGGACAGTCTGGCTTCAGTAACTGCTGCTGATGAAGGTCATGGTCCCTGCCTGTGTAGAGTATGGAAGTCTCTCCCTGCCTGATCTAAGGGCAACAAGGGAATGGGATCCAAGACTGGAACAGAGAAATTGTTAGCTGATTCTTCTAAAGGAGAGCTGGGCCAGAAGCATCATCCTCTTGGTATGGAATTGTTGCATCCTGGGGACTGATTACGAGACCTCCAGTACCAGGATTTGGGGCATGCGATGAAGCGTCAATTCAGTGATTCCTTAGAGTGTTATGCATCTTCGTGCAGTTTAAAGGTATGATTTGAAAGTTGATTTTTAGAAATCTGTAATTTAGAATAAGAGTTCTTTCCATGGATTTTTATAAATACATAACACATCTGCAAATGCATCAGGGTAAGGCAATGGCTGTTTCAAAATGACGAAAACTTAAAATGACATGGTTATAGAAATACAGGAAAATCCTTGTCCTTCTAACAGAGTGGAAAAAAACAACACCAATTTCCAACTCTGTATTAACTTACTTTTGATGTTTAAATTCACTGACCTAATTAAATTCATTATTCAGCTTAACTGTATAACTCTCCCTCAAAATTTCTCTTCACAAACCTACAACTTTCACAAACCTTCTATAGTTTTTATTTTAAAAACTATGATTTAACACATTTACTTTCAAAACTTTAATACATATATACCTATTTCATAATATTGATATTATTCAGGTAAACTTATGCAAACCTATGACTATAGAATATATTTTGGCAGTTTGCTGTTAGACTTCTAGTGAAAAGGTCTAGGGCAGCCGTGGGCAATCTACGGCCCGCGGGCTGCATCCAGCCCGTTTGAAATGAATAAAACTAAAAAAAAAAAAAAAAAAAAAAAAGACCATACCCTTTTATGTAATGATGTTTACTTTAAATTTATATTAGTTCACACAAACACTCCATCCATGCTTTTGTTCTGGCCCTCAGGTCCAGTTTAAGAACCCATTGTGGCCCTCGAGTCAAAAAGTTTGCCCACCCCTGGTCTAGGGGAATTGTTAGAATCTGTGAAGTGTGATGTAGCTGCTATTGCTAGTATGTTTAGGTCAGCCTCTGTCTTAGGATCAATTTAAGGGCCTTTCCTGTCACAGCTCCCAGTATTTCATGTTCAGTTCACCCCTTCCTGCTATCTCCCATTTAAAAATCCAGTCACAACTAACCCAATTTATTGCTAATAATTATTAACACCGTATTGGTATACTCCTCATCCTGTCCCTTTTCTCACTGTTCATTTTTGTAGGCTGGGCACTAAGTACTTTTTATTGCAGCCTACCTCCTATAAAAGTTGTTCTGAGATACATATTGTTACTCAGAACTCAAATACCACGGACAGCCGTGTACATACATCTCATTGATAGTTACTTAAAAAGAAGAACAGGGATGTTGGCTGTTATTTCTAAAATTTTCTCTTTGGACCCAGTAAATCCTATACACGAAAATGGGACTAAGATGAAGTTATAAGATAAGGAAAATGGATGTAGGATAAATGAATGTAGTAGTTAGGGCTTATGTAGTTTCTTGCCAAATTGGAATGTAAACTATTTGCTGAAGATAAGGAAATCTAAAATATTTTTGAAGAATTCAAAAGCTCAGAATCGGGGGAGAGAAAAAAGGCATGTTCCTTATATTGTCTTTTTGAATGAACTACAAGGATTGTGGCCCCTGTGGAATTACTGAGGCAGTTTCCCCTGTTGTTCACTGTGGCCCAGAGTCTCGCCCTTTACTTCATCGGCCCAGGAACTTGAACTTTATATGTATGTCCTGTTGTGAGCTGACTTGTGTCTCCACATTCATATGTTGAAGCCATCACCCCTGGGACCTTACAATGTGACTGTATTTGGAGATAGTACCTTTAGAGATGTGATTAAGTTAAAGTGAAGCTCTTGGGTTGGGGCCTAATCCAATCTGACTGATGTCCTTATGAAGAAGAGGAAATTTGGACACCAGAGGAAAGACCAGGCAAGGACACAGCAGGAAGGCAACTCTCCGCAGCCAAGGGAGAGGCCTCAGAAGAAACAAAGCTTCGGATGCCCTGATTCTGGACTGGTCGCCCCCCAACTGTGAGAAAACAAGTTCTGTCGGTTGGGCCATCCAGTCTGTGGTATTCTGTTATGGCAGCCCAAGCAACTAATACATGCCCCGAGGTCACAGCTCTGGGGAAGTTAGACTGACCAGCTCACAGGATTGAAATGACAGCTGAGTGTCCACTTACATTGGGAAGCGTAACTGAGAAGGAGGGCGCTCTTCAAGTCGCTAGTTGGCACATTCCTTCCTTCTAGGAAAATCAGTGTGAAAGCAAACTTGTCACCAGAATGTATCTTTATTTTGGAGAAACCAGAAGTCACCTGTCCTCTGGTGAGGGTACCCCCTTCCTGGTATTGTGCTGGACACACTGCTATAATCTTAATGTTCACTCTGTTTTTTCCTGGTGGCCTATTGATTGAGCTCTCGCCTCTGCTAATGTGCTGTGCAGGCCTGGCCCACAGCCCTCTGTAACTTCTTTCTAAACCATTTGCTTTGCTATTCTGGCTAGTGTATTGGACCAGTGTGGCTCCTGACTCATGGGCAGCCAGTGATAATAATACTTATAATTTGAGCGTTTGCCATGTGCCAGGAACCATATCTATATATAAAAAAGCCTAAGCGACCAAACAACGAAACAACCAGTTGACCAGTGGCTGCAACGTGCACTGACCACCAGGGAACAGATGCTCAATTCACAGGATCGGGCTCCCTCCTGTCTGGATCGGGCCTACAGGAATTGGGATTGGGCCTGCGGGGATCGGGCCAAAACTGGCTATCAGGCATCCCCGAGGGGTCCCAGATTTCGAGAGGGCACAGGCCAGGCCGAGGGACCCCACCGGTACACAAATCTGTGCACCAGGCCTCTAGTTTAATATATAAATGTCACTTAATATTGTTCATGTTTAAAACAATGAATACAAATGTAAGAATTCTGATATGTATGCTCTTTATAAATTTACTAGAGGCCCGGTGCACAAAAATTTGTGCACTCGGGGGGGGGGGGGAGAGGGGGACCCTCAGCGTGGCCTGTGCCCTCTTGCAGTCTGGGACCCCTCGGGAGATAACGACCTGCTGGCTTAGGCCTGCTCCTGGGTGGCAGAGGGCAGGCCCAATCCCTAGGTGCAGCCCCTGGTGGGCTCAGAGCAGGGCTGATTGGGGAGTTGGGGCACCGCCCCTGTCATGCACAGAGCAGGGCGGATCGGGAGGTTGTGATGCCACCCTCAGTCACGCTCAGGGTAGGGCCGATTGGAGGGTTGGGGCACCGCCCCCTGTCACACTCAAGGCAGGGTCGATGGGGAGGTTGCGGCGCCACCCCCTGTCACACACAGAGCAGGGCCAATCAGGGGGTTGGGGCGCTGCCCCCTGTCACGCACAGAGCAGGGCCCATCAGGGGTTTGGGGCTCCGTACCCTGTCACGCACAGAGCAGGGTCGATCAGGGGGTTGGGGCGCTGCCCCCTGTCACGCACAAGGCAGGGCCGATCAGGGGGTTGAGGAGCTCCCCCCTGTCACTCACAGAGTAGGGCCGATAGGGGAGTTGGGGCACCGCCCCCTGTCACACACAAAGCAGGGCGGATCAGGGGGTTGGGGCACCACACCCTGTCACACTCAGGGCAGGGCCGATGGGGAGGTTATGGCTCTACCCCGTCACACACAGAGCAAGGCCCGTGGGGTGGGGCGGGGGGGGGGTTGGGGCGCCGCACCCTGTCACATACAGAGCTGCAGGGCGATCAGGGGGTTGGGGAGCGCCCCACTATCAGGCACAGAGAAGGGCTGATCAGGAGGTTGGGGTGCCTTCCCCTGTCATGAACAGAGCAGGGCGGATAGGGAGGTTGTGGCCCCGCCCCCTGTCACACACACAGCCGCAGGGCAATCAGGGGGTTTGGGCGCTGCCCCATGTCACACTGATCCCAGTGCCAGGAGGCCTCGCGGCTCCGCTGATCCTGGTGCTGGGAGGCATATTACCCTTTTACTATATAGAATAGAGGCCTGGTGCACGGGTGGGGGCCGGCTGGTTTGACCTGAAGGGTGTCCTGGATCAGGGTGGGGGTCCCCACTGCGGTGCCTGGCCAGTCTGGGTGAGGGACTGAGGGCTATTTTCAGGCTGGTGAGTGACTGAAGCTCCCAACCACTCCTTTTTTTCTTTCTTTTTCTTTTTTTATTCTGGGCCAGCTTTAGCTCTGAGGCTTGGCTTCAGCTCTTAGGCCTCTGCTGCTGAAAGCAGGTATCTGGTTTGTTTGGGTTCTATAATCGAAACACTGTTTCAACTCCAGCTCTGAGATCCCGGCTGGTTGAAAGCAGGTTTCTGGGGTTTTGTTTAGCTTCTATATTTGTAACAATGTTTCAAACTGCAAGCTCAGAGGCCGGCAGCGGCAGGCTGGGAACGTTGGAGTCCTTCGTCACTGAAGCAAGCAAGCCTCATGTTCGCTTGAAGCTGCCTGGCTGCCGGCCGCCATCTTGGCTGACAGTTAATTTGCATATCGCCCTGATTAGCCAATTGGAATGGTAGCGGATGTATGGCTAATTACCATGTTTCTCTTTTATTAGATAGGATCATATACTAGAGCCCTGGTGCATGAATTCGTGCATGGGAGGGGTGCCTTGGCCTGGTCAGCAATAGAGGCCTATCATGGGGATGGTTGGCCAGGGGGAGGAACCCCAGGAGTTTGGCCAGCTGGCTCCCTGATCGGGGCCTATCAGGGCTGGCCAGCAGGGCGAGGGGCCGGGGGAGGCCAGCCAGGCCTGAGAGGGGGAGGGGTCACAGGAGGTTGGCTGTAGGAGCGCACTGACCACCAGGGGGAAGCTCCTGTGTTGAGTGTCTGTCCCCTGGTGGTCAGTGCGTGTTATAGCAACTGGTCAACCAGTCATTCGGTCATAACAGTCGTGTAGCTTTTATTTATATAGATTTATATAGATTAGGACTTCTGGCCATGATGTTTTTCTGAAGCTTTAAAGATCCTGTGAAATTCTTTGTGTTAACATTAGTTGTTTTTCTGCCAGGTAAATAGAATAGGGCATAGCAGGATCTATTATTTATACTAAAGGATATTATATGCACTCTGCTTTTTCTTTTCTTTAAAAAAAAAACACGCATCTTGTGATCTTTCCCTATAAGTCCCCAGAGATCTAGCTCATTATATATATAATGTTTTTATTGATTTTTAGAGAGAGAGGAAGGGAAAGGGAGAGAGAAACATTGATTCGTTGCCTCCCATATGCGCCCTCACAAGGGATTGAGTCCACAACCGGAGCATGTGCCCTGACTGGGAATCAAACCAGCGACCTTGTGGTGCATGGGACGACACTTGACCAACTGAACCACACCGGCCAGGGCAACCTCATTCTTTTTAATGACTGTGTGGTATTCATTTTTATGGACTAGCCACATGTAATTCCATGGTATGCAATACCAGCCCAACATTGATGGGCTATTTAGGTTCCTTTCCTCTCTCATTTCTTCCCTCCTTCTCTTCTTATCACACAAGGCTGAAGTGAATACTCTTATATATACATCTTTGACCATTGGAAAGAACATATTTGTAGCATAAATTTCAAGAAGAATTGCTTGGTCAAATGGTAGGGGAATTTTATATTTTATTAGATATTGCCAAATTTTCCTGCAAATAAATTGTACCACTAACAGCATATGAGGATGCCTATTTTTTCCTTATCATCAGAAAAGCTGATTCTGATTATTAATTTTCAGGGTCATTCTTTTACCTTCTCTTTAATTGTTCATTTTGCTTCAGGCTGCATGCTAAGTCCTCACCCAAATCCTTTGAGAAGTTTTCACTCACTTCTTTGATGTCAGCTACCACCTGTGGCCTGACAGTTGCAAATCTAAAGCTCTACTCTCACCCCAGTTACATATTTCAGGTTGTCTGCTCGGCATTTCCATCTGTTCCTCATACTTTAAAAAATTAACACACAGAAAACCAAAGATTAGCTCCTCTCTATATCTCTCTCCCAACCCCACCGTTTGTTCCCACCCTTGATTCATGGTGACCATCCATCCAAACTCAGACCTTGGAGAGTCTGTGGTAGGAGGTTAAATTCCTGGACCTCATGGACTTTGGAGCAAGACTAACTGGATATGAACTCTGCCACTTATCTGCTGTGTGACCTTGGGAAATTTCTTAATCTTTGTGTGCATCACTATCCCCATTTGAGAATGGAAAGAATAATACTTAATACTTCATAGGGCTGTGGTGAGGAATTAATGAATTGGTATATGCCATGTGCTTAGCACAGTGCCTGTTATATGATAAATCCTATGTAAGGGCTATTTATGTATTTTAACTCCTCACATCTATGTAATTACCAAGTCCTATAGATTTTAACTCTGTAATCAAACTTTTTTCTCCAGTCCCACTGATGCTGCCCTAGGTCAAGCCTCTAGTACATTTTACCAGGATGATTATAATGGCCTAGTCTCCTTGCTTCTTATCGTTTCCCTCCATAGCAAATGTTGTATCTCTAAAACTCAGCACTGATTTTTTTTTTTAACTTCCTGCTGAACTTCAATTCTTTCACCTGCCCAGCACTCCAGTTCCACTTTTTCCAGGAAATACTTTTCCCAACCACGTGGTTCCAATGGGGTTCCATTTCTCTCCTGCTCTACCAGTCCTGGTTATAGTTGTTTAGACTAGGTAGGCATGAAACACAGCTGTCCCAGTGAGAACCCTTCCCTGGGATCTTTCCAGCTATAACTGTGGAAAGATAGCCAGTCTCCCTTTCATATTGAAACTGGGAAGGCAAGAAAGTTTGGGAATTATAGGCAATTAAGTTTCTTGCCCTGTGGAGAAAGATGACAGAGAGCTGAAGAGAAGAGAGATGGAGAGGTAGTTTCTTGGCATTGAACTCCTGCTTCCAGCTTACTCATAGTCCACCTGTACACCAATCTTCCTCATGTGACATGGTCTTCTAGTAAATTACCCCTTTTCTGATATTTTATTGAATTTATGGGGTGACATTGATTTATAATATCATACAGGTTTCAAGTTCCCCTTTTCTACTTTTTAAAATCTGGGTTTCTGACTCTTGCAACATTTACTAGGGACATAGGACTTCATTGATTTCCATCTTAAAAACCATAATAAACTTTTATAATCACATCACACATTCAAGGAATAAAAAATAAAGGTCTTGGTAGAATTGTAGATGTACATGTGAAAAGGAGAAAAGCAGTCCCTGACAGCTAGGAACTGCCTGGCACTCGCTGCTTGTCCTCCTGTTCTCCTGTTGAACATAAACAACCTCATAAAACAGCAACATCAACAAGGCCGCTCTGTGACTGTGCTGGGAGTGAGACATAATCTTGCCTAAGTATGGATAAAACAAGGTCAGTCTACAAAGCACAAGAATACTAAGCCTCCCCCTTTTTTGACTAATATGAATTACTGCTACTTTTTTTACCAATACATTCCTTTTGCCCTATCAATAAGATTTACTAAGATACCTAATCATGGAATTGCCCCCACTTCCTGACAGTTATCTATCCAGAGCAAAGCCCTACTTCCTTGCGCATAACCCAAACCGCCCACTACAAGCCCAAATCCTGTAAGTCCATGGTGTGTGTTCTCTCTGTCTGCAATGAGCAGGAACCCAAATTGTTCAACTATACTTGTGTTCCCGGTGGCCTTTGGCTGGAGGGCATTGATACATGGAGCATTTAAACAGTTTTGCTTGAAGAGTTTTCCATTAGATTTGGACTAAAGTTACTTAAGTATATTCTGGACAATTTTCTGGGAGCTCCCAGTATGTAATCTTCTTTAATAATAAAAGCATAATATGCAAATCGACTGAACTGCTGAACAGTGGAACGACCATCCGGATGACTTTCCAGATGAAGCCGGGGCAGTAAGGGCCGAGGCAGTGGGGGCTGCAAAGGCCTACTCTTGCATGAATTTCATTACAGTTATAACTAGAGGCCCAATGCATGAAATTCATGCAAGGGGCTCGCCCCCACCGCTACGTAGGCTGCCTCTGCCTTGGCTCCCGCTGCCATGGCTTTGTCCGGAAGGTCGTCTGGTTTAATTAGCATATTATGCTTTTATTATTATAGATGATGGATAAAACACACAGTAGGCTTTGATTTTCAATCACATGTTATAGAAAAATCATGAAAGACAAAGTGCAAGTATTTCATGAAAGACATTTGTACTGCAATCTCAGTACTTTGCTCCCCAAACCAGAAAATAATGTGTTTCTGATACATTGAGCACAGGCTGTCTTCTGGAAATGTAAAAGCTGTAGTACCAACGTATTTTGATTAAAACCTGAAGGTGGCAGTAAATTCCTACAAGACTTAGATGCTTAGTTTAGAATTTGTATTTTTCCTTCTGTTTATTCAAAATCATATAGTGAGACTGCAGTTACATTTAATTGTAATGTGTACTAATTAAGAGATGCTTAGGAAGAAGACAAAATTCTAAACAAGGATTATATTGTTATTACTATTTGCTGACTGCAATGTAAAAGGCTTAGGAACATTCAACATACATGCTTTAGCGTTAATATAGAAAGAAAGTATGTAATTAAATAAAAAGAAATTTTTAATACAAGTCAAAGTGCTCTAAAGCATTAAATGGACAGTTTATATTTGTCTATTAAATTTATAACCCTGTTGTAGGCTTTTGTCCCTCACTTCCCCAATTTTATCCTCAAAATTTTATTTTACTTTTATCCTCAACATTTTAAAAACATTCTTGTATAGTTATGTTTTTACCCAATTATCTGCTTATAATCAATAGAATCTCTACATTATTAATCAGGAATATCCTAAGTGATAAATATAATACAAATAGCAAATTAATAAATACTAATTCATATTGGAAAGTGAATTAGTCTGTTGATCTTTTATATGAAGATCTAGAAGTAGATTATTTCATAGTTCCTTCTATAAGGAGCTAAACATTGTTACTGGTACATTGAATTATACCAAAAAGTAAACTGAGGTATAGTGACCTCAGTATATAGGCACAAGATTATTAGAGCTTTGAAAATTAGAAAGTATATAATTTTTATAATCTTTCTAGATACAGTTAAGATAAACAGGTACTGCCTGGCCAGCGTGGCTCAGTGGTTGAGTGTCGACCTATGAACAAGGAGATCACGGTTCTATTCCTGGTCAGGGCACAAGCCCAGGTTGTGAGCTCAATCTCCAGTGTTGGGTGTGCAGGAGGCAGCCAATCAATCATTCTCTCTTATCATTGATGTATCTTTCCCTCTCTGAAATCAATAAAAATATATTTAAAAAAAATAAACAGGTACTGTATGTGTAAATACACTAAGTTAATTTTGTTGAGCTAAATAAATGATGCTGGTATTTTAAATATCTTCCTATGACGATGCTGAATAATTATCAGTTTAGAAATTAAGATAGCTGATATGAATTTTTAAGATGTTATTTATCCCTCCACTTAATTTCATTTAACTCAATTTTTAAGGTTGTATTATAGTAATAAACTATTAATCACAATAAATGCAAATTTAATGTTCATAATTCCATAAATTTAATTTTTATTCTTTTTTTATGGCCATTTTTCTTAGTTAGAAATTATACATAGAGACGGAAAGGAGATAGTCATGGGTTTGTTTGATTTTGACCAAGGAATAATGTAAAATTAGAAGCATAGACATATGACATGTTTATTCCAAAAATATTGATACCATTTCATAATAAAATATTTCTAAAAATGTTATTTTTAATATAAAAATATTCTCAATAATTTTAAATGATGAATCCATTTTGTTTTTAAATAGAGTTTAGATTTGTTTGTAATAGTTGAAAACTTTTTTTGTTTTGTTAATCCTCATCTGATTATATATATTTTTT
This sequence comes from Myotis daubentonii, assembly GCF_963259705.1. Lineage (NCBI taxonomy): Eukaryota > Metazoa > Chordata > Mammalia > Chiroptera > Vespertilionidae > Myotis > Myotis daubentonii. Next base: position 90,253,618 of record NC_081840.1, read on the forward strand.
TGGTTTTGCAAAAATGAGACTTTTAATAACACTCTCGAGAGCGGGTGCCATTGTACAGGATCACAGGTGGGGCAAGGAACATAGCCTATTTATTTAGACCCTCCTCCAGTTCCTCATTGGCTAAGGACTATTTGGTCACCTATTTCCTAATAGGTCACTTAGGTCTTGCTGTCTCTCATTGGGTGATTTAAAAAAATGGGCTAGGGCCTTCTCCAGTTGCCTCCCCTCCCTTTATAGGAGAACCTTCCTAGGACCTGTGCAATCAGCCATGTGTACAGCTCTCATCCTCTCTCCCCACCCCCACATCCTGTTTGCTGTAGGGAAATTCAGCAGCCCCCTGGCCACAGGCTGTTTCTTTTCTGTGAAGATAAATCAGACAAATTCCCCCCTCTTTGTCTTACACTGATTCTATCTTCATTAGCTGTTCTAAAGCCTGTTGGTTTTCATCCACCAGAAACTCGTAGCTAGTGAGATTTCTGTCTGTGTGTCTGTAATGTAATTTTGGCTTTCTATTTCTTGGGGACTTTAGTTTGCTCTTCCCTGGTTTATGAATATAGGGACAAAGATTATATGGGGAAGTGGGGATTACAGGCTTGGGGAAGTAAACTATACAGGCTGGATTGGGACTCCATTGTTTGGGCTACAAGGTTAATGTTTCCATGATAATGGGCAGTTCTTGAATGGGAAGGAGCCACATTCCAAGGTTGACTCCCAGGTCTGGGAGGGTCGGCTTACGACTCCCAGCCTGGTTGATATGTCCTTTCTTTTAACAGAAAGGGCAATCATGGTTAGCAGCATAATTAATATTTCCCATAACCATAACTAGTCCCCAATGTTCTATTTTTCTCCATAACCCTGGGAGGAACAGTGAAGTGGGGGCACTCCTATTTTTATAAAGGAAAATAAAATAGCATTTTCACATTAAAGCCACAGAAGGCTGGTGAGTTATCCCGAGGATAATTTTTCCATTGATTTTTAGAGAGAGTTGAAGGGAGGGGGACGGGAGGGAAAAGGAAGGAAAGAGAGACAGAATGATATCGATGTGAGACACATTGATTGGTTGTCTCTTGCTTGCACACTGATGGGGCTGGGAATGAACCTGCAACACAGGTACATGCCCTTGACTGGAATGGAACCTGTGACCGTTCAGTGCTTGGGCCAATGCTCAAACCGTTGAGCCACACTGCCAAGGCTAGTTGAAAACTTTTTTAAAAGTCTTGTAACTGCAGATTCTGTATAATTTAGTGCTATTTTAACTTATGATAGTTGAATTCCTTTTTTCAGTTGGAAAAAGTAATAGTAAATATAAATAGAATTCCCTTATGTGTCATCACCAGCTTAAAACTTGTCTATCAATGCAGTCTGCATTATTTTGTATTGACTAGTGGTGGTTAATAATGGCTGCCAGCAGAGGGCGCTTCGAGGTTTATATATTAAAATTCCAAACATTGGTGGCCAAGAGTCCAGACTGGATTGTCTTCAAACTGTTTTCCTGAGTAAAGGCATTTCTAACATTTCTTTATTTCCTATGATTTCTTGTCTCATTTTACAAACTTCCAAACTGTGGCAAGGGATAAGAAGACCATCTAAAAAAAACAACAGTTTCCAGCTGACAACACAAAACAGGTGTGTAAGAGTTGCTCCTCTATGACCAAATCTGAGGGAGGCGGGAAACGTCCTGGATTTTTCCTCCCAGCCCCTTTCAAATTCCAGCACCACTGTCAGCAGTTCTCCCCTAGAGATGTGTATAAAACCCAGAGAGAAAAGCATGGAGTTTATCAGGGATGTAAAGGACAGCATAGGAAACAAACGCAATAATATTGAAATAACTATGTATGTTATCAGAGGGGTATTAGACTTACCGCGGTGATCACTTCATAAGTTGTTACACCTGAAACTAGTATAATATTGTATGTCAACTGTAGTTGAAAATTTAAAAAATAAAAAGAACATGCAGTTTAAAAACACTCCAATTTTTTTTTTTGTTTCTGTTTTCTTTTTTTTTTTCTTTTTTTTTATTGCTTAAAGTATTACAAAGGGTATTACATATGTATCCATTTTATCCCCCCGCCCTAGACAGTCCCCTAGCCTCCCCTATCACCCAGTGTCTTATGTCCATTGGTTATGCTTATATGCATGCATACAAGTCCTTTAGTTGATCTCTTACCCCACTACCTCCTGCCCCCCAACCCTCCCCGGCCTTCCCGCTTCAGTTTGACAATCTGTTTGAGGCAGCTCTGCCTCTGTATCTATTATTGTTCAAAAGTTTATGATGGTCTCTATTGTCCATGAATGAGTGAGATCATGTGGTATTTTTCCTTTATTGACTGGCTTATTTCACTTAGCATAATGCTCTCCAGTTCCATCCATGCCGTTGCAAATGGTAAGAGTTCCTTCCTTTTTACAGCAGCATAGTATTCCATCGTGTAGATGTACCACAGTTTTCTAATCCATTCATCTACTGATGGGCACTTAGGCTGTTTCCAAATCTTAGCTATGGTGAATTGTGCTGCTATGAACATAGGGGTGCATATATCCTTTCTGATTGGTGAAAAACACTCCAATTTAGTCATAAGGAAGTAAACACCAAATGGGAAAGAGGAAGCCCAAGCAGGGACCGGTGCCAAGGTCGCCTCTAGATGACTGAGGACAGTGATTTTCATAGTTTTTGACAGGAACACGTCTTAATACATACGCGTGTATGCACAACACAAATACCACATGCATACACGTCTTCAACAAAATATCTTGAAACAGCATTTATCTTCATAATGTAAGAAAGAGGTATATATAATTTTTAAATACTTAAATATAGAAACTAAATTCTAACAGGGATTTTTAAGAAACATGACAAACTTGATTTGGAAATGTATATGGAAGAACAAAAGGCCAAAATTAGCCAAAACACTTCCAAAGACAAATAAGGTAAGGAGGTACCTCCTTACCAGATATTCAAATTTTAATAAAGATTTAGTAATTAAAATAGTGAGGTATTCCTATGATTTCACTCATATGTAGAATCTAAACAGCAAAATAAGTGAACAAACAAAACAGAAACAGACTCAGACAGAACAGCTGATGATTGCCAGAGGGGAGGGGTTTGAAGAGCTGGGTGAAAAAGTGAAGGGATTAAGAATCACAAATTGGTAGTTACAAAATAGTTATAGGGATGGAAACTACAAAATAGTCATAGGGAATATAGTCAACAATACTGTATTGGGGGGAACATTTTGTAAAATATGTAATTGTCTAATCACTATACTGTACACCTGAAACTAATACAAAATAATATTAAATGTAAACTATAATTGAGAAGTAAAATTCAAAAAAGTAAACAGTGAGATACTGGCATAGGAATAGATGAGCTTCATGGAACAGAATAGAGAACTCAGAAGCACACTCATCATACTTGTGTGATGCTTGATATATGACAGGGAGGACCGTAGGTCACTGAGGAAAGAGTGGACTTTTCAATAGTGATTTTGGAAAAATAGTTACCCATATGGGGAAATATGGAAATTGGACTTCTACCTTTATATAAATATGAGTTTCAGTTGGAGAATTTTGGAGAGATGATGATGACAAGAAAAAGTGGATGTATAATTAAAATGATGTATAATTCTAGCTGCTGTTGTTCCAGAACATGGGAGGTTTGCAGATCAGCTCTCCTGTTTGAGACTTGCCAGAGACGCAGTGTCCTTGTCTACCACAGCACCTCCAGCACCACAGGATTTGCTGGATGGTGGCCATATGGCAGGGCTGCTTGTAGCACAGCCTAAATCTGCTTTTGCTCCTCTGGATGACTTCCAAAACTGGCAGTGTTTGGAGTTATCTGACCTATGGCTTGGATTCCCAAACATGCACATTGTCTTAAAAATCTGAAAAGAGCTGCTATCCACTGTGCCTCTTTCTTAGTGGTGTGAGGTGCATAGTGTGATAAACCGTTCTTTACTTTGGATGGTACGTCTCAGCATGCCCAGGCCCCCAGTCTCACTCAGTTTGATGCTTCACTAATGGGGCAGGTCCTGGAATCATTGCAGGGTCTTTTACTTTTTGATGCACATGTCTCTTATTAGAGCATTTAGAGTACTTGCCCCTCTCCATCATCTTTCCAACACCCCAACTTTATTAACAAGATGCCATCAATATAATGGATCTGCACAATGTTCTGTGGAATGTCCAGATAGTAAAAGTCTTTTTGGCCTTGCTGGAGTCGCTCAGTTGAGTGTCATCCTGTGCACCAAAAGGTTGCAGGTTTGGTCCTCAGGCAGGGCATGTACGAAAGGTAACCAATCGATGTTTCTCTCTCTCTCTCTCTTTCTCTCTCTCTCTCTCTCTCTCTCTCTCTCTCTCCCTTCCTCCTTCCCTCCCTCTCTCTCTTCCTCTCTCTAAGCATGTCCTCAGGTGAGGAGTAAAAAAAAAATGTCTTTTTACAAAGAGCAGGAGAATTAATATAGCCCTGGGTCAAGACCATGAATGTGTATTGATGGTGCAAATAAATGTGAATTAATTCTGATTCTTTTTCCTGGTAAGGATTAAAAATTTTGCATTTTCTAGATTAATGACTGCATACCATATGCCAGAATTTGTCAATCTGTTACATAAACAGCACATTAAAATCATAGCACAGCAACCCTGGCTAGGTGGCTCAGTGGTTGGAACATCATCCCATACACCAAAAGGTTGTGGGTTCAGTTTCTGGTCAGGGAACATGCCTAGGTTGGGGGTTCAATCCCCAGTCGGGGTGTGTATTGGAGGCTGTCGATAGATGTTTCTCTCTCTCCCTTCATCTCTCTAGAATCAATAAACAAACATATCCTTGAGTGAGGATAAAAAATAAAGTCAAAATCAAAGCACAGAAGCTATGATTGAGACGATCACTTTATTAAGTTAGTAGCAGCCCACAGTTCTGCCATTTTATAGACTGGACCAGTATATCTTTTACCTTTACAAAAATGATTATTTTATTTATTTATTATTTTATATATATATTGCTTTTAGAGAGGAAGGGAGAGGGAGAGATAGAAACAACAATGATGAGATAATCATTGATCCGCTGCCTCCTGCACACCCCCTTGGGGATCGAGCCTGCAACCTGAGCATGTGCCCCTGACCAGAATCGAACCTGGTACCCTTCAGTCTGCAGGCCTACATTCTATCCACTGAGCCAAACCAGCTAGGGCAGAAGAGACTTTTATGAAGAATTGGCTCATGCGATTATGGAAGCTGTGAAGTCCCATGATCTACCATCTGCGAACTAAAGACCCAGGAAAGCCAGTCATGTAGTTCTAGTCCAAGTCTAAAGGCCTGAGAACCTGGGGAGCAGATTCTCAAGGGCAGGAGAAGACCCATGTCACAGCTCCCAGTTCCAACATGTAGGCAAGAAGTAAAAAGATGCAAATTTCTCCTTCCTTTGTCTCTTTGTCCTATTTAGGCTCTCAAAAGATTAGATGAGGACCACTCACCATTGGCCTACTTTTTTGAGTTCACTGAATCAAATGTTGATCTCACCTGGAAACATCCTCACAGACACCTCCAAATAATGTTTAATCTGGGCACCCCTTACTCCCAAAGAGGGACTTGGCACATACAATTAATCATCACAGGCAAATATCAATCTTTTCTTTCCTTCTTTGACAATATTTCAATTGTTTCTGAGTGACCTTTTATTTTTTTATGGATCTTTTTTTAAAACACTTTATTTTCTTGTTTAAAGTATTACACATAGTAGCACATATGACTCCTTTTCTTCCCCATTGAACTTCTCCCGGTCTGAGTGACTTTTTAAACCTTTACATTTTTAAGCTTTTATTTTTAGAAATATATTATTAGAAATTGATATCTGTTAGTTTATTTGGGTTTTGCACATTTGTCCAAACCATATTTTAAAAAAATATTACTAGGTCTTGCACATAATTTTTTAAAAAGTTAAGTAGTTCAAAAAAGTCTAAGATTGCTTATTTATTACTGTATATGCTGTACTTAATATGATTACTCTTTATATCTCCAGATCCAGCACTTGAACTTCAACACATCTTTACAATTTTTTACTTTATCCATTTTCTCTTCTAATAGTAAAACCATATAACCCTAGCTAGTTGGCTTGATTGGATTGAGTGTGGTTCTGTACACTGAAGGGTGATGGGTTTGATTTCCAGTCAAGGCACATGCCCAGGTTGTGATCCCTGGTCAGGTGTGTGCAGGAGGCAACCAATCGATGTTTCTTTCTCACATCAAAGTGTTTCTCTCTCTAAAAAAAATCAATAGGTTATGCCCAGATTTCAAGATTCCCAAGAGCCCACCAGGGAGCCAGCGAGTCCGATGAAAAAGCAAAGAGTCCTTCATTTCGAACTAGTTCAGCTCCCCGACCACACTCACCGATGCAATGGCAAGCCCAGTGGCAGAGAGAGCAAAGCCTGGTGGGACTGTGGGTTTTATAGGGGGTGGAGTGAGGGCAGGAAGAGGGGACTGTGGGTCCCGCAGATTGGCCAGGCGCGAGTTGGTGTCTCATTACACAGGATGTGGTCATAGTGATGGCGTGCACTTCCCTTGATTATCATTGGTTAGTCCAGAGAAATCCTGGGTGTGGCTAGCAGAGGCTTCTTCTGAGAAGAAGCCCCGCCGAGCACATGGCTCTGCCCAAAAATGGAGGGCCCAGGGTAAGATGGAGGGAATAGTCCTCGCCCTTTCAAATAAAATAAAAAAGTTAATAGTAAAACCATCTATTTTAAGAAAAATTTGTACCAGTTCTATTATAGTGTTTTAATTGTCCTACTAGAAAAATGTCACATTTTCTAACATCTTTTCTAAAAAGAACACTGAAAGTTTGTAACAAAACTAATTTGAAAGTCTTAAAAATCATAGCACTTTTGCTAATGGAGGCATGCTTTCATAGTACTCTTCATAACTATGAATTATCTACACTAATAAAAGAGAAAAATGGTAATTGGCATACGACGATACCCTTTTCATTGGCTAATCAGGGCTATATGCAAATTAACTGCCAACTATGATTGGCAGTTAACTGCCAACTAAGATTGGCGGTTAACTGCCAACTAAGATTGGCAGTTAACTGCCAACAAGATGGCGGTTAATTTGCATATGTAGGCACAATGCAGGGAGGCGAAAGGGAAAGCAGGAAGAAGCCCCCTGCCACTGACAGTGATCGGAAACCCAGGGGGGAGCTAAGAGCTGGGGGGCCGGGCAAAGGCGGCCCTGGGGCCGCCTTTGCCCTGCCCCCCAGCGATGATCAGAGAATCAGGCGCCTTTGCCGCCTTGGCCAGTGAAAGCACAAAGTAGGGGTGGAGCCAGCGATGGGAGCTGGGCACGGTCGGAGCTGGCAGTCCCGGGAGCTAGGAGTCCCTTGCCTGGGCCTAAAGCGGAGCCCACGATCACGGGGCCGCTGCAGCTGCGGGTCCCCGCTGCCCGAGCCGGATGCCGCAGCCAGAGACGTTAGGCCTGGCCAGGGGTGGAGCCTGCAACCGCGGGGAGCTGGGGGTCCCCTGCCCAGGCCTGACACCTCTGCTGGAGGCCTCAGGCCTGGTCAAGGGGCCGATCCGGTGATTGGTGATTGGAGGGTGATGAGGGTCAACTCCTCTGGCCGAGGCATCAGGCCTGGGCAGGGGGCTGAGCCGGGGATTGGGGGGATATGATGGTCCCCTTGCCCAGGCCTGAAGCCTGGGTCAGAGGCGTCAGGCTTGGGCGGGGGGTGGAGCAAGCGATCAGAGGGAGATGGGGGTCCCCTGCCCAGGCATGATTCCTGGGCCAGAGGCCTCAGGCCTGGGCGGGGGCCAGAGCCAGTGATCAGGGGGAGATAGGGGTCCCCTGTCCAAGCCTGACACCTCTGGCGGAGGCGTCAGGCCTGGGCAAGGGGCCGATCAGGTGATCGGAGGATGATGGGGGTCTTCGCCTCTGGCTGAGGCATCAGGCCTGGGCAAGGGGCAGAGCCAGCAATCGGAGGGGTCTGGGGGTCCCCTGCCCAGGCCTGATGCCTGGGCCAGAGGCATCAGGCCTGGGCTGGGGGCAGAACCAGTGATGGGGGGAAATGAGGGTCCCCTGCCTAGGCCTGACACCTCTGTCAGAGGCGTCAGGCCTGGGCAAGGGGCCGATCCTGCGATTGGAGGGTGATGGGGGTCAACGCCTGAGGGCTCCCAGTATGTGAGAGGGGGCAGGCTGGGCTGAGGTACACTCCCCCCCCCCCACACCCAGTGCACGAATTTCGTGCACCGGGCCCCTAGTGTTAGTATAAAATGAAACTATAAAATATTCAACATTAATTCTCCCATTAAAGTGAAAAGATTGATCATCACATTCTCTCTTCCTCCTTCCTTCTTTTTTTTCTTCTTCTTAATTGTTTTCCAACAGCTTTTCTTAATTTCATGTAAAGCCTTCAGTGCCATTCTGAGTGGTGTACAGATAGAAAAGATGTTTGAATTAGCACAGAGCCAAAATTGAACCAATACTCATGTTTCATATAGGGTGTTGGGAACCATTACCCTAACTGTGCAATGAATTATTGTAACATCAGAATTCCCTACTTTTAAAAAATATATATATTTTTATTGATTTTAGAGAGGAAGGGAGAGGGATAGAGAGATAGAAACATCAATGATGAGAGAGAATCATTGCTAGGCTGCCTCCTGCATGTCCCCTACTGGGGATCAAGCCCGCAACCCAGGCATGCGCCTTGCCAGAATTGAACCCGGGACCCTTCAGTCCCCAGGCCAACTCTCTATCTGCTGAGCCAAATCGGCTAGGGCATAATTGCCTACTTTTAATTTAAAAAGACATCCAGGCTAAACATAAGTTCTTAGACCTTCAATGTCAGTATTTTAATTTGACTTTCTCTTTGTACTCTCCAAAGGAAAACAGCATCAGTATCAAACTGCATTGTGGTCTTTTGTCCATAGTCTTTTGAATTTCAGTGTCTCCTCCCTGATTTATCTTTATTTTTTTCATAATATACATGATCTTTTGGTTGTAATTCTCTTTGATTTTCTCTGCTTTCTTTCTTTTTTTTTAATTAAATCTTTATTGTTCAGATTATTACATTTGTTCCTCTTTTTTTTTCCCCCCATAACTCCCCTCCTCCCAGTTCCCGCTCCACCCTCCGCCCTCACTCCCCACCCACTGTCCTCATCCATAGGTGCACGATGTCTCTTCCCACATCTCCCACACCCCTTTCCCCCCCAAGAATAGTCAGTCCATTCCCTTTCTATGTCCCTGATTCTATTATAATCAACAGTTCATTCTGTTCATCAGATTATTAATTCACTTGATTCTTAGATTCACTTGTTGATAGATGCATATTTGTTGTTCATAATGTGTATCTTTACCTTTTTCTTCCTCTTCCTCTTCTTAAAGGATACCTTTCAGCATTTCACATAATCCTGGTTTGGTGGTGATGAACTCCTTTAGCTTTTCCTTATCTGTGAAGCTCTTTATCTGACCTTCAATTCTGAATGATAGCTTTGCTGGGTAAAGTAATCTTGGTTGTAGGTTCTTGGTATTCATCACTTTGAATATTTCTTGCCACTCCCTTCTGGCCTGCAAAGTTTCTGTTGAGAAATCAGCTGACAGTCGTATGGGTATTCCCTTGTAGGTAACTGAGTTTCTTTCTCTTGCTGTTTTTAAGATTCTCTCTTTATCTTTTGCTCTTGGCATTTTAATTATGATGTGTCTTGGTGTGGTCCTCTTTGGATTCCTTTTGTTTGGGGTTCTCTGCGCTTCTTGGACCTGTAAGTCCATTTCTTTCACCAGGTGGGGGAAGTTTTCTGTCATTATTTCTTCAAATAGGTTTTCAATATCTTGCTCTCTCTCATCTTCTGGCACCCCTATAATTCTGATGTTGGTACGCTTGAAGCTGTCCCAGAGGCTCCTTACACTATCCTCACATTTTTGGATTCTTTTTTCATTTTGCTTTTCCGGTTGGATGTTTTTTGCTTCCTCGCATTTCAAATCATTGACTTGATTCTTGCACTCCTCTGGTCTGCTGTCGGGCATCTGTATAATATTCGTTATTTCAGTCCGTGTATGCTTAATTTCTCGTTGGTTCCCCAATATAAGATCGAGGGTCTTATTAGTTTTGGTGTAGATCTCATTAAGTTTATCGGCAGCTTCTAAACAGTTCTTGAGAGACCTTAAAAGTGTGGTTCTGAACTCTATTTCTTCCATTGACAATTTTGTCCTGTTTCTTTGTCTCCACATTTTGTTATGCTTCCTTGGTGTACCCCCTAGTGGTCTTTGTTCGAAGTCTTATAGTTAAATCTTGATTGTTGTAGCTAATTCCAGGGAGGGTTTGACCTCCAGGCCAAGTGGCTATGAGAATCAGCTGTGTCAGCAGTGAGAGAACTTCTGTCCTCTAGGGAGGTGCTAATCTAGCCTTTGCCTGAGGCTATCCGGCAAATGCCTCTGTGCAGGGCTTGGGCGGGGCGGGTCGCACAGGATCAACAGGGTGGGCCGGAGAGAGCAGTTATGGCGGCTCTCAGTCCTGTCCCCAGGGGCTCTGCCTCTCTGAGTCCCAGCACCCACTGCAAAGCTCGGAGAGAAAGCTGCACTCGCTCTGACCGAAGCCAGACAGTCCCGCTTCTCCCGTTTGAGTCTGGGTCCCTAAAGACTCGCCCGGATCTGGTGCTCAGAGACTCCCTCCCGATTGAGAACAACAACCGCGCCCTCCGCCGCCAGCCCGCTCCGCGCACTCCGCACCTCAGAATTTGACTTCACCACTGCGCCTCCTCTGAGTGTCCGTGTGCGTTTCTCTTTCCTCCTAGTTGTAGGACTTCCACTCAGCCAGCGTTCTTGTGGTTCTGGGTGATGTCCGTTCCGTGTTTTAGTTTCACTTTTTTTTTTTTTTTTTTTTTTATTTAGTTTCACTTTTGAAGTAGTTGTTCAAAGCAGCAAACTCCGGCGTTAACCTATGCCGCCATCTTGGTTCTTTTTCTCTGCTTTCTATTTAGTTCATCTTTTTCATAAGAACACCTCAATATATTAAGTTTTCCTACCCTTATCCTAGCCTTGAGATAGATTATATGACAGTCATCTAGTGACAACTACTTTTTATACAGCTCTTTGTGCCCAAAGCTACCTTTGCTTATCAGTATCTGCAAGAGAAATCAAAGAGAAAACTGTCCTTGTTCTTCTAAGGTAGTTTTAAGGCTTTCGTTGTTAGCATCAGTTTTGTTCCACCTAACTTACTTTTTCCCTTCCATTTTTCTATTTTATGTAGATGTTCACTTGCCTTGATTATCAAGACCTGGTTACCCCTACACTTATCCAGTATAACTTTGATCGCCTTATTTCTAGGTCCTTGACTTCTTGGCAGTTGATATCTCAGATTTCCTTAGCTAAATCGATCTGTTCCCCAACCTAAGGCTTACTCAAGTGAAGAGTCTGTGGGCTCCCTAATGCCTGATTCCCAGACTCTGGCTTATTTTTGATCATCCAACCAAATGACCAGCTTTTGGACCCTTGACTTATTTCTGATCTTCACCTTTCCTCACACAGTCACATGTGGCAATTTTGTGAAATGTAAACTCCTTCTTGCCACATGTGGATCTAGGATCCTATCAAATCCTCTCTAGGCCTACATCTACCTTTGGGTAATTCGACTTTCCCCATCCAATTGATAATGAAACCCTGTCAATTTTGTGTCCTAAAAATTTCTAAAGTGTATTTCCTCAGCATTACTACAGGACTACATCAGTTACAAAAATACGGAAACACAATTCAAGCTAGCTATGCAAAAAAGGGAGTTTATTCTTTCCGTTACTAGAAAAGTCGAGAGATTTTGAAGATTTGAAGTCTGAGTAGGCTTCAGAGTCAATGAGGTCCTTATATGCAAACAGTGTCATCAGGAACCTGCTGTGCAGCCTTCACTCTTGGGCAAGCAGAGTTTTTTATGGTGGGAAAGACCTCACTCCGTAGCTCCACGCTTACACAGTGCTGACAGCACGTAACGTTTAGGTAAGGAAACTGAGGCACAAGGGTGTGAAGGACACTTATTTGGCAGGATTTGAGATTTTTATCTTGTACTATTGATTAGATAAGTGAACCAATACATCATTAGAAGTTATATTACAAGAAAAAAAACACTCCTTTTATTTATTTTATTTTAGAATATATTTTATTGATTTTTTACAGAGAGGAAGGGAGAGGAATAGAGAGTTAGAAACACCGATGAGAGAGAAACATCGATCAGCTGTCTCCTGCACACTCCCTACTGGGGATGTGCCCGCAACCAAGGTACATGCCCTTGACCGGAATCGAACCTGGGACCTTTGAGTCCACAGGCCAACGTTCTATCCACTGAGCCAAACTGGTTTAGGGCAAAACACACTCCTTTTAATTAGACAGCAGGTGGGAAGAGTATGGTCAACAGTATCAAATACTGTCTAGGGGACAAGCAGGCAAAGAACTATAAAGTGTTGATTGAAGTGAACATGGAGGTCAGTGATGAATCTGACAAGGGGAATTTTGTTGAAACTCATAGCCAGAATGTGGTGGATTATGAAATGGAGAGATGAAACAATGAAGAAGAGCAGAAAGAGAGGGAGCTCATAGGAAGGGAGATGTTGGAAGACTAATGGGAAGGAGCCAGTAGAAAGATGCAGTTTGAAAATATAGGACAAAGTAAGGTACTTGTGAAGTCATAATATTGGCCACTTATTTCTCTGAAACATGAGGGAGAAAAAGAAGGTTGATATATAGGTAAGGTTTGTTTGTTGTTCTAGTGGCAGGAATTTGAGGAATCCTTCTGATGGCTTTTGTTTCTTCATGAAAATAGAAGTCTGATTCCCTCAGATTGCCTCCTGAGTGATTTGGCAGGGTTGGGAGAGGGTTTGCATGTGTGTTGTAGAATTCAGAAGTTAGAAGAATAGAGAAGATTTTATTTATGTTAGAGAAATGTGAAGAAAACGGAAGACACACGACTAGAAGAACATAATTCTGAGTTTCTTTTCAGTGCTATGAGCCCATTTGAGGTTGATAACCATTAACTATAGTAGATTCATCTCCTTGACTGTGATTTTTCTCCAGCCAACCTCAGAGGATAGTTGGAGAAAATACAGAGTGGGTTTTAGCCAGGGTTAGAAGGACAATGGAATTTAAGATGTAGTTCACTATGGATATAAGCTCGAGAAGATGGCGGCGATATAGGCAGACGCGTCCCAGGTTGTGTCCCGGAGCAAATGGAGTGAGCAGCTGAAACTAGTAACACCTACCCCGAATTGGCGAAATTGCTCAGCTGGTGAGACGGTTTGCAGCTGGGAAGGGCAGAACTCCCCTGGAAAGGTAAAAAAAAAACCCAGGGATTTGGGCAGGAAAGTTTGCCAGACCTCTGAGCCCAGAGGGTCAGAGGGAGACCACATGGCAGACAGCCACGTCCCCTGGGACAGGCACAGCCCCTGACGGGGGAAAGGAGATCTGCGGGATTCCTGGCGCTGCCAGGGGATTTGAGAACTGGGTTCTGTGACCACGGAGGACTGAGCCTAAAGGGGGCAGCCTGAAGAGCTGACCTGACCATGCAGTGCCAGTAAGAGAGGAGCTTACAGAACCTAAGCCTTCCCCGTTTCCGCGGCCGGCGTTTGTTTGTTTGTTCTCACCGAATCCTGTTCATGGGACATTTCGGATACAGACACTCACCTGTGCTGAAGAGAGGGAGAGGGTGCGGAGGAGTGGAATCTGGGGAGAGACTGAGGAGAGAAGGGGGGCCAGGAGAGGTGGCAGCGAATTGAGTGTTGAGTGCTGAGACACCCCTTAGCCCAGGACTGGGGCAGCCATTTTCTCCGGAGAGTGAGACTCCTCCCCCCAGCCCCCAGGCAAGGAGCACAGCCACACCCAGATTCCACCCTGAACAAGATCAAGGATTAAAATCATCTGATCAGTCCCTGGGAGTTAACAGGGTCTGGCCTATAGAAGGATTTTCAATGCCATATAGCCTCAGAGGCCAACCCCAGAACACTGCCACCCAGAGGCTGAGCCACAAACTGACTCTTTGCTAAACACAAAATAAGGTAGTCTGAGAAACAAATAAGGCCTGCTTTGAAATAAGGACTGTGGTTTACAACACAGAGGAACAGTGTATCACAGGGAAACTCAACACTCTCCTGAATACCTGGCAGGACTAAAGGCGAGCCAGACTGAAGAATAGAAGAACCGAAGGACCTTCACTACTGCAATTTTTTTTTTCTTTTTTCACCTTTTAACTAAGAAACCAATTTTTTCAAAAAAAAAAAAAAAAAAGCCATTTTTTTTCTTTTTTCTTTTTTTTTCTCCTTTTTTTCCTTCTTTTTTTTCTTCTTTTTCCTAATTTTACCCTTTTAATTACTACCTTCTTATTTTTAACCAGCATTATTACTGCTACCATTTTACCATCTTTTTTTTTCTTTTTCTTTTTTTATTGCTTAAAGTATTACAAAGGGTATTACATATGTATCCATTTTATCCCCCCGCCCTAGACAGTCCCCTAGCCTCCCCTATCACCCAGTGTCTTATGTCCATTGGTTATGCTTATATGCATGCATACAAGTCCTTTAGTTGATCTCTTACCCCCCTACCTCCTGCCCCCCAACCCTCCCCGGCCTTCCCGCTGCAGTTTGACAATCTGTTTGAGGCAGCTCTGCCTCTGTATCTATTATTGTTCAAAAGTTTATAATGGTCTCTATTGTCCATGAATGAGTGAGATCATGTGGTATTTTTCCTTTATTGACTGGCTTATTTCACTTAGCATAATGCTCTCCAGTTCCATCCATGCCGTTGCAAATGGTAAGAGTTCCTTCCTTTTTACAGCAGCATAGTATTCCATCGTGTAGATGTACCACAGTTTTCTAATCCATTCATCTACTGATGGGCACTTAGGCTGTTTCCAGATCTTAGCTATGGTGAATTGTGCTGCTATGAACATAGGGGTGCATATATCCTTTCTGATTGGTGTTTCTGGTTTCTTGGGATATATTCCTAGAAGTGGGATCACAGGGTCAAATGGGAGTTCCATTTTCAGTTTTTTAAGGAAACTCCATACTGTCTTCCATAGTGGCTGCACCAGTCTGCATTCCCACCAGCAGTGCACAAGTGTTCCTTTTTCTCCACATCCTCTCCAGCACTTGTCGTTTGTTGATTTGTTGATGATAGCCAGTCTGACAGGTGTGAGATGGTACCTCATTGCTGTTTTGATTTGCATCTCTCGGATGATTAGTGACTTTGAGCATGTTTTCATATGTCTCTTGGCTTTCTGAATGTCCTCTTTTGAAAGGTGTCTATTTAGGTCCTTTGCCCATTTTTTGATTGGATTGTTTATCTTCCTTTTGTTAAGTTGTATGAGTTCCCTATAAATTTTGGAGATTAGGCCCTTATCAGATATGTCATTGGCAAATATGTTTTCCCACACAGTGGGTTTTCTCGTTGTTTTGTTGATGGTTTCTTTTGCTGTGCAGAAGCTTTTTATTTTGATGTAGTCCCATTTGTTCATTTTCTCTTTAGTTTCAAGTGCCCTAGGAGCTGTATCAGTGAAGAAATTGCTTCGGCATATGTCTGAGATTTTGTTGCCTTTGGATTCTTCTAGAATTTTTATGGTTTCCTGTCGTACACTTAAGTCCTTTATCCATTTTGAGTTTATTTTTGTGTATGGTGTAAGTTGGTGGTCTAGTTTCATTTTCTTGCATATATCTGTCCAATTTTCCCAACACCATTTATTGAAGAGACTATCTTGGCTCCATTGTATGTTCTTGCCTCCTTTGTCAAATATTAATTGAGCATATTGGTTCGGGCCGATTTCTGGGCTCTCTATTCTATTCCATTGATCTATATGCCTATTCTTGTGCCAGTACCAGGCAGTTTTGAGAACAGTGGCTTTGTAATACAACTTGATATCTGGTATTGAGATCCCACCTACTTTGTTCTTTTTCAGGATTGCTGCAGCTATTCGAGGTCTTTTTTTATTCCAGATGAATTTTTGGAGAGTTCGTTCTAGATCTCTGAAGTATGCTGTTGGTATTTTAATGGGAAGTGCGTTGAATTTATAGATTGCTTTGGGTAGTATGGACATTTTAATGATGTTGATTCTACCAATCCATGAACATGGTATGTTCTTCCATCTGTTTATGTCTTCCTCTATGTCTTTTTTCAACGTCCTGTAGTTTTCTGAGTAGAGGTCTTTTACCTCTTTAGTTAAGTTTATTCCTAGGTAGCTTAATTTTTTTGGTGCAATGGTAAACGGGATTGTTTTTATAATCTCTCTTTCTGAAAGTTCACTATTGGTGTATAGAAATGCCTCAGATTTCTTGGGGTTAATTTTGTATCCTGCTACATTGCCAAATTCATGTATTAAGTCTAGTAGCTTTTTGATGGAATCTCTAGGGTTTTGTATGTATAATATCATGTCGTCTGCAAATAAGGACAGTTTTACTTCCTCCTTTCCAATTTGGATGCCTTTTATTTCTTCTTCTTGCCTAATTGCAATGGCTAACACTTCCAGTACTATGTTGAACAGTAGTGGTGAGAGGGGGCATCCCTGTCTTGTTCCTGTTCTTAGGGGAAATGGTGTTAGTTTTTGTCCGTTGAGTATGATGTTGGCTGTGGGCCTGTCATATGTGGCTTTTATTATGTTGAGGTATGATCCTTCTACTCCCACCTTGCTGAGAATTTTTATCAAAAATGGGTGTTGAATTTTGTCAAATGCTTTTTCTGCATCAATTGATATGACCATGTGGTTTTTTTCTTTCAATTTGTTTATGTGATGTATCACGTTTATTGATTTGCGGATATTGTACCATCCTTGCATCCCTGGGATAAATCCTACTTGGTCATGGTGTATGATCTTCCTGATGTACTGCTGGATCCGATTTGCTAAGATTTTGTTGAGGATTTTGGCATCTATGTTCATGAGGGATATTGGCCTGTAATTCTCTTTCATTGTGTTGTCTTTACCTGGTTTTGGTATTAGGGTGATGCTGGCTTCATAGAATGAGCTTGGAAGTGTTCCTTCCTCTTGAATTTTTTGTAGTAGTCTGAGGAGGATAGGTTTTAGTTCTTCCTTGAATGTTTGGTAAAACTCCCCTGTGAAGCCATCTGGTCCTCGGCTTTTGTTTGATGGAAGCTTTTTGATGACTGCTTCAATTTCTTCCATAGTTATTGGCCTGTTGAGATTTTTAGATTCTTCCTGATTGAGTTTTGGAATGTTGTATTTTTCTAGGAATTTGTCCATTTCCTCCAGGTTGTCTAGTTTGTTGGAGTAGAGCTGTCCATAGTATTTTTTAACAATCATTTGTATTTCTGTGGGGTCTGTTGTTATTTCGCCTCTATCGTTTCTGATTTTATTTATTTGGGTCCGCTCTCTCTGCTTCTTGGTGAGTCTGGCTAGAGGTTTATCAATCTTGTTTATTCTTTCAAAGAACCAGCTCTTGGTTTCATTGATTTTCTGTATTGTTTTTTTGGTCTCTATGTCATTTATTTCTGCTCTAATCTTTATTATCTCCTCCCTTCTGCTCACTCTGGGGTTTTCTTGTTGCTCTCTTTCTAATTCTTTGAGTGGTAGACTTAGGTGATTTACTACCATTTTTTCTTGTTTTTTGAGATAGGCCTGTAGAGCTATAAACTTCCCTCTCAGGACTGCTTTCAATGTGTCCCATAGGTTTTGGATTGTTGTGTTTTCATTGTCATTAGTTTCCAGGATGTTTTTAATTTCTTCTTTGATCTCATGGGTAACCCAATCAATATTTAATAGCATGCTATTCAGCTTCCAGGTGTTTGAGTATTTTGGGTTGTTTTTATTGTAGTTTATTTCTAATATTATGCCATCGTGGTCTGCGAAGACGCTTTTTATGATTTCAATCTTCTTGAATTTGGGGATACTTTGCTTGTGACCCAATATATGGTCTATTTTTGAATATGTCTTATGAGCATTTGAGTAGAATGTGTATTCCCTGGCTTTGGGGTGAAGTGTTCTGAAGATGTCTATTAAGTCCATCTGATCTAGTGAGTCATTTAGGATTGCTGTATCTTTGCTGATTGTTTGTTTAGAGGGCTTATCCAGTGCTGTCAGTGGTGTATTAAAGTCTCCTACTATGATTGTATTGTTGTCGATCTCTCCTTTGATGTCTTCCAGGAGTTTTTTTATGAATTTGGGTGCTCCAACATTGGGTGCATATATGTTTACCAGGGTTATATCTTCTTGTTGTATTGATCCCTTTAGTATTATGAAGTGGCCTTCCTTATCTCTTGTTATGGCCTTCACTTTGAGGTCTATTTTGTCCGATATAAATATTGCTACCCCAGCTTTCTTTTCCTTTCCATTTGCCTGAAAGATATTTTTCCATCCTTTCACTTTCAGTCTGTGTGAGTCCCTTCTAATGAGGTGGGTTTCTTGTAGACAGCAGATGTATGGGTCGTGTTTTTTTATCCATTCAGCCACTCGATGTCTTTTGGTTGGAGCATTTAGTCCATTTACGTTTAAAGTTATTATTGAAAGGTACTTGTTTGTAGCCATTTCTTTTTTGTGTGTGTGTGGCTGTTTTCTTTCTGAGCTTTTTATTTCTTCTTTTTATACCAGTCCCTTTAGCATTCCTTGCATTGCTGGCTTGGTGGTGACAAACTCCCTTAGCCTTTTTTTGTCTGTGAAGCTTCTTATTTCCCCTTCAAGTTTGAATGATAGCCTTGCTGGATAGAGCATTCTTGGATTCAGTCCTTTGCTTTGCATCACTTTGTAAATTTCAGTCCATTCTTTTCTGGCCTGATGTGTTTCTGTTGAGAAATCATTTGATAATCTAATGGGAGATCCCTTGTATGTGACTTTCCGTCTCTCTCTTGCAGCCTGTAAGATTCTCTCTTTGTCCTGAACATTTGCCATGGTGATTATGATGTGTCTTGGTGTGGGTCTTTTCGGGTTCACCTTGTTTGGGACTCTCTGGGCTTGTGTGACTTTTTCCTTCCCCACCTCAGGAAAGTTTTCTGATATTATTTCTTCGAGTAGGTTTTCTAATCCTTGTTCATCCTTCTGTTGTTCTGGTACTCCTATTATTCGTATGTTGTTTCATTTCATGTTGTCCCAAAGCTCCCTTAGGCTCTCCTCCTGTCTTTTAATTTTTTTCTCCAATTGCAGTACATTTTGGGTGTGTTTTGCTTCCTTGTCTTCTAATTCACTAATTCGGTCCTCCGCTTCTCCTAGTCTACTGTTGATACTTTCAATGGAGTTTTTCATTGCAGCTATATCACTCTTCATTTCTTCTTGGGTCTTACTTAGGTTGTTGATTTTTTCATCTGTTTCTTCTAGCTTCTTCCATATGTTATCGATTTTTTCATCTGTTTCTTCTTGCTTCTTGCAGAAGTTGTCCATTTTTTCCTCCATCCGGTTTATGCACTCTAGGATCCTTATTCTGAATTCTTTTTCTGTCATGTTGCATGCCTCTGTATTACTTAGCTGCTTTTCTGGAGAGTCCTCCTTCTCTTTCCTTTGGGGGTTTCTTTGTCTACCCATGTTTGATCTCACTGGCATATCTAGACGTTGAGTCGTTCAGTGGTTGCTCCCTGGGTGGCAGTGACTCCTTGGTCTGTGGTTGCTCTTCGGGCGGTTGTGGTAGCTGCTGCTCTTCAGTTGTCAGCAGCTCCTCTGGTGGGTGCTGTTCACAGCTGTGGTGGCTCTTCTGGCTGTTGGGGTGAGGTTTCACGTACAGCTGCTGTTCCTCAGCAGAGGATGTGGTGCTCAGGAGGTTGCTGTTGCTTGGATCTTTCCAGGGGAGTTCTGCTCTTCCCGGGTGCAAGCCCTCTCACCAGCTGAGCAATTTCGCCAATTCGGTGTGAGTGTTACTAGCTTTAGCTGCTCGCTCCATTTGCTCCGGGACACGACCTGGGACACGTCTGCCTATATCGCCGCCATCTCGGTTCCCTCTCTCTTACCATCTTTTAAAGTGCCATTTTATTTTCTCTTTATTTTATTTTGGGATTAGTGTTCTCCATTCTATTTTCATCGTTATATTATTGGTTGTTTCTAGTTTGCATCCATCTACAGGGAGCTGTTGCTGGAATTTGCTGGGATTCGTGGCGGTTCTATAGGAGTATTCTCCCCATATAAAAAGTCTCTTCCCCTCTTCCACTTCATTCTCTTTTTTCGCTCTTTTTTTTTCTTTTCTTTTCTCGCTTTTATTTTTCCCCCTTCTTTTTCCCAATTTCATTTTTGCACTCCCTTTTTTGATCCCTACTTTTCTTTTCTTTTTTCTCTTTTATCTTTATCTCTTCCTTCTTCCTTATCCCCTAATTCTCTTTATTCAGGTGGTCACCTTTATTTGGGGTTATTAATATTGTGAATATATTTGTGTTTAGTGCCTGGTACGTGGTGCCTTGTTGTGTTGTATTTTGTGCCCTTAAATCAACGCAGCAGATCCGAGCAATAGCAGCCTACTGAGCACCACACCCTCTGCTAGGGAACAGCAGCTGTACATGAAACCGCCCCCCACCAGCCAGAAGAGCCACCACAGCTGTGAACAGCACCCACCAGAGGAGCTGCTGCCAACTGAAGAGCAGCAGCTACCGCAACCGCCCGAAGAGCAACCACAGACCAAGGAGTCACTGCCACCCAGGGAGCAGCCACTGAATGACTCAACGTCTAGATATGTCAGTGAGATCAAACATGGGTAGACAAAGAAACCCCCAAAGGAAAGAGAAGGAGGACTCTCCAGAAAAGCAGCTAAGTAATACAGAGGCATGCAACATGACAGAAAAAGAATTCAGAATAAGGGTCCTAGAGTGCATAAACCGGATGGAGGGAAAAATGGACAACCTCTGCAAGAAGCAAGAAGAAACAGATGAAAAAATCAACAACTTAAGTAAGACCCAAGAAGAAATGAAGAGTGATATAGCTGCAATAAAAAACACCATTGAAAGTATCAACAGTAAGCTAGGAGAAGCGGAGGACCGAATTAGTGAATTAGAAGACAAGGAAGCAAAACACACCCAAAATGTACTGCAATTGGAGAAAAAAATTAAAAGACAGGAGGAGAGCCTAAGGGAGCTTTGGGACAACATGAAATGAAACAACATACGAATAATAGGGGTACCAGAACAACAGAAAGATGAACAAGGATTAGAAAACCTATTCGAAGAAATAATATCAGAAAACTTCCCTAGGTTGCGTTGGTGGTATAGTGGTGAGCATAGCTGCCTTCCAGAAAACTTCCCTGAGGTGGGGAAGAAAAAATTCACACAAGCCCAGAGAGTCCCATACAAGGTGAACCCAAAAAGACCCACACCAAGACACATCATAATTACCATGGCAAATGTTCAGGACAAAGAGAGAATCTTACAGGCTGCAAGAGAGAGACGGAAAGTCACATACAAGGGATCTCCCATTAGATTATCAAATGATTTCTCAACAGAAACACATCAGGCCAGAAAAGAATGGACAGAAATTTACAAAGTGATGCAAAGCAAAGGACTGAATCCAAGAATACTCTATCCAGCAAGGCTATCATTCAAACTTGAAGGGGAAATAAGAAGCTTCACAGACAAAAAAAAGGCTAAGGGAGTTTATCACCACCAAGCCAGCAATGCAAGGAATGCTAAAGGGACTGGTATAAAAAGAAGAAATAAAAAGCTCAGAAAGAAAACAGCCACACACACACAAAAAAGAAATGGCTACAAACAAGTACCTTTCAATAATAACTTTAAACGTAAATGGACTAAATGCTCCAACCAAAAGACATCGAGTGGCTGAATGGATAAAAAAACACGACCCATACATCTGCTGTCTACAAGAAACCCACCTCATTAGAAGGGACTCACACAGACTGAAAGTGAAAGGATGGAAAAATATCTTTCAGGCAAATGGAAAGGAAAAGAAAGCTGGGGTAGCAATATTTATATCGGACAAAATAGACCTCAAAGTGAAGGCCTTAACGAGAGATAAGGAAGGCCACTTCATAATACTAAAGGGATCAATACAACAAGAAGATATAACCCTGGTAAACATATATGCACCCAATGTTGGAGCACCCAAATTCATAAAAAAACTCCTGGAAGATATCAAAGGAGAGATTGACAACAATACAATCATAGTAGGGGACTTTAATACACCATTGACAGCATTGGATAAGTCCTATAGACAAACAATCAGCAAAGATACAGCAATCCTAAATGATTCACTAGATCAGATGGACTTAATAGACATCTTCAGAACACTTCACCCCAAAGCTCATGGGACATCTTCAAAAATAGACCACATATTGGGTCACAAGCAAAGTATCCCCAAATTCAAGAAGATTGAAATCATAAAAAGCATCTTCGCAGACCACGATGGCATAATATTAGAAATAAACTACAATAAAAACAACCCAAAATACTCAAACACCTGGAAGCTGAATAGCATGCTATTAAATATTGACTGGGTTACCAATGAGATCAAAGAAGAAATTAAAAACATCCTGGAAACTAATGACAATGAAAATACAACAATCCAAAACCTATGGGATACAATGAAAGCAGTCCTGAGAGGGAAGTTTATAGCGCTACAGGCCTATCTCAAAAAACAAGAAAAAATGGTAGTAAATCACCTAAGTCTACAACTCAAAGATTTAGAAAGAGAGCAACAAGAAAACCCCAGAGTGAGCAGAAGGAAGGAGATAATAAAGATTAGAGCAGAAATAAATGACATAGAGACCAAAAAAACAATACAGAAAAATCAATGAAACCAAGAGCTGGTTCTTTGAAAGGATAAACAAGATTGACAAACCTCTAGCCAGACTCACCAAGAAGCAAAGAGAGAGGACCCAAATAAACAAAATCAGAAACGATAGAGGCGAAATAACAACAGACCCCACAGAAATACAAATGATTGTTAAAAAATACTATGGACAGCTCTACTCCAACAAACTAGACAACCTGGAGGAAATGGACAAATTCCTAGAAAAATACAACATTCCAAAACTCAATCAGGAAGAATCTAAAAATCTCAACAGGCCAATAACTATGGAAGAAATTGAAGCAGTCATCAAAAAGCTTCTATCAAACAAAAGCCCCGGTCCAGATGGCTTCACAGGGGAGTTTTACCAAACATTCAAGGAAGAACTAAAACCTATCCTCCTCAGACTACTACAAAAAATTCAAGAGGAAGGAACACTTCCAAGCTCATTCTATGAAGCCAGCATCACCCTAATACCAAAACCAGGTAAAGACAACACAATGAAAGAGAATTACAGGCCAATATCCCTCATGAACATAGATGCCAAAATCCTCAACAAAATCTTAGCAAATCGGATCCAGCAGTACATCAGAAAGATCATACACCATGACCAAGTAGGATTTATCCCAGGGATGCAAGGATGGTACAATATCCGCAAATCAATAAACGTGATACATCACATAAACAAATTGAAAGAAAAAAACCACATGGTCATATCAATTGATGCAGAAAAAGCATTTGACAAAATTCAACACCCATTTTTGATAAAAACTCTCAGCAAGGTGGGAGTAGAAGGATCATACCTCAACATAATAAAAGCCATATATGACAGGCCCACAGCCAACATCATACTCAACGGACAAAAACTAACACCATTTCCCCTAAGAACAGGAACAAGACAGGGATGCCCCCTCTCACCACTCCTGTTCAACATAGTACTGGAAGTGTTAGCCATTGCAATTAGGCAAGAAGAAGAAATAAAAGGCATCCAAATTGGAAAAGAGGAAGTAAAACTGTCCTTATTTGCAGACGACATGATATTATACATACAAAACCCTAGAAACTCCATCAAAAAGCTACTAGAATTAATACATGAATTTGGCAATGTAGCAGGATACAAAATTAACCCCAAGAAATCTGAGGCATTTCTATACACCAATAGTGAACTTTCAGAAAGAGAGATTATAAAAACAATCCCGTTTACCATCGCACCAAAAAAATTAATCTACCTAGGAATAAACTTAACTAAAGAGGTAAAAGACCTCTACTCAGAAAACTACAGGACGTTGAAAAAAGATATAGAGGAAGACATAAACAGATGGAAGAACATACCGTGTTCATGGATTGGTAGAATCAACATCATTAAAATGTCCATACTACCCAAAGCAATCTATAAATTCAACGCACTTCCCATTAAAATACCAACAGCATACTTCAGAGATCTAGAACGAACTCTCCAAAAATTCATCTGGAATAAAAAAAGACCCCGAATAGCTGCAGCAATCCTGAAAAAGAACAAAGTAGGTGGGATCTCAATACCAGATATCAAGATGTATTACAAAGCCACTGTTCTCAAAACTGCCTGGTACTGGCACAAGAATAGGCATATAGATCAATGGAATAGAATAGAGAGCCCAGAAATCGGCCCGAACCAATATGCTCAATTAATATTTGACAAAGGAGGCAAGAACATACAATGGAGCCAAGATAGTCTCTTCAATAAATGGTGTTGGGAAAATTGGACAGATATATGCAAGAAAATGAAACTAGACCACCAACTTACACCATACACAAAAATAAACTCAAAATGGATAAAGGACTTAAATGTACGACAGGAAACCATAAAAATTCTAGAAGAATCCAAAGGCAACAAAATCTCAGACATATGCCGAAGCAATTTCTTCACTGATACAGCTCCTAGGGCACTT
This sequence comes from Myotis daubentonii, assembly GCF_963259705.1. NCBI lineage: Eukaryota > Metazoa > Chordata > Mammalia > Chiroptera > Vespertilionidae > Myotis > Myotis daubentonii. The sequence goes on from NC_081840.1 coordinate 90,278,206, forward strand.
GAAACTAAAGAGAAAATGAACAAATGGGACTACATCAAAATAAAAAGCTTCTGCACAGCAAAAGAAACCATCAACAAAACAACGAGAAAACCCACTGTGTGGGAAAACATATTTGCCAATGACATATCTGATAAGGGCCTAATCTCCAAAATTTATAGGGAACTCATACAACTTAACAAAAGGAAGATAAACAATCCAATCAAAAGATGGGCAAAGGACCTAAATAGACACCTTTCAAAAGAGGACATTCAGAAAGCCAAGAGACATATGAAAACATGCTCAAAGTCACTAATCATCCGAGAGATGCAAATCAAAACAGCAATGAGGTACCATCTCACACCTGTGAGACTGGCTATCATCAACAAATCAACAAACGACAAGTGCTGGAGAGGTTGTGGAGAAAAAGGAACACTTGTGCACTGCTGGTGGGAATGCAGACTGGTGCAGCCACTATGGAAGACAGTATGGAGTTTCCTTAAAAAACTGAAAATGGAACTCCCATTTGACCCTGTGATCCCACTTCTAGGAATATATCCCAAGAAACCAGAAACACCAATCAGAAAGGATATATGCACCCCTATGTTCATAGCAGCACAATTCACCATAGCTAAGATCTGGAAACAGCCTAAGTGCCCATCAGTAGATGAATGGATTAGAAAGCTGTGGTACATCTACACGATGGAATACTATGCTGCTGTAAAAAGGAAGGAACTCTTACCATTTGCAACGTCATGGATGGAACTGGAGAGCATTATGCTAAGTGAAATAAGCCAGTCAATGAAGGAAAAACACCACATGATCTCACTCATTCATGGATAATAGAGACCATTATAAACTTTTGAACAATAATAGATACAGAGGCAGAGCTGCCTCAAACAGATTGTCAAACTGCAGCGGGAAGGCCGGGGATTGTGGGGGTGCAGGAGGTAGGGGGGTAAGAGATCAACCAAAGGACTTGTATGCATGCATATAAGCATAACCAATGGACATAAGACACCGGGGTTAGGGGAGGCTAGGGGACTGTCTAGGGCGGGGGGAAAAAATGGACACATATGTAATACCCTTTGTAATACTTTAAGCAATTAAAAAAAAAAGATGTAGTTCACTATGTAGTCTTCTCTACCTTTCTGGACAACATTTTCCATTTATTCCATGCATATTGATCTTATTAAGTAATACTTGTCATTTTTGTTTTCTTAGAAATTTCTGTATTTCGTATATATTATCAAAGTTTTAGCCTAGAATCATAGGTAGTATTTTGTAAAGAAGAAACCTTCCATATCTATGGTATAATTGCCATTTTGTTTCTTTTTGTATATATTTCTCCTTTTTATTTTATTAACTGGAGGTTTATTTGTTTTCATTTTCCTCATCAGAGAAGCTGTTCTTAGAATTATTATTTAAAAAAAAAATTTTAAGAGTTGTTTGTTTTTCTTTTTCATATATTATCCAGCTTTTAGTTGTTGTTGTTTTGTTAATCCTCACCTGAGGATATTTTCCCATTGATTTTTAGAGAGAGGGTGGAAGAGAGGGGGAGAGGTAGAAAGAGAGAAACAGTGATGTGAGAGAGATATAGATTGGTTGCCTCCCCCACACACCTACACCAGGGTTGGGGATCAAGCCAGCAACCGAGGTACATGCCCTTGATCGGAATCAAACCTGAGACCCTTCAGTCCGCAGGCCGACATTTTATCCACTGTGCCAAACAGGGTAGGGTAGAATTTTTAATTTTCCATGTTTTTAGGCCACTGTTAGGGTTGTTCATGTCTTTTCTGTTTCCTACATTAGATACTAGTCAAATGTCCTCAATGACACTTTGCTGATGTCTTCCACAACCATCAGATTCAATTCATTTTCATAGGATTGAGTTAAATCTTTATTTTAAATTGAGATGTAATTGACATGTAACATTATATTAGTTTCAGATGTGTAACAATGATTTGATATATGTATTTCATATGAAATACTAGTAATCACCACAATAAGTCTAGTTAGCATTCATCACCACACATAGTTACAATTTTTTCTCCTTGTGAGGAGGACTTTTAAGATCTATTCTCTTAACAACTTTCAAATACATATACAACATGATATTATTATGAATATTTAAGATATGCTTTTATTGATTTTAGAGAGAGAGAGGGAGAGGGATAGAGAGATAGAAACATCGATGAGAGAGAAACATTGATTGGCTGCCTGCTGCATGCCTCTCATTAGGGATCGAGCCTACCACTCGGGCATATGCTTTGACCGGGAATCAATCCAGTGACCTGTTGGTTCATGGGTTCATGCTCAAACAGCCACACTGGCCAGGCTGGTATTATTATAGTTTCCATGCTGTACATTATATCTCCATGACTTGGTTATTTTATAATTGGAAGTTTGTAGCTTTGACCACCTTCACCCATTTTACTCACCCTAAACCCCTCATCTCTGGCAACCACTAATTTGTTCTCCGTATCTATGAACTCTTTTTTATTTTTATTTTTAAGGTTCCATATATAAGTGAGAGCATAGAGTATTTGTTGTTCTCTGTCTGATGTATTTCACTTAGCATAATGTCATCAAGTTCTATCCATGTGGTTAAAAATGGCAGGATTTTCTTCTTTTTTATGGCTGAATAATATTTCATTGTGTATAAGTGCCACATTTTCTTTATCCATCAATGGACACATAGGTTGTTTCCATGTCTTGGCTATCTATCTATATATACGTATATCTATCTACACTAATAAAAGAGAAAAATGGTAATTGGCGTACGACACTACCCTTTTCATTGGCTAATTAGGGCTATATGCAAATTAACTGCCAACTAAGATTGGCAGTTAACTGCCAACAAGATGGAGGTTAATTTGCATATGTAGGCACAATGCAGGGAGGCGAAAGGGAAAGCAGGAAGAAGCCCCCTGCCACTGACAGTGATCGGAAACCTAGGGGGGAGCTAAGAGCTGGGGGGCAGGGCAAAGGCGGCCCTGGGGCCACCTTTGCCCTGCCCCCCAGCCATGATCGGAGAATCAGGTGCCTTTTCCGCCCTGGCCAGTGATAGCAGGAAGTAGGGGTGGAGCCAGCAATGGGAGCTGGGCATGGTCGAAGCTGGCAGTCCCAGGAGCTAGGGGTCCCTTGCCTGGGCCTAAAGCGGAGCCCATGATTGCGGGGCCACTGCAGCTGCAGGTCCCCGCTGCCCAGGCCGGACACCTAGGCCAGAGGCATTAGGCCTGGGCAGGGGCGGAACCTGCAACCGTGGGGAGCTGGGGGTCCCCTGCCCAGGCCTGATGCCTGGGCCAGAGGCATCAGGCCTGGGTGGGGGGCGGAGCCGGGGATTGGGGGGATATGATGGTCCCCTTGCCCAGGCCTGAAGCCTGGGTCAGAGGCGTCAGGCTTGGGCGGGGGGGTGGAGCAAGCTATCAGAGGGAGATGGGGGTCCCTTGCCCAGGCATGATTCCTGGGCCAGAGGCCTCAGGCCTGGGCGGGGGTCAGAGCCAGTGATCAGGGGGAGATGGGGGTCCCCTGTCCAAGCCTGACACCTCTGGCGGAGGCGTAAGGCCTGGGCAAGGGGCCGATCAGGCAATCGGAGGGTGATGGGGGTCTACACCTCTGGCCGAGGCATCAGGCCTGGGCAAGGGGCAGAGCCAGCAATCGGAGGGGTCTGGGGGTCCCCTGCCCAGGCCTGATGCCTGGGCCAGAGGCATCAGGCCTGGGCTGGGGGCAGAACCAGTGATGGGGGGAAATGAGGGTCCCCTGCCTAGGCCTGACACCTCTGGCAGAGGCGTCAGGCCTGGCAAGGGGCCGATCCTGCGATTGGAGGGTGATGGGGGTCAACGCCTGAGGGCTCCCAGTATGTGAGAGGGGGCAGGCTGGGCTGAGGGACACTCCCCCCCACACACCCGGTGCACGAATTTCATGCACCGGGCCCCTAGTATATATATAAAAGCCTAAGTGACCATCCAACCATCCGACCATTCACGACCGGTAGCTATGATGTGCACTGACCACCAGGGGGCAGATGCTCAACACAGGAGCAGAAACCACAGCCATGGAAACCTGGAACAGAGTGATAAATCTCAGAGGGAAGGGGATGAGGGGGGAGGGTGAGAAGAGATTAACCAAAGATCTTATATGCATACTAGAGGACCGGTGCATGGATTCGTGCACTGGTGGGGTCCCTCGGCCTGGCCTGCATCCTCTTGCAATCCGGGACCCTTTGGGGGATGTTGGAGAACGGTTTTGGCCTGATCCCCACAGGCCAGGCTGAATCCGTGCACCAGGCATCTAGTTGTAAATAATGCTGCAGTAACATGAGGGTGCAAATATCTTTCTGAGGTTATGATTTCATTTCTCTAGGGTAAATACTCAGAAGTGGAATTGTTGGATTACATGGTAGTTTAATTTTATTTTTTTGAGGAACCTCCATATTTTTTTCCATAGTGGCTGCACCAGTTTACATTTTCACCATGAAATGAAAAAGTGCAGGAGGGTTCTCTTTTCTCCACATCCTTGCCAACATTTATTATTTGTCTTTTTCAAAACAGTCATTCTAACAGGTGAGGTGGTATCTTACCCTATATTTGATTTGTATTTCCCTGATGATTAGTGATATTGAGCACCTTTTCTTCTATCTGTTGGCTTTCTGTATGTCTTCTGAGAAATGTTTATTCAGATCCACTGCCAGTTTAAAAATCAGATTTTCTCTTTCTCCCTTCCTTCCTTCCTTCCTTTCTTTCTTCCTTCCTTCTTCTTCTTCTTTTTTTTTTTTTTTGCTATCCTGTATAATAATATGCAAATTGACCAAACAGTGGAACGACCAGTGGCTATGGTGTGCACTGACCACCAGGGGGCAGATACTCAATGCAGGAGCTGCCCCCTTGTGGTCAGTGTGCTCCCACAGGGGGAGCGCTGTCAGCTAGAAGCCAGGCTCATGGCTAGCGAGCACAGCAGCAGTGGCGGGAGCCTCTCCTGCCCGCTTTGCAGGCGGGCGGTAAGGAGTGAGGGGTCCCGGACTGTGAAAGCCCTGCACTGTGAGAGGGATGTCTGACTGCCAGCAGAAGGACATTCCCCAAGAGGTCCAGGACTGTGAGAGGGCATAGGCTAGGCTGAGGGACCCCCCTGCCTCCCCAGTGCATGAATATCGGGCACCAGGCCTCTAGTTGAGTTATATGAGTCCTTTATTTATTTTGGATTTTAACCCCTTATCAGAAATATGATTTAAAAATATTTTCTTCCATTCAGGTTGCCCTTTCATTTTGTTGATGGTTTCCTTTGCTGTATAGAAGCTTTTTAGTTTGATGTCCCACTTGTTTATTTTTGTTTGTGTTGCCTTTGTTTTTGGAGTCAAATCCAAAAACAATCACTGTCAAGACTAATGTCAAGGAACTTACTGCCTATGTTTTCTCTTAGGAATTTTATGGTTTCAGTTGTTATGTTCAAGTCTTTAATGCATTGTGAGTTGATTTTTGTGTGTGGTGTAGGATAGGAGTCCAGTTCCATTCATTTTCATGCTGCTGTCTAGTTTTCCTATCTTTTAGTAAATAAACTATCTTTTCCCCATTGTGTATTCTTGGCTTCATTGTCAGAAATTAGTTGACAAAATATACATGAGTTTATTTCTGGGCTCTATTTTGTTCCATTGGTCTCTGTGGAATTGACTTAAATTTATAGTATGTGATAATTTTCCTTTATATTTCATAAAAGAAACCAGGAATATATTAAATTTGCCTTAGTTAATTTGTTTTAGGACTTATATGTATGGCTTTTTCCACTCCCAAGGAATCATTGGAAAAATTTTTACACATTATATTTTAAGGGTTAAAAGGCTGTCCTTACTGGGGGAGACGTATGGAACAGGGAAATGTCAGAAAGTTCTATTTTATGGTTTCTGAAATTGGAATTAAGAGCTGATGTTTGAATTGTTATCCAGCTAGCAACTTGGTAGCTTTGGTTATAGCCTCATTGCACAGTACTAACTGGTATGAATACAATAGAACTGAGGAGGTTAATTTTCTTTCTGCAAAAATGTTTTGGTAGAGTGTTAGTGAGTGGGTGGGATAATGGGCACATGTGCATTTTTGTACATTACATGGGGAGGTGCATATCATTATGGCTTGTATGAAAGGCTATTTGGCAATATCAAAAGCCTTAACTATGCACATACTCTTTGTTGCAGAAATACTGCCGCTAACAGTGTATCCTATGACAATAATGCAAACGAAAGGACAAAAATATATGTGTGAACATAGATATTTATTACATCAGTGTTTAGGATAGAAAAATAGAAGTAATATAAATTTTATATAATAGTAATTTGTATAGATTTTGAAATAGCTATATAATAGCTGGCATATTATGAAGGTATTTTATAAAAACATGAAGGTGTGTATGTGTATATATAATTTATACTTAAAAACATAAAAATCTAGTACACCTAAAACTAATACAAAATAATATTGAATGTAAACTGTAGTTGAAAAATAAAATTTACAAAACGCACAAAAAACCCTTTAAAATCTGGACAGGAGTTAGTCAGGGTGGCATTAGGATAGGATGGCACACTCAACTTGAGTAATTTGAGTGAAGTTCAATATAAGAATTATTTATAAGGTGTAAGCAGGATATAGAGAAACAAGAAAGAATAATATAGAACCTAGAACTGGTAAGAGTGTGGAGGATAGGATGTACTTACCACTTCTAGGTCCACCTGAAAGGGCCAAAGGAAGGGGCTGTATGTGGGATGGCCTTTTTGTAGGACTTACGACTTTTCCTAAAGGGGTGTAGCCTTCCCACAGCAACTCTACATTATGGTTTCTGGGAAATGAGTATCTTGCCTCTCTTTCCTTTCTCCCCATACCCTCTTAACAGTGTTTTTCATTCACTGAGCTTAACCAGAAATCAGACTAAAAGGGGGTTCTTTGATGTTGTCCAGTTAGATCAGTCTCTAAAGGCACAGAGCAGGATTGAGAGTGGATCTAGAGGGGCAAACAGAAAATATCCAGGTCAACAGATGCAGGCCAGCATGTTAATAGAAGTTTTGCAGGGCAGTCAGATTATGGGTTGATATAGTTGTCTTTTTCTTAGAACTAAAAAATACATTTCTAAATTCCAAATAACCCATGGTATAAAAAATAAATCAGAAGAAAAGTTAAAAAGGATTTTGAACAGAATTAAAATGAAAACACAACATCAAAACTTGTAGAATATTGCTGCTAAAGCAGTACTTAGTGGGACATTTATAGCACTAAGTGTCTATAGCATTAGAAAAGAAGAAAAGTCTCAAATAAATGATCTTAGCTTCTACCTTAGAAAACTGGAAGAAAATACACAAAATAATAAAGAGAAGAGTAGAGATCAATGAAACAGAAAACAAAAACAGTAGAGAAAAATCAATGAAACCAAAATCTGGTTCTTTGAAGAGACCAATTAAAGTGACAAAGCTCTAGCCAGAATTATCAAGGAAAAAAGAGACCAGACACAAATTATCAATAAAAGGAAGGAGAGAGGAAATCACAATAGGTCTTATAGCTATTGAAAGGATAATAAGAGACTATTAACAACTTTATTTATGCCAATACATAACAACTTAGATGAAATGGAAACATTCCTTGAAAGATGCAAACTACTAAAGCTCACTCAAGATAAATAAGATTACCTGAGTAGTCCTACATCTATTAAAGAAATTGAATGTGTGTTCAATGTAGTTAATGACCTTTTCATAAAGAGAATTCAAGACCCAGATGGCTTCACTACTGACACTACACGAACACTTCCAGAAAACTGAAGAGGAAGGGATACTTCTCAATTCATACTGTGGCATCAGATTACTCTGATACCAATAAGATAAGAAAACTATATTGCCCTACCCAGTTTGGCTCAGTGGATAAAGCGTCAACTTGTGGACTGAAGGGTCCTGGGTTCGATTCTGGTCAAGGGCACATGCCTGGGTTGTGGACTCGATCTCTGGTGGGGTGAGTGCAGGAGGCAGCCGGTCAATGATTCCCTCTCATCATTGATGTTTCTATCTTTCTTTCCCTCTCCCTTCCTCTCTGAAATCAATAAAAATATATTTTAAAAAATAAGAAAACTATAGACTAAAACAAAATTTTAGCAATCAAATCGAACAATATATAAAAAGCATATGTCGTGACCAATGGAGCTTACTTACCTCAGAGGTAAAAGATTGGTTTAACATTTGAATGTCAATCAATAAAAATCAATGTATTAACAAAAGAAAAGAAAATCCATATGTTCATCTCATTGGACACATAAATAATACTTGACAAAATCCAAAATCCATTCTTTTTGAAAATTGATTTCAGAGAGAGGAAGAGAAAGAGAGAGAGAGAGAGAGAGAGAGAGAGAGAGAGAGAGAGAGATCAATTGGTTGCCTCCTGCACATGCCTGGACAGGGGATTGAACCCACAATCTGGGTATGTGCCCTGTGCCCTGACTGGGAATCAAACCTGCCACCTTTTGGTGCACTGGATGACACTCCAACCAACTGAGCCACACTGGCCAGGACCCAACATACATTCTTGATAAAAAAAACTTTCAGCAAACTAGGAATAGAAAGGAGCGCCCTGAACTTGACAAAGAGCATCTGTGAAAAATTTAGAGCTAACATCATCATAATGGGAAAAGACTCAATGCACTGCCTCTAAGATTAGGAACAAAGCAAGGATGGCCATTCTCATCATTTCTATTCAGATTTTATTGAAGGTACTAGCTAGTGCAGTCAGACAAGAGAAATAAAAAAAAAAGGCACCCAAATTAGAAAGGAAGAATAAAAACATTTTTGGCAGATGACATGATTATTCATGCAGAAAATCTGGTAAATTCTACAAAAATAATGCTAAATGTGACTTTACCAAGGTTGTAGAATATAAGATATTCAATTGTACTGTTTTATCATATGTATTATATTATATAGTATATTATAATCAACTAGGGGCCCGGTGCATGAAGATTCGTGCACACAGGGTGGGGTGGGGGCAGCGAGGTGGGTCCCTCAGGCCAACCTGCACCCTCTCCAATATGGGAGCCCTCAGGGGAGCCCTCTCCAATCCGGGAGTTTCTGTCTTTGCAATCATATGAGCCAATTGTCTGAGACCCCAACCCAGTAATAGAGGTCTTTTTTTTTTTTCTTTGCTCCATTGCTGGAGGTTTTCTAGAAGTTGCAGGATATCTTCCCTTTAATTTTTCCTTGACACTGTGACTTATGTCTCTCACCTTTGCTTTTCCTCCATCCCCTACCCGCAACAGTAACTTGCTCTAGGCTCACTTTGCTCTAGTGTCTAGAAGATCCCACAACGCATCTACCACCAGAACTACGATTCCCAGCACTCCTGGTGTTCCCTGTGCTCTAGGCTTCAGCTTCTGGTCCAGGGGCTGCCACCAGAACTACAATTCCCAAAATTCCTGGTGCTTCCCGTGCTCTTGGTTCCCACTTCCGGTCCAGGAGCTGCACAAATGAAAAGGGCTGTGAACTCCAGCTGCCCCCAGGCCAGGCTGACAGGACTGGACACTCCAGTGGCATCCCCAGGACCCTGGACGCTTGGTGCCGGCTCACACACGGGTGTGCTGCCCTCAGGCTCGAAGTGGGCGGGGTCCCAGGGACACCCACCCTGCTCCCGGCTGCTCAGAGCCTGTGTGCATAGGTCCCAAGTGGCCCGCCCTGCCCCACCCCCGGCCACTCAGCGCCTACATACCTCCACGATGCCCACAGGCCCGCCATCTTTGTCGGGTTAATTTGCATACTTGCTCCTGATTGGCTGTGGGGCATTGTGGAGGCATGGTCAATTTACATATTTTTCTATTATTAGTGTAGATTGTATTCCTACAAACTAGTAATGAACAATTAGAAATTGAAATAAATAATACTATTTACATAGCTTCAAAAATATGAAATGCTTAGGGATAAATCTGACAGGAGATGTATAACACTTAAATACCAGAAATTGCAAATATTACTAAGGTAAATTAAAGACCTAAATAAATGGAAATATATACCCTGTCATGGGTAATTAGACTTAATATTGTTAAGATGTCAAGTGTTCCTATGTTGAGTATGTTGAGCTACAGATTCAATACAATTGCCATAAAAATCTTAGCACATCTTTTTATAGAAATTAATAAGTTGATCTTAAAATTCATATGGAAATGCAAAGACTATAGAATAGCCAAACAATTTTCAAAAACAAACAAAGTTCACAGGCTAATACAACCTTTGTTCAATGTTTATTATAAAGCTGCAGTAATCAACACTGTGGCCATGGGGTAAATAGATCAATATAATAGATAAATAGATCAATGTAACAGAGTTTAGAATCCAGAAATACACCCACACTTTTCAGGCCAGGAAAAAATCTTTTTAACAAATAGTTCTGGAATAATTGGATATCTATGTGCAAAAAAATGAACTTTAATAAATACTTTGTACCATATATAAAAACTAACTAAAGATGGCTTATAGAGCTACTAAAAAGTCTAAAATTATAAAATTGAGAGGGCTAAATACTTATGACTGTAAGTGGGGCAAAGATTTTTTACATGACAACATAAGCAAAATCTACAGAAAAGCTTGATAAATTGGACTTCATTAAAATGAAAAACTTCCCTCCCCTCCCTTTCCCTTCCCTTCCTTTCTAATAAAAAAGAAAAGAAAAAGAAAAACTTCCACTTTTCAAAAGACACTGTAAGAGAATGAAAAGACAAGCCACAGATTGGGAGAAATTATTTGCAATGCATCTATATATATAAAAACACAGCAACCATTACAGTGGAACGATCAGGATGTCCAGAACAACTGGTGGCTATAATATGCACTATGGCAGCCAACCAGCCTGATGGAGCAGATCGCCCCCAACACTCCGATCAGGGTTGGGGCCAGCCAGCCAGCCGCCTTGGCTGGCAGAAATTTGGGGTCCGGGGACCTTGGAGGTGCTTGGTCTTGGGCAGCTGCACGGGCAAAGCTCTCCTTTGGCGGAAGTGGAACAGGGATCTGGGTGCTGGAGTTAGGGATGGGGTGAGGAGGCTTTCTTGGTGGCCACAGCAGTCCCCACAGGCAGTGCACAGCACCCGGGTGTCTGGCCCCCATTAGAACAGGGCAGGAATAGGGACCGCGGGGCACAGGGGAAGGTGGCACACAGGAGCCAGGAGGCATGAGGCCCGACCTGGGCTCTTACCCCACCCGCTGGTCCCAGCAGCACCAGCAGGTGGGCCATGGTGTGCAGTGAGGCGCTGGACGGCCCACCGGAGGGTAAGTGAGCCAGGAAAGCAAGGTCCCCCGCCAGCCAGAGCCCCGAGCAGCGTGGGCAGGGCTAGAGCTGGAAACCCTGGCGGAGTGGGCGGGGCTGCACCGTGCCTCTAGTGTATCTGATAAAGGACACACAGTCCAATTTAAAAACATGCGAAAGATTTAAATACAGACATCACCAAAAATATGCACAAGGCACCAGATAAACACGCAAGGGGAGTGTCCACAGGAGAGGCTCGTGTCGCAGCAGCTGTGCTTGCCAATCACCTGGCATCTGGCGACCATCGGTCAGCTGAGCAGTTCTCTCGCTGTGGGAGCATACTGACCACCAGGGGGCAGCTCCTGCATTGAGCGTCTGCCTCCTGGTGGTCAATGTGCATCATAGCTACCGGCCAGTCATCCAGCTTTATGGTGGCTTAGGTTTTTATATATATAGACCATTTTATTGTATGCTATGTAAATTATGCCTCAAAAAGTGTTTTGTTTTTTAAAATGTTTTATTCATTCTTCATTAGTTAGCTAGTAACAGATTGTGACCGTGATGAAAAATCCTTAGAATATGTTTTAGAGCTAATTTTTAGTTTGGGAGGCACAAAATTTCATAAACCATTAAAAAAAAAGATTCCCTTTGAGTGCTATGCTGCAGTGTTACCATATAATTACCCTTTGGTTATTATCCATGGAGTGTTAGCTGAGCATTCTAGAGCAACAACAAATTTCAAAATCTTTTTTCTTTCAATGTTATATAAACAATAGAGATAAACACTTTCCAATGTTCACGTTGACAGAATGTGAAGACACCTGAAATTGGCTCATTATCTTGTGACTTGTCTCCTTTCATATCCTCAGCAGGCAGTGTGCATGTCACAGACTTCTAAAAAGCAAGCACATTGAGCTGGTAACTGGTGGGTTGTGTTCCTGGCAATGCCATGAAATTTTCATACCTACACAAAGGGGGCTTTTAGAAAGAAACTGCAGATTTGTTTTCTGTGAAAGAATCAAATTGATTTTTGTCTTTGATTTAAGTTATATGACATTTTTTGAAGCTCAGAATGCAAAACATACTTTTGTACAGTAAGCCTTCTGGAGCCAAAGTTAATTCTGGATAGCAGAGATACTTCATGAAATTTGTCTTAAGGGTCCTTGAAAATTTAGGAGGTTCCCTCCTCACCCCTTAATTTCTACCTCGGGTTAAATATTAGTCCAGATATTGATGTTCACTTAAAGATTGTTCCACAACTTTCTTAACCTGGGCATTTTAGTGCTAAAGGTGTGAAATCAACCTCTTTAAAATTTTGTATGCTTTCTCAACTGGTCTCCCTCAATTGCCAGTTGCCTCTAATTTCAGCCAAACTATATGGTAGCTGACATGGAATCTAAAGAGGTCACTTTTGTTGCATTTCAAAAAATGCAGGCATTAAGGAGGTCTCCAAAGGTAAAACAGGGTAATGGACATATAGATGTCAATGAACATTACATTTCTTTTTCTCTCTCTTTAGTCAATTATATATATTTATGTCTCATAATGAGCACATGTAGCTGACATTTTTATTTAGAGCCAATTGGGGCCGGTTGTTTGTCACTCTCTAAAGTAGCTATTATCGGCCCGAACCAATATGCTCAATTAATATTTGACAAAGGAGGCAAGAACATACAATGGAGCCAAGATAGTCTCTTCAATAAATGGTGTTGGGAAAACTGGACGGATACATGCAAGAAAATGAAACTAGACCACCAACTTATACCATACACAAAAATAAAATGGATAAAGGACTTAAATGTACGACAGGAAACCATAAAAATTCTAGAAGAATCCAAAGGCAACAAAATCTCAGACATATGCCGAAGCAATTTCTTCACTTATACAGCTCCTAGGGCACTTGAAACTAAAGAGAAAATGAACAAATGGGACTACATCAAAATAAAAAGCTTCTGCACAGCTAAAGAAACCATCAACAAAACAACAAGAAAACCCACTGCGTGGGAAAATATATTTGCCAATGTCATATCTGATAAGGGCCTAATCTCCAAAATTTATAGGGAACTCATACAACTTAACAAAAGGAAGATAAACAATCCAATCAAAAGATGGGCAAAGGACCTAAATAGACACCTTTCAAAAGAGGACATTCAGAAAGCCAAGAGACATATGAAAACATGCTCAAAGTCACTAATCATCAGAGAGATGCAAATCAAAACAACAATGAGGTACCATCTCACACCTGTCAGACTGGCTATCATCAACAAATCAACAAACGACAAGTGCTGGAGAGGATGTGGAGAAAAAGGAACACTTGTGCACTGCTGGTGGGAATGCAGACTGGTGCAGCCACTATGGAAGAAAGTATGGAGTTTCCTTAAAAAACTGAAAATGGAACTCCCATTTGACCCTGTGATCCCACTTCTAGGAATATATCCCAAGAAACCAGAAACACCAATCAGAAAGGATATATGCACCCCTATGTTCATAGCAGCACAATTCACCATAGCTAGGATCTGGAAACAGCCTAAGTGCCCATCAGTAGATGAATGGATTAGAAAGCTGTGGTACATCTACACAATGGAATACTATGCTGCTCTAAAAAGGAAGGAACTCTTACCATTTGCAACGTCATGGATGGAACTGGAGAGCATTATGCTAAGTGAAATAAGCCAGTCAATGAAGGAAAAATACCACATGATCTCACTCATTCATGGATAATAGAGACCATTATAAACTTTTGAACAATAATAGATACAGAGCAGAGCTGCCTCAAACAGATTGTCAAACTGCAGCAGCAAGGCCGGGGAGGGTTGGGGGGCAGGAGGTAGGGGGGTAAGAGATCAACTAAAGGACTTGTATGCATGCATATAAGCATAACCAATGGACATAAGACACTGGGGGATAGGGGAAGCTAGGGGACAGTCGAGGTGGGGGGAAAGGACACATATGTAATACCCTTTGTAATACTTTAAGCAAAAAAAATAAAAAATTAAAAAAAAATGAATTTCTTAAGAAAAAATAAATAAAGTAGCTATTAAATGTCTTTCAGTGCTGACTGCAGCATCCTAGGCTCACTGATATTCTTACAATTGTTTGGTTTTCAAATCACATATATATAACTGAAGAGCCTACACAATACTCAATAAATTATTTTACCCTTTAAAAAAATTTTATGTGTAAATATGTCTTAAACAATTGTTTTGATAGTAAGCTATAAAAATGCAACATAAAATTTACCAATTATATTCTGTACTTTATTTTTCAAGTCATAAAATTGTAAACGAACAATTGGTGTTCCTATGAAGTAATTGCTAGTTTTTGTGTGTGAGTTATGGCATAGGACTCAATGCTTGGTAATTAGAAATTCATATATTTTGTTTTATTTTTGCTCTTGCCTAGAATAATCCAGATATTTGGAATATTTGTGGCTCTTTTCTTTTTAAAGGTCAAAACATTAAAAAATATTTACTTTGAGTATCATCAGAGTTCAGTTCTACTGATAAGAAAGAACTAATGTGATCATTAGCTAAAATTTAATAGAATGAAATTATACCTAAGGTATATTTATAGCTCCTAAACATTTTGGAATCTATCTTAGTCTGGGATATTATAACTTGTTACCTGGACTCTGAAATATCCTTTCATTTGATTCCTATTGTGCTCAAATTCTAGAATGGCTCCAATGACCTACCCGCACCCTGTCATGCCCTGCATAATCTCCTCTCCTTGAAAATCAATTGATAACCAAGATTATCCTGGGTGAGCCTGACTTAATCACCTGAAAGTCCTTAAAGGAGGGTGCCCTCCGTGAGGTGAGAAGCTTTCTTCTTTGCTGGCTTTGGTTTACTAATCCACTCTAGGCCTTGGTAGGTATTATGGTTATTCCCCAGTATTCCTGCTCTCTTACTTCTGGGTATATTGTAGGATGGCACTTTTCTTCCCCATCAAACCCAAGTGGGACCATGTGACTGACTTATTTTGGCAAATAAAAACAGCAAAAGTGACATGGGTCTTAGAGACTTTAAGAGCCAGCGTTTGATTTACCACATCCCCTTTTCTTGCTATGGTAACTGTTAATGCTCCAGACCCCGGAGGCTCTGTCAGTTTGGGTCCCAGAGTAAGGAGACATGAAGAGTCACCAAGTCAACCTGACAAGTTTCGTGAGCAACTATAAATCATTGTTAAAAGCCATCAAGATTTGGGAGTTTTGAGTTCCTGTGGTATAACTACTGGCAGATTCATTACTCCCTCTGTGAACATGTGCATCCTACAGTACTTGGCTCAAATGTCTGACCTGTCTAGATAGTGTAGTGTTTCCTTCTCTGTGTTCCAACAGATCTTAAATATACCTCTTTATTTCTTTGGTGTCTATCTCATAGATTGCTGTGAGGATTACTTGAGTAAATATATATAAGGTGCTGGCACACTATCAGTGCTCAAAAAGGATCAGCTATTTTAATTATTACTACTTTATAACTATTCTCTCTCTTTTTTGTTGTTATAAAATCGCTTTAGTGGAATGTGCAGTGCTCCACGTTACAATATTGATCTTGTATACATCTTTGTCACCATAAAAAACTGCATTTGCTTCCCTTCATGTCTTAAAAACAGATATATTTATATTATACATATTTATATTATATTTGTACCTTGTCCCACCCTGACATGGAAACTCAGGTACAGGCTCCAAGGTAGGAACCAGTCAGCATGGGGTCTGCACATAGGGAGCCCCTTGGACCATGAGTGCAGGACTATGCAAGGGTGTGGGAACTACGCCAAAGACACCTGATAGTCAAGGCCAATTAAAGCACAGAGGCCTTGTTGTCAATACACCAAATGTCCAAGGCCACTCTACGCCTAAGCTAAGATACCATACACAGCTGCAAGGCCACAGCGATCACACGGTACGCTGTGCCCTTCTATAGCCGAAATATGATTGATGTCACTGTTGGCAACTAGCCCTCTTTGTCTCTGGAGTAATATACAGGTTATTTGACCAGCTAGTCAGGTGGAGTGTGAAGAAGGAGAGGCAATAGGCACAGAGAATGCAGCTCCTAGGTGTGCAGGAGAGGCGAGAGAGCTCAGACAGAGCTGAGAGCTGGTACTGCCACAATGTAAGGCTAAGAGCTCATAGAGAGCTCAGATATAGCTACCATGTTAACCAGCCAGTGTGCTGGGAGAGAAGTTAGGAGGTAGTTACTATGTGAGGCTACAGAGACCAGCCAGCGTGCTGGGCAGGGGAGACAGGAGAAGTTGTGTGGCCAGAGAGCTCAGGTACCGCTACGATGTGAGGCAGCATGCAGCTGCTCAGATAATAGATGTAGGTACAGAGACTAATGCTGCTTTTGTGGGAAAGATGTATCTGTTCACCAGCTGGTGTATGGCTGCCTACCAGTTTGGACTTTGCTGTGAAGGACTGTCTTGCCTGTATAGGACTATTGTACCACTGGCTTCTGTAATACTCATTCTTATATACCCACAACTTCTCATAGTTTCTCCGTCTAAGACCTGGTGTTCAAGGAGGTCCAGCCCTAGGCAGAGGGGCTCGGACCAACACCTCTAGCTAGTGAGCAGAGGATAAAGGAGGAACTTGGACTAAGTTCCCAACAATTAGTACAGTGGACAGGGTTTGAGAGGGACCTGCCCTGATGTAGTCGAGAAAAATTCAGGGGAATATATAGACTCAGAGCAACTCAAAGAGAGCACCTGAGCACTGGCTATGCTGAGCAGTGCTCCTGCTGGCTCTGACAAAGGGAAAGGAGATAATTAAGACTGCATGGTCATTGTCCCACATTCTGGTTTTACTGCAATTATCTCTTAAACGTTTGTCTTCTTTTTTAAAAAAAATCTTTATTGTTGAGAGTATTTCAGATGTCCCCCCTTTTTTCTAAACACTGCCCCCCTTCCACCTGGTTCTTGCCCCACCCCAGGCCTTCACCAGCCTATTATCTGTGTCCATAGGTAATGCATATATGTAAGTTCTTTGCTTAATCTCTTCCTGTCCCCGCGTCCCTCTGAGATTCATCAGTCTGTTCCATGTTTCCATGCCTCTGGTTCTAATTCATTCATCAGTTTATTTTGTTTATTAGATTCCTTGTTCATTTATTTTGATTTTTAGATTCAATTGTTGGCAGATGTGTATTAATTGCCATTTGATTGTTCATATTTTATTTCTTCTTCTTCTTCTTCTTCTTCTTCTTCTTCTTCTTCTTCTTCTTCTTCTTCTTCTCCTCCTCCTCCTCCTCCTCCTCCTCCTCTTCCTCCTCCTCCTCCTCCTCCTCCTTCTCCTTCTTCTTTTCTTTTCTTTCCTTTCTTCTTCTTCTCCTTCTCTTCTCCTTCTCCTTCTCTTCTCCTTCTCCTCCTCCCCCTCCTCCTTCTCCTCCTCCCCCTCCTCCTCCTCCTCTTCCTCCTCCTCCTCCTCCTCCTCCTCCTCCTCCTCCTCCTCCTCCTCCTCTTCCTCCTCCTCCTCCTCCTCCTCCTCCTCCTCCTCCTCCTCCTCCTCCTCCTCCTCCTCCTTCTTCTTCTTCTTCTTCTTCTTCTTCTTCTTCTTCTTCTTCTTCTTCTTCTTCTTCTTCTTCTTCTTCTTCTTCTTCTTCTTCTGAATACCCTTAAACATTTCATGCAATACTGGTTTGGTGGTGATGAGCTCCTTTAGCTTTTTCTTGTCTGTTGAAGCTCTTTATCTGATCTTCAATTCTAAATGATAGCTTTGCTGCATAGGGTAATCTTGGTTGTAGGTTCTTGCTATTTATCACTTTGAATATTTCTTGCCACTCCCTTCTGGCCTGCAAAGTTTCAGTTGAGAAATCAGCTGAGTCATATGGGCACTCTCATGTACATAACTAACTGCTTTTCTTTTGCTGCTTTTAAGATTTTCTCTTTGTATTTAACCTTTGGCATTTTAATTATAGTGTGTCTTAGTGTGGGCCTCTTTGGGTTCCTCTTGTTTGGGACTCTGTGATTCCTTGACTTGTAAGTCTTTTTCTTTCACCAGTTAGGGGAAGTTTTTGGTCATTGTTTCTTCAAATAAGTTTTCAATGTCTTGTTCTCTCTCTTCTCCTTCTTGCATCCCCATAATGTGAATGTTAGTATGCTTGAAGTTGTCCCAGAGGCTCCTACACTATCTTCATATTTTTGGATTTTTTTTGTTTGTTTTGCTCTTCTGATTAGGTGTTTTTTGCTTCCTCATATTCTAAATTGCTGATTTGTTTCTCAGAATCCTCTGCTCTACTCTTTTTTTTTTTTTTTTTTTTTTTTTTGCTCTACTCTTAAACCCTGTATGTTATTCCTTACTTCAGTTAGTGTATGCTTAATTTATGACTGGCCCTTTTTCATATCATTGATGTTCTAAGATCCTTGAAATTATCACTAAGTCCCTTGAAGCTATCATTAAGATCCTTGGGCAGAGTTGGCCTGGCTGGCAGCGACTGTGGTCTGTGCCTGGAGAGAGCGAGGAAGAGGGTGAGGGCAGGGCACCCTCCGGAGGAGATGCCGTTGAAAACCATCCAGAGCAGCAGTAGAAACAGTTGGTGTCCCTTTGTTTTGTTTATAAACTGACCGTTTGTTTTCTTTCCCGGCGAAATGTTATTTGGGTTAAAAGAAGAAATGGCTCCCCAAGAGCTCACCCGGCGACTGGCCACAGTGACCACTCATGTCGAGAAAAGGTCAGTAGAGTCCTGACAAGGAGGGCTGAATGTGAAATATTGCTGAAGGCAGGATGAAATAAAAAGAAAAATACCTTCTAATAAAAGAGAATTTGACATTTGCAAGATATTGAGTGATGAATTGACTGTGCCAAATACCAGCCTATGCATGAAATTTTGGTGTAGAGGAAGATCAGAGGATTGGGGGTATGACCTGTTGGATTTGAGTCCTTCCCTGGATAAGCCATTGAACGTCAGGCTGAAAAATGGGAGGTTTAATAATTCTTCCATACTCACTCCAAGGCTATTTGTAAGATACTGTGGGTAAAAATACCATCTACACTGTGAATGTGTTATTGGTCATATCTGGGCAGGACACTGGGCCTGGAAGGAGACCTGGATAATAGTTTTCAAGAACTGGTAGGCAGTATTCCTTGGCTAACACTAGGCTGCCTGTGGGGTCCAGCTATGGTATATTTTGCTCATCTTGCTACCTCCCTCCTCCAATAGTCAGCTCCGTGTAGGATACAAACATGAATTTGTGTAGTTTCTGCCCTCAAAGAACTACCACGGACCCCTGGCATCTGTGCCCTTTGCAGCATTCAGTCTCCTGTGCAATCTCACAAACATATGAAATAGGTGGAGTATCAATTACTCCTATCTTACAAGTGAAGGGATTGAGATTTTAGGAGACTCATATTTTATGGTTTCAGGGGTAACACATGATAGGCTTGGGACCATGCCGGAAGCCGGTCCATCCTTGCTGCTTGACACAGTCGCTGCAGGAAAGAAACATCTGCACAGCATATGTTTCAAGGGACCTGGCGTATATAGCATACTGTTCTTAATATGTTTGCTCCCCTTAGCGCTATGTGTTTTAACCAAGGTCACCTCTCCGAGAAAGGTTGTTTCCCCAG
The DNA here is from genome assembly GCF_963259705.1 of Myotis daubentonii. NCBI lineage: Eukaryota > Metazoa > Chordata > Mammalia > Chiroptera > Vespertilionidae > Myotis > Myotis daubentonii. The sequence goes on from NC_081840.1 coordinate 90,297,991, forward strand.
GTAGGGATTTTTCCCTGAAGTTAGGGAGGGAATAAAACCCCTTAACTAAATGCCAGGCAGGTAGTTAATCACTTTAACTGTGAACAATCACCCTTAAGCTACATAATCTTTACTCCCTGGAATGGAGATAAGAACCGCCCTTTGGAATAGAAATTGACAGGATAAATATCAACTGGTATAAATACAGATGTAACAAGACAATAAAACACAGAACTTGGCTGGAGATCCTGGACAGAACTTGGCTAGAGATCCTGGCTAGGCTGCTGATCAACTGAAAAAAAAAAAAATCCTTGAACATGCTTATAGCCATTGTTTTTTAACTCTGTACCTAGTAGACTATTTGTTTCCATTTCATTTAGTTTTTTTCTGGTCTGGAGATTTCTTCTGTTCTTTCATTTGTGACATATTTCTTTGTCTCTGCATTTTGGCTGTTCCCTGTGTTTGTTACAATGTATTAGGAAGAGCTGCTATGTCTCCTGGAATTGGTAGAGTGGATTTGTGTAGTAGATGTCTTGTAGGGCCCAGTGACTCAGCCTCCCCACTCACCTGAGCACCCCTGTGTGGGTTTTGTGCACAATCTTGTTGTAATTGAGCCTTGATTGCTGTTGGTGTCACTGGAATGAATTGACTTCCAGGCCAATTGGCTGTGAGGACAAGTTGCAACTACATTAGAAGAGCTGTTGTGCAGGAGATACCCCTATGGAGTAGGACTTGCTTCAGTGGGACTTTGTTGCCCACTGAGTATGCCCCTTGAGTGTATTGCTCATGGATGTGTAGAGCTGTAATCTGGTATGGTCTTAAGCTCACTGGGTGCACTGGTATGAGGTTTCCCTGGAGGTGCAAAGTAAGCCACTGCCCGAGGCCACTTGGCAGGAGCTTCAGAGCAATCTGCAGATGGCTGCTACTTGTATTGGGCTTGGTAATGCCTACGTGAGGCCCAGCTGTGAAGCACGGCAGGTTGGTGCTAGTTCTGGGTCTTGGGCCTCTTATTGAGAGGTATGGGGCATGTTGACTCCAGCTGCTGCTTATTTGAGAGATTTTAGCAAAGTCTGAAGCCTGAACCAAGACAGGCCATTCATATGGAAAAGCTGCTGCACACAGCTTGGGTGGGGGTGCAAATTGGATGGGGTTTCATGGAATCACCAGGGCTGTGGGGACAGTGTGAGCCAGGTTGATGGAGGCTCAGATATAGCTGCCAGTCCACTTTGTGACAGGGGAGGTCTCAGCATAGGAACAATGAACCCTGTGAGCTCCCCTGTCTAAGAGAAAGCTGCCTCCGAGTTCTTGCCCCATTGCCAGACAATCCAGTTCCTCTCAATATATCCCTGGATCTTCCCAAGCCACTACCCTAGTGTTGGAGTTCAAAGAGAGCAAGTCCAGGTAAATCCATGTGCAGGCCCTTTAGCAGCCTCTGTGTCACTCAGCCATAATCCCTGCTGGTTTTTATAGCTCAAAGTTAAAGTTATGTGGGCTTCTCTTTACAGTACTGGAACCCCAGGTTGGGAGTCTGGTGTGGGGCTGGGACTCCTTGATCCTCACAGGAGCCCTCTGCAGCCTAGATAATCCATCTTGATTAAAAACACACCATGTTGAGCAATGTCATCCCAATCAACTTAATAAAAATAACACACAGAAAAAATACAAGCCACACATGGATGTCAGGCTCCCATTCTGTGCCTCCATCCCTCCTACCAGTCTCAATGTGCTTCCTCCTCCTCCTTCTCCTCCTCCTCATTATCATCATCATCATCACCCTTCTTCTTCTTCTTCTTCTTCTTCTTCTTCTTCTTCTTCTTCTTCTTCTTCTTCTTCTTCTTCTCCTTCTTCCTCATCCAAATCCATACAAGGCTTTTATTGTATCTTTATAATACTGCAAACAAGTGTGACAAATCATTCAGCATCTTGGTGTTTCTATAGCTGGACAACTTAGGCCTTATTCATCAGCCCGCTGAGCTGTTCCTTTTTCAGAAACATAGATACCATCCCAAAATTTTCTGATATCCTTATTTTTAATTGTTGTGGCTTGCTGAATCAAAGAAGCTGAAGTTGATACAAATTCAATGTTGTTTCTTTCAAGAATCAACTCATCTTTCTTGGCTTGAGATACTGAACAAGCAATACGTGACCTCATTCAAACTCTGCGTATGTATTTTTCACTTAAGAAATTCCTAATTTCAATAAGAGAACCATTCCCCTGAATAACGACAGTGATGGTGAAGTGAGTGTACAGAGAACTCATCTTGCAGTGGAAGCCCAGTGTAATACCCTTGATCATGTTCTGTACATGACTGCAGATAGTGCGAACTGTGGCCAGTTCCTTTCTATTTGCCCACCATTTGTCAACCTGGAGCATCTTCTTTTTCTTTCCAAGGAGACTGAGTTATACATTGATGTGGTTGAAATCCCTCTGCAGGGTGCCTCTGGGGCCCTTTACAATAACTGTGTGTCCCTTCAGAGTGATGTCCACATTTTCTGGGTTGTCCACAGTCTGATTGCTAAGAATGGTCTTCATCCTTGCAGTAGATGCGGCAAAGAGAAAGTGTCTCTCTTCTTTACTTCTCTAGTTGTGGGACTGCTATTCAGCCAGATTCCAGGCAGTTCTGAGTGATGGTTGTTCTGTATTTCTCTTGTAATTTTGATGTGGTTGTGGGAGGCAGTGAGTACCACATTTACCTACACTGCCATCTTGGTTCTCTCAAACGTTCGTCTTTGCTGAGGTCTCCATGGGTGTTTTCCTGGTGGAGGGTGCACACCAATTATGGGAAGTCAGCCTGGTCAAGTCAGAAGTTCCACCCCCAGCCCTCAGTGAGCATGTTTGCTGTAGGCTGCAGTGTGGGCCCACCCTTCACTATTAGTGCCTCTGGCTAGACTTCCTGACCTCTGTGACCTCCTGAACATCCTCAGGAAGGTCCTTGTTGACCAGATGGCCGGGGGCTCTCCTATCCTGGGATGGGCGTCTGGTACGTATTGGTTCATGGCTGCCTAGAGGGCCAAACCCTGAGCAAGAGCTGCCAGGAGCTATGGGACAAGTACTGGGAATTCTATAAGGCTGACTGGTTCCATAGCTGAAGAACTTTCTCTTAGTAACCCCTCAACCCCATTCCAACCCACTTACATCAATGGCCTGACACTGGGCTGGGACTGTACCTTTCCTACCAGAAGTACCAGATTCTGGGCCCCCTAAAGCCTCCAGGCTGAGTGGCCCTGTGCACCATGCAGACCGAGCTGTCCTGTTCCTGAATCGGATGCCAGACAGGGCAGGACTGACTTCGAGGTGATCAACTGCAAGGGCAGGAAGGATGTGCCCCCGAGGCAGGCCTGGCAGGGTCCTGGGCCTAATCCTAGCCCCTTCCTCATTCTGCATCTGTCTGGGTGGCCATTTATTTTTATTTTATTTTTTTTAAAATATATTTTATTGATTTTTTACAGAGAGGAAGGGAGAGAGATAGAGAGCTAGAAACATCGATGAGAGAGAAACATCGATCAGCTGCCTCCTGCACATCTCCCACTGGGGATGTGCCCGCAACCCAGGTACATGCCCTTGACCGGAATCGAACCCAGGACCCCTCAGTCCACAGGCCGACGCTCTATCCACTGAGCCAAACCGGTCTCGGCTGGGTGGCCATTTATAAGCCCACTACTGAGCCTCAGTTTTCTCATTGTAACACAACCATGAAGATGGACAGTCTTCCCCAGCCCTTCTCACTGGAAGCCAGAGACCAGTGATGGAGATGTTCTGTCCTCAGCACTGGGCCCCAGCCAGCCAGCCAGTTCCAAGCCCCAGCCCCTCAACACTACTGTGGGCTGGGCTCTGGCCCATCTTCTCAGAGCAGGACCTCTCCTTGAATCAGTCCCCAGGATCCCAAACCTTAGGCTGTTGCCAGTCTCATTCTCTAGTCATGGACTGTGGAAATTCTATTAAATTTTATGTAATTTAAAAAAAAAAAGTATCTTCTTTTAGTCTGATCATTTGGAGGGGAAGTACAATATCCTCTTTTATCATTGTATTGTGCACACTGGGACCTGCGGTGCCTAGAACATGCATTTATCTTTTCTAGTAAATTTATATTTAACATATAAGAAACTTATGCTTTTCATTACTTCTATTACTGTTGAATAATCAATAATTATTAGACTACTAGAGGCCCAGTAGTCTGTGCACTCACGGGGGGTGGGGGGTCCCTCAGCCCGGCCTGTGTCCTCTCACAGTCTGGGAGCCCTTGGGGGATGTCCACCTGCTGGCTTAGGCCTGCTCCCTGGGGGATTGAGCCTAAGCTGGCAGTCAAATATCCCTCTGGAAGCCCGGGAGCCCTCGGGGGATGTCCACTTGCCAGCGGGGAGCAGGCCTAAGCTGCAGTTAGACATCCTTAGTGCTGCTGAGGAGGCAGGAGAGGCTCCCACCACCATCGCTGTACTGGTAGCCATCAGCCTGGCTTGTGGCTAAGCAGACCTCCCCCTGTGGGAGCGCACTGACCACCAGGGGGCAGCTCCTGCATTGAGTGTCTGCCCTCTGGTGGTCAGTGTATGTCATAGTGACCAGTCATTCCAAATCTTTCTGCTGTTAGGGTCAATTCACATATTACCCTTTTATTATATAGGGTAGAGGCCTGGTGAATGGGTTGGGGCTGGCTGGTTTGCCCTGAAGGGTGTCCTGGATCAGGGTGGGGGTCCCGCTGGGGTGCCTGGCCAGCCTGGGTGAGGGGCTGAGGGCTGTTTTCAGGCTGGCCACACCTCCTTCAGGGAGGGGAGTCCTGTTGGGGTACCTGGCCGGCCTGGGTAAGGGGCTAATGGCTGTTTGCAGGCTGGCCACAGCCCCCAGCCACCCAAGCTCCCAGTGGAGGCTGGCTGGAATAAAGTATCTGGGATTTCTTTATCTTCTATAATTGAAACTTTGTTGCCTTGAGCAGAGGCCTCAGCTGGCCAGGGCAGGCAGGAAGCTTGGCTTCATCCATCGCCAGGGCAACCAAGCTTCCTGCTTGGTCCAGCTCTGTGGCTGCTGGCCGCCATCTTGGTTGGGTTAATTTGCATATAGTCGCTCTGATTGGCTTATGGGTGTGGCTTGCAAGTGTAGCGGAGGTACAGTCAATTTGCATGTTTCTCTTTTATTATATAAGACATTCTCAAGTATTTTATATTATAAAATTAAATATTAAAATATTACATATTTAACAAACTAACATTTATCATTAATATTTATTTAATATTGTTAATAGTAATATACAATCAATTGTTCAATTTATAAATCAATATTTATTATATAAATTAATATTTGTTTTAATTGATATTTGTTATTAATAAAGCAATATCAAATAGCAATATTAAATACTTTATTAAAAATAAAAGTAGGAGGCTAATACTTTTCCCTTTTTTCATAGAAATGATATAGTAATAATTTTTACCACATGCTTTAAATTTTGTACTGTAATTGTAAGTAACAGGAAATAATATAGTGTTTACTCTAACCATTTGAATTAAAAACAATACCAGGTGTTCATTAATATATTTCGCATACTCAATATAAAAAAATTCTACAAAGAAAACTGTACTTATTTAAAGAAATGTTAGAAGTGAAAAGTACATCTTACATATATTTCCTGCCAATACCACAATTACATCGTTTCTATCTTAAAGAAGCAAATATCATCTGTGTTAAATCTAGATGTACCATTTTTTACAGATCCTTGCATCTTTAAAGGTGGCTGTCCCAAATAAACTTAATGGGTAATCTTTAACTCATTCTAGAAAAACCTGTTCAGTTCTTTTCCAATGAAATTGCAATCTAAAACTAAGTATCCCCTTAGAAATAGAATAGAAGAGTGAAGATAAAAAAAGGAAATGGTCCAAAATGTGACTCATTCCTTTGCTATGAGGTTTTAAAGAAACATGCAAAGGAGAGCAGAATATAGATTTTCATGTCGTGGTGTAAAAAAAATTACCTTAGTTATAAAATGTATAACACTTTGCATGAAATACTGCAATTTTTTAAGAGAGTAATCTGAAAAATTATTTGAATCACACCAAGTTTCTTAAAAAAAAAATAGCTCCTAATCTTTTCCCAAACTTTTCCTAGAACTATAATAGTAGAATGAGGAAAATATATTGAAAAGTGTTTTCCCTGCATTGTAATAAAATCCCCAATTATCAGTTTATTATTCTAGAAAGACATGTTACTGTAATTCAATTTTTAGTCCTTTTTTCTTTCATATACCATGTTCCAAAATCAATTACAATACTCTGAAATATAAATTGTGGTGAATAAGTATTTGGAATTGATTTTTCTTGTAAAATGTTTTATATAAGTTAGAAGTACCCTTAAGTGGTTGGGGCAGTTTTTCATCTATTTGACTTTTAGAAGAAATTAAAATACTTTGTTATGACATTTTTGTCGTGATGTTTCCCTTTGTAAAGTGGGAATAGAGTTTTTTGCTACCATAACCAAAAGTGTCAGGATGAATATTTTAAACATATTATTCTCAGAGAAAAAATGCAACAGAATTAGCAGACCTATTGTGCATCTCGTCCCAGAGCAAGACTGGAAATACAACTAAATTGGAGAACATTCACCTGGAATTACCAACTGAGGTCCATCTGAGGAGGTGACTTATATCAAGGAAGGACAGAAAACACTTGGAGACCAGTAAGAAGGGTGAGGTCTTGAGAGGAGCTGACCCAGCTCCCAGGGTGGCAGGCTGGCAGGCGGAGAGAGAGAGCGCGCTGGGCTATGGGAGGGTCTGTTCCCTCAGAAGATAGAGGCCCGGAACCCAGGCTGGGCTCCACAGCCCCGAATACCAGAGCTGACACCCACGAGACCCACGTAACATCCAGCCATGAAAGGCGGCAGGGCTGCTGGCTGCAGTGGAGCCTGGAAACTATAGACCAGAGTCATTCAGAGAGAAAGCCACAGTTTTGTTTTTGTTTTGTTTTTCCCTTCAGAACCCAGGAGTTTTCATTTGCAGCTACTCACCCAAGGCTTTGGTGTAGGAAGGGAGACAAGGACTTGAGGTGCCTAGGGAGAGGCCGGGGTTAGAGGCATTGCAGGGAGACTTGGAAAAACAGCGGCCAGGAGCATTTGGTCAGAGGCCCCCAAGCTGAAACACTATTTTTCCTGAGAGGAGCTATTAGCTGCTCCCAGAAGAAACAGGGAAGGAAAATAAAAAAAACCCGCCCGAGGACCTAGTCAGCGGTCGGCAAAATACCACGTGCGGGTACTCATGTACAGTGCGATTGAAACTTCGTGGCCCATGCCCAGAAGTCGGTATTTTGTGGAAGAGCCACACTCAAGGGGCCAAAGAGCCGAATGTGGCTCGTGAGCCACAGTTTGCCGACCAATGGCCTAGGTGATACAGGAGCCCTGCATGCCGCCCCCTGCATTTTGAGCTTTTCACAGGAAACAAGAGCAGAAGCCAAGCTTACAGGTTTGAACAGCCTCAAGGAGCCTCAGTGACTGGATATGGGGAGGGGCCGTCTGCCCCACTATCCTGGGAACCAGAATGATACTTTCCTTGCATGGGAAAACTGATAAAAATTCCAGGTTTCTAGCCGACCCCATTGGTCTCCAAACAAGGATGTCTGTCCAGCCAAGGTCAGATTAATGCAGTGGTTCTCAACCTTCCTAATGCTGTGACCCTTTAATACAATTCCTCATGTTGTGGTGACCCCCAATTTCATTGTTACAAATTGAACATAATTAAAGCATAGTGATTAATCACAAAAACAATATGTAATTATATATGTGTTTTCTGATGGTCTTAGGTGAGCCCTGTGAAAGGGTCGTTCGACCCCCAAAGGGATCGCGACCCACAGGTTGAGAACCGCTGATTAATGTTTTGGGCCACTTGCAGAGGAGTAGCTCTGGGACAGGGAAACACACCCACCACATTCCCTGATCTGAACAGCACCTCCCCCCACCTAAAGCCCTTTGAGAAACAGACTTTTGAGTGAGTAAGATTGACAGCTGGATAGTAGGCAAAGGAGGGCAGAGGTGAAGCCGGGGGAACCAGGGGAAGTTTGCTGATCCAGCCCTGGGCCCCCAGCTGCGAACAAACCTACTTAGAGGGCAGATTGGCACTGCTTGTTTGTAGCCAAGGCGTGTGGAGACAGACACAAACACTGGATGTGGACCGGTGGATTGCTTGGAGCTTCAAGCAGGTTGCTGAAAGCCAAAAGACAGTGCCTGACAGTGGTTAGCAGTGAAGTACTTAACAGGAAGCCCAGAATGGGCAGACGGAACAGAAGAGTGGGATCCAAAGCAAGCTCCCCTGGGGCACTATACTCAGCTGAAAAGAATACCACTTCACTTTTTTTAACTTAAAAATTTTTATTTCTCTCCCATTTTTCTTTTTTCCTTCCTTTTATCTTTCCTTTTTTTTCTTTTCAAATTTATCTTCTTTATCTATCTGCTTTATTGATTTGATATTATTCTAATCTGTTATTTCATTCATATATCTAATTTTCCTCTTCCCTTTTCCTACTCAGTTTTTTTCACGACTCAATTTTTTCTCTCTCTCTTTTCTTTTTCTCCTGCTTTCTCATCTTTTCTCTTTTTTAAAATTTATTTTAGGTCTATCTGCTTTCTCCTATATTTCCCTTTTCAATTTTTTCTTATCTTTTCATCCTCTCCCTTTATCTTTAAGAATTTTCCTTCCCCTAGTCCAATACTTCTTTATTCTTATTTTCAGTTCTGCATTTATATATATGCTAGGGGCCCAGTTCACAAATTTGTGCACCTTGAAAGGAACTGTGGGCTCCGAGGTTGCGGTGGGCACTGGGGTATGTCTTGGTCCATCCCCTGCACCCCCATCTGTTCCCTCCCACCACGACCGTGGGTCCTCTGTCTGTCGGAAGCCCTGATCCTGCCGCCACTGCTCCCAAGCACTGCCGATGCTGGCCCCACTCGCACCTGCTGATGGTGTGGAGCGATTGGGGCCAGTGTCAGCAGCGGGTGCGAGCAGGGCTGTCACTGGCAGCGAGTGTGAGCGCCGGGTGGGACCGCAGAATGCAGGAGCAAAGAATTTTCAGTAATCACCAGAGGCTCGCTCGATGACAGTGACTGGTGCCCTGCCTTGGTCTGGTGCCCCTGCTCACCTGCTCCACCATCCTGCCGTGGCCGATACCCGCCATATTCCGTGTGCACGCCCTGGTGGTCAGCGTAAGTCATAGCGACCGGTTGTTCAGTTGTTCCGCTATTCGGCCTATTTGCATATTAGGGTTATATATATATATACTAGAGGCCCGATGCATGAAATTTGTGCAAGAGTAGGTCTTCCTACCCCTGGCTGCTGGTACCAGCTTTCCTCTGGCCCCCGGGACCAGGCTTCCCTCACAGTCCTGGCTTCGTCCGGAGGGTCATCTGGAAGGACGTCTGGTCTAATTAGCATATTACACTTTTATTATTATAGATAGATTATCCTTTTTTCTTGTTTTTTTTGTTTGTGCTTCTTTCTTTCTTTCTTTTTTTCTTTTTTTCTTTCTTTATCATTCTTGCTCTCTTTTCTTTTCCCTAATTCTCTCTTCTCTGATGGTTGCTTTTGTTGGTGCTATAGGGGTCTTGTTTTTTTCTTCTTCTGTTTTGTGTTTTGTTTTTTTCTTCTTCTGTTTTGTGTTTTGTTGTGTTGTATTTTGTTCTGTCCAATCAGCACTTCCACAACAACTCCCATGATGTGGTCAGGGGTGAGCCACAAAATCAGCCAGCCTGAGAGGAGACTCCATTCATGAATGGGACAATAGCATTCAAGACCCAACTACAACAGGAAAACCCAAATAACTCAAGTAAGGTGCCTTCCTGTAGCACCCAACCCAGGAGATATAAGCAACTGCACTACTGGGTTCCACAAAACATCTACTACATAAGACCACCCCACAAAATCTGAGAGGCATAGCAGTTTGATCTAATACACAAACAAAAACAAAGAGACAGAAAAAAATGGGGACACAAAGTAATAACCCCAAATGAAAGAAAAGAAGGAATCACCAGAAAATGAAATAAATTAAATGGAAGTAAACATTTTGTCAGATAAAGAATTCAGAGTAGTGGTAATAAGGGTGCTCAAACAATTCAGTGAGAACTACAACCAACTTAATGAGAATTATAAAGATTTTAATGAGAGTTACATCAACATGAAAAGAGAGCTTGAAACAATAAATTATAATCAATTGGAAATGAGGAATGGCATAGGTGAAATAAAGAATACCCTGGAAGGATTCAACAGTAGAGAAGAAACAGAGGACTGAATCAATCAATTAGAATACAAGGTAGAAAAAACACCCATTCAGAGCAGCAAATGGAAAAAAAAAAAATGGGAGAAGAGTCTAAGGGAGCTTTGGGACAACATGAATCCTAACAACATTCACATTATAGGAATACCAGAAATTGCAGAATCTGAAAAAGGGATAGGCAACCTGTTTGAAGAAATAATGTCAGAAAATTTCCCTAACCTGGTTAAGGAAAAAGTCACTCAAGTTCAGGAAACTCAGAGAGTCCCAATCAAGATGAACCCCAAAAGACTCACACCTAGGCACATATTAATTAAAATGGCAAATATTAAAGACAAAGAAAGAATCTTAAAGACTGCAAGAAAGAGACAGAAAGTTACCTACAAGGGAGTTCCATTAAACTGTTAGCTGACTTCTCAATAGAGACACTCCAGGGCAGAAGGGAATGGCATGAAGTACACAAGGTAATGAAAAGCAAGGGATTGAACCCAAGACTACTCTATCTAGTAAGGCTATCATTCAAAATTGAAGGTTAAAAAAAAATCTTTGCAGACCAAAAAGGGTAAAAGGGTTTATTACCATCAAACCAGCACTGCAAGAAATGCCAAAGTGTAAAAGGAAGGAATAGAGAGAAAGGTAAGAACACAGGCATAAAGAATTAGAATGGCAATAAATAAGTACCTATCAGTTATAACCTTAAAAGTAAATGAATTAAATGCTCCAATCAAAGGACATAGGGTAGTTGAATGGATAAGAAAGCATGACCCCTGATGGCGGAATAGGTAAACACTGGAGTTTGCTGCCTCGCACAACCACTTCAAAAATACAACTAAAAGATGGAACGGACATCACCCAGAACCACAGGAAGGCTGGCTGAGTGGAAATTCTACAACTAGAAGGAAAGAGAAAAGCATACCAAGACTCAGAGGAGGCGCAGTGCAGAAGTAAAATACTAAGGTAAAGAGGCGCACACGGAGCGGGCTGGCGGCTGAGGGCGCAGTTGTCGTTTCCAATCGGGAGGGAGTCTCAGGCTCTGAGCTCCAGTTCCGGGCGAGTCTCTAGGGACCCAGACTCATACAGGAGAAGCGGGACTGTCTGGCAGCAGTCAGAACTCAAGGGCAGCTTTCTCTCTGAGGGGCTTGCAGCGATTACCCGGACATTGAGAAGCAAAGCCTCTGAGGGCAAGACTGAGAGCAGCCATAACTGCTCGCTCCACCTGCCCTGTTGATCCCGTGGGACCTGCCCCACCCAAGCCCTGCAGGGAGGCTTTTGCTGGATAGCCTCAGGCAAAGGCGAGATTAGCACCTCCCTAGAGATCCAGGAGCAAGGAAGCCCAGAGGTCAGAGTGGGACCATCCAGTTTGCAGCTCTGTGGAACCGTAAAGGACACACTCAGGGGGCAGACTCAGTGAGCACCAAAGCCCCATTGAAGCAAGTCTTGCCCCGGAGGGGTGTCTCCAGCACAGAAGTTCTCCCACTGAAGACACAGCTGATTCTCACAGCCATTTGGCCTGGAGGTCAATTCCTCCCAGTCATACCTACAACAATCAAGGCTTAACTACAACAAGACTGTGCACAAAGACCACAAGGGGGTGCACCAAGAGTGTCCTCCTCAGGTAATTAGGGAGGCTGAACCACTGGGCCCTAGAGGACACTTAGCACAGAAAACCACTGTATCAACACAGGGAAGCATAAAAAATGTGGAGACAAAGAAAAAGGACACAAATGACAGAAATGGAGGAAAGCAAACTACTGGATATAGAGTTCAAAACCACACTTTTAAGGTCTTTCAATAATTTCCTAGAAACTGCCGATAAACTTAATGAGATCTACAAGAAATCTAATGAGACCCCTGATGTTGTGATAAAGAACCAACTAGAAATTAAGCATACACTGACTGAAATAAAGAATATTATACAGACTCCCAACAGCAGACTAAAGGATTGCAAGAATCAAGTCAACGATTTGAAATACGAAGAAGCAAAAAACACCCAACCAGAAAAGCAAAATGAAAAAAGAATCCAAAAATACGAAGATAGTGTAAGGAGCCTCTGGGACAGCTTCAAGCGTACCAACATCAGAATTATAGGGGTGCCAGGAGATGAGATAGAGCAAGATATTGAAAACCTATTTGAAGAAATAATGACAGAAAACTTCCCCTACCTGGTGAAAGAAATAGACTTACAAGTCCAGGAAGCACAGAGAACCCCAAACAAAAGGAATCCAAAGAGGACCACACCAAGACACATCATAATTAAAATGCCAAGAGCAAAAGACAAAGAGAGAATCTTAAAAGCAGCAAGAGAAAGAAACTCAGTTACCTACAAGGGACTACCCATACAAATGTCAGCTGATTTCTGAACAGAAACTATGCAGGCCAGAAGGGAGTGGCAAGAAATATTCAAAGTGATGAATGCCAAGAACCTACAACCAAGATTACTTTATCCAGCAAAGCTATCATTCAGAATTGAAGGCCAGATAAAGAGCTTCACAGATAAGAACAAGCTAAAGGAGTTCATCACCACCAAACTAGTATTATATGAAATGCTGAAAGGTATCCTTTAAGAAGAGGAAGAAGAAGAAAAAGGTAAAGATACAAATTTTGAACAACAAATACACATCTATCAACAAGTGAATCTGAAAATCTAGTGAATAATCTGATGAACAGAATGAACTGGTGATTATAATAGAATCAGGGGCATAGAAAGGGAGTGGACTGACTATTCTTGGGGGGGGGGAGAGGGGTGTGGGAGATGCGGGAAGAGACTGGACAAAAATCGTGCACCTATGGATGAGGACAATGGGTGGGGAGTGAGGGAGGAGGGTGGGGTGGGAACTGGGTGGAGGGGAGTTATGGGGGGGAAAAAGAGGAACAAATGTAATAATTTGAACAATAAAGATTTAATAAAAAAGAAAGCATGACCCACATGCTGTTTGCAACAGACCCACCTCAAAACAAAGGACTCATACAGAATGAAAGTGAAGGGATGGAAAAATTTTTCCAGGCAAATTGAAATGAAAACAGCTGGGATAGAAATACTCATATGTGACAAAACAGACTTCAAAGTGAAGGCCATAACAAGAGATAATTAAGGCAACTTCATAATACTAAAAGAATTGCTCCAACAAGAGAATATCAGTCTGGTAAACATATATGCACCCAATAAAGGAGCATCCAAATATATAAAATAACTTCTGGAGGATTTCAAGGGATAAATTGACAGCAATACAATTATATTGGGGACTTTAACAACCCACTTACATCACTGGATAGATCTTCTAGACAAAAAAAAAAAAATCAACAAGGAAACAGTGATCCTAAATGATACACTAGATCAGATGGAATTAATTGACATTTTCAGAACATTTCACCCCAAAGCTACATAATATACATTCTTCTCAAGTTCACATGGGACATTTTCAAAGATAGACCACATGTTAGGATACAAACTAAGTCTCTACAAGTTTAAGAAGATTGACATCATATCAAATATCTTCTCAGATCTCAGTGGCATGAAATTAGAAATCAACTACAACAAAAACACTCACAAACATTCAAACACATGAAGGCTAAATAGCATGCTATTAAACAATGAATGTGTTACCAAAGAGATCAAAGAAGAGATTTAAAAATCCTGAAAACAAATGAAAATGAACACACAACAACTCAACTCCAAATTCATGGGACACAGTGAAAGCAGTCCTGAAAGTTCATAGCACTACAGGCTTACCTCAAAAAACAAGAAAAACTTTTCATAAGTTATCTAATCCTACAACTTAAATAATTAGAAAGAGAACAACAAGAAAAGCCCAGCATATGTAGAAGGAAATAATAAAGATCAGAGCAGAAATAAATGACATAGAGACTAAAAAAAAATTCAAAAAATAAAACAAAACAAAACAAAAACAATACAAAAGATCAATAAAACCAGAGCTGGTTCTTTGAAAAGATAAACAAGATTGATGAACCTCTAGCCAGACTTATCAAGAAATAGAAAGAGGAACCAAATAAATACAATCAGAAACGAAAGAGGTGAAATAACAGTGGAATCCTTAGAAATACAAAGAATCATAGAGTATTATGAATGACTATATTCCAACAAACTGGGCAACCTAAGTGAAATGGCCATATTTCTAGAAAAATACGATCTTCCAAAAATGAATCAGGAAGAATCAGAAAACCTGAATAGCCAAATAACTACTGATAAAATTGAAGCAGTAATAAAAATTTCCAGCAAACAAAAGCCCTGGTCCAGATGGCTTCACAGGGTGCCGGGGTCCAACCCCAGCAGGTCCAGGGGTCCCCAAAGGTGTGGACGGAGTCGGCGAAGAAGGAAGGGCACAGAGACAGCGTCCAGTTGATCAGCAGCCTAGCCAGGATCTCTAGCCCGGATCTCCAGCCAAGTTCTGGTCTGGATCTCCAGAGAGGTTCTGCTTCAGATCTCCAGCCAGGTTCTGTGGCCATGTTCCCTCGCTAGGTTCTCCAGCCAGGTTCTGTCTGAGATCTCCAGCCAGTTTCAGTCACTAGGTTCTAGTCAGGTTCTCTTGCCATGTTCTGTAGTCAGGTTCAGTCCAGGATCTTTTGCCATGTTCTCTCCAGCGAAGTTCTTCTGTCTCCAGGCTCTGTGTAGGTTCTGTCTTCTGAATTCTGTGTTCTAAGTTCTGTCTCTTTCTGTCTTGTTACATCTGTATTTATACCAGTTGATTCAATCCTATCAATCTCTATTACAAAGGTTAGGGCATTTCTTATCTCCATTCCAGGGAGTAAAGATTATGTAGCTTAAGCATGATTGTTTGTAGTGATTAACTACCCACCTGGCACTTAGTTAAGGAATTTCATCCCCTCCCTGACTTCAGGGAAAAATTCCTACCTGGGGAAACAACCTTTCTCGGAGAGGTGACCTTGGTTAAAACACACAGCGCTAAGGGGAGCAAACATATTAAGAACCGTATGCTATATATGCCAGGTCCCTTGAAACAGCAAGGATGGACCGGCTCCCGGCAACAGGGGAGTTTTAACAAACAGTCAAAGAAGAACTAACATCTATACTCCTCAAACTATTCCAAAAAAATTCAAGAGAAAGGAACATTTCCAAGCACTTTCTATGAGGCCAGCATAACTCTAATTTCATAATATGATAAAGATATGACAACAAAAGAGAATTACAGGCCAATATCCCTGATGAACATAGATGTTAAAGTCCTCAAAATATTAGCAAATCAGATCCAGCAATACATTAAAAAGATCATACACCATGACCAAGTGGGATTTATCCTGGGGATGCAAGGCTGGCACAATATTTGCAAATCAATAAATGTGATATACCACATAAACAGATTGCAAGACAAAAACCACATGATCATATCAATTGATACAGAAAAAGCATTTCACAAAATCCAACACCCTTTTTTGGTGAAAAGTGAGAATAGAGGGATCATACCTCAACATAATAAGAGACATATATAATAAACCTACAGCCAACATCACACTCAATGGGCAAAAACTAAAACCATTTCCCCTAATAACAGGAGCAAGACAGGGATGTTTGCTTCCATCATTCTTGATCAACATAGTTCTGGATGTTCTAGCCATAACAATCAGACATGAAGAAGAAACAAAAGCATTCACATTGGAAAGGAGGAAATAAAACTGTCATTATTCACAGATGACCTGATATTGTACATAGAAAACCTTAAAGACTCCACCAAAATATTACTAGATTTAATAAATGAATTCAATAATGTAGCAGGATACAAAATTAACATAGAGAATCTATGGCATTTTTATACACTAACAATGAACTCTCAGAAAGATAAACTAAAAGAACAATCCCATTTACCACTGCAACATAAAAACTAAGATACTTAGGAATAAACTTAACCACAGAGGTAAAAGACCTGTACTCAGAAAACTATAGGAAAAAATTGGAACTATTGGGAAAAAATATAGAGGAAGATATAAACAAGTGGAAGAATGTATTATGTTCATGGATTGGTAGAATCAACATAATTAAAATGTCCATACTACCCAATGCAATCTATAGATTCAATGCAATCCCTAGTAAAATACCAACAGTATATCTCCCAGATCTAGAACAAATACTCCAAAATTTTATATGGAACCAAAAAAGACCCCCAAATAGCTGCAGCAATCTTAAGAAAAAAGAACAAAGTTAGTGGCATCACAATATCAGATACCAAGTTATAGTACAAAGTTCCTGTGCTCAAAACAGCATGGTACTGGCACAAGAACAAGCATATAGATCAATGGAACAGAACAGATACCCCAGAAATCCACCCAAACTATTATGCTCAAACAATCTACACTAATAAAAGAGAAAGATGCAAATTGACTGTACTTTTGCGGTGCCCACCAGCCAACCAGGAGTGAGTATGCAAATTAGCCCACAACAAAGATGGTGGGTTAATTTGCATACATAGGCGCCAAGCGGCTGGTAGTGGGGCGGGAAGCCATGGCAACGGCGCAGGCATCCCGCACTGCCCCAGCCACTCTGGACCTCTGGGCAGCATGGGAAGGCTGAAAGGCGGCTCCGGGCCAGAGCGAAGGTGGTGCTGGCAGCCAGGGAAAGGAAGGCCTATTCTTGCACACATCTTCATGCATCTGGCCTCTAGTATTTTATATAAGAGGCAAGAACATACAATGGAGTCCAGATAGTCTCTTCAATAAATGGTGTTGGGAAATTGGATAGATACATGCAAAAAACTGAAACTAGACTACCAACTTATACCACACAAAAGAATAAACTCAGAATGGATATAAGACTTAAATGTAAGTTGTAAAACCATAAAAATCTTAGAAGAAACCATAGGCAGCAAAATCTCAGACATCTCTTGTAGCAATATGTTTATGGGTACATCTCCTAGGGCAAAGAAAACTAAGGAAAAAATGAACATATGGGACTACCTCAAAATAAAGAGCTTCTGCACAGCAAAAGTAACCATCAACAAAATGAATAGGGAGCCCACTGTATGGGAGAATGTATTTGGCAATGGCATATCTGATAAAGGTTTAATATCCAAAATAGATAAGAAACTTAACAAAAGGAAGACAAACAATCCAATTAAAAAATGGACAAAGGACTTAAATAGACACTTCTCCAAAGGGGACATACAGATGGCCAAGAGATGTATGAATACGTGCTCACAGTCACTAATCATCTGAGAGATGTAAATCAAAATAACAATGAGATATCACCTCACACCTGTCAGAATGACTACCATCAACAAATGACAAATGCTGGGGAGGATGTGAAGAAAAGGGAACCCTAGTACACTGCTGGTGGGGTGCAGCCATTATGAAAAACAGTATGGAGTTTCCTCAAAAAATTAAAAATGGGACTTCCATTTGACCCAGTGATCCCACTTCTAGGAATATATCCCAAGAAAACAGAAACACCAATCAGAAAGGATATATGCACCCCTATGTTCATAGCAGCACAATTTACAATAGCTAAGATTTGGAAATAGCCTAAGTGCCCATCAGCATATGAATGGATAAAAAAGCCGTGGTACATTTACACAATAGAATACTATGCATCTGTAAAAAGAAAAAACTCTTACCATTTGCAACTTCATGGATGGACCTGGAGAGTATTTTGCTAAGTGAAATAAGCCAGTCAGAGAAAGATAAGTATCACATGATCTCACAAATATGTGGAATCTAATGAACAAAATAAACTGATGAACCGAATAGATCCATAGACTGTTGAACCTCAGAGAAAGGGATGGGAAGGCAGGGGAAGCTGGGTGTGTGGGAAAAGATCAACTAAAGAACTTGAATGCATATATGCATAACTATGGACACAGACAATAGTGTGGTGAAGGCCTGGGACTCAGGGTGGGGGCGGTCTAGAAATCAATGGGGCGGAAAAGGGGACACATGTAATACTTTCAACAATAAAGATTTAAAATTTAAAAAATATTATTTTCATAAGTTTTTAACCAAAATTATTTCATAAAATGCTATTTTATTTATGGGTGTGTTATTTTTGATACCAGGAAGTATCCAGATTAAAAAATTCATATGGCCCCTTAAACCCTGGAGTCCTGGCCAATTAGGAGCCCAGTCCCAGAATCACTTGTCTCTTCTCTCCTTTCTACATACAGATGATGCTGTGTTGTTTGCCAAGGACTTCCCAGCAGGTGGAGTGGCCATGGCCATCTCCCAGATGGCAGTAGCGTCCATTGGGTGAGTCAAGCTGCTCCTTCAAATGCAACATGGCAATAAGCAAGTCACTGCAGATAAGCAATATAGACTGCGTGGTTCATATCCACAAGGAGAGGGAGTCCTGTCCTTCTGGCATGATAATCTGGCCAATGTCATCAGATACTTTCTCACCCAGTCTCTCAACTTTGTTTTCAAAGATAAATACAAGTAGACCTTCCTGGGTGGTGTGGACAAGAGAACCCCATTCTGCCACTACTTTACAGGGAATCTGGCATCAGGTGGTACTGCTCATTGTGTTTTGTGTATGATCTTGATTTTGAACATACCCATCTAGCAGCTGTTGTGGGCAAAGCTGGAAATGAAAGGAAAGCCAAAGGCCTCAGTATTGCCTGGTTAATATATACAAACTTGATGGGATTAAGGGTCTGTACCAAGGCTTTAATATGTCTGGCCAGGGTATTATCATCTACCAAGCTACCTACTTCGTACCCATGACACTGCAAAGGGAATGCTCCCAGATCCCAAGAACACTCACATCTTTGTCAGCTGGATGATGGCACAGTCCCTCACAGTGCTGGCTGGGTTGACTTCTGGTTTATTTGACACTGTTCCCTGCAGCTTGTTGATGCAGTCAGGGCACACAGGAACTGATATTATATACAGAATCATACTCAGTTGCTGGAGGTAGATTGCTCATGATGAAGGAGGCAAAGATTTTTTCAAGGGTGCATGGTCCCATGTTCTCAGAGGCATAGGTAGTGCTTTTGTGCTTGTCTTGTATAATGCAATCAAGAAGGTCACATGAATTGTTTCCTAGTCTTTCCTCCTCCCACCCCCATGAACAGGTCTGTTGTATTATGTAACACAGCGGTTCTCAACTTGTGGGTCATGACCATTGGAAAACACATATAGCATATCAGATATTTACATTACGATTCATAACAGTAGCAAAATTACAGTTATGAAGTAGCAACAAAAATAATTTTATGATTGGGAGTCACCACAACATGAGAAACTGTATTAAAGGGTCGCAGCATTAGGAAGGTTGAGAACCACTGATGTAACATATCTATTTATCAATGGCAACTATTTACTGATTGAAAATGGGAAGCAGTAATATTCATCTGACCAGTTTTCTCCTAAAGCCATTTCCATGATGATGATGAGACTCAATTATATTTTTTATTTCTGTCATTCCAGATAACAAATTTCAAAAAATAAAAAAATCTGAAATATAAAAAATCACATGTATAACCGGCAATTATGTATTTACTTGCATATATAACAGCATTTGATTATAGTGCCACTGTCACCAATATTCTCTGATGCCATAGAGGTTAATATTAAATATTTAAAAATCTAACTGTTAACAACAGTGATTGTTTGTGTATATAGCACTTTTATACTCATATGAACAACAAAGTAAGAACTTAAGCAATTTCTCTTCTTTCTTTAGTTTTAAAATATGTTTTTATTGATTTTTTTAGAGAGAGAAACATCAACTGGCTGCCTCCTGCATGCCCCCTGCTGGAGATCGAGTCCGCAACCCATGCATGAGCCCTGACCGGGAATCCCCAAGGCATGGTGCATGGGATGATGCTCAACAAACTGAGCCACACCAGCCATGGTGTTAAGCAATTTCTTCTGGAGAAAAACAGAAAAATGTCAGTAGATAGTGAAACAAAATATTTTAATTTATTCTAAAAGTTAGAGATAAAAACACAGCTCAACCATTTAAGGGTACTTCTGACTTGTAAAACATCTTTTTTTTTACAAAAAAAAAAAAAAATCAGTTCCAAATGCTTATTCACCACAATTTATATTTCAAGTTTGTAATATTTATTCTTTCCTATAAAAGTAAATATTGTATAAGAAGAGCAATTTAGCAAAAGCCTTTTATGAATACAATATGCCATGTTTGAACTTTCTAATTCATAACAACATGTGCATTTTCAGAGTATAAATTGTCAGTCAGAGATCCAAGATGGCAGTGGAGTAGGTGGAAGCTACACCCACCTCCTCCCAGGACCAAACTGAAGTACAACTAATACATAGAGAAATCAATCTGAATAACCAAGTGAACACTAGCTGAAGAGGAGTCTTATAGGATATAGACTTAAGAATTTACAGAAGAAGCCACATTACAGGTAGGAAGTGCGGAAACGCAAGAAGGGCTGGCCCCCGTACCAGGGGCCGTGGCTGAAGTTCCAGAGGGATATCTCAGCCGTAGGGTGGGGATGTGGGGGTTTGTGTGAGGGTTTCCTCTGATAAGCAGATCTCAAGCCCAAGCCGGGCTCCCAAGCCCAGAGCACCAGAGCCTGGAAGAGACACCCACATAACATTTGGCTGTGAAAATAGTGGGGTTTCTGTCTGGAGAGATGGGAGTCTGCTAGAAACTCAGGCACCACTTAAAGGGTCAATACACAAAATCTCTTTCACAGCCACTCACCCTGGGCTCCAGCTGAAGGAGGGTGGAGCAGACTAGACACCTGGGAAGAGAGACTGGTTTGTAGCTCTAGGGAGAGAGCCTAGGGGACAACCGCTGGGACCCCTGTGCTGAGTCACCCTACTGCACTAAAGGCACCATCTTTCTTGGGTAGAGCATCCCCCTCCATGTAGCATCAGCCTGGGGAAAGCAACTGCCCCACATTTGGCCTCTGTGTTGACCCATCCTGCAGGGCTTCCACCCTGGTAAGGAGTCAATGGCCTGGGCTGGGGTCTGGGCAGATTCAAGGGGTGTCAGTGACTGAGTTATATAGCTTAGGGAACCCTTCTCATTCATAATCAGGCCCAGAAGAGGCAGCCACAAACTGTGGATCATTTTGTAGCTCCAAATATTTTGCCCAGGGTGAGTCACAGGCAGTGTCTGACATTGACCTGTGTAGAGGCTCTCACAAGAGTCCCCAGAACCAGCACAGTGGCCAGCTTCACACATCAGAGCAAGGTCCAATTAGCTTCACAAGTGGCATATCCAAAGAGAGATCTTGGCAGGCACCAGATCCTGCTGAGGTGATTTCTGTTTTGTATGTTTAGCATATGCACAGTAGCTTGTACACTATGGTTGGGATTGGTCATAAGTTAGGCAGTCTGAGGGTGGGTAGAATGAATGGTCCAATCAAGTCTGAATTACAACAGGAGGGCCCACATAACCCACACAGGGGACATCCCTAGAGCACTTAGCAGAGGTGATCAAGGAGACTGCACCATGGAGTCCCACAAGACACCCACTATGTAAGGCCACCCTACCAAGACTGGGCGTCATAGAAGATGTAACACAGAGAAACAAATAGAAAGAGGTAGTCAAAATGAGAAGACAAAGAAACATTCCCCAAATGAAAGAACAGGATAAATCTCCAGAAAAAAGAGCTAAGTGTAATGGAGGCAAGCAATTTACAATTGTTATAAGGATGCTCAAAGAAATTAAGGGAAGAATGGATGAAATCAATGAGAACTTAACCAAAGAGATAGTAAACATAAAAAAGGACATAGAAACCATATAAAAGAACCAATTAGAATACAATATCTGAAATGAGGAATATGCTGGAAGGATAAGCATAAGGTTAGATAAAGCAGAAGGTTAAATCAGCAATTTAGAAACCAGGTAGAAGAAAATACCCAATCAGAGCAGCACATAGAAAAAAGAATTACAAGAAATAAAGGGAGTGTAAGGGACCTTTGGGATAACATGAAGCGTAACAACATCTGCATCATAGCGGGACCAGAAAGAGGAGAGAGAACACGGGATTGAGAACCTATTTGAAGAAACAATGACTGAAAACTTTACCTTACTGGGTAAGGGAAAAAGACACACTAGTCCAAGAAGCACAAAGTCCTAAACAAGATGCAGTCAAAGAGGCCCACACCTATACATCATAATTAAAATGCCCAGGCGACTTCTGCCTCTTAGTGAGAATCTTAGAAGCATCAAGAGAAAAGCAGTTAGTTACTTACAAGGTGGTACCTATACAATTTGACTGTTGGCTGATTTCTCAACTGAAACTTTGCAGGCTAGAAAAGGAACACTCAAACTGATGAATAGCAAGGACCTACAACTAAGATTATTCTACCCAGCAAAGCTCTTATTTATTTATTTATTGTCACAGGGGAACTTTATTGAGGGGAAACATGGTCACACCCAGCAGACATGCTTTCCCTCTCATTCTGGTCTCTCTCTCTCTCTCTCTCTCTCTCTCTCTCTCTCTCTCACCTCACTCTCATCTCCAGCCTCTGCCATGGGGTCCAGTTCTCAGCCACTGGGTGGGACACTCCTCAATTCCTAAGATCCAGAGGTAGCAGGGGCAGGAGGGAGTCAAGGGGGGGAGGGGGGAAGAGGCAGAAGTCGCCAGGTTCACGGTTCACGGGTAGGGTCTGGAGGGGGCGCAGGGCTGGGTGGAATGACCAGTGGTTAGGAGAACCCGACAGCTGCAGGAAGAGTGGGATCCAATGGCTTCAGGGGGCCTCAGCTCTGCTGGTCCCTCTCCATGGAGCCTCTCTGAGCTGGGGCAGAGCATTCAGGGAGAGGGTCGGGCCTCCCACCCTATTCTAGTCCTCTCTGCTGGGGGTGGGTGGGGCTGGAGCGGGCAAGGCAGGGAGGATAGCAGCGTAGCTCAGCTCTGGGGCTCCTCAGGTGCCTCGTCCCTCTCTTCCCCAGCGTTGTTGGCCGTCTACAGAGAGCAGCTGCAGGATGAGGGTGCTGTCTTTGTAGGAGCCCTCACTGAGCGTGTGCAGATCAGCCATGGCCTCATCGAAGGTGGTCTGGGCCAGTGAGATGGCCTCCTCAGGGCTATTTGCGATCTCATAGTGGAAAACGGAAAAGTTCAGGGCCAAGCCCAGGCGGATGGGGTTGGTGGGCGGCATCTCCTTCTTGCTGATGTCCATGGCCTCCTGGTAGGCTGCCTGGGCAAAGTTGATGATGCGCTTCTTGTCATCGCCGGTGGCCACCTCGGCCAGATAGCGGGAGTAGTCGCCCTTCATTTTCAGGTAGAAGACCCGGCTTTCGGCGTCACCGGCCTCCTTGATGAGGTGGGAGTCCAGCAGGACAAGCACGGTGTCGCCTCCCCCCCCCCCCCCCAGGGCAGTCTCCACCTTCTGCCGGTTCTCTCTCACCGCTGGGCCCTTCTCCTCCGAGCCCTCCTCCTGGCCTTTCTGTTCCATACTGGACAGGACCCTCCAGGCAGCCCTCCGGCCACCCACCACGTTCTTGTAGGCCACGGACAGCAGGTTTCGCTCTTCTCAGGAGAGCTCCTCCCCTTCTCACAGCACTCTCTAGGAAGGCTGCCATGTCCTCACAGCGTTCAGCCTGCTCTGCTAACGGGGCCTCTGGATCAAACTTGCTCTCTCCATAGCTCAGCTCTGGGGACAGACAGGCAGGCAGCAGGCTAAACGGCTGCCTCGGGACCAAGCAGGATTCTGGCATTTATTTTTTTAAAAATATATATTTTTATTGATTTTAGAGAGGAAGGGACAGGGAGAGAGAGAGAGAGAAACATCAATGAGGAGAAAGAACTGGCTGCCTCCTGCACGCCCCCCCCCCCCCACTGGGGATGAAGCCTTCAACCTAGGCATGTGCCCCTGGCCAGAATCAAACCCAGGACCCTTCAGTCCACAGTCTGACACTCTATCCACTGAGCCAAACTGGCTATGGTGCAAAGATCTCATTTAGAATTGAAGGTCAGATAAAGAGCTTCACAGACAAGAAAAAGCTAAAGGAGCTCATCACCACTAAACCAGTATTACATGAAATGTTGACGAGTATTCTTTAAGAAGAGGAAGAAGAAGGAAGAGGAGGAGGAGGAGGAGGAGGAGGAGGAGGAGGAGGAGGAGGAGGAGGAGGAGGAGGAGGAGGAGGAGGAGGAGGAGGAGGAGGAGGAGAAGAAGAAGAAGAAGAAGAAGAAGAAGAAGAAGAAGAAGAAGAAGAAGAAGAAATAAAAAATATGAAAATAAAATGGCAATAAATACATATCTATCAACAATTGAATCTAAAAATAAAAATAAATGAACAAAGAATCTAATGAACAAATAAACTAGTGAATAAAATAGAATCAGAGGCATGGAAACATGGAACAGACTGATGAATCTCAGAGGGAAGGGGGAAGGAGGGGGCAGAAAGAGATTAACCAAAGATCTTACATGTATATATGCTTTACCTATGGACACAGACAATAAGGTGGTGAAGGTGTGGGTCAGGGTGGGAACCGGGTGGAAGGGAGCAATGGGGGGGAAAAAAGAGAGGAGAACATCTGTAATACTCTCAAAAATAAAGATATTTTTAAAAAAGCAATGTGAAGAGAAAAATATATATATATTTTTTAGTAAATCTTTATTGTTCAGATTATTACATTTGTTCCTCTTTTTTTCCCCCCATAGCTCCCCTCCACCCAGTTCCCACCCCACCCTCTGCCCTTACCCCCCCCCCCCCACTGTCCTCATCCCTAGGTGCACAATTTTTGTCCAGTCTCTTCCCGCATCTCCCACACCCCTTTCCCCACCAAGAATAGTGAGTCCATTCCCTTTCTATGTCCCTGATTCTATTATAATCACCAGTTCATTCTGTTCATCAGATTATTTATTCACTTGATTTTTAGATTCACTTGTTGATAGATGCATATTTGTTGTTCATAATTAGTATCTTCATTTTTTCTTCTTCTTCCTCTTCTTAAAGGATACCTTTCAGCATTTCATATAATACTGGTTTGGTGGTGATGAACTCCTTTAGCTTTTCCTTATCTGTGAAGCTCTTTATCTGACCTTCAATTCTGAATGATAGCTTTGCTGGATAAAGTAATCTTGGTTGTAGGTTCTTGGCATTCATCACTTTGAATATTTCTTGCCACTCCCTTCTGGCCTGCAAAGTTTCTGTTGAGAAATCAGCTGACAATCGTATGGGTATTCCCTTGTAGGTAACTGAGTTTCTTTCTCTTGCTGCTTTTAAGATTCTCTCTTTGTCTTTTGCTCTTGGCATTTTAATTATGATGTGTCTTGGTGTGGTCCTCTTTGGATTCCTTTTGTTTGGGGTTCTCTGTGCTTCCTGGACTTGTAAGTCTATTTCTTTCACCAGGTAGGGGAAGCTTTCTGTCATTATTTCTTCAAATAGGTTTTCAATGTCTTGGTCTCTCTCATCTTCTGGCACCCCTATAATTCGGATGTTGGTACTCTTAAAGCTGTCCCAGAGGCTCCTTACACTATCTTTGTATTTTTGGACTCGTTTTTCATTTTGCTTTTCTGGTTGGGTGTTTTTTGCTTCTTCACATTTCAAATCTTTGCCTTGATGCTTGCGCTCCTCTGGTCTGCTGTTGGGAGTCTGTATAATATTCGTTATTTCAGTCTGTGTATGCTTAATTTCTAGTTGGTTCTTTATCACAACATCGAGGGTCTCATTAGATTTCTTGAGGATCTCATTAACTTTATCGGCGGCTTCTAGACAGTTCTTAAGAGACCTTAAAAGTGTGGTTCTGAACTCAATATCCTCCATTGACTGTTTTGTCCTGTTTCTTTGTCTCCGCATTTTTTATGCTTTCTTGGTGCACCCCCTAGTGGTCTTTGTGCGCAGTCTTGTTGTAGTTAAGCCTTGATTGTTGTAGTTAATACTAGGGGGATTTGACCTCCAGGCCAACTGGCTGTGAGAATCAGCTGTGTCTGCAGTGGGAAAACTTCTGTCCTCTAGGGAGGTGCTAATCTAGCCTTTGCCTGAGGCTATCTGGCAAATGGCTCTTTGCAGGGCTTGGGCGGGGCGGGTCGAACAGGATCAACAGGGCGGGTGGAGGGAGCAGTTATGGCTGCTCTCAGTCCCGTCCCCAGAGGCTCTGCCTCTCAGAGTCCCAGCAATCGCTGCAAACCTCGGAGAGAAAGCTGCCCTCGCGTTCCGACCAATGCCAAACAGTCCCGCTTCTCCCGTTTGAGTCTGGGTCCCTAGAGACTCGCCCAGAACTGGAGCTCAGAATCTGAGACTCCCTCCCGATTGAAAACGACAACCGCGCCCTCAGCTACCAGCCCGCTCCGCGCATACCTCCACACCTTTGTATTTTCTGCACTGCGCCTCCTTTGAGTCTCGTATGCTGTTCTCTTTCCTTCTAGTTGAAGAATTTCCCCTCAGCCAGTCTTCCTGTGGTTCTGGGCGATGTCCGTTCCATCTTTTAGTTGTATTTGTGAAGTGGTTGTTTGAGGCAGCTAACTCCGGTGTTTACCTATGCTGCCATCTTGGTTTTCTCCAAGCAACAACCGAGAAAAGTATTTTTAAAAGAGAAAAAATATGTGCAAATGTTTTATGAATGTATCACATGCTAAAGTGAAAAGGGATTAAGCAAAACAAAACAAAACAAAAAACCCCACAAAAAACCACTTAGGTAGACAACAGTATATTCATTACCAGAGGAAAATGGGGGTGGAGGGAGGCAGGATAGAGTAAAGGGGAAATAAGTGATGATGCAAAGAGATATGACTGCCCTAACCGGTTTGGCTCAGTGGATAGAGCACTGGCCTGCAGACACAAGGGTCCCAGGTTCGAGTCAAGGGCATGTACCTTGGTTGTGGGCACATCCCCAGTAGGGAGTGTGCAGGAGGCAGCTGGTCGATGTTTCTCTCTTATCAATGTTTCTAACTCTTTATCCCTCTCCCTTCCTCTCTGTAAAAAACCAATAAAATATATATTTTTTTTAAAAAGAGAGACATGACTTAGGATGGTGAACATATAATGTAATACATACAATACAGATGATGTATTATAGAATTACATACCTTAAACCTATATAATTTTATTAATCAGTGTAATCCCAATAAATTTTAAAAAATTGTCATTCATGACAAAACCGGCATATTCTAATAGGGGGGAAAAGGTCAACATTACTGCCATCACAATCCTTTGGAAGTTAGACTGCCCTTGGCTTCTTTTTCCTGGTTCCTCCTTTTTGCTGTGTGGAACAAGCAAGTGTCTTAGTATCTCTCAATCTCAGTTTTATCACTTATAAATGGCGAAAATAGCATCTATCTCCCATGGTTGCTGGAAAGTTTAAATAAAGCTTTGTAGAAAACATACTGTCTGGTACGGGGTAAGCACTTAATACCTATTACTATTGTTATTGCAAGTGTAGTACTTTATACTTTATACTTTATGAAGTACTTTTATCTGCAGTCTCCTCATTTAAGATGATTAGCTTTTGGATGACAGTACAACTTTTATCACAGAACCATGTGCAAGTATTTAATAAGCATGATTGCTACTGGATTTGTTCAGGTGAAAAGCAGCTGATTACATTCCCATGGCTTTGATGTCAGATCAAAACGTGTTCAAGGTATTATTTTTTTTAACTCAAATTGTACCTGATTTCAAACCATTTAAAGATAACTTTATTTATTCACGTTTGTCAGGCTTTCTCCCACAAAGCTAATTTTGATCCTTACTTTATGTATGGGGAAGAGAAATGTGAAATAACTTTTGTAAGGTGAGAGGGCCATCAGCTCTATAACTAGCCCTCGCTCGATGACGAAAAGCTCAGAATGTGCCATCTTCTGCTCTGGCTACAGTTGAATTCTGAAAATGTCAAATCTTGTTTGTAAGCATTTGAATGCACAGAAATGAAAGCAGGCATCGGAACAGTGGTTGTGTGAAGTCTTTGGTAGTGACCCTGCCATCCATTCTTGGCCACTTATGTCTTTAATTTTCTTACTCATCAGCAAGTGTTAAATCCATTTTAAAAAGTACCCTGTAACCCCAACCTTAAGGAGATGAAAAATGGTTTAGGTAGCAGTTAAAAGCCTTATATGTTGAGTAAAACAAAAAAAAATTTTTATGAGATTTCCTGAAAGCACTCACATTTCACTCAAAGGTTGAGAATTTTTTTTCTTTCTTGGTCTGGATGAAGTTAGGTTCTTGCCTGAAGGAAATAGGGTAATATTGGTAGTAGCCTCAGAATGACCTATGAGAACATTTTGCTGTAGGGGGTATTTCTAGAGGCAGATAACAAGTGCTGCCAATCTCACACACCAAAGCGTGCTGGTGATAGTGGTGCCAATTTGCACATTCAGCAAAGATGTCTGAGTTACTCCTGGACAAATTTCAGCTTTCTCCTGGGATAAAAAATTGTTCTAAGAGTCTTATGGGCAAAGGGGACATATGCAGAGCCCCTGCTATTCATTCTGACTTATGTGCATTGCTCTTTATGAATGGCTTCCTTGTAATTAACTGTTTAATTTAAAACAGAACTTGTGACTATAATAACCCCCAAAGCACAAATTTGAAACATTAACCATTTGAGGAGATTCAAAAAGTCTTTCAATCTCAAGGCTATAATTGGTTGTACAGCACACAAAAGAATTCTTTATTATTTTACAGGATAATTAAGAAAACATTATGGAAAGCAGCTTCTACCACTAAATAAAATCTAATTTCTGTTTTCAGAATTTCAATTTTTATTCTAAAAAGTTCTACCTTGATGAACGTTATTTCTTTTTAATTTTGGATAAGGTAAGTTAGAAGGGGGCCTTTAATTTGGTGTTTAATAAGAAAACTTACTTTGAAAAGGGAACAGTAAAATTTTTTCTTCTTCTTTTGGAGATAGTTTCCAAATCTGAAGGCATGACTTAGTACAAAAGTAAATGGAAAGGAACATTAAAAAATCAATGGTCATAGAAAACAAAGCACACTAAATGGAGTCATATATAACCCCAAGACTCTTAACATTCTTGAGGAAAAGAATGCATGGCAAATAATGCTTTTAGTTTTATTTAATAATTTTCTCCCTAAAATGAAAACAAAGGTACTGTATGCAGTCATTCTGAGACAATCCTAGAATATTAGCAAAAAGGAACTAGTCTGTTTTATATGTTGTGGAGGAAAAATCTTTACATTTTAGAATAGCATTCTGTGATTATTTTTAAGGGGAAAATAAAATATAGGTGAGCTCTCCAGGAATCAATATTCTCTTATCTCTATTAGTGTTTTGCAGGCTGATTAGTTTGCAGAGGTTGGGTTTGATTGCTACTGAAGTAGAAAGCATTATAGATTCTCTGTTATTCTTCAATCCACTTGGCTGAGGTCTATGGTTCTATCTCTATGTATTTATCTACCTTTCTACATGGTGCTTAGCACCGCAGCACTGGGCCTCTTCTAAACATATTGTGAAATTGTATTGTGCTGAACTCTCAAGTCTCTTTCTGTGAATAGGTAACTACTCTTCGTCCCTTTCCCCACACCACCACCATCGTCCCCAGGAGAGCTGTTCTGTTAGGTAAAGGCAAACGAGCCAGACAGAAACAGGCATTTAGAAAACAGCTTTGTGTGCATATGAAGGATGTATCCAGCTAAGTTTCGAAAGCAAAATGTGGAGGTACTGAAGGTCATAAAATTTATATAATTCATATAGCAATTAATATAGCAATAAAAAATGACCAAGAGAAAGCTTGCTCAACATCTAATGTATGGTATTCTTAAATGATTGAATAAAAGAGTTCAATATTTCCAATTTTTAACATCCATGGTGTACTGCCTTGGTTATGATAGTTGGCTATCAATCAATCCTTTATAAATATTTTTTCCGTTTTAAAAGAATGATTAATTAAATGAGTTATATCATCCATATTATCTGAACCATTTATTTTCAAAAGTTTGAGATAGAAATAAAGCATAAAAGAATGATGTTTTCTGTCCAGCCAAGCAAGAAATGTTTTTAATAGATTGCTTCTTTAATCAAATATTTTTTTCTATTTAAAATATTTCAGCATTAAACAGTAAAATTGCTAAGTCCTTTGACTTTAAATGGCAGGTATATTTGAAGTTGCATAAATGTGTGTTTGAAAAAAAATTGGGTAAAGTTTGTATAGTTCTAAAGGTTAAGTTGGTTAAATACAAACTGGGTCAAGTATTATCAGATAAATGCTTTCCAGTTGTTAGTCATACGATGATAACTTATCGTACCAAATGTTAGATAGATTGTCAAAACCATGTTTAAATACAAACTATTTAAAAGGATTCCCTTTAGAAGGGTGACCCATTTATAATCTAAATATATATTTTTATGCAGAAAGAGATTTATGCTTTAATAATTATGGTGGTCTATAAATAATATAAACTAAAATGATTTAAT
The DNA here is from genome assembly GCF_963259705.1 of Myotis daubentonii. Lineage (NCBI taxonomy): Eukaryota > Metazoa > Chordata > Mammalia > Chiroptera > Vespertilionidae > Myotis > Myotis daubentonii. Next base: position 90,328,467 of record NC_081840.1, read on the forward strand.
TGGTATTTGCTGAAAATGTTATTATTGAATTCATTATATTTACTGAAAAGTAAATATAGCAGTAAATACTTTAATATAAAGTCTACATATAAAAAAATCTGAATTCTTTCCCAGAAGCCAATACAGAATCATATTGGTGAATAAAGATCATTATTGCTACTGCAAACAGCTGCTTAAGAAATCTGCTCCCAATTAACCTCATAGACAAATGAAAAACCATCTTCTAAAAATGGACACATTTATTTCTGTAAATATGTAAATTCCTCAGCATTTCTACAATGTTGGAATACACTGTTTTCAATCTATATTTATACGTCAGAGTTGGGAGCAATTTCTCTATCCTTTATAAACAGCCTTGACTGCCTACTCTGAGTTCAAAACTGCCTTAAATTGTGTCATTTTTTTTTTATACAAAAGGCATTCTAAAATTGTATTATGCATTTATTGTGCTGAAAGAATGACCCTTGCCATGCTTTGTTTACTGAATGTCAGATTTTCATTTGTATTACAGCTGTGTACCATAGCAGTTTCGGTTTTGTATGAAGGGCAAATAATGCACAAAACAGCCAAACCACAGAGCAGTAATTAGTCTGGAAAAGATCAAAGTGTGCTCTTCTAAATCCAGCCAATTTGCTCTGGGTGTGCAAAACCAATAGTCTTTCTTTTGCTAAGGTCTCTTATTAATTTTTGCTTTCGTTTGTTGCAGAGCAGCTGCTTTACTGTCAACCCAACATCCTGCTCTAAAAAAAAATCCATTTTGATGCCACAAATGCAATTTCAATGGGTTTAGGAATAATAACCAGCTTTTTTTCACCCCACTTCTAGGAGATAGAAACCTGAAATGAAAGTTTTCAGCATCTGTAAAGTGAAAGAAAGAAACGTAAGTCATAACACTGTTTGGATTTGTTCCTCTAGAAAAAGCTAAAGAAGAGTGAACTGGAAATATTTCTGCTTTTAGTGCTTTTAACCAGCACTACCCTTTTCAGTGTATGGCCATTGCTCTCTTCTTTTCTTAATATGAGTTCTTTTTATCCTCAGGGTTACATTGTGGTTTTTATAGAAAAATGGAATGATCCAAGTTATTAATTAAATCCAATCCAGCAGAAAAAGAACTTAAACTAATAGTTTATACATTTCAGGATGAAAACAGTAAATAAGATAGTATCAATTGCTATTTTCTTGATGTAATTACTATTATTCTTGAGTGAGTATGGAAGTGGCTGTTGAGGATGGTAAGGAAATAAAACTTGTGAAGGAGAAAAGAGTAAAATGTTATAACCTAAACAATGAAATATGATCTTGGAGAATATATTTTAAGTATAGTATATGTATGTCTTGCTTCCCTTCTCCATTCTTGTCATTTTTCTCTCAATATTCTCTTTAGCAAAAAGTAGGGAGAAATAAACTAATTAGTTTATTGATTCTTATTAATGCAGCAGCTTTTCTGTAATTGTTACCTATATATAAACATATACTAGTAAATGTATAGAATATATAAATATATGTTTTTTAGTAATTTTTTCTTACCCAAGCAAATAATATTAACATGTATTAGCTGAGTAAATATATTTTTATGTGTCTAGTGTTGCAACAATTTTCCTGGCTTCATAAGAAACCATTTAAAATTCATTCTGAGTTATACTCCACTTCAAACATGTGCCAAATATTTGTTTTAGTATCAATATAACAAGCCTACTAGATACTAAAATACAGCCAAGCAAAACAAAAAGTGTAATGATACACAGAATTAACATGATGAAAAGAAGCACATACAAGTAATTAACAATAATTGATTCATAAACAAATGTATAAATGTCCATGAAATGACCAATTGGTTTGTTTTGGAAATGTTTTCAATTGAACAGGAATTTAGTGCTTTGGAAAAGTAACAAAATGATCATACATAGAAGTTAAATTATCTTTTTAAACAACAGGTACAAATCAGACACTAACTCCTGATTTTACTCTTAAGTAACCATGACATACTAAATGGACTTGAACTTCAGAATTCTTCATTTTTTAATATTATTTGGCATCTTATTAACATCTGTTGTTACCTCTATAGCTCTTATAATGAATTCTATTCTTCCCATTCTTTGTTATTTAAGAGGCCAACTCTGAAGATGATAGTGTGATGGTAATAAATCTATACTAGAGATTAAATAAATATGTGTGACCTTCATTTACAGCTGTTATTAGATAAAGTCTTCAAGTTCATATAAAATTTCCTTGATTACCTTTGTCCAGCATCTGTAGGACTTAACCTGAATTTCTCTAGAAGACAACTTGAAACATGGCATTTAGCAAACAAATGGCCTCAAGGAATGTTCACACAATCTTATTTATTTATTTATTTATTTATTTATTTATTTATTTATTTATTTATTTTAATTTCCAAGGTACTTTATTGTTCAAACAGGTCACAACACTAAGCCTCGGGCTGGTTCTGCCAACACACAAGCTACAAATGCTTGCCTGGCAGCTGAGGGGCGCTCTGCGGTAGCATGTTTGAGAATTGAATAAAAATCCATATAAAACAAATATTCAAATAGTTTCCATAGGAACACGTAAGTGTAACCCCGTCGCCTAGGCCTTCTACCTTGTTCCATCTGTGCCACCCCCACTTGCAAAGACATTCCAAACTAGCAATCATTAAGTTAAGTGGTCCCCCCAAATCCCTTAAGTCAAGGTACACTCGCGTAACAGCTACAGGAATGGCGCCTACACGTTCACGTGGGCTGACGCGCAGGCTGCTGGGAGGAGCTCCATCCCGCTCTCCCAGGCGCAGGACACAGGCAGGGCGCCAGCGTCCTCCTCCGCCTCGGGTGGGAAGTCGCGGTTCTGGATTTGCTGCATCAGTGGCCACATCGGCCTTGACATCACATAGTAGATCGTTGGCCTCTGGAACCCATTGAAAGTACAAGCAGCAGCCACGGTATAAGCACCCATGTTTTCGAAGAGCATCCAGTCCCCCACGTGCATCTCGGGCAAGCCGCAGCGCTCCACGACACAGGCCGGTCCCCAGATGCTGGATGAGTGGTACTTCTCACCTGGTTTGGGCCTCTTCTGCAGCAGGGGCTTCCCGTGCGCGTGATCGTAGAGGAGGCAGTTAAATGACCCGAACACTCCATCGTTCGCGTAGTACATGAAGGTCTTCTCGCTCGACTCCTCCTCATCGTCAGAGCCCGTTTGTTCCTTCAAGACCAGCTTTTTGGCAATGATATTAACCGCAAGCGTGAAAGCTGATGCAACATAGTAATCTGCGCGGCTCAGCTTTGAGTGTCACTCCCGAGTCTGATGGATAATACTGTCCAGGGCTGGGTTGATGACACTGGTGATCTCCTCAAATTTAAGCTTTGCATCCTCAGATCCAGGAAAGCCACCGCCAATGTCCAGCAGGTACATGTTGAAACCAACCTCAGCCCCCATGTCAAAGACACAGCGGGCATCGAGATGGCCTGCACAAAGGTCTCAGGGTCAGTACAGCCACTGCCCACGTGAAAGCTGACACCGATGACATCGATGTTGAGCTCCCTGGCCCGCTCCAAAAGAAGCCTGCTGGTCTTGAGGGTGGCACCACATTTAACACTGAGACGACAGACTGCTTTGGAGTCATCGGTGGCAATGCGCAACACCAGCTTTGCCTTTGGATGTGCCCTGGCAACTCTCATCAGCTCGACTTGGCTATCGAAAGTCATCATCTGGACTCCGTTATTGGCAGCGTATTTAACCTGAGACACTTGTTTACAAGGGTTTGCATAGATGATCCTCTCTGGAGGCACCCCAAGACTCTGCACCAACTGTCTTGCTGGCGCAGTCAAACCCCGTCCCGATGGCAGCCGGGGTCTTCACTATGGTCCTGCTGTCATTGCATTTGACTGCATAAAAGGGGGTGACCCGAGGAAGAGCTTTTAGCCACCGCAGATGTTTCTTTAGAATGTCTCCCAGGTCTGCAGTAGAAGGCATCCTTGTCGTCTGAAGAAGAGACTTCATTAATTTTCTGGTCCAGGATGTCCTTGGCAGTAAAGCCCTCATCGAGGAAATGGCAGTCAAACTCTTCATCACTAACGTTGTTCATGTTCATGGTTTCTGAATGCTCCGAAATGCAACACAAAGGAAAATGAAGAGACAGGACTTAAGAAATTATTGCCAGCCGTTCACGGGCGGCTCTCCAGGAACTCCCAGTCCGCGGGAGACAGGTCCTCTCCGTGCAGCAGCGGGAATGCCTCGGAGCGCCGGACGCCTCACGCCGACCCCATGGAGCCGCCGCGGCTGAGCGCGCAGGACCACTGGCCGCCCCCGTCAGCCGCCCGCCCGCCCGCCCGCCGCCCGCTCCCTCCCGCGGAGACCGCCGCCCGCGTGGCGCCGGAGCGCTGGCAGAGGGGCGGCGGCCGCCGAGGCTGAGGGGACTGACCCACACAATCTCATTTAGAAAATCCTGAAAATATTTGGACTAAGATTTTAAAAAATAATATTGAGGAATGAGAGATTCTAGAAGATACAATAGACCTTTTTTTTTTTCCAAAGAAGAAAAAAGCAAGAAAGGAAGAAAAAAAGAGAAGAAGGAGAGGGAGGAGGGGGAAGAAGTGAAGAAGAAGAAAAGCTAGTTTGCAAAGTGTAGATTGGTGGTTTCATTATCAGTTTAAATTATTGAGAGGGTAGTTCTAGAATTCTTGCAGAAGTCATTATCTCTGGCCAATGCAGTAAGTCAAAAAAGACACAAAAAATGTTAAGAACTGGAAGGGAAGAGACAAAACTTAAGACAACGAACAAACTGCTAAAACTAATAAAAGAATACAAGTTACAATGGCAAAAAAGCAAAAAAAATTTAACAGAGTTCTTCTACATTTGCACTAACCAATTAAAAATATAATGGAGTCCTGGTTGGTGTGGTTAAGTGGTTGAGAATCAACCCACAGACCAAAGGGTCTCGGGTTCAATTTCCAGTCAAGGGCATGTACCTGGGTTACGGGTTCATTCCTTGGCCCCAGTCAGGGCAGGTGCAAAAAGCAACCACTCAATGTGTTTCTCTCACATCGATGTTTCTCTCTCCCACCCTCCCTCGTTTCTGCTCTCTCTAAAAAAAAAATCAATGAAAAGAATATCCTCAGGTAAGAAGTAACAAACAATATATCTATATATCTACATCTATATCTGTATCTATATCTAATCTATATCTATATCATCTATATCAACATCAATCTATATATAAAAATGGAAAATATTTTTTAAAAAAATATATTTTATTGATTTTTTTAGAGAGGAAAGGAGAGGGGGAGAGAGAAACATCAATGATGAAAGAGAATCATCGATTAGCTGCCTCCTGCACGGCCCCCACTTGGGATCGAGCCCGCAACCCAGGCATATGCCCTTGGCTGGAATCGAACCCGGGACCCCTCAGTCCACAGGCCAACACTCTATCCATTGAGCAAAACCAGCTAGGGCCAAAATGGAAAATCTTATGCCATTTATTATAACAACAAAACTTGAAGCATATAGAAAATTATCTAACAAAAATGTAGATAATGCAGAAAAATATTTAAAAAATTTTAAAAGACCCCCCAAAATTTGTCTAATGTGATCACAGCTTTTAGAGAAGAGTCTGAAGCATGATAAGCACTGAAGAAATATATTAAATAAATGAATGAATATCTGAATAAATGGAGAGATATGCCATTTTCATAGGTGGGAAAATTAACATTGTAGAGCCCTCAATCCTTTTTTTTTATTTTCAGTGCAGTTACAATATTGTGGGGGAAGCCATAAGAAGAAATGGGATTGGAAATATATTATAAAAGAGAGTAACAACAACAAAAAGTATAAATAAAATAGTGGCCATTCAGATACTGATGATGATAGGGTGCCATGAATCAATCAACTCAATGATGGGTAACTGAGAGCCAAGAGGAGCATATGTTTGGGTCTTGTTTTCTTACCTGTTTAGCCATCCTGTATCTTCTGATTGGAACAGTTAATCCACTTGGATTTAAAGTAATTGTTGTTAGATACGTATTTATTGTCATTTTATTATTCATACTTTAATCTTACTTCTTCTTCTTCATAAAGAAACCCTTTAATGTTTTTTATGATACTGGTTTGGTGGTGATAAATTTCTTCAGCTTTTCCTTGCCTGGGAAACTCTATATGTCTTTCAATTCTAAATGATAGATTTGCTAGATAGAGTAATCATGGTTGTACTGATAAGTCCTTGCTTTTCATCACTTTGAAGATTTCATGCCAATCTTTTGTGGGCTGCATAGTTTCTGTTGAGAAATAAGCTGACAACCTAATGGTGCTCCTTTGTAGGTAACTGCTTTTCTCATGCTGCTTTTAAGATTCTTTATCTGTAACCTTTGGCATTTTAATTATGATGTGCGTTGGTGTGGGACTCTTTGAGTTCATCTTGTTTGGGACCTTCTTGGACTTGTGTGTCTATTTCCTTCACCAAGTTATGGAACTTTTCTGTCACTATATATATTTTTCAAATAGTTTTCAATTCCATGCTCTCTCTTTTCTTCCACCACCTCCATGATGTGAATCTTGGTATGCTTGATGTTGTCCCAGAGGCCTCTTAAACTATCCTTATTTTTGGGGGGATTCTTTTTTCTTTTTCTTTTTGGATTCTTCTTTTCTTCCACTGGATGTGGAAGGTTTCATCTTCTCCTTCATCTAATCTACTGTTGATTCCTTCCAGTGTATCTGCATTTCAGTTATTTTATTTTTCACTTTTTACTGTTCCCTTTTATGTTTTTTATCTCCATTTTTATGTTTGCTATCTCTTTGTAGGAATTCTACCTGAATAGATCTATTCTTCCCTTAAGTTTGTTGAGCATCTTTATAAGAAGAATTTTGAACTCTGCATCTGTAGATTGCCTACTTAGTTCTTTTTCTGGTGTTTTGTTCTTTGTCTTTTCATTTTGGCTGATTCCCTGTGTTTCTATGTATTAAGTGGAGCTGCTATGTCTCTCAATCTTGGTAGAGTGACCTTATGTAGTAGATGTCTTGTGGGGCCCAGTCTCTCAACCTCTTTTGTCACCTGAGTGAGGCATTTCAGGTGCACTGTGTGGAGCAACTTTTCAAATGCTTATTTGCATTGTGTATGTCTTCTTTGGTGAGGTGTGTGTTCAGATCTTTGCCCATTTCTCAGTCAAGTTATTTTCTTCTTGTTGAGCTTTAAATATTCTTTACATGTTTTGGATAACAGTCCTTTACCAGATGGTATCTTTTGCATGTATTTTCTCCAGTATGTGGCTTCTCTTCTAATTCCCTTGATATTGTCTTTTGCAGAGCAGAAGTTTTAAACTTTAATAAAGTTCAACTTATCAGTTATTTTATTTTCATGGAGCATGTCTTTGGTATTTCATCTAAAAAGATATCATCAGGAGGTATTACTAGGAGTTTTACAGTTTTGCATTTTACATTTAGGTCTATAATCTATTTTGAGTTAATTTTTGTGAAAATATTGTGTCTAGATTAATTTTTTTGCATGCAGATGTCCAGTTCTAGCACCATTTGTAGAAAAGACTATCTTTATTTCATTGTGTTGTCTTTGCTCCTTTAAAGATCAGTTGACCATATTTATTGGAGTTTCTTTCTGGGTCCTCTATTCTGTTCATTTACCTACTTGTTTATTCTTTTGCCCATACTACACTGTTTTGATTACTGTAGCTTTATATTAAGTCTTGAAGTCAGGTATCATCAGTTCTCCAACTTTGTTCTTCTCTTTCAATATTGGTATTCTCTGTCATTTGGCTTTCCATAAAAACTTTAGATCAGTATCCATAAAATAATTTGCTCAGATTTCGGTGTTCATTAATTTTTTTTTTTTTTAATCTTGCTAGGTAGTATGCTAATGATAATCCAGTCTCATCAAGAAAATAGGTAAACAGCCCTACCCGGCTTGACTCAGTGGCTAGAGCGTCAGCCTGCAGACTGAAGGGTCCCAGGTTCGATTCTGGCCAAGGGCACATGCCTGGGTTGTGGCTCGCTACTCAGTAGGGGGTGTGCAGGAGGCAGCCGATCAATGATTCTCTCTCATCATTGATGTTTCTATCTCTCTCTCCCCTCTTCCTCTCTGAAATCAATAAAGTAATATATTTTAAAAAAAGAAAATAGGTAAACAAATTTTGGGCATTTGTCTTTATAAAAGAAAAATATGTAAATCATTTTAAAATATGAAAGTTCTTTTTAAGTTCTTTGCTATGAGATAACAAATCTCTATGTAATACCTCAGCTTGTCATGATTATGTTTTACCTATTAAATGTTGATTTAAAAATATTGTAAAAATATGGAGTATATTTTAAAGACTTTGTTTTTATAAAATTTAATACCATCAATGAAATGTTACTCTGGGTTCAACATTTTTACACACAAAGTTGCTTATGATGATGTAGGTAATGATTTTACTAGAGTACTGTCACTTTATCCTAGGACAGGGGTGGGCAAACTTTTTGTGAGTGCGTGCCAAAACCAGCAAAATCTCTGACTCAAAATTCTTCCGTGTGCCAACCTTAATATTTTGAGAACATGTTACGCCTACTTGATATCTCTTAAGGTGTATGTATGTGAAGAACCTTGAAGGAATAATAAAATTCATTCGAGCTACAAAAACACAGTATATTATGATGAAAAATACATTTATTTTTTAATGTATACATGTACACTGATAGTTCGACAGAAAACTTTATGACTCCATTTGATATTATCAGTGGGACTTTTGCTGCTGCATCACTGATGACAGAGATTTTACATCAGGTTTATATTTTGTGACCTTCAGAGATATGCACGAGCTACTACTTTCATCCTTCAGGCTACTCCTATTATGAGACTTAACAAAATTCATCACTGAGAACAAAGATTCACAAGCGTATGTGGATGAAACCAAAACACTGGTCGGATCCAGGAAGGCAGAGAGAGTTAAGGCAGAGGCATAGAAATTGCTCTTCCCCTCTCTCGTCAATCCATGTCTATGGTCTTTAAGATAACTTGTTATGTAAAACTAGGAGCCCGGTGCACAAAATTCGTGCACTGGGTGTGTGTGGGGGGGAGTGTCCCTCAGCCCAGCCTGCCTCCTCTCACATACTGGGAGCCCTCAGGCGTTGACCCCCATCACCCTCCAATCGCAGGATCGGCCCCTTGCCCAGGCCTGACGCCTCTGGCCTAGGCGTCTGGCCCAGGCAGCGGGGACCTGCAGTGGCAGCGGGGGGTGCCGCGATCGTGCGGGCTCCGCCCCTGCCCCTGCAGGACGCCTCTGGCTGAGGCGTCCGGCCCGGGCAGCGGGGACCCGCAGCTGCAGCGGCCCCGCGATCGTGGGCTTCGCTTTAGGCCCAGGCAAGGGACCCCTAGCTCCTGGGACTGCCAGCTTCTACCGTGCCCAGCTCCCATCGCTGGCTCCACCCCTACTTCCTGCTATCACTGGCCAGGGTGGAAAAGGCACCTGATTCTCCGATCATGGCTGGGGGGCAGGGCAAAGGCGGTCCCAGGGCCGCCTTTGCCCTGCCCCCCAGCTCTTAGCTCCCCCCTGAGTTTCCAATCACTGTCAGTGGCAGGGGGCTTCTTCCTGCTTTCCCTTTCACCTCCCTGCATTGTGCCTACATATGCAAATTAACTGCCATCTTGTTGGCAGTTAACTGCCAATCTTAGTTGGCAGTTAACTGCCAATCTTAGTTGGCAGTTAACTGCCAATCTTAGTTGGCAGTTCATTTGCATATAGCCCTGATTAGCCAATGAAAAGGGTAGCTCGTACGCCAATTACCATTTTTCTCTTTTATTAGTGTTGATTATTTATTTATCTAAGATGCACCTACACTGAATTTATCTGAAAAATAAAAAAGTTGATATTAAGAAAAAACTTGTAAATGGAAGATTATAAGAGAGAGTTTTGCGTGCCAGCAAAAGTTACTGGTGTGCCATGTTTGGCACGTGTGCCAGGGGTTGCCCACCCCTGTCCTAGGACCTCTTCTTTTCCCTGCACTTTTAGTCAAGTTTGTATGTACATGCAGTAGTTCCTTACCAGAGTGGTTTTAAAGATATCAATACCGCCATGGCTGGGTGGTTCAGTTGGTTGGAGTGTTGTCCTCTACACCGAAAAGTTGTGGGCTCAATTCCTAGTCAGGGCACATAGCTAGGTTGTGGGTTTAATCCCCAGCCAGGGCGTACGCGTATAAGAGGCAATCAATTGATGTTTCTCTCTCACATTGATGGTTTTTTTCTCTCTCTCCCCCCTTCCTCTCTCTCTAAAAATCAGTAAAACATATCCTTGGGTGAGGATACAAAATAAAAGATAGCAATACTAATGAGAATGTATATTCTCCGTTATATTTTACTTTATTGGGTCACAAAAAAGTTGTTTTTTGATTTCTAAACACAAAGAAAGGCATGTTGATAATTTTTGGCCCATTTAATTCAGCGTCCCTGATTTTTACATTGTGGAATGAGAAGATTAATATACGGCCTTTAACCTTTGGCCAGCTGGGAAGGAGGGAAACTCCATCTCTATCCACCTCTGTATAAGGAGTTATGTAATGTTTTTCCCTTAGCGCTGGGACCCCCACCTCTGCTCCTCTTTTCTTCTGCTGCTACCCAGCTTCAGGATCAGGTGATGCCCTGGGTTGTGAAGACCTGAAAAACCTTGATGACCTCCAGGTGCTCAGCAACTACCTAGTGGACACAAGCTGTATCAAGGGGTATATGCCATTGCAAACAGATGTGGCAATATTTGAAGCAGTCTCCAGACCACTGCCTGCCAACGTGCATTATGCCCTCCGCTGGTATATTCACATCAAGTCTTACAAAAAGGACAAGGCCAGCCTGCCAGGAGTGAAGAAAGCTTTGGGTAAGTATGGCTCTGCCAATGTGGAAGACACCACAGGAAGTGGAGCTACAGATAGTGAAGGCGATGACATTGATTCCTTTGGATGTGATGAAGAGGAGGAAAGCAAAGCAGACAAGAGGCAAAGAGAAGAAAGCTTTGCACAGTATGAGCCAAAGAAAGCCAATAACGTGCACTTGTTGCTAAGTCTCCCATGATATTAGATGTAAAACCTTGGGATGCTGAGAGGGATATGGCAAAATTAGAGGAGCATGTCAGAAGCATTCAAGCAGACGGCTTGGTCCAGGGATCTTCCATACTAGTCCCATTGGGGTATACAATTAAAATACTTCAAATACATTCTGTAAAGTTGACACATTTGAAACAGTTATGCTGAAGGACTATGTGCATTCCATGGATGTGGCTGCTTTCAACAAGATATAAAATCTATCAAGGACCATTGCCCTTAAATAAAAGCTTTGGAAGATAAAAAAAAAAAGGTTGATTTTCATGTATTTCATTATTGACAGAGTCTAACAAATTTTAAGAACAGAAACATTTAATGACAATTTTATATCCAACTTTTTAGAAAAATAAGGCATGGCAGAAATGAGAAAAGAAAGGGAGGACTGGTCCAGTAAAGGGGGTGTTACCAAGAAGGTTCCTGCTGTGAGCACCTGGGACTCACTCCCATTGGTGAGCTCCAGAGCCAGTGCAGAATTTTTCTGTGTTGTTCCACTCCAGGCACAGTAATATTTTCTCTCTCTCTCTCTCTCTCTCTCTCTCTCTCTCTCTCCAGCTAGACATCAATCACAGAGTACTTCTGGTTTAATTATTTGTAGATTTAGAATCCTCAGGTGTAAGGATATAGGTGTTGCAGCAAGGTGCAGGGACAATGTATGCAGGAGATAATGCATTATCTACTAAGGTCACCACACTGGTCTTTTGACCTTGTTTTCTAAGACAGAAAGAACAAGTATTTTTAACTAAAGTTATTACTACTAAGTAAAAAACCCTGCAGAAAAGCTTATCAATCTTTACTAAATTAGTAAACATTTGTAAGCTCTTCATATTCTATATTTAAACCCATAACTTAAATAGTCATATATGACATACATATAAATATGTCAATGATATATATTTTAACAGATTTGAATGTACTGTTGCTATTTTTACCTGACTAAAAGAGAGTGTGCAAGGAGTGTAAGGATCAGCTCTGCCTTTGTCTTAGCTCCTCTTGTGCTTTCCCTATTAGTGTTACCTACAGTTTAGGGTTTCTTTGAAGAGATTTTTTTTCAGTCACTTGTTTATTTTCGGAGGGTTTATTTACTTAAAAGTAGATAATATTCACATATATGTATATACTTAACTAGGCACCATAAAATGCACCTTGTTAAATAAAAACAGAATGAATGATAGAATGATGGTCAACTGTCTAGCCCTCCATATTGTGGATATCCCATTTTTCCTTCAGGGTGCTTTGCTTGCTGTATATGACATGTGACAGTTTGACATTCAAACCCATTGAGGGTGCCAGTGTCACTCTAAATGAAATATTAGTAAAGTTTAATATGTGCATAATTATTAGGGTAAAGATAAAACAAAATAGAAGTTCTCATATTTCCCCAGTGGATTATCTTATGCATCTCCTGTAGTATGTGCATTCCAGTTTGGAGACCACTAGTCCACAAGTATGGCGTGCACATCCTCCACCACAGCCCTTGCCTGCTTCTTTAACCTAAGCTCCTGCCTTGTCACGCCTCATACTGGACATTTCAGTTATTGAGAGCTTTTTGAAGTTCCGTGAATTTATCATGTTGAGTTGTTGAGTCATGTGTCAGAGATTTACTATTGCTTCTTCCCAGAATGCTCTTTTTTTTTTTTGATTGCTTGGTAACAGCTCCTCTATGAGACTTTTCCTGGCTCTTTCCCATTCCCAGGGAGCATTGAAAACATACATGCTCTCAACCTTAGCCCTCAGCTCTTTTGTTGAATGTATTTGCTAATATTCTTGGCTCCTCCTGTAGATCATGGTATCCCTGAAATCAAAGATGTTGTCTAATTTATCTTAGTATCACCAGCATATAGCCCCAAACAGGTGCATAATCATGCTTGTTGAATTAATGATGGAGATGGTAGTCCTACTGTACACAGTATTGGTCATCCAGCAAAGGTTGTGTTTAGCTCTGGGTACCTTTTGAAGAAGGACTTGGAAAATTGATGTGTACTCAGAGGAAAATAATTCTAAACAATGTCATGAGAGCAATTCTAGCCTGGGCCCAAAGTATAGAATAATAGGAAAGAGGGAGTTGGTTTTAACATAAGGAAGAATTATCTAACAATTAGAGTTGCTTGAATACAGGATGAATGGCTTTGGGGTATGGTGTGTCTCTTGCCACTGGAGGTATTAAAATAAAGCCTGAATAAATAACCTCCTTGAGTTGCTTGAGCTGGCTGAGTAAGGGCTTAAAGCATCTGGAGTCATCAAGGTGAGTGGAAAAGAATTTAGAAAATCTTTGGATTATAAACAATCAGATTTGAAATCATTTGATATGTCTAGTGATTGGTCTAAACTTTAATATATATTATTGTTTTAAAAAGTGGTGAGCCTAATGCCTGGCCACTGTGGCTCAGTGGTTGAGCATCGACTATGAACCAGGAGCTCACAGTTCGATTCCCAGTTGGGGCACACGCCGGGGTTACGGGCTGGATTTCCAGTAGGGGGCGTAGAGGAGGCAGCCGATTGATGATTCTCTTTCAACATTGATATTCTTTCTCCTCTCTGAAATCAATAAAAACGTATTTGAAAGAAGTGTTGAGCCTATTTGAAGTGTACAGTTTCTCCGTAATTCACAGTTCCTGGATCTGGGGGGGAAACAACAGTAATGCTACTTTGCCTCTCACGAGTCCGGCTAGGCAAGTCTTTGAGCATGTACTGATGCTGTTATTTTTCTTTGTGAGTGTGACTACAGCCATCTAACTTGCTTCCTTTTTTCATCTCAGAAGTAGGCCACCTTCACCCTGCCCAACCATGGATTTAAATTTAGAGTCCTGAGAGTCTATGACAAAGTGATAGTGTCTTTTGAGATTTGGACCAGAAGCCGTTATCTTAATTTTCTATATATTTAGGGCTTTCTAAGACGGAATTTTCATGTATTGAATCAGTTAAACTTAATTCAGGAAATAAATAGTAAGACTCTATCATATATATAAATAACACTAATTATAACACCTTTTAAGGGCATGAATCTGATAACATGGGAACGGAGGCTCAGTGAGGTTAAAGAGATTTGGCTAAATGCTGTACAACTAATTACTTTCAGAGCTAGATCACAATCCATCACATCTAATTCCACTTGCATAGTTTTCTGCATTTTACCACACTGCCTCAAAAGTCCTGAAGGAATTTTACAATCTCATAAAGGAATAAGACATATATATAAAACAATTAGAGAGTGACAAAAGTAAAATCAAGTGTAATACATGTGTTAGAGCTAAGGAGTAGTTTGGAAGGTCAACAAGGTGAGAAGTCACAGGCTAGAGGATATGGACATTTTTTTTTAAGAGCAAATTTAAAAATAGCTGTGAAAGATAATTAGGCTTACAGAATTTTTCTTTGGGTCTCAAAGTGCATGGCAGCTTTGTTCACATTTACCAGTGCACTTCTTCTCTTTTGTTTCTTTTTAGTATTACTACTCTCTATCACACTGGCCAATAGGATATAAGCATCTAATTGCAGCTAATTATTATACATTCCAGTGACTCCCACAAAAACAGGTTGCCCTGGTAACCAAACAAAAAGAGAGTAGAAAACAGAAGCAAAGTATTTACTTCATGTCTGATGGGCTCTCTGCACCATTTTCATTAGACCTGTTGCTGGCTTTCTTTTTGGCTTGGGTACCAGTCACTGCTTATTTTTTAAGCTATTAAAAGATTGAAAATTTTATCAGGTCTTTTTATATAGAAATTTATCCTGAGTAGTGAAGTCACAGCTATTGATTCTTTAAATATATAAATCTTATTTAGAAATGTTGATTTATTGCATACATTTAACCCAGGAACTTGCAACCCTTGTCAATGGGATTCAAGAGAACAGAGGGTCATTTGATGATGGTAAAAACTCTTTTTAAGAATGTTACAAGAAGGGAAGGTGATAGTATATTTGAAATAACTTTTTTAAAGGCCTTGCTATTTATTTTGCAACATCAATAAGAAAAGTATAGACTAACCAGTTGACATAGAGACTTCATTGCTAATTATTTTATGTACAGAGTCTTTAATTAATAGACTAAATAATTAATACAATCTACTGTGTCCTAGCTAATTTTTTTAAAAATATGTGTTTTTTATTGATTTCAGAGAGGAAGAGAGAGGGAGGGAGAGATAGAAACATCAATGATGAGAATCATTGATTGGCTGCCTCCTGCATGCCCCCTACTGGGGATTGAGCGCACAACCCCGGCCTGTGCCCTGACCTGGAATCCAACCATGACCATCGTTCATAAGTTGACACTCAACCACTGAACAACACCAGCGGGGCCTAGCTAGCTTTAATCCCTTGGTGAAGAAGATTTAAATGATGAAACAGAAAGCCATTTAGGTTCATAAAATATGTCTAACAGTTCCTGAATTGGGGAATAGGCCCGCTCTCTTCATCCCTCCTGTGTCTTGGTACCTCTTTGAAGTACTAAACATGAGAACTTCAAAGGCAATCCAGGAAGATGGCATCTGCAGCTGATGGCAAACTCTGGAGGTATAGACAAACACACATGCCGCTAGGGATCTTGGCGTAATTGAATTTTCTTAAAGAAAAAAAAAAGACAATGAAAATCTGCATAATCTGTATATAATAAATTGCTTCATCTAACAATTACTTTTAAAAATCACACTTTGTGTATATCTTACAAAAATGTGATTCTACAATGGGAATGTCATTTGAAAACAAAGCTGGATGCTTGTTTGGAATAAGCAGGAGGGAAAAAAGGTTGTTCCATAAAGAGGTAGATCTTCTATGGACTGTCACTACTCTGTGACATAGATCCACCCATGTGTGTATCTGGAATTAGCTGTATTAAACTAAAATACATTCTTTGCATCTTTCTATGCTAATTCTCTTAATCTAGCAGCTGAGTGTGGGATTCTTGGAACAAGATTTTTCTTCAAGGCATTGCCTTTTAGGAGTAGAGTCAACATTATGCCAAGTTAATTCTGCTCTAGGGTCACAAAGTAGAAAGGTAAAAAAATATAATACAATTTTTCTCCATATAAAGAACACTTGCTTGTAATAGCAATAACATTAACAACCTATGAGATAGTTCAGTATGTGGTGCCTCAAATGTGACTTATTTATTTATTTATTTTGGTTAATCCTCAACTGAGGATATTTTTCCATTGATTTTTAGAGAGAGTAGAAGGGAGGGGGAGAGACAGAGAGAGAAACACTGATGTGGGACATTGATTGGTTGTCTCCTGCAAGTGCCCCAACCAGGGCCGGGGATTGAGCCTGCAACCAAGGTATGTGCCCTTGACCAGAAACAAAACCACGACCCTTCAGTCCTTGGGGCCAATACTCTATCCACTGAACCAAAATAGCTAGGGCATGACATATGTTATTTTTGGACTTTGGGATGGATATAGAATTCCTTTGTCTTATGAATTGGTTTTTTTATGTGAAGGACTAAAGGCCCGGTGCAGTCCGTGACCCTCGCTCCTTACCGCCCACCTGTTCACTGCTCCTTAGCACTGCCGGGGAGGCAGGAGAGGCTCCTGCCACAGCCAGCCGCTGTGCTTGCCAGCTGTGAGCCCTGCTTCTGGCTGAGAGGTGCTCCCCCTGTGGGAGCACACTGACCAGCAGGGGGCAGCTCCTGCGTTGAGTGCCTGCTTCCTGGTAGTCAGTGTGCATCATAGCTACCAGTCATTCCACCGTTAGGTCGATTTGCATATTAGGGTTTTATTATATAGGATGCTAATGCAGCTGTAACCTGTATCACCAACATCTTGCTACCACTGTAGCCATAGAAGAAAAATTAGAGTCAATATGATGGCTAATTCCTTTTTGGAATGTTTCTATGTGGCAAACTCCCCATGCAATCATTCTTTGGAAAGGAGGTGGTAGGTTTGAGTGAATTTTTTTGAGTTAAGATCCAATAAAAACAGCTTGAGTTTCAGCCTACAGGAGGCAGATTTTGCTCTGAGAAGGGTTAATAGTTTTCCATGCTGAAGTCTCTGTGTGTGGTATCCAGTACATGCATAGAATAGGTCAGGCTTTAAGAGTCTGAAAGCAACATCAAAAGAAGCTTGTAAAGAGTTCTTTGCTGAAGTTAGGGAGATTGGGAAAGTAATTTTGTCCTTTGTCTATCTCCAGTGAAAAAATGTAGGTTGGTGACAAAAAAGGATTTCTGCTAAATTCTTTCTGATTTATCCCACAGCAGCATTTAAATGCTTGTCATTCTAACTTAGGAAATGATTGATACTGACTTTTCCTCACTAACTAATATTCATTCATTGTTTTATTTCTGTCTATTAATTAAATCTACTAATTGAAGACTTTAAATGTTTCAGATAATTAAGACTACACTCAGCAAAATGCTAACGACTTTTCCTGAGTGTAGTCTTAATTACAGTCTCTGAAAATTGTATTTATAGTCTTTGGTAAGTGGCCTAAGGATAATTGAAAAACTGAGTTCATATTACCAAATAGTAACAATAACAACAAACCCCATAGCATCCTTTCCTGATTGCATAAAGGATCTCGTAGACTGACCTCAGCTACTTTCCATTTTTTCATTTGTCTAGTGAGCCTTGTCAATAATTTCTTAAGTATCTGAAGGACTCCCTCTCTTTCTTTGGCTTCCTCTCTCACACGGGCCTATTACCTTTATTAGCCTGCCTTAGAGAAAGAGGAGACATCTGTGACACGGTCTAACTTCTCTGAAGTCAAGGATGCCTCAAAAGCAAAGTTTGAGCAGCCGGAGGAGGGGGAGCAGGGATGGGGGCATCAGGGAGGAGAGAAGAAATTGTAAACAAAGGGATAGCTGGGGAGTGGCGCCTTCTTTCTGGGCATTCTGTGGAGCCTCTTCAGAGGCAGCGAAGAAAGTAAAATCCAGAGGCATCTTTTAAAAAATGCTGTTTAAGGTTCTGTCTTCTTAAGCTGATCTGCATAGGGAATAAAGATGAGATAAATAGTGTAAGCCAGATGGCCAGGTACAAACCCAATCCTATCTGTACTTACGTTTGCTATTTTTTCAAAGGGACCATCAGCTTCTCTATTTGGCAATATGCCAGAGGACCCAACACGGGTAAGCTATGCGTCACGTGGTTGCAGTTTCCTGGACCAAGATCTAAAACCCTCCAAGGCTACCCTAGTTAAAGGAGTGTGTGGGCTCTACAGACATAGATTTTTTTCCCTCAGCTTATATCTTAAATAGCTTTGTTGAAGTATGATTAAGAAGGAAGGAAATTATGGAAAGAGAAGACAGGAATTTTTTTTTTTCTTGATTGACTAATTTGAATTCTTAAAAAATCCTCACCCAAGGTTATGCTTATTGATTTTTTGATGTCAAGTTCGAGTGATAATTGGACTATATACTTTGGGGTATTATTCCAGGTTAAGGTATGGAAATACTGTATATTTGTGAATAATTCAGAAATCCAGGGGGCTTAAATTGAATTTAAAAATAATTACGAAAATCATTTCTTGTTGGTTTCTTTCATGTTTCTCCTCAGACATATCTATTTAGTAGAAAAAGTGGGAGCGGCTTGATTCTTTTCTTTTCCCTTTCATTAGCCCTGACTTTTGTTGAGGGGGGGGTGGCGGGGGGGGGGTGTTACAGAATTGGTTGGTCATCATACCTGCATAACTTAGGTGCAATTCAAGATGTTCTCTTAAGAAAATGAGTTCATGAAACCATAATTGGCATCTGTTTTGCACAAACAAAATATTCCTTTGCTGAGCTAACACGCCCTTTTAATGCTTTGGGGGTGAATCCTGGGACAATGCTTTATCTGCTTCTGTACGTCTCTGATAAAAATAAAAGGGCCTTAAGAAAGCTTCTCAACTGAAGGTGTGAACCTCTGATTAATTGGGAACAAATGATACCCATTTCCTCTCCCAAACAAAATGTCTTCTTTGAGCCTGCCCCAGAAACAGAGAGAGGGAGGCGTATCTGCGCATTTATCTGGAGGTTGGAAGCTGGAGAGAGAATTGAATTGTCAGTGAACTTTGTACTGTGATTTGATATGGAAGTGGCTGCATCTGTGCCACCTGTTGATGGCATGATTGGAGCATTAGTCCTGGCTCAGCCTCTGCACCATTGAAAACTCTGCTTAACATCGCCCTGGGGGAGGCTTTATTGGAAACCCAGTCACTTTGCCTCGGCAATGGTGTACATTGGCGCCCCATTCAACCCTTTTTCTGACATTAGCACTTTTGAATGGGCCACCAGTGAAGCCTTTCAGTGAGAACATGCAACCGGGGTTTCTGGGTGGCCTAGGGCTGAGCTGAGAATTCTTGTTAATGGACTGAGAGACTTAGCCTATTGAGGCACATGAACTCAGTGACCAAAGAAAAGTGAGACAAAGATGTCCCTCACAGGAACATGTAGGTCAGAAGTGGACAAAAGCAGACATGGACCAGTCAAGCTATTTGATTACTGAGCTGAATAGGGCACATGGATCCCTGTAAAAGGGGTGGGGGTGGGGTGGCAGTGTGACTGATTTGACAGAAATCTCAAAAATACCCGCACACTCTGAGCTCAAGACATTTACAGATTTGCAGGTGGTATGTGAAGTTATTCTTAAAATGTTTTTTCCCCTTCCACTCATCTTTGTGGTCATTTCCTATTTGGTAGTACTTAGAAAAGACCCTAAATAACTAGAATGAAAAGGAAGTGCTGCAAAATTGAACTGGAAAAAGCATGCTTAAAAGTAGAAGGTGACCATGGGCAGCATTCCCCAAAGCACTGGTGCTCTGGGTTATTTTCAAGCTCTTAAGGGAACATAAGATGAGCTTTGGGAGCCTGAACTTTTATATGTTTAGGATTATAACTTTAATATATGAGTGTAATTTCAAAACCTTTTTACTCTAAGACATAGGGTAAAAAATATAGGTCTGAAATTTTGCAAAAAACAAAGGAAAAGAACAACAACTCAAAAAGGTTAAGAAATCATTTTGTATCTATCAACATGGTCAATGACAGCATGCGCCCAGTCAGCGTGGCTCAGTGGTTGAGCATCAACCTATGAACCAGGAGGTTATGGTCTGAGTTTTGGGCCCAATTCCCAGTAGGGGGCATGCAGGAGGCAGTCCATCAATGAATCTCTCTCATCACTGATGTTTCTCTCTCTCTCTCGCTCTTCTTTCCTCTCTGAAATCAATAAAAATATATTTTAAAATAATAGTAATAAAAAATAATAGCATGCTTAATTTTCATTAATTCTATACTGCTGCTTCTTGCTATATAAGTTTTTGTGGGAGAGTCACTGGTCCCTTATGTCATCGGTGGAAAGAGCTCCCTATTCCTACCAGTTGCTGGTGGGAGTGGGACTCTTGGGTGCCACCGGAATAAGAGTTTCCAGAGGGCCCCTAGGAGGATGAGATATTGTAGAAAGCTGAGTTTCTATGGCCCCATTTCCCTCGGTCCCACCATAGAAGTGTAGCTGTGGCTTCAGCAGAGCTAGGATCAAAGCCAAAGCCAGTGTCCAGCATTTCCGCTCCATGTTGGAGCACAGGTAGGTCCAGTCCAGCATCGGGCTAGCTTAGTTTGTGCTCCCCACTGCAGACCGTCAGGCCATTGCATGTGGGATCCACAGGGCCACATGGCTATGGAGGGAACACGGGTGAATGCAAGAGAGCCACAAGAGTGCCAAGAGAGTCAAGAGCTCTTGTCTAGGGGGTTATATGTTCCCAAATTGTCATGGGTTTGCAGTGGCCCTGCCTACTCTAGCCAATGATCTCAGTTCCCAGGTTTGACTGATAGGCATCTTCCCTATGTTACCCCAATTTCACTGCACATGTGCCCATCTCCCCTTTTGTTCAGTCCATTCCCCCAGTAATCTTCAGAGGATGGGGTGGTGCTTCCCTGGGGGGTGTGAAATTGCAGCTTCCTGGTGAAGCTGCCCAGATGGCCATGCTTATAATGTCTGGTTTCCCTTATGCTCCCTCCTATTATTAATAACTAGCTAATTACAACAGTATCACTTACATTTAAACATGTGCAAATGTCTGGATATAGCCACCTAAACAAATCAATTTTAACTTATTTCAACTATTCCTTTCTAAATTAGTAAATTTTAATTAAGGTTATTGAATCTCTAGATATTTTTAAATAACATGAAATACTGAAACATTGATTACTAAATAAGTCTTTAAATTAACCTGCGTTTGTCTTTATTGCCGAAAGTCTGTAAATGGATTTAAGCTTTTGATAGAATGTCTGGTGCTTGAAGGTATGTTTCTTGAAAGTGAGAGTGTGTTTAAAATGTGTTCATAAACGTCAGTCTAAGGAATGCTGGTCACTTATTTCATTTTATTTTGGTTATTTTTGGAAATTGAGGCTTCTAAGAGTTTAAAGTTCAAATTAAGTTGGGAGAAATTATATGGTTGTGATAATAGAATGCATGAGGAATGGAAATTCATTTTTGAGGAAAAAATTCTTGCATTTTCTCTGCAAAAATTAGTAGTTCAAATTATGTTAAGGTCTTTATGTGTATGGTCTTTATGTGGTATGTGTTTGTGTATTACGTGTGGTAAATTTTCAGGTCCAGATGGCATTACTAGGATATAATCTTTTATTGGTCTAACTAAAAAAAAGAAAAAGATTAAATACTTATACAAATTAAGCAGAATTCTGTGGTCTGGATAAAATTTTTAATATTAAAACTGGTTTAAGTTTGATTAATGTCTTTTAGAGTTATTACCATAAAATATATGTTTTTTCCTAGATTTACAAAGAGTTATGGCATAATCTTTTGGTTAAATATATTTGACGATCTTTCCAAAGTTTAAATTTTAAGACTTTTTAACTGAGAGATGACTTTGAGTTATTCCAATGGGCCCTGGAATAATTCAAGGATTTATTCTCTCTTCTTAGAAGAACTATTTTTGAACTAAATTAGGATGATTTAATATACTTGAAATTATGTGGGAATCTTTGTCAAATAAAAATTAATAATAACTATATTCTACATATATATCTATCTATATATATATATATTGTTAAAATTAATGTTATAGAACTTTCAGTCTGCTTCAGAAAGGAATTTGAAAATATTCAGAACCAAGTTCAAACAGGAAACTCTCAGGGGTAGAGGGTATCCAGTCAGGGACACCAGGTAAACCAGGAGTGATGATTCCCTGTGAGGGCATCTGCCAGTGATACTCTGGATATTTGCGTTTCACATATTGGGAGTTTATGAATTATTTTCAGTGCTCAATACACCATTTCAATAAGCCATGTGCCACGTTTTAAAACCTTACATATTATTTGTTCTTTATATGCTAAAGTTATACATTGAATATAAATATATACAAATTTTATATTTTTCTCTATGTCATTTTACAGTAATTATTATTTACCAAGAAATTGTTGTCTTGGAATATTATATCTTATAGAAATCCAAAGTATTTTTTTATCAATTGCATTATAATCAAATCTATAACCATGCCACTTTAAAATTTTGTCATTCATGGATAGTCATGGCTTTAGTCTGATGCATTTACAGGTACATTATATCTTTAGAAAAATCCATGAAAAGGACTCTGACGTACTCTAACTTGCAGGCTTCTAAGCAGGTCATATCTTTGAATTGGATGAAGATTTATAGAACTTCAAGGGATAATTCTGTTCAAAAAAATACTGTCAAATAATTAGGATAAACAAAAATAGTTATGGGACAAACTAAATTGAGAATAATTATTATGACTCTGTTTAAAATATTGTTGATTTTTAAATCCTTTGTTTCCAAAATATAAGGAAAACTAAAAAACAGACATTCTGCATAATAGGAACTAATAAATTAGTAACATTCATTTCACAGTATTCCCAGGAGACAAAGATTCAAAGGCTACGACAATCTGGAGATTTTTTTTTGTCCATTGGGAAATATATTAAAGACCCTCTCCAACAGTGTTAAAGGGACCTTACTTTATCAGGTACCTAACCAGGAATGGACATCTGCCCTTGTCACTTGACACTCACTTTCAGCTCAAGGAGGAGAAATCACCAACTATGGAGGAGGTAGACAGCTATCTCAAGATGTCAATTAGGCCTGTATGCTCACAAATTGATGCTGCTCAAACCTTGTTCTTAATATCACCTAATTGTTATCAATTGAATGTATATAAAATGATTTTTGATATTGTTATTATCTTCCTTATGGGTTCCTAGTGGAAATAATATTTGTCTTTTCAGACCTCTCTCCTTACTAGACATGAAAAATTTAACTTGGGTACCTGCTAATCTTTCCCCCCTACTAGACAATAATATTCCAATGATCAGTTATGATAATAAACTTAATGTTTTGTTGGCCACACACTGGTGATCTTCTACTATCAATATCATCTTTGGTACAGTTTTTCAGGCTATATCTATTATAAAGAACCTACCTTGGACAAACTTCTCCAAGAACACCTCACTAATAATTCCCCTGGTAGAATTATATATGGATCTAATCTAGATGAGTATTTTAGATGAATATTGTCTAAATATAGGAATGGATGAAATTAACTGCCCAGAAGAGAAATTGGAACTTCTGTATCATAGTAGATACTTGTTTCCCCTCAGATCCTTCTGTTAACGTAAAAAACCATTGAAACCCGTAAAGAATTTTTGTGAGTTTATTTGAGCCAAACTGTCGACATATGCTGGGAAGCAGAATCTCAAATTGAGATAGTGCTCCGGAGAAAGGCGGGGTTACATTTGTATTTATACATTTCAATCAAAAGGAGGAACATAGGTGGGTTACATGAAATTCATTGGTGATAGATTAAGGAGGAGGGATAAGCAAAGCAGGGAAACCCCTGGGATTGGATAAAAAGTAAAATGATGGACACATACTTAGGTGGGTGCAGGAACAATTAACATGATGATGAAGGAATCTGTGGTATCTGTCCTGGGGCCCAGCACACCTGGTTGTGCCCCAGGGGCTCCAGATAAAGGGAAGTCACAAGTTACCCAGACATTTCAAGGGTATGTTATCACAGATGCAAATAGACAGATAGGCTCAGTTAAGGTGAAGGTTGACCTTGTCAGTGAAGATACTGGCCCAGGACGTAACTGCCCACCATAACTGCCTTTAGTTAAAGTTTAATTTCAGACCATCCTTTATGGATGGACATAGAGAGCGTTAGGCTAAATGAAATAAACCAGTCAAAGAAAGAAAAGTACCATATGATTTCACTCATATGTGGAATCTGATGAACAAAATGAACTAACAAGCAAAATAGAGACAGACCCATAGATAGAGAGCAGGCTGACAGCTGTCAGGGTGGGTTGAGGGGCTGGGTGGAGGAGTTGACAGATTGAGCAAAAAAAGAAAGAGAAAAAACTCATGGGCATGGACAACAGTGTGGTGATTGTGGGGGTGGGGTTGGAAGAGGTGGAGGGGGTATAGGAGGTATAAATGGTGATGGAAGGAGACTTGATTTGGGGTGGTGAACACACAATACAGTATACAGAGGATGTGTTGTGGAATTGTGCATCTGAAACCTGTATAATTTTGTTAACCAGTGTCATCACAATAAATTCAATAAAAAGCGAAAAAAAGTAGTCACCAAGATGTAAAGTACAGCATAGGGAATCTATAATAATAAAAGTGTAATATGCAAATCGACCAAATGGCCGAACAGCGGGACGACTGTCCGGATGACCTTCCGGATGAAGCCGGGGCTGCAAGGGCCTACTCTTGCATGAATTTCGTGCGTTGGGCCTCTAGTATGGTCAATAGTATTGTCAATAATATTGCCTTTCTTTCTCTTAAGCTCCAAGGCCCTTCTTTCCCTCTGTAACTGGTTCTACCTCTGTGACTTTCTAAATGAACTTTCACTTGTATTTGAGTTCCTTGGCTCTGAATTGTTTCCCAGCTGAACTCAAGAACTGAAGTTGATGAACTGAGGCCTAACATCTGCGGGCTTTCACCATTAACAATATAGGCCTGCGCCCTTTGAAACAGCAAGAGCCTCATTAGTAATTATATTATACCACACACTGGGAGCGCCCTTTCCCTTCATACTTCATTAATGACACATGGTGCTTTCCCAGCAGTTTCGGGTCTGTAAGGGCCCAGCCAAAAGGGTACCTGGATATGCCAGAGCACTGTGGTTGCAGCTAAGACTCACAGCCGCAGTGCATTGTGGTAGGAGGATTGTGGGAGGTCTATGTTCAGCATTTGGACCACAGTCTGAATACATTTTATCAGGAACTCGTTCTTTAACGTTAGCAGCTAGCTAACATGCTCTTAATTCTCCTATTATTATTATTATGCTTGCTGAGTCTGATTTCTGCTCCCACATGTCTCCCTTTCTGGTATCATTCAGGTGGTCTACTTTCTGATTTGGTTTTTCTGAACAAAAATGAAAATATTTTCTAAGTTGTGAAATAATGTATCAAATAATGTGGTATTACAGTTACATTTCTGCTGTTTGGATGATTATTCTCCTGTGAAACCTCACCCAAACTTAGGTTTAGGAAAATGCACCTTTACAGTTTTCATCACCTGAAGAAAAAGTAGCATTAGGTGCAATTATATATTTTATTGTCAACTAGAGGCACCAGTGCGGTCCCTAGCCTGGCCTGTGCCCTTTCTCAATACGGGACCCTGGGGGAAGGTAGTAGTGCGCCAAGCAGCAGGCGGCTGGGGAGGAGCCTGAGCCCCGCTGGACGCCTCTCCTGCTCATCCGGGCCTGCCACCACCTCAGCTCAGTAGCGCTGTGGCGGAGGTGGGAGAGGCTCGTGCCACTACAGCTGCGCTTGCCAGCCCCGAACCTGGTGTCTGGTGCCCATCGGTCTGCTGGGCGGCACTCCTACTGTGGGAGCGCACTGACCACCAGGCGGCGTTGAGTGTCTGCCCCCTGGTGGTCAGTGTGCATCATAGCGACCAGTCAACTGGTTGTTCGGTCGCTTGGGCTTTTTATATATAGACTAGAGGCCCGGTGCACAAAAATTTGTGCACTCGGGGCGGGGGAGGGGGGTCCCTCAGCCCGGCCTGTGCCCTCTCGCAGTCTGGGACCCCTTGGGAGATAACGACCTGCTGGCTTAGGCCTGCTCCCGGGTGGCAGAGGGCAGCCTAATCCCTAGGTGCAGCCCCTGGTCGGGCTCAGAGTAGGGCCGATTGGGGAGTTGGGGCACCACCCCCTGTCATGCACAGAGCAGGGCGGATTGGGAGGTTTCGATGCCACGCTCAGTCATGCTCAGGGTAGGGCCGATTGGAGGGTTGGGGCACCGCCCCCTGTCACACTCAAGGCAGGGTCGATGGGGAGGTTGTGGCGCCACCCCCTGTCACGCACAGAGCAGGGCCGATCAGGGGGTTGGGGAGCTCCCCCCTGTCACACACAGAGCAGGGCCGATCAGGGGGTTGGGGAGCTCCCCCCTGTCACACACAGAGCAGGGCCCATCAGGGGGTTGGGGAGTTCCCCCCTGTCACGCACAGAGAAGGGCAGATCAGGGGGTTGGGGCACCGCCCTCTATTACCCACAGAGCAGGGCCGATCAGCGGGTTGGGGCGCCACCACTGTCACACTCAGGGCAGGGCCGATGGGGAGGTTATGGCTCTACCCCATCACACACAGAGCAGGGCCTGTGGGGTGGGGGGGTTGGGGCGCCACCACTCTCACACTCAGGGCAGGGCTGATGGGGAGGTTATGGCTCTACCCCGTCACACACAGAGCAGGGCCTGTGGGGTGGGGGGGTTGGGGCACCGCACCCTGTCACACACAGAGCCGCAGGGTGATCAGGAGGTTGAGGAGCTCCCCCCTATCAGGCACAGAGCAGGGCCGATAGGGAGGTTGTGGCCCCGCCCCCTGTCACACACAGAGCCGCAGGGCAATCAGGGGGTTTGGGTGCTGCCCCCTGTCATGCTGATCCCGGTGCCAGGAGACCTTGCGGTTCCGCTGATCCCGGTGCTGGGAGGCATATTACCCTTTTACTATATAGAATAGAGGCCTGGTGCATGGGTGGGGGTTGGCTGGTTTGCCCTGAAGGGTGTCCCGGATCAGGGTGGGGGTCCCCACTGGGGTGCCTGGCCAGTCTGGGTGAGGGGCTGAGGGCTGTTTTCAGGCTGGGACTGAAGCTCCCAACTGCTCTTTTTTTCTTTTTTTTTTTTTTATTCTGAGCCAGCTTTAGCTCTGAGGCTCCAGCTCTTAGGCCTCCGCTCCTGAAAGCAGGTATCTGGTTTGTTTAGGTTCTACAATCAAAACTCTGTATCAACTCCAGGTCTGAGATCCCGGCTAGCTGAAAGCTGGTTTCTTGGGTTTTGTTTAGCTTCTATTTTTGTAACTATGTTTCAAACTGCCAGCTCAGAGGCCTGCAGCGGCAGGCGGGGAACGTTGGAGTCCTCCGTCACTGAAGCAAGCAAGGCTCATGTTAGTTTCAAGCTGCCTGGCTGCCGGCTGCCATCTTGGCTGGCAGTTAATTTGCATATCTCGCTGATTAGCCAATGGTAAGGGTAGCGGTCGTATGCCAATTACCATGTTTCTCTTTTATTAGATAGGATGGTGCCACTCAGAAGAATGGGAAGCTAATGCTCAAAGCTCAAACTCCTGGTGGTGTGTAGGTTATAGATGAGAGGGCAAAATCATAGGGCAGCGTGATGTAGGGGTTTGGGGTTGTGCTAGGAGCTGATAGGTTGGAGGTGAAGTAAGAGAAATGAATCATTTCTTCAGGTCTTGAGGGCAGTTCTGAAGTCTGTTCCTATATCTCTCTGTCTGGTTTCATGGGATAGTAGCCAGGTGGTCATTCCACCTCAGGGCTCAGGAGCTGAAACATAACTTAGGTTAAGATGTTATCTTTACCCTGCTAGCGGTCCAGACCTTGTGATCATTAGTCAGATCCAGGCTCCTGTCTTCTGCTGCCTCAGGGGTTGTTTCTTGGGGTGAAGGCTAGGTCTCTGAGAAAGAGAGATATGACTTCTAGGGCTAGGACTTAAAGGAAAATTTTAATCAAAGCCATAAGGACTCTAGGTTTCAATGTTCTAGGCTACCTTGTGTTTTTCTTATCCCAATTATTTCTGGAATTAGCCCTTTCTCCAAGGAAACTTGGCTTCTTTTAGTGAGAGACGATATTTAGAAACACTATCTATGTGGTTGTAATCGCTGTGATTACTATGCAAATCTGTTATTTTGAATATAGTTCATAATATAGTTATAGAAATGGTACAAATAAAGATTTTATTAAATTAGAGACTAACTCTTTAAGAGTTACAATCAGGCAATTAGTAAGCATTTGAAAAGTGGGTTGGAACACAATATGTATTTAGTAAATATTGATGGATGGATGAATGAATGAATGAATGAATGGCTTTGAATTCTGGGGTTTGCTTGGTCTGCTAAGAGGATCTTCTAACCCAAGTGAATCTGAGGCTATAGTGAATGGAGGAGCTTGGGATCAGTCTTTATATTTTATCTACATTTTCAGTCTGTATCTCTATTTCCTGTTATTGAAAAAAATGCAGATTCCCCTTTCCTGACCCTCTATCAGTTCTTATGATTGTTTTAGTAATTGATTCTGATACTGTTGTAATCAGCTAGTTATTAATAATGGAAAAGAGCAAAGGGAAGGTCAGACATTACAGACATGTCATTTGGGCAGCTTCACCAGGAAGCAGCACCTTTGCATTTCCCAGGGAACCACCAGCCTATTCCCTGCAAAACACTGGGGGGAGGGATCCAAAAAAGAGAAGGTAGATGCAGGCCCAGTGAAGTTGGGGTGACTAGAGAAGGTGCTTGTCAGTCAAACCTGGGGACAAAGGTAATTGGATAAGAGTGGGTGTGGCCACTGCAAATGCCCATGAAAATTTGGGAATACATAATCTCTCAACAAAGGAGTTCTCTTTATTGTTACTCCTCCCTCTCGTTGCTCTTGTTGCACTTGACTCTTGGCTTGTGGGGCTCTTTTTCTCCTGCTTCTTTGCATTCGCCAGTATGGCCCACAGGCATGTGGACCCCACATGAAATGGACTAATGGACTGCAGTGGGGAAGCACAAGCTAAGCTAGCCTGATGCCGGACTGGACCCGACTCCAACATGGAATGGAAATTCTTGACACTGGCTCTGATTTTAGCTCCACTGGAGTCCCAGCTACACCTCTTCTATGACTGGACTAAGGGAAATGGGACTTTGGTAACCCCGGGGTGTGATTCTAGGGAAATAAAGCTTTCTACCAAACCTCATCCTCCTATGGGGGCCTCTGGAAATGCTTATTCCAGCGGTACCCCAAGAACCCCACTTCCACAAGCAACAGGGGGAGATGAGGCCCTCTCCCCTCTGATAACAACTCTATGAAGCCTCTAACTTATTACCTACTAGTGACCCAGTGCATGGATTCATGCACATTCAAAGGCAATTAATTGGAAGGTGGCCGGTGGGGCAGGACTGAATGAGATGGGCTGGACACACCCTGGAGCACACCTCTCGTGGTCCATCCCCGGTGTCTTTGCAGTGAGCGGGGTCCCTCTGGCAGGTGGGGTCCCTCGGCCTGGCCTGAGGGGATCAGGCCAAAAACGGCTCTCCAACATCCCCGGAGGGGCCCCAGAGTTCGAGAGGGCACTCTGCAAAGTTGCTGTCATACAGAGGGTGGAACACAAATGCAAGTGTGCAGTAAACCAGATTTGGGGCCAACAGTGCCCCAGCAACAACATAACCCACGGCCGAAGGTAGAATCACATTTTCCCTCAAGGAATTGGGCTCCCTCCTCCCTGGGGTGCGTCACCCAAGAACTGCTGCTGCCAAGTCACTGCAGCTCTGCAGCTCCTGCGCTGAGCATCTGCCCCCGGTGGTCAGTGCATGTCATAGCGACTGGTTGGATGTTCAGACACTTAGCATATTAGCCTTTTATATATATAGATGGTTCTCAGTGTATCCCTTCAGATTTCTGGGGGGATGAGATAATTTATCTTAAAAAGAATACTTGAAAAGAAATATTTTTTACTGGTTTTACAAAACAGGTAGCTAAGGAATATTTTTTTTCCCCACAGATGAGAATTCAGTTAAAATGAAGCTAAAAATACATATTTTAGAGCTCTCGAGACTCTCAAATTTTTAATATCTATTCTGAAGAACAAGGATTCGGTCACAACCACTCTTTTGAGGATTTATTTACTGTCAAATAGTAATTGGATTTTGATATAGCAATTCATTTTGGTGGGGGTGGGGATGGAAAGGTGATTACAAAGTAACAAACAAAATGTAAGTGATGGTTCCTTTGGTTTTCTTTTTCTTTTCTTTTCCTGCTCCTGAATCTTTGAAGATACTAGAAATAAACCCCCTATTTCCCACAGTGGTCTTAGAAAATAAGGCATACACTTCAGCTACTTCTGTTGTGAATAATCCATTGAAGCCAAACAGCGTTATACTAGATTCATGAGTGTTCACACATAGGTCATATCCTTACATATCTCTTTGAATTTGTGGGACGCATATGGTGTACCACTTCTATAGAAGAAATATTTTCATTTTAGAATTCAACTTTTGTAACCTTTGGCAACATGTAGTATCAATGGCTCTTTGTTGTTAAAAAAAAAAGTAAGACTGTAAGCTATTCCCAAGGATATGCAGGGCGTTGCTATAGCAACAGAATCTGCCTCCCAGCACCCAAGAGAAGCTATGAATAAAAGATGGTGTTCTAAGGACAACAGAATAGAAGAGGTTGTTTCGGTCCTTCTAATACCTGAAATTTGCTGTTATTTTGTTAAATGCAGAATAAAAATCTTGGGAAAAGGTCCAGTTCACTAAAGGATGAATTTCTATATTGTACTTCAGATGTCATGGGGAAAAATACATGCTTTCCAAATAGAGTCACTTCATGGTAGGAAGACCAGGGAAAGGCCAAAATATTTGATTTATGTATTTTTTTTACTCCAAATGAAATAACTCAAAGATGAATATGTTACTCAAACATAAAAAATAGGACTATTTTAAATTCTGACCCTAAATGGTTTTCTGGTTCCATATTTAAACACTTTACATGAAAGATGGGGCAAAACAAAATACTCTAATTTGAGCTTGCATTATCTATTCTGAACCCACTTATTTTGTGTACACCCACTTTAGTCATTGACTTCTAGCTCTTAGTGGCTTCACTGTAGCTGGCTATTTACCTACCAACCTCGCTATTCTAGGACGATAGATAAAGGTTTCAGATGACCCAGAAATGAATGAATGTTGAATCTCTCTCTCCACATACATGTGTATATGCATATCTCCCCACATTTATCTTTATATTATGTTTAGTTTTTAAGAAACTTTTTTTGTATGTGAAGTTATTGGTGAACTGTTATTCAGAGAAGTAAAGAACTCACCTCTCTGTAAGTGCTTATATTTAATATATTAAGAGCTAAATGAAATTATTGTTGCCAGAGATATGACTATCAGAGCCAAGGGCAGCCATCTATAAGCCATGAAGAGAGGTCTTACCAAAAACAAACCATGCTGGGTTCGTGATCTTGGATTTCCAACCTCCAGAACTATGACAGAATGAGTTTCTGTTGTTTAAGTCATTCAGACTATGGCATTTTATTATGGCAACCCAAGCTAATACGGGGATTAAAACATTTGGTACGGTTACTTCCTAAATTGTCTTTCAGAGTCAAAGTTTAGCCTCTGTTTGTAGGGGACAGGTGTGCACACAATTCTCTAAGTTTTTCTAGGACTTTTCTTTTGCTACTGTCACCTTGGCAACTTTACATAATTGGGGAACTAAAGGTTAAGAATGACTATGTGTATTTAAAAAACAGTACTTGCCCGCCAGCATGGCTCAGTGGTTGATCGTCGACCTATGGACCAGGAAGCCCACGGGTGGATTCCCGGTCAGGGCACATGCCCAGGTTGTGGGCTTGATCCCAGTGGGGGTTGTGCAGGAGACAGATAATCAATGATTCTCATTATTGATGCTTCTATCTCTCTCCCCCTCTCCTTTCCTCTCTGAAATCAATAAAAATATTTAAAAAACAGTACTTGGCTATGATACTTAGAAAATAGAACTTTTTTTTTAGATGGAATAATTTTCCCACTGAATTTATGAGTAAATTCAATTGTGGAACCTTAACAAAAAGGTAGCATTTAGTTTTTCCTCTCTATCTTAATTTAGATGTAGGTAGACGAGATTTGGGAAGGATGGACTAAAAAACTATATATTGATGCTAATCTTATAAGAATAAATTCTGGCCCTAACTGGTTTGGCTCAGTGGATAGAGCATCGGCCTGCGGACTCAAGGGTTCCAGGTTCGATTCCGGTCAAGGGCATGTGCCTTGGTTGCAGGCACATCCCGAGTAGGGAGTGTGCAGGAAGCAACTGATCGATGTTTCTCTCTCATCGATGTTTCCAACTCTCTATCCCTCTCCCTTCTTCTCTGTAAAAAATAATAAAATATATTAAAAAAAAAGAATAAATTCTGGATAACTACTGTCAAAATTTCAGAGATCTTCTTTTTTCTTTTTGAGGGTTTTCTTCTCCTTGGATCTGCCCATAATTCAAAGGCTTCAAAGATTTTAGTAAAGAATCTATTCAGTTGAGCTGGTTATATGACTTGGTTGTTTCTCCTCCTCTTGAAACTGATCAGGACACTAAAATGTTACTAATAGCTGGCAAGAATACAGGTGGGAATATGGATGATTTTATTCTCCTTACTTTTCCACTTGTTCTTGTGAATGTTATATAATAAGCACTTATTACTTTCATAAAGGAAATTAATAAAGTTAAAATATATTATGTATTAGAAGAACTTGTAAAAATCCTGTATTTTTTCATGAAGAATTTTAGGTGGTTTTACAATAAGACATTTGTACAATAAAGCTAAATAAACTAAGAATCAGAAATGTAAAGGCATTGAAAGAAGGAATACTCTAACATGAGATTTAATATAGTTATTGTAACTGAACATTAAATTGAGCTCTTAGCTTTCTGTCAGTTGAAAAAAAGAAATAGCAGATTAGAAAATTCTCATGATCTGATCAAAAGAAAGTATATCAGCACTTTGTGAAAGAATATTTTTTCCTTGATAAACTCCCAAGAGGAACTTGTCATAGTATGTTCTTATTTGTGTAAAACATAAAAATGTTTTTTACATGCTCATGAATACAGAGAAAATATCTGGGAGATACCCAGGAAACTATTGATGATAATATAAAGTTGACTTTCGCTGCTTAGCACACAATTTTTCTTTCTATTGATGACAACGTCCCTCTTCTTCAAGGGAATTGCTCCTCTTCTATTTCAGCCATGAATTTCTGGGCACTGCCAACCATAGTACTTCTTTGGCCTAAAACAAGCCAATAAGAACATGTCCCTGGTATTTTTCTAAGGAAGAAAAAAAAATTCCTTTTCCTGGTAGATGACAGTGATGCAAGAATATGATCCCTCAGTCACCTGAAGCCCTGTTCACCACCTGAGAAAATGTAAGAGAATAACCCTAAACGTGCATGAATTAGAGACAGGAAGTTCGTATCCCAGGTCTGTTCCCTGGGGCTTTGGTCTGCCCTGGTTTCAGCAGTGGTTGTTTTGATCCCTTGCCCTACCCTGTGGTCTTCAAGTTCCTCTCTTCATTTAACTTCCTTCAAACTATAGGTCTGTCACTTGCAATGGAAGGAATCTTGACTACTTGAATACTTCTGGAGGTTAGAATTGTATCAGCCAGCAGGGAGATATGGGAGCTTTCATGTTGCTTGAAAATTTTTTTACAATAAGCATATATTATCCTATCTAATAAAAGACAAATATGCTAATTGATCATACCTTCGCTATGCCCATCAGGCAATCAGAAGAGTATGCAAATTAACTGCCAACAAAGATGGCAGCTAATTTGCATACTGCAGGCAGGGCGGGACAGTGTGAACCCCCAGCCGGGCCTTCCCGAGTGCGCAGCCCTGGGCAGCGAGGTTTGGCGGTGCGATTGGCCTGAGGAAGCCCTATTCTTGCAGGAATCGTCCTGCAATGGGCCTCTAGTATTTATAAATAAAACACTAATAAAAATAAAAACAAGAGTAATTTATCATGACAAAATGCATATAAGGGATACCCAACAATATAGAGGATAATGTTTCCAGAAAAGCAAATGCACTAAGGCTTTTTTTTATGTGTCTATTTTTTATATTGGGCTTTGCTAAAGTCTGAGAATAACACTGAAGTGGTACTCAGTGAAGGAACTAAGCTAATGTGGTACTCAACATTTATACTAGAATAGACTATAGAAAACCTAGAAGAGTAGCCAGAGAACAAATCTCAGGCTATCAGCCTATTGATCTAAGGACCTTTAACAATTCCAGGTGAAATTTTCTGACAGAAGTGTGTATATACTGTTAAAGGCACAGTGATATGCTTTCAATTGCACATGAGCAGATGGTAGGGGTGACATTTTATGAAAGAAGGTATGTTCTTCTTATGTTCTTACTTGAATGAAAGGTCACCTCGCTTGCAAATGGAGATGAGTCATTGAGGTTCCTGAAGGTGGGGCCAAATATTCTTCAAGAGGCAACTTCAGTTCTGCTCAAGGCCTTGAAAGTATTTTACTGAGACCTGAGGGTAGCTTAAGATGGATATGGCACATCACCGGGGAAAGAGAGACTTGAACTCTACACTTTTCCAGTGACTCACTGACACCTATAACCTTAGCAAACCTCTCAATGCTGTTGTTCCTCTTGAGCAGCTGTAATTCCAGAGACCCAACTTTATTTTTTTTTCTCACTAATCTGTGTGAAAGGACGTCAAAGTCAGTATGCCTGAAACTGAACTCATTATACATTCCTGAAAACATGCGTGCATTTCTTTATTCCCTCTCTGGTTTTAGGATACCTCTACTTATCCAGTCACCCAAGCCAGTAATCTAGGAGTCATTCTAGATTCCTCCTCTTTCTCAGTACCAATATGCAATTGCCCCTCTCTGAAATATTAATAGATTTTTGTCTTTTCCTCTTCATCTCCACAACCTCTGTTTTTGATTCTGCTCTATTTCTCATAGGATTAATTAATTAATTAAACAAATATTTATTGAGCATGTATCCTATGTCAAGCACTGCTAGGTTCTGAGGATTTGGTGGTGAATGAAACCAACAGACCCTGCTCTCATGTAGTTTATAACCTAGGGAGCTACTGCAATGCATTTGCAATTAGCGCCTCTGCCCCTAGAATAGATGCTTAGACTGTGAGCTTGAGCTCTCTCTCAAATACAAACACAAAATGCAAATCTGACTTCAATTAATGAAATACAAACCCCTTAGCCTGGAACACAAGTTTTTCATGGCCTCGCTCCTGCCTTTGTTTTCAGACTCTTCTCCTCCCCCACCCCCCCACTATAGTAGCATAAAGAGTGACCCATCCACTGTTGAATATTAGCGTACTTATTTATAACAGACCTCATAGTAGGGTTAAATCCTGATGTAATCTTCATTCATCAAAAAGCTATGGAGGAAACCAGATTTTCCCCTTTTCCATATAAAAAACTTTATATTCACTGCTTTGACTCAGAAAATAAAGGATTCAGTTCCTTGATTTGGAAGTTCCTTTGCTCTTTGTTAAGTACTCTCTTAAAAATAAAAGAGGGCTTGGGGACTCTTTCCCCTTCCCCATGTGGGAGTCTGTGCTTGTTTCTCAATAAATTTCCACCTTTGCTACAAAAAAAAGAGAAAGAAAGAAAGAAAGAAAAAAAAAGGGCTTGTAGATAAATTATTAGGACTCACAGGAGATTCATCAGTTATTGGAAACAAGTTTAATATATATAAAAAATAGAAAACAAAAGAAGCAATGTTATTTGCAATAACAGCAAAAACTTCAAGTTACTGAGAATATATTTGACAAAAGATATGTAAAACCTTATAGGATTAATTATAAAACTTTACTGCAGGATAAAATAGACATGTAACAAGTTTATGGATCAGAAGACTCAATATTGATATAATTTCTCCATTCTCCCCAAATGAATCTTTAAAATCAATTTATCCTAACAAAAATTCCAACAAGTTTTTATCAATCTTGAAACATGACAAGTGGAAACTAAAATTCACATGGTATAACAAAGTGCTGAGAAGAGACATAATAATTCAAAGAATAAATTGGGGGAGTGATACCCTAACAGATAACAAGATTTAATGTGAAATTACAGCAATTAAAACAGTATGATATTTGGCCCGGAAGGTGTGGCTCAGTGGTTGAGCATTGACCTATGAACCAGGAGGTCACGGTTTGATTCCCAGTCAGGGCATATGCCCGGTTTGCGGGCTTGATCCCCAGTGTGGGGTGTACAGGAGGCAGCCGATCAGTGATTCTCTCTCATCATTGATGTTTCTCTCTCCCTCTCCCTTCCTCTCTGAAATCAATAAAAACAAAAACAAAACAGTATGATGTTGGGGTCCAGACCTAGCGGGTCCAGGGGTTCCCAAAGGTGTGGACGGAGTCAGCGGAGAAGGAATGACACGGAGACAGCGTTCAGTTGATCAGCATAGCGAGGCTCTTCAGCCAGGTTCTCTAGCCAGGTTCTCTAGCCAGGTTCGGTGTTTATTCTCTTGTTACATCTGTATTTATACCAGTTGATTTTAATCCTATCAATTCTATTCCAAAGGTTAGGGCGTTTGTTAATCTAGTTCTGTTGAGTTTAATCCTATCAATTCTATTCCAAAGGTTAGGGCGTTTGTTAATCTAGTTCTGTTGAGTTTAATCCTGTCTAGGTTAATCTCTGTGTTCCATTATAAGGGCTATTCCAAGGTCACTGCTCTACTGATAAGATACAAGGAAGTAACTGAAGGAGATTATCCTACCCAGTAAAGGCTATGTCCTCCCAGCCTCGCTGCTTGCCTTCCCTGGGACTGCCCTGTGTCAGTGGATCTCCAGGGGTATAGGCTTTGGTGCTTTCCCTGGTGGGCAGGCCCCTGGGGATGTGGGCCCAACAAGTCCCAAATTTATTGCCAACAGTCTTAGTCCAAGTTCTTCATAAGTAGCACATGGTATTTCTATAACACTAGGGGGATTTACTGATTTATTCTCTTCCTTAGTCCTGTTAATCCCTAACCTGGGGAAACAACCTTTCTCGGGGAGGTGGTCCTGTTTAAAACACATAACGCCAAGAGGGGGAGCAAACATATGCCATATACCCCAGGTCCCTTGAAACACAAGCTGTGCAGATGTTTCTTCCCTGCAGCGACTGTGTCAAGCAGCAAGGATGGACCAGCTTCTGGCAGTATTATATTGGCACAAGGATAGGCAATTAGATCACATATACATGTGGAATATTGGTATATAACACAGGTAGCAGTATAATCAATAAGGAAAGTATATATGTTTTTATAAATTATACTGGGACAGTTGGCTATCTATATGGGAAGAGAATTAGATATCTATTTCACAACACACATAAATTAAATTCCTAAAAAGAATTAAAGACCTAAAGGGAAAACAAAAACTTTAAAACTTGAGGATATCTTTAATCCCTGGGTTAAGAAAGTATTTCTAATATTAAAAGCACAAGCAAAAAATGCACATATTAACCATATTAAAATTTGCATTCAAAACGCCACAAAGTTAAAAATTAGTCATTTTGAGTAGGTATTTGCAATACATTATCTGACACTGAACTCAATAACTGTTACTGAAAAATGTGCCTGAATCTCTTTTTTTCTTTTCTGAATGAAGAGCATCATTTTGTACCCACTAACCTAAGCCAATAACTAATATATGGAATAAATTAAGGGTCAAGTCAATAAAAAAAAAATAAAAACAACGCCATAAAAAAAAGAGCAAATGATATAAAAAAAACAAATAATAGAAGAAGAAACCCTAATAGTTGATATATGAAAGACATTTAACTTCACCAGGGATAAAGTAAATGCAAATTAAAACAGTAATGAAAACACTACTTTATGCTTAGCAGATTGGCAAATTTTTACCAGTTTGGGAGTACCAAGCATTGGCAAGAATGTAGTGAAAGAGGAGCTGCCATATGATGGAAACAATTTAGTAACTAACAGTTGATAAAATGAAAGATGTACAGCCTTTCATGATTCCACTTTTAGGTAACATCCTAGAGAAACTCTCACACACGTGTGTATAAGAATGTTTACTGTTGCCTTGTTCTCATTGCAAAATTTTTTTACATTTGAAACTTCCTTCAGAGCTGGACTGAGTAAATGCATGACTTGGACTGCTCGGGCTGCTATAACAGAATAGCGTAGACTAGCTAGCTTACAAACAACAGACACTTATTCTTCACAGTTCTGGAAGTTGGAAGTCCAAGGTCAAGACATCGGCATGGTTGCCTGCCAGGGAGGGCGTTCTTCCTGGTTCATAGCCAGCACCTTCTCACTGTGTGCGCACATGATTGGAAGGGGCTAGGGGTCTCTGTGGGACATCTTTTACTAGACACTAATTCTACTGATGAGAGCTCCGCCCTTGGGCATTAGGATTTCAAAATATGAATTTAGAAGGGACATAAACATTCAGACCATAACAATGCATTATTGTATATTCACATATTTAATGTAATTACAGATATACTTAGGTTCTTTCTGTTCTTTATTTTGCTCTGTTCTTTATTTTGTAGTTGTCCCATGTTTTCTATTTCCTGTTTTACTCCTTTTTTTGTTGTTGCTGTTAATCCTCACCTGAGAATATTTTTCCATTGATTCTTAGAGAGAGTCGAAGGGAGGGGGAGAGACACATCGATGTAAGAGAGACACATTGATTGGTTGCCTCCCACAAGCCCCTGGGGCGGGGGAGCAACTGAGGTCTGTCCCCTTGACCGTAATCAAACCTGGGGCCCTTTAGTTCACAGTCTGACACTCTATTCACTGAGCCAAACTGGCTAGGGCTGGCTTTTATGAATTAAAATACTTTAAATTCCTTTATTTCCCCCTTCTATTTGCTCATTAGTTTTTTCCTCTTATACTCTATTTTAATGTTACCCTTGAATTACAATGTGTATCTTTGACTAAATAGATCTACTATAAATTAGTACTTTTACCGCTTCCCAATAATTACAAGGTCTATAGAATACTTTATCTTATTGAACCCCCTTGACCTTTGTACTATTGTTTTCCTTCTACATATATTTTAAACCTATATTATTATTATTGTTTTATAAAGTCAATAATCATTTGAATTTGGCCACATATTAACCTTTTCTTGCTCCTTATTATGTCCTGTATTTCTTTGCTGACATCTAAATTCATTGTACTTTTGCTTGAAGAACTTTGAATATTTATTTTAGTATGGGTCTTTTGGCAATAAGTTCCCAGAGTTTTTATTAGCCTGAATATATTTTTATTTTTCCTTCATATTTAAAGGATATTTTTTGCTGGGTGGGTAATATAAAATTGGAAGTTATTTTCTGTCTGCACTTTAATGATATTATTCAATTTCCTTTGGTTTCTTTTTTTCTGTTGACAAGTCAACTAATTATTTTTATTGTTTCTTCTTTAAAGGTAATGTGTTGTTCTTCTCTGGCTGTTTTTAAGATGTTCTCTTTGACTTTAGCTTTAAGCAGTTTTGCATGATGCTTTTAAGTGTAGTTTTCATGATATTATCCTGCTTGTGACTGGAGAGTTTTTAAATCTATAGTCTGAGACCTTTTGCCAGTTTTTAAAAATTCTCATCTAGCTTCTACACCATTCTTTTTTACCTCTTTTCTGAAATTTCAGTTATACAGGTGTTAACTCTTTTATCATGTTGTACATATCTCTTGTGCACTTTTTCAATTTTTCACTTTTTTCTTCATGTTCTAGTTGTGATTTTTCTATTGACCTATCTTTCAGTTTTTTAATTTTCTCTTCTTTTGCATCTAGTATGCCTTTAACTCTGTTTATTGAGTTTTTATTTTCAGCTATTGTATCTTACAGATTTGCCGGAAGCTGGTCCATCCTTGTTGCTTGACACAGTCACTGCAGGGAAGAAACATCTGCACAGCATATGTTTCAAGAGACCTGGCGTATATGGCATACTGTTCTTAATATGCTTGCTCCCCTTCTTAGCGCATGTGTTCTAACCAGGGTCACCTCTCTGAGAAAGGTTGTTTCCCCAGGTGGGGATTTTTCCCTGGAGTTAGGGATTAACAGGACCAAGGAAGGGAATAAATCAGTAAAACCCCTTAACTAAGTGCCAGGTGGGTAGTTAATCACCTTAAATACGAACAATCACGCTTAAGCTACATAATCTTTACTTAGGATAATCTCCTTCAGTTACTTCCTTGTAGCTTAATAGAACAATAGAGTAGTGACCTTAAAATGGAGATAAGAAATGCCCTAACCTTTGGAATAGAATAGATAGGATTAAAATCAAATGGTATAAATACAGATGTAACAGGAGGATAAAGGAGGAACCTGGCTGAAGAACCTGGCTGGAGAACCTGGCTGGAGAACATGGCTAGGCTGATCAACTGAACGCTGTCTCCATGTCCTTCCTTCTTCGCCGACTCCGTCCACACCTTTGGGAACCCCTGGACTTGCTGGGGCTGGACCCCAACACAGATTCATTTGTCTGATGAAGATCTCTATCTTATCATATAGCTTATTAAAATATCAATCAAAATTATTTTAAAGTGTATGTCTGATAGCTCCAATACCTGGATCACTTTTTGGTTTGCTGTTTACTTTCTGTTTTTGTTTTTCCTTCTTGGGGTTTGGTCATTTATTTCTATTTTTTGGCATGCTTAGTAATTTTTTAGAAAAATTGAATGTATGCTTTATATAATAAAAATTGTAAAGGCTCTGAATGATGTTATCCTATTCCAGATAAAAGTTAGTTTTTGTGTTTTGTTTTTTTTTTTTGAATGGTATATAAAGTCATCTTAATTCAATCAGGAAGGTGCTCGCTTCGGCAGCACATATACTAAAATTGGAACGATACAGAGAAGATTAGCATGGCCCCTGCGCAAGGATGACACGCAAATTCAATCAGGAAGGAGGATGAGTCAAGGTTGCATTTACGTCTTTATGAGAGCTAATCTGTTTCTATTTTGCTTTACTGCAAAGATATAGCCTTTTTCTTTTGGGAGAAGCTGAAATATTAATCAGATCTTTTCTTCCTTGGTGGATCTTGAACTTCAATTTTTATCTTTCCAACCCCAAAAGACAGCCAATAAGTGTGGCCTAGATTTACCCGCTTAGCTGTTGCTTCGTGCTTGCTTTCTTGGCTTCCAACCATTTGTGATTTAGGAATTATCAAATTACACAAGGGGAAAAATGACCAGGAATTTCTAGCTCACTTTTCTGTGATTCCCTTTTCTCCTAGATCCTGGTTCTTTTGTTTCCTGGCTATTGTCAATTACAGTTATAACCTTTCTATCCTTATCCTGGCTATCCTAAATTCCAATATTGATCTTTCTATCTCTGAGCCACTATTTTCTACTTGACCTCTTATGCCTGAGTGTTTTAGAAACTGGTAAATGCCTTGAATGAAAAGGGAATAGATGGTGTCATGTCACTCCAATGCATTTTCCTTCTTTCAAGGATTAGCCCTCAAGTTCTGGCACGTTTGGTTGCTCTTCAGTACCTCAGAAAATGACCTTAGTTTGTCTTGGTAGCTTGTTGAGATTTTTCAGTTATTCTTGGCTTTAGGCTTGGTCTTGTACAAACTACTCTAGCAGAAGTTCCCAATCTCCTCTTGAAAATTATTCTTTTCTGTTGCTGATGACATATCTGTTTTAAGATGACACTTTAATTCATTACAATAGCTATCTTCTAATTGATTCACTAATATTAGTATATATTAGCAGAGTAAAACATCAAAATGAGTAATACTGTTGGAATTTAGCATGGTTAGATAACTATAACTGATTCCTGTGATTAGATATTTAAATCACACTAGAATTATTTGTATTATTCTCTTTCTCTGACAAAAAGAATGATCTATGAAAAACATATTCCTAGATTTTATAATGTCATTAAAACCCAGCAATGAGGAACACTAAATTATAAAACTTTCCTCTATTGATTTCATTAACTTTTTTGGTCTGGGGATTATTAAAACTACCCTAATTTTCATTGCTCTACTGGCTAATAGGAGTTTCTTTACGGCCTGAACTTACTGAATTAAGAAAACCTTATCCTGGAGTCAGGTCAGACTTTACCTATACTAAACACTCTCCATCTACGAACTCTATAATCTCACCAGCGTGAATTGTATAAAAATAAAGAGACAATGTGAGTGGGAAAGAACATGGGCTAGGAGTTCTTCTAGTCTTGTTCTGCCATCGATTGTGTGATTTGGATCATACAGACTCCTCTAGGTCTCTGTTTCCTTATCTACACTAATAAAAGAGAAACATGCAAATTGGTGTCACTCTGCTACACCCACCAGCCAATCAGGATGAATATGCAAATTAACACAACAAAATGGCGGTTAATTTGCATATGCAGGCACAGAGCGACGACTGAAGACTGAAGATGACTGATGACTGAAAACTGAAGAGGCTTGTCTTCTCTACTGCTGCTGGAGCGGAGAAGCCAAGCCTTGCTGCTGTGGCTGGAGCAGAGAAGCCAAGCCTCAAGGCCTGGGTCCCGGGTGCCGAAGGAAAACCGGTGCCAGGGGAAGGAAGGCCTATTGTGCGAATCTTCGTTCAATGGGCCTCTAGTCTTACCTAATAATAGACAAACATGGTAATTGACCATACCTTCGCTATGCCTCCCATTGGCTAATCAGCAAGATATGCAAATTAACTGCCAACAAAGATGGTGGCTGGCAGCCACACAGCTGAAGCGAGCACGAGGCTTGCTTGCTCCAGTGATGGAGGAAGTCAGGGTTCCCCACCTGCCGCTGCCGGCTCTAAGCTACACTCAAAGCAACAAAGTTTCAATTATAGAAGCTAAACAAACCCCAGATACCTGCTTTCAGCTGGCCATGGCCACGGAGCTGAAGCGCAGGAGGCTTTCCCTCCCTACCGCCCTGGCCGGCTCTGAGCTCCACTCAGGCAACAAAGTCTCAATTATAGAAGGTAAATAAATCCCAGAAAAGAAAAAAGA
This sequence comes from Myotis daubentonii, assembly GCF_963259705.1. Taxonomy (NCBI): domain Eukaryota; kingdom Metazoa; phylum Chordata; class Mammalia; order Chiroptera; family Vespertilionidae; genus Myotis; species Myotis daubentonii. The sequence continues at coordinate 90,371,423 of NC_081840.1, forward strand.
AAAAAAGGAGAGGCTGGGAGCTTCTGATGCTGCGGAGGCTTGGCCAGCCTGAAAATGGCCCTCAGCCTTTCACCCAGACTGGCCAGGCACCCTAGTGGGGACCCCCCACCCTAAAGGTGGTGTGGCCAGCCTGAAAATGGCCCTCAGCCCCTCACCCAGACTGGCCAGGCACCCCAGTGGCACCCCAGTGGTGACCCCCACTCTGAAGGGCAAACCAGCCGGCCCCCACCCATGCACCAGGCCTCTATCCTATATAATAAAAGGGTAATATGCAAACTGACCCTAACAGCAGAAAGACTGGGAATGACTGGTCACTATGACACACACTGACCACCAGGGGGCAGACGCTCAATGCAGGAGCTGCCCCCTGGTGGTCAGTGCATTCCCACAGGGGGAGCTCTGCTCAGCCACAAGCCAGGCTGACAGCTGCCAGTACAACGGTGGTGGTGGGAGCCTCTCCCGCCTCCTCAGCAGCACTAAGGATGTTAGACTGCAGCTTAGGCCTGCTCTCCACTGGCAAATGGACATCCCCCGAGGGCTCCCGGGCTGCCAAAGGGATGTCTGATTGCCAGCTTAGGCCCAATCCCCTGGGGAGTGGGCCCAAACCAGCAGGTGGTCATCCCCCAAGGGGTCCCAGACTGTGAGAGGGCACAGGCCGGGCTGAGGGACCCCCACACCCCATGCACAAATTTTTGTGCACCGGGCCTCTAGTCTACACTAATAAAAGGGAAACATACAAAATTGATTGCCCCTCCACTATGTCCACCAACCAATCAGGGCGAGTATGCAAATTAACCCAACAAAGATGGCTGTGGCCACGGAGCTGGAGGCTTGGGTTGCCCCTGGCAATGAAGGAAGCCAAGCTTCCTGCCTTCCCTGGCCACCGCTCAAGGAGGGGCTGGGGGCTTGGTCTCTGGGGGGTGTGGCCAGCCTGAAAACGGCCCTCAGCCCCTCACCCAGACTGACCAGGCACCCCAGCGGGACCCCCCCCACCCTGAAGGGGCTGTGGCCAGCCTGAAAACGGCCCTCAGCCCCTCACCCAGGCTGGCCACACCCCAGTGGAGTAGGAGTCCCTGCTGCGGGGCTTGGCCAGCCTGCAAACAGACATCATCCCCTCACCCAGGCTGGCCATGCCCCCATGGGGGGGAGGGTCCCCGCTGGGGGGCATGGCCAGCCTGAAAACAGCCATCAGCCCCTCACCCAGGCTGGCCAGGCACCCCAGCAGGAACCCCCACCCTGAAGGGAGTGTGGCCAGCTTGAAAACAGCCCTCAGCCCTTCACCCAGGCTGGCCATGCACCCCCAGCAGGAACCCTTACCCAGTGGGGGTGTGGCCAGCCTGCAAACCACCAATGGCCCCTGGCCCAGGCTGCCTCACACCCCAAGGGAACCCCCACCCTGATCCGGGACATCCTTCAGGGCAAACCAGCCGGCCCCACCTGTGCACCAAGCCTCTATACTAATAAAAGGGTAATATGCTAATTAGACTGGGAAACCTTCCAGGAGACCTTCCAGATGTTCTTCTGGACAAAGCCATGGTGGCGGGGCCGAGGTAGAGGAGGTTAGAGGCCAAGAGGGGAGGGCAGTTGTGAGTGATCAGGCCAGGATGGGACGGCAGTTGTGGGTGATCAGGCTGGTGGGGGGGGGGCAGTTGGGAGCAAGCAGGCCATCAGTGGGGGTCAGTTGGGGGTGATCAGGACTGTGGGGGGCAGTTTGGAGTGAGCAGGCCAGCAGGGGGTCAGTTAGGGGCAAGCAGGCCAGTGGGGAGGGGAGGTGGAGGTGAGCAGGCTGGCGGCAGGGGCAGTTGAGGGTGAGCAGGCCAGCAGGCAGAGTGGTTAGGGGCAATAAGGCAGGCAGGCAGGTGAGCAGTTAGGAGCCAGCAGTCCCGGATTGTGAGAGGGATGTCTGACTGCTGGTTTAGGCCTGATCCCTGTAAACTGGCAGTAGGACAGCCTTCCAGGGGTCCCAGATTGGAGAGGGTGCAGGCTGGGCTGAGGGACACTTCCCCCCATGCATGAATTTCGTGCACTGGGCCACTGGTCCTATAAAATAAAAGCCTAATATGCAAATCAACTGAATGGCGAAATGACTGGTCACTATGATGTGCACTGTCCACCAGTGGGCAGAGCTCAACGCAGGAGCTGCCCCCAGCCAGCAGGCCCCAGGCCAGCCAAGGCGGGTGCCAGTGGGGGCCCAAAATTGCCCCACCGGTCACCCTGCAGAGGGAGGTGACCAGTGGCAGCGGTGGGGGACAGGGCTGATGAGCAGGCGCCGCCAGGCCGGCCAAGGTGGGTGTCAGTGGGGGCCCCTGATCACCCTGCCGGTTGCCCCACAGATTGGCCCTGATTGCTGGCCAGGCCTAGGGACCCTACCTGTGCACAAATTTCATGCACCGGGCCTCTAATCTATAAAATAAAGCAATGTAATTGATTCTCTGCTTGCTGAGACATGGGGTTTATGCTGTCTTCTTCTTACCTGGCTTTAATCTGGTAGATACTTGTAACTACTCCAACCAATAGGGTATGGTAGAAATGATGCTGTTTTACTTCTGAGGCTAGATCATAAAACAGACATAGCTTCTATTTGGCTTTTTCTCTTTTGGGACTCTGGCTCTTGGAACTCAATAACCCTGCTATACTGAAGCCCAATTAGTTTGTGCAGAGAGACCAGATGGAGAGAGAGCCAAATGGAGAGAGACCCCTATGGAGAGATCTATTTTTCCTTTTTCAGCTTCTCCCTGTATCCTGCCTGCAGAGGTAACTGGTTTCTCCAGTTCCTGGGTCCTTCTATAGAACTGACTTACTTCTCATTGGCTCTCCTTACTGTATATAGGTGCTTAGTTTTTAACTTTCTCTGGTATGTTAGGTTAATGACCATCTATGCTTCTGTTTTCCAGATTTCAAAATTTTGTCTTTATCACTCATTTGCAGCTATCTACTTTCCTGTATTCTTTATCCTTGGGGATTTATGTCTTTATTTCTCTTATTTTGTTTAATAAGGCTCAGAATGAAACAGATAAATGCTTATATTTTTATAAGCTCCATGTTTAACTGGAAGTATCCTGTTTTTCTTTGTAGATTTTATATTACAACTCCATTTTCCTTTTGGTTTTGAGTAATATTTGAGAGTTCTGACTATGACAACTACTAAAACTTCCCAGGATCAGATATCTGCTATGATGTTTCTAGTGAAAGATACTATTAGATGTCTTGTTTTAGTAGCCTTTGGAGGAAAGAGTGGGAAGGAAACCCCTCACACATATAAAATCAGTTGTTTTGTTTTTATTTTTAAATAATTAATAGACTGGTTTTTTGAGTAGTTTTATTTTTACAGAAAAAATTGAGTGGAATTATCAGTTGATTTTTTTTTTTTTTTACAAAGCTACAAAGGTAATTCATTGGAGAAAAAAATATCCTTTTCAACAAATAGTGCTGGAACAACTGGGTACTTGCATACTCAAAGTTAAGCTTTCATCCATACTTTATACCATATACAAATATGAACTCAAAATATCTCATAGCCGTAAATCTATATATATATAAAGAGCCAGTGTCTGTAACATCCAAAACAACTGAAGGCTTTACCGACCGGAAGTCAGTCCTGCAGTCAGGGCTGGGTTGTTGTGGCAACATAGCACTGACTGCCGCCGCTGTAGGCTCTGTAACCCAGCCCTAACTGCGAGGGGAGTTCAGATCAGGCCCAGAGAGAGGCCGGGAGAGAGAAGCAGGGTTTGATCTGTAGCCTCTGTGGCAGCTGTTGATCAGCACTTGCCTCTCTTTCTCTCAGGCCTTCACCAGGGCTGCTGATTAGCCCCACCTCTCTGATCAGGCCCATTGATAGGCCCGGAGACACTGACTGGCATAGACACCAACTAATCAGAACCAAATCTGGGTGAACTGCAAAGGCAGAACCTAAGGTGGGGGCTGAGGAGGGGTTTTAAGGGCAACAGCTGTTTGGTGTAAGGTGTAAGAAAGCAGTTCAATTTTTTAATGACCGGTTTGGCAGTATAGTGCATATGGCTGGCTATCAGTCCAGATATAGGGATTATGTGTTTTTGCCTGCCAAGAGCATCTCCTCCTGATGAAAAAGGCTCCCCACCCCCATTTAAGCAATCCCACCCTATATAATTTATCTATACTACTAAAAGGGTAATATGCTAATTAGACTGGGTCAACCGGCCATCTTCCAGACATCCAACTTCTTTCCTGAAAAAGCCATGGTGATGGGGGCTGAGGCAGAGGCCATTAGGGGTGAGATCAGGCCATCAGGGGAAGGCAAGGGAGAGCAGTTGGAGTGAGATCAGGCTGGCAGGGGAGGGCAGTTAGGGGCGATAAGGCAGGCAGAGGCAGTTGGGGGTGAGATCAGGCTGTCAGGAGAGAGCAGTTAGGGGTGAGAGGTTAGGGTGATCAGGCAGGCAGGCAGAGGCAGTTAGGGGTGATCAGGCAGGCAGGCAGGTGAGCAGTTAGTAGCCAGCAGTTCCAGATTGCGAGAGGGATGTCCGACCGCTGGCAGTCAGATATCCCCCAAGGGGTCCCTGATTAGAGAGGGTGCAGGCTGGGCTGAGGGAACACCCGCCCCTCCCCATGCATGAATTTCATGCACCGGGCCACTAGTATAAAATATAACGTGTAAAATGTATAGGAGAAAACAGGTGAAAGCCTTTCTGACCTTGGGTTAGATAGATGGCTTAGGTACAAAAATAAAACTTGCTAAGTTAGTCTTCATCAAAATTAAGAAGTTCTCTTCAAAAGACACTGTGAAGAGAATGAAAGAACTGGGAGAATATATTTACAAACCACATATTTGATAAAAGACTACTATCCAGAATATACAAAGAACTCTGAAAACACAGCAATGAAAACAAAAAAACTCAGTTTTAAAAAATGGATAAAATTGTTGAATAGACACTTCAGCTAAGAGGATATATGATGACAAATAAGCACATGAAAAAATTCTAAACATCATTAGTTATTAGGGAAATGTAAATAAAAACCACAATGGAACACTCCTTTATACTACTAGTAATTAGAATGTCTAACAATAAAAGGGTTGACTATACCAAGTGTTGATGAGGATATGGAGCAACCAGAACTCTGATACATGGCTGGTGGGAATGTAAAATGACATGCACACTTTGGAAAACAGTTAAATATGCACCTACCCTAGAATATAGTCATCCCCCTCCTAGGTATTTACCCAAGAAAAAAATGAAAGTGTATATCCATACAAAGACCTGTACACTAATGTTCATAACAGTTTTATTTGTATTAATCATAAGAATTGGCAAACAATTCAAATGTACATCAACAAGTGAACGGATGAAGTGTAAATTAAAACAATGAAATAATATGTAGTAACAAACAGAAATTAACTATTGTTACATGAACAACATAAATAAACTTAAAAATTACTATGAGTTAAAGCAGCCCAACTCAAAAAGAGCCCGTGCTGAATGAGTCCATTCCCATAGAGTCCTAGAGTATGGAAACCGATCTGTAGAGACAGCAAGTAGCTTAGTGGTTGCCTGAGTCCAAGGTGTGGCAGAAGTAAGGAGGGATTATAACGGGCAGGAGGAAGCATTTGAAATGATGGCTATGGTTGCGGGTGATGGTTTATTGTGTATATATATGTTAAAACTTACCAAATTGTACACTTTAAATACGTGCAGTTCATTTAATGTCAATTCTGCCTCAACAAAACTATCAAAATAGGGTGACCTCGATATTTTTGTCTTGAATGTCTTTTAGTGGTGTTAAGGGGGAAAAAACCAACAAACCCAAAGGTAAATGAGAAATTCTATCTCTGAAGAGTTAAAAGTCATCATTTGAAAATGCTCCACTAACGTGAAGTGTTTCTTGCCTCTTCTCATTTGGAAATATAAAATGATGACTAAAAACTACTCAACATGCATGCCAAATTGAAGTTGATTAACCTCTGACCTTTACACATCATTTAATGAGGCAGTATGCACGCTGGCATGAAAAAGCTCTGTCAAAATGCTGAGTTTGAGATGATTCCTTTTTCTGGAGCTCTTTGTTTTGCTCCCAGCCCACATAATTTGACCCTTGTCATGCTCGTACAAGGCTGGGGGCTTTTTGTGAATCCCAATCAGTCACAGTTGTTGGCAGAGCAGCCTGGTGGAGAATGACAGTATGGCTTTTCATGTATAAAAAGATGTATGTGATCAACAGAAAATAAAATTTCCTTTTGTCTCTGGTGAGTCCAATTTAGCAATCATTATGGTATTTGAAGAAAATGTCAGTGTAGTGATTTTGTTTAGATTATCTTGTATCTTGATGAGCTAAGAAAAGAGAGCGGATGCCAGAGAGGTGTGTGATAGCAACTGACTGAATTTTCTGTGCTGTACACAAAGGCTGGAAACAAATTGCCCGCAGATTGAAATAATTTCCACGGGGTCACAAATGTCAACAACATCTTTCAGAATTGGTTTTCTTTCATGATGTTGTCCAGCTATGAAAACGAGCCCTGCATTAAACATATTTAGAGCCTTTAGAGGACAACTTGAAGCTCTTGGTGATGTGTCATCCTTTTATATTATTTATTCATACCACTATTATCATTGTGATTGTCAGCGTCATTATTAAACATTTATTGATTGTCATGTGCAGGGATTAAAAAAACCCACGGAAACTATACATTTAAGGGAATGTGAAATTTAAATACTCTATATAGTTTCATTTAAACATGTGACAGGTCTGCATATGATAAAAATATCCATAATTCTCCCATAAGCAATGGAAACTTTTAAAAAATGAGCTTTCAAAAGCAATATAGTACCAGTATTAGAGAGAGGCTAAAGCAAATCCTTCTAGTTGCCTAAGGGACTATTAAAGCTCTTTAAATGGAGAATATTAATTTGGGCCTTAATTTCATAGAAACTGCTTGCTATCTGAGAGAGGCCACGATGTAAGATGATATTCTTATTTGTTCACATGATTAAGAATAAAATATGTAAACTCTTAGAGGGAAAGGAGACCCTATCATCTATCTCACATCTTATCAGGTATGCATTCATTTTTTTCATGCATTAATTCAGTAATACTTACTAAGCAGCTACTATCTAGGAATACATGAAGATACACATAGGTGAAAAGCAATTACTTTGGTGAGAATATGACAGCACAGAGGTATGATCTACGTATAATGAGAGGCACAGAAAAGGCTCCTAAGTTCATGTTTTGGGTGGTGGTCGTGGTGCTCAGAAAAAGCTTTTTGGAGGAAGTGATGCTTCAGTGAAGATCTGAAAGATGAATAAGAATTATCAAGGCAAAGGGAGAAAGGAGGTAGAAGAAGGTCAAGGGCAGAGGCCAGCACATGTGAAAGCTCAGAGGGGAGAGAGCAATCATGGCACTTTTGGAGAAATAAATGTAGTTCAGTCTGGGTGGGGTACAGAATGAATGGAGCAGTGGTGAGGCATATAACTGGGAAGGTAAGCAAAGGCCAGAGTAAGGCCTAACATATAAGTTCAATTACCTAGCACACAGAGTAGTGTAAGCATGAGATTTACTTGCTTAGACTGTCACTTTAGAAAGGGCTTAATATTGTCTGATGAGAAGAACAGTAATTAGATTTGAAAGCAGATTATTATAAAATATTATAATGGAAATTTGTTAAATATATTAGTGTTAATAAATATATTGTGATTTATTTAATCCTTTTGAGGTATATGTAATTTGGGTAGTTTTAATTGTATCTTATTGTCATATTCCTTTAAGTCTCATATCCATGTATGAATATATAATTTAGAATTTAAAACCATAGGTACTAAGCTACTTTGCCTGGAGGTGGGGAGATAGAAGCCTCTTCTATTTCACTAAGCTAAGAAAAAAAAAATCTTTATGCACCAAACACATTCATAGTGTTCTCAAAGACACAGGTTCCATGAAAACCATCTAAAATGGAAATAGAAGAGAGAAGAATCCTGTAATACTTACTCATCATGTGAGTTGGGTTTGTATTTTGTGACTTAATTAGGAGAACTCAATGCATTTGAGAACTGGAAATTAGGGCCAGAAGTTTGTATTTTGAGGTCAAGTTTTTCTGCATTGCTATGTGTGAACCATTGTATGAAGTAGTTAATTCATGGGTTCAGCTAACGTTAATGAGTGCAGACCGTATGCCAAGCATGGTGCCAGAAGTCCGAAAGGACAAGACAAATGCAACCCTTGCCCTCCGGGAGCATATGGTCAGTTTGTGAGGAAGAGACACATGGACTACTTAGTAAGTGGGAGGCAAGGACGGTAGAATGTCAGTGCACAACTGAGGCAGTAATGTGCTCGAGTGCAAGATAGAGGAGGGTGGTTTGGATAACTCTCCAGTCTCTGAGGAATCCATGGAAATTCTCCAATATATTTTTATGTTCAGGGAACTTTTAGCTCATATTCAATTATCAGCACTTTAATTTTTACAGATCAATTTTGGTTTTTCAGTATATATAGGGTGTCCCCAAAAATGCACACACACTTAATCAGCTGATAGCTCAATTGGTGTTTCTTTCTTTTCATATTTAACCAATTGGAATTAATAATTATTTAAAGTGCGTATACATTTTTTTGGAACACCCTGCAGGCTAGGAATTTTGCTGCAGAACCTCGCTGTTGGGGTGATAGAAGGACTCACTCAAAAGTCACTGATCACTGCAGGATCAAGGAAAAGTTTGGAAGGTGGAATTTAAATGAACTTTTTTTTTTTTTTTTTTTTTTTTTAGAGAAGACATGAGCCTGGACTTGGCTTGGGCACTCCATGATTCTTGGTGGTGGTCAAGCCCCAGATTATGTTAAAAAGAACAGTTTTTGCTCCTTAATGAAGAGTGCTTTTCAAATGTTGTTATAATTTTCACTTTACAAAACTCTTGTATGTTAAAGTCCATACGTTTGTTTAATTGATGGGCAAACTGGGTCCATGGAGATTAAACCAAACAACAGGCTTGATATGCTTTTCACCTCTTATTTGCTTATGCTAAGTCACACGATTGTTTTGATTGCAGAGTAGACCCTTTAATTAAATGAATGGATATGAAGCTGGGCTTATACGGGGTTTACTATAGTAAGACATGGTTCGGCCTGCATCTTAAAAGGACTTTATGCATCTTTGATGGGAATAGAATAATCATAGTTGGTAAAATGTCATAGAGGTGATACGTTTTAATTTCTTTGAGTTTATTTGGTAATGAGATTTGTTTGAGGGTGGACCTAGATCTGAGAAAGCAAAAATATAGCCCTACAGTGGTTTTAATGAATGTTTTAATTATGCTTTTAAAAAAATTACTGGAAATAAAAGTCTTCTGTTCTAACATTCTAGCACATTCCCAAGAAGCTTGCTTTCTTGGGGCTCTCTGATTTAAGAAGTCATATAGTATGTGTGTTAAGTTATTTGATACACTCCAAGGGGAAATATATATATATATTTTGTGATATATATATAAAATATATTACAAAATTTGGCTTCTATAAGCTGCATGTCTGAACAACTCATCTTTTTCACAGAGAGAAAACTATTTCATATGATTGTGGACCTAACAATTCAAATCCATGTGCCCAGTTGTTGGTGCATGACTCATGGAAATAGGTTTGTTTGTTTGTTTATTTATTTATTTATGTACTAGAGGCCCAGTGCACGAAATTCATGCACTTGGGGTGGGAGGTCCCTCAGTCAGGCCTGCCCTCTCTCGCAGTCCGGGAGCCATCAGTTGGACATCCTTAGTGCTTCCGTGGAGGCGGGAGAGGCTCCTGCCACCGCTGCTGCACTCGCCAGCCATGAGTCCGGCTTCTGGCTAGGTGGCACTTTCCCTGTGGGAGCGCACTTACCATCAGGGGGAAGTTTCTGTGTTAAGCGTCTGCCCCCTGGTGGTCAGTGCGTGTCATAGGGACCAGTTGTTCTGCTGTTTGGTAGATTTGAACATTAGCCTTTTATTATATAGGACTAGGGGCCCGGTGCACAAAATTCGTGCACTGGGTGTGTGGGGGGGGTGTCCCTCAGCCCAGCCTGCCCCCTCTCACATACTGGGAGCCCTCAGGCATTGACCCCCATCACCCTCCAATTGCAGGATCGGCCCCTTGCCCAGGCCTGACACCTCTGCCAGAGGTGTCAGGCCTGGGCAGGGGACCCTCATTTCCCCCCATCACTGGTTCTGCCCCCAGCCCAGACCTGATGCCTCTGGCCCAGGCGTCAGGCCTGGGCAGGGGACCCCCAGACCCCTCCGATTGCTGGCTCTGCCCCCGGCCCAGGCCTGATGCCTCTGGCCAGGATTCAGGCCTGGGCAGGGGACCCCCCAATTCCCCCCATCACTGGCTCTGTCCTTGCCCAGGCCTGATGCCTCAGCCAGAGGGGTCGACCCCCATCACCCTCCGATCGCCTGATCGGCCCCTTGCCCAGGCCTGACGCCTCTGCCAGAGGTATCAGTCTTGGACATGGGACCCCCATCTCCCCCCATCACTGGCTCTGACCCCCGCCCAGGCCTGATGCCTCTGGCCCAGGAATCATGCCTGGGCAGGGGACCCCCATCTCCCTCTGATCGCTTGCTCCACCCCCCCGCCCAAGCCTGATGCCTCTGACCCATGCTTCAGGCCTGGGCAAGGGGACCATCATATCCCCCCAACCCCCGGCTCCGCCCCCCACCCAGGCCTGATGCCTCGGCCAGAGGAGTTGAACCTCGTGGGTTGAGGGCGTGAGTGCGGTCGGACGCCGCAGCCGCCCCGCCGGCCTGCATCCAGGTCTGCCGGTGGGATCGGGTCTCGGGCGACCGCCGGCACTCACACCCCCAACCCGCTCTCAGATGGCGCTGTACCATCCTGCCTGCAATATGCAAATTAGCCGCCATCTTTGTTGGCGGTTAACTGCCATCTTAGTTGGCAGTTAATTTGCATATCTCGCTGATTAGCCAATGACAAGGGTATCGGTCGTACGCCAATTACCATTTTTCTCTTTTATTAGTGTAGATTTATTGTTAATCCTCACCTGAGGATATTTTTCCATTGCTTTTTTAGAGAGAGTGGAAGAAAGAGGGAAAAACAGAGAGAAGCCTGGGCTGGGGAGGAGTCTGCAACCGAGGTACGTGCCCTTGACCTGAATCAAACCTGGAACCCTTTTGTTTGCAGGCTGACACTCTAGCCACTGAGCCAAACTGGCTAGGGTGAAATGGATTTTTTTTTAGACTGTACTATGGGTATACACAAAGAGGCCAGTCTTAAATGATTTTGAGACTTAATTAGTGAAACATTAATGGGAAATCCCCTTGAGGTAGGTTCTCTATTATGCTGCTGTGCCTGATGGGCTACTTTATAGAGAAACCAGTGTATAAGATGGCTTTGGGAATTAGCAGAAACCTGTACCATTTACATAAAGATATAGGCATAGTGTACTAATGGATCTTGTTTGATTTAAAATATTGTTGCCTTTGTTCACTATTTTGCAAAACCTAAAAAAATGACTAGTGGACAGAGCCTAGGGCAGTGATGGCGAACCTTTTGAGCTCTGCGTGTCAGCATTTTGAAAAACCCTAACTTAACTCTGGTGCCGCGTCACATATAGAAATTTTTTGATATTTGCAACCATAGTAAAACAAAGACTTATATTTTTGATATTTATTTTATATATTTAAATGCCATTTAACAAAGAAAAATCAACCAAAAAAATGAGTTTGTGTGTCACCTCTGACACGTGTGTCATAGGTTCGCCATCACTGGCCTAGGGTGTCTCAAACATAAGGAAAAGCCACCCCCATCTGAGTAATTTCAGAGTATTTAATAATTTTTTGTGACTTTTATATGTCAAAGTTCTTGTGTAATCTGAGAAATCATGACTGTAGAAACAGCAGCACAATTAGTTGTTTATTTTATTCCAGTGCTGGGCAGTGGAGCTGCGGAAAACAGTTTTGCAGTTCTGTCTTCGTTGTTGGGAAAAGCTGAATTTCACACTACCACTTATTAGCTATGAGATCCTGGACAAGTTTTCTCTTTCTTTTTCCTTTCTTTCCCTTCCTTCCTTCTGTTAGCACAGCAAAAGAGAAGGGAGCTAGACTGGCTGAGCCTGATGAAAACTGGAAGATACCGCTTCAGGCACCCTCAGGGGAAAGCCACTTCTTCCAAAGGGGCCTTAATCCTGGGAAGATCAGCTCTCCAATCTAGCCCCGGGGCAACCAGTCATCAGCTGGAATTACCAAGGGGGGTGGGGAGGTATGGGGGTAGGCACGTGCCCGGTAGAAGCCAACTTGGTGCAGGAGAAGGTCCTTCTGCTTTGAGGCATGTGCAGTAGGAGCCAAGATGGTGACCATAAAGGGGAGGTGTCTGGCCTGGGAAAAGAATCGGGTTGGATGGGGGTATGAAACCCCAGAATATCTAGGAAAGGGATTGATAGGGGGAGGGGCCAGCACAAGGATTAAGAAAAAGATTGGTTAGTTTGAAAGAAAACCTGCCTTCTCCCAAGCCTGAAGTAATATAATCAAAACTTAACAAAAGCCCATCTCCGCAGCCCATGTGTGCATTGGTGTGCTGGTGTGCACAAGCTCTCTCCCAGTAGCAGCTGGCGGGCCTGGCAGTGACTCTGATCCAGCAGAGCTCCAAGCATGGGCCTGGGTGTGGCAGCACAGTGCTGGCAGGAGCACAGCCAAGAACAGAGACTGTGCTGGACCCCCAGAGCCCAGGGTGGTGTCGTTATAGTTCTGGATCCTGACCCTCCCGGTGGGGATTTATGCTCATCAGGCCCAAGACTTAGTCCACAGTGAGATGAAGTTAAGCCAACTAGGCATGGATAAGATACCAGGCAATTGGGGACAGTCTTCTGTGTTTGCTCCAACTCCAATAAATCTTATGACATCACATCCTCCTATGCCACTTCATCCTCCTAGGCATGGGTCCCCAAAATGCTTCTCTTGTGAATGTGAAAGAGCCCTATTTCCACCAGCAGCCCTTCCTTCCTTCCTTCCCTCCCTCCCTTCCTCTCTCCCTTTTCCTTCCTTCCCTTCCCTTCCCTTCCCTTCCCTTCCCTTCCCTTCCCTTCCCTTCCCTTCCCTTCCCTTCCCTTCCCTTCCCTTCCTTTCCCTTTCCTAACTTCTGTTTCCACATCTGTAACATGTGGATTACAAGAAAACCTATCTGAGAGGGTAGTTTTGAGAATGAAATGGGACATTTAGGTAAAGAATAGGCCCTGACACCTAGGCAGTGCTCAACAAGTATGATCTTGCTTCTGTCGGCCTGTTAGGTGTCTATGGGACCCAAGGAAAAAGGACCTTCTTTGTAAATTTGCTTGTGGTGTTCTTTTCATAGGAATTTGCCTGCCTGAAGATAAAAGCTGTGGCAGATATTAGCTCATGTTCTAAGAGTAAGGGTGACCCTAGGAGAAGCAGAGTTTGATGGAGAATGCCTTGGCCAGGGGTTCGAAAACTTGGCACTTTGGTCCAGAGTTTGAAACTCACTGTGTGACTTTAGATTCTACAGACTTCATTTCTCTCCTCTCTAGTACATAGGAACTTAGAAATATTTATTGTCTGAATGAAGGAAATAATCTGTAAAATGAAGTGATTGGATGAAATGATCCAATCCAAATCCTCTTTTGGGGCTCCCATTCTAATGGAAAAAGTTCCGCAGTGATTGGACATTTGCTCTAACCACCACATAGGGCTTTCTGTGGGGTACTTCCAATTGATTTGATTGACACCAGCTTTGGGTGGTGGTGTGCTTGTGAGAATGATACTGGTTTAAGAAAGTAGCTGCAGAGGAATAAAGAAATGGTTTTATCAGAAGCTAATAAAAGAACTAGGATACTCCCATAGACAATCAGCCCTCTAATCTCCATTGCCTCTGAGCATGTGCCATTATATTTTCCTGTTATTCTTTTTAGCTACTAAAGAGAATAGGACTATATCCGACCAAGCTCTATCTTATATGTTTATTTGAATTCTTTCTTCTTTTTTTTTTTTCAAGATTGCCCTTGGTATTTTAACTCAATTTCATGAAAGATTTTCATTGAGGGCAAGCACAGGGCAAGGGGACAGTAATATGATATAAACTCATCATGAACTTTTATGCATGGTTCTGAGCTCTTAATGTTTTAAGGGATAATCAGACTGCTTCTTTCTACTCTTTTGGGGTTGGATATAAGAGCAGTTCATGAGAAGTCGCCCTTACGACCATGTGCCTAAGTGTACTTTGAGATGTAGTTCTTCCACATTCATCATACTAGGGCAGGGGTGAGCAAACTTTTTGACTCGAGGGCCACAATGGGTTCTTAAACTGGACCGGAGGGCCGGAACAAAAGCATGGATGGAGTGTTTGTGCGAACTAATATAAATTCAAAGTAAACACCATTACATAAAAGGGTACGGTCTTTTTTTTTTTTTTTTTTAGTTTTATTCATTTCAAACGGGCCGGATCCGGCCCGCAGGCCGTAGTTTGCCCACGGCTGTACTAGGGTGTGGGAAGTTGCCAGGCTCATTCATAGTACCTGAGCTGCCTTGTTCTTCCAGTCTGGGTGAGGATCAACCAGAATGATTTACTTAAGAAGTAGGGCGGAGAACCAAAACGGCGGCATAGGTGAATACCTGTACTTGCTGCCTTCCACAACCACATCAAAATTACAACTAAAATACATAACAACTATCATCCAGAACCAAGGGGAAGCTGGCTGAGTGGAACCACTACAACTAGAGAGATAAAGAAGAAAGCGCATTGAGACTGGTAGGAGGTATGGAGGCACAGAATGGGCTGGCACCCAGGTGTGCTGCTTTTTAATTGGGAGGGAGATACAAGCTCCTGCTTGCTCTGAGCTCCAGTGCAGGGTGAGGCTCTGGGGGACCCAGTCACATATGGGGAGAAACTGGACTGTCTGGCATCAGGGCAGGAACACTGGGGCGGCTTTCTTTCAGATGGAGGTGCTTGCAAGGGTCATTGTTCCTGTGCTGGAACCTCCCTGGTCCAGGGCTGACTGGCAGCCATTGCTGTTTGCTCCACCCTGGAGATTCCCTGAGACCCTGCCCTACCCAATTTTCAACCCCACCCAAGCTGTGTGCAGCAGCTTTTGCATATGAATGGCCTGTCCTTTCTCAGCCTAAAACCTGTCAAACAAGCTGCAGCTGGGTCAGGGAGCCCCAAAGCTATCAAAAGAAGGCCCAAGCCTGGCACCAGCACCAACCTGCCTTGCTTCACAGCTGGGCCTCGTCTGGGCACTTCCAAACCCGATACAAAGAGGAGGAATCTGCAGATATCTCTGTAGCTCCTGCTGGGTGGCTGCTGGAAGTGACTGACTTTGCACCTTCTCGGAGATCCAAGAGCCAGTGTGCCCAGTGGTCAGTGTGATACCATACCAGATTACAACTCTTCACATCAATTAGTGACACACTTAAGGGCCAGATTCAGTGGGCACCAAAGCCCCACTGAAGCAAGTCCTGCCCCATAAGGGTGTCTCTTGCACAGCAGCTCTTTTATTGTAGACACAGCTGGTGCTCACAGCCAATTGGCCTGGAGGTCAATTCCTCCCAGTGATAGCAACAGCAATCAAGGCTCACTACAAGACTGTGCACACAGCTCACAAAGGGGTGCACCAAGATTGTCCACCTCAGGTGATTGGGGAAGCTGAGCCACTGGGCCTATAGGACACCTACTACACAAGGCCACTCTATTAACTCAAGGAGACTTAGCAGCTACCCAATACATTGAAACAAACACAGGAAAGCAGCCAAAATGTGGAGACAACAAAACATGTCACAAAGGAAAGAAATGGAAGAAAGCAAACTACTAGATAGAGAGTTCAAAACCACAGTTATAAGGTTACTCAAGAATCTTATAGAAACCTCTGAGGAACTTAGTGAGACCTTCAAGAATCTTAGTGAAAATGCAAAAAAAAAAAAAAAAAAAATGGAAAAAGACTAGTCAGAAATTAAGCATACACTGACTGAAATAAAGAATAATATACAAAGATTCAACAGTAGACTAGAGGATCCCAAGAATCAAGTCAAAGATTTGAAATATGAAGAGCAAAAAACACCCAACCGGAAGAGCAAAAAGAAAAAAGAATACAAAAATATGAAGATAGTGTAAGGAGCCTCTGGGACAACTTCAAATATACTAACATTCGAATTATGGGGGTGCAAGAAGAAGAGAGAGAGCAAGATATTGAAACCCTATTTGAAGAAATAATGACAGAAAACTTCCCCTACCTGGTGAAAGAAATAGACTTACAAGTCCAGGAAGCGCAGAGAACCCCAACCAAGAGGAATCCAAAGAGGACCACACCAAGAGACATCATAATTAAAATGCCAAGGGCAAAAGACAAAGAGAGAATCTTAAAAGCAGCAAGAGAAAAACAGTTAGTTACCTACAAGGGAGTACCCATATGACTGTCAGCAGATTTCTCAACAGAAACTATTCAGGCCAGAAGGGAGTGGCAAGAAATATTCAAAGTGATGAATAGCAAGATTACTCTACCCAGCAAAGCTATCATTTAAATTGAAGGTCACATAAAGAGCTTCACAGGCAAGAAAAAGCTAAAGGAGTTCATCACCACCAAACCAGTATTATATGAAATGCTGAAGGGTATTCTTTAAGAAGAGGAAGAAGATAAAAAATTATGAACAACAAAGTGACAACAAATACATATCTATCAACAAGTGAATCTAAAAATCAGATGAATAAAAAACCTGATGAATAGAACAGACTGGTGAGTTTAATAGAATCAGGGGCATGGAAATGGAGCAGACTGACAATTCTCGGGGGAAGAGGGTGTGTGGGGGGTGCAGGAAGAGATTGGATGAAGATCTTATATGCATGTATGCAGTACCTATGGACACGGACAATGGGGTGGCGAGGGCCTAGGGTGGGGTGGGAACTGGGTGGAGGGGAGCTATGGGGGGAAAAAGAGGAACATCTGTAATAATCTGAACAATAAAGTTTTAGGGAAAAAAAAGAAGTAGGGCGAGGGGAATAAAGAAACCAGAATAAACATTGGAATGGGTCTGATGTGGTTAGAATTTTAAGGAAATAACATTGTAGAACTCTCTCCCTATATACTATATATACCATATTAACATAACATATATGTATATGTCTATTACCATAACATTTAAAGAAAGACTTACTATCAATCAGGGGCTGTATAAACTCTTTGAATGCATCACCTCACTTACTAGTAATCTTCAAAATACCCTATGAGGTAAGTGCTATATTTATCCTCATCTTAAAATGAAGAAACTGAGACACAGAGAAATTAATTTGTCCAAGGTCACGCAGCAAGTGGCAGAACTTGAATTTAAACTCAGAAGGACTTGTTCCAGAGCTTTAGTATAGATACAACTTGTCATAGCCTGGTTGCCCTTTGCTCAGGCAACATGGGACGAAGTCTTGCAGGGGTCCTGCATCTGGAACAGTGCTCTGAATTACCAGGAATGTCAGGACCTCCATCAGAGCCAAAATAGACCCAGCGAAGGTAAGGCACTCCTATAGCTATTTTGGAACCTCGAGTGTCCTAGATTGTCATTCTGTATTTCTGTTAGAGACATACTTACCCTCCTAGTGTCATACTACAGTGACTCAAGCCAGCACCCTCACAATTCTACTTCTCAACCAACTGCTTTTAGCTCCAATTGAAATGAGACCTCACCATCCTATGCTTTTAACTCCAGTGTAGGTGGAATGTTCACCTACATTCTAATAAATTGTCTTGACTTCATAGAGGGCACCACACTCAAATATCTGCTTTCTGTTCTCAGTCTCAACTTAGAAAATACCATAATTAAGAAAAATAATGCCTAGGTCCCCACCCTTGTTTGCATACAGGTATAGTGCTTGCCAGTGGAATGTGAGCAGATGGGGGCCACGTCTGAGTCTGTGTCTTAAGAAACTGGGCATGTGCTTTTCCACAAGTCCTCTTTCCCTTCCTGAGAGCTGGAATACAGAGGTGATTGTGACCTGCCCTCCACCAAATAGACATGGGAGCTTGTTAGAAATTCAAAAACTCAGGCCCCATCCCAGTTCCCTGAACCAGAAGTTTCATTTTTAGCAAGATCTCCAGCTGATTCACATACACATTAAAATCTGATGTACCAACAACAGAAAGACCCTGATTCTCTAAGTGATCACACGAAGCATGGCTTTCCTGGTATGTGAGAGAGGAATAAGCCACCATAATTTGAGGCCTCTTTATGAATGGCTTAGCCTTTATCCTAAGGAATGCAGTACTGTTATCTTGATTTTAAGGACAAGAAAACAGATTGAGAAAGCATATCATCAGGGCCCTCACAGAAAACAAGATTCAACTTGGATGGTTGGAGTAAAGAGATCTTAATAAAGGGAGGATGGGGCAAGGTTAAGAATAGAGGGTTGATATAGGGTCCTCTTCCAAGAAGCTGGGCAGTAAAGAAAAGGAAACTAACTGGGAGCTAGAAATCACAGTCTAGGGCAGGGATGGCGAACCTGTGACACGCGTGTCAGAGGTGACACGCAAACTCATTTTTTGGGTTGATTTTTCTTTGTTAAATGGCACTTATATAAAGTAAATATCAAAAATATACATCTTTGTTTTACTATGGTTGCAAATATCAAAAAATTTCTATATGTGACACGGCACCAGAGTTAAGGTTTTTCAAAATGCTGACACGCCGAGCTCAAAAGGTTCGCCATCACTGGTCTAGGAGTTAGGAACTCAGATATATCTGTGGGCTGTGGGGAAGGGGTAGTGAAATGTAAGTAACTGAGGTTAAAGAGATAATCGATGAGATCTTGAAGGAGGCAAGGGGCAGAATAAAAGCATGGCTTGTAGGGAGAGGGGTGTCTGCTTCTATGAGCTAGGAGGTACGGAGGGACAGGTGTGTGTGGATGTGGTCAATTTATGATGTGTGTGTGTGTGTGTGTGTGTGTGTGTGTGTGTGTGTGTGAGAGAGAGAGACTAGGCTTGAAGGAGCTCATGCCTTCTCTGCAAGCAGGATACCAGGCCTTGTGTTGAGGAGCCATTTCCTGTGCTAGCTGAGGAGATCTTGTATGAATCAGGATGGGGAAGATAGTGAATCCACGTGGGGGAGGTCTACGTCCAATTTGAAAATCTCTCTTGTAAGTGTTCTGCTTTGTTCCTGGGCACAAGGTGGTCAAATTGGAGAGCCACTCTGGTCTGGGAGGAAGTCACGATTCTGGTGAGGAATCTCCTAAGTTAGATACAATTTGATAGAGAATTTCTTTAGAGTAAAGTCTGGACAATGGCGTCAATATCTGAACTACCATTTATCATTGGAAGCACTAAGATTTCTTTATTTATTTTTGTTGTTGTTCATCTGCAGAAGCTGCACCCTGGACCTGGGGCTTGAGACCATGTGCTCACCTGGTTGCTCTGAGAGACCGAGCCCACGTACAATAGAGCAGCTGCTTCAGCCACTCTCTTTCAAGTCTCTGTTTAGAATCACATGAGGAAAATTTGTTTGGTGCCATAACCAAAGTTGGCTGGAAAAATGGGGGCTTTCCCCAGGGACTCAAGTTGCTTGCCACGTATTCTGCAGACTCGGATCAGGGATGCTTGGACCCCAGGATGTTGCCACTTTATAATCATTTCCATGTTAGTCGACTTTGCTGTCCAAACCATGAGGCCAGCTGGTAGCTTCTCTTTGGCAGCTGTTTTAAGAAAAGGATTTCTTTTACAGAGACAATGGATTTTTTCATGCATATTTGAATGGATTTGGGTTCTCTCTTCCAGTGATGAATTGTTTTTCCAGTTGAAAAAAAAAAAAATGAACAAGGACACATAATGCTCAATCTCTCTGTAACTTCTGGCTTCCAGTCCACATGGGAAAAGGGCTCTGCTTTGTACTTGCTGCAGGTAATCATTTTGAGTAATTTTTATATTTAATTGTATATAGGCAGGGGATGATTTTAGAAGCATTAAAGCTTTCACAAGTTTCATATAAGGAAAGATTTGTAGAAACCTAAAAGTTATATAATACAATGCATGAATTACTAGATGTCTAGTCACATAATGTTTTTTTGACATGGATACATTAAATAATTTTATATAAATTCTTGGCATTTTTCTTAACTCCGAGAACTAAATAACTAGGAGAATTACCTTATTTTGAATGCTGTTTCTTGTTAACAGAAAATATAAACTATCTAATTATTTACCAAACAGAAAGAAGCAAATTAAAACTTCGTTAATAGAATAATTTATTACTTGAAGTTTTCTGTGTTATTCTGGCTAGTAGTGCATTTGTTTTGCTATGAAAACAAATTTATTTTTTTAATTATAGGCAAACATATCCAAAAATAAGCATTCATGGAAAAAGTGTCCATAGATATTGTTAAATGAAAAAAAGCAAATTATATGTAGTATGATTCCCAAACTTATGAAACAAGAAGTAATACATGCACATACAAATACACAGAGATGCATTTGATGTATGTCGATGTAAAAAAATAATTGGAAGATATGCTGAAATTTAATTTCATTTTTTATTGACTCTTTCTTGCATTTACTGTTTTCCTGAATGGAGATACTTCCCATGTGTGGCCAGAGGGGAGTAGGTTTTAGGAATAAAGAACATGTTGCTTCTCAGATGAGGATATGGACTGAGGTCTCCTGATGAATTTGAAGTGCTGAGAGGTATCACATTATTTTCCAGGGAGCATATGATGATGCAAAATTGGAAGCCTGAAATAACTGAGCCCTATTTCTTCCCTAAAAATAAAAAAAGTAGTGTTGTACAATCACTTTACTCCTGATTGTTGTAACTCTCAGCACTATATATTTGAGGATGGATAAAATTTATGTAATCGGGGAAAATGATTAAAAGCAAGGGAATTTCCAAGCAATTAACACAAAAATAATGCGATGACCTGTAGAGCATGTACTTGATTTACTAGTAGGTCAAACAAATTCCATTTACTGCACTAACAGGTTTCTAATGAGATGGTGGTTTAGGAAATAAGAATGGAGAATGCCCAAGGAAGAAAAGAACATACAACACATTTTGCCCCGTGTGTCTCTGGCTCATCTGACACCCAGTACAAACGAGCATGTTTTGGGGTGTGTTAAATTGTTATAGAAGGGATGCCAAGTGCTGAACAGGTTCCTACATATAGCAGATTATTATAGCAAAAACACTTTATTATAGCCTAGGAGCCAATATTGTGTGATTTCTGAAAACACACCTACGATTTAAAGTAGGCCCCAAGGGGAGCTCGTGGTGAGCCATCTAGCCCAAGGCAGTTTAATGGGCCGAATTAAGTTCTGGCTAATTTCCTTAGTGCTAGTGTGTCCAGCCCTCTCATTAACCGCACGAGTTACCAATGGAAAACCCGTCTTTGAGTGCAGGGCGCTTTGCTGAAGCGGAGCCAGCATCCTGCGAAGTGCCTGTAAGATTGATGTGGGGTATTCTGAGGTGGTCTGGCGGTCTCCAGAGACTCACAGGCATGGTATAGTGACTCCTGTCAGGGGCTCCTTTGGCCTCAGGGGAAGGTTCTGAGGTGAGACCTTGTACTCATGCCAGGCCTGGTCGCTAAGACAGCCACCCGCGTGTTACTGTGCGGGAAGAGGAGGTTCGGCTCCACAGCTCACCTCTCTTCGCGGGGAGAGGGACTGAAAGGGAGAGCAGAGGACTTGGAGGAGGGATATGAAGTAACGGGAGCGCAGAGGCCGGAGATGAGTCTGGAAAAGACTCCAGGGACGGTCTCTGCAGAAGAAGCCGTCGTCAAGGATAATTTCAAGCCAGAGAGCGTGCCATTTATGGAGTTCAGGGGTCTTAGCAGAGTGTAAAGAAGTGAGAGGGATGGGAGATGAAGAAAACATGCCAAGGTTGCTACAGCGAGCTGGGGGTGGGGGCTGGCGGGGGAGGGTAAACTGGAGTGGAAGGGGTGGGGGGGCGTGAGGGGGATACATAAAATCAAAATGCCTTTGGATTTACAGCGCGAGTGGGTTACCCACACAACACACACTTCTAGAACTTTCTCTGTGAAGACTTCTGCACCTTTATTCGACAAATTCCCATTATGCTATTGTGTTTTCTGTTCGCCAATCTAATGAGCAGACGAATGCTTTTTATAAATGACACTCAAGTAAAGGACTGATGTTCATCGCCAGTCTCTACATCGTCTAGCAGCTTAATGCAGCGGGACAGGGTGAAGAGCAGAGGCACAGGCAGAGCGGACTTTAGCCAGATTGGAGGACGTGGCTAGCACAGAGATATGGGCACGGCGGACATGCTTCGGGTTTATTGTCAAACAGTTCAACTTTTCCTTGCAAGGAAGGGGAGACTCGTTTGTGCATCCCATCAGGCATCGGGGTGATGTCATCCTGGCATGGGGGGAACTCTGAGATGAAAGTACGGCGTATATTGCGACCAGGGGTGTCACTGGAACAACAAAAGAGGGTGTAGTTGGAATCCTGAGAGCACGGCCATAAAGGCCATAAAAGGGAGAAAAAAGGAAGTTGAAAATTCGCCTAAGGATTGTAGCACAGCTCTAGGAAATTGCACAAGTTAGAGAAGACTTATCAGCAGATGTCTGGAGGAACCAACTAGAATAATTTACTTCATATGCTTAAGAAAAACAGCTGCAGAAAATCAATAAAAGGAAAAGTGAGGAGTCAGGGTAGAATAGGGAGGCGTTTTTTTCCAAAGGATCCTCCAAGCCCATGAGGCATCAGAAAAAAGCTATTACATCTATTATGACAGACTTGGTGATTTAAGATAAGTTCTACACTCAGTGAATATAGCATATAGTAAACTATGAACAGCAGGCTTGTAAAATTTCAGCGACTGTGCTTACTTATTTGCCTGTGCTCTGTCATTAAAGAGAAGGCACTTATATCCTCACATACTTTTTGCTTTATGATGCTTTCATCTCTGTAATTCTTTGTGTGTTAAAATAAAAGCTGTCCTTTTAAGATACCAGCATTTTTGCCTTCCTAATGAGCTTCCCTAGCATGTAGGAAAGAAAAGGCAACCTTATGGTTGCAGTTTAGTTTAATGCCTTTGGAGAGTATAAATAACAGTTTGGGCAAAATATCATGAGAACTCTTTCAGTAGTGTCTAATTCAAAGACTTAAAAAAAGTGATTTTTCTAAGAGGAGTTCAGTTATAATACTTCTGTATATAATTGATTATATTTTTCTATGCATATTTATGTTATTATGAAAACTGCTTTTCTGTATTGTAAGGTTAAAGTTGTTAACAGCTCTCACTTTCTATAGCTGTAGGGCAATACTGATATCTTATTTTTAGGGTGTACTTTTAAAGGTAATATTTATAAATGATGGTACTCTTTTCATTATAAGATTGACTTTCTAATACAAGGGAAAAGCATACTGGTATACCATTTTTGTTTTTTGTTTTTGGCTTCCAGTATCTGAATCCCTTTCCAGTGTTATGGGAGTTTTCTAAAAGTTGAAAATGACAGGGAACATCTTTCCATGCAGCTGCGATGTAGATATGTGAGCGGGACTTGGCCAATCAGAGGCATGTACCCTGGACTTCGAATTGGGAGAGAACAGATTCCTGTTTGTCAACATGAACAGTGACAGCCACTTCACAGATGCAGCAGGGACAGCAGAGCCGAGGGTGCTACAAGCTGGGGACTGACTGCTTGGTAGTTGTCACTGGGGAGTTCTGGGTACGAGTTTGGTTAGCAGTGGTTGTGGTGCCTGGTCTGCCTTTTTCTTGCTCATTTTCTGATCTTGGTCTTCTGGTCTTCCCTGTGACTTAGTGAGATACCCAAGTCCTTCCAATAAATCTCACTTTTGCCTGAATCTCATTTTTGTTACTTTTGATTGCATTTAATGTTCAGTAGGTGTACCTCACTGAATTAAGAGGAGCCCAGGTTCCTTTCCTTTCAGTGCTGGGACTAATAAACAGGGTGCCCAACAGTCCTGGTTTACCGAGGACTGAGGGGGTTCCGGGGACACATGGGCAAGACCCTGTGTTTGTTTGTTTGTTTTTGTATTTATTTATTTTTAATCCTCACCCAAGGATATGTTTTTGTTGATTTTTATACAGAGAGGAAGAGAGAGAGAGAGAGAGAGAGAGAGAGAGAGAGAGAGAGAGAGAGAGAGAGAGAAAGAAAGAAAGAAAGAAAGAAAGAAAGAAAGAAAGAAAGAAAGAAAGAGGGAAATATCAATGTGAGAGAAACATCCATTGGCTGCTTCCCATACATGCCCTGACTAGGGATCAAACCTGAAACCTTGGTATGTGTCCTGACCCAGAACTGAACCTTTTGGTATACTGAACGATGCTCCAACCGACTGAGCCACCCTGCCAAGGTCCCTGTATTTACTTTTAGTGGGTCAACCCTACTAAATAGATATGTGGCCTTAGACATGTTTCAAATCTGTACCTGTTTCTTCATCTGTAAAATTGAGCATACTTATTATGAAGATCAAATTCAAGAGCTGAAATGAAAGCACTTTGCAACATGTCATGGGTCACACAAAAGCAAGATGGCAAAAAGTCGTTATAGACAAGAGCCCTTAGTGTGACTCCCTAGCCAGTATCAGAGTGTGATTCCAGGACCATTTACATGAAAATAACCGGTTAAAGTACATCTATATATATATATATAAAAGCCTAAGCAACTGTCCAACAGTCTGACCATCCAACTGGTAGCTATGATGCACACTGACCACCAGGGGGCAGATGCTTGACACAGGAGTGGAAACCACAGGCATGGAAACATGGAACAGACTGATGAATCTGGGGGGTGGCGGGGAAGGGGAGGGCAGGAAGAGATTAACCAAAGATCTTATATGCATACTAGAGGCCTGGTGCACAGATTTGGGCACTGGTGGGGTCCCTCCACCTGGCCTGTGCGCTCTCACAGTCTGGGACCCCTCGGGGGATGTTGAAAAGCCAGTTTCTGCCTGATCCCTGCAGGCCAGGCCGAGGGACCCCACCGTGCCTTGGGCCTCTAGTATTAAATAATAAAGTGCTCCTTAGGAATGCAGATCCTTGGGCTCCACTCCAGACCTATTGAGCAAAAATTTTTGGAGTGAGTCCCAATAATTTGTGTTTTAAAACATTTTCAGATGATTCTAATCCACACTAAAATATGAAGGTCCCTGTGTTAAAAGGATAAAGCAGGGGGGTGTAGAATACCCTTTTTCCCCTTCTTACTGTGGGCCTGTGTAAATGGGCACATTTAAAATTCTTGCTACTCTAAGTGTGGACCATGAACCAGCAGCATTGGCATTGCCTGGGCACTTGTTAGAAATGTAAAATCTGAGGCCCCATCCCAGCCCCGAGGAATCAGAATGTGCGGTTTAACAAGATCTCCTGGTGATTTGTATGCACATTAGGTTAATGTCAAACAGCAGGGGAACGATAGCCCTGCTTGCCAGGTGTCAGGGGTGGGGCCCAATGGATAACCAGTTCCTCTTTCCCAAGCTCTCAATCAACTGAGAGACAGACCCAGGATTCAGACAGTGGGGATCCGAAGGCCAACTTTTTTACTGAGAAAAGCTGCATTGGAGGACATGACTTGGTGGAGTGAAGCATACCTATTAACCCTTTCCTGAGTCGAATGTGACCTCCCAAATATCAGGTTGACCCCGCGAAGCTCTGCCCCACTAGGCTCTCACATGAGCAGGGCACCAGACCGGAGCTCACCCTCCCTGCAGACAGACAGAGCCAGAGGAGGGAGAGGACTGAGCCAAGATGGCCAAGCTTTCACTTCCTACCAGCCAGCAGGTTCCTCGCGCCTCCTTGCTCTTAAGAAAGCCAGGAGTCCTATCTAGGCAAGTCGCTCCACCTGGGGTTCCTTCTAACATCAGGATGCAAAAAACTGTCAAGGGAGCTTTTTGTCCCTTGGGAAACCATGAGTCACATGGGGCAGTCAGACCAGGTGGCCCCACAGTTACTGGGACATAGGATCTGAGATGACACCTTGGGGAATCTGCGTAGGAAGCCCCTGTCGCCTGCCCAGCTGCTTTTTCTGTCTTCCCATAACATGCTGGTTCCACTGCTGCCAAAGCTGGGGAACTGCATGGAAACCCTAGTGGTGGCTACATCTACAGAAGAACCTCTGAAGGCAGGAGCCAGTTAGGTAGCTGCATAGTTTTGAAGAGAGAGGGATGCATTTCACTCCATGCTAAGATCAGCACCTTGGAATCTTCAATTATCCCTAAATGGTGGTAAGGGATAATTGAACACCTCAATTTCCATGCTAAGATCAGCACCTTGGAATCCTTCCATTCATGAAGAAGCTGCTTTTCTCCCACACATAGGTTTCTCACCTCCATTACATGAAAATGACTCTGAATTTAGACTTATTGCCTTGTGCCTAGTGGTGTGTTAGTGATATGCAAAACCAGGCATGGAAACCCAGTGTGTCTAGCGTTGCCTAATCATTTAATTGGCCATAATGATTTTATTATCTGGGTTTTAAAATGGCACAATTGTCAATTTCCCCAAAAGTGCTTCCAGGTTGATTACAAATGTAACGGGGAGGAGGCATGTAATATCTATATGCCCGGTAACTGCTTTTTCAAATTATATTCATTCCTCTTTATTTTATTTGAAAGTGTGGTTAGTTCAGTATAGTTCAAGGAAAGCATCGTGGTAAACAGCCAGCTTAAATGTGAGCAGCGTAAAGAGCAGCAGCTTGCAGAAATATTGCTATAGATACTAGGACCGTATCCTGCCTCGATACAGACCACACATAATTGAATCATGTTCAATAGAAGGCCATTACAAAACCGAACTTATTTGCAATGCTAATGTGGGGAAGACAGCTGCCACAGAGAATTAAATATGATCATTCAGAGCTTGAATAAATGAGGTGTCCATTATCTTCTGGCTGTGTTGCAGGCTGCTTGAAGAACACAAATAAATGATACTGTAGCGATAACCAGCCCATGGTTTTGTTTTTTAGTCATAGAAATATGAGTGCGATGGGGGTGGGGGTGGGGAGGCAGAAAAGGAGCCTGGCAGCTAAAAAAGGCAAGTGGGCAAAGAGTTTGATTTCTCCATTTCCCCTAAGACACCGTGGATGCCAGGACAGAATCCAAATTCTATTTTTGATGCCTGGAATAGATTTTTAATTCTATTAAAGATTTTTATCAAGATTCATCCCTTCTCTATAAGACTCAAATCACAGCCAACTCACAAAGGAAGCTGAATGTGAAAGGGTCGAGTGGGGAGTAAACAAAGCTAATCCTTTTGTCCCTTCCCCAAGGCCTTCCTTCTCAACCAAACAGATAATAAAGGTAACAGAGAACTTCATGGATAATCAATCTGCCAATGAGCATAAAAGGTACTTGGATCAGTGCTAGTTTTAAAAATGTCATTAATTATCTAATTAACAAAAAGGGAGACTTCCTTTGATTGGTTCTGAGCAACCTGTCTACAAATCTGTTTTCTTATTTAAAAACAGGGGATACTGGCTGTCATCTTTTTGACACATGAAAAAGTTAGCAACAATCTTTAAAAAATCACCTAAAAGGAATACTATTTTCAGATAGAATATCTACTGCAGGTAATTCTAGAACATAGATTATAGCCTGAAATTACATGACTCTGTGGTTGAGAGAAAAGCCAGCCTCCAGTGAGCAGTGGCTAGTAAGACTGGCTGGTCTTTCCTTATGACAGATACTGGCGATCCCTTGGAAGTAAACAGGTCTGTGAAAAAGTCTTGTCTTTTGCTCTTTTCTGTAAACTGTCAGTGTAGTTAGCAGTCATTTAAAGAGAGAGAGAGAGAGAGAGAGAGAGAGAGAGAGAGAGAGAGAGAGAGAGAGAACTCATGAACATGGACAACAGTGTGGGTTGGGGAGGTGGGTGGAGGTGAAAGAGGGTATAGGGGGGATAAATGATGATGGACAAAACATTAAATTAAATTTTTAAAGAAAGTAGTAAAAAAGAAATTGATATAATTGTGTGTGTGTGTGTGTTTGTGTGTGTATCTATGTATCAGTTAGCATTAGATATTTTGTGTATTGTGGTATAGGATTATATTTATGCACATGTAAATTAAATTAAAAAATGTATTATATTTTTAGTTTATAAGGACTCCGAGTGCCTTGGTGCTGCTGGTATGTTAATTCAAACAGGTTGGTTTCAGGCATTTGTGTAATATTTTCAAAACTTAACTGGAACTCCAAGCATTTGCAGTGTATCAGCTATAAATAAAAATTATTCCTCCAAGCTCACAATACAATACTTTCCTATCAGGGCTCATATATTTTTGGGTGGTTAAAAATCTATTCCTCTTGAGAAAAAGACTGTTGGTAGGATATTTATTGTGGTGGGAAGAGAAAAAACACACCATATTGGCCTTAAAGATTCTATTTTATATTACTAAGGCCTTGAGTCATGCTGTGTCAGTTAGGCCAGATGGTTAAAGGATTCTCTAGCACCCTGGCTTGGAAGCAATGCATGTGCTGGGAGAGCTGCTCCTAATCTACTAAATACAGAAGTCATCCTGTATTCAGGATTTCTTACTTATTAAAAGCCTCAATAGTTTAGTATGAAACTAAATAGGTCTTTCAGCTGGATCCTTAAGATTTTTTCTGAAATTGATTTTTTTATCTGATTGTAAATAGCATGCATGTTTGTAGTAAAAAATTTCAAACAATACAGAAATGTCTGATCTAGTAAGTGAAAGTCGCACATAATTCCAGCCTTCCAGAGTCTCCTCAACAGTCTCATGTATATCATTTCAACATTTTTCCTGTGTATACACATCTTCCTCCTCCCCAAAAGATGTATGTAGGGTATGATTTAACATGTTTTATTCACTTAGTTGTACCTCATAGGCATCTTGTCATATCTGTACATATAGATTTACTTACTTTTTAAAAGGTGACTAATATTCTGTTGTGTATAACAATACTTATTATAATTGACCCAGGGTTTGGCAAGCTATGGCCTGCAGCCAATCTTGCCCCTGCTGTTCATGCATATTGGAACACAGCCATACTCGTTTGTTTATGATTTGTCTGTGGCTGCTTCGGTCCTACCGTGGCAGAGCTGAGTAGCTGCAACAGAGATTGTATAGCCTGTAAAGCTGAAAGCGTTTACTATATGGCCCTTTCCAGAAAAATTTTGCTGACTTTTAACTTAACCAATAATTTATTAGTTGGATGTGCCAATTGTTTCTAATTTTGTATCATAAAAACGTTGTAATGAATATATTTGTAAACCCATCTTTGTGTGTTCACTCACTATTTCCTTAGGGTGAATTCCAAGACATAAGGCTGCCGATAGTGCTTTACCTTTTATAGAACATTAGGGTTCTAGTTACTAAATTTCTATCCTAAATGATGCCCCATAACCACCAATTCTCAGTGGCATAGACGTTAGAATCAGGTAGACCTAAACTTACATTTATGTTCCACAGTTACTAGCTGTGTGATTGCATATATATTCCTCGAGTGCAAACAACAGAAACAAATTCTACTTAATTTAAGCAAAGAGGTTTACTGGATATTGTGCAATAAAAGATTAGTTCAGCAGGCCCAGGCTGCTCAAGCCCTGGACACTCCAAAGATAGACCTGTTTTCAGGACAGCTCTAGCTCTTGACTGGCTCCTGAGGGATAACCTCTGAGTCCTTGGAATACACTGCCTGATAAGGGTGCTTTTGTATTCCTGAGGCCATGGCCATGCTCTATCACTTTGGCCAGATCTTTAATGCCAACTATGTGAGTTATAGTGAACACCATTCTCAT
The DNA here is from genome assembly GCF_963259705.1 of Myotis daubentonii. NCBI lineage: Eukaryota > Metazoa > Chordata > Mammalia > Chiroptera > Vespertilionidae > Myotis > Myotis daubentonii. Next base: position 90,401,062 of record NC_081840.1, read on the forward strand.
TCACCTGAGGCCCTGGGCTACACTGTAGTATTTGACCTCTGAGGGCTGGAGACGGAGTAGCTGAGATCAGTCACAGACGCGGTGTGCCTAGGTGACTGACCTTCATAAAACCTTGGACATTAAGGCTTCCCTGGGTGAGTTTCCCTGGTGGGCAATGCCTCACACGTGTTCACACATCGCTGTGGGAGAATTAAACAACTCCACTGGGAAAGGGCTACTGGGAGCTTGCTCCTGTTTTCTCCTGACACCACCCCATGTTTTCAGTCTGCATCTTTTTGCTGTAACAAACCACAATCATGAGTATAACAGATTATCTGAATTCTGTGAGTTCTAGCAAATCTTCAAAACTGAGGGTGGTCTTGGGGACCCCTGACTCAGATATACATGTAGTGCATAGGCTAGAGAGAGAGGTTTAGAATCAAGATAGAACCTGCACAAAGAGCATGGAAAATTATACTTCCAGCCAGGCCAGGACCATAAAAATGATCAGGTTCTATTTGTCTGTGTTTTTGACACCCTACTTAAGAATCAAAGTTCCAGGACAGTGCTAGCTTAGGGCATGTGCTGGTGGTAGGAGAAAGGCTCTGAGCATGCAGGCTTTAGGGAAAACAGTGCACACACCTCAAGTCAGCAAACATTTAGTATCTATTATCTACCACTGTTCTAGGCACTGGGGATATGTTCCAGAACAAGCAAACATTATGCAAAAGGTAATTCTTCAAAAAGGTTTTGATGTGCTTTTAGGAAAGAGTATTGGATGCTAAGTAACCAAAATAAATAAGTAAATAAGTAAATAAATAAAATAAATAAATGAATAAAAAAGCAACTGTCAACTTCAACCTTTCTAACTCTTACTGGGAAGCACAAGAGACTTGGTTGGAAAATTTGTAAGCAGGACATTCTGGTAAAAGGGAAATGTGTGGAAGGCCGCCTTCCCTGTTTGTCGGAATTCCAACTTAAGAGAGACTTAGGGGAGTGTCGAAGGTGGTGCCCCTAATTATCCCTTGATCTTTCCAAACAAGCCTGTGCATATGCAGATCCCGGGTGTTTACTGGAATCCCTATGCTTAATCTTTGGATGCCCTTGCCTAGAGGACAATGTAAACATGTGTCCTCCCAAGATTACTCACCCTACTGATTGTATCTAAAGATAAAAATTCCAGTAAAAGCCTAACGAGGCAGGCAGCTGAGGCTGCCTGGCTCCTTCAGCTGGGCCATCCCTTAGCCCTCTCTTTCACAGTGAAACTGTGTCTGAGTAATCTGTTCATCCATCATTCAGGGGCTGCTGGTCAGCCCACGCAAACTGCTTTCTCCTCTGCAAAATGGGGATAAAAATGGCTTTTAGACTATTATATGGATTACTAGAGTCCCAATGCACAGATTTGTGCACATTGAAAGGAAATTAATTAGAAGAAATATTTTAATATTGCTATTCGCCCTTTCTCTATAATAGACGTGTCAACCAAATTCACGATCTACAATGACAGATCAAAACACATGCATGCAATTGGCGCCAGTGAGAGCTTTATATGTATCGTGCATACATGGGTCAACTTAGCTTTTTATGTATGTATAGATAAACTTGCTTAATTAGGCCTGCTTTCTGATTTAGCTAAACTTTTTGCAGCCCAGTGAAGCACCCCAACTTCTCTTTCAGGTAATTGTTAGTAACACAGCATGACATGAAACAGATTATTATTGTAGATCACACAGGGAGAACAAAGGGTAAAATATTTGACTGCAGCAGTGTTTGACTATATTCTGTGCAGTGAGAAAGCCTGAAGTCATTTTCAAGGTCCACCATTTCTTACTTCTTTTCAGTCAGGTCAAATTTTTAAACTTTCTAAATCTTCATTTTCCAGCTAATGAAAAGAAAATAGGATTCTACCAAGTCTCCTATCTACCTACTCCAGGACTTCTGTGAGGATCAAATGAGGTGAGGCACAGGAAGATGCTTCACAGACATTTGGTTAACATGTAAATGTTTCCACCTGGCTATAAAGCAAATCATATTCCTGGGCTGAAGAAACTCCAAGGAGGCTAATTGCTAGGGAGAGGAAGCCAGGTGTTGCTATATGACGTCATTATCCGGGCACCCACAGCCACCATTTTTGGGCTGGGCTGGCTGTGGGCCGCATTTTGCACCATGGGGTCTTGGCAGCATTGGCTGCGATTTGGTGGTGGTGGTGGGGCCTGTGTCCCACTTGAGGGAAGCCGAGTGTTGGTTTGTCGGCACCAGATCTGTGGTGCTGGCCAGTGTGTGTCATGGCAGCTCCTGCGTTGAGCGTCTACCCCCTGGTGGTCAGTGCGCATCATAGTAAATGGTTAGAGGGACACTTAGCATATTAGCCTTTTATATCTATACTAATAAAAGGGTAATATGCTAATTAGGCTGGGAGACCTTTTGGGAGACCTTCTGGACATCCTTCCAGACAAAGCCATGGTGGCGAGGCCAAGGCAGAGGTGGTTAGGGGTGATCAGGCTGGCAGGGGAGGTCAGTTGGGGGCGATCAGACTGGTGCGGGTGGCAGTTGGGGCAATCAGGCCAGCAGCGGGGGGGCAGTTGGGTGCGAACAGGTTGGTGGGAGGGCAGTTGGGGGCAAGCAGGCTGGTGGGGTTGGGGGGGCTGTTGAGGACAATCAGGCCAGCGGGGAAGGGGCAGTTAGGGGTGATCAGACAGGCAGGCAGGTGAGTGGTTAGGAGCCAGCAGTCCCGCATTGTAAGATGTCCTAAACTGGCAGTCGGACATCCCCCGAGGGGTCCTAGATTGTAGAGGGTGCAGGCTGGGCTGAGGGACATCCCCGCTTCTTCCCCCTCCCCCCCTGTGCACGAATTTCATGCACTGGACCACTAGTATATAGATAAGAGATAATCTTTATTCTTGGCACAGAGAAAACACTCAATAGATAATGTTTATTGTTGTGTCTAAGAGTGAGTGTTCTAAATTCTGAAGTCAAACTACCAGGGCTCAAATTTCAGCTACTTGTTAACTCTTCATCGTCTGCAAGTTATTTAACTTCTCTCAGTAGTATATCTTTATATATATGCCACCCGTGCAGTTGCCCAGGGCCTAACACTTGGTTTAATGCCCTGCTGCACCCAGCAGGGAGAGGGGAGAAAGCCAGTGGCAGTAGCAGGCACTTCTTTTGGCCGGGAGGAACAGAGAACTGCAGGGGGAAGCCAAGCAGGGCAATCTGTGAGCTGTGAGCTGCCAGCAGCAGGAGAGGATAGTGTCTGAGTCATGTGCTTGGCAAGCAGCCAGTGGTGAGTGGTGAGTAGACAGCTGCAAGTTTTGTGGAGCCAGAGCGAATGGGGCCTGAGTCCCATGGGAGCAGCGAGAGCAAACAGTGACTGAGTCAGCAGATGCCTGCCCAGGAGAGCATGGGGTGCTGCTGTGCGGCTCCCCACCGCTATGCCTGGCAGTGGTATTTCAGACAAAAAGGGAAATTACAGAGCCTGCTGCTGCTTAGACTCCCAAAACTTGCCTCCTGTTGCCCTTCAAGTTGGCTCCAGGAGCATATTATCTGTAAACCAAGAGCTGTTGTGGTGGAATCACTGTTTCCCTCTGTGACTAAACCATGGAGGTCAGGGGTCACCATTATGATTAGGGCAAAACAAACCCTACTCCTAAGCAATGCCATGGTACTGTCCTACAAAAGCCACAGAGGCCCAAATCTGGGAGGACACAGGTAAAAATCTTGCAATTCAGTGCCATCTACTGGAATAGTAGAAAGACTTCCTTAGAGATAAATGTGAAAACAAAGGAGGGCAGCAAATACCACGAGGAACCACAGTAATGAAGATGACCAGAAAGAAAATGAAAAATCCTCAGAAAGTAGTCTGGAACACATGGAAATGTGTGATATAAATGACAGAAATTTTAGGATTGCGTCCTGAAAATACCCAAAGAGATGTGAGAAAATACTGACAGGCAATTCAGTGCACTCAGAAAACTATTCAATGAACAAAATCAGTATTTCTCTGAGGAAATGGAAACTTTAAAAACAAATCTATCAGAATTCCTGGAAATGAAGCATGCAATTAAGATTAAAAGTGAACTGTTGAGCCTAGAAAACAGAACCAACCAGTCAGAGTAAAGAACTAGTGATATTGAAGATAGGAATCAGGAAATGATGCAGAAATACCTTAAACAATAAAGAAATTAAAAAAAAATGATGCAGAGGGAAGAAGAGAGAGACCTGAGAATAAAGAAAAATGAAAGAGCTCTATGCGACCTCTCTGACTGCATCAGACGAAGTCATATTAGAATCATGGACATTGTGGAGGAGGAAGAGAGGGAGCATGGAATAGAGAGTCTCTTAAAACAGTGGATGGGAACTTCCCAAATATATGGAAAGAACTAGATTCTCAAATCCAAGAAGCAAACAGAACATAGTTACTTCAATTCAAAGAGGCCTTCTCCAAGGCACTTGGTAATGAAGCTGTCAAAAATTAATAACAAAGAAAAAAATTTCAAAGCAGTCAGGGAAAAGAAGGAAGTAACCTACAAAGGAAACCCCATCAGAATTTCATCTGACTTCTCAGCAGAAAATCTACAAGCCAGGAGAGAGTACAATCAAATATTCAAATATCTGAAAGAGAGAAATTATCACCCATAAATAATATATCCAGCAAAATTATCCTTTAAATATGAAGAAGAAATAAGGACCTTCACAGACACACAGAAACTAAAGGATTTATCACCAAAAAACCTCCATTGCAGGACATACTCAAGGGAGTTATTCTACCTGAAACAAAGAACATAAGGTTACAACACTATGAGTAACATCACCAAAAACTTACAGCGTACACAGGGATAATTTGCGACAATAAAAACATACAAAGGGAAGGGGGAAAGGTCTGAACTGGCAAAGGAAAATGAAGATCAGATGCACTCAAAAGGGAAAAAAACACTATGGTATATATGCCACTTCATTTTTTATAAACCTAATGCTTGCCCATCGCCATGGTGTGGAGCAGGCAGGCCCTGCAGAGAGCAGAGAACCACAGGGAGCGGGCCTAAGCCATCAGAAGGACATCCTCTGAGGGATCCTGGATTGGAGAGGGTGCAGGTTGGGCTGAGGGACACCACCCCCCCTACCCCATGCACGAATTTCATGCACTGGGCTTCTAGTGTGGGATATAAAACTGAAACTCATGAACACAAACAGCAGTATGGTGGTTGCCAGAGGGAAGGGAGTAGGGGAAGAAGAGGGTCCTAATATGAGGTGACAGGGGAAGATTTGACTTTGGGTGGTAGGCACATGGTGCAATATACAGATCTTGTAACATAGAAACCCATACCTGAAACCTATATGTTCATGTTGACCACTGTGACCCCAATCAATTTAATAAATAAAATTTTAAAAAAGCCCTTCTGCCACTTCCTTGAAACTATTAATAATTTTTGAATAAGAGGCTCTGCATTTTAATTTTCACAGGGCCCTGCACATTATCTAGCTGGTCCTGTCTCTGAGTTTTGTGTCCTCATGTAAAATGGAGGTAATAATATATACCACATTATTTTTCAATGGGCTTATTTTTAACTCTTGGTTTAAATGTTTTTATCCTTTTTCATTTGTCTCCTTTTCAAATATATTATCACACTGTGCTTACTTTATTTATTTTTATAGAAATAAAACTTTTTTTATAGGAAGGTGAAATTTTAGTAAGTCCAGAGCATACAGTTTCATGCTTTGCAATGAATAATCAGACACTAAATGTTTCAACATCTTTCACAGACTACTCAGTGTCTTTATATGAGGAAATTGTTGCATTTAAAACTGAAGATATAACAAAATGTGGAACAATTCATAAACTTATATAATAGGAATATAGCTGGCCCTTGAAGATTGTTGCTTTTATGTAGAGCATGGTATGAAAGCAAACTTCAGTACCTTTAAATGCCCTCTTATAACTAATACTTGCAATTTAGTTCCCTGCAATTTGGGCAGAGAGAAATAAAGAACCACGTTGCACTATATTGGGGAAAATAAATTTGAATGAAAGATTGAAAAGGAATAAACCGTTTCTGAGTGCTTCAAGTACAATAGCATAGTTGTCTTTATAAACAGTACTTGTATTTAATTTTCACCCATCAGCAGGTAGGAAGAGAAATGGAGAAAAGTGAAAATAGCTTTACAGATCAACAAAGATCTATTGTGGTAATAAGAGGTCTGACGTGAGCACAACAAAGATCTATTGTGGTGATAAGAGGTCTGACGTTAGCATATGTTCAAATCTAGCAATCTAAAAATGTTTATATTTAGATTTCTGTCTTTAACACTAGAAAATTAAGTGTTGGGTGTGAAATATAGTACCATTTGAAGTCCCAGCCAGATTTCTTTGAAAGCTTTGAGGCATCTAAACATGCCAGTAAGTGGTGTGTGTGTGTGTGTGTGTGTGTGTGTGTGTGTGTGTGTGTGTGTATGAAGGTAGAAAGTGCTTGAGAATGCCTCATGGGGAGGTGCACAGACCCTCCAGGTTTGCTTCTCTCAGTGGCTCTTTGGAGGCCTGTATGCAAACGGACCAGGAATTTACAATTTGGCAAAACAGGGTCTGTTTAAATTTAGAGAGAAGCTGTATTAAAAAAAAAAGTTAAATTAATAAAAAAATACCAGTTGAAGCATAGTTTATAAAAAAGTAAAAATATCTGAGTTGAGCTAAGAATGAAATTACTAAAATGTATTTAATTAAGAAGCTTTTCTCCTAACTTCATTTCTCCTAACTTTCATTTCTATGAGCAGAAATGAAAGAAGAAAGAATGTGGACAGCCACGTAAGTAGTCTCTCCATTAAGATGAGTGAGTGGTGGGAGGGTGGGCAGGGAACTGGTGAACCCTTCTCCAATGAAGTGCTTTTAATTGTGCAATTAATAGAATGTTTGTTTTGTTTTGCCCCAAATTTGAGCTTATAATGCTACCCCCCACTTGAATTTTAACAAATGAGAAGAAAATGAGCAGTTGGCATGGGGTCCAGGAATGAGAGTGTGAGAGCAGCACATGGTTTTAAAGTTCATTGTTTATTGGTTCATGTTTATAAGCAGAAAGCTTCTCCTACAGCCTCAGAGGTCAATGGTGTAATAATGCTCTTTATTGCCTTCATTAGCATAATTATTATAGTTACGCTTTGCCACTTAGTCTGACTGTGCCACTTGGAAAAATTACTTCTGAAAATAGTTTTTCTTCAGTCCTTACTCCACCTCTTGCCAGAGTGGCATTAGGGCATTAGTGGTACTGAGTCATGAAGGGAATCCGAAGGATGCAGAAGTGGGCACAGGCCACACACAGTGCCTGTCAGGAAAGGGAGTTAGTGAAGAGTAAGACAATATCAATGGTTTCACTTCCTGCAGTGGGGAAGTGATTGGATTTCAATTTGGAGACTTTAGGGTTGAATCTGGGATTGTTCATTCAAGCTGCTTGTGGAATGTGAGTTGGTCAAAGTGTTAGGAAGAAGTCCAGCTTGGTTCCACAGCGTATGTGGAGACTGGTAGCCAAGTCTAGACCAATGATTTTCAACCTTTTCCATCTCATGGCACACATAACTAATTACTAAAATGTGACACACCAAAAAATAAATATTCTGTTAATCTGGTTTAAAAATAGGTATAATTTTTGATTAATTCATACCAGATATCTATTGTTGTGTTGGCTGTTGTCATTTTCTTACTTGACAGTCTAAGGGAAAAGCAGTCAGTGCCCAGACCAAGTAGTATTGCATGTTTTAAAAATTCTTGAGGCACACCAGTGTGCCTGCCATGACACACTGGTTAACATTGTTGGTCTAGATTTTAGATTTTGCAACTTTTGTATTTGTTATTAAGTTCAAGAGAGGGATGAAGGGGCTGAGGGTGTGAGTCAGAAGCCTTGGAAATACAACTTTGTTCCTAAAAAAAGAATATTACAAACCTTATAATTGGCAACATTTTGAGAAAATCATAAACTTGGGGATGAAACCTAGAAATGAAATTTCTCCTATGGTATGGGACCTGGAAAGTTTTCAGGAGGGATTTTATAACGTTTATGTTAATTAAATGTTGTTGGATTAGAATGTCACTTAGGCTGTAATTAGGCAAATAGGCTGCTGCCATGCTTATTGCAGGCATAGCCCACTTCAGGCATTTGTTAAATTCTAGCTAGAATTTTTCCTAACTGGTTTTGCCATTGAATGAGCAGAGATGTCTTATACTCAATGGTGTCATCCAGATACAAGCTAAGACCTACTATCATAGTCGGCTAATTTATAGAATGTTATCACTACAAGGACCATCTCCCTGACACAGAGAGTTAGGTGTTTGAAAGACAATTAATGGCACTTGTAATCCAGGTGAACACCTTTCAACCAATATTTTCCTCTGTTGTTCACTGATTGACTCTCACTAATATCCAGCCTTCTCTTACCCTGTCCTATCCTTGATAGACTGGTAGGAGGAGGATGCAGGGCATTCCAAGCAGATAAAAAGCACCAGCAAAGGCACCTAGGCACGGAGGTGTGGGGACGGCAGAGCTGCTCAGAGTGTTTGGGGTTGTGATGTGATGTTTTAGTGGCGGCTAGCAGTTGGGAGGTTAGGTTAAAAAGAGAACATTGTAAGATGGAACCGAAAGATAGATCGAGGTCAAATTATAAAGACCATTAAAGGTCAGTGACCTGTGATTTCTAAAAGTGAGTCTGGTGGCAGAGTGGAAGCTGCATTAGACTGCAGAAAGGTCAGACAACCAACTATGTTGTTGCCTAATGAAAGAGGATGAGGCGGACTCTGCTTGTGTCAGTCAGTAGGAAGGGAGAAAAGGATGAGAAAGTTACTTCCTGGATAGAGTTGAAAGGACTTGAGGCAAGATGGATGAGATTGTAGAAGGAAAAGGAGTCAAATGTGACCCAATTTAGGTGGCTGGGGAGATGACCTTGTGGTTCCTCACGGAAAGGGGAACTTGGGAGCAGGGCTGTGCTGGGTCGGCCATAGGGGGAGGCTTGGGATGAGTGTATTAGTTTTTCAGGGCTGAGATAACATTACCAACTGGGTGGCTTAACCAACAGAAACTGGTATCTCTGAGTTCTGGAGGCTAGAAGTCTCCAATGAAGGTGTCACGGGTTGTTTCCTTCTGAAGGTTCTAAGCCTGGAACAGGCCTCTTGCCTAACTTTGGAAAGTTCCTTGGCTTGCCCAGTCTGCGTGGCTCAGTGCTTGAGCATTGACCTATGAACCAGGAGGCCATCATTCCATTCCCATGACTGGGTTGCAGGCTTGATCCCCAGTAGGGGGTGTGCAGGAGGCAGCCAATTCTCATTGATGTTTCTATCTCTCTCTCTCCCTCTCCCTTACTCTCTGAAATCAATAAAATATATTAAAAGAAAGTTCCTCGGCTTGTGGTGCTGGGGTCCAACCCCAGTAGGTCCAGGGGTCCCCAAAGGTGTGGACGGAGTCGACGAAGAAGGAATGACACAGGGACTTCTCCAGCCAGGTTTGGTCGCCATGTTCCCTCGCTAGGTTCTCCAGCCAGGTTCTGTCCGGGTTCTCCAGCCAGGTTCAGTCACCAGGTTCTAGTCAGGTTCTCTTGCCAATTTCTGTAGTCAGGTTCAGTCCAGGATCTTTTGCCATGTTCTCTCCAGCGAAGTTCTTCTGTCTGTAGGTTCTGTGTAGGTTCTGTCTTCTTGGCTCTCTTCTTAAGTTCTGTCTCTCTCTGTCTTGTTACATCTGTATTTATACCAGTTGATTCAATCCTATCAATCTCTATTACAAAGGTTAGGGTGTTTCTTATCTCCATTCCAGGGAGTAAAGATTATGCAGCTTAAGCATGATTGTTTGTAGTTAAAGTGATTAATTACCCGCCTGGCACTTAGTTAAGGGGTTTTATTCCCTCCCTAACTTCAGGGGAAAATCCCTACCTGGGGAAACAACCTTTCTCGGAGAGGTGACCTTGGTTAAAACACAGCGCCAAGAAGGTGAGCAAACATATTAAGAACAGCATGCCATATATGCCAGGTCCCTTGAAACAGCAAGGATGGACCGGCTCCCGGCATTGTGGCAGTATAACTTTAATCTTCTCATGTGTGCATGTCTGTGTCCAAATTTCCCCTTTTTATAAAAACACCGGTCCTACCGGATTATGGGCCAACTCCACTCCAGTGTGATCTCATCTCAATTATGTGTATCCGCAATGACCCTATTTCCAAATAGCATCACATTCTGAGGTACCGCAGGTTAGGGCTTCAACATAGGAATTTTTAGGGGGATACACTTCAACTCGCAACAGTGGGGTAGGGACTCAACGATTAGCTTTGGATGTGCTAAATTTTAGATTGTGGGGGTACTGATGTCAGCAGGCTGATAGAAGTGAGATATGAATAGACACATAGATTTGGTCATCATCTACATATAGGGAACGCTCATGCTCTGAAGAATTTTCCATGGAGTATTTTATAGCTGCGGGAGTGAAAGCATTTGTCTGGGGAGGAAGAGCAAGAGGAAGCACATAAATTCATTGAATGCCTCTTTATGAGTGAGGCTTTTTGCCCAGTGCATAGAGGTCCAATCTCACTTACTCCTCACGTGGACCCAGTGAGGGAAGTTTTGCGTGAAACCTGAAGCCCACGGCCCCACACTGGAGGATGGTTAAATTGAAATTTGCACCCATGTTTATTTGATTTCACTAAAAGATGCTGCCTCCTCCTGGGGAAAAGAGCATAGGACCAGAAAAGGGTGGGAGAATACCGCAGAAGAATTTAAGAGGAAGGCTTAAAGGGTGACAGTGGGAGCTGCGAAGGGGGAAAGAGAAACCAGAACTGGTAAAGAAAGCCACTGGAAATCCAAAACAGATTTTCAAGGAGCGGGGGGAGAGCCGCAGTATGCGGCTATTTTAGAGAGGCTAAGGACCTAGAAGTGTCTCTTTGGTTTAATGCTCTCTCTGCTCTTTGAACGTCCATTTGATTAAGAAGTGAAATTATAATAAATTTTTGTCCACAGTGATTACAGGCAACAGATTCACTTTAAAATAAAAAAGGGAATTACTGTCAATTTTATTCCAAGTTCACCCGTCAATGTGCTGTTGGGGGAGAAACACCAATTCTGATAAATTGTTCCATCCATGTGTGTACATTTACCTAGTGATTGATATGGAGGCAAATTTTAGTCTTGAATTCTGGCATCAGAATCTGGCATCAAGGTTGGGGTGCACACGTTTCCTGTGTACATGTATGTGTTGCTGTTTTGGTTGCTTAAAAAATGCTTTAATTCGCATAAGCACAGTATACAGGCAAGTGAAGAAATCGAATGAGGACATTTTAAAGGCTACGTTAAGGCATATTAGGACATGTGAGGCTATTAGCTGATAAATAAGCATTTATTGACTTGTTGCCCGTATCTACTTTATATTCTCTTCAAAGAAGAAAAATTTTCATTAAAAACGAAGCAGTTAAAATGTCAGGGTGCCCATTCTCTTTTTTCAGCCTCTCCTTTTTACATTACAAAATAAGTGGATTGAGTGAAGCATAAACTCCTGTAAATAAAGGCTTTTCTTGGCATTCCTTGGAGAAATCAAATCCAAGACCAGTGGTGAAAGGTGATTGTACTATATCCACTACACAGACTATTTCTTCTAATTATCAGCATGAATGTAATTACTTACAAGCATCTCAGGTTCCTGTGATCATGTCCCTTAGAGCATTTCATCTTTAATGATTTTCCTTGATAAAAAGCCAGTTGGAAGCATTTGTTGCATAACATTGCTCAACCAGAAAGAAAAATACGTACTTCTTGGAAGAAAGATCTGTATGCTTTCTTCTCAATAGTACTTATATTCTGCCAGAATTTGATTAGGAGCTATCTTGGCACAAAGATCGCTAATGATAGAGTCAAATAACTACATAGATTAAACAGTTTCTTGGAAAAATAAAATGTAGTATGACATTCCTTTTCCAAGAATATTGAAGTTCAGAACTGTATCCACTTCAGATGAATTGTTACCGTAAATCCTCTAACTTCTGAGGACAGAGTCTGGGAAGGAATGGGTTCCTGAGGGAGTTTGTGGATTCTTAGGTGAGATAGTTTTAAAGGGAGAAATTTCCAGGCTGAGAGTGAGACTAAATAGATTAGGATTTTTAAAGCTATAAGAAACATTAGCGTTTATTCTCTCTCCTGCTCCTTCATAGTCTGTTACTGCAATGGTCACAACTAGTTGCCGGGCCTCAAATTCCTTCCCAGCATTCTCCCCATTCTCACTTCTTTCTATTGGACAAAAAACAAAACAAACAAACCAACCCAAGAAAATAAAACCAACACATTCACACACACACACACACACACACCATGACTTCATTTATTTGGCATTATTAAGAAATATGTTTTAAATGTTTTATATGAAAGCTTTCTAGATAACTAAAATTTACTCCTTAAGCCTCACTTAAAAGATTTTCACAGAAGTGGTTATTTTAAAGAGTATGCTGAGCATAATTTAGCCTTTTCTTGTTGAAATGGTGTCATAATTATGAGCATTACAGTAGCTCCTCTTTATCTGAGGGGATACGTTTCAAGACCACCAGTGGAAGCTTGAAACCAAGAATAGTAATGAACCCTATATATACTATATTTCTCCTATACATATTTACCTATAATAAAGTTTAATTTATAAATTAGGCACAGTAAGAAATTAAAAACAACTAATATTAAAATAGAATAATTATAAAAATAAAAGTTATGTAATAAAAGTTATGTGAATGGTCTCTCTCTCTCTCTCTCTCTCTCTCTCTCTCTCTCTCTCTACCTGATAACCAAGGCAGCTATGAAGGGCTAGCGGCTGTTGCATCTACAGCACAGATACGCTGCATAAAGGGATGATCCTGGGTGGAATGAAGTGCACATGCAGCTCAAAATGGTGTGAAATTTAAAAATTATGAATTGCTTATTTCTGGATTTTTTTTGGACTGAGGTAGACCATGGGTAACTGAAATAGTGGATAATTCCACAGTTGCTTTCTGGAGTGACCGAGGTGAAAGGACTATTGCTATGCAGTGGTGATTCAATTGTTTTTGCTGTTGCTTATGTCTCTTACACTTCACCATCTAGTATATATTTCTTCCTCTTATTTGCCAACATGTTCTAGAGCCTAGAATCTAGGCCATTGGCACTCCCTCTAGCAGTGGCTGAAGGTGACTGGACCCTTCTCCTGCAGAATAAAATTCAAGATTTTGTGATCACTATGTGGTTAACATTTTTAGCTTTCTTTTTGCTTGAAAACTGAATCCAATGAAGTGAAATACTATTCATAATCTCTATAACCTTGTTTGTTCTTTGGAGATGTTATCTGGTGATTTGGGGAAATTAATTTGACATTTTCACCATGTGGGACACTTTTCATATCAGAGACCAGATCAGCTCTCCTACCCTAGGATTTGGAAGCATTAAAAACCCACACTTTTTGCCCTAGCTGGTTTGGCTCAGTGGATAGAGCATTGGCCTGTAGACTGAAAGGTCCTGGGTTGGATTCCCGTCAAGGGCACATGCCCAGGTTGCAGGTGGGTTGTAGGCGGGTTGCGGGCTTGATCCCCAGTAGGGGGCATGGAGGAGGCAGCTGATCAATGATTCTCTCTCATCATTGATGTTTCTATTTCTCTCCCTTTCCCTTCCTCCCTGAAATCAATAAAAATATATTAAAAAACAAAACAAAACAAAACAAAAAGCACACCTTTGCTAGTGGTCTTTGGTAGAAAATGGGCTTTATTCTTGCTTTTCTATTCCAGAACATTTATTATTTAACTGGATTTTTTGCACATACATCTCTGGAATTTATTGAGTTATTTTCAAAATCAAAGTGTAATAAACCAATGGTATTCACTTTTATATCATCAGTCACAGAGATCTTGATACCTAGCTCACAGACCTCATTTCAATTCTAGCTATGTTGCTCTAGGTTGGTCTCTCTTCTCCCTCATTTGCATCTGTGTGTACGTGTGTGTGCGTGCGTGCGCACGTATGTATGTGTGTGTGTGTGTGCATGTGTGCGAACATAGGAGTTTAGGCTGATGCCACCCAATGACTTCATCCACAGTAACTTCAACATGCACATTATTGATTCTGCCAACCCTTTGAGCTCAGTACATCTTATGTAAGCATTACTCCCAATCCTCTTGTCTGACTTGCCATGGCTATGGATGGTGGCACTTGTCTCTCTATCTCCCCACTCCAAACCTCACACTGAGTCTATTTTGTAGGTTGTGTGGCATGATAGAAAGGACATGGGCTTTGGAGTTAGATGTACAGAGGTTTGAATTCTTTCCAGCTGTGTAACCTCCTGTCTGTACATCTATTGTATGGAGATAATAGTGACATTAGAGAGTTGTTGAGAGGGTTAAGTTAGATAATGAATATAAAGCATTTAGCACATAGCACATTATTAGCTAAGGATAATTAATTACTCTCCAGACACTTGAGCCACTCACAAGGTTAGTCACACCTTGGGTTTTACTTGTCACTCAGATTTGCTCTGCCACTAAGGCCTCGAATCTGGAGTTCCTCTCCAGAGCCACCATATGCTATGGGGAGGCAGAATGGCATGGGGATGTTGGAATCACAGCAACAGAGCGAGAGAAGAGGATTCTAAGCCATTGCTAGCTGGTCCCTACATCTCACCTTATTGCAAAATTAAGGATTGGTTTAGAGTCGCCAACCGGTGGTCCGCAGGCCACTGGTGGTCCGTGAGGTCCGAAAGGTTGGTGATCGTTGGTTTAAGGAAACTTTTGAAGCAGCGGTCGCCAACCAGTGGTCTGTGGACCACTGGTGGTCCATGAAGTCTGAAAGATTGATGACCGCTGGCAAGCCTCCCTCTAGCTCCAATTCCTCCAGAATTGTAATATTCTATTCTTCCCTTGCTCTTCAATCCCAAGTGAGTCTCTTCATTGCCATCACCATGACCTTCAGTTCCTTTGTATCTTCATAGCACACCAGATCTCTTCTTGGCAAACTTATTTTCCATCAGTCTTTTGCTTAAGTCTTAGCTTCTCTATTTTTCTACCATAAATTCTATGTTCTGGCCAAACTGAATCTCACCATTTTTTAAAAACATGCTTGTCTTTCTAATCTAAGTTGTTATTTATTTTATTTTTCATCTATCTCATCTACTAGGATATAAGGCATAGACCTTTGTTCATTGCCTTACCCTTGAACTTAAACTAGTTCTTGACCATAAAAGGTATACAATAGATATTTGTTGAGTAAATTCTCTGCCTTCCCTTTTTGCTTCCATATCTGTATGGTTCTTAGGGTCACCCCTGTTTCTGATTGGTTATGACAGGAAGGAAGTAATTCAGAAACTTTACAGCATTGTCCTCAGGACTAGGCTTTGATACTCTTGACGTGGAATCTGGTTGACTCTGCAACCCTCCCTTGGTAGTGACCTGCCTGTCAGAGAGTACTCTCTAGCTGTTGGTCAGAGTGTGTGCGCCCTGGAATGGTAGGTGTGGACTGCTGGCCACTTTACTGGGGCTCTGTTTCATCAAGACATTGTCTCTGTTTCTCCCATTGGGCTTGCTGCTGAGATGTGCCAGCACTAGTATAGACCTGTTATTATAGTAAATTAAATTCTCTTTAGGGCACACCAGCTGCCCCCAGTGATGGAAAGGCCAGGGAGGTGGAAATCAAGGGGCAAGGGCCCTGGTTCCAATGGCAGATCTGACATTTGACCTCAGACAAATCAATTACTTCAAAAATCCTTTTTAAGAGCGTATAATGTGCAAATAGGGGAGCAAGTCTGAAGGAGGTTTCTGTTCCCTAAAAGGTTCCAATCTGATTGGAAAGGTAGGACGCCTGTGAAACCTTTCACTTTATTTCCAAATTTGCTCAATTCTTCCCAGCTCCACAATCCACCCTCTAGTTCTCTTCATCTCCACACTTGGCACCCAAGCTCTAGGTGGCATCCTCTCTTGCCTGGATGACCTCAGCTTTTTACCTGTTCCCACCATTTCCAGTCTTGCCCCTTCTGACCTAATCTATCACAGAAGAATTACCTTTTAAAAATCTAAATCAGATCATGGTGCTCTCCTACTTAGAGCTTCTGGCTTGACTTTGAATTCAACTGGACACCTTACCTTGACTTATTTGGGCCTGCTTTGTCCTCCCTTGCCCACTTCTCCTTTCTCATCTCATGATCCTCTCCCCTTACCAATTGTGATGCAGTCCCAAAGAACCAATCCCTCAATCCTGTGACATCTTTCCCACTTTTGCCTGGAATTCTCTGCTTCTCCACCATCTTCCCGGCCCTGATCTTCACATGGCTGGCTCCTTCTTGGTCTCAGCAAAAAAGGACCCTCTGCAGAGGGATTATCTGATTCCAATTCCCTGGTCATTCCATTGCTGGGCGTTGTGTTTCCTTCATAGCCCTCATCATAGGCCACAATGATCTGCTTATTGTTTTACTTGTTTGTCTCTGTCACTGGACTGTAACTCTCTGAAGTCAGGGATTGTGCCTTCTTCAATAACCTCAATACTTGCCGAGCATGGTACCTGATATATATAGTAGCATTCAATAGATATTTTAATACTAAGCAAATGATGACTAGCAGCTGAGCATAATGCTCCCTGGGGTGGCGCTGTATGTCTATATAGCTGGCAAATCAGTGAAAACTTGTATTAATTGTATTTATGGTGACGGTGCTGGTTGTCTTCAGGACACTTTTATACAATTAAAAACTATTAGATACTTTAATGCTTTATGCAAAATCTTAAAATCAGTTTAAGTTGTATATGCTGCCTTATTGGATCTATTTAGATTTGTTAAGCAGGTGATATACATCAAAACTTCATATTTATAATATGTATCACTCTTGCTTCATTTAAAATCAGTATTTAAATTGTAGTCTCTCTGTCCTGAGAAACAAGTTTAAAAAAAGACAATTTGACTTGAGGAAGATGACACCCCTTTCCTAAGTGCCCTGCCCAGAGCCACTCTGTTGAATCCCTTTCAGACACCCTGGGAGCTGAGGGTAGCTCTGTTATAAATCCTTCTCTGTTAAGCATCAGATTGTAGGAGTCTTGTTGGGTTGGTTCCAAAAGGCAGCTTTCTTTGTTGTGTCAACTAACAAAAGGCATTTATTCCAAAACAATACATGGAGTTCTTAATAAAATACCTGCCTTACAGAGTTATGCCACTTGACAAACATGCAATATGGACGACTGAGCACAGAGTACGTTTCTGAACGGGCTGCTGCCTCTCGTTTACTTTGACCTGATATTGGTTCATCATCTTTGCTAGATTCAATGGCCTGTTTAGTAGCATCAGGACATGGGCTCAATGCCCGTTTGCAGCTCTGGCTGTCTGGGTGCCTTTCTGTTTTATCCCTTTGATTGTAGAGCAGTTTTGTGATATTGATAAATTACAGGCATGGTACTCAGAGGGAGGAAAGGGGCAGCTCAGAGTGAATGGCAGTGCCCTTGGGTATGAGGCTCACTTGGACTCATCCATTAGACAATCCTATGTAGTGTTGATGGGATTGGAGTTAGTTGGCTGCTAATTATGACACTGGATGAGCACATAAAAATCATTATAATAAACAATATCATTCTTGTAGAACTCTTCACATGAAATCAGTCCTGACAGACAAATAGTTATTTACATAACATGGAATCTTTAAAAAAATACCCTAAAAAAACCAGCAACAACCAAATAAGCAAAATGTGTGTATAGAAGCTAATAAAAATTAGTACCTTAAAAAAAAATCACTGCAAGTTATGTTTTCTGTAATTATACCAAACCCTAGAGTTTTAACCACGTAATAGTAATTTTTTCATGTTTTTGCCGTTATTGTCCTTTTGATTTACTTAACTATGTCTAACTTGAACAAACAATGTTAAGTGGGGAAACAGATGCGATTAAATAGCCTGTAATTATGTTTTTAGTCAACTGCTACCATCACAGACTCCTCTTGCTACTCGGACCAGAAAAAAAGTGACCTGATTTTACCAACTGCTTTGCCAGACCCTGATGCAGAATAGATGGCCTTATTAAGCAATCAAAAAATCAGCCATTACTGAGGAATGGTAATCAACCGTGTTTATACAGCTCACACACTGGCCCCACAATACACAATCAGGACCATGAATTCTGCTAATTGGGTACCTTCTGCGTCCAGAGGTGCCTGCAAAGGGAAACAAAAGGGACTTGAAAATTAGTGTTTGTAGCAATTAGTTTCTGTCTAAAGGCTTAACCCAGTTCAGGGAAACCATGATTCAAACAGGGATTATTATAGCAACTCTGGCATTTAAATGTCTTCTGCCATTATTTGAGGTAGGTTTAGCTTGGCAAAAGTAATGCAGATTTGTCTCCCCCGCCTTTTAGTTTTTATTTACCTAAAATGACTTTTGTTTTGAAGTTTTCAAAAAATCAAAGCCATTTGCTGCTTTAAATTTTCTAGCATTCAGTGTTTTTTTGTTTTTAAACCTATGATCTTACTCAAGACCAGTTGAAAAGACTGTTAAATACATGTATTGTTGAGGAGCTCTGCTCAGAGGAATAATGCAGGTGGGTTTGCTGTGCTATTATTTCTCTCTGAACAATTCATAGTTCAGTGGGGAAACACGGAATAATTCTTGGTGGAGGAAGAAAGGAAAGCAAGTGTCTAAGTTATAAACGTATGCACAAATCACATTCTAAGTAATAGTACTCAGTGCAGGAGGAGAATGTAGGTTCTCGGTGTATTATCCGAGCAAACTAGCAGGGCATTTCCAAACGGGCCCCATGGAAAATCCAATGTAAATAAAGTTCATTTCAAAAAACCTCTTGCCCTGTTCTTCCCTTTTAATCTTTAGCATTGCTGATGTAATAATCAGGTAGCCAAATCTCTGCTTTGTTTCTGTCCTGGTAGACTCCCCGCTGCAGCTGATCAAAGGGCAACTTAACAGAAGCACAATCCTGAGGACCTCTTCACCACCCAGGGAAAGCACCAGCTGCAGGGTCCTGCTTTCCTGAAGCTTCCCACGTGGTTACAGGAGGATCATAACCAAAAAAAAAAAAAAAAAAAAAAAAAAAAAGGCTAGGGAGAGGAAAGGAAAAACTGTACAATTCAGAAGACCAAAGAACTCGATGTTCCATTTCCTGTGACTTAAAGACTACAGGAGCAAAATGACAGTTTGTCTTTTAGATTTATTAATAATTTGCTCCCTTTAATTACTTAAATGATGGTTAATCCATGTGTCAGTAAGTATAGTAAATTTTTTATTATTAATACCAAATTTTACATTATTAAGACAGAAATTGTAGAAAGAATATTGGTGCTTTGAAGACAATCAGAATGATCAGTATGATAGTTTTAGAGACACTATAACAACATTTTCTCCTGACTGATTACATTACATATTGATATTAGTGAGCATCAGAATGTAGTGCAATCAGTCAGGAGAAAATAAGTGAAATGTGAACTAATGAGAGCTAATTGTATCATGTAATAGCAAGGACACAGAATTCTATCATTAAATTAGTTTGAGATGAAACAAATATGAATATAATAATGTTTATAATAATGAGGCAATTAGAGATAATGAAATAAATGCTAGTAAAACCAGGTCCCTAGCCCATTTCTGTCCTCCTTCTGATTCCTTCAAACTTTGGGTCACTTGCATATTTTCTGCCATCATTGCTGTGTCTGTGTCTTCATCTCTGACATAGGGATGAAGAATTTAAATCTCCTCTATTTTCATGTTTCTTGATCTCATACCTTCAGAAGGCTCCTCACAGTCATGTACCTCTTGCCAAGCACACCCTTCTCCTTTTTATGAATAAATCATGGCTTGTTCTATAGATTTTTTACTTTCATATACTGTCTTTCCTTGACCTGGGAAAGAAAATGGGCACTTCTTGCTTTAAGCGTTGATCTGTTCCCCACGTGTCGTAGAGCTGACTGTTCAGGTCTAGTGCTGCTCCATGTGTAACTCAATTGGATTCTGTTTACTAGTCCCTTCCTTGGTGTCCTTAAGTCTTTGACATTCATTCCAGTTAATTCCCTGACAAAAAGATTCACAACAGGGGTGGCAAAGCCAGTTTCTTAGATACCTGGATAGGAGAACACTGACCCATTTCTCTTGGGAGATGGTTTTGGACACCCAGCTTCAGCTTGGTAAATTATTAACATCAGTGAGGTGACTAGGATCCATATTCTGTATTGCAATTTAGATTTGAGCTAATAGTCAATGGTGCTGAGCACCTAACAGGGCAGGCGGGTATGGGTATGAGGGGAGATGGTACAACAGTATATTTCTGATGAGTTTAGAAACAGATTTCGTTAAAAAGACTATCTCCCAAGGAGTGACACATTTATACAAATTATGGACTAAGAAAAAATGTATTTTCTATGGTGCATACCTATTATACTATGGACATTGCATTGGTAATTTAATGGGAAAATTGAAACTTTTAGTCATTTCCTCTTGTGTCTATTTGGATGTTACTCCAGTTGGTGTACTTATATTTATCCTCAATGTAGACTAGGGTTAGTTAGTGTTAGCGAGTGAAATTTGACCCTTTAAGTAGGTGGAACTTTGTGCTGTGGAAGTTACAGCCATCTTTCTCTTTTGGCTACTGTGTTTTTATCATGTATATTACCAGTGTTTTTGCTTTTGCTTTTGTATTACATTAAAAAGACATCAGAATGAGCTGTGAGTTAATGTTTCATCTGTAAAAGGTTATGGATTATGCTCAGCTGGTTTCTCAGGCTGACACAGGGTTCAGGATTAGAAGAATGAAAACAAACATGAATTGAAAATGTCACTAACCTTTATTGGGCCCTGAGAATCCCAGAGCCTGCGTGACAGGAGGCTTTCCTGTTTTCAACAGTATAAAGAAGATTGAAACAAAACAGCACGGATCTTGGCTATTTACATCTTTTAATGAATGCTCTTCACGTTTGGGTTCCTTTGTCCATTTCCTAGTTTTCAAGGATTTAGTTGTGAAAAGTGTGGATGGTATCACACACTCTTATAAGCCATGGAGCAGACATCTGTCTAGGATGTTTCTTCCTCCAAATTATGCTCAGCATAAAGGGCATATATACAGCTGTGCATGTATAAGATAGTCCATCACCCATTTTCCATGTTACCAGCAGTGAGTTGGAAAGTATTTTGGGATATACTATAAGTAAAACTGTGTGTTTAAGTGGGTGTGCAGTGAAGGGATATTTCAGATGAGATCTAATATCTTATAGCAGATGAGCCCATTCAGTTTGAATCTGATAGTGCTGTCTTTAAATACCTTCTGTGATCAGTGAAGAAATACATTCACATCCTAGGCCCTGGTGTGAGCGTAGGTAGCTAGATATTAATAAAGGAAAGGTGCAAAGGGTATCAGACATTTTAAGCAAAATAAACTGGGGAGCTGAATTGGATAATGAGCCTGCTTGCTTCACTGGGAAGCAAGCTCCTCAGGGGACCACTGAAGGATGTTGCCTGTCGTTACCCGGGAAGGAATGAAAACAGCAGGAAGAATTCCTCTGCTGGGCGCATGTCCAGTAGAAGATGGCACGGGGGGGTGTACCTCTACTTTGAGGCATGCACAGTGGGAGCCACGATGGCGACCGTGCCTGTCTGTCTAGCCTGGTAAAAGGATTGTATTGGATAAGGAAAACAGAACCCCAGAAGATCTGGGAAATGGGTTAGTTTGGGGAGGACCCATCAGAAGCCCCTTAGGAAATTGATTGGTTAGTTTGAAAGGGCACCTGGTCTTTCCCAAGCCTGAGATAATATAATCAGTCTAATAAATCTGTCTCTCCCTCCCGCCCCCATATATATCTCACTGGTAATACATGCTCACCCTATTCATTCACATGTTCTCTCTCCATAGCAGCCATGTAGCCCTGCAGCCGCCAGGGGCCAGCAGCAGCAAGGATTCCAAGTGCAGGCTCCCAGTGCGAGCCTGGGTGCAGCAACGCAAGACCAGCCGAAGCGCAGCTGGAACTGACTAGCTTGCTGGACAGGAACAGACATGGACTGAACCAACAGAATGTTTAAACTTCCACAATAAATCTTACCACTATACCTTTCCTCCCATACGTGGGTCCCCAGAACGCTTTCCTTGCTTCTTCCTGCAAGGACCCCATTTCCACCATCAGCGGCAGAACCTTATCAGACTAGAGGAAAGTAAAACTAACTTAAACAAAGTGTTTATAGAGTGTCTAGGGATTAAACTGTGATTGATACAGGAGATAACACAAATACCCAGCAATAAATTGTTAGAGCTTTAAGTTTCTATTAAGATTCACTGTCTTTGTTTCCTTACAGTGATTTGGGCTTGGTTTTTCTTAACCTAAATATGAATAACCTTGTAGCATCTGAAAAATATTAGTCTGTTTCTTAACTCCCTAATTTCTTTCCCTGCTAAGGCCTGATTTGGCATAACTTGTATACAATTGCACAGTACTTTTCACTGATTTCATAGGTAATTTGAGGAAATACTGTATGAGGATCACTGGGGAAAACTCAAAACAAAACATCTGAACTGTAAATATGTAGTGAGGAATTTTAGACTTTTACAAATGCATTTGTTTCTGAATTAAAATGAGTTCTATAGACTCATGCTTAGTCCAAAATTATTTTAAATATTAGTAGTTCATGGTGCAACTCTGAACTATAATATGGATTTAATGACATTCTTTGGCAGAGTATAAGCATTTGGGAAACACAAACCTATGTGTTGTTATTCTCACTTGATCTAATTATATGCTGTTCTTTTAAATACAGAGATGTTTTGCATTTTAAAAGAAGTTCAAAGTAATCTTTTGGCCAGAAAGGATTTCCACTTAAAACAGGGGTCCTCAAACTACGGCCCGCGGGCCACATGCAAATACAAATATTGTATTTGTTCCCGTTTTGTTTATTTACTTCAAAATAAGATATGTGCAGTGTGGATAGGAATTTGTTCATAGTTTTTTTTTAAACTATAGTCTGGCCCTCCAATGGTCTGAGGGACAGTGAACTGGCCCCCTGTTTAAAAAGTTTGAGAACCCCTGACTTAAAACATATGGAGACTTTCTTTTATTTATTTTTTAAAGTATATTTTTATTGATTTTAGAGAGAGAGGAAGGGAGAGAGAGAAAGACATAGAAACACCGATGAGAGAGAAGCATCAACATTGACCGGATGCCTCCTGCACACCCCCTGATGGGGATCTAGCCCACAACCCGGGCATATGCCCTGCTGGAGAATCAAACCTGTGACTTCTTGGTACTTGGGTCGATGCTCAAGCACGGAGCCATACCAGCCAGGCTATTCCCCTTCTTTTACACACTAATCCAGGAACGGATTCTGTTGGAAGTTCTATTTTCAAAATAAATCCTAAACCTGATCACTCCCACTACTTCTACTTCTGCCATTTCTGCTTCTGTCACCTTGGTCCAAGCCACTGCTATTTTTCTCCGGGACCATCACAGTAGTTTCTCAACTGGTCTCCCTGCTTCTCCGCTTGCTACTACTTTCTCCCCCAAGTCTATTCTCTGCCTAGGAAAACTAGTGTTTTTTCAAAATTCTAAATCTGATCATAGTGAACCCTCCAATTCTTCTAATACCACTTAGGGAAAACTTAAGGAATAAAGATTTTGATTCTCTTAGCAAAATATTCTTTTGTCACACAGAGTTTGGTTAAGTTCATTGTGTGACTCTTTTAGCCCATGCATTCTCTGTGTTGGAATATGATGCAGAATTTATAAAAAATGGATATTTTGCTGAAAAACAGTTTCTCACTCTCTTTTCTTTGGGTCACTGATTTCTCCTAACTGGTATAGTCATGTGATGATGATGATAAAACTGGTAAAATCATGCCCCCTTCTCTTATCTTTCATTATTTTCAACATAGTGCCCAGATTAGAATGGGAACAAGGAGTCATTTATATCAACTTTTGGCTTGGTGCTGTCAAGTTAAGAGTAGATTAATGCACTTGTCTTACTTTATTTGCCAAGGTGTTCATTTTATTTTATTTTTGTTCTCTTAATAGGTCCTTTTGAGTCCTCAGTATTTTTTGGTTAAGACAAATTTGTATCACATCCCATCATTTACTTGCCTCTTCTTTTCTTTTTTGTAAAAATATGTTTTTATTGATTTTTAGAGAGAGAGGAAGGGAAAGGGAGAGAGAGAGGAAGGGAAAGGGAGAGAGAGAGGAAGGGAAAGGGAGAGAGAGAGGGAGGGAGGGTGAAGGAAGGAAGGAGAGAGAGAGAGAGAGAGAGAGAGAGAGAGAGAGAGAGAGAGATCATCAATGGGTTGGTTCTGCACGCACCCTGACTGGAAATCTAACCCGAAACCTGGGGATGTGCCCTGACCGGGAATGGAGCCAGCGAGCAGGGTCGAGGCTTTCGGAGCAGGGGCCGATTCTCAGTCAATGGAGCCATACTGGCCCGGCTACTTGTTTTTTCCATCTAGGTTACTAAGAGTGAGTCTACCTTCTCAGGGCCTTGCACATACAAGAGACAGGATAACAACATCTGAACAAGGGCCACTGAAAATGAAAACTGACCAGGTTATTTCCTGGGTGGTAATTTAAGGCTGCTCTCTGTATTTGAATCTGTTTTGTTTAAAGGGTCCCATATAATTGGACATCCATCCTACCGATAAAAAAACAAAAACAGTTTTTTCAGGGCATGCAGGGCCAAGCCAGTTAACCACCCCCTGCCATGCATGGTGCCTTACTGATACGGGCAGGGATTAAATCTCCTATGGAAGGCAGAGACTATCATTTTTCCTGAAATTCAGCATGGTGGCTTCAGAGCAAATCCAGTGGCATTTTTCGGAATTCGTGCTTCTATTTCAACTATCTGAGAGGAGGGTAATGTCTCCTGGTTTGCCCAGGTTGTATTCCAGAGAGAAGCTCTTTTTCTTTACAGGCTATAAACTGGATTTCCTAAAGCACAGAAAAGCAGTGACCTAGTAATTCTTTGAGCTCCTGTGACCTTGGGGATGAATTTTAGTGATGTGGGAGCAAAGTGTGACAGCATCTATAGAGGGAAAGGCATAGCTGGCGGGTCTCTAATTGGCTTCTAAGAGCACCCCAGTGTCTCGGTCTGACCCATGGGCTGCCTGCTGCAGTTCTGAAGCTCCTAGCATCTTTAAGTGGTGGTAATTATTTGGCTATTGCTTAACTCTTTCCAACCCATTTAGGTTTTGGAAAAAAGGGTACAATTGTATTGGTATTGAGGACAGCTAAATACACACACCTGGAAAGTGACATTTTCTATTTTCTTAACCTAGGCAAACTATTAATGAATAAGCTTTCTGGAATATAGTACTCTTCCCCAAATTTGACCTGGTGGGATCATGTATAGACTCAATGAAATCATTTGATACTCTGAGAAAAGGGAAAAGATATTCCTACAAGGAATCTAAATATAGTACGTGGTTGTTTAGGCTACCCTTAGGGGTGTACTAATTGTAACGCTAAACTTAGACATATCCTGGAACAATATGGCACTTTTGTTAGTGATTTTGTGCATTGTTTTCACCTCTTCTGCCCTTGTTGCAAATACATGCTAGACTAAATCTAGTATTCTGTGCTTCCGTATTTTATCTGTGTCAACTGACTCATAGTTTTATTTTGAATATTATAAGGAATTCCCCTTGTTTGAAATGGCATGACTAAATTACTGAACTGACATAGGATGACTCTGTTATTGTTATAAAAGTGGTGAGCACTGATCTGTAAGCTTAGATAAAGACATATTAGATAGGCTGTTTTCCCTTTGGTTGAGAAATGGTTGTAAATTGAACTTGAAAGGAGAGGTGTACTTTCCTTTTGTGGCCTGTAGGAATGCATAGGCTGCTGGGCTCTCCACTGATAATGCTATCCCAAAGCTCAAGTTCATTTCCTATGCTCCTCAATTGACAATTCAATCCAAATAACTAGAATCAAAACTGTTTTGAAAGAAAGTACTACTAAGAGATGATTGAGTAGACTCCTTTAGCTCTGAGAGCCTTTCATAACTCAAAAAACAGAGTTAAAAAATATCTGAATTCAACCTTTGAACTCTACTTTCAAAATTAGGATAATGTCAAGAGGTCTGGTGTTGATGAAAAGGAAGAGGCTTGACTTCTCAGCAACAGAGTACAGGCTTTCCATTACTTTTCCAGAAAGTTTTATCTACAAAAATTTCCCCTTTAAAGTATTTCTCTATATCTTCTTGACCAATAGGAAATCTAGTTTTAATGTTGTTTCCTTTCATTCATTCACAAATTTCACTGAGCAACCTCTATGTACCAACCACTGTGCTAAGTACTGGTTTTACAACTGCGAATTACCTCTGCACTCATGGAGCTTACAATCTAGTGGAAAGATATACAATAAACAAATAAATATTGATTTTCATTTCATTCTAAGTAATCCCTCTTCCTGTGTTGGTTTGGACTTTATATTTTTAAAATGTTTTTCTCTATATATTTTTCCTTTACTTAATAGGATACAAATTTTCATTTGGATTATAAGAAGAAATCCTGTTCTAATTAGTAGGGTTTTTACATCCACATTTGGCTTTTGATAAAATTCAACTAGAGATTGACTGTATTTTATGCTGTTGGTAAAAAATATTAGAGCTTTAGTGATATAATAAAACTTGACAGTTATTTAATATTCCTTTCTATAAACTGAAAATACCCTTAATTATTAATAAACTAGAGGCCTGGTGCACAAAATTTGTGCAGGGATGGGGTGGGGAGTTCCTCAGCAAGGCCTGCACCCTCTCGCAATCCAGGACCCCTTGGAGGATGTCCAATTGGGCCTAAACCAGCAGTCGGACATCCCTCTTGCTATCTGAGACTGCTGGCTCCTAACTGCTCTCCTGCTTGTTCATCCCTAACCATTCTGTCTGCCTGCCTGATCACCCCTAACTACTCGCCTGCCTGACTGATTGCTCCTAAGTGCTTGCCTGCCTACCTGATCACCCCTAACCATTCTGCCTGCCTGCCTGATCGCCCGTAACTGCCTCTGCTTTGGCCCCCACTGTGGCAACTTCGTCTGGAATGATGTCCGGAAGGTCGTTTGGCTGTCTGGTCTAATTAACATATTATGCTTTTATTATTATAGATATTTATTGAAGTATTTATTTGTGCATATCACTGTGCTTGGGTATGAGTTGTAGGGGATGCATAAATATATTGGCAGAATGCTTCAGATATAATCAATAATGATAAAAACATAATATGCTAATTAGACTGGACAGCTGAACGACCTTCTGGACGTCATTCTGAACATCCTTCCACATGAAGCTGTGGTGGTGGGGGCCAAGGCAGAGGCTGTTAGGGGTGATCAGGCAGGCAGGAAGAGTGGTTAGGGGCAATCAGGAAGGCAGGCAAGGCCTAAACCTGCAGTCGGACATCCCCAAGGGGTCCCGGATTGGGAGAGGGTGCAGGCTGAGCTGAGGGACCCTCCCCAAACCCATGCACAAATTTCATGCACTGAGCCTCTAGTAAGTAATAGAAAACATGTAAAAAATAACTGTAGTATAAGATAGTCTCTTATAGATGTCTTAATAATGAAAGAGAGCAGTAGGTGATTAGAGGAGAGATGTTTCCCTTTGATTACATGAGTGATCAAGGGAGCTTTATGAAAGGAGTTATATTCCAATTAGTTCTGAAGGATGGTTGATTTCATTTTAAAAATCCAATTATAACAGCTCATTTTGAAAAACTTTCAACATATATAAAATCATAAAGAAGAAAACAAACAAAAATAGCACCACCAAGCCCCTATCAGGAGGACTAGGGGGGGAAGGAGGACATGCCTTTTGAGAGCATGCACACACAGCTTGAGAATTAACATCACTCCTTTCCCCCTGTCCCCAGTGGCGATGGTCATGGGTCATCCTACTTTCCTCCACCTTAACAGAACTGGCAGTTCTTGAATGGTCCCCTGCTTCACTAAATTGGGGAGTGGTGACCTGTTTTGTTGGACTATTGCCAAGCCACCAGGGATAACTGAGAAGGAGAAAGGATGGTACAGCCAAGAGGAGTGCTAGGGTTTGGAGTTGAAGGCAACCTGCATTTCCACCTTGTAGTGCAACAAGAGTTTGAGAATGTCCCTTGGATCAAGCGGGCATTACAGAGGGTGGCCGGGCTAGTCTTGCTGGTTCCCAACCACTCAAGAGGGCTGTTAACTCAGCAGGAAGGCCCTGGGGGCAAAAGGCCATGGGTGGCCTGGTGAGGCAGGGGGCACAGAGGATGGCAAAGTCCGACTTGAGACAGATGTCCTACATCAAGGCACTGTGCAGAGGCCTCCAAACATCCACGGGCACGACCCACAAGAGGGTTGGCATTTAAATTCAGCCACAGAGATAGTGAGATTTGGACAAAGAAACAGTGACAACCCAAAAAGAAGAGGGGGTTATTTTCTATTTCCTCTTCCTTGCCCAACACAGCTGGGTAAGCCTCTGTAAGAACCGGCTGTGAGAAGGTGGAGCCCACGTTCTCCCACACCAGGCTTCAGGAAGCCAAGTCTAGCCCTCACTAGAGAAGAAGGGACAGAGAAGGAGGGGAAAAAGGAATGGGACAGAAGGAAAGTCTTAACATGAAAATGAAAACAAGAGTTTCACCGAGTCTCTAGAACCAGAACGAGAGGATTTTAATGAAGAGAGAGTTTTAAATAGAATGTGTCTTGCTTTCTATTCCTGGTATTTTCAAATGTTTTCTAATTTTAAACCTTTATTTTTATTATTCGTTCTACCGTTAACCATCTGATTTTATTTGTCTTCCTTGATGGTTTTCATTATTGATTTTTATCTCTGTTTTGTCATTTTCAATGTTTTCCTTGACAAGATTTTTGTTGCAAATTTGTATCATGTCAGGAATAATTACTAAGAGAATTGGATGGATGCCAACCTGCTCACCACTCTTCCCAGAATAAACATGTACTCTCCACTCCCCAATCAGCAGCATCCTACCTCCCTACTCTCCTTTTAGAATGTTCCAAAAATTATTTAGGCTAAAATTAGATTCTAAAAACTCTGACAGTCTTATTGTACAGATCATATATTTGATTTATTAAACATTGTTATCTCTTATATCATACAACAACTGGTTGCTTTGCTATTTTCTAAAATATGTAGTCTTGCCACATCACCATTGTCAATGTATGTCAATGCACAGCTGTGATTTGGTATGTCCTGGACTCAAATATCTGGCCTGATACTGGCTTTTGTGAAACCCATTTCAAAATATTATTGCTTTTCTGACTAAAGTCAGTTCTTAATTATTTATAATCATAGATGTATAGAAGTGAGTTTTCAAAGCTATTGCATTTTGAAATAAGTGTTTGTGCTTATATGGTTGCATCTAATCTTCTCTTTAAGTCATTCTAAAGGGGTTTGCCTCAAGAGACTCTGAAAATTCTCTTTTTCACAGTGCTTGCTTCTTTCTAACATTTTGAAGTAGTGGCTCTGTGCTGTACCAGACCTTTGAAGCAAGGATAATTTTTCTTTTTTAAAATTTCCATTAAGGGCTATAGAATACAAATAGTCTCTGAAACACACAGTAGGTATAACATATAGGTTAAAAAATGAGATTTGCCTTGGACCCTGTCTCTATAGGGGGTGAGTTGGCTTCTTAAAAAGTTGCTGAAGGCCCAGCCGCTGTGACTCAGTGGTTGAACATGGACCTATGAACCAGGAGGTCACGGTTCGATTCCTGGTCAGGGCACATGTCTGGGTTTGTGGGCTCCATCCCCAGTAGGGGACATGCAGGAGGCAGCAGATCAATGATTCTCTGTCATCATTGATGTTTCTATTTCCCTCTCCCTTTCCCTTCCTTTCTGAAGTCAATAATAATAAAAAATAAAGTTGCTGAACACCATCTAGCATGGTAGAACTTAAAAAATTTAAGTCAGAACCATACCAAAAAGTAAATATTGTGCATGTATACATGTGTGTAAGGGTTGAATTTATTTATAGAATTTAATCAGTACACTAAAAGTGGCTCCGTTTCTCAGGAATAGTCATATTAACCAAACTCTTGACAGTTGTAATATAATATTTTATTAATCTGCAGTAAGACATATAGGGAAGAACTTATAAGAAATATAAGTTCTGTTCTGGCCAGCAAGGGCAAGTACCTGCAGGTTCGATCCCTGGCCCCAGTTAGGGAGAGTGTGGGAGGCAATCAGTAGATATTTCTCTTTCTTTCTCTCTCCCCCTCCCTTACACTCTCTCTAAAAATCAATGGAAAAGATATCCTCAGGTGAGGATTAAGGGGAAAAAAAAGAAGAAAAAAATAAATACAAGTTCTCCCTGTAGAACTACCTCAAAGGTTTAGAGTCAGAAAGTGACCTGATGAGTTTGGAATCAGGATAAGGGGAGTTAATTATAATGATATCTTCTATGTTTAAGGCATCATGGTGTCAGCCTATGAGAGCCTGATGAAACTATGACCATGAGAAGGAAATTATCCTCCTAGGACTGGTCACGTCCTGAGTGAGGTCATCCTTTTCCTTGGAAAAATTCTTTAAGAATGTTATACCATTGACTAGCCTAAAGTCAGGATCTAATTCTTCTTTTTCTGGGCCAGGAAATGTTTTCTCTCAATAATATGCATGAAGTATATCTGTTTCATAGGAAGTAATTTTTAGTTAATGCTCAAGGATCTTAATTATCTTACCTATAGCCTACAATAAAACAAATTTTTACACTATGCTTTGCAAAAAATATAAAATGACATATTTTATTTGATCCAAGATGCTAAATTTAAAAATTACACACACACACACACACACACACACACAGATTTCTTGTTGATTGAGATAAATGCTTTTAAACTTCCTTGGTTTGGGTGTTTTGCAGTCTGTCTTTGACAAGGTCAGCTGAAACATCCCAGGAACTACTTGTTGTTGAGGGCACTACCAAGTAACTGTACTGGGTTAATGTTCCAATAAGACTTGATGTATAAGTCGTTAACATATTGCAGTGTGAGAAAGGCTCCAGCACAGTCATGACATCATTTAATGACCTCCACTGATTATTTCACCTCTTAAAATGGCAAGATAATTCACAAATAATTAATGAACAGATGTTTCCTAATTAGATAATAAGAAAAATGACCATTTATATTTTAGAAGTTGATGGTAAGGTTTAAGATTATAAAAAATGTATTAAATTACAACTGTGATCACAATTTCACCTGCACAGATTCTTTTCACACTAGGAATGCTACTGGTGCCCTCCTTGTAGAGTGTTGTACTCATGCCCTAGCTATACAGACATTATTTGCTACTGAATTGCAATAAGCTCTAGTAGTATAGTGCCTTAAAATTAAAAAACTCCTTTATCTACAGTAATTTTAATTACTAGAAAAAGCAATGCAGAGCTTAGCTCAGTGATGGCGAACCTTTTGAACTCGGCGTGTCAGCATTTTGAAAAACCCTAACTTAACTCTGGTGCCATGTCACATATAGAAATTTTTTGATATTTGCAACCATAGTAAAACAAAGACTTATATTTTTGATATTTATTTTATATATTTAAATGCCATTTAACAAAGAAAAATCAACCAAAAAAATGAGCTTGCATGTCACCTCTGACACGCATGTCATAGGTTCGCCACCACTGGCTTAGCTCAAAGCTTATATACATCTGAGATGGTCAATGAAAACTTGTCAATAGATTAGAATTCATTTGTTCAGTACCAAATGGGCCAAGCAGTTTGAAGTATAATTGTTCTATGGTATCTTTGAGGGATTGGTTCCAGGACCCCTAGAGGATACCAAAATCCACAGATACTCAAGTCCCTTATATAAAACTAGAGGCCTGGTGCATGAAATTCGTGCATGGGGGGTGGGGGTGGGAGTGGGGGAGGAGGTGTCCCTCAGCCCAGCTTGTACCCTCTCCAATCTGGGACCCCTCGGGGGATGTCCGACTGTTGGAATCCCTCTCACAATCTGGACATCCTTCTCACAATTTGGGACTACTGGCTCCCAACCGCTCACCTGCCTGCCTGCCTGCCTGATTGCCCTTAACTACTTCTGCCTGCCAGCCTGATCACCCCCTAACTGCTCCCCTGCTGGCCCGATTGCCCCAACTGCCCTCCCTTGCCGGCCTGATCGCAACTGCCCTCCCCTGCCAGCCTGGTTGCCCCTAACTGTCCTCTCCTGCTGGTCTGGTTGCCCCTAAACTGCCCTCCCCTGTCAACCTAGTCCCCCTCAACTGCCCTCCCCTGCCAGCCTCGTCCCCCCTAACTACCCTCCCCTGCCAGCCTGGTTGCCTACAACTGCCCTCCCCTGCTGGCCTGATCTCCCACAACTGCCCTCTCCTGCTGGTCATCTTGTGGTGGCCTTCTTGGACCACATGGGGGTGGCCATCTTGTGTGCGGGCATGATGGTCAATTTGCATATTACCTCTTTATTATATAAAAATGGGGTAGTGTTTTTCATTTACCTATGCAAATGTTCCTGTATACTTTATTTATTTTATTGTTGAGAGTATTAAAGATGTCCCTCATCCGCCCCCCCCCCCCCATTTACTGCCCTCCACCCAGCTTCCGTCCCTCCCCAGGCCTTCACCCACTATTGTCTATATCCATGGGCTATGCATATATTCATATAAGTTCTTTTATTAATTTCTCCAATCCTTTTCCCCTTCCTTCTGAAATCTGTCAGTCTGTTCCATGCTTCCATGTCTCTGGACCTATTTTGTTCATCAGTTTATTTTGTTCATTAGATTCCACGTATGAGTGAGATCATGTGATACTTGTCTTTCTCTGACTGGCTTATTTCCCTTAGCATAATACTCTCCAGGTCTCTCCATGTTGTCTCAAAGGGTAAGAGATCCTTCTTTTTATGGCTGCATAGTCTTCCATGGTGTAAATGTACCACAGTTTTCTAATCCATTCATCTACTGATGGGCACTTGGGCTGTTTCCAGATCTTAGCTATTGTAAATTGTGCTGCTATGAACATAGGGGTGCATACATTCTTTCTGATTGGTGTTTCAGGTTAAATCATCTCTAAATTACTTATAGTACCTAATACAATCTAAATACTATGTAAACAGTTGTTATACCATATAACTGTTTAGGGAATAATGACAAGAAAAAAGTCTGTATGTGTTTAGTACAAACACAACCATTGTAAGCCTAACTGCATAGGACACATTGGCAACTTTTGCCCTCAAATATTTTCTATTTGCAGTTGGTTGAACTCACAAATGTGGAACCGGTGATATAGAGGTCCAACTATACAGCGTTAAATTAGAAGAAAAACTCGTTTTATAGCAGGTAAAAATGGATATCTCAAGGTTCCATATCTTTGTGGAAAAACTATCATGCAGAAAGATTAACTTTTAGATATTGTCTTCCTTTGTTGAAGGAAATGTCTTGCCCCATGCCATTTTTCTATTGTATTTCACTGAAACATAGAAATAGAAAAGTGCGACTCTCCCAGCACTGTTTGTTGTTGTGTAAAGGATTCAGAACAATTTTAAAAACAATATTTACATGTAATGAAAAATTTGAGAAGTACCAAATCACAAACTTTAATCAAATATTAATTTGGGGGTATTATCTTTTAGTCTTTGGCCATATGCATCATTTCACCTCTGCTTTTGGCTTTTTTTAAATTAAAATTTAACATTTTCAAGCTCCATTGTTAATAATCTGCCTTCAGATCAGAATAGTGGATTGGGTCTTGTAAATGGTGGCCTCAGTGGAAGCCCACTATTTGAAAACCTCCTTGCTTATTTTAGTGTCCCCATTGTTAGCTACCATGTGCTTGCCACTACTTGTCACCAGCAAGGAGCTATTTCCTTGGCTCCTAAGCTTTGGTTGTTGCCATGGAGTTCTGACCTATGACTCAGAATTTGGGATCACACCCATCTGGCATGGCCAGGAGCTCCCAGACCTGTGTAACTCGCCTCACAAGAAGCTCCTACTGGCCATTTCCTGTTCCATCTAGGAAGTGATGGCAGACGTATCACAAACATTTTATGTTTCAAGGAATAACAATAGCCTCTGCACTCAGGCAGGTCTCTTTTATAAAAGAAAGGCCCAGAAAGGAATTTTAAACTTGATTTACATTTCTCTCAAACATGAAAGAGACCTTCATGTCCTTAGACACCATTAAATCTTGCTAAAATCCGATGTTTGCTCTTGTTTCCAACACCCAGAAACCCCAGGGAGCTTCTCACTCATGCGCCCTCCGTGGAATTTGCGTTCTCTCACCTCGCCACTGCGTCCATGGTCCTCAGTTTTGTCTCTCCTTGTAGCTGGATCTCCCCAACAGCAACCCCTCAGTCCCACAGCAAACGTGCAGACTCGTGGGAGACTAATGCTCTCCCTATACTCCACCCCAACCTTGACTGTAATTTTAGGCAGAATTTGTCCAAGGAGACATTTGCACAAGGTATAAAGATATGAGAATATATGCAAGGTATGAGGCAGAGAGAGGGAAAAGGGAGAAAGTTGGAACTCCCTCAAATAAATAATTTTTATCTTATCTATAGTCTTATCTATTTAGGATTCAAAATAGTTTTTGTTGTTATTCTTTTTAACTGGATGCATATTATGTCAGAGGACCATAAATTTCTTAATGTCTTCTTCTATGGTTGGCATTTAATATGCTTTTACTTTAGTAGAGAGCACTGCAATGGCTATATTTGTGCTTACGGGTTTTTTCTTTTGTCGAGTGAAGTAAGAAATATATGTAAGGTAACAAGCACAGAAAATAATAGTTTTATTTTATATTCTAGAATACATTTCTAGGGCATTTATAATTAAAATGTATGCACAATTTATCAGTTTTTTATTTGCAGGGCCAGATTGCTTTCCAAAAACAGTTATACAACAGTTTTAGCCACATTTGAAAATGTGCCCCCAATCTATGCAGTGTCAGTGCCTCCACTTTGCTATGACTGCAGGCAAGAATGGGCTTTGCTGCTTTGTGTGTATTTACTCTTCCTGCAAATTGTCTGTTTATGCCGTTGGCCTCGATAGTTTTCTTAAAATTAACAAAGCTACTGTCACTTATATATTTTTTTTCATTAAAAAAATAAAAGTATTTTATATTTGAATATCAGTTGTACCTTTGTGACTGCTGTTATACTTCAAGGATAACAAAGTTCATATTTGTCCATCAACTGACAATCATTCTATTTTCTCCCTGCTAACCAAAAAATTGGTTTTCTATATGTCTAATCTATCTGAAGTTTATTTTCTTTAGATTATATAAAGTGCAGATTCACATTTTAAATGAATTTTGATTTAATAACCTCTAAATTTATTCAATAATCCATATTTAATGACGTGATATTTAGAATACATTCATGTTTAAACTGTATAGTCGGTATATTTTATCTTTCCATTCTGTTATGTTGGTCAAAATGTGCACACTTATACTTGTTTTAATTCCTTTTGCTTCATAAATAGCTCCTGTAGAGGCTGGTTATGTGCCTCTTTTGTTATGTTGTCTCCATTCAAACAAAGTCTGGACAAATTGTTCATGGTTAGTGCCATATGAGTGATTGTGTTGAACTGTTATAATAATAAAGCTGTGTGGATTGTTATTTGTAATTATATCTCTTAATACATGTAACTTTTATAATATATTTCATTTCTAAAATCACTCATGGCAGTGTTTTGGGGTGCTCTTAAATACCAAACTATCGCCAACCTTAAAAAGCTTCACAGTTTCTCTAGAGCTTATGGTTTAAACTACACAAAATTTCAGGAGCAACCATGGCTTTCTGGCATTTGCAGCCTAATGGCCCTTTTGTATTTTTTAAGAATTCCAGATTGTCACCCCACTCCTATCTGAATATTGTAGAGATTACCGCATGTACGTGTTTAACCAAATTTTGCTGTTTTTAGGTATTTCATGCAGTGCTACCTTCAGTAAAAGGTAGAAGACTTAGTACATAGTTTACCTCTGCTCTGTTCCAGGACTTCACTGAAATTGTAGAGCAAAAAATAAATTCATAATCAAACTGGAAAACAGGAAAGGTAAGACAGTGCCCGGTGTGCATGGATGTAGGGAAATATCCACGTTTATACACAGTGAGAGGTTAATTGCCATAGTCATTGTTTTGGAAGGCAAATTTGGCTGTAGATAACACACACACACACACACACACATTCTTTGAGCAATTACACTCGCAGGAATATGTACTCCCAAAATATTGAAATATGTGCCCAAAGATGTATGTGTTAGGATATTTATTCAACAACCTAAATGTTCAACAAAAGGAAATGATTAAATGAATGCATACATCCATGTAGATACTATTTGCATGATTATATTTATGAACATTATATATACATATTAAAAGGTGAACATGGTGGATGGTGCACCCAGGCAGGCTAAATAGCCATCTCAGTGATTTAAGAAAGCTGAATTTAATTAAGGAAAGTGGATGGGGGATGGGATATCCAAAAGGAAGGACTACACAGCACCGAGCCAAGGGGACATTGGATTGATGATGGCAACACCCAGGAGCTGGAATTTTAT
This sequence comes from Myotis daubentonii, assembly GCF_963259705.1. NCBI lineage: Eukaryota > Metazoa > Chordata > Mammalia > Chiroptera > Vespertilionidae > Myotis > Myotis daubentonii. Next base: position 90,437,479 of record NC_081840.1, read on the forward strand.
CCTTTTATGCAGTCACTGGTGGGAAACTTGTCGTCAGTGGGTCTGGGGGCTGAGCTGGTGGGCTTGGAATATGACTGGGATGCAGGTGTGTGATCAGGTGCCTTCAGGACAGTTCCCGTCCTTGTATGGTCTGACTCCTGGTGTCCAGTGACTTTTTCCTGGTCTTTTATTCTCCTGTGGCAGAAGCTTACAAATGGCCATTAAGTGTTGTATTGCTCTATAGTCCTAATGCATATCAGTGTGTGGGTGGCCTTAGAATGTTTTAAACATGTTTACTTAAGTTCTGAGTAGTGGCTACCATGAGATGGGAGTGAGACTTTGTTGAAGAGTTGTGAGGGAATAAGATAAACTTTTACTTTTTATACCGTATACTTCTGTATTGTTAGAAAAATTTTCAAATCAGCATCAAAATCTCTCTATATAAAACCCTAATATGCAAGTAGACCGAATGGTGGAACAACTGAACAACCAGTTGCTATGACATGTGTTGAACACCAGGGGGCACACCTGGAACATGGCAGGCGTCGGCAGCAGGTGGCAGAGCATGAAACATGGTGGGCGTCGGCCGCGGTGCGATGGTGGAGCAGGTGAGTGGGGGCACCAGGCCAAGGTGGGGTGCTGGTCAGTGTCATCGGGGCGAGCCTCTGGTGGTTACTGAAAATTCTTTGCTCCCGTGCACCGCAATCCTGCCCGGTGCTTGCACCTGCTGCCAGTGTCGGCCCTACTCACATCTGCTGCCAGCGCCCGGTGCCAGCCCCAACTGCTTGGCACTGTCAGTAGGTGTGAGTGGCAGCTGCCGGCCCCAATTGTCCCTCAGGGCTTCTCCACCTCCCCCTGCTCTTGAGGGGCAATCGAGTCAGCAGTCACCGCTTGCACCCACTGATGGTGCCCCGGCCCTGCTTGCACCCACTGCTGGCACTGGCCCCAATCGCTCTGCGCCATCAGTGGGTGTGAGCGGGGCTGGTGCCAATGTGAGCAGCTGTGACAGGAGTGGGGCTGCCAGCAGACAGGGGGTGGGGGAGGAGGCCATGGTGGTAGGGGCTGGGCAGGGGCATGGAGGATGGGCTGAGACCTGCCCCTGTGCCCACGGCAGCCTCACAGCCCACAGTTCCTTTCAAGGTGCATGAATTCATGCACTGTGCCCCTAGTATTGAATGATATGCATGAGGTTTCCTCTAGCTTGTTTCACTTATATTTCATTTTCCATGGATCTCTCATTTCTCTTTGCTTATTCTGATTATAGATGATTCCATCCCTGATTTTTCTGTCAATTTTAAAATTAGTATGACTATAATTTCATGAGTAAATAGTTTGGATGACATTTCTCTTTTGATATTGTTTCTTAAAAGTGTAGACCATTGAAAACATACTATAAGTTTTTTTCACATTCTCTTTAGACAAAATGTTGAGCTTGAAACTAGGTTCAGTTTTTAAATAACACAGTTGTTGTTTTAATATTTAAGTGTCCACAAGCCCTGGATGCATTATCATATGTAGAATAGGCATGTTGGGCGTTCATTATTTCTACAGTACAGACTGAAAAAACACAGAATGAGGAATCAAAGAACAAGCAGGCGTATTTTATTTATTATGATAATCCTTCTCAAGTCCTCTCTTCCTGCTTTTGATCTAGGTGAAAGCAAGCTGGGAACCTAATTAAACCAGAGCTGAGAGAGACAAGAGATACTATGCACAAAAAAAAGGATTCTGACCAACCAGATTTTGAAGTTAAACTTAATTAAGAGTAATAGACCAATAATCCGTACAAATGATGACATTTTAAAAATGCATTTTGAATATTCTGAAGCAGTTATGTAAATCACCAAGAGTAAGACTCTAGAACAGTGGTTCTCAACCTTCCTAATGCCGCGACCCTTTAATACAGTTCCTCATGTTGTGGTGACTCCCAACCATAAAATTATTTTCATTGCTGCTTCATAACTGTAATTTTGCTACTGTTATGAATTGTAATGTAAATATCTGATATGCAGGATGTATTTTCATTGTTACAAATTGAACATAATTAAAGCATAGTGATTAATCACAAAACAATATGTAATTATACATGTGTTTTCTGATGGTCTTAGGCGACTTGCCCCTGTGAAAGGGTCGTTCGACCCCCAAAGGGGTCGCAACCCACAAATTGAGAACTGCTGCTCTAGAGGAAATGTAAAACATACAGGCTCACTTTTTAATACCTTTTAGTAATGTTTTCATTAGACTTAATGTTTGCCAGGAAGGTATATTTGGAGGGACTCTGATGACAGAGGTGTTATAGCCAGTTGAGATGTGGAGACATAGAGGCAGGAGCTGCAAAGAGGGAGACCTGTAAGGGTCAATGATAATAAAAAAATAAGGCAACTAGTGACATTTTCAGTGTCTCTATGGGGGTTTTGAGCCTGCCTGCAATGTGAGAAGCAAAACTAACAAGGTGTTGGAGAATCAGCACTTTAAAAAAGGCATGGCCTCGGTGCTCATGAAGGTGTGCACCTTGGATGGGCTCTTAAAATGGGGATGACAAAAATTATAACTGCAAAGCTATCTCACTTAAGTTACAAGTTGCATATGACTTTCAAGAAATTTCAGTTCATGGGATTTTAATAGGACAATTAGAGGGCATGTGGTCATTGCTGTTATATAGGTAGGGAAGCAAATACAGATCATTTGATGATATTTCTACCATCATGCAATTGGTTAGTGATGGAATGGGGAACTGATTTCTTCCTACTTTTATAAGGTATCAGCAGACTTGGGGGGCAGACAACTTCTGGCACAGCTGCTCTAGAAGCAATTCTTATAACGCATGATATAATCTATATCTATATCTATATCTATATCTATATCATCTATATCTATATCTATATCTATATCTATATCTATATCTATATCTATATCTATATCTATCTATCTATCTATCTATCTATCTATCATCTATCTATCTATCTATCTATCTATCTATCTATCTATCTATCTATATCTATGCCTAATATGCAAAGTGTCCCCTAGGGAGTTTGACCCACCAGGAGTTTGATCGCTCGCTATGACGTGCACTGACCACCAGGGCGTGGTGTGGAATGAAGGAAGGCCCCAGCCAGCAGCCAGCAGCTGGGGAAAGGAGACCCCAGCTGGCAGCCAGCAGCTGCTAGGGACCTGACCCATGCGTGAATTTCATGCACTGGGCCTCTAGTTCCATCATGAATGTCTCCTAACTCCCCTCCCCAGATACGCTGGCCTCTTGGTCCTTCCCCATTCCTTCTATCCTTTTCCTCTTTCTCCTTTGGCATTAGCTGACTCCTTATTATAATTTTGATCTCTTCCATGATGCTTTTTAAACATCTATTTTAAAAACTAATTTTTGTATATGTATTCAGAGACCACTCTAGAAATTATCAGTTCTCTTGTAGGCTGTCTGTTTTATCCCTGTTGAGTATTGCTTTTTGGGTGTGGGGTTTGGGCGAAATGTGCTGAGCTATTTTACGTAGCTCTGATTTAGACTTTTAGAGTCTCAGGAGCTTAGGGAACTGGAAATGTGCGCCACATTTTGCCTATCAACAGAGCCTAATCAAGAATGCATTCTTTGCCAGCAACATTCAAAACAGAGATGATTCCACGCTGTGGCTTGGAATAAACCCCCTTTATTGCATTTCATTTTATAGTGTTCTTTGCCTTCAGTTTGCACAAATATTCAGAAAAAAATTCCCATTTAGAAGAAACTAATGCACAAATTAAGATATTTCAAGTAATGCCATTCAGTATCTGTCAGGAAATTATTATGGATTGATACGTGATACTATTCTGAGTTTCTAACAACAATCTACTCCTACATATACATGTCTCACAAGAAGACTCATTGTTTTTGGATTAACAACATTAATTTAATACTACTGGTTTATTAATCAGACCTCAATTTGCAAACTTGTGTGTGTGTGTGTGTGTGTGTGTGTGTATTTTAGCTTTATTTTTGGTTTTATTCCCATAAGCAGTCTCACAAGATATGGCTAGCAGAATTGCTCAAAATTAATTTTAGATCTCAAGTCAAACCATAGGTTAACTGACTGATTTGTAGTAGCAGAATTCAGCAACGTTTAAAAGTCATATAAACAATTAAAAAATATTCATGGGGATGAACTGTTATTCAATTTAAACAACTCAAAAGTTTGGAGACTGGTATTTACAAATTTGGCCTGTGGATCTGCTTGTGGGAATAATGCTTCTAACTAAACAGAAAAAAATTAAGTTGAAGAAATGTTTAAATTTACAGAGCCAGAAAAAAATAAACCTCATATACCCATATTAAATTAACCCTGGATTTATTTTGTTAACATGGCAAGTCAATATATACTTAACACAAATGAGATACACTTGGCTTTTCATTTCAGAGAGAGGAAGGGAGAGGAAGAGAGAGATAGAAACATCAATAATGAGAGAGAATCATTGATTGGCTGCCTCCTGCATACACTCTACTGGGGATGGAGCCTGCAACCCAGGCATGTGACCTTTACTGGAATCAAACCCAGGTCCCTTCAGTCCACAAGCCGACACTCCATCCACTGAGCCAAACTGGCTAGGGCAGAGATACATGGTTTTGATGAGAAGACCATTTCTTGCAACAATACTTTCACAGTACATGAAATATAAGAGCTTGGAACAACACCAGATTTATCCTGAGGGAGATATTCATTGAAACATTCATGGCTTTATATGGGAAGCTGCGCAGAGTAAAGCTAAAGAATCTAATATATAGACAGACAAGCTCCCAAATGCTGAACAGATGTGTTCTTAAAGTTCATTTAAAAATCAGTAGTTTCTAATTCAGCACATTTCCCCACAATAGTAATAGTGAATTCTCAATAATGTTAGCCATGTACTAGGCACTTTCTAAATGCTTTATATGAATTGTCTCATTAAATTTTTCAAAACATCCTATTACTTAGGTTATAATTAACCTAATTTTATAGAAGAAGAATCAGAGGCATAGAGAAATTAAATCGTCCAAGATCATAGCTGGATCTCAGGGAGTTTGACTCCAGGACTTGTACTCTTAACCATTCACACATTGAGGTGATGGCATTAGTTGTGATTAGGTTGGTGATCTATCACAACATAGCAATTTACCCTCCCACACACAATTTTTAAAAAACTTTAATCAGTTTTGTGGGTCAGGAATTCAAGAAGGGCTCATCTTGGCAGCTTGCATTTGCTCCATGTGGTGCTATCTGAGGAAACTGTGGGGGGGGGGGGGCAGGGAATTCACTGCCATCGTGGCTCATTTATGTGGCTGGTGATTTGATATTGGCTGTCAGCTGGGAGCTTGACTAGGGCTGTTGGTCACGGTTCTTGTTTCTTCTCTGTGGAAAGCGGCTACAGCGTTTAAACAGGTTCGGACTGATGAGAGACCACGGTCCTCTTGTGGCAAAGCCACATACAAGTCCCAGTTTGAAGGGCAAAGCTCTCCCAGCACAATTATAGCCAAAGGCTATGGTTGTAAGCTTGACCTTTAGTCCGACCCTGTGATCCTAGGTAGCTGAGGGATGTGGACTGCAGGAGGTGCAGCAAGTGCTGCCAAAACAAAGCTTGATAGAGTTCAGAGAATTGCAACAACAGGGAAGAAGTAGTTTGAAACTCCCAAGAACATTGTAAACATCTTGACCACTCCCTTGTTTTGCTTTGTGTGATCTGACTATAAAACAAAGACTTGGCTTACAGGCTGTGTCATTGTATCCTCATCCAGGCACTGTGATCCACCTGGCTCCAACTATATTCTCTTGCCTGTTTTCTTTAATCCTTCACTGCCCCTCCTCAGGTTCACCACTGGCTGTGCTGGATGTGGTTCACTTCTCCACAAGCATCTCTCCACATGCTTCCTCACTGCAGGGGGTTCTTAGGTTTCCTCACAGGATAGTGGCTGTACTATAAGAATAAGTGTTCTAAGAGATAGGAAGTGGGAGCTACTAGTTTCTTACAGGCTGGGCCTGGAAAGTAGCACAGCATTATGTCTGCTGTATTTTATTGGTCAAATTGTGACTGAGACAACCCAGATATAAGGAGGAGTCTCCCACTAGATGGAAAAATGTGGCAAAGAACTTAAAATCATCTTTAATCTACCACAGACACCCAGAATAGACCATAAAAGACTATTTATTTTATATGTGACCTATGTTTATGTTTCTCAAACTTATCTTTAACCTCTTTCTTTATCAGCTTATTTTAATTTGTCTTATTTTTAAAAATATATTTTCTTTCATTCTAAAGGTCTATGATTTTTTGAGATAAAGATACATTATTTTTAAATGTAAAATGCCTGGAATACAGTTGGAATTCCATATATGTTTATCATTTATCAGTTTTCCTATCACTTTAGGGCAACTATAAGATTTAACAAGCAATAAAAAGTTAACTACAATTCAGAAGAACAAAATGGATTAAGTTGTTTACAAGTACAAATATTCTGTTTTATCTCATAACATAATCACTTCATTTTCTAAGTTGCAGAGTAATATTTCCTTGTCCATCATCAAACTCCATTTCTGTGAGCTCTTTTGGGGGAGGGGTTATGTCTAATTCAGTACTTATACTGTATCTTTAGACTAAATATAGTGGCCTGGGAAATAGTGGGTACTCAAGTAAATATTTGGGGAATGAAACTCAACAACAACAAAACAATTTGAATATATCTAAAATAATATACAACTCCAATTTACTAATAGATGTCTGTCTTATTGAGTCTCTATTTAATGTGTTGACTCCTAATGTAGCAGAAATCCACCTGGTGTTAAGACAGTTTAGTAATAATATTTGTTGTTTTAATTATCTTAACATACTTGTAACCAGGGACACATATCATTCTATGTCTGATAAAGAAATTCACAATATGTAAAGAAATTACTATTAAAGCAAAATTGTATATCTACCAAGGGCCCCTATTATTTCTACCTCAAAAGGTAAGACCTCTTTGTAAAATGTATTTTAATCAAATTGCATGCCATTTTCCAAAGCCTACTGCATCTACCCCGGCATTTTCTTTTTCTTTTTTTTAAAGAAAGGCAGGCTGCCACGTGCAGTGCCTCATTTGGATGTGTCTGGAGTCTTGGAAGCTTGACTACCCTACGTTCTCCTACAAATGGACCTTGAGAGTTTGTTTGGAGGTTCTAGCAGGGGAGCGCAGCTACTCCTATACCCTTGACCGAAGACCGGTCCTCTCCTGGGGCGGGGGGGGGGGGGGGGGGGGGAGGGAAGGTCGTCCTCTTCGACCGAGCGCGCAGCTTAGGGAGGGATGCACATGGATCGGTGAGGGAGGAGGGGGACACCCGCCTTGCCAGCCAGATCTGCGGAATCAACCCTGGCGATCAATGGGGTGACAGATGTCACAGCCAGATCGCCCTCACATCCCCGGCATTTTCTATTTAGCAAAAATTAATACTAATACCAGATACTTGGCCTGAAGTGTCATCTACTCATTTTGATGTAGAGTTTCCCTCTTCATTTGGTCTTCCCTTTTTTCTTCTTCTCAGAAATGATGAAGAATAAATAAGACTGAACATGCAGAGCACCACTTAGTTTGAACACTGGATTTCTCAATAGCAAGAATAAGTTGGGTTTCTTTCTGCAACTGAGGCCTGTGGAACCCCAACTCTGAAGCTGCCCCACAACACACCTGGAATTCCTGGAATTTTGACCTGAGACTTCTGAGATTATTCAATCTTGCTCTAAATTCAGAATGCAGTTTATTTACACATAGAGGAAAAGAGTTATAGAAACTATTTTCTTTGTGGGGTAGATTCAAATATTTAATGAAAAAAAAAGCTTCATGAAGATAATTTAAGAAAAAGATGGGCAGGCTTCACTAATATTCCACAAAGAAAATATATATTCTTAATCTTTGTCTTAGTTAGGGCTCTCCAGAGAAACAGAACCAATAGGATATATATAGATCACACAAGAGATTCTTTAATTGACTCACATGGCTATGGACGCTGAGAAGTCCCACAGTCTGTCATCCTCAAGCTGGAGGCCCAGAAGAGCTGAAGGTGTAATTCCAGTTCAAGCCCAAAGCTCAGAGCTGTGGAAGCCAGTCCAAGTCTGAAGGCCCAAGAACTGGGGGCTGATGGTGTAAGTCCTGGTTTGAGTTTGAGGGCTTAAGAACCAGAAGTGCCAGTGTGAGAGGACAGGAGAAGATGAATGTTTCCACTCAAGCAGAGAGCAAGGTCACCCTTCCTCTGCCTTTTCATTCTATTCAGGCCCTCAATGGATTGAATGATGCCCATTTGCAATGCTGAAGGTGATTTTTTTTTGACTCAGTTGAATGTTTCAAATACTAATCTCTCCCAGAAACACATTCAAAAATATTTTTTTATCAGCCTTCTTTAGCCCAGTCAAGTTGACACATAAAATTAACCATAATAATCTTCAATTAAAACATTTTAATCTGAATAGCTAATCTTCAGGACAGTGGATCTCACATTTCTTGATTGTGAATCATTCAAATTCATTACTTCTCTTTCTATTAAAAAATATTTTCATCTAAATGATGTACTTCAATACCTGTCTTGCCCTGGGTAGCAATTATAATTTAGCAAAGCAGTGATTAGAAAGGAAGTACAAAAGGAAAAACTCAAATAAACATATTTGGCTACTTATTTTGTGTTCTAGTAGCAGCTCCATGGACTATAAAATTAGAATTACTGGATAAAATTAAGCATGGGTATTTAGTGTCTACAGATTATATTAATGTGTGTGGTATTTTCAATGACTCCCATGAGTAATGAAGAATTAACAGTTTATAAGTATGAGGAACTATATGTAAGAGGGGCTAATGTTGAGAGACATGAAATGATAAGATAGATTTTAAAAATAGGAATTATTAAATCTCACAAAAAAACCAAATCCATACTCTAGCACACACATTTGGAAATAAGAATAAAATCAGGTGGAAGACTTCAGAAAGGTGACTAGTTTGAGTCAACTGCTCTCCTCTTTTACATACTTCCTCAACCCCAACCAAAACACTCTAGCACTGAAATAGAAAATGATGAATTCAGGAATTACAAAAAAATCTCACTCCCGGCTTCATCAAGACCAATTGCAAATGACTTATCTCAGAGAAATGAAGAGCACCTTATTTCTGCAGTTTCGATGGCAGGTTGCATTTCACAAGCACACACACAAAATCATGAAAATGAGCATGTGTTGAGGTTTAATAGCTAATTTTTCAAGTTGATTATCTTGGCCAGTTCATTGGGATGCTCTTGCTTCTTAACTAATTTAATTTGTTTCATCCTTTTTATTGTCTCATTTAAATAGCAATTAAGGGAGATAGCACTCTATTTTGCCTCCTATTTGCCCCTTTTCTAAACCATGATTTCACCCTGTGCCAGATAGTTACGGGTGTATGAAGAGATGGCACTGGTAAAAGGCAGTGTGGGTGAACATACTTGACTCAAACTGAGTAATCCAGGGAAAAATTGCCAACGATCAAAATGTGTGTGTGGTGAATACTCTAGAACAACTCATTTAATCATATATTCAGAAATGTTCAATATTCCTGCTTGGAAATTCAGATTCACCTATATGGTGCTAACCAGCATGCTGCAGCTATTTAAAAGCCAGCTTTCAACTGAGGTAAAATATCAGAACCCTTCTATTTTGTATTCCCTGTTTAAAATCTAAATATCTCTATACGTGACAGCCATTAAATGCCATAATATCTTTTATTATATTATCATTAAAAGGAGTTTATCAAGTGCTTATTTATATGTAGCCCTCTCTTAGGTGAGTCAAAAGGGGGCTTCCTTGACGTGGAGCCCTCCACTAGTAGATTTTGCACTCTGTTCTTGAAACACTGTATGTTCAGTTCAACACATATTGATTTTATTACCTTTTTATAGATAAAAGAAGTAGGAAGACTAATTCCTGTTCTCAGGCACCTTCACTTGGGGATGAAAAGGCCAACATACATGAAATAGAATATAATAAACAAATTTCAGAGCTGTAGTGATGAATTTTCAGTGCAGAATGGTGGGTGAGGTTAGTCTAGAAGACTCCTCAAAGTGGCGAAAACTTGATGAGAGTGAATGGTTGACATGGCCTCAGGTGTCAACCAATGGGGTTCTCTACAGCCAGATGGCCCTTGCGACTTTGCAAACCCCACAAAGAGCTATCATAATTATTGCCCATATTTTCATCCTGACCCTTAGTCCTCAGGTCCATATAGTCCAAAGTAATTAGGGAAAATTGCAAACACGAGCTTCACTGGGACTTGTATCATTAAGGATAAAGCAAAAACTTATAGATCTTTAATATAGCATTTGCTCTCAGGTATCTCCTACATCATGATAGAACTCTACCAGCCTTTACAAGACTAATTTCCTTTGTTTATCCTCCATTCTTTTGAATTTTTTAAAGAATCCCTGCCCCTACACCCAAATTGTAATATGATGATGAAATAGTAGGAAAGGTTTCACCTATTCCCTTCAGGAAGGGAAATGAAATTCTGAAATGCAACTGAAAACACGTCCTCAACTCAACAGTTTTTGCCTCAGTGTTGCAGTTGTCCAGAAAGAACAAATTGTCTTTCTAGCAGAGAAAGACTGTCACATGACTCTATAGTTATTTTGTAAGTAGATTGTATTAACCTTAAAAGAGCTGTTTGTATACTGGGTGGAGGGCCCTAACATGTGCCTGAAACATAGAAGGTGCTCAATATTTATTGAATGAATGAGTGAACGAGTATATGTGAGGATTCTGGAGGGCCAGTGGGCAGATTTGAGATGGCAAGTACTCCTTCCCTGGCTTGGTGGTGTGTTGGCTTTGGGAAAAGAAGCAGCTTTCACTTTAATAGGGAGGGGAAACAGCATCCTTAGTGGAAATTCTAGCATGTGGGTAAAAGAGTGTTCTGGGAAAAGGTTGAGGGTTTAGGGGAGTTTATTTATTTTGGAATAGGAATTCTAAAAGGCATATGGAAAGGATAATCTGGGAGGGCAGCCCTGAGAAGATAATTTGTCCAGGAAGAAACACAAAATCAAATCAGGATAGGAGCATGAGAGAGGAACAGTGACCAGAAGGGTCTACACTTTGGCAGTTTAGGAAGCCCTGAATTAAATGCAAAGTGGGAAAAATGGCCTCAAAATTCTATTGTTTCCATTCTGTATTGTGACAAGGACATATGTAATCTTGTCATCTTCCTTCTGTCCTATAAACTCTCAGATATGCAGGTAATAAGTAAAGTTATTCAGAATAATAATAATCCTATCTAATAATAGACAAACATGGTAATTGACCATACCTTCGCTATGCCACCCATTGGCTAATCAGCACAATATGCAAATTAACCACCAACAAAGATGGCGGCTAATTTGCATACTGAAGGTAGGGCGGGACAGTGGGAGCCGCCAGCTCGAGCCACCATCCAGGCCCCCATGTGCGACCCCAGAAGCTGCCTGCCTGCTGCCCATGATCGGATCCGATCCCAGGCCGCAGAAGCCCCAGCAGCCCCCTGATATGGTAGTCACTCTATCAGTAAGCACTCTGAACGTCAGTGGCATAAATGCACCAATTAAAAGACAGATTATGAGGGTGAATCAAAAACAAAACCCACTTTAAATATAAAGACACATATAGATTAAAAGTAAATGAATTAAGCTGCAGCCTGTTTTGCTCAGTGGATAGAGCATTAGCCTGTGGACTGAAGGGTCCCAGGTTTGATTCCAGTCAAGGGCATGTACCTCAGTTGCTGGCTTGATCCCCAGTCCCTATCAGAGCATGTGCAGGAGGCAACCAATCAATGTGTCTCTCCCTTTCCCTTCACTCTCTCTAAAATTCAATGGAAAAATATCCTTGGGTAAAGATGAACAAAAACAAAGTAAATGGATTAAGTAACATTAAAGAGATTATCAGAAAAATATATTCCAAATTTTGTTAGTTGTATAATGGTTATGTTTAAATTATTAACACCTAAGAAATTGGGTGAATGGTACATATAATATGCTGTAGTATTTTATAGTTTTTTTTACATGTATGAGATTATTTCAAATTAAAATATTAAAAAATTAAAAATTAATAAAATATTAATTGAAATGTATCTGTATTACATGAAAAAAATCTCTTAATTGCTTCTAGCATAATTTATTAAATTGCGCTAAAATTTATAAGGGTTCAATTAAAAAATGTCTTAATTTTAAATGATATAATAGAAAATATATAATAGTGCAGTTATAAGCACTTATCTGAAAATAAAAATTTAAAAAAGTGAATTTAAAGAAGGGATTAGCCAAAGAAAATATATGCACAATCCATGGATACAGACAACAATATGGTGATGGCCAGAGAGAAGTGGGATGCAAGAGCTGGTTAGAGGGGGCAAAAGGGGGGAAATAGGGACATACTATCCTATCTAATAAAAGAGAAACATGGTAATTGGCGTATGACCGCTAACCTTGCAATTGTCTAATCAGGGCCATACGCAAATTAACTGTCAGCCAAGATGGCGGCCGGCAGCCAGGCAGCTTGAAACTAACATGAGCCTTGCTTGCTTCAGTGACGGGGGACTCCAACGTTCCCTGCCTGCCACTGCAGGCCTTTGAGCTGCAAGCAACTAAGTAACAAACATAGAAGCTAAACAAAACCCCAGAAACCTGCTGGGCTTCAGCCAGCAGGATCGCAACATTGTAAGCAAAGGCCAGAAACCTATTTTCAGCAACAGAGGCCTAAGAGCTGGAGCCAAGCCTCAAAGCTAAGCTGGCCCAGAATTAAAAAAAGAAAAAAGAAAAAAAGGAGCGGTTGGGAGCTTCAGTCACCCCCAGCCTGAAAACAGCCCTCAGCTCCTCACCCAGACTGGCCAGGCACCCCAGTGGGGACCCCCACCCTGAAGGGTGTGTGATCAGCTGCAAACAGCCATCATCCCCTCACCCAGGCTGGCCAGGCACCCCAGTGGGGACCCCCACCCTGATCCAGGACACCCTTCAGGGCAAACCAGCTGGCACCCACCCATGCACCAGGCCTCTACCCTATATAGTAAAAGGGTAATATGCCTCCCAGCACTGGGATCAGTGTGACAGGGGGCAGCGTCCAAACCCCCTGATTGCCCTGTGGCTCTGTGTGTGACAGGGTGCAGCGCCCCAACCCCTGCCCCCTCAACCCCACGGGCCCTGCTCTGTGTGTGAAGGGGTAGAGCCATAACCTCCCCATCGGCCCTGCCCTGAGTGTGAGAGTGGCGGAACCCCAACCCCCTGATGGGCCCTGCTCTGTGCATGACAGGGTACAGAGCCCCAACCCCCTGATGGGCCCTGCTCTGTGAGTGACGGGGGAAATGCCCCAACCTCCTGATTGGCCCTGCTCTGTGCATGACATGGGGTGGCGCCGCAACCTCCCCATCGACCCTGCCTTGAGTGTGACAGGGGATAGTGCTCCAACCCCCCAATTGGCCCTACCCTGAGCGTGACTGAAGGTGGAATCTCAACCTCCCGATCGCCCTGCTCTGTGTATGACAGGGGGCAGCGCCCTAACTCCCCAATCAGCCCTGCTCTGAGCCTGACCAGGGGCTGCACCTAGGGATTGGGCCTGCCCTCTGCCACCCGGGAGCAGGCCTAAGCTAGCAGGTCGTTATCTCCTGAGGGGTCCCAGACTGCGAGAGGGCACAGGCCGGGTTGAGGGACCCTCCTCCCCCCCGAGTGCACAAATTTTTGTACACCGGGCCTCTAGTATAATAATAATAAAAAGCTAATATGCAAATTGACTGAACCGCAGAATGACCGGTTGCTATGATGTGCACTGGCCACCAGGGAGCAGATGCTCAATGCAGGAGCTGCCCCCTGGTGGTCAGTGCACTTCCATATGGGGAGTGCCACTCAGCCAGAAGCTGGCTCATGGCTGGCTAGCACAGAGGTGGTGGCAGGAGCCTCTCCCACCTCCGTGGCAGCACTAAGAATGTCCAACTAACGGTTTAGACCTGATCCCTTGGGGGCCTAAGCCTTTAGTCGGACATCCCCCGAGGGCTCCCTGGCTGCCAGAAGGATGTCTGACTGCAAGCTTAGGCCTGATCCTCTGGCGAGTGGGCCTAAGTCGACAGGTGGACATCCCCCAAGGGGTCCTGGACTGCAAATGGGCGCAGGCCGGGCTGAGGGACCCCCCCCCCCCGAGTGCATAAATTTTTGTGCACCGGGCCTCTAGTAATAATAATAAAAGGTGCTGCCTTAAAACTATAGAGCGCTTCCTAATACAGAAAGTACGTGAGTAAAAACTGAACGCCCGGGTCTCAGGGATGTTTTAGAGAGAACCCTGGACTGGGAAAGAGGTTAGTCTCTTCTACCAGTAAGACTTTGGAATTATTTTTGTGCCTGGGATTGTGTGACAGTGTAATGTAAAATAAAAACAATCTATTTAGGAAGAGAGACATAGATATGATTTCTGAAAATGGCAATAGAGGAAAAAATTGCATCTGTATTATCATTTGTCAATATGTGTAGAGTGGAAAACGGTAACATGTGTCAGGCTATAGGACATAAGATACATCCTGCAGAATGTAGGAGCAAATCTGAATTAAAAGGAAGAGATTGAAGAGGATTTGAGTCTTTGGGAAAGGCTTCATGACGTGGCTGATTGTTTGACTGGGCCTTGGGGAAAAGAACGAGAACCTTTGAAGGGTAAGTCCCTCCAGGGAGGGCTGGGGTTTGAGCCTGGCCTGTGGGGTGCCCAGAGGAGGCTGAATGATTGGGCTCACTCAGGCACTCTGTGTGCGTTTTGCTCAGAGGTGATGGGAACAATCAATGGTCATTTGAGGGAATGAAACACACTTAACTTCCTCTGTGTAAAGTCCCTGAGCTCCATTGGCCTCCAGCTAGGGACCTGGGAGCCCCTACTTGGTCCCTAACTAGCTGTTTGGTGACGACACATCATTTAACCTCCCTGAGCCTTATTTTCCTCAATTATAAGGCAAGGGAGTTGGTTCAATCACTGCTTCTCAAATTTTAATGTAAAAATGGAGACATAATCCCAATATAGCTCTGATTTCAGAGGTCTGGGGTGGCTCTCGCTATTCTGCATTTCTAACGAGCTCCCAGGTGATGCTGATGCTGTTGGTCAGCAGATCGCACTTAGCGTCGTAAGGCTTTCTAACTTGGTTAGACAATGATGAAGAGTGTCCAGCACAGAGCTTAGTCCACAGCGGGCACCCAATAAAGATTTGTTTACCACATAAAGTTACTCCCTTGGGCACTGTGCTTACCTAGAAATGCAATCATTTTGATTGCTTAAGCCTGCGTTTCAAACATGTTGGATGAGTGCAGGTTCAGAAAATTGAATAAAAGTCTAAGAAAAATCTCAGGACTTTCTAGATCTCTTCTCTCAAGACTTCTGCTTCTCCCAGGATAAATGGGAACCATGGGCTGCTTAAGTACCTGTTTTTTGTGTTGCTTTAGGGAAAACAATTAGTTTGGCTTGCCATAGGCTTGAGTAGAGGGAATGGAAGTTTTCACTCCATTAACATCATTCCATGAGTCATTCTAAATTCTTGAAAGTATGCCAATGAACCCCAGTTAATTTACTGCAGTTGCCACTGGTAGCATTTTGCCTCTGCAGGTAATCTGCAATATTGCAATCACTTATTTCACAAAGAAAATGAGATTGCATGGTTCATTTTTATGCTACCATTTTTAATTTTTTTTTTTTTAGTTTAATGTATTTTAATAGCAAACTTACAGGAACAGCACAGAAGACAGACAACATTAAAAACATGTACTTGCATGTAGGACAACTAAGTTAGAAAAGTATCGTGAATGGATGGAATCTACTGTATGATAAAAATGCTACACACACCATTTAGTTGCCATCAATAAGAAATTTACTTGTTTTAAAAATATCCAAATGCTGGCATTGTCCAGAAAAATTTAACAGGTTTATTTATACTTTTATAAAGTTGAACTGCTGAAACTTGTTCACTGAGACATTTGACTTGCATTAATGCTTTATAACATCTAATTTCACGAAGTGCCAGGATACCAGGCCTGTAACGATGAGGTTTTTCACCCCTCCAGGGGAGGGCGCACTCTTCTGAGCGGCTTTGGTAGCCAGCTGCTTCCACGGCACTTTGCCCAGGGTCGACTTGTGGGCAGTCTGCTTGATACGAGCCATGGCTTGATTCCAAGCTCTGGTCAAGGTGGGAATGGGAGGCAACCAATTAATGTGTTTATCTCTTCTCCTCCCTCTCTCCCCTCTACATTTTTCTAAAAAAAAAAAATCAATGAAAAAAATATCCTCGGTGAGAATAAAAAAAAAAAAAAGTAATATGATTCCTGTAATTTCTATGACCCCCATGAAATCTGACCAACAGTAATTTACATACAGGACAATTTACCTTGGGAGAATAAGTTTGACCAAAGGATTCCTAAGTTTTGCTGCTTTTTATCTAATATAAGGCAATGATGATTTAAGAGAAGAAAGAGAAAATATCAGATACAAATGTCTTTTCATCAAAGTAATCTGAGAGCCCAGTGATAAAAATCTAATGCATAAAATTGGTATAAAACCTCTGTTAATTAGAGAAATCCATTATAACAATCAGAGTCTAATGGTATCTTATATAATAAAAGCCTAATATGCTAAGTGTCCAGTCGCCCAGTCATCTGTTCAACCAATCAAAGAGTAATATGCTAATGATATGCTAAGGCCGCTCAACTGCTTGCTATGATGTGCACTGACCACCAGAAGGCAGGCATTCCGACTGGTAGGTTAGGTTGCTGCTGGGGTCTGGCCTATCAGGATTGAGTGAGATGGGCTGGACATGCCCTGGAGCCCTCCCACGGTCCCTCCTTGGCCCTGGTTGTGCACCGGTGGGGTCCTTTGTCCTGGCCTGCACCCTCTCACAATCTGGGACTTCTTGGGGGATGTCGGAGAGCCAGTTTCAGCCCAATCCTGCAGGCCAAGCCAAGGGACCCCACTGGTGCATGAATTCGTGCACCGGCCCTCTAGCCCTATATAATAAAGAGATAATATGCATATTGACCATCACACCCTCACACAAGATGGCCACCCATGTGGTCACAGATGGCCACTGCAAGATGCCTGGCAGGGGAGGGCAGTTGTGGGTGATCAGGCCAGTAGGGGAGGACAGTTAGGGGCAACCAGGCCAGCAGGGAAGGGCAGTTGGGGGCGACCTGGCTGGCAGGGGAGGGCAGTTGGGCATGACCAGGCCTGCAGGGGAGGGAAGACAGCTGGGGGGGACCAGATCTGCAGGGGAGGGCAGTTGGGGATGACCAGGCTGGCAGGGGAGGGCAGTTGGAGGTGATCGGGCCAGCAGGGGAGAGCAGTTGGGGGTGCAAAGTATCCCCACAATTTAACTTTCCCTAAAGGGAAATCTTTTTATTATTTTTCCTGATTTTGTAAGTAACACATTCTCATTATAGAAAATTTAAACAATTTAGAAATAAGTATTAAATTTAAACAATTCAAATCCCCCATAATTCTATTCCCTAGGAAAATAATCACTGTTAGCAATTTGATATTTGATGTATATTTATTGATTTTACTAAACAAGCCCTTATACAGAAACTAGAGGCATGGTGCACGAATTTGTGCACTGTTGGGGTCCCTTAGCCTGGCTTGGGCCAATTTGGGAGGGTGGTGCTGGCTAGCCAGGGGGAGGGACTGCAGGAGGTTGGCCAGCCAGGGGGAGGGTCTGTGGGAGGTTGGCTGGCCGGCTACTCCCCCCCCCCCATTGGGGCTGATTGAGGGGGCCAGCTGGCTGGGGAGAGGGACCTAGGGAGGTAGGCCGGCTGGGGGAGGTTGGCTTTGGGAGTGCGCTGACCACCAGGGGGCAGCTCCTGCATTGAGAGTCTGCCCCCTGGTGGCCAGTGCTCATCATAGCAACTGGTCGACCAGTGGTTTGGTCGTCCAGTCACTTAGGCTTTTATATATATAGATTACTATATGCTAAGTATTTGTCTACTAAGCACTCTACAATTATACCTCATTTAATCTTCATAACAGTTCTATGAGGTAGATATTATTGCCCGATTTATAGAGAAGAAAATGTAATTTCAAAGGCTTTGATAACTTGCACAAAAATACATAATTAAGTGGCAGAGTTAAGATTGAAACACAGTCTAACTCCAGAGTCCATGCTCTCTACTATGTATCAGGCCTCTATACATCTTTCCAGTTCTTAGTTTATGCGGTCAGCCTTTCCTTTCATATCCACTTAAAATGGCTCAAGACCCCATTCCCTGGGAAGTGGGGAGTTCAGCATGCCCCTCCCATGATTTCTGTGATGTCCTGGAAATGTACGTGGTCCAGGACATTCTTCTGAATGCTACTCTCCTGCTGCATCTTGTCTCTGCATTTGCTACTCTTTCTTCATCTCTGGATACCACCCTCTTTCCTTTCTTCTTTTTCCAAGAGTACCACTAACATAAATAAGGCAGTTGTGTGTAGAAAACTTTTCCTGAAGACTTGGGGGTAAAGGTAAAAATTAAAATGTAGAAAAACATTATTAACATGATGTTTAAAATTATTGTTCTCAAAGCCTTAAGGAAAATTAAAATGTAAAAATTTCAAAGTAGGTCCTCCTTGGGTGCACTCCAACTCTTGATAGTACTTTTCTGTCTTGTGACTGAATTACCTTCTCTCTGACTCTTTCCTTCAATTACTTTTTCCTTTGTCCTATATCTTTGCCCCCATTTTACTCAGGCTGTCACCCTCAAACACCACATTATTCTTCCCAATTATGCAAAGGGATGTAGCTCTACTTCTAAATTTATCTTTCATTTCACTCCCAGTAAGCTTTATCTTTCACAACAAAAATATCTTATGGTAGAAACTTATAGTTTTCCCAGTGTTTCTCAATGAGGCACAATTTCATCCTCAGAAGACATTGTTGAGTAATAACACAGAATTAGGCAGCTTCAAATATCTATAATGCTGAGGGCAAGAAACCCGGGTATACAAAAAGTATCTATCTGCCTTTTGGGGATGTTTTTCCTTCACTTAAGGATGTAGTTTTGGTGGAGCCACAAACCATGGTACCTACTCCCTGACTCAGAAGGGAAAAACTCACCAGCTGTGTCTAATTTTGGAGCCCCACTTCCATGACCGTGTGACCAGGAACGGACATTATTGATCAATTTGGACCAACCCCTGCCTGGGGTATATCCTGCAGATGCCCTCCTGCATGTATGCATGGGGATATTCAGCATTGTTCATAATAGCCAAGATCAGATACCATTCAAATGCTCATCAATAGGTGACTGATTAAATTATGGAAAAGTCAGACAAAAAATACTATCATAGTAGATTTTCCCATGTGGCTGATAAACTGGTTATAAGCAAAATTCCAAAGGAATAGCTATGGTTAGAATGAACACAGAGCCTTCCGCTGAAGAACACCATTTATTTGGAGACAGGAGTTCTGGTGTGGTAGAGAATAAATAAAAGGAAAGCTGAGCCTCATTACCTTACCAGTCAACTAGGTAAACTGGGTAAAGCTAGAACTACATTTCCCAGAATCCCCTTCCCTGTAGGCTTCTGAGTTAGAATTGACCACAAGAAAAATTGGTGGAAGTGAACAGCACCATTACTCTCTTAAGGTCATGGGGGGTGAGGCGCGGACAGACAGATGCTATGTTTACAGCAAGCCCTCACTTTTCTTTGCTCCATGACCAGCTTTTCCTCTTGACTAATGCTCTGCTCAGACCCACAAAGGGAAGAGCTTCCCATTGACTTTCCCCCTAGTTCCCCTTATGGTACAGCTTTGGCAGCAGGACCTGCCTGGCTTCTTAGATTGGCTGGTTGGTGACCCCTCTGAAATGTCAACTCCCCCTTTCAGATATTTGCTTCCCCCACTTCTACACTTGTATAAGGACTAATTCCTATAATATATCTCTTATAGCATAACTCTAAATGGTTACCCTAATTAAACCTTGGCTGGCACTTTAAATATAACCTTTAATAGCAATGAGGCAACTCCATATGCCAATATGAGTTGATCTGCTAGATATATTAAGTGAAAAGATCAAGGTGCTAAAGTGATGAAGAATATTACAGATAAAGCTAGAATTCTCTTTGGCCAATAACTCTAATCTTGGTCCTCCTTTCTTGTCTCCAGAGGTAGATACTTTTATTAACTCTAAACCAATCCTTATGGTCTGGGGAAGAGTCCTCAGCAAATTTTAACTCCGGTAGGGGTTGTTTTGACAAGATTATTTTATTGACATATAAGTAACATACTATGAAATGCACAGATTTTAAGAGCTCTCATTGGTGAATTTGAATACCTGTGTAGTCATCCTTTCAAACAAGATATAGACTATTTTCACTCCCTTGCACCCCTCAATTTCCCTTGTGCTTTACAAAAATTTTATGTTATTTTTTATCACCATTTATTCCTTCTATATCCCTGTGCTTTTTGTTTAGTCAATTATGCTACCCACTTCTGCAACCACCAACTCATTTCTGTCTGCATTAGTTTTACCTATAAGTATTTGTCTTTCATGTAAATGAAATTATATAATATATACTCTTTTGAGTCTGGTTTCATTCATTAAGCACAATATTTTTTAAGAATTTGTTCATGTGTTCATGTTGTTTTATGTATAAGTAGCTTATTCTTGTCATGGTTGAGTAATATTCCATTGTATGGATATGCTGCAATCTGTTTATCCATTTTCCTGTTGATGGACATTTCAGTTGTTGCAGCTTGGGGGCTAATACAAATTTCTATAGGGTGTTGAATGTAACTGGAAAGAGATTGCTGAGGCCATTATTAGCAGTTTGAAGATAGTGAGATCCTTTACCTTAATTTTCCCAGAAAACCTTTACTTTTTTTCTACAAAGAATCACAAAGTAGGTAAGAAGTTATGATGCATTCCCTGCCCCCCTCCCCTCAGGGTCTTACCATAATTCTGGACGAGAAGATGAATGAATATAGTCTTATTTTATAGATGAAAGGATCATGCCACATTTTAAAAGGACTTCCAGAGTAACAGAGGGCATCCCTTGGTGGATCCAGGGCCCAGCTAGGAGACCACAACCTGCTTATCCAGATTCGTGGTCCTTTGGAAAAGCACAGAATGCTGGGCCCTTAGCAAAAAGACCGCAAAGACAAATCCTACATCCAGTTTTCAAAAATAAGGGAGGAACAGTAAGGCAATTCTAAGCTGGACCAGAATATAATTTAAGTTTTCTGTGACATGGAATTATGAGAGCTAAACTAAGAGCTCTTAGATAATTGAAGTATAATAATAAAATTAAAGCCAAAAATGGCCTCTTTTTGTGTGTGTGTGTGTGTTTAGATTTCATTGGAATTTTTTTTTATTTTTAACTAAATACTAGATCATTAAGACCATTGGAACTCTGTGACATAGAATGTTTGGTGTTTGTTGGGAATTTGAAAGAAAAAGATTTTTGGTCTTTATAAACTTTAAAGATAAATGGATTATTTTCCTTATAACATCTATTGTTAACTAATGGGGCTGACACAATTAATGGCATCAAGACATGTAGGGCAAGGCTATAGGGTTAAGCCTCAGACTGACCTGTTGGCAAAGCCACAAACAAGTCCCAGCTTAGAGGGCACAGTCCTCTTAGCATAATTAGGCTTGACCTTATGACCCTCCCTAGATCTTATCTGGGTAGCTAATGGGCTGAGGGAGATGTAGAAAGTGCTGCCAAAACAAGTGAAACTCACAAGAACATTGTAACTATGGTGACCACTACCTTGTTTACCTCTGGATATAAAATAAAGGCTCAGCTTGCCTCTGGATCTCTCTCTGTAGCCCAGGCACAGGAAGATCCACCTAGACCCAGCTTATTCTCTTTGTCTGTCATTTCTTCATCCTTCACCGCCCTCACTCAGGCTTGCAGGACCTTTGACTGAGCTGGCTCGGACACAAAGACATATAATTATCTTTCTTAAAATGTTACAATTCCACAATTGTTTTGATGGGTTAACAGTGGTCGGCAAACTGCGGCTCGCAAGCCACATGCTGCTCTTTGGCCCCTTGAGTGTGGCCCTTCCTAAGCCTTAGGAGTACCCTAATTAAGTTAATAACAATGTACCTACCTATACAGTTTAAGTTTAAAAAATTTGGCTCTCAAAAGAAATTACAATCGTACTGTTGATATTTGACTCTGTTGACTCATGAGTTTGCCGACCACTGGAAACGATCTGCCTAATCTTTTATCTGCTTTGATAGCAGCATTACCCTGATTTTTTTCTTGTGAGCTAGCTTTAGTGCTTTAAATTTTTTTTGAGATAAACTTTTGTTAAATTATTATTTGCTGGTGAAAAATAGTGTGTGTTTTGCAACAACTGGAGATTTTCATAAAAGTCATCAAAAGACATAATATTAAAAGTTCTGCTCTTATGATAACTGTTGTTAAATCTAAAGTGTGATGGATTTTGAATATGACTGTTAAATGTCCATGCTAATGAGGTGCTTAGAAAACAGTAAGAAGCATTTGCTGGACCAGAATATAAATACATTTTAAGGAAGTCTCAATTAATATAACTCATTCTTTTAAATCTTCCCCTAAAAGAAGATATTTTTTTTGAAATATGCTCTAGGCTAAAAGTTTAAGATCAGCAATAATTTATTATGTTCTCAGAGTCTAGCCTGGAGCATTTAGTAACACGTGACAGATAGTTATTTACCGAGGTAGGGGTCTTTATTTGCTGACACTTTATGATTTTTCCTCAAGTAGTCCTATTAATGTGATAGGATAAATCCACTTAATTTTATCATGATGCTCATACTTCATTTTCCTCACAGAGGCAGCAAAGCAGTGTTGCTCCATGTTACAGATCTAGCTCCGTCCACCATGTTGTTGTTTCAGTTTTTGCCTAATTGGTAAAATTATAATTTAAAGCACACTCAGAATATTTTGTAAAGTAGCCGCATTTGAGTAGGTCAGTGCTCTTGCAGGATTGCTTTCACCTAAGTGCAGTGTCTGGCATTTTTGTATCATAGAAAAATAGAGGCACTGCAGTTTCTTTTTTTTTTTTTTTCTTTTTTTTTCTTTTTTTTTTTTCATTAAATCTTTATTGTTCAGATTATTACATTTGTTCCTCTTTTTCCCCCCCCATAACTCCCCTCCTCCCAGTTCCCGCCCCACCCTCCGCCCTCACTCCCCACCCACTGTCCTCATCCATAGGTGCACGATTTTTGTCCAGTCTCTTCCCACATCTCCCACACCCCTTTCCCCCCCAAGAATAGTCAGTCCATTCCCTTTCTATGTCCCTGATTCTATTATAATCAACAGTTCATTCTGTTCATCAGATTATTTATTCAATTGATTCTTAGATTCACTTGTTGATAGATGCATATTTGTTGTTCATAATTTGTATCTTTACCTTTTTCTTCCTCTTCCTCTTCTTAAAGGATACCTTTCAGCATTTCATATAATCCTGGTTTGGTGGTGATGAACTCCTTTATCTTTTCCTTATCTGTGAAGCTCTTTATCTGACCTTCAATTCTGAATGATAGCTTTGCTGGATAAAGTAATCTTGGTTGTAGGTTCTTGGTATTCATCACTTTGAATATTTCTTGCCACTCCCTTCTGGCCTGCAAAGTTTCTGTTGAGAAATCAGCTGACAGTCGTATGGGTATTCCCTTGTAGGTAACTGAGTTTCTTTCTCTTGCTGTTTTTAAGATTCTCTCTTTATCTTTTGCTCTTGGCATTTTAATTATGATGTGTCTTGGTGTGGTCCTCTTTGGATTCCTTTTGTTTGGGGTTCTCCGCGCTTCTTGGACCTGTAAGTCCATTTCTTTCACCAGGTGGGGGAAGTTTTCTGTCATTATTTCTTCAAATAGGTTTTCAATATCTTGCTCTCTCTCATCTTCTGGCACCCCTATAATTCTGATGTTGGTACGCTTGAAGCTGTCCCAGAGGCTCCTTACACTATCCTCGCATTTTTGGATTCTTTTTTCATTTTGCTTTTCCGGTTGGATGTTTTTTGCTTCCTCGCATTTCAAATCATTGACTTGATTCTTGCACTCCTCTGGTCTGCTGTCGGGCGTCTGTATAATATTCGTTATTTCAGTCCGTGTATGCTTAATTTCTAGTTGGTTCCCCAATATAAGATCGAGGGTCTTATTAGTTTTCGTGTAGATCTCATTAAGTTTATCGGCAGCTTCTAAACAGTTCTTGAGAGACCTTAAAAGTGTGGTTCTGAACTCTATATCTTCCATTGACAATTTTGTCCTGTTTCTTTGTCTCTTCATTTTGTTATGCTTCCTTGGTGCACCCCCTAGTGGTCTTTGTGTGCAGTCTTATAGTTAAATCTTGATTGTTGTAGCTAATTCCAGGGAGGGTTTGACCTCCAGGCCAAGTGGCTATGAGAATCAGCTGTGTCAGCAGTGAGAGAACTTCTGTCCTCTAGGGAGGTGCTAATCTAGCCTTTGCCTGAGGCTATCCGGCAAATGCCTTTGTGCAGGGCTTGGGCGGGGCGGGTCACACAGGATCAACAGGGTGGGCCGGAGAGAGTAGTTATGGTGGCTCTCAGTCCTGTCCCCAGGGGCTCTGCCTCTCTGAGTCCCAGCACCCGCTGCAAAGCTCGGAGAGAAAGCTGCACTCGCTCTGACCGAAGCCAGACAGTCCCGCTTCTCCCGTTTGAGTCTGGGTCCCTAAAGACTCGCCCGGATCTGGAGCTCAGAGTCTGCGACTCCCTCCCGATTGAAAATGCCAACCGCGCCCTCCGCCGCCAGCCCGCTCCGCTCCGCGCACTCCGCACCTCAGAATTTGACTTCAGCACTGCGCCTCCTCTGATTGTCCGTGTGCGTTTCTCTTTCCTCCTAGTTGTAGGACTTCCACTCAGCCAGCGTTCCTGTGGTTCTGGGTGATGTCCCTTCCGTTTTTTGGTTTCACTTTAGAAGTAGTTGTTCAAAGCAGCAAACTCCGGCGTTAACCTATGCCGCCATCTTGGTTCTGAGGCACTGCAGTTTCAATGTTGTTATTCACCTATAAGTTCTTGCTGTAAGGCGTGACCATAGCATGCAAGGTACTGGGTCAGCCCATTAAGTTCTTGATGCACTTCTTTTTAAAAACCTGAAATAGGAAGAAGTGATCTCCACAGTGTGTGGGCAGGAATATCTCTAAGGACCTCAAAAGGACAGTGCACACTTTATTATTTTTTGCCTGAAATGATGAGCGAACTAAAAAGTCAACCCAAGACCTGAAAAATGGTCATTTATGATTTAAAAGAATAACAATCTTTAGGAAGAAAGACTAACAGCACTGGTAACTTTGTCTCCTCTCACCCTCAGACCATTTAAAAATGTATTTGTAAAGGTTAAAATCCTTCCTCTTGGAATGCCTCAACTATAAATATTTATCAACCACCCAAATTAATATGCACTAATGTCTTTCTGACATTTCAGTATTCTGGGGGGAAGAGAACATCAATGGTCAATGGGGCCTAGAAACTTCTACTTTGGTTGGACAGAGAGGCAGGCCGAGAAAGGGGCTTTGGGAATAGCCTAGAAGCAGGCGCATATAAAAACACTCAACTGGCCAGCTGGGCTCAGTGGATAGAGCGTCAGCCTGCGGACTGAAAGGTCCCAGGTTCAAATCTGGTCAAGGGCACATGCCCGGGGTTGTGGGCTCGATCCCCAGTAGGGGGCGTGCAGGAGGCAGCCGATCCATGATTCTCTCTCTTCATTGATGTTTCTATCTCTCCCTTTCCCTTCCTCTCTGAAATCAATACAAATATATTAAAAAATAGTTTGTTAAAAAAATTAAAACATTCAAGTTCTGAATAAAGCGTGTACCCCTTAACTGTTCTTCACTAACAGTCTTCCATTATTCCCTCTGGGTGACCTATTATCCCTAATTTTCCCCTGATAATTAGTTTTCTTATATAAATTAAAAAAGTAGAAAAAAAGGAAGCTCAGTAGATGACAAAAGGACTTGAATGTATGTATTTTCAATGTTTTACCAACACCATGTGTACCCCCAGGGCACGCATTGTTGCGGTGCCCTCACCTATCCCACGCCTTTCCTGAGATGTGGGTATTGAGCAGAGAATGCCCTCAGCCTGCCAGCACTGCTGTGGTGAGCGCTCTCTCCATGGAGCGTGGCTGTAGCAGACCCACCGAAGCCCATGTAAGTGGTCAGAGCACAAATGAGGCTGTCGGTGGGTAGTCCTACCCTATTCATGAGCTCTTTCAGAACAATTTTCATTACTTTTTTTAAATACTGTTTTTGGCAAACACTTGATACTTGAAATAAAAATGCATGAGTCACCTACTGGGACAGGCACAGTGTGTGGTTCATTGAATTTAGCTAAATTGTGAGTCATCCATCAATAGTCCTCTTGGTGAACATACTTGTAATAATTTCACATGTTACAAACAAAAATAGGTATGATTTTCAAGATTCTCAAAGCTGTTTTCCTGGGGGATTTTTTTTTTGGGTCGTGTTTAGTGTTTTTTGTTTTGCTAGGCAGCAAGAAAATTGTCAGCCTTGTTTTCAGATGGATCCAAAATTTGTCTCTGTCATGTTGTAAAAGAACTTTGATTTGGGAAGTTTAGGGGGTACAACATGGATCTGTAGTCATAATTTGGGGAAAATAAGAATTAATGATTAATATTGGTCATTGTCGGATCATTGGTTTTTAAGATTAATTTTGGCATCTGAAAAATGATTGACTCCACTCTAACCCCTCCCCCCCCAAAAAATAACCCCACAAAAAGACAACCCAACTGTCTCAGAGCTGCAAAACCATGCACATGTGCCCCTTTTTCTTGGCAGGGGAGCAGTGCAGGGTGGTTATGAATCTGTGCACTACTGCCCTCTGTTGGATGGCAACAGCATTGTTCTGGACCTGCCCCAATTGAATTGAGCGCTCCTGGTCTCCTGGCAGGTGACCCAAGCAAATAAATCAGCATTGGACCGGGATAACATTTTTTAAATAGCTCGCCTGTGTCAGCTAAAAGGAGCATCTCTCTGGCCAGAGCAGTAGGAGTCCAGGGTTTCTGGCCTGAAAGGCCCTTGCTTCCATCCTGGTGCCTGGAAAGAAGAGGCTGCTACTGAAGGGCATGGCAGAGTTGTGATTAAACTGCCTCATTTTTGTCTTTCAAGAAGCAAAAACAATCACAAGAGAAAGAGTTTCTACCTATTATTTTTTTCTGTCTTTGATAAGTTCAATAAAACCATAAAATGAGGTTTGCTTTTGGCTATGACCAGAGGTGAAGGTTTCTTTATGGTTGTAAGAGAAGTTGTGGTTCTTTGCAAGCAATGCTGAAAGTGCTCATGCTAGTAAGACGTACGCAGGAAGCCTGGAAACTGGTCGGGAAGTTTGCTTTGTTTCCCACATACCTCTGCCCTCCTTCCCCTTTCCCAGTGTGGCAGGATTAAGTGTCCAGGTTGGAGCCTTAAAGCCCTGTCCTGCTGCTACTGAGTAACTTGAGAAAGTTCCATGACTTTTGAAATCTCATTTTTCTGTGGTGTAAAATGAGGGATTTGGAAAAGATGATTTCTTAGGGTTATTTCATTTCTGAGAGTGCAATAAAAATTATCTTTTCTCCCTAGATGACAATGGAAGTGCACATTCTCTCTCTTTCTCTTAAATCGGGTATCTTTGAAAAAGCAGTGTGTTCACTGTGCTAACTTAGTACCAAAATGGGAGGTGATGGAAACAGCTTTGGCCACCTTACTCCAGGGCCCAGTCGGAGTCGTTAGGGCCAGCAGATGGCGCACTTGCACAGTCCACACGTTTTCCAGTTGGAACATCTGCTACTATTTAAAATGGTTACAAAGGTTGTTAATCTATTACACTTTTCAGCGCCAACAACACCTTTCACCTGAGCATGAAAAAGCCCTTAATGAATTTGCTTATTTTTTCTTCAGGTGGAGAAATAAGGGCAGAGAATAAGTTAGCTAAGACACAGCAGAACTAGTCTAAATAATTCATACCATACACTTTGGTGATCTTTTAAAATTTCCATTCTTACTTTTCCTTCCTTTAATACTTATCCTAGGGGAATATGTGTATGCTGGGTTGTTGTCTGGGTATGTGGGAGGAAATATGGACATCTTTTGCAACTTAGAGCATTGTTGCCTGCCAGTCATATAACTCCTACCCTCCCTCACCTGTATGTGGAAAGCCCTGTGATCATCCCACATGGCATTTATTGATTATTTGCAGGCATTGTCTTAGCAGTTTTAATATATTAATCATTTAATCCCCCTAACATACTCCATACCAGGAGGCAGAGTGGGTGAGTAACTTGCCTAGAGTAATATATCCTTACTAGAGGCCCAGTGCACAATTGAAATCGCACGAGTAGGCGCCCCGCCTCCCGCCGTGCGAGGAGGCACCCCAAGGGCCACCCTGGGAGTCAGGCCAGACCTGCGCAGTGGGAGGCCAGGACCCGCGCCTGACTTCTGCTCCAGGCCCCTACTGCCCCCCTGCCTGTGTCTGCTCCCGGCCACCGGAGCCACCGCACCGGCTGGGGCAGGTCCCCCTGTGTCCGTCTCCGTCCCTGCTCCTGGCCTCACCTGCGCACACAACCTCCTCCTGTTTGGTCTGGACCTGTTACTGCATCCCAGCCTAATTTACATATCACCTCTATATGTATAGATACTTTCTAGGCTCTGAATAAAGTGATAAGGACAACAAACTATTATTTTTATGGTAACCACTTTTGAGCCCAAATAGTTTCCAACTATTAGATGATGGACTGATTTTTAATTTCTAAATTATGGGAAATTTATGGGAAGTTTGGTTATATCATGTCAGCCTTGATTATGTCACCTGTGAGCTACTGTTGGGTTAGAAGAGTTCCTTCCATACCTCATGCTTAAAAAGAATGATTCACCGGAAATGGAAAGAAGATGTGAATGAAATGAAGAAGCTTATCTTGCAATTTAATCACACAAATAACAAATCTTTTTCAAGCACTCACTTTATCATTAGCCAACAAGAAGCATTAGGGCTATATAATAAACAAACACTATTTGGTACAAAAGCACACAGAGTGCTATTGCACACCAGGTACCAACATTAGCTCCAGTAACCCTTATCACAACATTTTACAGACGGGGAAACCAAGGTTCAGAGAGGTTAAGTGAGCAGCTAGTAAGTGACAGAGTCAGAATTCAAACCAGCTTCTGCTTCTGATTCATGCTGACATCCACTGGCTGTGCTGCCTCCAGCAATACGGAGCAGATATGTGGGCAGGATGTGGACCAATTTAACCAGCGTCAACAACAGAAACAAACACATGTTCATTTCCTCCTACCTACCAAAAACCCTGGTAGGGAAAGTCATTTCTAAAAATAAAAAGTGAGAGTAAGAATAGTTAATGACTTCGTAGCCTTGGTAAAAGAGAAGAGTGACCAAAAAGAACAGGAAACTGCAGGGAGGCCTGCAGATGTGTGTGTGTGTGTGTGTGTGTGTGTGTGTGTGCGTGTGTGCGTGTGTTTAAACGAATATTAAAGTTTGTGATATTTAGAGCAATGATTAGTTTTTTATTTCCCTGCAGACTATGCAAAAGGAAGTTGCGTGAAATCACAATAGTGTTTGCATGAATACCTGTTGTATTTACCTTCCCCGCTTCTGAAAAGAGTAAAAGGCTTTGATGTAAGAAGCAATATTTCTGAGCAGCCTTGCCTTGTTCAAGTTCTGAGTATGGGCGGTTCCCAAATTGGGGACCATGGAAATGTTGCCAGGGTTCTGTGAATCCTGAATACACACCAGCCTTGTGACTACATTGAACAAATACTTCATACATATTGCACTGCCGTATTCTGTTTTAATTACCAAATTACAAAGTTACTTCCACAACATGATGTGGAGATCAATTCACAGTAACATTCTGTTGCATTTTTCTTAATATAAATATAAGATCTAAAATATACGGTATAAAGTGTAGATTGTATGGCAGCCTACTCTTTTACAATCTGAACTATGTTAAAAAGGAGGCGCATAGAATTTTATAGGTAACTTGGATTAAAAAAGTGGAAACTGAAATTCTTTCAGCAGCAACTGTTGTGTGTTTTGTAACATTCTCTGGACTGATCAGAGGGTGCTTTCCATATATCCTTAGGACTGTGAAGAATTACCTAGAGGCAAGACAAGAGCTCATTAATTAAATATTTCTGTACTGGACACTCATCATGCCTGGCAGTTCTCTCATTATGTGCTCCTGAGAGGAATACTAGTTGTCAGCAGTTGATGTAATATAATTTTCTCGCTGTTATAACTGGGGAGAAAAGGTTTGATAGCAGTTCTTCATGTCTATTAGATAAATTATTTGAGGAAAATGGTTTTTCACTGAAGAGAAAGTCAAAACATCTCATGTAAATCTTAGAATAATTTGTATGTTGTTTTTTTTTTTATGACAAGAAAGAAAAACTTTCTCCAAATGTAAACACTTTTTTGCTGGTGACCCGGGGACCCCTCTATTTGTTACATAAAAGATATTCTATATACCTGGATGCACTGTAACAGAAATGCCAAGCACGAGAAATTCAACTGTTTCTAGTGAATATTATTAGCACTGAGAAATTTGACAATACTTGGTGGCCTTTTTGGTGGGCAAGGTATCTGGGTGTTCTTTTTTTTTTTTTAATACATTTTAATTGATTTTAGAGAGGAAGAGAGAGGGAAAGAGAGATAGAAACATCAATGATGAGAGAGTATAATTGATCAGCTGCCTCCTGCAAGACCCCTGCTGGGGATTGAGCTCACAACCCAGGCATGTGCCTGACCGGGAATCGAACTGTGACCTCCTGGTTCATATGTCAACGCTCAACCCCTAAGCCAGGCCGGCTGGTCTGGGTATCCTTTTAACTATTCTTTTCCTTAACAGAAATGAATAAATTTAAAACTTCATATCTATGTCTATGATCTACAGCTATGTCTTTCTGTATCTAAACTGAGTAGAAAATTTTGCTTTGTGTTTCTTTTTAAATAAATTGTAAAAGCAGAGCTCTGGTTGATTTGTCTGATTGTGCTGGTTCCCATAAATAAAAATTGATCACATCCTGTTTTTATAGCTGATTTAAATGAAGCAAAAGAAGGCATTTGTCAATGAAATGTAAAGGTCATCAGAGACTTACCTCTGGATCTAAATAGTTTTACAAGCAACTCCTTCAAACTTTCATGAAAGAGACAATATTTTAAATATTTCAAAGCTTTATAGTTTATTTTATAATTTCTCTGATGCTCAAAGGAAATCATATGCAAAACTAGCTTAGATACAAAAAATATCAGATTAAAAAAAACAAGCAAACAAGCTGGACTAAGGTAGATTTACTCTGTAACGCCGGTTAGCAGATGCTGTGGTGCTCCACCCACTTCCTCTGGCCCACCTCTGCCGTCCAGCACCATTGTCCCCCTGCTCTCCTGCCTCAGAGCTTTTCCAAGCCTTGGAGCTGCATCTATAATTCGAGTGCAGACAGAGGTGTGGAGGAGTTTATGTCCCTAGAGACAACTCTCAGCCATTGGGATGAAAGCTCAATGAGGGGGCATTCCCAGGTGCATCACACAGAATTACTCTGAGGTTTTGCAAAAGAAATCGAAGCCCTGGGTAGTTCTCCACAGTCTCTAGCTCACCAATACATCCTTCATTTCTTGTCCTCCTTTTCTGTCTCACCCTCTCCACTCGCTCAGTCTGGCTTCTTGGCATCACCTCTCAGGAAGGCCACCTGTATGTCCCGCAGTCCCCTGTTTCAGGCTCTGCTTTTGAGAGTATTTAAACTAAGACATGAAAATGTTTTAACATTAGGAAATCCCTTAATAGAATTAATCAGGATGTCAGTAGAGCTCCCTTAACAAATGCAAAAAAAAAAAAAAGCATTTGATATAATTCAACATCCATTTGGATGAGAAGTACAGCTAAAATTTGAATAGAGAAAATTTCCTTACTATGTCTACCAGTTAGGGTTCACTCAGGGAAATAGAAACCACGCCACATAAGTAAAACAGAAGTTTAAAAGGGCATTACAAACATAAAGGAAGGACTGGAGGAAGGTAAGGTTACTAAAAACAGTAACAGCAATAAACCAGCAGAACCTGGGCTTGAAGGACAACGTTTCCCAGCGCTCACGGGCACGGTGTCAAAGAGGCTTCTGCTTTTTGGAGTCAGCTGCTGTGAGGGACCCAGGGGCCTTCACTCCACACCCACTGTTGTTGCTGCTGCTGGCCATTGCTACTGCTGCTTTTGGCATTACTGTGGCTACTATTACATGCTGACACTATCTCCAATGCTGCTACCACCAGATATGTCATCAGAAGCCAAAAGTAGGAAAAGATTGCTTCTTCCATCTTCCAGCCTTCTAGTCTTCCCTCAGTGCCTTCCATTGGCAGAACCTACAAGAAGCCGGCTGACAGAGTGCCTGGGAAATGCAGCTTTTGTTATTTCAGCCCCTTTACTACATATATCAATGCACAACCTGTTGGGAATGAGGCCTTAGAGCAAAATTATTGGCCATATAAAACCTATAAACAAAATAATACAAAACTGAAATACTAACTTGGACTTTTTTCTTCTAAAGTCAGGGACAAGAAAAAATGCAAGTATTCACTATTCTTTTTTTTTTTAAAACAACTTTATTGAGATTTGAATCCCATAGCAGACAATCCATTCATTTAAAGTGTACAATTCAATAGTTTTTATAAATTCACACATATCTGCAACCAACATCAGTCAATTTTAGTTTAATTACCTCAACAAGAAATCCTGTATCCTTTAGCTACACCCTCTTAGTTCTATATCCCTCCACAGCCCTAAGCAACTATTAATCTGTTTTCTATTTTCATAGATTTACCTATTCTGGACTTTAATATACATTTTATCACATATTTGGTCTTTTGTGACTAGCTTATTTCACTTAATATGTTTTCAAGGTTCATGCATGTTGTAGTATGAATCAGTGCTTCATTACTTTTTTATGGCCAAAGAATATTATACTTTATGGATATGCTGCATTTCTTACCTGTTATTTAATATATTTTCCTTTAAGTTATAAGTAATTTAGTGCAAAAATAGGTATGAGTATTGGGAAGTAAAAGACAAAATTATCCTTATTTTCTGATTATCTGATTGTCTACCTGACAGCCAAAAAAGTTAAGGAAAAATGATTATACTTAATTAGAGAGCTCTGCATGGTGACTTTCCTATAGAACAACAAGTTAGCAAATATTGTGGGAAAAGATTTCATTTATAATATCAACAAAAGCTTCTATACTGCTGGACAAATGTAAGATATACAATGTATAGGATACGTACATATACCCGCGCGCGCACACACACACACACACACACACACATCTCAAAGACATGTGACTTCCATACTGAAAAGCCAGCATGTTGCTGGAGTAAAGACAATATTGTAATTACAATATAAATTAATTTATAAATGTTGCTTATAAAAATGTGTGGTACATTTACACAATGGAATACCAGGCAGCTGTAAAAAAGAAAGGACTCTTACCATTTGCAACAGCATGGATGAACCTGGAGAGTATTATACTAAGTGAAATAAGCCAGTCATGGAAATATAAGTGTCACATGATCTCATTCATATGTGGAATCTAATGAACAAAATAAACTGATGGAAAAAATAGATCTAGAGACATTGAAGCATGAAAAAGATTGTTGAATCTCAGAGGGAAAGTGGCAGAGGGTGGGTAGGTGAGAAGAGATCAATCAAAGAACTTGTATGCATATATGCATAACCCATGGACACAGACAATAGTGTGGTGAAGGCCTGGGGTGGGGGTTGGGGGCGGGCTAGAAGAGGTCAATGGGGGTGCAAAGGGGACATATGTAATATTTTCAACAATAAAGACTTAAAAAATAAATTCTAATGACATTTATGAAGGAACTTTATATAAGAACTAGTGTCCCGGTGCACAGATTTGTGCACATTGAAAGGAAATTAATTAGAGGAAATATTTAAATATCACTATTTGCCCTTTCCCTATAATAGAAGTGTCAACCAAATTCACAATCAACAATGACAGATTGAAACACATGAGTGCGATTGGTGCCAGCGAGAGCTTTATATGTATCGCACGAGTAAATTTAACCTATTATAGATATAGAATAAACTTGCTTGATTAGACCTGCTTTCTGATTTAGCTAAACTTTTTTCCAGCCCAGTGAAGTACCCAACTTCTCTTTCAGGTAATTGTCAGCAACACAGCAGTAAATATCAACACGAAGCAGATTATTGTTGTAGATCACACAGGGAGAACAAAGTGTAAAATATGTAACTGCAGCAGTGTTTGACTATATTCTGCGCAGTGAGAAAACCTGAAGTCATTTTCAAGGTCCACCATTTCTTACTTTTTTTCAGTTGGGTCAAGTTTCTAAGCTTTCTAAATCTGTTTTCCGGCTAATAAAAAGAAAATAGGATTCTACTTAGTCTCCAATCTACCTACTCCAGCACTTCTGTGAGGATCAAATGAGATGAGGCATGGGAAAATGCTTCACAAACATTTGGTTAAACTGTAAATGTTTGCATCTGGCTATAAAGCAAGTGGGGTTCCTGGGCTGAAGAAACTCCAAGGAGGCTAGTTGCTAGGGAGAGGAAGTCGGGTGTTGCTACGTAATGTCATTACCCAGGCACCCACAGTGACTGTTTCCATGCCGGGCTGGGCTGTGGGCTGCATTTTGCACCATGAGGTCTTGGCAGCATTGGCTGCGATTCGGTGGGGTGTTGCGGAGTGTTGGGGGAAGCTGAGTGTTGGTTTGTTGGCGCCAGGTCCCTGGTGCCATTTATTTTTAAATGGCCAGTGCGTGTCATGGCAACTCCTGCTTTGAGCATCTGGCCCCTGGTGGTCAGTGCGTGTCAAAGCTACCGGTCGGAAAGATGGATACTTAGCTTTTATATATATGAACTAGAGGTCTGGTGCATGAATTCATGCATGGGTGGGGTCCCTCTGCCTGCCTGGTGATCGAAGCCAATCAGGGTTGTCTCATCCAGTCCCAATCGGGGCTGATCGGGGCCGATTGGGGCCAGTGGCCAGGGAGGAACTGCAGGAGGGGCCACAGGAGGGCTCCAGGGTGTGTCCAGCCCCATCTCGCCTAGTCCTGATCGGCCGGACCCCAGCAGCAAGCTAACCTACTGGTTGGAGCATTGCCCTCTGGTGGTCAGTGCATGTTATAGCAACCGGTTGGTTGACCGCTCAGTTGGACACTTAGCATATTAGGCTTTCATATATATATATTGTAACTCACAGTGTGGAATGCTCAGCACGCACTTTCCCTCCAACCCCTGGTCTTGGAGACCTCATGTCCTTCCAAGGCTCTGCTCACCTTCTTCAGCTGCCACATGAAGTAAATTGCATCGTGTGCATGGAAACCCTTTGCAGGCTCCATGGGTGTGTCTTTACTTTGCTGCAGTTCTGATTACCCCAACATAAGGAGAGATACCCTCATTATCAGGCAACACCATTGTGGTAAGACGCCTGCTCAGCCTACTGCAGTGGTTTTAAATAGGCCATGAGTCACCCTAGATGGTTTGGCTCAGTGGATAGAGCCACTGCCTGTGGACTGAAGGGTCCTGGATTTGACTCCAGTCAAGGGCACATTCCTGGGTCGTGGGCTCAATAGTCAGTATAGGGTGTGCGGGAGGCAGCTGATTGATTCTCTCTTATCATTGATGTTTCTATCTCTCTTTCCCTCTTCCTTCCTCTCTGAAATCAATAAAAATATATTAACAAAAATAAAAATAAATAGGCCATGAATCAAACGTTGTTGCTCTCCATTCCTCCAGTCCCCTCACACCCTCTTTTGTCTTCCCCCCAACACAAACACTCTGCTGGGGTCTGTAAATGGTGTCAGGATTTCTACTTCAACCAAGGGTGACACTTCCACATGGCCATCCTCCCCCGCCCATCTCTGTCCCTAGTCCTGTGGGGTCTCTTCCTCTCTCCCTTCCATCTAACTTGGTGGGCCCTGCTCTGCCCCTTCCTCCTGTGATCTCCTGTCTGCCACCTCCCCCTTTCTCCTCTGGGAGTGGAGTTCCCCAAAGGCTGTGCAGGGCGGGGCGGGGCTGTGCGGGACAGGGCTGTGTGGGGTGGGATGGGGCTGTGCGGGGTGGGTGAGGTGGTGTGGGTGAGGCAGTGTGGGCAGGGCTGTGTGGGGCAAGCCCAGGTGGGGCCCCAGAGGAGAGCTTGGGTGGCGGGTCATGGGGAGGAGGAGGGAGGGACATAGAGCCTGTCCTGTGGGAGAGGCACCAGGCTCCTCAGTTGCCCCACCCAGGAGCTTTTCTAGGCCCCTGTGCAGCTGTCACCCTCTGCCCCTCACTACCTCCCACTTCCTTTCAAGTTTTGGACTCAGTTTCTTCAACTCAGCCCTGCACCCCTCTCTGCTGCATCCCTGGGAGCCCAAGGCTGTCTGCCTCTCAGCCTCGGGCAGGTGCGCCTGGCCTGTCCCCCCATAATGGTGCTACCCACTCTCCTGGAGTAGTTAGTGAAACTTAACAAATAAAAAGAAGCAGCTCCGAAGATTATAAATTGTGCACTGAGAATGCCATAGACTGCGCAGTCCCCAGCTCTTGGATCACACTTAGCAGCCTCCCGTGCCTCATGGTCCTTCCTGGCTCCTGCCCTCACCTGCCTCCACCCGGGTTCTGGCCAAACCCTGGGAGCTTCCTGATGGCGTTCACCTCATACTCCACTTTCTAGTCCAGCCCACCAGCGCCCGCAGCGAGCTAATCTACCGGCCAAAGCATCTGTCGCCTGGTGGTCAGTGTGTGCCATAGCGATTGGTCAAGTGGAGTGGTCAAACTCCCAGCCGAACTCTCGAGGGCAAAATTTGCATATTAGGCTTTTATTATATAGTACTAGAGGCCCGGTGCACAAAAATTTGTGCACTCGGGGAGGAGGGGGGGTCCCTCAGCCTGGCCTGTGCCCTCTCGCAGTCTGGGACGCCTCGGGAGATAACGCCCTGCTGGCTTAGGCCTGCTTCCGGGTGGCAGAGGGCAGGCCCAATCCCTAGGTGCAGCCCCTGGTCGGGCTCAGAGCAGGGCCGATTGGGGAGTAGGGGCGCCGCCCCCTGTCATGCACAGAGCAGGGCGGATTGGGAGGTTGCGATGCCACCCTCAGTCACGCTCAGGGTAGGGCTGATTTGGGGGTTGGGGCACCGCTCCTTGTCACACTCAAGGCAGGGTTGATAGGGAGGTTGCGGTGCCACCCCCTGTCACGCACAGAGCAGGGCGATCAGGGGGTTGGGGAGCTCCCCCCTATCAGGCACAGAGCAGGGCTGATCAGGAGGTTGGGGCACCTTCCCCTGTCACAAACAGAGCAGGGTGGATAGGGAGGCTCTGGCCCCGCCCCCTGTCACACACAGAGCTGCAGGGCAATCAGGGGGTTTGGGCGCTGCCCCCTGTCATGCTGATCCCGGTGCCGGGAGGCCTCTCGGCTCCACTGATCCCGGTGCTGGGAGGCCTCACGGCTCCTCTGATCCCGGTGCTGGGAGGCATATTACCCTTTTACTATATAGGATAGAGGCCTGGTGCATGGGTGGGGCTGGCTGGTTTGCCCTGAAGGGTGTCCTGGAACAGGGTGGGGGTCCCCACTGGGGTGCCTGGCCAACCTGGGTGAAGGGATGATGGATGTTTGCAGCTGGTCACACACCCTTCAGGGTGGGGCTCCCCACTGGGGTGCCTGGCCAGCCTGGATGTTGTTTGCAGCTGGTCACACACCCTTCAGGGTGGGGGTCCCCACTGGGGTGCCTGGCCACTCTGGCTGAGGGCTGTTTTCAGGCTGACAGGTGACTGAAGATCCCAATTGATCCTTTTTTTCTTTTTATTTTTATTCTGGGCCAGCTTTAGCTCTGGCTCCAGCTCTGAGGCCTCTGCTGCTGAAAACAGGTATCTGGTTTGTTTGGGTTCTATAATTGAAACAATGTATAACTCCAGCTCTGAGATCCTGGCGGGCTGAAAGCAGGTTTCTGGGGTTTTGTTTAGCTTCTATATTTGTTACAATGTTTCAAACTGCAAGCTCAGAGGCTGGCAGCGGCAGGCGGGGAACATTGGAGTCCTCCGTCACTGAAGCAAGCAAGCCTCATGTTCGCTTCCAGCTGCCTGGCTGCTGGCCGCCATCTTGGCTGGCAGTTAATTTGCATATCTCCCTGATTAGCCAATGGGAATTAGAGTTTTACGCTAATTACCATTTTTCTCTTTTATTAGATAGGATTCTTTTTAAAAAATGTTTTTGAGGAGAATCAAGATGGTGGTGTAGGTAAACACTGATATTTGCACCCTCTCACAACCACATCAAAATTATAACTAAAATATAGAACAACCATCATTCAGAACTGCCTGAAATCTGGCTGAATGGAAGTCCTATAACTAGAGAATTAAAGGAGGAAGTACATTGGGACTGGTAGGAGGGATGGAGGCTCGGTATGGGCTGGCCTGACACCCATGTATTGTATTTTTTTCAATTGGGAGGGATATCTCTGCTGCAGAGGCCTCCTGTGAGAAGCAAGGGGTCCCAGCTCCACACTACACCCCCATCCCAGGGTTTCAGAGCTGGGAAGAGAAGTCCCCATAACTTTGGGCTGTAAAAACCAGTGGGGATTGTGCTGAGTAACACAGAGGATGCTGGAGTCAAAGGCAGTTCCTCTTAAAGGGCTGGCTCATGAACTTACATGGTCCTGCTTCCTCTGAGCTCTAGTGCTAGGTGGCAGCTTTGGGCATCCAGGGACATATGGGAGGTACAGAATTATCTGGCATCAGGGCATGAGCTTGTGAATGGCTTTCTCCCAGGTGGGACTGTTTGGAGAGGTCATTGTTCCTGTGCT
Organism: Myotis daubentonii; assembly: GCF_963259705.1. NCBI lineage: Eukaryota > Metazoa > Chordata > Mammalia > Chiroptera > Vespertilionidae > Myotis > Myotis daubentonii. The sequence continues at coordinate 90,476,226 of NC_081840.1, forward strand.
GGGACATCCCCCATCATCACAGAGCTGACTGACAGCCATTTTGAGTTTCCATCAGCCTGGCTCACACTGTTCGCTCTGCCTTAGTGATTCCCTGAGACCTCGCCCCACCCAATTTTCCAGCTGCACCCAAGCTGTTTGCAGTGGCTTTTCCATTTGAATAGCCTGTCCCATCTCAGGCTTCAAACTTTTCTAAAATCTCGTAAACAAGCAGCTGATTTCTCAACAAAAACTTTTCAGGCCAGAAGAAATATTCAAAGTGATGAATAGTAAGCACATATAACCAAGATTACTCTACCCAGCAAAGCTATCATTTAGAATTGAAGGTCAGATAAAGAACTTCACAGACAATAATAAGCTAAAGGAGTTATCCACCACCAAACCAGTATTACATGAAATGTTGAAGGGTATTCTTTAAGAAGAGGAAGAAGAAAGAGAAGAAAAAAGGTAAAAAAATATGAATAATAAAATGATAATTGTTGACATATCTATCAACAATTGAATCTAAACAATAGAATCAGAAGCATGGAAACATGGAACAGACTGACAAATCTCCGAGAAAAGGGGGATGGGGGACAGGGGGACAGGGGAAGAGATTAACCAAAAATCTTAAATGCATATATGCATTTCCTATGGACACAGACAATAAAGTGGTGAAGGCCTGGGGTGGGGCAGGAACTGGGTGGAGGGGAGTAATGGGGGGAGATAAAAAGGGGGACATCTGTAATACTCTCAACAATAAAGATTTAAACTGAAAAATATTTTTTATTAGTTTTAGAGAAAGAATAAGGGAGAGGGATAGAGATAGAAAGATCAATAAGAGAAAAACATAGTCTCCCACATATTCCCTACTTGGTATCAAGCCTGCAACCTGGGCATGTGCCCTGACCAGGAATTAAACCAGCGACCTGTTGGTGCATGGTCTGATGCTCAACCAACTGAGCCACATCAGTGGGGCTATACAAGAATTCTAAAGATTACCTTGAAGAATAAATAGATGGGAAGATATCAGTAAAATTTTGAAAAGTAATGTAGTGAGAGGGACATATATTATGAGATATTTAATGTATTAGAAATGAAAAATAAATAATTAGTAAATTATTTCTGTATCAAGAATAGACAAAGTAATTTGTAAAATTTAATTTATAATCCAGAAGCGGTGCTAGGTATAAATAAGAAATTAGCATATGATAAAGGTATTACAATTCATTATTATTATTCAAAAGGCTACCTGACTAGTGACTTGCCACTCTTGATGTCTAGACTCAAACAACATTTTATTAACCTATTTTAATAAGCTCCCCTGTGCTTAGATTAACTAATGTTATTAGATAGATTTTGGAATTTCCAGAACTGAAAGAAAATAATTGCCAACATAAAATTCTATACCCTGAAAAAATATCCCTCAATGAGAAGGCATAGTGAAGATATTTTAGGTACAAATAGAGAGAATTGTTCACAAAAAGACTTACATTAAAAAAAAATACTAAAGATGTGTTTAGGCAAAAGTAACAGAAATTTCACTGAAACACGTACATAGAAGCATAAACACGTTCATAGAGCTATGAAAAAAAGTAAATATATGGATAAATTTAAAGGAACATATGCTATAGGAAACAATAATAATAGCTCATGGGGTTAAAATAAATGTACAGTTACAAGGCATGACAAGTGCTGGTAAGGATGAAAAGGAAAGGGAACCCTAGTACACTGCTGGTGGGAATGCAGACTGGTGCAGCCACTGTGGTAAACAGTATGGAGTTTCCTCAAAAAATTAAAAATGGAACTCCCATTTAACCCAGTGATCACACTTCTAGGAATATATCCTAAGATTCCTGAAACACTAATCAGAAAGGATATATGCACCCCTATGTTCCTAGCAGTGTTATTTACAATAGCTAAGATTTGGAAACAGCCCAAGTGTCCATCAGTAGATGAGTGGCTAGGAAAGCCATGGTACATTTATACCATTGAATACTATATACTCTATTTTTCCATGTATAAGAGGCTATCTTTTTCTAAAATCATTAGACTGAAAATCGAGGAGTGTCTTATACATGGAAGTCAGCCAAGGAGTGAGCCACACCAGTGCATAGCTGTCCATACCTTGTCAAACAGGCTTTTTCCAATCATGAGCCTTATTGTTACTGACGTCAACTGATTCTGTAATTGGAGGTGGAGGTGGAGAATGCACAGATGCAACAGGGACCATAGCATTCTGAGCCCATAAAGATGTCAAAAAATAAAAAGATAAATACTGGTAAGCGATTGTCTTATTCTGCAAAATTCAAACTGAATCTAATCAGCTATGCAAAAGAGCATGAAAATAGAGCTGCAGAGAGACCTCTTCCCACTGAGTGTATGATCAGACAGTGGAGAAAACAGGAAGAACAACTCCTAAAGATGCCAAAAAAGAAGGCCTTAAGGGGAAAACCAGCAAAATGGGCAAACTTGGAGCAGAGGCTTAAGACTTGGATTATGAAGCAGCGCCAGAGTGGCTTATGTGTGTCAATCAAGCTTATTCAATGTCAGGCCAGAATATTTGCAAGCGAAATGAACATTGTTGATTTTATAGGAAAGGCAAAATGGTGCTTCAATTTCAAGAGGAGAGAAGGGTTGACCATGAGAACATGAACAAAGTTAGCACAGAAAATGCCACCAGTTTATGAGGATGATCTCACATATATAGTCAGTGACTCAGAAGACAGCAGTGAACAATAGAAGTTGAATAAATTGATATGTCTGGAACTAATAGTGATGAAGAAGAGAGCAGTGATGCAACAGAGGCTGAATAAAGTGATATGCTGCATAATATTATAGTACTGGTATATAAACATTATCTGTGGTAATTACTAAATAAAAATGTGTTCTGTTTTATGTTTAAAACATTGATTTCTTAATTTTGGGTTGAAAAAGTGGGGGGTGTCTTATACATGGGGGCATCTTATACAAGGGAAAATACGGTAGCTATAATCAAAAAGGATCTCTAACCCTTTTAGACAGCTAAGCAAAATAAGCCAGTCAGAGAAAGATAAGTATCACATGATCCCACTTTATGTGGAATCTAATGAACAAAATAAACTGATGAACAAAATAGATTTAGAGACATAGAAGCATGGAGCAGACTGACGAATCTCAGAAGGAAGGCGGGATGGGGAGGGGGGGGAAGTTTAATGGGGGGACTTATATGCACATATGCAAAACCCAGACAATAGTGCAGTGAAGGGCTGGGAGGGGCTGGTGTGGGGTGGAGGGGGTCAATGGGCAAAAGAAAAAGGCGACATCTGTAATACTTTTAACAATAAAGATAAATTTAAAAGACACTCAAAAGATAAAAAAAAAAATAAAAAGCACGAAAATAATGATTAAAACGTTTGGAGAGATAAATAAAGTTAAAGTATTCTAGGGATCTAATATTGTCTGGGGAGCAATAAAATAATTTATATATATCCAAAAAGCCAGTGACAAGAATGCATAACAACTGGAAGGACTGGTAGTTACGCCCACTGTGGCCAGCAAACCGCCAGATCAGGGGTGGGGCGGGCCAGCCGGCCAACCGCGCCCCCCACCCTCCCCCTCTGCTGGCACTCCCCCCATGGGCCCCCACCACCCTGATCGACCTGCAGCCCCTCCCCCAAGCTGGCCCCGCCCCTGATCACCCCTCCCCCCTCCATATGGAGCAGGGCTGGCAGGCCAACCTCCTGCTAATATGCTAAGTGTCTCTCCCCCCCCATCCAATGGGTTGCTATGACTCACACTGACCACCAGGGGTCAGGTGCTCAAAGCAGGAGCTGCCATGACATGCACTGGCTATTTACAGAGAAATGGCAGTGCGGACCTGGCATTAACAAAGCAACATTCGGCTTCCCCCAAGTGGGACACAGGCCCCGCCACCATCCCGGAGCAACACCCCACCAAAGCACAGCTGATATTGTTATGGCACAAAATGCCGTCCATAGGCCAGCCCAGCCCAGAAGCAGTTGCTGTGGGTAATGACGTCACATAGAAACACCCGGCTTCCTCTCCCTAGCAACTAGCCTCTGTGGAGTTTCTTCTGGCCCAGGAACCCCACTTGCTTTATAGCCAGGTGGAAACATTTACACTTTAACCAAAGGTCCGTGAAGCATTTTCCTGTACCTCATCTCGTTTGATCCTCACAGAAGTCCTGGAATAGGTGGATAGGAGACTCAGTGCAATCCAATTTTCTTTTCATTAGCCGGAAAACAGAGATTTAGAAAATTTAGAAACTTGACCCGACTGAAAAGAAGTAAGAAACGGTGGACCTTGAAAATGACTTCAGATTTTCTCACTGTGCAGAATACTAGTATAGTTAAACACTGCTACAGTTAAATATTTTATCCTTTGTTCTCCCTGTGTGATCTACAATAATACTCTGCTTCGTGTTGATATTTATTGCTGTGTTGCTGACAATTACCTGAAAGAGAAGTTGGGTGCTTCACTGGGCTGGAAAAAGTTTAGCTAAATCAGAAAGCAGGTCCAATTAAGCAAGTTTATTCTATATATATAAAAGGCTAAGTTTACTCATGCATGTGTGATACATAAAAGCTCTCACTGGCACCAATTGCACACATGTGTTTTGATCTGTCATTGATTGTGAATTTGGTTGACACTTCTATTATAGAGAAAGGGCAAATAATGATATTAAAATATTTCCTCTAGTTAATTGCCTTTCAATGTGCACGAATTTGTGCACTGGGCCACTAGTATATAATAAACAAGTTAATAGAAGGAAAATGGAATACAATATACTTTTTTCATTAAAGACATAAAGGAGAGAAAAAGTAACATAAAACAGATCGAAGAAATAGTGAGTAAAACAGGAAAACCACAAGTTGGTAAATATGAGCCCAAATTCAACTGTAAGTATATTCATTATTAATGGACTAAATGCTCCAGTAAAAAGACAAAAGTTACCAAAGTATATTTAAAAAGAATGATATTCAACTATATAATGAGTCAAACAGACATACCTTTATGATAAAGAAAGGTAGAAAGTGAAAAGCCTAAACAAAGATATACTATACAAACTATAAGCAATAGAAAGCTATATTGCTTTACTGGAAGTAAACTTGAAGACAAGGACATTTCCCAGTACCCATAAGATAAAGCAATTATAAATTTGTGTTTCACATAGTTCAAAATATACAAAGCAAAATTTGATAGAACAATATGAGAAATGGAGAAATCCATGATAATAATGGGAAACTTTAAAACATTCATCAGTAATTGATAGAACTAAAAGACAATATATATATAAATTAATTAATATATTTTATAATAATTTAATATATTTTATTGATTTTAGAGAGGAAGTGAGAAGGAGAAAGAGATAGAAAGATGAGAGAGAATCATTCATTGGCTGCCTCCTGCACACGCAACACTGGGCATCAAGCCCACAACCTAGCCATGTGCCCTGACCAGGAATCAAACCAAACCATGACCTCCTGGTTTATAGGTTGATGCTCAACCACTGAGCCACTCCAGCCAGGCAGACGAAATATATTTTATAAATACATAGATCTTCATTACATAATTAAAGAAACTAATAAAGTTAATGTCATCAGCAGATGTAGAATGCTGCAACCAACAACTGCAGAGTATACTTTTATTTTCAAGTAATGGAACATTACCAAAATTTAACATATGCAAAGCCATAAAACATTTCTCAACAAATTTTCAAAGACAGAAATTGTATACATTAGAGTCTTAGGCCTTAGTGCAATTAAGCTAAATAACAAAAGAAAGGTAACAAGAAAATGTCCAAATGTTTGGAAATAAGCTACTTAATTACCCAAAGTTTAAAGAAGACAAGTACAATAGAGATTAGAAAATACTTGAACTGAATGATAATGAAAATATGACGTAGCACAACTTGATGTGGGAAATAACTAAAGCCATACAAAGAGGAAAATTTATAGTCTTAAAATCTACACTAATAAAAGAGAAAAATGGTAATTGGCGTACGATGATACCCTTTTCATTGGCTAATCAGGGCTATATGCAAATTAACTGCCAACTAAGATTGGCAGTTAACTGCCAACAAGATGGCGGTTAATTTGCATATGTAGGCACAATGCAGGGAGGCGAAAGGGAAAGCAGGAAGAAGCCCCCTGCCACTGACAGTGATCACAAACCTAGGGGGGAGCTAGGAGCTGGGGGGCCCTGCCCCCCAGCCATGATCAGAGAATCAGGTGCCTTTTCCGCCCTGGCCAGTGATAGCAGGAAGTAGGGGTGGAGCCAGCGATGGGACCTGGACACGGTCGAAGCTGGCAGTCCTGGGAGCTAGGGGCCCCTTGCCTGGGCCTAAAGCGAAGCCCACGATTGTGGGGCTGCTGCAGCTGTGGGTCCCCGCTGCCCAGGCCGGACGCCTAGGCCAGAGGCATCAGGCCTGGGTAAGGGGCCGATCCTGTGATTGGAGGGTGATGGGGGTCAATGCCTGAGGGCTCCCAGTATGTGAGAGGGGGCAGGCTGGGCTGAGGGACACTCCCCCCCTCCCCACACCCAGTGCACGAATTTCGTGCACCGGGCCCCTAGTGTTTATATAATATTGATGACAAAAGCAGTGATCAAATTATCAATTTTTAGAAATTAGAAATACTACAGAAAATTGAGCCCAAAGGAAGTAGAAAAATGAAACAATGCAGTAAAAAACAGAGAAAATAAAAATGCCAGATGTTGTTCTTTAAAATGATTAGTCAAATTGATAAACTGCTAGCAAGATTGATCAGGAAGTAAAGAATGAAGGCACAAAATTACTAATATTAAGAAAAGGGGGACATCACTATGGATCCTACAAAAGTAATAAGAAAATAGTAGGATATTATAAATAACTTTATGTAAATAATTTAAAACTGTGGATATAATGGAAAAAGCCCTGGAAAATAAAATTACCAAAAATAATATATGAAGTGGAAAATCTGAGTAGTGTTATAGTTACTAAAAGAAATGACTTGCCATGCATAAGTCTCCAAACCTAGATTGCTCAACATCCCCCAAACTGCATAAAAGGAATAACATCATTCATAAATTATTCCATAGAATAGAACAGAAAAGCAATTCTTCTCAACATGTTTCATGAGGTCAACATAAACTTGATACTAAAATGTGACAAAGACATTGTAAGAAAAAAACCCCCAATATTTCTGTGAACATAGATGCAAAACTTCTAAACAGAATGTTTACAAATAAAATCTAGCAATGTATGACAAACGATGAAATATCTCAATCAAGTCACTTTTATTCCACGAATGCAAGTTTGCTTTAATGTTAAAAATATCAACTTATGTAACTTACCACATTAATAAAATAAAGGAAAAATAATATAATTATTTCAGAAGATAAAGAACACACATTTACTAAAATTTAACACTTATATTTATTATCTTAAAAAGTTAGGAATAGAAAAAACTTCTTTAATCTGAAGATATTTATCTTGAAAAAACCATATTTAATGGTGAAATAGTGAAAGCTTTCCCTCTGATAGCAGGAATGAGACAGATTCCTGTAATATCACCTTTATTCAACATTTCCTAGAAATCACAGACAGAGCAAAAGGCAGTAAGAGAAATAAAAGGTATGAGGATTGAAAACAAACAAATAAATCTTTCATTATTTGAAAGTTACATGATTATCTATAATAATCTATAATAATAAAAGCATAATATGCTAATTAGACCCATCAGTCAAATGACCTTCCATACGTCCTTCCGGATGACCTTCTGGACAAAGCTGGGCTGCGAGGGCCAAGGCAAGCTGCTGGGGCTGCGAGGGCTGAGCCTCTTGCAGGAATTTCATGCCTTGGTCCTCTAGTGTGTCTATAAAATCCAAATGAATCATTAGTAACTGTTAGAATTAATGAATGGATTTAGGAAGGACACACTTTATACAGAAAACCATAAAACTATACAAGTGAAGAAATGTATTATTTTCATGGATTGGACAAATCAATATTGTAAAGATGTAAATTCTCCTAAATTCACCTAATTTATTTAAATTCCAAATAAAATTGCAGCAGACAATGTTTAGAACAAAACTAGGTGACAAGTTATGGCAGGCACAGAGATTGCTCTTTAAGGAAAGACTTGCTGCCCAGCTTCAGGGAGCTGCAGTCTCCTTCAGATCTGCCTCAGCTGTGGAGAGCTGCGTTGCCTGGGATCATGCTTTTCCCAGGGAAGCCCATGCACATCCAATGATTGAATGAAATGAGGTATAAACTCATGGTCATTTAGGTCCACTTGGGACCATTCTGACAGGCAAAATTTGCTCCAGACCTCCCTGCTGGGCTGGTGAACGCGTTGATAGACATGCACCGCAGTTCCATGTCTCCTTCTGCCCATTGTTGCCTTCCTTGCGTTCTTTCATCTGTGTTGATTCCTAATAAACATTTTGCCCTCCAAACTCCATCTCAGTGATGATATGGCAATTGCAACCTGAGACATAAGGTATTCCTATGAAAGCACAAGCAAGTAGGAAAAACCACCGTCATGGAACCTGCATCTTCAGGAGGGAAAACAGAGAGAAACAATGCAGTATTTGATCAGAGAAGAGAGTTCTAAAATTGCTTATAAAGATTTAAAAGCCTGAGATGCCAAGTGACAATCCATGAACAAACAAATCTCCTGAGAGGATTTTGTCCACTCTGATAATGGGTGAGGACAAGGGGACAGTGGTAAAGTCTGAAGAGGATGGAGAAGCATAGCCCTTGTGAATTCTCAAAATTGACCACACCATTCCTGGACAGTGATCCACACTGGATATCAGCTGAGGGAAAGAGCAGATTTAGATAAAAGTGGGAGATGGAAATAGATCTGGGAAATCTCAGAAAGCAAGCTGCTATATCTTTTAACATTATAAGAAAGCAACAGAAGAGGGAGCGCTATGAATTATGCCTCCATTTAAAAGTTTAAGAAACTTAATGTCACATGAAAACAGCCATAACAATTATTGAGGTAAAATGCCACATAAAGTTATAAGAAAAAAAAAAGCCCTTACAATTAAAACATTCCAGAAGACATGCCAACAGAACAGATGAAAACTGTAAATTCTTATTTCAATACTAGGGGCCCGGTGCACAAAATTTGTGCACTGGGTGTGTGTGTGTGTGGGGGGAGTGTCCCTCAGCCCAGCCTGCCCCCTCTCACATACTGGGAGCCCTCAGGTGTTGACCCCCATCACCCTCCAATCGCATGATCGGCCCCTTGCCCAGGCCTGACGCCTCTGACAGAGGTGTCAGGCCTGGGCAGGGAACCCTCATTTCCCCCCATCACTGGTTCTGCCCCCAGCCCAGGCCTGATGCCTCTGGCCCAGGCATCAGGCCTGGGCAGGGGACCCCCAGACCCCTCTGATTGCTGGCTCTGCCCCTTGCCCAGGCCTGGTGCCTCAGCCAGAGGCGTAGACCCCCATCACCCTCTGATCACCTGATTGGCCCCTTGCCCAGGCCTGACGCCTCCGCCAGAGGTGTCAGGCTTGGACAAGGGACCCCCATCTCCCCCTGATCACTGGCTCTGGCCCCCACCCAGGCCTGAGGCCTCTGGCCCAGGAATCATGCCTGGGCAGGGGACCCCCATCTCCCTCTGATCGCTTGCTCCACCCCCCGCCCAAGCCTGACGCCTCTGACCCAGGCTTCAGGCCTGGGCAAGGGGACCATCATATCCCCCCAATCCCCAGCTCAGCCCCCCGCCCAGGCCTGATGCCTCGGCCAGAGGAGTTGACCCTCATCACCCTCCGATCACCAATCACCGGATCGGCCCCTTGACCAGGCCTGAGGCCTCTGGCAGAGGTGTCAGGCCTGGGCAGGGGACCCCCAGCTCCCCGCGGTTGCAGGCTCCGCCCCTGCCCAGGCCTAACGCCTCTGGCTGAGGCGTCCGGCTCGGGCAGCGGGGACCCGCAGCTGCAGCGGCCCCGTGATCGTGGGCTCCTCTTTAGGCCCAGGCAAGGGACCCCTAGCTCCCGGGACTGCCAGCTTTGACCGTGTCCAGGTCCCATCGCTGGCTCCACCCCTACTTCCTGCTATCACTGGCCAGGGCGGAAAAGGCACCTGATTCTCCAATCATGGCTGGGGGGCAGGGCAAAGGCGGCCCCAGGGCCGCCTTTGCCCTGCCCCCCAGCTCTTAGCTCCCCCCTGGGTTTCTGATCACTGTCAGTGGCAGGAGGCTTCTTCCTGCTTTCCCTTTCGCCTCCCTGCATTGTGCCTACATATGCAAATTAACCGCCATCTTGTTGGCAGTTAACTGCCAATCATAGTTGGCAGTTAATTTGCATATAGCCCTGATTAGCCAATGAAAAGGGTATCATCGTACGCCAATTACCATTTTTCTCTTTTATTAGTGTAGATGAGCTCAAAGACATGAAGGAAATACAAGACAGGAAAAAAAAATCCATCACAAATCACAATTTAAAAAACTTAGAAATGAGGTGATAAGACTCAAATAATTTGAAATGCCATATGATCCAGCAATCCCACTTCTGGGCATATATGCAAATGGTTGAAATCAGGATCTTGAAGATTTCTGGTAATCCTCCATTATCTGTGGTTTCACCTTCCAAGGTTTCAGTTATCCTTGGTCAACTGTGGTCTGAAAATATTAAATGGAAAATTCCAGATATAAACAATTCATAAGTTTTAAATTGCATGCTATTCTGAGTAGTATTTCTATTCTGAGAAATATTGGCATATATCACCCAGGACATAAATCATTCTTTGTCTAGCATGTCCATGCCTTATATGCTATTAGCCTGTTAGTCAATTACTAGCCATCTTGGTTATCAGATTGGCTAGTGGTATTGATATGACAATACCTGTGTTCAAATAACCCTAAAGCTCAGAAGTAGTGATGTTGGCCATTTGAATATGCCAGGGAAGCTGAAAGTCCTCAACTGAATAAGAAAAGAAAAAAAAAATTGAGGGAGGTAAGGTCCATAGTAAGAATAAAACCTTCTATAATGTGAAATTGTGAAGAAGGAAAAAGAAATTTGTGCTAGTTTTGCTGTTTTACCTCAAACTGCAAAAGTTATGGCCACAATGCATGGTAAGTTAGTTAAGATAAATGCATAAAATTTGTGGGTGGAAGACATGAACAGAAGACATGTTCAGATTGATGGCAACATGTTGGGCCAAAAAGCATTGAGCCTCTACAAAGACTTTTGCAAGGAAAACCCTGAAATGAGTGAGACCAAGCCATCTACTGCAAGTACGGCATGATTACACAGATTCAGGAATAGATTTGGGCTGAGAAATATAAAAATTACAAAAAAGGCTGTCTGTGCCACATTTTTGGCAGAATTGAAGAAGTTGATTAGAGTTCAGTACTATCTGCAATTTCAGACATCCACTGGTGGTCTTGGGACATATCTCCCACATATTAGGGGAAACTACTGTATTCACAATAGCCAAGACATGGAAGCAGTCTGAAGTCCATTGACAGATGAATGAATAAAGAAAATGTGGTATATGAATACAATGGAATATTATTTAGCATTAACAAAGAAGGAAATCCTGTCATTTGTGACAACATGGATGAACCTGGAGGACATTATGGTAAATGAAATAAGACAGACACAGAAGGACAAATACTACATGATACCACTATATAAGAGATCTAAAATAGTTAAACTCATAGAAGCAGAGAGTAAAATGGTGATTTCCAGGGGCTGAAATGAGGAGGAAATGGGAAATGGAGACAGACCTGGGAAATCTCAGAAATTAGTCAAAGGGTACAAAGTTTGAGTTATGTAAGATGAGTAAGTCCTAGAGATCTACTATAAAACAAAATGCCTATCTATATATATAAAAGGCTAATATGCTAAGTGTCCCTCCTACCATTCAACCGGTTGCTATGACGCACACTGACCACCATGGGGCAGACGCTCAATGCAGGAACTGCTAAGCTGCAGTGACTTGGCAGAGGTGGTTCTTGGGTGACGGACCCTGAAAACAGAGAGATGGGAGCCTGATTCCTGGTAGAGCTGCGTGATTCCACCTTTGGCTGTGGGTTATGTTGGTTGCTGGGGCTCCAGGGTGTGTCCGGCCCATCTCGCTCAGTCCCGCCCCACCAGCCACCTTCTAATTATTTTCCTTTCAATGTGCATGAATCTTTGCACCGGGTCACTAGTAGTTAATAATACTGTATTGTATACTTTAAAATTGCTAGTAGGGCAGTTCTTATGTTGTGTTCTTATCATATAATAATAATAATCTACACTAATAAAAGAGAAAGATGCAAACTGACCATACCTTCATGACGCCCACCAGCCAATCAGGAGTGAGAATGCAAATTAACCCAACAAAGATGGCAGGTTAATTTGCATATGCAGGTGTCGAGTGGCTGGGGGTGGGGTGGGATGCTTTCTATCAGGTTATTTTGAAACACTTCTATCAGGTTATTATTCTATTCTTATTCCTATGTTTTTCTAGATTTATCCAGATTATTACAGTTCCCTGTGTTCATCATTTATTCCTCACATTGATAGAAATACAAGTGTATACTTCACAGAGGAAACAGAATACCCACAGATACTAAGAGTTAAATGTGCTATTGCAGAAAATGAAGGGAAGACTTTTCTCTATCAGCACCCTAACTGTGGGGTGCCTAAAATTGGGTCTACCACTTGAGTAAGTGGCAGAGTTAAATATTTTGACTTGAATTTCATAACTTGTCACAGTGATCCCATTGGCAGTAGAGTGGTAGGTTACCAAGAAGGCAATTAATTATCTCTCTGTCTCTCTGTGTATTTAAATTTTGTTCTCTTTCCCTAAAGAGAGATGATACTATGGCTTATCTAATATGCTCTTGCAGAGCTCTCCACACCAATTAGAAGGGTTCTGTGTTATGACACTCTTTGATTGGATGTTATGACACTCTCTGATAGAAAGCCGTTGTCCCATTGAAGCAGAAACTTCATCAGAAGCACTGAGAATCATGGGTGCACTCTAGACACCCCAAATGGGAGGGGACTATCTGTGCTCACTGGGTCCATCAAACAAAGTGCTTCACACATAGGTCTTCCCATGCAATTCTACTGGTTCCCTACATTTATCTCCTAGCTCCACCTATTTAGTAGTCAGTTGGAGGGAGGCTGTAATCTATAATTGAACTTATTACTTGGAACTCATGTGTTTATTTAAAACTCTGAAAGCCCGTTTTTTTTGTGAAAGGCAAAATTGCTTATAATGTATCAGTGGGCAAAGGGGATGGGCTTCTTAATTAGAGTTATGTTTTTTTATGAGTAAGGGTGCGAGTCATTGCCATAAACCATGTCATGACACTTCTTGGAATCATGAATTTTTACATCTCCATTTCCAACTCTAATTTCCTCTTAGAAAGTTTTGTTTATGATCTCACACCAAATTTCTGTCTGGAAAATGGGAAGTTTAATTGAGAGATGTGAGACCAACTTGATATTTTCTTGGCACCTGAGATTCTTAGATACTGTTGTGTTCCCATGATTAGGACCAAGAATTGCATAGATAACTCATTTCATCAATTGGTTCAGTCTAATTTCTTCCCAACTTTCTCTCTTTGGCTTTAATTAGAGCCAATTCAGGTAATAAATAATACCAAACAAACAAAACACATCAGACTAGAGATTCAAAAGGTACTGCTTTTTCCTACTCCTGGGCCTTTTCTGACCAAAGAGCCTGAAGCTGAGCATATGGAGTATTTATCTCCTCCAGCAGGTCTGAAGGTTTATGGGAAGGTGTGTCCAGTGGATTTGACCACTTAGACTGCCGTGGTTCTCAACCTTCCTAATGCCGCGACCCTTTAATACAGTTCTTCATGTTGTGGTGACCCCGATTTCATTGTTACAAATTGAACATAATTAAAGCATAGTGATTAATCACAAAAACAATATGTAATTATATATGTGTTTTCCGATGGTCTTAGGCGACCCCTGTGAAAGGGTCATTCGACCCCCAAAGGGGTCGCGACCCACAGGTTGAGAACTGCTAACTTAGTGTCATATAGCTGGACAATTTCTGACCTTGATATACCCATTGTTGTTGGTACCTTTGAATCCAATCAGATTCTAATTAAACCTATAGTGAAGAATTATGTAGAGCTAGATGACAGCTTTCAATGTGAATAAAAATGTTTATATTAATGGTAGTGTCCAAATGCTCACTTTCATCTTGGAAAGTTTTCCAGTTTTTAATTAAAGAAGAATTATTTTGCTATTTTTACCCATGGTCCATTTTTATCTGCCTGGCTAGGACTACCCTTTCATTTTCCTATCCATCAATACCTGCAGTCAACCCCCTCCCCCTTTTTTTTGACTTGAGGTTTGAAATGTAAAAATATATGAGGAGGTGATAAGGCAATAGAGCAGAGCTCTTAGAGGAATATACTGTCAGTCAGAAAGCCTGGATTTGAGACCAAGTTCTGTTATTAACCAGCTTTTATAATTTTGGACAGGTTACTCAATCTATATTTTAGTTTCCCCATCTTTTAAATGGAGGTGATGATGTCTACTTTAAATCAGTAATAGTATGTGGAAATGATTAACAGAGCTAGGCATACACTAGATCTTGAATAAATCTTTGTTAATTTTATATCTAATAAAATTAATTTCTGTAGCTCTAAATTTTCACAGGGTCTACACTAACTTTAAGGATTGAAAATATGCTTGCAAATGGAAGAAGTTGAGTATTATTAGGATAAAGAAAATAGCTGTAAATTCTGTAGTTGACATTTGATTTTAATCCTTAGATTGTTCCAAGATACTGGTACTTACCTACATATTAAGAGTAAAGTAGGAAGAAAGGAGAGGATACAAAAATAAGGAAGGCATATTCCTGCCTTTTGAGAGTTTACAGTCTCAGGTCCACCATCAACATAATAAGGAATCTTTGATACTGATGACTCAGTTTAATGCTATCGGAGCTTCTCAACTTCAGCAGAGCATTGTTAATTTACTTGAAATTTGTCATAGTTTAAAAATATAGTTTCATAGAAATTTCTACTTGGACTTGATAGTTTATTCTTACTTCAACTAGAGTAATTTCTGCCATATTTACAGCTACCTCCCTTTAAATTTCCTATACTCTTCTTCCTTCATTTATGTTTATGTGGCATATCATGTTAATTGACTTGCAGGTATAGAGCCAAACTTGTTTTCCAGGAATAAATCCAAGTTGGTCATGGAGTATGATCTTTTTAGTGTATTCTTTTTCTTCTTCTTTATTTTTTAAAAATATATTTTGATTGATTTCAAAGAGGGAAGAAGAGATAGAAACATCATTGGCTGCCTCCTGCACACCTCACACTAGGGATCGAGCCCACAACCTGCCCTGACCAGGAATTGATTTTGTTGGTTCATAGGTCAACACTCAACCACTGAGATATGCCAGTGGACTATTCTTTTTCTTCTTGATTCAGTCTTGGAAGATTGTATGTTTCCAGGAATTTGTCCATTTCTTCCAAATTGTCCAATTTGTTGGCATATACTTATTCATATTATTTTTTTTACAATCTTTTGTATTTCTGTGGTGTAAGTTGTCACTTCTCCACTTCCACTTCTGATTTCATTTCTTTGAGTAATTTTTCCTTTTTTCTTGATGAGTCTAGTTAAAGGTTTATCAATGTTGTTTATTTTTCTTCAAAGACCAAACTCTTGGTTATATTGATCTTTTGTGCTTCTTTTAAAGATTCTATTTTGTTTGTTTCCACTCTGATCTTTATTATTTCCTTCATCAACTTTTTCAGGCTTTGTTTGTTGTTTTTCTAGTTCCTTTAGGTGTAAGGTTAGATTGTTTATTTGATATTTTTCTTGTTCCTTAAGGTAGGCCTATATTGCTATGAATTTCCCTCTCTAGGAATGCTTTTTCTGTGTTCCATGGATTTTGAGTTGTTACCTGTATTCTTCTTATAAAGAGCTAGTCAAGTCCATCTCATAGTCTATATGCATATTTTTTCTCCTTTTTGGTTACTTTACTGGTTATGATGCAGGCTAAGTTTCTGTAACAAAGAGACCCAGAAATGTAGCAACTCTATTCCATGAGCTCATTTGAGGATGTGGGCTGATGGATTAGCTCTGCCACACTAAACATGTGGCCTCCATGTTAAGCATCCAGCGTAGGTGAGAAATTAGTGCCAGTTTTCAGTCAGGGGGAAGGGAACAGAGGAGGTTCATGTCAAATAGCTATGGTGATTAATGAAGTGATTCAAAAGCTGCAAAATCACTTCTTGAATCTCTTTGGTCTAAACTTGTTATGCTGCTACTTCTAGCTTTGAAGATGGCTGGGAAATGTGTTGTCTAGATGAGTGGCAGGAGATTCTGTTACTTAAAGAAAGAAAAAAAGGAATGTATACTGGCCAGTAACTAGCAGTCTGTGCCAAAACCACTTATTCATCAATTTTAATTTCTGTATGACCATGGGTTTCCTTTTTATTTATGCTCTCATTGGCAACATAAGGATGTGACTGATAATTCCTGCAAGCTGCAGTTGAACCAGACAAGAATATAAGAATGTTACTGCTCCTTGGAATTAGTTTCTTATATCTCACCTATTCTATCTATCTATCTATCTATCTATCTATCTATCTATCTATCTATCTATCTATCATCTATCTATCATCTATCTATCATGTAATCTGCCTTATTCTTCCTGCAGATATCTGTTAGTCTGATTTTTTTTTTTTGGTCTGAAATTTTGATACAAATTTGAATCTCTTGGTTTTGGGTAAGTTCAATTTTGTCAAGGAATCTATATATATTTTACAAGGGAAGTAACTTCATGCTAATGAATGAGTAGGAGTTAACTTAGAGTAGAAATAATTATAAAGCACCTGTCAAAAGTGAAGTGCTATAGAAATGCTAAATAATGACACTAATAAAAACTGATTGTCGTGACTTCTAAGGAAGTGTTAAGTTGAAGTGTTTTGACGTGTATGGCATTTAATGATCTAAATAAGGTCTTTAGATATTCACATGAGAGACTGTTCTAGCCACTCAAAGGAAATGAGAGTCTGTTCTACCCACTCAACGTTTTGATGCTTCCGTGAGAATTTAGCATTTTAAAGTATTATTTTAAAAGTAGAGATTGTGTTGTCTTGGTTAAATTAATATAAAGGAAGGACATTGCCTAACAAAAATATCGCATTCTTCTTGGACTGTCTTGCTTTGTACTGTAAGTTCCTGGAGTCTCTGCCTCTGACATGATCCAATGCCCCTGAATTTAGGTTGACCAGATATAGAATTAGGACAACAAATTGGTAGTGAACTGTTGTTAGAGTTAAAGCTTTGGACTATGTAAATATCTTACCCATTCATGCTCTGATTTAAAATATTGAACATAAAGTATTATTTAGCAATGGTGAAATCTCTGGCTCTGGACTTAGAGTTAAGTTCAAATCTGTTCCTTGATTTGGGGCCACCATATTATCTTCTTTCTCCATACTTCAGTTTTTTTTTTTACTGCCAAAATGGGTACTAGAATAATAATAGTACTTACCTAATAATGTTGTGGGAATTAAATGAGATTTTGCATGTGATGTGCTTGCTATTGGGGTGGTTTTCTGCTTTTCCTATTTACTCAGATATTCTGTGAAGGGTGGCATTCACAATATTTTCTGTTGTGATTTCAAACATCGAATTTACTGGGGTTTCATAGAAATATTCTTTCATGATATGGCAGTGTAACTTAGTGGTTGAGCTAAAATTCCTAGCTTTACCAATCTTTGGCTGTGTCTCCTTGAGTTAGTTAGTCTTCTGTACCTGGATTTTCTCATTCATAAAGTGGAGATAATAATAATAATACCTATCTCATGGGGTTCTTGTATATAATGACCGAGCCCAATGTTTGGCACATAATAAATGTTCAACTAATATTATATATTATTCACTTTAAAGCTTAAAATGGTTAGCTTTTTTATAGAATGAATAGGTATTTGGGGTGTCTAGCTTCACCATGTTGAACACTTCATTTCCCCACTTTAAGAACAGCTCTTACAGTGCCTTGTTTCAAAGTGGGCTCTCAATTGTACATGCTAGCACAGGGTGTACTATCATGAATAAATGAAAGAAAAAAAAACCAAACTGATAATCTAACTTTCCAACTTCCTGTTAAGTGCTTAATTTTAGTATCCACCTTCATATTGGTTACAATAGATGCCACTGATTAAATCCGGGTGTCTGATTTTCTCTTTTTTCCTTTTTGACTTCTAATGACATGAATAGATGGTAGACATTGTGGTTATAAGTGACGAAAACTGGCACCGCAATGATTAATTTCCTCTCTCAAAGGACATTTGGGCATTTTCCTTATGTCCCAACAGGTTACTTGTAGTTTTGATGGGGAGGCCTGAGGGCTGAAGAAGAGTGCAGGAGAGGGAGTAGTTGTGTCTGGCTGCTCTCTCAAAACCACACAATACAAACTCAGAAGTATCACTTTCAGAACCAATACCTAGTGGCTGCAGTACTGGAAACCTGCCTGGCCCTATGAATGCTCAGAGGCAGGAAGTATGTCTTACTAGAATTGGTTTCTCTTGCATCTAACACTGGTACATAGTAGGAGGTTAGTAATTGTTTACTAGTCAAATACCTGAAAGAGAAAAAATACCTCTTTAGAATTTTGTTAGATTTTATTTTATTTAGATGTTGCTGGTGCTGGGAGATTATACTCGGCCTACTGTATAGTAAATAATTTTGTAAACCCAAACAAGATTTATATTTACTATTCTATTTAAAGAAACCCATGAAAAATCCTTTTATGAAAATTGATTAATCCTTGCCTACTCTATGTTTTGTGAATTGCTCTCTCCCTAAAGTAATAGAGTGTGAATCTAAAATAAAATGCTATAGAATAAGCTTAAGAGCCTAGGGAATCTGAAGTCACCACTTCTACAACTTAAAATGCAGATCTTTTCTTCTTTCAGGGATGCCTGCTACCAAATATTAAATCAAACATCTCTATAGGTAATTGAAAAAGCAGATGTGAAAGCACTACAGACTCTTCAGAATCGAAGTGTTATATTTCACTGTTCTATTATTACTTAAAGGTGTAATGCCTAATTCCTAGCAAAGCCTATTCTCTAAGGTAAAAATTTAAGGCTTTCCCCTTGAGGCAGAAGTAAACTGGGTAAAATTTGGGTTTTTTTTTCAGAAGTTGTGCATTGGGGGTTCTCAGAGCAGCTGTTTCCCAACTCTGCTTTCATCACTGTGAGAATCGGGCGAGGGTTAGCCATTTTCCTGCAATTACTGCTGAACCAGGGCCTGGTCCTGGGGATGAACCAGACACAACCTTCTGAATGTGGCTCACTTGGTGCAGCGCCTTCTCTAAGTCAGCACTTTAGCCCACCCCTTGACCTGCCTTTAACTTTCAACAAAAAGAGGAAAGTACGGTAAGTTCCTCCCGGAGCTTGTTGAGGTGCTCTTTGGTGCTAGACTCACACACGATACAGCTGCTGAAGTGTAGTGCATTTAAAAAAATCTCTTTCTGGGTAATGAAAACATGATTTTGAAGTAGTTGCAGTATTGAAATGCAGCACTCTGCTTCTTTTTGAAACAAGGCTTGCTTTGGGCTCACTGGTGCAGAAGGGTCCTCAAGGTGAAGAGGCTCAGAAACAGCAGGCATGGAATCTTAAGGAAGGTATCTATCACTCATTCTATGAAACAATTGCTCTAATTAAAAAAGAAATGTGTCAGGTTAGCAAGAGTAGCTCAATTGGTAATGTGACGGGGGTAAAAGCCTCCATAGAAATGTCTGCTCTACCAATTTATAATCTACTGTTTTGAGTTGTGATAAAAGAGATTGGAAATTGATGGGCTGTGGCCTCCAACACTCCTGGCCATTCCCTTCTCCTTTCACTATCCTCTCCCAACAATGGGGACCTTGGAAAAAAATCTCTTTTATTTTTCTTTTCATTCTCCTGTTTGAGTATTTGGCTGCAATAGGAATTGATGCTTCAAGACAATATTTTTAACTCATGTCTGTTTTAGCCATCACTCACAAATTCCTATGAAATTTTGAACTTACAATTTACTAATTTGTGAATTTGTAAGAAATTCTGTGCCCTTAATGATGAAAGATGACTACCCAAAGGAAAAAAATAACATCTATTAAAGTATATAGTAGTTGAGATCATAAACCTGTGTCTACCTAGAAACACTACCTTCCATTTTATTTATATTTATACTAGAGGTCCAGTGCACAAATTTTTGCACAGGTGGGGTCCCTTGGCTTGGCCAGCAATCAAGGCCTTTTGAGGGGGCTGGTGGCCGGGGGGGTTGGAGGGGCCATGGGAGGTTGGCTGTGGGAGTGCACTGACCCCCAAGGGGCAGCTCCTGCATTGAGTGTCTGCCCCCTGGGGGTCAGTGGGCATCATAGTGACTGGTTGACCAGTTGTTCCAGTTGTTCCAGTCGTTCAGTCGTAACAGTTGCTTAGGCTTTTATATATATACTAGGGGCCCGGTGCACGAAATTCGTGCACTGGGTGTGTGTGTTGGGAGTGTCCCTCAGCCCAGCCTGCCCCCTCTCACATACTGGGAGCCCTCAGGCATTGACCCCCATCACCCTCCAATCGCAGGATTGGCCCCTTGCCCAGGCCTGACGCCTCTGGCCTAGGCGTCCAGCCCGGGCAGCGGGGACCCGCAGCTGCAGCGGCCCCATGATCGTGGGCTTTGCTTTAGGACCAGGCAAGGGACCCCTAGCTCCCGGGACTGCCAGCTTCGACCGTGCCCAGCTCCCATCGCTGGCTCCACCCCTACTTCCTGCTATCACTGGCCAGGGCAGAAAAGGCACCTGATTTTCCGATCATGGCTGGGGGGCAGGGCAAAGGCGGCCCTGGGGGCCGCCTTTGCCCTGCCCCCCAGCTCTTAGCTCCCCCCTGGGTTTCCAATCACTGTCAGCGGCAGGGGACTTCTTCCTGCTTTCCCTTTCGCCTCCCTGCATTGTGCCTACATATGCAAATTAACCACCATCTTGTTGGCAGTTAACTGCCAATCTTAGTTGGCAGTTAATTTGCATATAGCCCTGATTAGCCAATGAAAAGGGTAGCTCGTACGCCAATTACCATTTTTCTCTTTTATTAGTGTTGACTAGAGGCCTGTGTCTACCTAGAAACACTACCTTCCATTTTATTTATATTTATACTAGAGGTCCAGTGCACAAATTTGGGGGAGGGGAGGTCCCTCAGCCTGGCCTGTGCCTTCTCGCAGTCTGGGACCCCTTGAGAGATAACGACCTGCTGGCTTAGGCCTGCTCCCAGGTGGCAGAGGGCAGGCCCAATCCCTAGGTGCAGCCCCTGGTCGGGCTCAGAGCAGGGCTGATTGGGGAGTTGGGGCGCCATGCCCTGTCATGCACAGAGCAGGGCGGATCAGGAGGTTGTGATGCCACCCTCAGTCATGCTCAGGGTAGGGCTGATTGGGGAGTTGGGGCACCGCCCCCTGTCACACTCAAGGCAGGGTCGATGGGGAGGTTGTGGCGCCACCCCCTGTCATGCACAGAGCAGGGCCAATCAGGGGGTTGGGGTGCTGCCCCCTGTCACGCACAGAGCAGGGCCGATCAGGGGGTTGGGGAGCTCCCCCCTGTCATGCACAGAGTAGGGCCGATAGGGGAGTTGGGGCACCGCACCCTGTCACACTCATGGCAGGGCTGATGGGGAGGTTATGGCTCTACACTGTCACACATAGAGCAGGGCCCGTGGGGGGGGGGGCGGTTGGGGCGCCGCACCCTGTCACACACAGAGCCACAGGGCCAATCAGGGGGTTGGGGAGCACCCCCTTATCAGGCACAGAGCAGGGCTGATCAGGGGGTTGGGGCACCTTCCCATGTCACGAACAGAGCAGGGCCGATAGGGAGATTGTGGCCCTGCCCCCTGTCACACACAGAGCCGCAGGGCGATCAGGGGGTTTGGGCGCTTCCCCCTGTCATGCTGATACTGGTGCCGGGAGGCATATTACCCTTTTACTATATAGGATAGAGGCCTGGTGCACGGGTGGGGGCCGGCTGGTTTGCCCTGAAGGGTGTCCTGGATCAGGGTGGGGGTCCCCACTGGGGTGCCTGGCCAGACTGGATGAGGGGCTGATGGCTGTTTGCAGCTGGTCACACCCCGTTCAGGGTGGGGGTCCCCACTGGGGTGCCTGGCCAGTCTGGGTGAGGGGCTGAGGGCTGTTTTCAGGCTGGCGGGTGACTGAAGCTCCCAATCGATCCTTTTTTTCTTTTTTTTAAATTTTGGGCCAGCTTTAGCTCTGAGGTTTGGCTCCAGCTCTGAGGCCTCTGCTGCTGAAAGCAGGTATTTGGTTTGTTTGGGTTCTATAATCGAAACACTGTTTCAACTCCAGCTCTGAGATCCCAGCTGGCTGAAAGCAGGTTTCTGGGGTTTTGTTTAGCTTCTATATTTGTAACAATGTTTCAAACTGCAAGCTCAGAGGCCGGCAGCAGCAGGCGGGGAATGTTAGCTTCCTCCGTCACTGAAGCAAGCAAGCCTCATGTTTGCTTCCAGCTGCCTGGCTGCTGGCCGCCATCTTGGTTGGCAGTTAATTTGCATAGCGCCCTGATTAGCCAATGGGAAGGTTAGCGGATGTACAGCTAATTACCATTTTTCTCTTTTATAGATAGGAATAGAGGCCAGGTGCACAAAAATTTGTGCACTCGGGTTTAGGGGGGTCCCTCAGCCTGGCCTGTTACCTCTCGCAGTCTGGGACCCCTCAGGGGATGACCACCTGCTGGCTTAGGCCCGCTCCCCGGGGGATTGGGCCTAAGATGGCAATCAGACATCCCTCTGGCAGCCCGGCAGCCCTCGGGGGATGTCCACTTGCCAGCGGGGAGCAGACCTAAACTGCAGTCAGACATCCTTAGCGCTGCTGAGGAGGCAGGAGAGGCTCCCACCACCACCGCTGTACTGGCAGCCATCAGCCTGGCTTGTGGCTGAGCAGAGCTCCTCCCATGTGAGAGCGCCCTGACCACCAGAGGGCAGCTCCTCCATTGAGTGTCTGCCCCCTGGTGGTAGTGTGTGTCATAGTGACCAGTCATTCCCAGTCCTTCTGCTGTTAGGGTCAGTTTGCATATTACCCTTTTACTATATAGGATAGAGGCCTGGTGCATAGGTGGGTGCCGGCTGGTTTGCCCTGAAGGGTGTCTCGGATCAGAGTGGGGGTCCCCACCGGGGTGCCTGGCCAGCCTGGATTAGGGGATGATGGCTGTTTGCAGCTGGTCACACCCCCTTCAGGGTGGGGGTCCCCACTGGGGTGCCTGGCCAGTCTAGGTGAGGGGCTGAGGGCTGTTTTCAGGCTGGCGGGTGACTGAAACTCCCAACCTCTCCTTTTTTTCTTTTTTTTTATTCTGGGATTTATTTACCTTCTATGGCTGTCACTGGAGCTGAGAGCCAGCTTTAGCTCTGAGGCTCGGCTCCAGCGCTGAGATCTCGGTTTGTTTAGCTTCTATAATTGAAACACTGTTGCAAGTCCAGCTCTGAGGCCTTCTGGCTGAAAGCAGGTTTCTGGGGTTTGTTTAGCTTCTATAATTGCAACTTTGTTTCTTAGACTGCAGCTCAGAGGCCGGCAGCGGCAGGCGGGGAACCTTGGCTTCCTCCATCACTGGAGCAAGCAAGCCTCCTGTTCACTTCAGCTGCCTGGCTGCCGGCTGCCATCTTGGTTGGCAGTTAATTTACATATCGCCCTGATTAGCCAATGGGAAGTGTGTTAATTACCATGTTTGTCTATTATTTGATAGGATAGATTTTTGCTTTTGTTTGATCCCATTTGCATAAATTTAAATATTTTGCCTTTTGATTTTAGAAATGCTAAAATTTAAACAACTGTAATTGAATCTTATTGCCTATTGGTGTAGGAAATTTTCACATGTTTCATAATATAGGGAAAACACCAAAAGCAAAATGCTATACAGTGGGGCCTTGACTTACGAGTTTAATTTGTTCCGTGATGGAGCTTGTAACTCAAATTACTCGTATGTCAAATCAACAGTGAACGAGTGAGACACGTGATGCTGGGCTGATGTTGTGGCGTTCACTGTGACGTTCGCTGTGCCAACTAGCGGTGGGGTATCTGAAGCTGGCTTGTAACCCGAACTTTAGCTCGCAACTCAAAGCAAAAAATCGGTCGAGAGTCAGCTCGTATCTCGAAAAACTCATTAGTCGGGACACTCGTAAGTCAAGGCCCCACTGTATTAAAGCAAAATATACATGTTTGGTGTTCATTAATCTTTTCAGGTTCTTAGAAGTGTTATCCCAAATTTACATAGAGATATGAATTTCTTTTATACCTAGTGCTTCTCCAAGTTTAATGTGCATACAAATCACCTGGTGATCTTGTTAAAATGCAATTCTAATTCTGAAGTTCTGACAAGCTCCTGGTGCTGCTGATGTTCTAGAATACCCACCCTTTGCAGAGCAAGTACCTATATACATTTGCATTTTTAGTTTCTTTGGTTCCAGTTGTATAATTTCATTAGTTGGTGGAACTCAAAGTTAACTTTACTCAGCAGAATTTAAATTATAATAAAATTTATAATTTTGGCAATGAGTTGGCAATGATCAAGCTTCCTTTTCTTAAAGGAAGAAAAGCTGAGATTCACAGGGTAATTCTCAGCTGGAGTTCATCCCTGGGATCCTCACATCTATTTTGTGGTTGCCTAATGGGGCTCTAGGGCTTTTCCTGTGTCTCCTATTTATGTGGAATTAAACTTTCCATTCTACGTATGGGTTAGAGATGGGTGGCTTTTTTTTATAAAAATGCACTCCTATTTCAAAATATTTCCTCAGCATTGAACTTTTACCAAATTTCCTGAAGAATCTGTACTAATAAAAAGGTAATATGCTAATTAGACCAGATGTCTCTGGATGCCCTTCTGGACGTCCTTTCAGACGAAGCCACAGTGGTTGCAGCCGAGGGCTGGCAGCTGTGGTGGCTGCGAAGGCTGAAAGCCGGTCCAGTGCCATGGTCTCTTTTGCAGAGGCCATGGGAGAAGGCAGAGGGAGAAGTCAGCACCACAGGAGAAGGGAGAGGGAGAAGGTCAGCACCACAGGAGAAGGGAGAAGGTGGCAGTTAGGCAGTTAAGGGGATCAGGCTAGGAGAGGAGAGCAGTTAGGGGGATCAGGCCAGTGGGGAGAGCAGTTAGGCAGTTAGGGGTATCAGGCCAGCAAAAGAGAGCAGTTAGGGAGATCAGGCCACCAGGGGAGAGCAGTTAGGGACGATCAGGCTGGCAGGGGAAAATTAGGGGCATCAGGCAGGCAGGCAGAGGTGGTTAGGGGCAATCAGGCAGGCAGACAGGTGAGTGGTTAGGAGCTAGTGGTTCTGGATTGCGAGAGGTATCCTGGATTGGAGAGGGTGCAGGCTGGGCTGAGGGCCCCCTGTGCACGAATTTCGTGCACCAGGCCTCTAGTCTATATAATAAAAGCTTAAGTGATTGTTACGGCGGAGCAACCAGAACGATCGGTTATTATGATATGCACTGACCACCAGGGGGCAGATGCTCAACTTGGAGCTGCCCCTTGGTGGTAAGTGTGCTCCCACAGGGGGAGCGCCACTCAGCCAGAAGCCGGGCTCACAGCTGGCAAGTGCAGCGGTGGTGGTGGGAGCCTCTCTTGCCTCTGTGGCAGCACTAAGGAGCAGTGAGCCGAGCAGTAAGGAGTGCAAGCAGGTGGGTGATAAGGAGCGAGGGGTCCCAGACTGTGAGAGGGATGTCCGACTGCTGGCAGTTGGAAATCCCCTGAGGGCTCCCAGACTGTGAGAGGGCGCAGGCTGGGCTGAGGGACACCCCCTCCCCAGTGCATGAATTTCATGCACCAGGCTTCTAGTATTTAATAATTGGGGCCTTGAACCTAAGGGCCCCTCTTCATACTTTTGGCTGATT
Organism: Myotis daubentonii; assembly: GCF_963259705.1. NCBI lineage: Eukaryota > Metazoa > Chordata > Mammalia > Chiroptera > Vespertilionidae > Myotis > Myotis daubentonii. The sequence continues at coordinate 90,502,051 of NC_081840.1, forward strand.
ATAACATATCTAAATATATAAGTGAAATAATGATAAAATGATCAAAATTTCCTACATTTAGTTGTTTAAATCTTGTCTCCTCCCCTCACATTAGACTATAAATTCTTTGAGGGCAAATCTATGTAGGTTTCATCTTTGTATAACTATAGTTGCCAATAGAGATTTTAGAGAGAGTGACCACACCATAAATAGTGGATGAATTAAATTCAAATGTCAAGTTGACATGCAGATTCTAATATAATAAGGTCTTTAAAAATGATAATGACTACTCTTGGGGAAGCCTAGAGTTCTTTTTCTTCTCAAGACTTGAAGTTTTTCAGACATGTCTAGGTTAGTCACTGATGCCATGTTGCTCTCTAAATCTTCATTTTCCCACTTTTAAGATGGAGATAAGACATTTTTCCTTAACTAGGAATGGTAAGAGTAAGCTGTAGGTTCGAATGTTCAGTGAGTTTACCAGTCTACTGTCTACTTTGCTGGAAAGAAAGGGACTCGGGGCATATACAAAACATCCTGAGAAAGAGTGAGACGCTCTCACCCACTTGCAGAGACAATGCTCTGTGTACTTTACACGGTCTTTTTTTGATACACAGAAAGGTTACAACTGCTAGTTTTCTCTTTCTATTTTTTTGGTGGCCTTGGAAGCCACATGCTCCAGATTGTGTAGCCTGCGTCCTGGAGCTTTGAGGATAGATGCCCAAGAGAGGCACATGACCCATAGTAGACTATGCGTGAATGAGAAATGGACCTTGATTGTGTTAAGTCACTAAGACTTTTTTAGTTTGTTGCAGTAGCCAGCACAAATCATTCTGATTTATATACCTCCTAATTCTTGTACAAGATCTTCAATCTGGGGGAAGGATGAGGAATGAGAGAGGGTATAAAATGAGAGGGAAGGTTGGTGGACTTAAGGGAAGGGGATAGAGCATGAGGATACCATGTGAAGAGCAGGAAAGTCTGTCCAGAGTCAGCCCAGCCTCTACCTGTAGGAGAACTTCACCTTTTCATCTCTAAGAGCTTTGTTTACTGTTTTTTTTTTTTTTTTTTTCTGTTGGCATATGGTGAGGGCTTTTTTTCTACAGTAGTCAGTAAGTCTTATTTATTGAGCTTGACATTTATCTGTGTTTCAAGACTTTGGTTGGTTACTATAGACCTTAAACAAGGTGAACTTCTCTCTCTCTTCCTCCCTCCCTCCTCATGTATGTAAGGTTCCTAGAGTTTTGTAAACCAAATAGCATGAAGATGGGTCCCTGAATATCCAACAGGGTGACAGTGGAATACAAGGAAAAGATCTCACTGGTGTACATACTTGAATAGAGCTATACAAAACTAGCTCAAAAGCAAGAAAAGTGACAAAAACATAACATTGTTATAAAAATAGCTAATATCGCCCTGACCGGTTTGGCTCAGTGGCTAGAGCGTCGGCCTGCAGGGTCCCAGGTTCGATTCCGGTCAAAGGCATGTACCTTGGTTGCAGGCACATCCCCAGTAATGGGTGTGCAGGAGGCTGCTGATCGATGCATCGATGTTTCTAACTCTCTATTTCTCTCCCTTCCTCTCTGTAAAAAAAATCAATAAAATATATATATTTTAAAAAATAGCTAATATTAAGTGGTGTTTATTATGTGTCTGGCACTGACCATACCATCTCATTTAATCATTACTTCAGCTATATGAAATAATTACTATTTTTATTTAACAAAAAAAGAAACTGAGACACAAAGTTTGAATAAAATGTCCTGATTCCACAGTAAGTAAATGAAAGACCTAGAAGTTTCCTATTGCTTTTATGATGAAGGCCAAATACCTTAAAATGCCTTATGAAATCCTATATGATCTGGGTTCTTATCTATAAAACTACCCTACTGCTGAAGCCAAACATACTGACCTTCTTTTACTTTCTCAATGATACCATGACTTTTTTTCCCTTCACTAGTATTCCCACCCCCCCTTTTTTCCAGGATCATATATCACTCTCAAATTTTAGTGCAAAAGTCACTTACTTGAGGAGTTTTTTCCTGATCAACTCCTGATCTGAAATTCTGTCAGTTATCCTGCCCTCCACACCCTTAAAACCTTGTATTTTTCCCTTATAGCATAATCAGAAACATTTATTTGTGTTATACTTGGAGCATTGTCTATCTTTTCTAGAATGTAACTGTTGTGAGGCAAAGACTAGGCCTGTCACAGACTGAACTCAAAGGAAATATTTGTTAAGAGAATGAATAAAATGAATGCCCTCAGACTTTAAATTGGTCCCTAAAATAAATATTGATAGAAGATGGAATTTGAGCAGGAAAAACATTGCTATTTGAAAAGACCTATGAGAACCATGTCACTTAGTATTATTCTTAATAGTTTTATTCTGTTGAAAAGACAATTTAAAAAACTTCTATTCACAGCTTTTCAGTGAGAGGTATTCGATATTTTTTGAAGACAGTAATATTTTATAGGAAAAGTTGGGAGTTTTCAATCTCCTAGGTGACCCCGAATTTATTGCAAAGGATCCTTAAATTTATAAAAATATTGAGCATTGTATGTAGATTGGCTAAATAACATATCTTCACACATGTACACTTCTATTTAAAAGATATATGTAAATGCTATTGTAAATAATGTAATGTATTGAGGCCAAGACAGAGGGAGGAGACGGCGGCTGAATAGGCAGACCTGTTTGCATCTCTTCCAGGGCCAGATTGGAAATTAAACTATATTGGGGGAACATTCACCAGGAATTACCAACTGAGGTCCAGCTGAGGAGGAGACTTATATCAAGGAAGGACAGAAAGCACCTGGACACTGGTGGGAAGGGCGAGGTCATGAAAGGGCCTGACCCAGCTTCCACAGGCGGCGGGGCTAGAGTGAAGAGGGATCTCTCAGCTACAGGAGGGTCCTTTCTCTGAGAAGACTAAGGCCCAGAATCCAGGTTGGGCTCCATAGCCTGGAGCAACAGGGCTGAGCACAACAGTCCATGCAATATCCAGCTGTGAAATGCAGCAGGCTTCTGGCTGCCAAGGAGCCTGTAGCCTATAGAGCTGGTTGGATAAAGCCCCCATTTTTTGTTTGTTTTGTTTTAAACCCAGAGCACAGGATTTTCATTTGCAGCTACTCATGCAAGGCTTTGGTGGAGGGAGGGTGGTGTGGACCTGAGGCTGGGGTGGGAAGCACTGGGGGAGATGTGGAAAAGCAGTGTCCAGAAAACCTGAATTTGGTCATACCTCCTCAAACCAAAATGGCCATTTTTTTTCCTGAGACACTCTAGCCCCTCCAAGAAGCCACAACTCAGGAAAAGGAAAAACCCTAGCATAGACTCGCCACACCCTCAGGAGCCCTGCCTGCCACACCCTGCATCAAGACCTTTGCAGAAGAGACAGCAGGGGAGGCCAAGCACACAGGTTTGAATGATCCCAGGGAGGGTCAGTGACGGGATTGGGGGTGGGGTCATCCATCCCACTATCCTGGGAAACCGACTGGTGCTTTCCCCACACGGGAGAGCTGACACAAACTCCTGGTGTCCAGCTGATCCCACTATACTGCGTAGGAGAATCTCTGCACAGCCAAGGGTGGAGTAATATTCTGGGACACTCTGAGGAGGAGCTCTGAGATGGAGAAATACACCCACCACTTTCCCTGAAATCTGAACAGCACCTACCCCTCACAGGAGACCCAGAGTCTATATTCCCTAAGCCTAACCCTAAAGCTCTTTCAGAAACAGACTTTTGAGTGATTAAGACGGAAAGCTAACTGACAGGTGAAGGTGAGTGGAGGCAGAGCCCAGGGAACCTGGGGAGGTTTGCTGACCCATCCCTGGGCCCCGTGCTGCTATCAAATCAGCCTTAAAGTGCAGCTTGGACTCTCCCATGCGCAGCCAAGTCCTGTGGGGACAGACACAAACTGTGGAATGCTTGGAGCTTCAAACAGGTTGCTGAAAGCCAAAGGACAGTTTCTGGCTGTGGTTAGCATCCAAGTACCTCCTGGGAAGGCCAGAATTAGAAGACAAAACAGTCAGCTGCAGTTATCAGAAGAGCAGGATCCAAAGGGAGTTCAACTCTGCTGAAATGAATGCCACTTCACTTTTTTTCCTTCCGTTTTTCCTTTTTCCTTTATCTTCTTTATCTTTCTGATCTATTGATTTGTTATTTTAGTCTCTATTTTTTCTTTCATATAACTAATATTTATCTTCCCCTTTCTTACTCGTTTTCTTTTTTTTTCTTTTCTTAATTAAATCTTTATTGTTCAGATTATTACATTTGTTCCTCTTTTTTCCCCCCATAACTCCCCTCCTCCCAGTTCCCGCCCCACCCTCCGCCCTCACTCCCCACCCACTGTCCTCATCCATAGGTGCACAATATTTGTCCAGTCTCTTCCCGCACCTCCCACACCCCTTTCCCCCCCAAGAATAGTCAGTCCATTCCCTTTCTATGTCCCTGATTCTATTATGATCACCAGATTATTTATTCACTTGATTCTTAGATTCACTTGTTGATAGATGCATGTTTGTTGTTCATAATTTGTATCTTTACCTTTTTCTTCTTCTTCCTCTTCTTAAAGGATACCTTTCAGCATTTCATATAATACTGGTTTGGTGGTGATGAACTCCTTTAGCTTTTCCTTATCTGTGAAGCTCTTTATCTGACCTTCAATTCTGAATGATAGCTTTGCTGGATAAAGTAATCTTGGTTGTAGGTTCTTTATATTCATCACTTTGAATATTTCTTGCCATTCCCTTCTGGCCTGCAAAGTTTCTGTTGAGAAATCAGCTGACAGTCGTATGGGTATTCCCTTGTAGGTAACTGAGTTTCTTTCTCTTGCTGCTTTTAAGATTCTCTCTTTGTCTTTTGCTCTTGGCATTTTAATTATGATGTGTCTCGGTGTGGTCCTCTTTGGATTCCTTTTGTTTGGGGTTCTCTGCGCTTCCTGGACCTGTAAGTTTATTTCTTTCACCAGGTGGGGGAAGTTTTCTGTCATTATTTCTTCAAATAGGTTTTCAATATCTTGGTCTCTCTCATCTTCTGGCACCCTTATAATTCGGATGTTGGTACGCTTGAAGCTGTCCCAGAGGCTGCTTACACTATCTTCGTATTTTCGGATTCTTTTTTCATTTTGCTTTTCTGGTTGGGTGTTTTTTGCTTCTTCGCATTTCAAATCTTTGCCTTGATTCTTGCGCTCCTCTGGTCTGCTGTTGGGAGTCTGTATAGTATTCGTTATTTCAGTCCGTGTGTGCTTAATTTCTAGTTGGTTCTTTATCATAACATCGAGGGTCTCATTAAATTTCTTGAAGATCTCACTACATTTATCGGCGGCTTCTAGACAGTTTTTAAGAGACCTTAAAAGTGTGGTTCTGAACTCAATATCCTCCATTGATAGTTTTGTCCTGTTTCTTTGTCTCCACATTTTTTATGCTTTCTTGGTGCACCCCCTAGTGGTCTTTGTGCGCAGTCTTGTTGTAGTTAAGCCTTGATTGTTGTCGGCAACACTGGGGGTGATTTGACCTCCAGGCTAACTGGCTATGAGAGTCCGCTGTGTCTGCAGTGGGAGAGCTTCTGTGCTGGATCTCTAGGGTGGTGCTAATCTAGCGTTTGCCTGAGGCTATCCAGCAAATGGCTCTGCGCAGGGCTTGGGCGGGGCGGGTCCCAGGGAATCTACAGGGCAGGCTGGAGCGAGCAGTTATGGCTGCTCTCAGTTCCGTCCCTAGGGGCTCTGCCTCACAGAGTCCTAGCAACTGCTGCAAGCCTCGGAAAGAAAGCTGCCTTCGAGTTCCGACCGAAGCCAGACAGTCCCGCTTCTCCCGTTTGAGTCTGGGTCCCTAGAGACTCGCCCGGATCTGGAGCTCAGAGTCTGAAACTCCCTCCCGGTTGAAAACAATAACCGAGCCCTCCGCCTCCAGCCCGCTCCACATGCACTCCGCACCTGAGTATTTCACTTCAGCACTGCGCCTCCTCTGAGTCTGGGTATGATATTCTCTTTCCTCCTAGTTGTAGAATTTCCACTCAGCCAGCCTTCCTGTGGTTCTGGATGATGTCCGTTCCATCTTTTAGTTGTTTTTTTGAGGTCACTCTATTTCTTTTTCTTTCTCTCTTGCGTTCTCATCTTTTTTCTTTTCTTATTTTTGGCTTATCTGCTTTCTCTTCTATTTTCTTCCTCTTTTCTTTTATACAATTTTACTACCTTTATTCTTGATTCTTATTTTCTTTATTTCATCTCTGCCCTTTCATATTCCTTTTATTTCCCTTTGTTTTTTCTCCTTGTATTTTTTCTTTCCTTTCTTCTATAATTCTTGCTCTCTTTACTCTTTCCTAATTCTCTCTTCTTTTGTAGTTGCTTTTGCTGTTGTTGGGGACTTGTGTATGTTTTTGTTTTGTTTCATGTTTTGTTTTGTTGTGTTTTGTTCTGTTCTGTCAGCACCTTCACAAGAGCTTGCACAATGTGATTGGTGGTGAACTTCACAGTCAGCCAACCTGAGAGGAGAATTCATCCATAATGGGACAACAATATTCAAGACCCAATTTCAACAGGAGAATCCAAATAACTCACACAAGGGACATTCTTAGAGCATCCAGCTCAGGAGATCTAAGAGATACACCATGGGGTCCCACAAAATGCTTACTATATAAGGCCACCCCATGAAGACTGGGAGGCATAACAGTTTAATATAAAACAAATACAAAGGAATAGCAAACATGGGGAGACAAATAAACAAGCCCCAAGTGAAAGAAAAGGAGGAATTGCCAGGAAAGGAACTAAATGAAGTGAAGGCAAGCAATTTTTCAGATAAAGAATTAAAGTAATGGTTATAAGGGTACTCAAACAACTTACTGAGGACTACAAGCAACTTAATGATAACTATATGGAACTTAATGAGAACTACTCCAGCATGAAAACAGGTAGAAACCATGAGTAATAATCAAGTGGAACTGAAGAAGGACAGTGCTGACATAAAGAATACATTAGAAGAAATCAAAAGTAGAAAAAAGCAGAAGACTGAATTAGCGAATTAGAAGTCAAGGCAGGAAAAAACACCTATTCAGAGCAGCAATTGGAAAAATTAAAAAGCAGGAGAAGAGTTTAAGGGATCTTGAGCAACATGAAATGCAACAACATTTGCATGTTAGGGGTCCCAGAAGGAGAAGAACCTGAGCAAGGAATGGCAAACATGTGGGGTGTGCAGGAGGCAGCCAATCAACGATTCTCTCTCATCATTGATGCTCCTATCTCTTTTTCCCTCTCCCTTCCTCTCTAAAATCAATAAAAATATAATAAAAAAATAAAGGCCATTTATGACAAACCTACAGCCAATATCATACTCAATAGGCAAAAACCAAAACCATTTCCCCTAAGAACAGGAACAAGATGGTAATGTCTGCTTTCACCACTGTTATTCAACACAGTACTAGAAGTTCTATCCACAGTGATCAGACAAGAACACATAAAAAGCATCCAAATTGGAAAGGAGGGAGTAAAACTGTTATTATTTGCAGAGGACATGATATTGTACATAGAAAACCTTAAAGACTCCACAAAATAATACTACCAGATTTATTAAATGAGTTCAGCAATATACTAGTAGCAGGGTACAAAATTAACACACAGAAATCAATGCCATTTTTATACTCAAACTAGAGGCCCAGTGCACGAGATTTGTGCACTGGGAGGGAGGGTCTCTCAGCCCTCTTCAGTCCAAGACCCCTCACTCCTTACTGCCTACCTGCAGTGGAGGCGGGAGAGGCTCCCACCATCTCCACTGCGCTTGCCAGCCATGAGCCCAGCTTCTGGCTGAGCGGCTCCCCTCCTGTGAGAGCACACTGACCACCAGGGGGCAACTCCTGTGTTGAGTGTCTGCCCCCTGGGGGTCAGTGCACGTCATAGTGACCAGTTGTTCTGCTGTTTGGTTGATTTGCATATTAGCCTTTTATTATATAGGATAATGAATTATAAGAAAGAGTAGCTAAACAAATAATCCCATTTACCATTGCAACAAAAAAATTAAGACACTTAGGAAAAAGTTAAACCAAGGAGGTAAAGACTTATTCTTGGAAAACTACAGGATGTTGAAAAAAGAGATAGAGGAAGATGTAAACAAGTGGAAGAATATACCGTGTTCATGGATTGGTAGAATAAACATCATTAAAATATTCATATTACCCAAAGCAATCTATAGATTTAATGCAATCCCTACTAAAATACCAAGGACATATTTTACAGATCTAGAACAAATACTTCAAAAATTTACATGGAGCCAAAAAAGACCCTGAATAGCCACAGCAGTCCTAATAAACAAGAACAAAGCTGAAGGAATCACAATACCAGATATCAAATTTTACTAAAAAACACTGTTCTCAAAACTGCCTGGTACTGGCACAAGAATAGACATATAGACCAATAGAATAGAACAGAGACCCCAGAAATTGACCTAAGCTATTACTCTCAATTAATATTTGATGAAGGAGGCAAGAGCATACAACAGAGTCAAGACAGTCTCTTCTATAAATGGTCCTGGGAAAATTGGACAGGTTATGCCAAAAAAAAAAAAAATGAAACTTGACTACCAACTTACACCATACATAAGAATAAACTCAAAATAGATAAAAGACATAAATATAACAAGTGAAACCCTTGTTGTTTTGTTGATGGTTTCTTTAGCTGTGCAGAAGCTTTTTATTTTGATGTAGCCCCGTTTGTTCATTTTCTATTTAGTTTCAAGTGCCCTAGGAGCTGTATCAGTGAAGAAATTGCTTCAGCATATGTCTGAGATTTTGTTGCCTTTGGATTCTTCTAGGATTTTTATGGTTTCCCGTCGTACATTTAAGTCCTTTATCCATTGCCGGGGTCCAACCCCAGCAGGTCCAGGGGTCCCCAAAGGTGTGGACGGAGTCGGCGAAGAAGGAATGACACGGAGACAGCATTCAGTTGATCAGCAGCCTAGCCAGGATCTCCAGCCAGGATCTCCAGCCAAGTTCTGGTCTGGATCTCCAGAGAGGTTCTGCTTAGGATCTCCAGCCAGGTTCTGTAGCCATGTTCCCTCGCTAGGTTCTCCAGCCAGGTTCTGTCTGAGATCTCCAGCCAGGTTCGGTCACCAGGTTCTAGTCAGGTTCTCTTGCCAATTTCTGTAGTCAGGTTCAGTCCAGGATCTTTTGCCATGCTCTCTCCAGCGAAGTTCTTCTGTCTGTAGGTTCTGTGTAGATTCTGTCTGTAGGTTCTCTCTTCTCAGTCCTGTGTTCTAAGTTCTGTCTCTTTCTGTCTTGTTACAACTGTATTTATACCAGTTGATTCAATCCTATCAATCTCTATTACAAAGGTTAGGGCGTTTCTTATCAACATTCCAGGGAGTAAAGATTATGTAGCTTAAGCATGATTGTTTGTAGTGATTAACTACCCGCCTGGCACTTAGTTAAGGAGTTTCATCCCCTCCCTGACTTCAGGGAAAAATTCCTACCTGGGGAAACAACCTTTCTAGGAGAGGCATCCCCTCCCTGACTTCAGGGAAAAATTCCTACCTGGGGAAACAACCTTTCTCGGAGAGGTGACCTTGGTTAAAACACAGCACCAAGAAGGTGAGCAAACATATTAAGAACAGTATGCTATATATGCCAGGTCCCTTGAAACAGCTAGGATGGACCGGCTCCCGGCAAATGTGCAAAGGTTTTAGCTATTTAACATTTCTCCAAAGAAGATGTATAGATGGTAATTAAATACATGAAAAGATGCATACCTTTATTTGGGGAATACAAATCAAAACCTCACCATACCACAAGAATGGCTATTAACAAACAAATAAATAAACAAAAACAGAAATTAACAAGTGTTGATGGGGAAGCGGAGGTGTACATACATTACTAGTGGCAATGTACAATGGTGCAGCCACTTTGAAAAACTGTTTGGCAATTCCTTAACTTTAAACAAAGAATTACCACCTAAAAATATATATCCAAGAGAATTAAAAGCATATTATTATACAAAACTTATATGTGTTTATAGCAGCATTATTTATAATAGCCAGAAAGTATAAACAACACAAATGTTTTTTAACTAATGAATAAACAAATGTGTTATAGCCATATATTGGAATATTATTGTGCCATAAAAGGAAATGAAGTACTGGTACATGCTACACCATGGATGAACCTTGCAAACATTATGCTTAATGAAAGAAGCCAGACACAAAGGCCACAAAATGCATAATTTTATTTATATAAAATGTTCAGTAAAAGCAAATCTATAGAGACAGAAAATGTACATTACTATTTTTAAGGAATGTGGAAGAGGGAGGGAGAAGTGACTCTAAATGGATATGGGGCTTCTTTTTGGGGTAATGAAAGGCTTTAGAATTAGATAATGGTGATGATTGCACAGGCTTGTGGCTATCCTAAAAGTGATGAATTGTACAATTTAAATGGTGGATCTTTATATAAATTATATCTTAAGAATGAATACTCTAAAAAAACCACAATAACATATTTTATTGTAACATTAAAATAAGAAAGAAACATGGGCAAGTTATGACACTTCCCACTGTTAGTTTACAAATAATAATATTTAAGTACAGAATATTAAACCAACATAATTAAGGCTCTTATGTGTTAAGAGTCAGTTAGCAATAATACTGAAAGTATTTAAATTGCTAAATGATAGAGGAACATACTCCTATGTAGTCTAACTGCATTAAAATAGAAATGTCTAAATTGAAGTTAGTGGAATGTTTTCCAAGTACAAATCAGACTTCTGCAGTTGGATTGAAAAAGACGCCTGAAGTGTGAATGTATAAAGTTGATTGTCATAGGCCTAGCCAGTTTGCTCAGTGGATAGAGTGTCCACCCTTAGGCTGAAGGGTCCCAGGTTCAATTCCAGTCAAGGCCATGTACCTCAATTGCAGGCTTGATCTCCAGCCCTGGTTGGGGCCCATGTGAGAGGCAACCAATCAATGTGTCTCTCTCACATCGATGTTTCTCTCTCTCTGTCTCTCCCTCTCCCTTCCACTCTCTCTAAAAATCAATGGAAAAATATCCTCAGGTGAGGATTAACAATAAAGTTGACTGTCATACACTGTGAACCCTCTGGAATTCTCAGCAGCTGGGTACATGATTCTCTTGTGGGTAGCTTCTTGAAGGCTTATGTGAGAGCTGTTGAGTGGAAGAGGAAATTTCCTGATATTTCTCTTACTTCAGGGAGGGGGTTAAAAAGTGTGTGTGTGGAGGAGAGGCGGGGGGCGGGGGGACGCTTAAAAGCACATTCTTTTTTGGCAAACATTTTTGAAGGCACAAAGTTGGTTAGGTGAAATTTGAATATGTCACGTCTAGTAGTACTTGAACAGCTGAAAATGCCCTACTGTGGAAAAAATGGTGGTCTTATGGTTGGTTCAGATGTACACCTCAAGGTATTTGAAAGTTTCACCAGGGGTTTGGGACATTCTATAAGAAAAATACAATAATTGGAAATTGTTCATTGTGAATACATTAGATTTGTACAGACAAAACATTCATGAAGTGCAATTATAGCCAGTGTTGCTATATTAGTATGAATGTTAATAGCATGTTTGTTTTTGAAATGGGTTATGCATTCTGATAACTGTCTGCTTTAATCTAGTCATCTGTGTATCACTTGTCTAAGTACTCTCATTTAAGATGCCATATCCCTTCTTGTAGCAATAAAGGGGTAAAGCAACATTAATATTAAATAATTAGAAAAACAAAAGGGGAATGATTAAACATATTTACATAATTGAAATAACACTGTGTCGCAGTGGGAAATCGGGACAATGTTGTCTCCTTTCAAAGTAATTCATAATTCAGATTTTTAATTATGGCATATTCATTCATTTAAAGATGATTCTGGATGAGAGGGCCACTAATGAAATACAATCATTAGCATCTAAACAAAGTAATTTACAAAGTCTCCTTTAGGGGAAAAGATTCCTAGAACATCATCAATCATACAAGATATGCAAAAACAAGCAATTAAACCACACACAAGAACTACAACAGCCTTATATATCAGTAATGTACACATGAAAACATAACTGATTACAATGATTAGACTAGGGTAGTGTGGTTAATTTGTATTTTATGTAGTGATTTTATGAAAGAATGCACCCGGACAGACACTTTACACACAAGGGGAACTTCATTCCGTTAATATTCACTTAAAACACGTAATGAAAGACAAAACAAAAAACAAACCTGAATTTTGAATCGTTGCCTGGACATCCATGTGGGATCAAAATCCTGCATATTTTAATAAAGCATCTTCCTTTATTCTCACCTCTTTTTGCCTGCTGTTTGCTTTTATAAAATGGCAAGATGCGGGATTAGGAAAGTATTTTGTGTGAGGCAGGTGCTGCATTGGTTTCTCATTATTTGTTCAAATCCTGCTTTAGGCTTCCAGCGACAAAGCGCCTCCAGCCATCACAGGGTCAGTGATTCACTGGCTCTTCTTCCACATACACAATTACAGGTCATTAAGCATGCAGCAGGACAAAATGGGCAGTATACTTCTCTGACTTCTAATGTCTGGATATAGTATCTTGCTGAAAGGACCCACAAAGAGGCTGGTTTCAAACACCGCTGCTCCAGGCCACATTATAATCTTGTTGAAAACCTACACTATTTACTTCTGCTGGTGGATTTTTCTTTGTGAAGGTGGAAGGAAGGCTTGGGTGTAAAAAGGGAAGGAATGAGACGCGCGGCGTTGTGTGGAGGAGGGAGGGATCCATGGAGGAGGCTGGCACTCCTGGTGGAAGCTGAGCGGCTTTCGCTAACCACCGGCTACAGAAGCCAAAATATGCTCCATTGGGTACTCAAAGGATAAAAATACTGGTTAATTTTCAACAGTGCTCCTTCATTTGACTTTACAATTTACAACAGCGAACATTAATGCGGGAATGGCTTGGTTGAGGAGGAGTTTAAAATTAGAGCCCCTCTTCTCATTAGCCCCAACAGCCTGACCCAGGGTGACTGAGAAGCAATTTGTCGCCAGATTCTCATTTTGCTTCTGTTATGGCTCCTTGTAAATGAAGCGCAGCAATTTATTGTAGCACCTCTAGGAGTCAAGAACATAATGTGTAAAACACATACAAAAAAATCTTTCTTCACATTCATTAACACCCAGCACATAGAGGCTGTTCACTTTTCCCTCTAATGAAGGAGGGGATCTTAAATCTAAAGCTTTCCATCATGTGAAGAAGTCCTCTTCAGGCCATTAGACAGAGGCTGAGTTGGATTGAAGTAAGGTCATTGACAAAAACAGAGAATGGCAATATGAGGAAAAATAGAAAATGGATAAAAGAAGAGACTTTAGACGCCTCAAAGAATAGAAAGTACATTTTTGGCATCGATGCTCAACCCTTCTTGTCTCTCAGTATATTTTCTGTTGTCAGCGAAGAAAAGAATATCTGGCTTTTTATTTAGCTGGAAATTGCTCTAGTGTTTGGCCAATTCTCATTTCTTCACCCTTGGACTGACCTTGCAAGAGGCATTAAGTTAGGTTCATTTAAAGAGCATATTGTCTATGATCTTTAAAATATGTTTGCTTATTTTCTCCCCCCTCCCCTACAGCCTTTACAAGAAATTGCAGTGTCTGTGATTTAATGCATTCTGATTGTGTAGCAGGCTGCTCCGGCCCGGGGCCTGCCACAGGCTTTTATCTTACTTCTGTGATTAATTCTGATTAACGGTTTGGTTGTGTGAGGTCTCACAAATGGCACCTCCAGATGAACCTAATAACAAATTACTATATGGAAAAAATGGTAAGAGGGTCTAGCATTGCCCTTTTGGATTAAATGCTGAATGTTGTCATACAGTGTACTTAGATGCTCTTACCCACTTTATGATGTAGTAATAGGCACTCAATATTTAAGGTAATAATAGCGGTCTTTTAAAACTCATCTTAGAAAAAGTGACATTACGAGCTTATAGAACCAGGTGAAAATGGCAGTAAAATCTGAAAAATATTCTTTGAGAGTTTACTGAGGTTTACAAAGTGCCAGGTACTGAGACAGGTGGATTGAATGAATTAACTAAGTTACTCCTCACAGCACCAAGTTAGTATAATTAAAGTAGAAAGAGAAGGTTACATGTAGTAATATAGAGTACAAAGATCTTGCTTCCTTTCAACTATGCAGGTGAGGAAGCCAAGGCACAGAGAGGTTAAATTATAGGCTCAAAGTGAAGAGTTAGAAAGGAGGGTGTTTTACCAAGGCCTGCATGCGGCATCCCGGCCAGACCACTCTCACTGAGGGTGGCACCTTGTTCTAAACTCCAGTGATAACTTTCTTTTTTTGTCTTTTTTAAACATAACAGACCCAAGGAGGTGGTCATTGAGCCTCCAATCAATAGCCTTTGGGCCTGAAACCTAGATGACAACTGGACTTGCCATTGGCATTTGAAGCTGAAGGTGTGTTGGGACTGAATTCTTTTTTTATTTTATATTATATTGATTTTTTACAGAGAGGAAGGGAGAGGGATAGAGAGTTAGAAACATCGACGAGAGAGAAACATCGATCAGCTGCCTCCTGCACATCTCCTACTGGGGATGTGCCCGCAACCCAGGTACATGCCCTTGACCGGAATCGAACCTGGGACCCTTCAGTCCACAGGCCGACGCTCTATCCACTGAGCCAAACCGGTTTCGGCAGGGACTGAATTCTTAATCTTTGGAATCTGGTGCTATCTCAGGTAGATGTCATTGTTAGTAGGGAACCCCTGCCATTGGAAATTGGGGTCAAAATACCCTTAAGAGTAGAAGAACATTAGCTGCTCAGTGGGGCAGCTGAATCCCCATTCCACCTTGTGATTGCCTGTATCTACTTCTCCTAGACCAGCGGTCGGCAAACCGTGGCTCATGAGCCACATGCGGCTCTTTGGCCCCGTGGCATGGGCCACGAAGTTTCAATCTACTGTACGTGCGCGCCTGCATGTGGTATTTTGTGGAAGAGCCACACTCAAGGGGCCAGTTTGCCAACCACTGTCCTAGACTATTAACTCCACATGTAAGGGATGTGTCAGTCTTAGCGTATTCCTAAGACACAGTGCAGTGCTGCCATGTAGTGGGCTCACAAGTTTTTATTGAAGGAATGATTCTTTTTTAAATAAAAAAGCCATGGAGCAGCCAAAACCGGTTTGGCTCAGTGGATAGAGCGTCGGCCTGCGGACTGAAAGGTCCCAGGATCGATTCCGGTCGAGGGCATGTACCTGAGTTGCGGGCACATCCCCAGTGGGAGATGTGCAGGAGGCAGCTGATCAATGTTTCTAACTCTCTATCTCTCTCCCTTCCTCTCTGTAAGAAAATCAATAAAATATATTTAAAAAAAAAAAAAGAGCCATGGAGCACCTGCACTCTGCAGGCTTTAGACAAATTTGAGCAAATGTGACATTGGCCAAAATTGGTGGTCAAGCAACTTCTAACAGTCTATTATTTCACTTAGAGCCACTTAATTTTATTGAATTAGGTATCACATTCTCCCTATAATTCTTATTTTATTAAAATGGGATATGATGCCTAATGAATGAGATAAGTTTTCCCACATAATGCTTTGTGTACAGCAATTGCTAAACAATAATTGTAGATTCATAATCTAAACCTTTATTGATTAATTGACTGATTTGAAAAACATGTATTTGTACCTCTTATATACAGTTAGTATAGGCCAGGTACTGAGCTAGATGCTGGGGAGACTAAAGAACAGTCAGGGGAGATAGACAAGTAAAAAGATGGAAAAAGGTGGCTTTCTCACTGATAATCTTCTAAACTGAGGAGCCAAAAGCTTTGTCTGTATATCTGGCTATTCAAGATTGTGCAGTTGATATATTTGGATGATGGACTGAGTTTATTTCTTACCTCCACAAAGCTGCTTTGGTGTGGTGTAGACCCCAAGATACGGATTATTAAATCAATCATGCTTAGAGATTAAAACAAATACATTCAGTATCTTCAGCGTAGTTCCACTCAGTTAAAGCCCAACCCAGCTTCTATATCAGTGATGGCGAACCTTTTGAGCTTGGCGTGTCAGCATTTTGAAAAACCCTAACTTAACTCTGGTGCCGTGTCACATATAGAAATTTTTTGATATTTGCAACCATAGTAAAACAAAGACTTATATTTTTGATATTTATTTTATATATTTAAATGCCATTTAACAAAGAAAAATCAGCCAAAAAAATGAGTTCACGTATCACCTCTGACACACGTGTCATAGGTTCGCCATCACTGTTCTATATGATGGTATTTGAGGGTTGTTCTATGTCCCCATAAAGTCTCCTCTATTCTAGTCCTTTTGCTTTAAATCATTTTTCCTGTTTCTGTAAAGGCATGAGGACAACAAGAGCCAGAGTGAAGCTACATTTCAGGGTACCTTGCTCACATGGAGCCCTAGAAATGTGTTCATATGGGCACATATCTTTTTAAAACTTGCTAAAAGGAAATATTATAACCACTGTTGTCTATCCCTTTCCAATTCATTTTCTCATCAGTCATATTTCCCTTCATTAGGATGGCATCATTATCACCTTGAGCAATTCTTGGATATAACGAAGGGGAAGCTAATTTGAAATACATATTATTTAGATTCAGCAGCATCCATTTTTGTCATTTGCAATAACTTTTGTGTATAGTTAAATTATTCTAGCCACTATAGTCCTGATTTGAAATTTGAAATGAAAAACATGAACTTTCAGAGGACCCTGAATCGCCAAAATAATTGTGAAAAAGAACAAAGTTAGAAGACTCAGTTCCTGACTTCAAAGCTTAATACAGAGCTACAGTAACTTAAACAGTGTGGTACTGGGATAAGGAGAGAGACCAATGGCATTAGCACTGAGAGCCCCAAAATAAACCTTTGTGTGTAGTGAACTGATGTTCAACAAGGGCACCAAGACCATTCAATGGAAAAGGAACAGCCTCTTCAACAAATGATGCTGGGAAAACTGGGTATCCACATGCCAAAGAACCACGTGAGAATTCTGCCAAAAAGCAGAAGAAAAGTATTAAAGAGTTATGTCAGGCAGTTAGGCAATAGAAGTGTTATGCTATTTATATGTATTTATGATGCTTCAGTAGCTTATTTTAAATTTTATTTGACTTCTTATTCTAGATGTTCACTTTCATACCTATTTTTGTATTCATAATTTTACATATCTTTCCCCCCTGAAAGCACCTCCCCCCAATTATATAAACTGCAGGTCCCATAAAACCTGTCTTAGCCTCTGGGGCCTGAAGTTTACAGAATTGTAGGAGGCTTCCACTCACCCTAACAGCACACTGAGCGACGAATGGAGCTGGCCGCATTCCAGGTGCTCTGGCCCCGCAGCTGGGAGCTCTCTCTAAGGCACATGTTGAAAGTTCTACACAGCAGCCCCATCACTTGCTGTCCAAGATATCTCAAGTAGGGCTCAATTTTTTCGGAATGAAGTGACACTATCTTCTCCCAGACACTATAGTTCTAGTACAAGTTTTTAAAGAAATGTTAATGGCGGTAGTTTAGGCACTGGAGTGATTTAGCACTCCATGCTTACATGCATTTACAAAATACTGAGTGAGCACTGCCCCTGAGGGTTGCGCCAGACTGTGACGGATAAAAGGAGGGTGAGTGTTTCCTTTTGATTCTTCCCTTTGGGCCTGGGGGTGAGAGGCTCTTTTTTTTTCCTTTCACTTCAATTTATTGATTCATATGTTTATAAGTACATTTATTGTTGCATAACCGGTGAGAGACTCTTAACTCCCAGATTACTGCGGTGTGTGCGCATTTAGACCTGGGAAGCCTTTCCCGGTCTTGTTCCGCTCGCCCAGGCAGAGAAGGGCACTTCTGGCGGGTCTCCCTGGCAGCCAGCTGGCGGGGTGGAGACTGAGAGAGCTCACCAGACCAAGTGAAGCCGCTATGGTCTTGAAAACGGGAATCCCAGGCTGACAAGGAGCAAGGCCATGGCAGAGCTGACTGAGAAGTTTGAGCAGGATGGCCATTTCTACCAGGGTCTGGGGTAGCTTCTCCATGAAGTGGATGATTCCTGACCTGGATATAGTGCAGGGAGAAGCACCAGTGGATGCTGATACAGAGAAGCTGTTGCATGAGCTGCAGGAGGCTCTTTGCAACCAGGTCCCTGTAATCAAGAGGAACCATGACATGCACACGGTGGCTGAGGCCGCCCTTGCCCTGCCACTTCCGCGGGTGGTGGAAGGAGGATTGAGGCTCTCTGCTGCAAGAATAATGTGAGCCACTGCTACATTGGAAAATATCAGTGGGTTAAGGATGTAGTTCCCTTTTTGAGAGCAGGTCGGCCTCAAAGAAAGGATGGAGCAGTATGCTTATTGCTTATTAGTCCTTTCTTTGTGGGCTAGATCTCGTTTTCCCTGCCTCATCGCCTTGCAAAGAGGGAACACATTGTCTTGGATTTCTTCCAAGTAACTTGGGGCCCACCGAGCCTTCTCTTTCCTCTGCTTGGGATGGACTTCTGGGTGATATGGCAGGAATCAATTTTAGTATCAGAAAGGTTTATTAGAAAGTTTTCACCCTGAACTGGTGTAGTACGTGATGTGGTACTGTCATTCATTTAAACTGATTGGATGAAAAGAGAAATTATGATTTCTCTGTTCAAGGCCCTGTGGTAACCAAAAAGATGAATGAGGCTAGATCTGTCCTCAAGTGATAGTCTAGTAGGGGAGCTAAGATATAGCCATGTTAGCACAATCTATTTAATAAAAGCCTAAGCGACCATTACGGCAGAATGACTAGAATGGCTGGTCACTGTGATGCACACTGACCACCAGGGGCAGGTGCTTAATGCAGGAGCTGCCCCTGGTGGTCAGTGTGCTCCCACAGGGGGAGCGCCGCTCAACTGGAAGCTGGTTTCAGAGCTGGTGAGTTCAGCGACAGTGATGGGAGCCTCCCCCACCTCTGCGGCAGCACTAAGGAGCAGCGAGCAGGCGGGTGGTAAGGAATGAGGGGTCCTGGACTGTGAGGGGGATGTCCGACTGCCATGGGGAGCGGGCCTAAACTGGCGTTGGACATTCCCCAAGGACTCCCAGACTGCAAGAAGGCGCAGGCTGGGCAGAGGACCCCCTGCCCCCATCCCCACCCCCCCACCCCCCACCACAATGCACAAATTTCGTGCACCAGGTCTCTACTATAGTATAAATAGTGATAAATCTTACAGCGGCTCTGAGAAAATATTATGGGTAGAATGATCATATCATGTATTGTTCAAATTGGGATGCTTTTGAGAGTTAAAGAAGATGTTGCTGACAATTAAGCTAAGACATGAAGTGGAACAGTCCCTAGCAAACCAAGACTTATAGTAGCCCTCATTGTGGGGAATTGTGGGAGAGGAAGGTCACGGTGGAGAAGGGCACCTGTGACAGTTTATTTTAAGGCAAATTGTGGCATTTCTCAACTTCCATAGTTGGGTGAGCCATTTGTCATAATGAATATCCCTTTGTATCCTATTGGTTCCGTTTTTCTGGAGAACCCTGACGAATATAGCATCTATGTTAAATGTAGAAACTGAGGCCCGGGGGACCAGTGAGTAGGTAAAGATACATGAAGAAAGTAACAAATTATTGAATTCTGATAATCACCTATCTTGAGTTTGACTAGACCAATGATGGCGAACCCTTTGAGCTCATCGTGTCAGCATTTTGAAAAACCCTAACTTAACTCTGGTGCTGTGTCACATATAGAAATTTTTTGATATTTGCAACCATAGTAAAACAAAGACTTATATTTTTTATATTTATTTTATATATTTAAATGCCATTTAACAAAGAAAAATCAACCAAAAAAATGAGTTCGCGTGTCCCCTCTGACACGTGTGTCATAGGTTCGCCATCACTGTTCTAGACCATGGTATTCCTGACCCCTCAGAAAATGTTCATTGAACATTATCTTATGACAGTGAACAAATTCAGAGATGCTATAAAGATTATACACATCTGAGTAGTCATGATTCTAACATCATGTGTCAAACAGTATTTTTCAGCAGTGGTTGAAAGCATTTTCTTAGAAGATAATGTTTTATGATAAAATGCTGTTTTAAAATTGTAACATTATACTGTCTTTCCTACCTTTATCAGGGTGTCTGAAACCTGATTAGTTGCTTAAAAATTATTTCCCTGTGTTCAATCCACATGTCTGCAAAGAAAGAGTTGAAAACAACCAATCAAAGCCCAGAGTTTAGAAATGGCCAACTATCAGGAAGAATATTCCATGGACTATTTTAGATACTAAAATTCTGACAGCTTGCTCTTGTGACAAAGATGTTAACAAGGAAAGAAAATGGCACTAATTTAATCTATTCTTATAGTTCATTCTAAAATGAGACTAGCGTGACACGAAGTTATAATAATAAATACTATAGTAATTTCACAATTCTTCCTACATGCTGTTCACAGTCCTTTCACATGTAAATTTGCCATCCTTTGCTTCATGACAGTGATTTTAAGTGCATTAAAGAGTCCTGAATTCTCTTATACGCAATCTCCTAATTATGTTTCAGGAACTTACACAGAATAGTGCCATGCCCTGGTATTTTTCTGGTTTATAAGATTTTTCCATTCATTGTGTTCCCCTCTTCTCCTCCCACAGCATTGGGGTTCTGGGACATAGGTTTCAACAGTAATAGTCAATTATTACTCCTCAAGTAATTAGTACAGGCATAATAAACAAATAATCACTGGGAGTAGTAAAAGATGGAAGTGAAATTTGCCAAAAATTAAGTCATTGTGGAATACCCAATATATCTTTATTTTGCAATACAAATTTTCATTTATATGAAGTTTTAAAAAAATAAGAGAACATTTAAAAGATATGGCTACAGATTTTTTACTTTTGAGAACACATTTGAAAATACTGTATTATAACCATGAAGAGAAGATATTTAAGATCCATGCTTCTGGGTATCCCACTTTCCTTCAGTGCTTTTGGGCAGTGTCCTGGGCTGATGTGCTGGTACAAAGTGCGGTATTGTTATTGTGTGAAAGAAAGTAGAAATGCTATAATTCTTTAAGGACCTTGAAACCCAAACCAATTAGGAGTTTCCCGTGTGTTAGAGAATGCAAGTGGCTGTCACACAGAATACTTAGGTCTACTACTGCTAGATGAATATGGAGATTTTGTCTTTGAAAAGAGAAAAGTCTGGAGAAAGCACTTTCCCCTGACTTACTATATCTTATGACCCTTGAAACAATAGCCCACAGTAACTATCAGAAAATCCTCCACTTTGAAGAAACTATGAAGAAGTGGTCATCAATCTCATTATATGCTTTTATTTTTGAAACTAATGGCCCAGTGCAGTGCATGAAATTCATACACAGGGGCTGGGGGGTGTCCCTCAGCCCAGCCTGGGCCCTCTCCAATCTGGGACCCCTCAGGGGATGTCCAACTACCGGCAGTCGGACATCCCTCTCGCAATCGGGACTGCTGGCTCCTAACCGCTCACCTACCTGCCTGCCTGATTGCCCCTAACCACTCTGCCTGCCGGCCTGCTTGCCCCCAACTTTCCCTGCCACTGGCCTGATCACCCACAGCTGCCCTCCCCTCTTGGCCCTTAGCTGCCTCTACCTCGGCCCTGCCACCATGGTTTTGTCCAGAAGAACATCTGGAAGGTCTCCTGGAAGGTCTCCCAGTCTAATTAGCATATTACCCTTTTTGAGGCCTGGTGAACGGGAGGGGGCTGGCTGGTTTGCCCTGAAGGGTGTCCCAGATCAGGGTAGGAGTTTGCTGGGGGGCAGGGTGGCCTGGGTGAGGGGCCTGTGGTGGTTTGCAGGCTAGCCACACCCCCATTGGGGTGGGGGTCTCTTCTGGGGGGGGGCGTGGCCAGCCTGGGTGAGGGGCTGATGTCTGTTTGCAGGCTGACCAGGCCCCCCAGCAGGGACCCTCACCCTATGTGGGCATGGCCAGCCTGGGTAAGGAGCTGAGGGCCATTTTCAGGCTGGCTATGCCCCCCAGTGGGACCCTCACCCTGATGGTGGTGTGGCCAGCCTGGGTGAGGGGCTGAGGGACATTTGTAAGCCCCTCCCTTGGCAGCTGCCCAGTGACCCAAGCCTCCTGCTCCCTCCGGCCTGCTCCGTGGCTGCCACCATCTTTGTCCCGCTAACTTGCATATTCCCTCCTGATTGGCTGTGGGCATCACGGAGGTACAGTCAATTTACATATTTGTCTATTATTAGTGTAGATATTATGTCATGCTTGGTAATTCAATGATGAAAGATTGAGGAACACTGAATTCAAGTCTCTACTATCTAGGATATGACTTTGTGTGAATAGAAAATTGTGGCTGAAGGAGAGTTCCAGGTGACAGGCCTTCTTGCCCATTTCTTTAGCGTCTTGCCCACCAGGAGTGTGAAGACAAGGCTTTGACTCTGTCAGTAACTTCTCTGTGTGCCTGTTTCATTAATTAAGGGCTGTTGGGGTGCCACAGCCACTGAATTCAGCTTAATAGCCTTAATTATGCAGGAAAGCAATACCCTGTGTAAATTAGTACACACCAGACATGACATAATTACCAGGGCAGGGTGGACAGCATGTTGTTGGAATGCTGCTGTAAATGTGCCCTTTCAATGCTGAAAGTATATTTCTTGTATTTGAGAGCTAATGTACTGAATTGTTCTTTCAGAAACCTGGTTCCAATTGCTCTAAAATGCCAGGTAGGTGGAAAATAATAAATTCTGTGTCTTTGGGATAAAAACCACATTTTGTATTATACTGCTGGGCTGCACAATCACTGTAATTTAGGACGGTTGCTATTATTGTATGAGCAAAAGCTTTTTTGTATTATTACTGTTTATTTTAATGCAGGGCCATGGACACATAATGAAAATGGTCTTATATTAAAATTGTTTACCTGCTGTTTGCTGGAAGACATTGTAAAAATTAGAAATAGAAAAGACCTCCTATGTCATCTAGCCCATCCCAGGCAGGGCAGAGAAAAAGATTATACCCTAAAGCAGCTTTGGTAGGGGAGCCAAAATTATAGGTGGCAGGATGAGATCGTTTGTGTCAATTCAGGAGGAAAAACAGTATTCTGACAGATGATGAGAAAGAGGGATACCAATTTATTGACTGAGGTTCCATAGATAGGGTTTAAAGGTCAAAAGAAAATTTTAAAATTCCTCAAATTGATCATGCTTAATTGTGTAATTATTTAGAGTTTCCATGTTTAACTTATCCAATTATCTGTGTAAGTATATAACCATTGGAACCAGGGTGGAGAATGTTATATTTTCACTCTGGAAAAAAAGTGTAACAAAATACTGGATTGATTTAAATTTCACAACCTCTGCCTTCCCTTCTGAATTTCCAGGGGTGCAAAGGAGTAAGAAAAGGCAAAAGTGAACATAAAAGCAAAGGAGCAGATGAGACAGAGGAGGCCTAGATAATTCACACCAGAAATGAGCCCTCAGGCATCAAGTGTTGAAGCTACACTGCAGTGATAAAGCTAAATTAGCCCTCGGCACAGTGGTGAAGCAGTCTTGGTTGTCCTTCTCTATCCCTTCCTCCACCCTTTCCCTGCCCTGTCACCCATTCCCCTTTTCCTACCCCAAGAACCCCAAAACCTCCCCTAGTCAGTGAGAATCTTCACCAAATTAAATTGGACCCTTCCCCCCAAAACAAAGACTCCTCCCCCACCAGGATGTATTTACTCATCTGTTTGTACAAATTCAGTTTCTCTTTTTGGCCCTCCCCTCTTAGGTTCTGTGAGACAGACCTCCATTGGAGAAGGGACTATTTAGCAAGTCTTCGTTACTTAAGAATGTCAAGGCCTTTCATACTAGTGACTGTGGTAGGCAGCTGCTAAATAGTCCCCAGTGATCCCCAAGTTCTGGTGTTCCTGCCTGTGTACCATCCCCTCCCCTCAAATGTGAGCTGGACCTAGTGCCTTCCTTGCTTCTATCAGATATGATGCATACTCACTTCTGAGATTAGGTTATAAAAAGCTGTGGCTTCTTTCTTAAGCTCTCTCTTGCACTCTCTCTGGCTTACTCTGAGAGAAGCTGGCTGCCATGTTAGAGCTGCCTATGGATAGACCAAGGAGGCTTTGGTCAACAGCTAGTGAGGAGCTGAATCCTGCCAATGACGTGAGTGAGTGTGGAAGCACATCCTCCCTCTGTCAAGCCTTCAGAGTTGAACACATCTAGCTGACACCTTGCCTGTGACTTAATGAAAGGCCAGGAGCCAGAGGCATCCAGCTAAGCCAGGCCCAAGTTCCTGACCCAGTAGTAACTGTGAGATAGTAAATGCTCATGGTTTTAAGCCTCCAAATATTGGGTAAGCTGTTACGCAATGAATAATAAACAATGAATCATCGTTTCGGTTAAAATGATGTTAAATTGGTTAAACTAGTTAACTGATTAGCTAAATTAACAATGTTAAATCAAAATTTACCAGGCAGACATTTGGTGTATGTAGTTGGCTGAGGAGCAAAGAGGGAAGCTACCGTCTGTGGCATTATGGCTGAATGTCTCCAAGTCAGAATCCTCCCAGCAGCTCCCCTTCCTTCCCCTGCCCCCTCCCAGCCTCAGAGAGCTGTCCCCAGCTGTCCCACAGGCAGGCTGTTGCCCTTGTCCCCCTCATCACCCTCGCCGGTGGGACACACTCAGGCCCTGCTGCTCTGGTTCTGCTGGAGAGAGCCCTTCACCTGGAAATCGGATGTGGCGGAAAGGGGGCTGTCCCCTTGTGGGTCAGGAAACAGCAGGTTCTTGGTGGACCTGGTGCTAAACATTCCTGGACAACCTGCTTTTGTGAGTTCTAAAAGCTGGAACACAGGGTTAGACTGCTGAGTACTAAAAGTTGGAACACAGGGTTAGACTGGTGAGTTCTAAAAGTTGGAGCACAGGGCTAATGAGGCTAAAATTGTGATTTTTTAACAGCTTATGAACCCAAGTGGTCTTAGCTTTTGTCCTGATTATGCCAGGTTAGCCTGGCTTGTAAATGTTATCTTTCATTCCAAGGGAATTCCTACATTTAGTTGACTGTGGAATCCTTTTTTAAAGCAGAATCTCATGAGACTAGCATTCTTTGGAATACATGTTGGTAAACATTGATAAGGTATTTCCTGTTATTGGACATATAGATTATTGGCAGTTTTTAGCTATTGTAAATAACTCTATTTACATCAGAAATGTTATATCAACTTTTTACTCCCACCTTAGTGTGTTTTCCTCAAACCCTAACATTGGAAATTACTATATTAGATATTTGTCAATTTGATAGGTGAAAATTGGATATTTTATAATACATTTCATTTCTTTGATTACTAATGTAGTTAAACTTTTATATTTTTCTTTGTGAATTGCTAATTTTTTAAATATATATTTTATTGATTTTGTACAGAGAGGAAGGGAGAGAGATAGAGAGTTAGAAACATCCATGAGAGAGAAACATCGATCAACTGCCTCCTGCACACCCCCCACTGGGGATGTGCCTGCAACCAAGGTACATGCCCTTGACCGGAGTCAAACCTGGGACCCTTGAGTCCGCAGGCCGACGCTCCATCCACTGAGCCACACCGGTCAGGGCGTGAATTGCTCATTTTTGTACTTTGCCCATTTCCTATTCACGTGTTGGCTTTCTTCATTATTTTGTGTAAATTTTAACGTAATTTCATGTAAATAAAAATGCGTCGGAGACAAATGGCAGAATAGCCGGTCACAGAAATGACAAGCGACGGGCTGGAGGCACGTTCTTTCAGAGAGCATGGTCGGAAAGGCTGCTCAGAGAGGGGATAGTTTGTCTGAAGCATCTTTTATTTGGCTTTGTGCGCAATATTGTCCATTTGCCCCTCCAGAGTCGTATTCACCCTTCCCATTAAGCTCTTCTCCAGGGGGCGGTCCTGTGTGCACAATATTAAAATTTTCCCTGGCTTCTCCTTGGGCTTAGCAAGTGAGCAACCCCCCAGGAGATCACAGGGAGGGAGGAGAGCGAAATTGGGGTATTTATTTCCCTCATCTCTGTGCCCCAGTAGTCACCTTAGGCTGATGAAAATCAGTGCTTCTCTTAAAGCAGCTCTCTCTAAATGACACTGTCTTTCTTGGTTCCAATAGCCAATCTATCCCTTCATTCAGCTCTAGAAATAATCACAACTGCAGCAGCTCCATCCCTTGCAGTTTGCCTAACTCCAAGCACCTCTTTATGAATAGTCTTTTTGTAAATATTCTCGTTAAATTATCCTAATTTGTGTGTGCCTTTTGGGCCCTGTACTAGAAGCTGTTAGCCCCCACCAGGTTCCTTGGCTCGGCCAGTGCACCTCTTTCCACTGCTGTGAGTTTGTGCTGCTCATGGCTTACAACTGCACACTTTTCCAGAGAATTGCATTTGGACCTGGGGAGCCACCTGGCCAGAAATGCCTGGGAAGCTGGGCCCTCTTTCCCTGAGGGCAGCCCGTAACCAGTGGCTGACTGATATAAGGAGCAAGATACAAAAGCCTAAGCCTTAACCAAGGTGACTAGAAAACAACAACAAAAGGTGGTGAACCATCTTACCAGGTACTAGGCCAGTGGTTCTCAACCTTGGCTGCACATTAGAATCACCTGGGAATCCTTTTAAAATCCTGATTTCTGGGCCTCATCCTCCAGAAATTCTGTTCTTTGTTATGGGGTGGGGCCACAACATTAGTAACAAAGAAACAGAATTTCTGGAGGCTGGGGCCCAGAAATCAGGATTTTAAAAAGATTCCCAGGTGATTCTAATGTGCAGCCAAGGTTGAGAACCACTGTACTAGGCAGTAATATGAAGCTGCATTATTTAAAACCATAAGGTGCTTGCTAAGATAGACAAATAGACAAAGAATAGAGACTAAAATCAGACCAATGGATATTTGGGAGTTTTGTATATGAGAGAGGTGATAATAAAATCAGTGAGATGAACTATATAACAAATAATTCAAAAAATACTGGCTATTATATGATAGAAGATAAAATTAGATATCTATACCACATTATTCACAAAACTGCATTCCAGAGGTTAAAGATCTAAATACCAAAAATGAAGGCCTAAGCCTTTTAACTTAAAAATGAGAGAATGTCTTTATGCCATTAATAGAAGATAATTCTTAAACACAAAAAGCACAAAGCAAGAAAAAACATTGATATATTTTTGCTACATTAAAAAAGAAAATGTATATATGATAAAAGATGGATGAAAATGAAATGCAAGTCATAGACTGAGAAAAAGATAGCTTCAACTCATATTACCATTGAAATATTAATGTCCAGAATATATAAAAATGTCTTAGAAATTAAAAATATCAGAAGGAGAAATATTGTCAAAAGATATGGTCAATTCACAGACAACAAAAGATAGTTGTCAAATATATGTAAAGATGTCCAACTTCTTTCGTACTTTGAATTGTAAATGAAAACAAAGATATAACATTTTATATTTAAAATTTTATTAATTTTGATAATATTAACTGTTAGTGATAATGCCGAGACATAAGCATGGCTGGGCGAGGGACGAAGGGAATAACCACCCTGGAAAACCATTTGAAACTACCAAGTAAAACTGACAATGTTCTACTTCTGAGGAGGGCTTCTCAGGGAGCAACTTGCTCAAGGAGGTCTGGACAAAGATGCTTATTTCTGAATTATTTGTTCATTGTTACAGGGCTAAGCAAACCTAAATGTCAGACAATAAGGGAATTGAAAAATACCAGTACATTGCAGTTAGGGCCAATAAGAAGCATAGAGTGAAAATGAATAGACTGAATTTGAATGTATCAATGTGGATAAGTCTTAAAACATAATCTTGCAGGTGAAAAATGTTGAGTATAAGATACAGTACCAAATGTTTAGGAAGTTTACCCAAAGGAAGAATAAAACATAGCTGAGTTTGATGACACCTATTTCAGGAAAGGTACCTCTCGGTAGGTGCGGATGAGGAGAAAGGTGGAAAGTGGGACTGTCGCTGCATTTGCAATGTTTTATTTCTCTGAGAATAGAAATAATCTAAATGTAGCAAAATATTAAGAGATTCAATCTCAGTAGTGTATTGATATCTGGTACATTTCCTATAATTTTCTATTGGGCATAAATATAATAACATTGGGAAAAAAATCACATGTTAAAACTATTATGTAGAAAAAGTTAAAATGAACAATAATAAATGTTATAAGTAGTGCTTAAATTATTTGTGTTAATATGGCTCTAAAGCATCAATTAAAATTTTGTTGGAAAAGATGCTTGTTATAAAAAATTAGTAAATAGAGTCTGGGTCTTTTTAAAAAAGTTTAAAGGTGGGAGCACTGTCCGGTGTTTTCATACTACAGAACTCTGCATGGGGCCAGGCGGAAGCTAGACTACAGCTGAAATCTTACTCTGTGGTACATAATATTCTGGACCTATACCATCCAACCTGGTATCCACCACCAATTATGGTTATTGAACACTTGAAACGTGGCTTGTGCAACTGAGGGATTGTGTTTTTAATTTTATTTAATATTTTAAAATTTATGCCGAAACCGGTTTGGCTCAGTGGATAGAGCGTCGGCTTGCGGACTGAAGGGTCCCGGGTGCGATTCCGGTCAAGGGCATGTACCTGGGTTGCGGGCACATCCCCAGTAGGAGATGTGCAGGAGGCAGCTGGTCGATGTTTCTCTCTCATCGATGTTTCTAACTCTCTATCTCTCTCCCTTCCTCTCTGTAAGAAATCAATAAAATATATTTTAAAAAAATAAAATTTTAAATTAAATAGTCACATGTAGCAAGTGGCAATGGTATTGGCAAAGATCCAGATGATCAGGGATTAGCAGTTGCCCCCAAGTCAGAGACTGTTTTCTGAGTTGTATTATCTTTTGAGATTAATGTTTTTGCTTTCACTTTTAGTTTCTGGGATTAAAACAAAAAATCTTCTCCATTAAACTATTCATTAGAAATATTTAAAAAATGTATTATATTGCACTGTAGTTAGACATCCCCCGAGGGGTCCCGGATTGGAGAGGGTGCGGGCTGGGCTGAGGGGACCCCCCCACCCATGCATGAATTTTGTGCACTGGGCCTCTAGTATAAATATAATATTTTAATGTAATATTTAAAATTTAAAATAATATATATTATATACTTAATATTTAATATAAATTATACTATATAAATATATCTATGAAATATAAAATACTAAAAAACTTTTTTCTGAGAAACACTTTTCCATTAAACTATGCATTACAATTATTTTCAAATACTCACCTGAGGATATGTTGATTGATTTGAAAAAGAGAAATACCACTGTGAGAGAGAAACATAGATCAGTTGCTTTCCATATGTGCCCCAACCAGGGATTGAACCCACAACCTTTTTGGTGCATGGAACAACATTCTAACCAAATGGGCTGCATTAAAATATTTTAAAAATATATTATCTAGCATTTTTAGCTATACTGGGGATTTTTTTTCAAGGTATCTAGCTTGCTACATTGCTGAAACAGAAGTTGGAGGTGATATATAAGCAGATACTTGAATGTAGTAAGGAAAAAATTTATGCAAAATGAGTTCCAGGGAAAGACCAAAGGCCCTGGTGCAGGGGTAGCTTAAAACGTTCAAGAACTATCAGTATAGCAAATGTAAGCAGCATGAAACAGCAAGGGGGAATAATAAAAGGAGTCAAAGAGGTAGGTCCGAGGTAGGTGCTGTTAGATAGTCTTATATCGCATGGTCAGGATTTTGGATCATTCCAATTTTGGTGGGAAACCACAAGTAGTTAGATTGGGGGGATGATATGGTATAATTTACATTTTAAAAGGTTACTCTGGTTTTTTTTTTCCTGTGGAATATAGATAGCAGGGAGAACAGTTGGGTTTTGAAGTTTTCCAGGTGGAAGATGAAGACTGTAGGGATTATTACCTTGTTCCTGAAACAAATACAAAAGCGCTGAATACTGTGGCATATGGATGTTATTAGCGGGTCTTTATTTATTTATTTTTTTACCAGCATCACAATGCCTCATTTCTACAGCTGCTATGAGGCAGGCCACTTGGAAGATGAATTCATGTAATAGGGGATTTTTAATGCCATAATTTTACTTCTGCAAACTCTGCTTCCATTAATTATTTTCAACATGGTATATTTTAGTAAATTCCACAGTTGGTCTTCTTGGTTAAGGTAATTTCTCATCTAGTTCCACAAATTACCTGGAATATATTATTGAATTAAATAGAGTATCTGGGTGGAAAGGCTGTTTATAGACAGGGCATCGTTTATTGCACATAAGTGCCATTATTCATCATTATGCTTGTTATAGTACAAAGGATTTATCTGCTTTTGACATATTGCCCTTTAAAGTAACCCAATTTTGGCTGCATGTGGAGGGTTAAGAAGTACAGCCCATTTTTCTAATGATGGTGCTGTAGAAGCTAATGGCAGCATAAACCATTCTAGACAACTAAGAACAGCTCAAGTAGTACTTTTAAATACTTTTAGAGGAAAATTTGAAAACATATCAAGAAGGAAAAAATTAAGTTTACTTTAGATAAAAGAGCTTTCACTTCTTGTTATTGCATCATGGATAGGAAAAAAGGAAGCACACCTCAATATGAGAGAATTTTCGTGATGTGTGTGTGTGTGTGTGTGTGTGTGTGTGTGTGTGTGTGTGTGTGTAGGGTGTGAGGGTCTGTGTGTAATTTCCCATAGAGAGATCTTGGCCTGCATTATGAGGAATCAGAAGTTGAGTTTGAGTTCAAGTTCTGATTTGACCATTTGTTGAGTGACAGTAGGCAAGTCATCTGGTCTTTTGGGCTCCATGCTCTGATGTTCCACCGTTCCTCAATCTCTCTTCTCTCTAAGAAAGAGGGGGTCCGTTCCCACTGGACAGTGTCTCACTTGTGGATAACTGTTTTACAATTGTGATGTTTACCTTTGCAACTGTGATCCCAGAGGGAATGACCTCAAAATCTTTTCTGTGCTGCTTATGGTGTGTGATGGGCTTTAATGATAGTTTTTGGTGATGGAGGTAGTGCTGAGAATGAAGTTGAAAGGGCATGAACTTGAATACTTGTTGTATTTGAAATCTCTTTTATTAGGAAGCCTTCTGAAAAGGTGCTAAGAAATACTGCTCCCAGGAGCATAACCTACCCATGACACCCACTGTCTTCTCGCTCCAATTTTTATTGGTGATATACTCCTTATAGAACATGTCTCCCTAAAGAAAGGACAGGGGGAGGATTAACTATTAGATATTTAACTTCATTGCTGCTTAACTTCAGTGGTTTAAAATTTTTAAATTTTTACTTTAAAAATAACTTTCTGAGATTGCTTATCCAGGGTAAATAAGAGGCAAGAGCAAGAAGATGTGACTATAAGAAGGCATGACTTACAATTTTTTGCTAAAAGCTAGATATAATGTGTTGGGTAATAGGAGCTGAGGAAAATGGGCCTTTAGTGTGAGATTTTATTTTTCTTGCAAGAAGCTTGGCTATGTTTACTGTATGCCATGGCTGTAGGTATCAGAGGCTGCAAGTTCTTCTGCTATCTTTGTTTTTGTCCTCTCTGATGTATTTGGGTTTTCCTAGACACTTCTTAAATTGTCTGTGTTCTGCTGCTCTCTCAGTTGTAATCCTCTGTTATTATCCTGGAGCTCTGGTAATATGATGGCAAGATATCAGGATATTCTCTCTCTCTAGCCTATTACATATATAGGTGATAGCAAAATATTAGGATAGCTTAAATATATTCTATTACAGTATATATACATTACATGTATATATTATTATTTTGGAATATTCTATTATATTGGGATAGTCTATGTAATATTCTATTATTTTATGATTAGATACCCTTTTTAGGTATTTTTTTAAATGATAGGGTAGAGTCCCTGGGCTGTGACTTTCAGAAGTGTTTCTTAGACATTTTCCCCCCTCCCTTATGTGAGACTAAAAGACTAGTAGAGGCTGGCATTGGCTAATTGTTCTTCCACAGGTCAGATGAGGCTTTTGTAGCTTCCTTTGATAGCTGACCTTTGTTACAAAGAACAGAAATAAGAATAGAATGCTTTAGGCATATTTCAAAATGGATAATTTCCACCTGTGTATATTTCAAAATGATTACTTTTATTTTTCTTTCTTTTTTTTAAAAAAAATCTTTATTGTTGAAAGGATTACATATGCCCCCCCTTTTCCCCCTTGACCCCTTCTAGCTGGACCCCGCCCCTCCCCCAGGCTTTCACCACCCTATTGTCTGTGTCCATGGGTTATGCATATATGCATTCAAGTTCTTTGGTTGATCTCCCACCCACCCACCACTGGGAGTTCAGTGTGAATTCCCAGAAATTTGTCCATTGCAGTTTACGTGTTTCCATGGGTGCTGGTTCCAGATTGTAGCTTCCTCTCCTAGTAAGTGGTGATTCTCTATATTTTCCTGTTTTTACTTTTTGTGGCAGTGGCTAGTTCTATGACCCAAGTTTTCTGATGAATCTAAGAAGAGTTTCTGATTTTCAGTGTGTTCAAATTTCTTCATGTTGTGAGGTCAAGAGTGACAACATCCAAGCTCTTTACTATCAGAGTGGAAATTATGTGTCTTCTATGTGGATTTTAGACCTAAATATGAAAAGTAAAATAGTAGAACTTCTATAATAATCATGTAGAAATATATCTCCATTTCTTGAGGTAGATAATTTCCTTAAATAACTCAAAAAGCACTAACTATAAAGAACAAAATGGATAAATTGAACTTCATTAAAATTAAAAAATTCAATATACATCAAGATAGTGAAAATACAACCAAAGAGTAAAAAAAGATATTTGCAATACAAAAGGATTAATATTTAGTACGTATAAAGAATTCCTACATTAAACACTTGTATTCAGAATGTGAGAAGAACTCCTACAAATCAAAAAGAAAAAAAAAACACCCAAATTAAAAAAATGGCCTACATTTTTGATCATGTATTTCCCAAACATGACATCCATATAGCCAGTAACCCCTAAAAACAACATTAGTCATTAAGGAATCACAAATTAAAACCAAATTAGATAACTCTATACATCCA
The DNA here is from genome assembly GCF_963259705.1 of Myotis daubentonii. Lineage (NCBI taxonomy): Eukaryota > Metazoa > Chordata > Mammalia > Chiroptera > Vespertilionidae > Myotis > Myotis daubentonii. The sequence goes on from NC_081840.1 coordinate 90,534,997, forward strand.
CCAGAAAGGCAAATTTAGAAAAAACAACAAAAACCTACAGTGTTGATAGTGATGTTGAGCAACAGAAATTCTCACATGCTACTAGAAGTTTATTTGCATAACCACTTTGAAACATTGTTTGGCAGTATCTTCTAAAGCTAACACATGCATTCTTTGACCCTGTAAATCTCTTAGGTATATATACTCAACACAAATACATCTAAATGTGCACCAAAAGACATATACAAAAATGTTTATAGAAGTATTATTTGTCATAACTGGTAACAGAAACACCTGTATTCTAATAAAGGTAGAATGGATAAATATTTTGTTATATTCTACAGTGAAAATGAACCAAGTACTGCTGTAATATTAAGTGAAATAAAACAACTAAGAAAGAAAACATACTGTATAATTCCATGTATATAAAATTGAAATATCTGCACAAAAAAATCAATAATGTTGAATAGTGGTTATCAGAGGTAGAGTGGGAGAGGACAAAAGGAAGGCTTCAAGTGAGCAAATGATCTACTTCTTGATCTGGGTGGTAGTTACACAGATGTGTTTACTTTGTAAAAGTTAACCACGCTGTTAACTTATGATTTATATGTGTACTAGAGGCCCGGTGCATGAAAATTCATGCACTGGTGGGGGTCTCTTAGCCCGGCCTGCCCCCTCTCACAGTCCGGGAGCCTTCAGGGGCAGGAGGCGACCTGGTGATCAGGGGAAGGTGACACCCCCATCACACCTCTGCTGCTGACACTGCGGGCAGCCCAAGTCTCAGCTGGCCCTGGTTACCTGAGCCTCGGGCAGCCCTGGGTGGCTGGGCAGCTGCCATCTGAGGCTTGCCTGTGCCTTGGGCCAGCCCTGGGTGGCTGGGGGGCTGAGGGGACTGGGGGATCTGGAGGCAGGGCTGAGGGGACTGGGTGCTGCCATCTTGTAGCTATGGGCACTGCCATCTTTTAGAGCGTGGCAATCAATTAGCATATTCCCTCTTTATTGGCTGTGGCCTCTGCCATCTTTAAGGACGTGACAGTCAATTAGCATATTCCTTCCTTATTGGCTGTGGGTGCCGCCATCTTTGAGGGCGTGGCAGTCAGTTAGCATATTCCCTCCTTATTGGCTGTGGACACCACCATCTTTGCAGCCTGTTGCTCAGTCACTTGGTCGTCCCACACTAACCCCCCTGCCGGCCTGGTCGCCCCATGATGCCTGTTCTGTCGTCTGTTTGGTTGTTTTGGTTATGACAGTCACTTAGGCTTTTATATATATAGATTATACTTCCACTTGAAATTTTAAAAAATAGGCTACGTGATAATATGTAAAGTGTTCTCCAAAATTATACACACACAAACACAGACACACTGGAAAGATACATGCCAAAATGTTAACAATGTGTACAGAGGAATGGTAGAACTTTTATTTTTGTGATCTTTCTTGTTGATGCACTTTGCAAATTTAGTTCAATGAACCAAATTACTTTTATGATTAGAAAGCATTGTTAAGTTTTACTCAAAATGAAGATTGCTGAAGCAACTGGTGCAGGATAAGTTTGCAAGAGGTATTGGAGAATCAGAGGCATTAACAATATCCATGTGAGAGGGAAAGAGTGCCTGAACTGAGGTAGTTTGTTTGGAGAGTGAGCTGGTATAGTAAGCTGAAATCAGGGGTGCAAAAAGAGTAGAAGGTCTGGTTGACTCTCTCTCGCATGCTCTCTCTCTCTCTGTGCTCTCTATCTGTGTGTATGAGTGTGTACAGGTACAGTTTGAAACATGTTGGGATTATGTTTCCTTGGGACATCCAGGTAGAGATGTATTACTGTAAACAGTTCAAATTGTTACCTAAAATGTCTAATCTTATCATTTTTATGGCTATCATTTGATACTTTATTCAATGTAACTGAATAAAGTAAGTCAGAAAATAGAATAATCTTACCTGTAACATCTTCCTTCACTTCCTGGCCCTATGCATTAACAAATGATGTTTTTAAAAAATCTATCTATAATAATAAAAGTGTAATATGCTAATTAGACCAGACAGCTGAGCAACCTTCCAGACATCATACCAGACATCCTTCTGGATGTTCTACCGGATGTCCTTTCGGACATCCTTCCGGATTAAGCCATAGCAGCAGGGGTCGAGGCAGAGGCAGTTAGGGGCAATGAGGCAGGCAGGCAAACAGTTAGGGGCGATCAGGCAGGCACAGTGATTAGGGGTGATCAGGCAGGCAGGCAAGCAGTTAGGGGTGATCAGGCAGGTAGGCAGAGTGGTTAGGGGCGATCAGGCAGGCAGGTAGAGTGGTTAGGGGTGATCAGGAAGACAGAGTGGTTAGGGGCAATGAGGCAGGCAGGTGAGTGGTTAAGGGTGATCAGGCAGGCAGGCGAGTAGTTAGGGGTGATCAGGCAGGCAGGCAAAGTGGTTAGGGGTGATGAGGCAGGCAGAGTGGTTAGGGGTGATCAGGCTGGCATGCAGGTGAGTGGTTAGGAGCCAGCAGTCCTGGATTGGGAGAGGAATGTCCGACTGCTGATTTGGATCATGCCTAAACCAGCAGTTGGACATCCTCAGAGGTTTCCCGGATTGCGAGAGTGTGCAGGCTGGGCTGAGGTACCCTCTCTGTGCACGATTTTGTGCACCAGGCCTCTAGTATCCTATATAATAAAAGGCTAATATGCAAATTGACTGAATGGCAGAATGACCAGTAGCTATGAGGCACACTGACCACCAGGGGGCAGACGATCGACACAGGAGCTGCCCCCTGGTGGTCAGTGCACTCCCACAGGAGGAGCGCCACTCAGCCAGTAGCCCTGAGCTGGGCTCTCGTCTGGCGAGAGCAGCAGCTGTGGTGGGAGCCTCTCCCGCCTCCGCGGCAGTGCTAAGGATGTCTGACTGACAGCTTATAGTATATACTAATAAAAGGGTAATATGCTAATTAGACTGAGTTGACCAGACATCTTCTGGATGTCCGACCTCCTTCCAGACATTTAGGGGGTGACCAGGCCAGCAGGGGGGCAGTTAGGGGGCAACCAGGCTGTCAGGGGACCAGTTAGGGGGCCATCAAGCCAGCAAGCAGAGGCAGTTAGGGGTGATCAGGCAGGCAGGCGAGCAGTTAGGAGTCAGCGGTCCTAGATTGCAAGAGGGATGTCCAACTGCCAGTTTAAAGCCCATCCCGCAGGGGTCCCAGATTGGAGAGGGTACAGGCCGGGCTAAGGGACCACCCCCAACCTGTGCATGAATTTCATGCACTGGGCCTCTAATAAATATAAATATATATTTATTTATATATTATATATATATATATATATACATATATATATACATATACACACGCACACACACACACACACACACACATATGGCTAAAAGGCAAACTGTGCCCTCAGGAGTTTGATTGCTCGCTATGAAGTGACCACCAGGGGGCAGCGCGGAATGAAGGAAGGCCCTGGCCAGCAGCCATAAGGCCTGGATTGGCCCTGATCGTTGGCCAGGCATAGGGACCCTACCTGTGCAAGAATTTCATGCACCAGGCCTCTAGTATCATATAAGTGAGAAACAGATGCCTTAATGAGTATCATCCTCTCTATTGGTACTTTATCCCCCTAAGGCAGCGGTTCTCAACCTGTGGGTCGCGACCCCTTTGGGGGTCAAATGACCCTTTCACAGGGGTCACCTAAGACCATCGGAAAACACATATATAATTACATATTGTTTTTGTGATTAATCACTATGCTTTAATTATGTTCAATGAAATTGGGGGTCACCACAACATGAGGAACTGTATTAAAGGGTTGCGGCATTAGGAAGGTTGAGAGCCACTGCCCTAAGGTGAATTTCTATGGCACAAATTACCCATTAGAAAAAAAGGCACAACTTCTTGCAAGACAATGTCTGAATATAGGACAGTGATGGCAAACCTTTTGAGCTCAGAGTGTCAGCATTTTGAAAAACCCTAACTTAACTCTGGTGCCATGTCACATATAGAAATTTTTTGATGTTTGCAACCATAGTAAAACAAAGATTTATATTTTTGATATTTATTTTATATATTTAAATGCCATTTAACAAAGAAAAATCAACCAAGAAAATGAGTTTGCGTGTCACCTCTGACACGCTTGTCATACTTTCGCCATCACTGATATAGGAGATGAAGATTAAATGGCTGAGAGCTTAAATTAAATTGCATCATCATTAAAGATTCTGGAGTTAAAGACAAAGTAATTAGATGACTAAGTATTTTCCCTTTATCAATATACCTAATGTGAATTGAGATAGAAGAAAGAAGTCTTATTAAAAATTTTTAGATTATGCAATAAAAACTTTTCTGTATCAGGAGAACCTAAATAGATCATGATATACAAACTACTTTAGGTACATAAATAGCTCCTTTACACCCAACTTTTTCAGAAGTTTGTGCATGTGCATGGCTCTTTAATGCACATATTATATATATACTTAGTCTTGAAATTACAGAAATTTGCAGCATGAGAGGCAGTTTGAATAGACCATCATCCTTGGATGCCATAGGAATAAAAATATATTAATAATTTCAAACCATATGCACAGTTGACTCCGTAAAATCTTATTGCTAGATTTGCTTAATTGAAAATCTCTTCCTCTTTTTTTCTCTGTGTCCTACATAATTCCACAAAATAATCCTTAGACTTGGATGCCCAGAGTGATGGAAGTATCTTTCAGGGATTAGTTGTTAGTTGTTTTTTTTTTTGGTGTTTTTTTTTTAAAGAATAGTTTATTGATTTTTAGAGAGAGAGGAAGGGAGAAGAGAGAAACATTGATGTGAGAGAGAAACATCTATTGGCTGCTTCCTGCACACCCTATACTGGGGGTCGAGCCTGCAACCTGAGCATGTGCCCTAACCAGGAGTCACACCAGCCACCTCTCGGTGCATGGGACAATGCCCAACCAACTGAGTCACACCAGCCAAGGCTGGTTGTTAGTTTTGACCTAATTGTTGACTGAACAGCACAAGATACAACTTGACAAGACATGACACAAAGGAAACAAAACACAAATGTACTCATAACACTGATAACCCCAAGAAAAGTGCCCACTAGAGAAAAGATAATTAGGAGCGAGAAAAGAGAGCAAAAATGTTATTGAGAAAAGGAAACAAGGTAAGAGAGAAAAGAAAAAGAAGAAAAAGGGAAGGAAAAAATATACATATATGGGGAGAAAACTCCACAAAACAAACAAATAAACCAAAAAATGCAAACAACAAACACCCAGAAAAAAAAGGGGGGGGGGGAAGAATCTGTAGAGGCAGGGCTTATATCTAGAAAGTAAGGTAAAGGAATTGAATGAATAGGGGAATGGCGTTTGTTAAGTATAGAAGAGATAGAGAGAGAATGAGTGGATAAGAAGAACAGTAAAAATCAAAATAATCCTATATAATAAAGAAGTAATATGCAAATTGACCATCACTCCAACACACAAGATGGCCGCCCCCATGTGATCAAAGATGGCTGCCCCCATGTGGACACAAGATGGCCGGCAGGGGAGGGCAGTTGTGGGTGATCAGGCCAGCAGGGGAGGGAAGTTAGGGGTGACTGGGCCAGCAGGGGTGGGCAGTTGGGGGTGACCAAGCCTGCAGGGGAGGATAGTTAAAGGCGACCAGGCCTGCAGGGGAGGGCAGTTGGGGGCAATGGGGCTGGCAGGGGAGCAGTTAGGTGTCAATCAGGCTGGCAGGGGAGTGGTTAGGGGATGATCAGGCTGGCAGGCAGAAGTGGTTAGGGCCAATCAGGCAGGCAGGCAGGCGAGTGGCTGGGAGCCAGCAGTCTTGGATTGTGAGAGGGATGTTCGACTGCCAGTTTAGGATTGAGCCTAAATGGGCATTCGGACATACCTTGAGGTGTCCCAGATTGGAGAGGGTGCAGGCTGGGCTGAGGGCCAACTCCCTGCACCCCCCCCCCCGCATGAATTTTGTGCACCGGGCCTCTAGTCAGTAAATAAAAAGATAAAAAATTTTTTTTTAATTTATCTATCTATAAATTCATTAATTTTTGGAAAAGGAGAATAGAGGAGAGAGCAGATAGGCTTGAGTTTAGTGAGTGAAACTAATTAAGCAATTAGGAGAAGAAGACAGCAGGAGAGGAAAGGAAAAACAAAGGCATAAAAAAATGGCTAGCAAAGAAAGAGAAAAGGGTGCATGCACTTGGAGCAGTGGAGAGGAAATTAGATATATGAGTAAGCCAACAGAGACTACAATAATAATAATGCATCAATAAAGCAGGTAATGAAGATGAATTTTTAACAAGGGGTAAAAAGAAAGGAGAGAGAAAAATTAAGGGACAGGAGAAGAGAAACCAGTTGAAAAAGGAAGAAGTGAGGAAGAAAATAGAAAAAAAGAAAAAAGATAAAAAAATAATGATTAAAAATAGAATGAAGAAAAATAATATAAAAAATAAAAGGTTAAAAAAAGTAAAAGAAAGAAAGAAAAAGATTTTTTTTAAGTAAAAGATAAAAAATTAAAAAGTATAGTGTCATTCGCTTCAGCCAAGTTTTATTGTCCCATGGGGACTGGTTTCAGACCCCTCTCTACTGCTCTGTCTGCACTTCTCAGTTTCCTGTTAGATAGTCAGCAGTGTGTTGAAGTTCCTAGTGATCTCCCTCTCCTCTGTGTCTGTCTCCACAGACTTGGTTGCAGGCAGGCAGGAGCAATCTGCCCACTTTGTCTGTCTTCCTGCTTTCAGTCTTATTTACACAAGCGTCTATTATTTTATGACATGGGCTTTAGGTGGGGGTGTTGCTATATTGGTTCCTGGGACCAAATGGCCCCTCAACCCAGTCCCATTCATGGATGGAGTATCTTCTCAGAGTGTCTGGTTAATAGCTCACTCTCTACCACGGCTTCCTGGGGCTATTCAGATTCTTCATCTCTGCAAAGCTCGAGGTTGAGTATGGCTGCACTAGTTGCCTGCAGGTGCTTCTGGGAGGAGCTGACTCTTCAGGAGAAAAATGGCTGCTTAGGGTGGAGGGTCTGGAATGTCTCAGTGCTGGATTACTGGTTATCTCTCCCTGTCCTGCTCCTCTCCACAGCCTCTCCCCAGCCTCCACAAAACTGCACCTCCACTGACATCACAGCCTCAGTGAGTGTTTGTAATGGAAAGGTCCTATGAACTTGGTTTGATGAGTAAAAGCAAGGAAAATATAAAGACAAAAAAAAAATGCACCACTGCAAGTTTCTCTCCCCTCCCCCCTGTATCGCACAGATCAGGCAGTTTTTCAGGCTGCCTTTTTGGCTGCAGCCTCTCGCGGCTGTGGACTTAGATCTAGATTCCACAGCTGCCAGCAGCCCTGTGGACCTCCCTTCCACAATCGACTGTTATGCGTGTCCCCAAGGGACATGGACTTGGTGCAGCACAGGTCCTTCTGACCCTCTCATCCCGGTAGTTGTGCGCCTCTCTCCAGCCCAGATCCTCAATCTGTTCTCCAGGCATCCTCTGTCCTTTCTAGCCATGGATTGTCTCACCAGCTGTGTTTAATTTGCCAATTCTGGGTGGATGTTATTGATTTAGCTGTTCCTTCTATCTGCTCCGTGAGAAGGCACAGGACATGTCCGCCTATTTAGCCACCATTTTGAAAAACAAAACAAAATAAAACAACAACAACAAAAACTTCTCTCACCTTTTTCTTACAGAATCTGGCCTGAACAATGAAAAGTGGGAAAAGCAATTTTGAGAAAGAAAGAAATTAAGGCATTAAGAATGAAAGAAGGAAGAAAGTAAGGGGGAGGGGGGGAGAGAGTGGAAAGAAGGAAGAAAGGAAGGGAAAAAAATGAAGAAAGAAAAAAGGAAGGGAAAAATGGATGCAGAATATGGGCTAAAAACATATATGGGCTCTGATTTTAGGGGCATTCTGTCCATACCTAGGCTTTTGACTAAAAACAGCAAAGTTTAACATTCTATTGTGACTGTTTAATGATAGAAGGGAAATTTAGCAATGTATTCAAGGTCAAGAAATGTTTCTTTAAAAAATATGGATATGAACCCTCCTTTGGTAAGCTAATTAACATAAAATGATATCTTTATTATTTGTCAGTGTATTTATAATCAATTGCCATCTAATGCAACAATAATCCAGGTGCCAAGATGTAGAGGGTGCCTGGAAGAGCACCTGAGCAAGGGTCGTCGGCTGAGTCCAGCGGCGTCGGCAAAGCCATGTCCTGGAAACATATCTTGCCAAAAGGCAAAATGTTGTCAGTCCTGACCTATAGCTCAGGTGCCAGGGGATGGGTGTAGTTATCTAAGTTCAGCCAGGGACCCAGGGTGGATGCAATTATCAGGGTCCAGTCAGGCCTGACGATTCTGAGAAGCCACAAGAATGAAGAATTGCAGCTTGATCTTTAACCACGATTTCACATAATTTCCTTTGACTTAAATTCTAGTAAAACTTCCTGGTATCATACTGTATATAATAAACATGCTGCACTAGCTCTGGATCATTGCCTCTCCAGCTGAGAACAGTGTCCCACCTGGCCCCAGCTTTACCCACTGTCTCTGTGTCTGTCTCTTTCTTTTTCTCAATCCCCAGTAACCCCTACTCAGGACTCATTCGCTCTCTAGCCATGCTGGTCGTGGCTGGAGAACCCCCATACCAAGATGAAGTATTGTTTAAATTGTGAAACCAAACCTATAGTCAGACATGCCCTTAATAATGCAAATGTATTTGTGAATAGCTAGGAAGACAAATTTATTTATAAAAACAGATAGTGTCAGGAGAAGGTTAAAATATATATGCACCACATAGATGAAATAATTGTAATCAGGACGGTGGAATTACCACAATTGGAGAATTTCACTGAATAGCTGAATTTCATGTATAAAACAATCAAATTTTCTGCCTCATTCAGTCTCACCAGTGTTCATTTTTTGATATCCTGATTAATTTAAACCATGGTTAATTGAACACTGAAATATGTGGGATACTATAGACAGGAACACTCTACTATGGACAATTTCCACCTAGTTTTAAGATTTAGAGGCTATGTAAGATAGAATGAGGCAGGCAAGATAAATTATGTATTTTTCTAAATTTCTGTCATGGAGGTAGAGGTTTTATTTGTGAAGATATAAAGGAAGGGGCTATAAAATGTTAAGGTTAAAACATTTGTTTGAAAAGAGGAATATAAATAGTTATGAATGAATTTCAATGTTCATTGGCAGAATAGATTTCAGAGTTCCAAAGTTGCAGTCTTACCCTGACCGGTTTGGCTAGGTGGATAGAGCGTCTGCCTGCCGACTCGAGGGTCCTAGGTTCGATTCCAGTCAAGGGCATGTACCTTGGTTGCGGGCATATCCCCAGTAGGGAGTGGGCAGGAGGCAGCTGATCGATGTTTCTCTCTCATTGATGTTTCTAACTCTCTATCCCTCTCCCTTCCTCTCTGTAAAAAATCAATAAAATATATTTTAAAAAATATCAATTCTGAACTAGGCTTGCATTCATGTGGTATTTTCTTACAAAGGGAATTTGCCTGTTCAAATGCATTTTAAAAACAGCTCATTCTTTTCATTATGATAAATTAGACATTTTTGTAGTAAAACTGCTAAAATGAATTAAAATTAGAAGTGGTTTTATAAAACAACTATGTATATTTAGACATTATTTATTGATTCTCAATTTTCAGATCTAGTCAGATAATTTAAAAACACTGGTTACTATAACCTATACATTTCCCCACTATACCCCATGTTCCCACCCCTTTAACTAAATTGCTCAGTAGCTCTGCATTGCTGTCAGCAGACAGCTGACAATATTTTCACAATATAAATAATGGAATGATGATATCCTCATGGTATAGGTACTTAATGTTGATGAGATGAATGTCATAGGACAAGTTATTTCTTCAGGTAACATCATATTTTCTTTTGAACAGAATGTGGAAGCCAGTCCCACCCAGATATCTGCCCCTAATATTGGAGCAATATATTGGTAGTCAGAATTGTTGCTGGTAGAAATGGGGTCCTTCCATGGAGTTGCAAAAAAAGCATTTCGGGACCCACCTATGCGAAGATGAGATATAGCGGTAAGATTAATTGGGGTAGGAATAGAAGACTGCCCCCCAGGTTCCCAGTGTCTCCTCTCCTACCGTCCCACTGTGGTAGAAGTCCAATCTTGTCTTCATCAAGCCCAGAAGAAAAGCCAGAGTCCAGAAATTGTACTATTGATTCAGTTCAGTTTAGTCTCTGTCCCCATTGAACTAGTTTAGCCTTTGTTCCTGGCTGTGCTCTGGCCAGGGCTCTGTTCCTTAGCCAGGCTCCCCCTTGGAGCCCTCTTGGAGTTGTGTGCTTGGGGCCCACATGGCTGCTGTGAAGAGAGAATGTGCAAACCAACAGGGGAACTGAATGAAGGGGCGGGTATTACCAGGAGGAGGAAGATCTTGCCTTTGTTAGGCTGATTATATTATCTCTCACTTGGGAAGGCCCAGGCGGTTTTTCAACCTAACCAATCAGTTTCCCAGTCCTTGCGGGTCCATATCCTGGACCATCAGGGATTCTGTATCCCTTATCCAATCCGATCCTTTTCTCAGGCTAAGTACCTCCCCTTTATGGTCGTCATCTTGGCTCCTATGGAGCATGCCTCAAAGTAGAAGGACCTTCCTCTGCACCCAGCAGAGGATTTTCGCTGCTGTTTTACCCCTACCACTCAGTAATCCCAGCTAATGGCCAATAACATCCTTCCTGCACTTTAGGTCCCAAGTGGGGAAGATGCAGCGGTCCTCTGGAGAGTCTATGAATGTTGCAACTCCCTAGTGAAGCAGGCTTATTGTCCAAATCAGCTCCCTAGTTTATTATGTTTAATGTCTGATTCCTCTTCCTTCCTCTCTTTATTAATATTTAGCTAGCTACCTATGCTAATAGGATTACTAGCCTTAAAGATTTGTTCATTAAAGCTATCAAAAATGAATTCACACAATTCTGAGCCAACCCTTTGCTACTATTATAATTTTAATGGCGATATAACTAAGGCAAACATTTATCGGTAACAAAATCTGTTTTATGACAGGTCCACATATGTTGTCTTTTAATCCTCATGACCCTGCACCAGCGGTGAGTTTTCCTGATTGGATTCAATCATCATTAGACACTCCAGAGCATCTGAATTGTTGAGACAGGGATTGTGAGGACAGTCTGAGGTCTGCCAGTGGTTATTATGGAAATCATCAGCAAGATAAGAGATAGAAAACTAAAAGGTGATAAATCTTGCTGTTTCCATCTGAAATAATTATTCTACAAAAAGCGTGAGAATATCAAATGTTAGATCCAGAAGTAACCTTGGTCTATCCAGGCTAACATCCTTAGTTTGCAGGTAAGGAGCTATGGTGGTTCATTGATTATTCATTCCAAGATCACACAGCTAATGAAGGTATATTCTCTAGGATCCCAAGTCAAAAGCAGCATGGCTGTAAGTGGGGAAAATGAGAAGTAGATGAAACAGTTCATAAGACTATGTTAAGCCTCTGATGAGAGGACATTAGAGGACGCAGTGAAAAAGCAAGAGTGTGTGAAACTTAGAGAAGGTAGTCAAAGGGTCATATCTTTGTTAAGTACATGCCCTCACCACACCATGCATAGTTGTCACTCTCCAGTATTAGAATCTGGCTACAGATTATCCCAAGTCCTGTGGTCTGTGATTTTTCTATTCCTGTGACTTTCTGGTGACTTACAGGCTGTGTGTGTGTGTGTGTGTGTGTGTGTGTGTGTGTGTGTACATTGACCATCGACCTCATTTATTTATCCCAGCATAATGACAACAGATTGAGAGTTAAAAAAAGAAGGAAGTCATGAAATATGTGATAACATGGATGAACCTTGAGGACATTATGCTAAGTGAAAAAGCCTGTCACAGATGGACACATTTCCATGATTCCACATATATGAGATATCTAAAATAATCAAACTCTTAGAAGCAGAGAGTACAATGGTGGTTTCCAGGAACTGGGGGAAGAGGAAAATGGGGAAATGCTAACCAATGGATATAAAATGTTAGTCATGAAAGATGAATAAATTTTAGAACTCTGTATGAGATTGTGGTTATAGTTTACACTACTATATTGCACATTTAAAAATCTGTTTGAAAGAGGAGGTGTTATATTAAAAATAAATAAATCTCTTGCTTCTAATATCAAAAAGAAAGCATTCAAGTTTAAGTATGGCTCAAAAAGTAAAACAGTTAACACGATTATTTTAAAAAAGAATTAAATTGCTTTAGGTATTTTACTGATTACCTTTCCCTTAACTCAACCATAGTTTCAGCTGAGGAGGTTAATGAAACAGACAAGAGTTCCCTGTTCTATTTATTTTCCATTTTTTGGTTTTTGTAGGAATTCACGGAGTTTTCTAATATCTGCTGCAGGAAGATAATGAAACTCATGGTTTGGGGCAGTAGAACAACCCATGGAAGGAAGTTTCACATTTGGTGAGGCAAATAGAATTACTTTAGGGCTTACTGCTTTTGAAAACTCTTTAAAAATTTGCTTAGTGGTTTTGTAGTGATTTTGTGACTTGTAGAGCATATAAAATATTAAAAAGCTATCAGGGAACAGGATCAAAATTCTCTCTTAAATGCAGTCAGTGGCACTCTACCAACTAGCAATTCTAAGCTACTGTAAAATCAAAATTAATCAAAAGAACTACCATCCCAAAGTGTTTATATCTTTCTCCTATCAGTCAGCCAAATACTTGTCTGTGTGTCCATGCATCCATCTAATGTTTATTGCATGCATGATTTAATGCTGTATGAAATCCTAATGCCTTTTCAATACACTATGCTACAGAGAATGTAATAACTAATATGCAGAGCAAAATAAGTATGTTTTCAAGTCTTGCTGTGTTTGAAGTTTTAGTGCTATATGCTATAAATTGTTTTCATTTCAAGTAACACAATAATACATTGCATTTATTAAAAATTCAAATATGCCTGACAAAGCAAAAGTATTCCAAGCTTGAGTATTTGGAGTGTATACTTCTAGATGGAAATATATACATTTCCATAGTTTTATGTCAATAGACTCATGTTGTATGTGCTGTTCTGCATCCAGCCTTTAGCACTTAATACATCAAGGAAAAAATTGATTCATCAATATAGTTGTCCTAAAAATATCTTTGTGGTTATTAGGGAATGTACTTTTATCTTTGGTTTAATAGTCATATTCACATGTCAAGCAGAAAGAGAAACTACTTGTCTAGTAGTGAAAATTGTGAGGCAACTGTGGGGGATTTCCAATTTTCTGGTGGTTTTCTTTCTAAATTTCTGCTTTCTACTGGAGAAGAGTTGAAGAGTTAACATAGATAAAAGTGTAAGCATTGTTGACTGCACTGAAAAGTTAAAATTGCAATTCTCCTGATAGAGTTGTCACTGGAGAAAACACCACCTGAAGTTTATAGTGACTGACAAATTTGGTTAATACAGGCAATTCAGGTCCTTTGGCCATGAATTCTAAGGTGGTTGAGAGTGGATCACCATATTCTTCATATTCTTTCTCTGTGGGACAGAATGACTTCACAGCTAAGTCTGTGGCTGAGGGGCTAACCTCCTGCATGTTAGAATAAGTGCCTCAGTCAAAGAGGAACCATTTGAAACCCAGCAGAGCTGAGCACAAAATTATTTCAATACTTCTTCTCCTCCTCTTTGCACAAGATTAATCCTATTAGCATTTTACTAATATTATTTATATTGAAATTGTAATCATCTATGTATATAAAAGCCTAAATGACCAGAACACTGGAATGACCAGATGACCGGTCGCTATGATGCGCACTGACCACCAGGGGGCAGACGCTCAATGCACTATAAACTATTGACATAAAACTGGTGGTGAGTGCACTCCCACAGCCAACCTCCCATGGTCCCTCCCCCATCTGTCAGGCCCTGGCTGGCAGCCGGAATGCCCCGATTGGCCCTGATCTCTGGCCAGGCCTAGGGACCCCACTCATGCGTGAATTTCATGCACCAGGCCTCTAGTTTTCTAATAAATTTCAGGGAATGGAAGAAGTTAGCTGGACCATTTCCTTCAGTTTTGTAAGCTCTCTTGCCTTTGCATAGTGGTGAAAATATGTGGATGAATAACTTCTGTAGATGCCACGATTAATTATTTCATTATAAGTAGCTTATTGTAACTAGGCCTCCAGTACATGGGGAGAGAATACAATTTCATTCACAAAGAAGATTGAATCAATTTTAATTCTGGCATCAAACGCTTTGAGTTGGTCGACTTTGCCAGTTGTGTTTGGTCCTGGGGAGAATGAGGTCTCATTATGCAACTTCAGCTCCAAGTCCTAGCTTCTCAATGTTTGCCAAACCAGCCTTCTTCTTCAGAGGCCAGTCTCCTCCCAAAGCCCAGGAGAGTGTAAACAAAGCCCTTTCTCTCAGGGTTACAGGAAAAGCCAAGTCATCACCAACACAATAAAATAAACTGGTAAAGGAAAGAACCAATCAAACCTCTTTCATTCTGAGAGTTAAAGAAAGCACTTAGAAAACCGTATAGTCTGCCTATCAGAGGAGAAAAAAGGCCCCAATTAAATGGGAAGAGTACTCATTTTAAGCACTCTAAAAATGTTAAGATTTAAAAAATACAGTGCTTTACGTTCTGTAGAGCTACAACAAAGAATACACTAACCTTAGTATTTACACACCAAGACTCTGCCAAGCCATTTCATAATGTACCTTAAATAAATTTCATGCTTTCTCACAAAAAGACGCCCCCTCCCTCCCTTGCTGATGGCCCGCACATTCCCAGGCATGTGAATTGTATAATAATTTTGAAGTTATAGTGAGGCTGGTAGCTTGAAGGTAAAGTTGCTGCCAATAATGTTGTTGCACCTGGTGCTCAGAACTGTTACTGCTGAATGGCTTATTTTTTATTATATTTTCTCCATATGATTTTGACTGAATAGACCACTTTTTTGTCAGGCCAGTTTCATCTACATTGTCTGTGTTCTGGAAAGTGGAATTAACCACCTGTTAGTTCCATTTCTATTATCTTTACCTATACAAAAAGCCACCCCACCCATCATGCCCCTATATTCATTCTATTAAAATCTATTATTAGTAGTTTAATTAAGCTATTGATTGTGATATTTCTTATATTAATTTTTTCTACTTTTTTACATAGCTGCAGAAATTATTTTTCTATTACTCTAGTCATATGCTGGAATTAGACTCCTTCTAAAACCTTATGAATAGCCAGCTGGCATGGCTCAGTGCTTGAGTGTCAACCTATGAACCATGAGGTCACTGTTTGATTCCCAGTCAGGGTACATGTCAGTGTGGGGCATGCAGGAGGCAGCCAACCAATTATTCTCCCTCATCATTGATTGGCAAACATTCCGCCTCTCTCTCCTTCTCCCTTCCTCTCTGAAATCAATAAAAATATTTGAAAAAGAAAAAAGAAACAGATTTTAAAAAACATATACAAAAACTTATGACTAGCATAACTGGGGCACTGCCTACTGAAATGAGATAATGTTAGCAGAAACGCAGAGATTTTTCTTTAACAACAACAAAAAAAGAAGATTTTAAGACCAGCTTAGGAAGGCAGTTAAAAATCAATTACCATAATTGTATTGAATTATAAAACTTCTGAATTAAAACAGGGACTTAAGAGACTATCTATTTGCCCTGGCTGATGTGGTCAGTGGTTAGAGTGTTGGTCTGTGTACCGAAGGGTTGCAGGTTCTAGTAGCCTATACCCTAACTAATACATACCCTTTTGTCATAGGTTGGTTTCTCTAGGAATTGGAATCTGAGACTATGATACATGCATGTAGGAGGTTTGGTTTATTGGAAAGGGCTCTCCATATTATGATGGATAGGGAAGTAGGGTTTAGCAAAGAAAGAATGTGAACCACACACAGTGATAATAGAAGCCACTGATTATTCCAGGGGAAGCTCTGAATCTGAAATGTCCTTTCTTATTGAAGCAAGAAGACTAGACATTTGTACCTCCAGATTGACCAATCAGTACATGCAGATTGTCCCTGAGGAAGAAAGGAGAATATGAGTAAGGATGCTGTCTTTGGCTGAGAAAAATACCTGGCTATTTTCAACAAGTGTCAGGTGAGAGCCGAGAGCCACCAACATGTCCAACAGTTGGGAATGCACATCTCAACCCTGAAGGTAAAGCTGAGTAATGACAGTACTCACTTCAGTCCACTCCTGCCATAGCTCTGACCCACTTGTTTCAAATAAGTCTTTTGAACAGTAAATCCTGGATCCTAAGTTTATCTCTTTCCTTGAGGAAACTTACAGGAAGTAAACAAAATTTAGTCCCAACCACTGCAGCTGGTCTCAACATTGCAACTGATTGTCATCATGCCCTCCTGTATCATGTTGTCTCAATTCTCCTCATTCTCAACTTATACATCTAATAGTCTAGATCAGCAGTTCTCAACCTGTGGGTCGCGACCCCTTTGGCGGTCGAACGACCCTTTCACAGGGGTCACTTAAGACCATCCTGCATATCAGATATTTACATTACGATTCGTAACAGTAGCAACATTACAGTTATGAAGTAGCAATGAAAATAATTTTATGGTTGGGTCACAACATGAGGAACTGTATTTAAAGGGCCAGAAGGTTGAGAACCACTGGTGTAGATGGCCAAGGTGACTTAGAACCTCATCCTGTAAAGGTCTGAGTCCCTGGTTGCCAGGCTTTTCTCAGACTTTTGCTTTAGCACTGTCCCTTGGTCTAGGGAGCACCAAGAGATGCTCCATGGATCACTGGGGCACAAAACATACAGTTCTCTGCATTCCTAACATCCCTACCTCCAATGGATGATCAGGGTTAATTGCTCCTGGAAGGATGGTGCCTCTTTTTATTTTCCTGTCACTTAGCACAAGGATCCCTAGTGACTAGATGACAACTACAGCCTAAAGTTTAGTGAGACTTTTGCTGTGTCCTTTGGTGGAAGTGTTTCCCATTGAAAACCAGGAATTGTAAACATACAGATACCAGTGTTGTGCAAATAGAAGGTGTAAATTTCCCAAGGAGGTCAATGGGAATGACAATAAGAAAAACCACTTCTGCTTCCACTCACATGTCCCTGGCCTCATGTATTCTTCTTGCTGGAAACAAAGCAGCATTTAATCATCTTTGAAGTAGAAGAGATGGTGCATCCTAGAGGAGGGTGCTCTATTCTTACGGGTATTACCTCTGAACGAGGGCTTCATTGGCACTAGGCAATCTGTGTGTCTATCAGGCTAGCAGTTTCTGGGTGTGATAAGTGACAGAATCAATGTTTTCCATGGTCATAGCCCATCACAATCACCTCCTTTGCTGAAAAGTGTCCCTTGGTCTAACATGATATTTTATGGGATTCTTGGTTGGTGCACCATACACTGTAATGATGACTAAGTCAAATTCCTACCTGTTTATGTGACATTTCTAGTCTAGATAAATAGTGTCCTTTCCAGGGTCGTGGATTCCAATGTAATCAACTTGCCGCCGATGTCCTCAAAAAATGGTGGTAGGTCAAGAACAGAGTGTGTATCTATGTTGCTGGCACACTGGATATTAGCGGGCAGTCGCTAGGTCAGCCTTGGTGGGTGGGAGTCCATGAAGAGCTTCTTCTGTGAAATATTCTTGAATCCATTTATGTATCAATTGTGTTGTTGAGAGAGCTGACATCAACTGGTAAAGTCTTTCTATATATTTACTAGTACTTATTTATTGCTTCTTCCTTGTTGGCTACTTTAACATATGATACAGGATATTTACTCTATTTCTTAGGTCCACACACATGTCTCACCACCAGATTATTTTGTACCACATCTTCTAATGTTTTTCTTTCCAGCTCCTATTCAACCAACAAACCCATTCACTACTACCCAGGAGGTTTTCTGTTTGTTTGTTTGTTTGTTTGGTGTGTGTGTGTGTGTGTGTGTGTGTGTGTGTGACCTTAGGCCACTTCTGTTCCCTCCCAAAATTGAGGGGCAGGTGCACCATTAGAAGCTCTGCTCATAGGAAGGGTTTCTTCTGACTATGCCCCCATTAAGGTCTTCCTTGAATGTGGCCATAGTCCATTTTTAACTTGCACTCAGTTTTTGAGATGACCCATACTTGAACCAAGATTGATCTTTTCCTCCTCTTTCAGCTTCTGTTGTATACCTGGCATTTCTCTCAGGGCTCCAGGTACAAAATATGTCTCAGGACTAGAGACTTGGCAAGGTAGTTGACTTCGATCAACCTTCTGATCACCCATTCTTGATTTCTTTTGACTGTGTGGATGGAACAATACTTTTGTTGGCTCTCCATCTTCTTTGCCCCTAGGGCCACTGTATTCTATTTACTATCTCTACAACTGCCCCACAGAGCAGATACTCTAATCTTGCCGCTCATTATAGAAATATCATTGTTTATTCAAGAGTCACCACTTGAGCTCTATTAGTTGAATCCTATCATCCTCAGTTACTAATAGCATCCTCAGTTGCTAACAGCATCCCCTACAATCAGCCACCACCGAATTTCTCAGCGATGCTGGATCCTGTCTCATCTGCATATTCCCTATCACTTATATAATTGGGGTATCTACCAGGCCCTCCTGATGAATATATTCAGCTGATAGGTGTTCTAGCCTTATACGTACTTCCACTTGAGCATATCCACCTCTCTGAGCTTTTTTATCCCTTTTTATATCATCTGCCAGTGAGCACCAGCTGAGAGAGGTGTGGTAAGCAAGATTATACAAAGAGAAGTTGAACTCTGGTAGAGTTGCAGCAGAGGTTTCAGAAGGTCTTACTGGGAGCTCTTGAAATGGGATGGGTATTCAGAAGTATCTACCTGGAAATGAAAGGGACTGGCCTTTATACCTCTGTGACTTGGATGTATACTGTCCCAAGGGAAGGGATATGAACTTGGACAAGGTAGCTTCCTTTTGATTGCAGACAATTCCCAAAAGGATTCAGCTGAGATATTGTACAACAAGCATGTCAAACTCACGGCCCGCAGGCCGCATGCCTGGTTTATTTGGCTCATGTTAGCCTTTGAGTTTGACATATTTGTTATAGAACATCAACACTCCCAGCAATCCAGAATGTGTTTCAATCCTGAAGGGGTTCTGGGCTGTTTCCCACAGCACCCAGGACACCGATATCCACTACACTGTGAGCCAAGCTCATCTCTAACATCATGCCAAAACCATTCTCTCCTGACTGCACACGTTGCTTTCCCATCTTGGGTCTTCCCCATGCAGCTAACTCAAACCTCCTCAAAATAGTTCAAGTATTTTCTCTTTTGTCTTTCCTGACCTCCATTAGTCTACTCTGCTTTACTGCCTCTCCTTTTTTTTGCTCCCATAGTAATGTTTATTATCATTTTATCACATTATATTGGAACAATTTAAACCCACATTAAATAGGAAACACCTCGAGGGCAGGGACTATGTCTTATTCTCCTAATTTGGCATGTTGCCTGGCATGTAACAGGCACTCCTCCAAAGTGACTTATTAAAAGTGTGAGTAAGTGGAGGAGTTAATAACTTAGTGAATGTTCACAGACACTCTCATTTTTTTTCCAAAATGAATTTGAGGCAGCCAAGTTTCAAAAACCCAACATACTGCAGCTTATGGAATAGTAGCTCAAAATATGCAAAGCCTGGCAGAAATGCATGTCTCACTCTATGGAATGGCACACTATTGGGGTATAAATATGAGTCTTGGAAAAGCCCTCATTTCAATGCTACAGATACTCAGATTGGTGACAGCAGGGTATCTTCTCACAAGGACAAGAGATCCCAGCCAATAGCACTTTCAAGAATGTGTAAGCAAAGAGTTAACAGTCTCACAGCTGCCTTCCATTGGAGGTGTTAATGAGGTGACAGGGGGAAAGATTTTAAAATAAAATTGCCTTTACTCATTCCAGTTACATTCCAGTACAATGGGAAGACTGGAATCTCTCTCCACTTATCCTCTCTCCCTACCCCCCACTCTAATGAGGTCTGGCCTTAGCTCTGTGGTTGCATGCCTTAAAATGGTCCACTAAGAATTTGGAACTGCCCACTTAGTTTCCAAACCTCAGGTTGCTTTGGGAAGGTTACTAAAATTTGGTTACTGGAGATACTTGGGTTAGAGAAAATTATTTAAAAAATAATGAGTGGTGAGACAGAGCTGGGATGTCATCTGTGCGAGCGATCAGAAACCCGAGCATGAAGTCATTCCAGCATACCTTCTGCTTGTTTATTTAGAAATTCTCTGTTTCTGTGCCATGAATCAGAAGCAAAGAACATTTTAGAAGGAAAGAATCCCTAAGATACGGTCCTGACAGAGTCTTTGCAAAAGGTCTCAAACATGGCCAAAAGACAAGATCGTCACTCCAGCTGCAAGTTTTTAGCATCCCACAGTACCCGTCACCCCGTCATAGAAAAGTTCGAGATAAAAGGAAGCTGCAGTAGGTACGTATTGCTGGAGGCATCAATGATTTAAATTTCTAAGGAAACTACTCCTTCAAAGATGAGGTGAGTGAGTCTCACTATGAAACAGAGAGAAGGCCACAGTCTAAGGAGTTCCAGAGACACGTTTACGTGAATTGGGCAAGCAATTCGCCTCACTGAATCTCAAAATTATCAGCTAACGTTCCTACCTCGGTGGATTATTATTGCAAGGCTTAAATGTGGTAAGATGCAGGAAATATTTAACACAACACGTATGAATATTATTGTAATAATTATTGAGGAGGAGGAGCATTTGTCTAGGAATTCTCTATTCATGATAGAATGCATATGCCATTTGTGTATATAACACTAAAAGATCTCTATGAGTAGAAAAGGCTATGTACTTGATTTTGTCAGGACTAGTCATAAACAAATATGGGGAGAAATACTAGTTGTTCAACTAGAATGCTTCATTCTGTTGAGAAATTACTTCATCTCTCTGCCTTAGTTTCCTATCGATAAAATGGGATTCATAAGATCTACCTCAGAGGGTTTCTATAATATTTAAACAAGTTAGCAAATATAAAGCAACTAGTATAGTCCCTGACTCATAGTGAAGAGTTTTGTGGTGCCTGCTCTTGGCTTTCAATGCACTCTCTATTGGTCTCAGAGGTCTTTGCACCCAGGTGCTACTGAAGCAGCCCATTTAGGAGAATGGAGAGAAGAAAGGAATGCTCTAGTCACTTAGTGGTTACTTGTTCCTCTGACAAATAGTCTTCAGTACAACCCTACTTTCAAATGAACAGATTCTCATTTCTTGAACAATGTCTATCCCAGCTCATCACTAACGTATGATAAATATTTTCTCACGATCATCAAAAACATTGTAGAGGTTACAAATAGGCCAGGGCAGCAGCTATGCAAACACGCGTAAGCACCCTTCAATAGCGGGCCTGGATTGCTGAGAGGAATGTGTAAGAGGCCTCTAGGCCAGCTATTTACTTTTCCACTTACACAAAGCCAACAGACCAAAATATACTAATAATAAAAATAATAATAATAAAAGCTTAGGCTGGCAAAGGAAGAACATTATTTTTTAAAGGATCAATACATAAGAAAAACTTTTGTCATATTTTAGTTTAATGTTAAAAATAGAAGAAGAGGTTGTGTACCTTCAATTAAATTTTTCTGTGTAACTAAAGCTGTTCTAAAATACAGCCTTTTAAAAATAAAAGAAGAAATGGATCAATTTGGGCATATTTCATAAGAAAAATATTTTTTTCAAAAATAGTAACAGCATTTGAAGAGCATTGAAAAGCATTTGTATACCTAACATTTTATTTTGTCCTTATAACAATCTTGTGAAACAGGTAAGATGAGCTTCTTATTCCTGCAATCTATTACAACTGAGACCAAGATAATAGCGAATTAAACGGATTCAAGATTTTCACCCAAACCTCCTTACTTCTTACCCTAGCACAGCAGTTCTCAACCTGTGGGTCGCGACCCCTTTGGGGGTCGAATGACCCTTTCACAGGGGTCGCCATCGGAAAACACATATATAATTACACATTGTTTTTGTGATTAATCACTATGCTTTAATTATGTTCAATTCGTAACAATGAAAATACATCCTGCATATCAGATATTTACATTACGATTCATAACAGTAGCAAAATTACAGTTATGAAATAGCAATGAAAATAATTTTATGGTTGAGGGTCACCACAACATGAGGAACTGTATTAAAGGGTCGCAGCATTAGGAGGGTTGAGAACCATTGCTTTAGAGTAACAGAGTTCTTTAGGTGTCCCCCTGACCTTTGATTCCTCACTCTACCTGTCAGAGCAAACGAAGCATTTTCTAGCAAGATAGTAGTAAGCAATTTTTAAATGAATGCAATAAAATAAATTATTATTAGGTTGAGAAAATTCAGACACTTGTCTGCATAAGTAAAATTGGCTTTAAAACAAAATTTGAAAATCGGATACATACAGAGGGACATTCAAAATGATACAAGACAGTTTTTCATTAACAGATGAAAAACTCTATTCAAGCAAACATAGATATATTGTTATCAAACTAAAATTAAAGCAAAAAATTCTAAACCAGGGTAAAAGTGTTGTTTTATATTGATAAAGTCAGAATTAATAGTATAGTGGTATTGAAGCTTTAAGCAAGGGAAAATAAATAGAAATACAAGAGAAAGTAAAATTTTAAAATAACATCAGCTCATGGTAAGTCATATACGTAAATATATAGAGAATATCAGGATACTTAAATAATGTAGTATATCAAATTGTTTACTTGGAGAGAACATTTACGGAAATATTCATGCATCATCCACAAAATGATTATTTAAGATTCCATAAAGTATATTTAAAAACTTATCCTCAAATAGTTTATCCATATTCTCATATCACAAGCAATGAAGATCTAGGTTAGGTCTTCTTTGGTTGTTGTTGTTAATCCCCGCCCCCCCACCCCCCCAAGGATACTTTTTCTATTGATTTTTAGAGAGCGCGATGGGAGGGAGGAAAGGAGGGAGGGAAGACCAGAATGTAAACTGAGGCGAGAAAGAAAGCTGCAGAGCAGGTCAAGGATGACAACCTGTGCTGTCACTCAGGGGACACTCAGGAGCACTCAGTGCTGGGTTTAATGCTCCATTGTTACCATTTTGTGATTCTTAATAATTTTACCTTAAAACTCAGCTTTGTAAGTAAAGTTATGGAGACAATGGAGCATGCGCATGAGGGGATGTGCGCAATATGAGTACCTGCTTTTCCCTTCACAGACAGCACTGGGGAAGCCCCATGGCACAGAATTTCCATGGACCCATGATGGTGAGAGTTCAGTGAGACTCAACATGAGTACAAGTAAGCTTGCTCTGTCTACCACTAAGTAAGGGGGGTGCTGACAGCCCTGAGAGGCTCCATCCTTTTCATTTGAACCAGTTGCCTTTTGGGGACCCTGAAAACAGCTGTATGCATGCGGCTCTGCCCAGGGATAGTAATAGGGACGGAGTGAGAGAGCACTGAGGATTGTCCCTAGGAAACTGAAAACTTATGAGAGTCCTAAACGAATGACTTATAGCCAATGACCCTCCTCAAATAGCAGCACATTATTCTAGCCAAGACTCTGGAAAACACTCCTCCTTGTAGACAATATAACTAAGTGCAGTCTGATATGTGGACCCGGACTTCTGTGTGGGGATGTACCTCAACGGGGAACTTGTCGTGGGGTTGTATGGGGATCACACTCTGACACACACCAACTCGGCCACCTCCATGTCCGCTTGAAATGTCCTGCGGAGAGCTTTATTACAGAACTTAGGGGTTGGATACATGTAACATATGTGAAATGTATTCCTGGGGGGTGGGGGAGGGATGATATTTTAGACTTTATTATTCAATTATAACTTACTAAAAAAAATTTCTATTTAACATTCACAAAACTATGGAAGTCTAAAGACCTTCAAGTTCTTTACCCACATTTATGTAAGTTGGATTTGAGGACAGATATGATCCTCAGTGTAAACATCTGGGCACAAGCAAAATTTCCAGGGAGTATTTCAGACTTGTAAGGTAGTGGACATGGTGAGACCAAAGTCAAAGTGTCCAACATGAAAGGAGACCCAGCTAATATCTGGGTTACAGATGAAACATGCAGAGCATTCATTACGGTAAATAAATATATGATATGTTAAAAGGCAAATTGGAAAACAGGCTAGGAGAATAGGGCAGAAGGACCTAGAGGCCCAGAAGAGATGGAGGGAACCTGCTGGGCTGGTTGGGGGGCGGGGCTGTGGACAGACCCTCTTGAAGGTGGACACACCCCCACGCTCAGAAATCCTCTGTGACTCCACAGTGCTCTGTGATGCAGGCCTGGCTATAAAGCCAAGAGTCGGAGCTCTCAGAGCTCAGTTGCTTTAAGCAGCGTTGTTGTTCGGAAAATGGGACTCAGTCTATTTCTGAATAGCCTTCTAGAGTTTTATCTGAGCTTCTGCTCAGAACGTTTATATGGTCACCTCAACATCATTTCCATCTCGGTGTTGAGCTTGTTCCTCTTCTTCTTCATTTTCTTTGTGGGAATTCCATCCATCCCAACTTTCTGGAAAAATGAACATACCCAAAAGGTAAGGAACCCTGAGTGAGTGAGCCCCCAAGAGTTCTTCATTGTTGTTGCCATTTTGATTCCCACATTTCTAAATGAGTTTGGATGAGTCAGAGAGACACTGAAGATGGGACATCTGAGGAGAGAACAGAACATCGCTTTTCTAGGGGAAGAGACCAGGCAGGGCTAGGGGTTCAGGGAGGACTCAGGCTTCCATCTGAATCTCACAGACCATCGGGGTGTGGTGACAGGTTTCTGGCTCCAAACACAGAGATTCCCTAGTCCTGGATCCAGTATTTAGAGACACGGGAGTCTCTGTAGGACATCAGAGTTAACCAGCACTTCATCCTGAGTCATGCTGCCCTGGCAGGCATCACTTAACCGAGCCTTTGTGTTGGGCTGCTAAGCAGGGAGTGCTGAGCCTCTGAGAGCCTCTGAGTGAGCAGAGGCTGCAGCCTGAGCACCATCAGGTTACTGGGTCCTATCTGATGGGACAGAGATGGACTGTAGGCCTCAGATTATATGCCGACCTTGAGCAGAGGACCTCTGAGTATACCAAGTGTGGACCCCATAAACAAAGTCCTTCTTTTGAGTTTTTAAAAAAAGAAAAATTAAAAACATTTTAAACCTTTAAAAATGGTAAAAGGAACACAAAGTTCTATTAGTTAAAATGTATTTGGTTGGCTCAGAGAGACATTATTCTCAGATAGTAAATGTCTGAGTTTCCTAGGGAGAAGAGGAGAGAAATGAGGCCTAATCACCCATTCATTCCTTTTTGTTCTCAGCATCGGGTCAGAGCCAAGAGGAGAAGGAAAGGTGGGACACGGAAAGGTAAGGTTCTGCCTGTTCCACCTGAGCTCCCCAAGGGTGACCCTTCTCTCTCCTTCCCATGAGGTACCAGGTCCACGGTCTCTGTCAGTTGGTAGATACAGCCCCTCTTATGAAACAGAGCCCTCAGAAGAGAGGCTCATGGAAAGACTGGACCTGAGATATTGCTCAGATTCCCTGCTCTGCTGTCCCTGGGTAAGAAGCAGTGAGGGACCTGGGCCATGGGTGTTGCCCAATAGATGTCGAGAGTCGGAAGTTCTGTCTCCTGACTTTGAGAAAGTACTCTGACTTCAGGATGATCAGATTCCTCTTTGTTGTGACCATTGGCCCCTCTGCTTCAGAGTGGTTTTGAGCATCAAATGCAATCCTATCTAATAATAGAGAAACATGGTAATTAACCATAACTTCGCTACCCTTCCCATTGGCTAATCAGGGCAATATGCAAATTAACTGTCAGCCAAGATGGCGGCCGGCAGCCAGGCAGATTGAAACTAACATGAGGCTTGCTTGCTTCAGTGATGGAGGAAACCAAGGTTCCCCGCAGGCTGCTGCAGGCCTCTGAGCCTGCAGTTTCAAACACTGTAACAAACATAGACGCTAAACAAAACCTCAGCCAGCTGGAATCTCAGAGGTGGAGTTGATACAGAGTTTCGAGAACCGAAACAAACCAGATACCTGCTTTCAGGAGCGGAGGCCTATGAGCTGGAGCCTCAGAGCTAAAGCTGGCCCAGAATAAAAAAAGAAAAAAGAAAAAAAGGAGCAGTTGGGAGCTTCCGTCCCAGCCTGAAAACAGCCCTCAGCCCCTCACCCAGACTGGCCAGGCACCCCAGTGGGGACCCCCACCCTGAAGGGTGTGTGACCAGCTGCAAGCAGCCATCATCCCCTCACCCAGGCTGGCCAGGCACCCCAGTGGGGACCCCCACCCTGAAGGGTGTGTGACCAGCTGCAAACAGCCATCATCCCCTCACCCAGACTGGCCAGACACCCCAGTGGGGACCCCCACCCTGAAGGGTGTGTGACCAGCTGCAAACAGCCATCATCCCCTCACCCAGACTGGCCAGACACCCCAGTGGGGAACCCCACCCTGAAGGATGTGTGACCAGCTGCAAACAGCCATCATCCCCTCACCCAGGCTGGCCAGGCACCCCAGTGGGGAACCCCACCCTGATCCAGGACACCCTTCAGGGCAAACCAGCTGGCCCCCACCCATGCACCAGGCCTCTATTCTATATAGTAAAAGGGTAATAGGCCTCCCAGCACCGGGATCAGCGGAGTTGAGAGGCCTCCCGGTACCGGGATCAGCGTGACAGGGGGCAGCGCCCAAACCCCCTGATCGCCCTGCAGCTCTGTGTGTGACAGGGGGCAGGGCCACAACCTCCCTATCGGCCCTGCTCTGTTCGTGACAGGTGAATGCGCCCAAACCCCCTGATCGCCCTGCAGCTCTGTGTGTGACAGGGGGCAGGGCCATAACCTCCCCATCGGCCCTGCCCTGAGTGTGACAGTGGCGGTGCCCCAACCCCCTGATCGGCCCTGCTCTGTGGGTGATAGAGGGCGGCGCCCCAACCCCCTGATCCACCCTGCTCTGTGTGTGACGGGGCGGTGTGCCAACTCCCCTATCGGTCCTACTCTGTGAGTGACAGGGGGAGCTCCCCAACCCCCTGATTGGCCCTGCTCTGTGCATGACAGGGGGCAGCGCCCCAACCCCCTGATTGGCCCTGCTCTGTGCGTGACAGGGGGTGGCACCACAACCTCCCCATCGACCCTGCCTTGAGTGTGACAGGGGGCAGTGCCCCAACCCCCCAATCGGCCCTACCCTGAGCGTGACTGAGGGTGGCATCGCAACCTCCCAATCCGCCCTGCTCTGTGCATGACAGGGGGCAATGCCCCAACTCCCCAATCGGCCCTGCTCTGAGCCCAACCAGGGGCTGCACCTAGGGATAGGGCCTGCCCTCTGCCACCCGGGAGCAGGCCTAAGCCAGCAGGTCGTTATCTCCCAAGGGGTCCCAGACTGCGAGAGGGCACAGGCCGGGCTGAGGGACCCCCCTCCCCCGCCCCGAGTGCACAAATTTTTGTGCACCGGGCCTCTAGTATAATATAAGGACTTGGCTACAAACAAGTTGGAAGGGCTGGAGAAGCAAAATAGGAGAGAAGCAACACAAGTAGAAAGAGATGAGTATTATTGTGGTCACAGTTATTGGAAGGAGAAGAGAAGAATGAGACTGAGAAAGAGGACGAGATGTTCTCAGCGCCTGGTGAGAGATCTTGGTGCCAAATCACCATCCAAATATATGGTTTCTCAAGGAAACTCAATACCCTCATCTTGTGACATTAAACCCAGCCTCTTTATTGATTTTTGTGTTGTAATAAAAATAGAAAAAAAATTAAAAACAAAATAACAGAGCAACAGAGCATATATGAGATTTCAAGGCATTCCTGAGAAACAGAATCATCCGTGGCCTCTTGCCCCAGCCCGGTGCTGCAATTCCTTCGCTCCCCTGAGCCAGCTGGGGCAGGCCTGGGAAGGGGGACTGGGTCTCACAAAAATACTTGGGGAAAATGGGGCTCTTTGGATAGACCTTGTTTCAGGAGCTCCCTGGCCTAGGAGCAGTGCAGTGTTAGAGGCCTACATGTTCTCAGTGAAATACAAACGTTCAAGCATAATACTCTCTATTCAAGCACAACCTGAAATAGACATAGCAGCCATAATGTCGAATAAATGAGATAGTAACAATTATAATTCACATATATTGAGCTTACTATTTGGCAAGTACTTCATTGGTTTCATGTTTATACATACATCTCATTTAATCCTCACCCAAAACATTTGCGGTAGTGACTTTTGCTATTCACATTTTAAAGATGGGGAAATGGAAGCTAAAAGGTTAAGTGCCGTACCCAAGGCTATACAACTAATGAATGGAGATGTGATATGAACACAGGCTGTTTAATTCCAGAAACATACTCATCACCAGAGCTGTTTTTGTATGTGTCGTTGGAAGGGTGACTACTCCACATCCAGTTCTAAACCCCTCAGTCCTTCTGGACCCGTGGAAGACCTGCTGTTGCTTGGCCAAGAAAAGTCACACAGGGTATCAGCCACAATGTGCGTCCTGATTATATTATACTCAAGTGCATCCTGTCACTTATAGTTCTTTACAGCAAGTAGTGAATCATTTTTTTGTTTGTTTTTTTTTGGGGGGGGTGTTTTTTGTTTTGTTTGTGTTTTTTTTTGTTTTTGCATACAGTACATTTTCCCACATGTACATGGCATATAGCTGGTGCAATTGACTTTATAGTAACTGTTATTTCATGCATTTTGTTTTGTTTTTGTTGTTGGTTTCTCCTAAAGGAACCCGGTCCTAAAGCATTATTATACAGCTGACCTGGAAATTTAAATAAGAGAATTAAAAATACCATTTACAGCCCTAACTGGTTTGGCTCAGTGAATAGAGCATCGGCCTGCGGACTGAAGGGTCCCAGGTTCGATTCCGGTCAAGGGCATGTACCTTGGTTGCGGGCACATCCCCAGTAGGAGATGTGCAGGAGGCAGCTGATTGGTGTTTCTCTCTCATCGATGTTTCTAACTCTCTATCCCTCTCCCTTCCTCTCTGTAAAAAATCAATAAAATATATTAAAAAAATATCCTTTACAAATGCACCTGGTGTTAATTCAGAGCTTCATAAAAAGATACTAATATAAAATTAGGAAAAGAGTAAGAGGATACAAAGCTGAAAGTCCAGGGTTTGGTTGATTTCAACCAGTTTCATGGAGGGTTTTTTTGTTTGTTTGTTTGATTTTTGGTTTTTTGTTTTACTTTCTCCAGGTATGTGTTTGTATGGTATATTTAACAAGATGATCCATTTCCTAATCTTTACTTATACAAAAGGATCCCTAATTTTAAACCCATGGTCATTTCAGTGGCAATTCATATTGTATACTGCCAATGACCTTATTAGATACAAATTATTACCTTCTCCAGACATAGGTAATGAACATAAATTCAGAGAAATTCTATCAGGAAAAAAAAAAAAGAGAGAAATTTAGCAATGGGAACATGCCATCTTCCCTTTGCTATAGGACATTCGCCAAAACAAGATAAGCAATCTCACCAGGATTTCAACACCTTCGAGGTGTTAGGGATTTTCACCTTTATTACTAATGTGCGAGTCCTCCCCCTTCACCTCCTAAACTCTTTCCAGCGCTGAGACCTGCCCTGTAGCAAAGGGGAAGCTCCTCTGCTGTTCTCGAAAGATCATCACCATTTTGCACAGTGAAGCATTTGGCACAGCCGTGGGGTCGGGAGCACGGCAGGACTCTGAAAATGTAATATTTTAATCACTGCTTCTCTAAAACATGCGCTGAAGTTGCGTTTCCCAGCTGAGGAGTGGTCTCAGCTGTCATCCGTATCGCACTCACGAAGAGAGGTTCTCAGGCCGACTTGGCAGCTTCGAGCGACGCAGTCTATCTGGAAACCTTTCAGCCCCCGGCTAGCATCCTTCGCGTCCGAATCCAGGTGCCAAAGCTTCCACTGCGCGCCAGAACTACTGTTTAACTGCCTCTCTCCCCTGCTACCCTCACTGAGATACAACCACTATGTTTAGAGCTACGCGAGGAAAAGGGTTGTCAAGCCATATGCTGCACAGTGACGGCTGCCTGTCCCTTAGCTGTCTCGGTTAGTGCAACTGTGCAATTCCTCGCCCAGCAGCAGCGTTGAGCCCGGGAGATGGATCAGTTAAATCAGGAATTTAGCTCAGGACTAACAACACATTAAGATAATCCATGGACCTAGGCCGTGGTCGGCAAACTGCGGCTCGCGAGCCACAGGCGGCTCTTTGGCCCCTTGAGTGTGGCTCTTCCTAAGCCTGAGGAGCACCCTAGTTAAGTTAATAACAATGTACCTACCTATATAGTTTAAGTTTAAAAAATTTGGCTCTCAAAAGAAATTTCAATCGTTGTACTGTTGACTAATGAGTTTGCCGACCACTGACCTAGAGTGACCGCGCACTCACTTTGCCTGAGGTGGTCCTTGTCTGTGCTGACTGTCAAAGTATAATTATCAACAGTGTCTACTTCTACTCACAAAGATGTACCAGTTTGGGTAACTGTATGGTCACCCTGATTGTACCTATAAAAGATCAAGGGACCAAGATGAGCATAATCTTAAGCCAAAACATCTCACTGGTATACATCATAGGCCATCTCACCTCCTTCCAGACTTTTGCCCGCATCTGCATTGTTAACACCTTAAACCATAACATAGTATACCCCTAGCATCTATCAGATAGCCTGGCACAAAGGGTAGTCACCTTATAACTTGTGAGATAGATCGTGTCAAAATCAGAAGAAACATCCTTCGTTTGTGCAATTCAAACACATTTATCATATCTCTACTGTTTGCAGACACTATGCTAGAAGGTGGGCAGGTAAATGACTGCCCTCAAGGAGTTTGCAGTGTCATGGGAAAGACTGATTTAAGATATAATTTTAGTAATAATAATGGCATAACATCATGTACTATAGGAGTGTACATGTAACCCAACCTTGAGAAATGTAGGGAAACTTCTTGCAAAATGTGACACATAACTAAAGGAGAGGAAATGAGATGGAGGAAGGTTCTCTTCTAGATTTTATGTACAAGGCACATTGAGAGAATGGAAAATCATGTGTGACCACAGTGCAGATGAAGGGATGAAGGGCAAGGCTGGCAGAGGAGCACAGAGAAGACCATGCACGGCATTAAGGACACTGGACTTTATCTCGAAGCAAAGGAGGACAGGACCCAAGCCTGACAGAAAAGGGGCTTGATCAGACTTGACTTTAGAATGATCACTCTGGCTACAACATCATGACTTAGGAAATCACAGAGTACTTTTTGTTAATAGGCAGAGAAAGGGATATCACTTTTGTGTTTTATTTGAATGTGTGGAGTCCTCTGGAGAACATTCTCCTTGATACAGACAACCATGACTCAACAGTGAGGCACTCATGATTCAGTACTAGTTCCAGGGTTTAAATTGCTGGTGTCCTTGGCCAAACCGCACAAGGCTTACTTGGACCTCAATTTCCTTGTCTATAAAATATGGATTCTTGTACTCACCTTTCACATAGGGTGATGTGAGGAACCACTATTGAAAGGCAGCCAGCTTAGGGGGAAAACGTGTTGCAGAAATGCTTAATAAGTCCAAATAACAGCCAAGGAAGATGACATGAGTGTGTGTCAAATGTTCAAATGTGCAGTGGGAGGGTTTCAACGGTAAGATTTAATGATCTGGAGGCTCATTTTTACTAGGGCTGTTTGTCCCAGCTAACTCTGAGGCTGGGGTGGCAGTCCTACTCACCAATTAAGAGATGGCAATCTAGATCCATGTCTGCTCAAAGGCATGACCCTGCACCTGGCCTTGGGCTCCCTTTCATAAGAACCCTTCCCTGAATCCACAGAGTCCAGCCCACAACTTATAAAATCACACCCTGAAACTAATCTCTGGGGGAAAATAATGTGCCATTGAAATGATTAAAAATAAAAGAACTGGATGTAAAAAGATGAGAAAGAGATCATTGAGTCTCTCCATTATCCTCTTAAGATACTGCAAAAGATCAAACTCTTTAGATTTAAATGAAAGAGGTATTGATAATAACAACCATAATTCATCAAGAACAGGTTATGGGCAAAGTGCTATTCTAAGTGTTCTGTGAACATTAGCTCATTTGTTCCAGAGAGTCATATTATTTCCTGTTATATCTCGTTTCTTAATACTTGAGTTTGGAGAAGCTAAGTCTTGCCCAGCTATAAAGTGACGGAGCTTGGATTACCACCCACACTGGTACATATCTAGCTTTATTCTCATGGCCTTTGCACTGCTCTGCTAAAAACTACCAAAAGGCCTATCACACCGCCGTCTTCTTGCTGTGGTCCTACTTTCTCACCCCTACCCAACCCTGACACTCATGTCATCACTGGCATGTGAAGTTGCTGTTTCCAGAATGAGTCAGTCAAGATAGGAAGATTAATTTATTTTAGTGGATATGTGTCAGTGTCACTGTTTTTAAAAAGTACATCATAACAACTTGCACATCACACAAAATCCCTCCATTGGGCCATGCCAATATGACCCTAAAAAGGAGTGAGTGATCTGTCCCTTTGTACATGTTCCATCAAGAGCACCTGTCAGCAGTCCATGGTTCATGTCAGCATATTCAACAATGTAAGTAAAAAACCCAGGTACTTTTCTGAGAAATAGATGCAACATCAGAGAATAGAAATGTCGTTGAGATAAGCCCCTTTGGGGTATAGATTGATAAATCCTATAGTTTCTTATCGTATTACAAACAAACAAAAATTGGTTGTGATGGTTGTATCAAGCTGTACTTATTATATCAATAGTATGCTGAGCTGCAAACCTGAGCTCAATGCAAGTTCTCCAATTACACTTTGGGAATTCTGCAAAAATATGATGCAAATTTATTTTAAAATATATTTCTTAAATTATTCTAAGATAATTTAAAAACCATATGCATATTCAAATTCATACATTCACACATACACATCCATCCATGCTGAACTCATCTATGTAACTAGCTGCCTACTTAACATCAGTTTTAACCATAATGTCTGCAAAATCAAACTCCTGATATTTTTCACCCTGCTCCCCAAACTTGATCCACCGACAGTCCTCCATAATGCAATAGGGGCAATTCATCCATACATTAGCATCTTTCCTGACTCACTTCTTCACTCACATCTCATATCCAAATCGCCTATCAAATCATCACTTCACATCACCTCCACTGCCCTCATCCTGTACAAGTCACCAGCATCTCTTACTTGGAGTATTGCAATAGCTTCCTAATTGGTCTTCTTCATTTGACCTTTCTCTGTTACACTCTAATCCAAGCATGTCAAACTCAAAGGCTAACAGGGGCCAAATAAACAAGGTTTAAGTTTATGTGGGCCGCGAAAAAACAAAAGCTTCAATTTTCATAGAAATCTAGGTTTATTTTGATAGAGACATGCTGAATAGAAAGGGCTGAACCAAATGAGTCATTGTTAACATTTTAATAAAAGTTAATATATTTTCTTGAACATTAACTTAGCAGACACTGAATAACTGCACAAATTAATAAGCATAACGCAAATAAACCTATTTTTCTTGTTCTCCGAAAGCAAAATATTTTCTGTTGCGCACACCAAACAAGTCAGTACAAGACAATGACGTGACAATCGGCTGCTAAAATATTCGCTGCTAGTATTAGTGAAGAGAAATGATGCGCCTGCGCGTAAGATGCATAAGGGAAATGAATGCAACACGATTATAGTAATCAGTCATTAGCAAATGTTGTAGTTCGTTATTAATAATTATGTATGACAGGATATTGTAAAAACTAAGTTATGAAATGATTAATAAACGTTTCTTACATATCATTATATTGTATGTAAAATATTTGTTGTGGGCTGCATGTGGCCTATGGGCCACGAGTTTGACATGCTTGCTCTAGTCTCATCCTAGCAGGCAGAGTGACGCTTTTAAAACTAAGTCAGACCATGTCTCTAAGACCATTTCTCTCAAAATCTTCCAAAAGTGTCTCATCTTATTTTGAGAAAAGCCAGAACTCCTTGGATGACCTACAAGAACGTACCCACTCGCACCCTCTTTGCCTGGCTGAATTTATCTTCTACAACTCGCCTTTTCTCACTTCACTCCAGCCACACAGGTTTCCTATCTGCTGCGCAAACATCTAAGGCATGCTGCTGCCTCAGGGCCTTTGCACCTCGGGTTTTCTCTGCTTGCTCTTTCCCAAAGAGCGGGTCTCTCTTTTACCTGCTTCAGGTCTTTGCTTAGAAAGATGTTCTTAACCACACAATTGAAAATTGAACTCTCTTGCCTTGGTGGGATGGCTCAGCTGGCTGGAGCATTGTCCAGTACGCCTGGTTTGCAGATTTGATTCCCGGTCAGGGCACATGCCTAGGTTGCAGGTTTGATCCCGGGGTTGGGACTGTATAGGAAGCAACCAATTGATGTTTTGATGCTTCTCTCTCTCTCTCTCTCTCTCTCTCTCTCTCTCTCTCTCTCTCTCTCTCTCATCAATAATCATATCGTTGGGTGAGGACTTTTTTAAAAGATGCAAAAGAAATATCTCAGAAGAAAGAAATAAAATGCTGGTGACAACTGTCACCTCAGTGGTGGGAAATTGCACACTGTACCCTTCTGCACTGTTTGGATCTTGTACCAAAAGGAGATGCTACTTCTTTGAATTAGTAACTTTAAAAACTCACATCTCAAATTATTTTGGAGAGTCACTAATCACTGCAAGGTTCTTTAGGTCCAATATTTCCTTTTCATGTGGATCCTGTCACTGTTTATAAAACTGGTCCCGTGGTGGTTTATTTCTATTACCATGAACTACATGTTATTGGGATGGAAGTGATTTCTTCTTTTCACCTTCACTGTTTTTAGTTTGCTATTTTTATTTGATGTTGACCCTGATGTTTCTGCTACTAACAATAACCTGGATGATCAGGACTTCGTCTAGAGCTCACTGGACAGGTCAAGAGTCCCTCTTAGCAGCAATGCCCTCCTATTCTACCCACTGTGCCTCGTCTTAGGGAGGGGAGGGTGACCCAAACACATGCACATCATGACAACATGCTCCAGAAACATGGAAAGTGTGTTGGGAGTTGGGATGTCCCGGGTTCTAATCTTTACTTCCGGTCCTCTGGTGATCTCACTCAAAACTCTCCCCACCCTGCCTGGGCCTCTGTTTTCCTGTTTGCCAAGTAAGAAGTGTACACCTTCTAAGCTCACACAAATATGGTAAGGTAATGTGCGTAAGTGCCAAATACGATACACACTACCATTTCTCAATCTCAACAACAACTGTGCCGAAACAGTGGCAGGAAACCACATGTCTTAGAAAACAAAGCTGGAAAAAAAAACACTTAAAGGTCAAGAATTACAGCATAGACTCCCACTCACTTTAGCCTTTGATTTCTCAAAGATGATGTCACTAAAAATCTGCGGCTTTGGAATCTCACTAATCAAAGTGAAGACCACGAAACTGAGAGTCCCTTTAAACCAGGGACTGAGTATCATTTTTGTTGTGTCCTCAGTGCCTCCAATAGTACCTGCTAGCAGCCCTCAGAAAAGCTCTTGAGGCCACCTTATCCATGGGCATGGCTTTTATAACCACCCCTCCAATGGTTCTCATAAGTTTATATCTCCAAGACAGAACTCTCATTTAAACTCCAGACATATTAATGCAAATTAGCATCTCGTCTTGGATGAGCATCTCAGGCTTGGCACTGATGAGTTCACAGGCTCATCACTCTCCTCCTGGCAGTCCCTTGAGAGCCCACCTGTAGTTGGTCATCAAGTTCAAGACTT
Organism: Myotis daubentonii; assembly: GCF_963259705.1. NCBI lineage: Eukaryota > Metazoa > Chordata > Mammalia > Chiroptera > Vespertilionidae > Myotis > Myotis daubentonii. Next base: position 90,570,676 of record NC_081840.1, read on the forward strand.
GACCTCCTAACCATTCTAGAAGAAAAACATATTTCTGTCTTCAGGAAGCTCTAGGGCAGTGGTTCTCAATATTCTGGCCCTTTAAATACAGTTCCTCATGTTGTGACCCAACCATAAAATTATTTTCGTTGCTACTGCATAACTGTAATGTTGCTACTGTTATGAATCATAATGTAAATATCTGATATGCAGGATGGTCTTAGGCGACCCCTATAAAAGGGTCGTTCGACCGCCAAAGGGTCCGCGACCCACAGGTTGAGAACCGCTGCTCTAGGGCATGGTCCAGCCCACCTGGAAACCTCACACAGTCCTTCACTCATCTCCATTTCTCCACCTTTGAACTCGGTGCTCCTCAGCTGGGGCTGCAAATTGCAATACCCTGGGAAGCGTTTGAAAATTCCAAAGCCCAGGCTACATCCCAGACCACTTATATCAGAGTCTCTGTGGGTGGCACGGAGGCATCAGTCTTGCTTAAAGCTCCCCACGCAACTCCACTTGCAGCCAGGGTGAGCACAACCGCCCTGACTGCCGTTCCTGGGTCCCGTCCTGCTCTCTTCTAATCAATGATTCCACTGAAGCGAGGAGGGAGCTTTCCAAAGTAACACATGTGTTCATGTTTTCTCCCTGTTCAACGGTCCTTAAAAACCTCCTTAATGGCTACAGAAAAAATATCCAAATCCCTTAGCCTAATCATCAAAGCTTGCCGGTCGCCTTCTCTCTCTTGTCTAGACCAAGGTCACATACTTTGGTTACAGGTTTGTTCCCCGGTTCTGTCAGGATGCGTGTGGGAGGCAGCCAATTTATGTGTCGCTCTCACATTGATGTTTCTCTCTCTCCCCCCCCCCCAACCCCTCCCTTCCACTCTCTCTGAAAATCAATGGGGGGAAATCCTCAGGTGAGGATTAGAGAGAGAGAGAAAAAGAGAGAGAGAGAGAGAGAGAGAGAGAGAGAGAGAGAGAGAGAGAGAGAGACTATCTAGTTGACCCCTTATTTTACACAGTAAGAAACAGAGGAACAGAGAAAGAAGAACTCTGTCCCAAATCATAACTGGATTAGAAGTAGAGGGAACAGAGTCTGTTGTTTGATTCCGTTGGAAATCTTCCAGTTTTACGTGTTCAACATTTAAAAACTCAGCTGTGGGGCAGATTTAAAAAAAGTGCATTTAAAAAAATTTTTGAACTTTACAATTTATGAATAATGTGTCCTAAATATGTAATTATAAGATTAAAATAGCACTCAAAGGTCTATTTATATCGACTGCAGAAATAATACACTCTAAAAACAGTTATTAGTATGTATTACCATTGTTAATGGTGTATTAGATCTCTGATGAGTATTGTTGTGTGTGTGTGTGCGCGCAACAAATTCCTTTGTGAGAGTGGAACAAATGGATTCAGAGACAATCAGAATTTCCCAAACTCTTTTGTCTATTTCTGGCATCTGCTTTGACCAGAATAGCTTTTTGAAGTTGAGAAGCATTTCTTCTCTAATTGGCAGTTATAGAATCAGTGATAATTTAAAGGGAAGTAGGAATGTGGGGCAGGTTAATTTGTTTATTTGTTCTACGTATCTTTTCACCTATAGATCTGGATGGGTTTGGGGGAACAATAAATAACACCTCTTTGCCTTCCCAGTGTATGTACAGAGTAAATAAAATAGAAGAGCCAGATAAGAGGAAAGCCAGCCAGAAACATCATAGCTGGTGGAGCTCTTTGCTTGTGGAAGAAAACATAAAGAGTTGGGAAAAGTGTTGGCACTTTTTCACTTATTCACTTCCTACTAGGGCCTAGGCACAGTCCTTTCGCTTTAGACAGGTGGCATTATGCATTATTACCATAAATAGAGATTTGCAAAAATTCTAGGACCATAAGGTCTAGAATGTTGACCTGTGCCTGGGATTGATGATGCTCAGACTGGAGAATGGGAGGTATCATTTGAGATGTTCAGCTTTATTTTTTGTCTTCAAAAGACTAGAGATTTTCTGATGCTGGGAAAGGTATTATGTATGCTTATTTCATTTTAGAAATGTGTATCTATTTTTTGTTTGAAAATAGAAGGTGCTTAGTACCTATTGAATGACTGATAGTTTGAGCTCAAGCCAATTTCTCAATAGCAACAAGGAAAGAATAGCCTCAGTTTAGTATTCTGAACAAGAACTCCAATTAGTCTAACAATTTATTAAACAATTCCTTTTAGTTGGAATGCTCATTGGAGTTGATGAAACTAGACATTAGTTTTGACACCCTTTAAATACACCCTAATCCTAAGATATTATGTACTATATTTTTTCATATGTTATTTGCATTTAAATTATAAGTTGTTAGAGCTTAAAATTAATATTTTCAGCATTCCGTTCAGCATTGTGATCCCTGGCACCCAATATATTTTGATAATAACCTCGAGTTTAATCAACTGGAAAGAGCCTATTGGAATCAGAAACCTGTATCATGTTTGAAGTGAGAAAGAAAGACATCTGCCCATGGGATCCTGGATTGAGGAATTTTTGTACAGCAAGTTGCCCTTTTCAGACTGCCCAATGTCTATTGTGGCTTTGGAAAGGGAAGAGAAATCACCTATTTGATGGTTGTCAGTCATTTCCTCTGAGGGTCCTGTGGCTGTGCGTGTGTGATTGTGGCTCTCCCAGATCTTGAGTTGTTGCCACAGCATCGTTAAGTGTTAATAGTGTATGCAGTACTGAGTTGGGGCTATGAAGAGACATTTGGCAATTAGGAATTAGGTTATTCTATGAAAGATTATTTAGCCTTCTGTATAGTTAAAAAAAATCACATATTTTAACTGAATAGTTTAATGCTGCTATAATTTTGGCAGTACTTGTATTTTCGATTGCATAAACAAATAAATTGTGATGGGCTAGCCTAGGAACCTAACCACCAATTATAATATTGTTTCTATGGAAATATAGATTTTCGGGTTCCACAACAATAGCCTAGCCTAGTAAATGAACTTTTGGAACACAACCTTTTTGAATGTTAAGAATTTCCTATGTTTGTATTTTTATTATTTCTTTTGATATTTTTTCCTATTATCTCTCTCGGTGCTGAGGTCTAATGGTGATTGAGTGTGATTATGAACACACTATCTAGCTGCCCTTCTACTCAGGTAGCAGGTACTAAAAGACCACGGTATAATATAATAGGAAATGGAGATGATAACAGCTACACATTTCCTACTTTTCAGTAATGATAGAAAAATAATTGAGACAATATTTGTGACTGCTAGAAAGAAATATGCTATACAGAAATCTGAATGCCATTATTCTCTGGCATGCTGTATGAGGAAGAAAAACGTAAACATAATTATTGTTCATTTCACTCCTTTATCCCAGGCTGCGTGACCTTCCGAAGTCCTTTATTCTGAACAATCTAATGGGCCTTTCTCAAACACCTATGGATGGCAGCTCCTGTAATCCCTTTGCTTTCACATCTGAAATGTATACAATATCACTAACCAACCCCCAATAGGATTTTTATTTATAAACTTAACAGGATGAAAAATCAGTTTCAATTCCTGGGGGAAATAACTGTCTAAGGCAAGCAAAATGCATTCCTGAACAGAAGCTGGTGAAAGCAGGAAGTTCACTGTTCAAGAAATGTTTTGTCACATGAAGAGGCTGGGTAGGTGGTGGGAGAGGATACACAGAGAACTCCTGACTTTCTCCCTCAGTAAATTCCTGATGAGGAATATTAACAAATGTGGGGTATTTAACATGTCCCATCTTCCTGTTCTTCCTCTTCAAGTAGCAGCTACAGCAAAGCTCTGGGAAAGGCTAACAAGGAGAAAAATAAAAGCTGAAAGTTCTAATCAAAACTCTAATCAGAAAGATGACAACTGGTGAAGATTATTAAATTTTCTTTGCTCCCTTGATGAATTTAATAAAGAACTAATCAAAGATCATTAGAAGGCTTTTGTGCCTGGGTTGCATTGTAACTGGATTGCAGTCTGAATTTGTGTTTTAGTGGGTTTCCAGGGGTGGATTGGACATGTAAATATATTTAAAACTATGAATGGTTAGACTTTTTTTTTTTTTTTTTTTAGCAATTTTAGTTGATGTACAACCCATGAAAATGTATAAGCTGTTTATTGTGCTCATCTATCCTGCCAACTAAAAATATAGAGGATTTTGATTTTGATCTTTAGTAATTAGAATTTTAAAAATTTGTCTCAGTGTCTAGCTCAAAAAATTTCTAATGATCTTTGATTAGTTCTTTTCTTAAATTAACAGGAAAATAAAAAATGGTATCATTTAATTTTCAGAGCATAAAAATATGTAAATAACTCTGTCACTGCCAGAGCCACTAGAAATTTATAGAAAATTATGGCAATATCTTAAACGGTTTCTCACTCCCCCTACCAATTCTGATCACTTACTTAATGTTCCTTGTTTTCAAATGATTTCCCCATAGCCTTCCAACTACATTTTAAGTACTGCATTTATAGTGACTTGTAAAGTTTCAATTTCAATTTCACTTTTCAATTTCCTTATGACATCTGTACTCCATCCATTTCCAGTGCTGTTTTTCATGCCTCAGGATCTGATTGGTCTAACGTAGTCTCCTCTCCAACCCCAACACTGCTTAAACCCAGAAAATTTAGGATTTTTGTCAATTCTCACATTCTCCATCTCAAAGAGCCTCCCAGTCCTCTGAATCTAGGACATTTGGTATATATATATATAATTTATCTCTATTGTTCAAAGTATTACAGATATCGCCCCCCTTTTTTTTAATCAATTGACCCCATCCATCTCCCTACCTCCCTAGACCTTCACCACGCTATTGTCTGGGTCCATGGGCTATGCATACATGTATATGAATTCCCTGGTTAATCTCTCCCACCCCATCCCCACCTTCCTTCTGAGATTTGTCAGTCTGTTCCAATGTTCTATGTCTCTGGATCTATTTTGTTCAACAACTGATTTTGTTTATTAGATTCTACATATGAGTGAGATCATGTGATACATGTCTTTCTCTGACTGGCTTATTTCACTTAACATAATGTTCTCCAAGTCCCTCCATGCTGTCTTGAAGGGTAAGAGATCCTTATTTTTTACAGCTGCATAGTAATCCATGGTGTAAATGTACCATAGATTTCTCATCCACTCATTGGTTGATGGGCACTTGGGCTGTTTCCATATCTTAGCTATCTATTCATATAAAAACCCTGCGTGTAAACGTCATGACCGAGGCTCAGCCAACTAGAAGGAAGTCAGTCTTGCAGGGGTTGTCTTGGAAACGGCTGCACCCTCCCTGAGCTGTTTCCCCCGAGGGTGGCAAGGTTTGAGGCAGGAACCCGCCCTGGGAGCACTGAGTCCTGGGTCCTCTTAGCAACAATAGTATCCTCCTGAGCTGTTTCCGGTAAGGGCGAGGTTTGAGGCAGGAACTGCCTTTCGGAGTGTGGACGCACTGAGTCCTGGGTCGTGTTGCCAAGGCCTGCGCCCTCCCCGGAAGGTGAGGTTTGAGGCAGGAACAGGCCCTCAGAGCATGGAAGCATATCTTTATAAAGCTTTAATACATTATATTAGAAGTTGTGGTGGTACTGTTTTACCCACAGCGTCTACAGGAATTTCTGCAAATTTACTTCTCGGTGGAAGCACCTTTCATTCCCAATATAAATTACCCATTCCACTAAATGAAACTTCAATTTCTGGACTCGATATAAACAGTGAAGTTGCTAAAACTATTAAAAAGGTCCAACTTCTCATTATTGATGAATGCATCATGGCATCCAGTCATACTATAAATGGCATAGACAGATTACTAAGAGAAATTTGAATGTTGTATTTGGTGGGAAAGTTCTCCTTGGAGGGGATTTTTGACAATGTCTCAGTATTGTACCACATGCTATGCGATCGGCCATAGTACAAACAAGTTTAAAGTACTGCAATGTTTCAGAAAGTTGTCTCTTACAACGAATATAAGATCAGAGGATTCTGCTTATAGTGAATGGTTAATAAAACTTGGAGATGGCAAACTTGATAGCAGTTTTCATTTAGGAATGGATATTATTGAAATCCCCTGTGAAATGATTTGTAATGGATCTATTATTGAAGCTACCTTTGGAAATACTATATCTATAGATAATATTAAAAATATATCTAAATGTACAATTCTTTGTCCAAAAAATGAGCACGTTCAAAATTAAATGAAGAAATTTTGGATATACTCAATGGAGATTTTCACACATATTTGAGCGATGATTCCATTGATTCCACAGATGATGCTGAAAAGGAAAATTTTCCCATCGAATTTCTTAATAGTATTACTCCTTTGGGAATGCTGTGTCATAAATTAAAATTGAAAGTGGGTGCAATCATCATGCTATTGAGAAATCTTAATAGTAAATAGGGTATTTGTAATGGTACCAGATTTATTATCAAAAGATTATGACCTAACATTATCGAAGCTGAAGTATTAACAGGATCTGCAGAGGGAGAGGTTGTTCTGATTCCAAGAATTGATTTATCCCCATCTGACACTGGCCTCCCATTTAAATTGATTCAACAACAGTTTCCTGTGATGTCAACATTTGTGATGACTATTAATAAATCACAAGGACAAACTCTACACCAGTGATGGCGAACCTATGACAAAGTGTCAGAGGTGACACACAAACTCATTTTTTTGGTTGATTTTTCTTTGTTAAATGGCATTTAAATGTATAAAATAAATATCAAAAATATAAATCTTTGTTTTACTATGGTTGCAAATATCAAAAATTTCTATATGTGACACGGCACCAGAGTTAAATTAGGGTTTTTCAAAATGCTGACACGCCGAGCTCAAAAGGTTCGCCATCACTGCTCTAGACTGAGTAGGCATATTCCTACCTGAACCCGTTTTTGCACATGTTCAGTTATTTTTGCTTTCTCTTGAGTTTGAAGAGCACGTGATGTTAAAGTTAAAGTTCTAAATACTTCAGCACAAGGGAAATTAGTCAAGCACTCTGAAAGTGTTTTCACTTTTAATGTGGTGTACCGGGAGATATTAGAATAAGTTTAATCACTTTATCAGTCATTGCATCACTGTTGTTTTTAAATCATGTTTTTATATCATGTTTTTGTTGTTTTCATATCATGTTTTTGTCGTTTTTATATCATGCCTCTGTTATTGTTATATCCTTTTGTTAGTTTATTTATTAATAAGTTTATATATTATTTTCATATACATTTTACTAATTTCCTTTCATCTCTCACACTTCCATTATAGAGAAAGGGCAAATGGCAATATTAAAATATTTCTGCTAATTAATTCCCTTTTAATGTGCATGAATTTTGTGCACTGGGCTACTAGTTTTAAATAACACTGTTGTGAACATAGGAGTGCATATATTCTTTCTGATTGGTGTTTCAGAATTCTTAGGATATATTCCTAAAAGTGAGATCACTGGGTCAAATGGCAGTTTCATTTTTAATTTTTAAAGGAAACTCCATACTGTTTTCCACAGTGTCTTCACCAGTCTGCATTCCATCAGCAGTGTACAAGGGTTCCCTATTCTCCACATCCTTGCCAGCACTTGTCATTTGTTGATGATAGCCATTCTGACAGGTGTGAGGTGATACTTCATTGTCATTTTAATTTGCATCTCTCTGATGATTAGTAACTTTGAGTATTTTTTCATATGTCTCTTGGCCTTGTGTATATCCAGTTTGGAGAAGTGTCTATTTAGGTTCTTGGCCCATTTTTAAATTGGATTATTTGTCTTCCTTTTGTTAAGTTGTATGGGTTTTTTATATATTTTGGAAATCAACGCCTTCTCATATGTATCATTGGCAAATATGTTATTCCATATAGTGGGCTCCCTTTGCATTTTATTGATGATTTATTTTGCTGTGCAGAAGCTTTTTATTTTGATACTAGGGGCCCAGTGCACGAATTCATGCACCTTGAAAAGAACTGTGGGCTGCGAGGCTGCAGTGGGCACAGGGGCAAGTCTTGATCCTGCCCAGCCCCTCCCACTGCGGCCCCAGGTCCCCTGTCTGCTGGCAGCCCCACTCCCGCTGCCACCGCCATTCCCACGCGCTGATGGTGCCAGCCCCACTTGCACCCACTGACTGCATGGAGTGATTGGGGTTGGTGCCAGCAGCAGCTGTGAGCAGGGCCAGTGCTGTCAGCAGGTGCAAGTGGTGGCTGCTGCCCCTATGGCCCCTCAGAAGCAGGGGGAGCTGGAGAAGCCATCAGGGGTGATTGGGGCTAGCAGCCGCTGCTCACACCCGCTGATGGTGCCAAGTGATTGGACCAGCACCAGGCGCCAGGAGCAGGTGCGAGTGGCAGCTTTGGTGCCAGCGGCAGGTGCAAGCAGGGCCGGCACCAGAAGCAGGTGTGAGCACCGGGTGAGACCACAGCAGGTGGGACCATGGTACACAGAAGCAAAGAATTTTCAGTAAGTACCAGAACCTCGCCCCGATGACAGTGACCGGTGCCCCGCCTTGTTCTGGCGCCCCCACTCACCTGCTCCACCATCCTACCGCAGCTGATGCCCACCATGTTCCGTGCTCTGCCACCTGCTGCTGACCCCTGCCGTCTTCCGCGTGCCCCCTCATGGTCAGCGCACATCATTGCGACTGGTTGTTTGGTTGTTCCGCTGTTTGGTCTATTTACATATTAGTGTTTTATATAGAGAGACAGTCCTATTTATTTAACTTCTCCTTTGGATAGGTATATGCAAAAAAATAAAACTAAGCCACCAACTTACACCATACACAAGAATACACTCGAAATGAATAAAATACTTAAATGTAAGTTGTGAAATCATAGAAATCCTAAAAGAAACTGTAGGCAGCGAAATCTCAGACATCTCTTGTAGCAATATGTTTGCTGATACATCTCCTAGGGCAAAGAAAACATAGGACATTTAGTTTTCATTTTTCTTAGCAGTAAAATTCCTCTATGCTTATTATAAAATAATTGGCTTTCATTAATATAAAAAAATATTAAGATTTGTTTTGAGGTTTTTGTTGTTTAAATATGGTTATATCTTAGACTTCTACCTATTTTTTTTTTTGCCAGGACAGAAATATTATTTTGGAATTATCAGTATACATAAAGGAAACAAAAGAAATAGTAGAGGCTTTAACAAATGAAACAAAAATATTAAACTTTTACAATGGACCCTTTTATTAGATTCTATAGATAAATTGATTAATTTTGTGCTTCGTATTTAAAGCAAAATTAGGTACCAAAAGGCATAACTCAACTCTGAATACACATTAGAGGAAAATTTGTTTCTGTATTAGTTTTTACATTTCTTTTTATAAGTAAAATATCTCCTGACTATGTCAAGCTTATGAACGAATTTTTAAAAATGTACTGAGATTGGTAGTGTAAAAGTACAATGTGATACTCCCTCACACCTGTTAGAATGGCTGTTATTAACCTCTCCAACATTAAATGATTCAGACTCTTACTAAGTTTTTGAGGAAGCAATCAACATTTTTTTTTTGTATTTTTAAATTAAATTTATTGGGGTGACATTGGTTAATGATATTATTTAGGTTTCAAGTATACGTTTTGATGATAAATAATCTGTACATTGCATTGTGTGCCCACCACCCAAAGTCAAATAATCTGTCACCATATATTTGCCCCCCTTTACTGTTTACTACACCCACCCCTTCCTTCTGGTAACCACCATACCATTGTCTATGTATATGAGTTTTTGTTTGTTTGTTTTTCTTGTTTATTTATTTGTTGCTTTCAGTTTTATAACCCACATGAGTGAAATCATATGGTTCTTAACTTTTTCTGTATGACTTATTTCACTTAGCATGATCTCAAGATTCATCCATGCTCTCGAAAGTGACAGTATTTTATCTTTCCTAATGGCTGAGCAGCCATTGTATATATGTACCACATCTTTATCCAATTATTTATCGAAAAACACTAGGATTGTTTCCATGTCTTGATCATTGTGAATATTGCTAAAGTGAACACAGGGTTGCATATCTGTTTGCGAATAAACATTTTTCATTTTTTTGGGTAGATACCCAGAAGATGGTAGGCTGGATTATATGGTAATTCTGTTCTTAATTTTCGAGGAAACTCTATATTGTTTTCCACAGTGGCTGTACCAGTTTACATTCCCATCAGCAGTGAATGAGGGTTCCTGTTTCTCCACAACCTCTCCAACATATTATTTACCTTGTTGATAACAACCATTCTAACAGGTGTGAGTTAGTATCACATTGCAGTTTTGATTTGCATTTTCCTAATAGCTAGTGAAGTTGAACATCTTTTCATATATCTATTGACATTTGTACGGCTTCTTGAGAAAAGTGCATGTTCAGGTTTTCTGCCCATTTTTAAATTGGATTTTTTGTTTGTTTGATGTTGAGTTGTATGAGTACTTTATATATTTTGGATATTAACCCATTGTAAGAGCTAATTTTTGCAAATATTTTCTCCCATTTGGTTAGCTGTCTTTTTGTTTTGTTGTGGTTTCTTTTGCTGTGCAGATTTTTTAGTTTGATATAGTCTTATTTATTTATTTATTTATTTATTTATTTATTTGCCTTATTTCCCTTGCCTTTGGGATCAAATTTATAAAATATTCTCTAAGCCAAAGCAACCCTAGGAAAAAAAGAATGAAGCTAGAATTATCACACTCCCTGACTTCAAATTATGTTACAAAGTGACAATAATCAAAACAGCATGGTATTGGCAGAAAAAAAGATACACAGACTAATGGAACAGAATTGTGAGCCCAGAAACAAATCCACATGTATATGGGCAAGTAATTTTTGACAAAGGATCCAAAAACATAAAGAAAATAAAGCCTTTTCAATAAATGGCGCTGGGAAAATTAGAAAGCCAAATGCACAGGATTGAAATTAGACTAATTTTGTCCCCATATACAAAAATTAACTCAAAATTGATCAAAGACCTAAATATAAGACATGAAATAATAATTACATAGATGAAAACAAGCACTAAAATTACGGACCTTAGTCTTAGAGAAGCATCAACAATTTAACTCTGAATTATAGTCCTATTCTATTCGTCAGTGGAATGTAGACAGGAACTGTGACACTAGACTCTGAACTCATGTTCACTGTAAAATTAAATTAAATGGTAAATTTAAGACAGCACTAAAAAAGAATGTTTAAATTAAAAAAAATTTCAGCTAACTTTTAGTACCATCCTGGTAACAAGGGGACAGATACAGTGGGGCCTTGACTTACGTGTGTCCCGACTAACGAGTTTTTTGAGATACCAGCTGTCTCTTGGCCGATTTTTTGCATTGAGTTGTTAGAGTAATTTGAGTTAACGAGCTCCTTAATGACCTCGGTCTTGGAACAAATTAAACTTGTAAGTCAAGGCCCCACTGTATTAAGATGGTTAACTCAAAGGTAGAGATAATTTGAGATTAAAAGTCCTTGGGGGGAAAACCAAGATGGTGGCATAGGGTATACACTTGTACGTGCTGCCTCCCACAATCACACCAAAACTACAACTAAAAGACAAAATGCTATCATCCAGAACCACGGGAAAGCTGGCTGAGTGGAAGTTCTACAACTAGAAGGAAAGAAAAAGGTACATTGAGACTGGGTAGGAGGTGCAGAGGCGCCAAGAATGGAGGTATGGAGGCGTGTGAAACAGGCTGGAAACTGGGTGTGCTGTTTTTTTTGTGTGTGTGTTTTTTTTCAGTTGGAAGGGAGATACAAGCTCCCAACTGCTCTGAACTCCAGTTTCTGGCGAGACTCTGGGGACCCAGACTCCTATGGGGAGAAACAGGACTGTCTGGCATCGGATCGGAAAGGGAGGGTGGCTTTCTTGCAGCAGTGCTTGCAGGGATCATTGTTACTGTGTGGGGTCATGGGACACTGGGACATGGAGAGGCAGAGATGGCTTATTGGCAACCATCGCTGATTGCTCCACCCTGGTGATTCCCTGAGACCCTGCCCCACCCAATTTACAACCCTACCCAAACTGTGTGCAACGGCTTTTGTCCTTTTGCAGCCTAACCTAACAAACTGCAGCTGGGTCAGAGATCTCCAAAACTTCCAAACCCCCAAAAAAGAGGAGAAGTCTGCAGATCTCGCTGTAGCTCCTGGGTGGCCTCAGGCAGTGGCTGACTTTGCACCTCCTTGGAGATCCAGGAGCCAGTGTACCCAGTGGTCAGATACCAGATTTCAACTCTTCACATCCATAAGTGACACACTCAAGAGGCAGACTCAGTGAGCACCAAAGCCCCACTGAAGCAAGTCCTGCCCCATAAGGGCATCTCCAGCATAACAGTTCTTCCACTATAGACACAGAGAGTCCTCACAGCCAATTGGCCTGGAGGTCAATTCCTCCCAGTGATACCAACAGCAATCAAGGCTTAACTACAACAAGATTGTGCACCCAGCCCACAAAGAGGTTCACCAAGAGTGTCCACCTCAGGTGATTGGGCCCTATTGGACACCTAGCACACAAAGCCACTCTATCAACACAGGGAAGCAGCCAAAATGTGGTGACAAAGAAACATGTCATGAATGAAAGAAATGGAGGAAAGCAAACTACTGGATATAGAGTTCAAAACCACAGTTATAAGGTTACTCAAGAATCTTCTACAAACCTCTGAGGAACTTAGTGAGACCTTCAAGGATCTTAGTGAGAATGCCAAAAAAATGGAAAAGGACCAGTCAGAAATTAAGCATACACTGACTGAAATAAAGAATAATATACAGAAATTCAACAGTAGACTAGAGGATCCCAAGAATCAAATCAAAGATTTGAAATACAAGGAAGCAAAAAACACCCAACCAGAAAAGAAAAAAGAAAAAAGAATCCAAAAATATGAAGATAGTGTAAGGAGCCTCTGGGACAACTTCAAGCGCACCAACATCCAAATTATAGGGGTGCCAGAAGAAGAGAGAGAACAAGATATTGAAAGCCTATTTGAAGAAATAATGACAGAAAACTTCCCCTACCTGGTCAAAGAAATAGACTTACAAGTCCAGGAAGCACAGAGAACCCCAAACAAAAGGAATCCAAAGAGGACCACATCAAGACACATCATAATTAAAATGCCAAGAACAAAAGACAAAGAGAGAATCTTAAAAGCAGCAAGAGAAAAAAAGTCAGTTACCTACAAGGGCGTACCCTTGTAGTACGACTATCAGCTGATTTCTCAACAGAAACTATGCAAGCCAGAAGGGAGTGGCAAGAAATATTCAAAGTGATGAATAGAAGAACCTACAACCAAGATTACTCTACCCAGCAAAGCTATCATTTAGAATTGAAGGTCAGATAAAGAACTTCACAGACAAAAAAAAAAGCTAAAGTATTTCATCACCACCAAACCAGGATTATATGAAATGCTGAAGGGTATTCTTTAAGAAGAAGAAAAAGGTAAAGATAAAAATTATGAACAACAAAGTGACAACAAATACATATCTATCAACAAGTGAATCTAAAAATTAAGTCAATAAAAAAATCTGATGAACAGAATAAACTGGCGAATATAATAGAATCAGGGGCATAGAAAGGGAGTGGACTGACAATTCTCAGGGGGAAGGAGGTGTGGGGGTGCGGGAAGAGATTGGACAAAAATCGTACACCTATAGATGAGGACAGTGGCGGGGGGGCGGTAAGGGCTTGGGGTGGGGTGGGAACCAGGTGGAGGGGAGCTATGGGGGGAAAAATAGGAACATCTATAATAATCTGAACAATAAAGATTTATTTTAAAAATTGTACTCATGGAAAGATAAGAAATGATCTAAGACAGTGCATGCTGAGTGCCCAACGAAGAGCAATAGCAATAAACACTAATGGAGTTCAAAACAATGAGAAAAAAAAAACAGGAAGGTGGTGATGTACCAACCTGATTGAAAAGAATCTATTCTAAATCTCTTTATAGACAAACTCTGAGGTGTTGTGAGTTGTTTTTATTCTTATATCTCACAGTTTCCTCTGCCTAGCTGCAGCCTGTCAACAGCTTAAGGCTCTGGAGCCAGCCTTCATCATAGGATCAGAGTCTGATAAAAAAAATAAAAAGTCTGTGGGAACTTCAGTTCTGTGATGATCTCTGTCTTTAACATGATTCTGAGAAATTTGTCCAAGTTTTTATATTTCAGCCGCCTATCTTCTCTTATTCAGTATTTCTGTTGCTCATTTTTTTTGTTTGTTTGTTTGTGGTTTTTTTTTTGTGTGTGTGTGTGTGTGTGTGTATGTGTGTGTGTTTATAGATCCAAGTATCTCTTTGACCTGAAAGAAATCCTTCAGGTAAGCTGGAAATAAATCCTCTCAGCTCTCATTGTTCAGCAAATGTCTTTATTTAATTCCTATATATTTATTTATTTTTAATATATTTTATTGATTTTTTACAGAGAGGAAGGGAGAGGGATAGAGAGTTAGAAACATCCATGAGAGAGAAACATTGACCAGCCGCCTCCTGGACACCTCCTACTGGGGATGTGCCTGCAACCCAGGTACATGCCCTTGACTGGAATCGAACCTGGGACCCTTCAGTCCGCAGGCTGATGCTCTATCCACTGAGCCAAACCGGTCTGGCTAATTCCTATTTATGAAGGCTATTTTTTGCTAGACATGAAATTCTGGGTTGACATTTTTTTCTCTCAGTGCTTTAAAGAAGTCATTTCATTGTCTTTTGACCTTCATTATTTCTGATAAGAAGTAAGTGATAATTCTTATTAATCTTCCTGTATACAAGTATATTTTTTTCTCTCTCTCTGGCAGCTTTCAGGATTCCCTCTCTATCTTTGGTTTTTAGCAATTTGGCTGTGATGTGCCTTGGTATGTTTACTTTATATTTCTCCTGTGTGGATTCGTTGTGAAATTCTTACATCTGTAAATCAGTGTTTTTCTTTAAATGTGGGGAGTTTTGAGTCATTTCTTCAAATTACTTTTATCCCTATATTATTCTTTCCATCTGGGACTCAATTACTCTCTTAATAGCCTGATTGATATTGTCTCACATGTCCCTGAGTTTCTTTTATTTTTAATGGACTTTGTTTTTTTAGAACAGTTTTAGGTTTACAGCAAAATTAGGCAGAATTTACAATTTTTTTTAATATACTCTCTGCTCCCACTTATGCATAGTCTCTCTCATAATCAACATCTGCCACCAGAGTGGTACATTTGAGAGAATTAACAAACCTACATTGACACATCATTATCACTCAAAGTCCATAGTTTATATTATAGTTTACTCTTTGTATTGTACCGTCTATAGATTTGAACAAATTTATAATGACATATATCCATGATTATAGTATTATTCAGAGCAGTTTACTGCACTAAAAGTGCTTCACCTAGTTATCTTTCCCTCTATTCTAACTCCTGGTAACCACTGACCTTTTTACTGTCTTTGTAGTTTTCTCCTTGCCAGAGTGTCATATAGTTGGAATCATATAGAATGTAAACTTTTTAGATTGGCTCTTTCACTTAGTTTAATATGCATTTAAGTTTCCTTCATGTATTTACATAACTTGATAGCTTATTTATTCTTAGCACTAAATAATATTCTACTGTCTGGAAATATCACAGTTTTGTTTTTTTTTTATCTTTTCACCTACTGAGGGACATCTTGGGTGCTATAAAGCTGCTATGAATATTCATGTGCATGATTTTGTGTGAATATAAGTTTGCAACTCCTTTAGGTAAATACCAAGGAGCATGATTGCTGAATCATATGGTAAGAATGTTTCATTTTGTAAGAAACTGCTAAACTGTCTTCCAAAGTGGTTGTACCATTTTGCATTCCAATTAGCAATGAAAGAGAATTTCTGATGATCTACATTTGGACCAGCATTTGGTGTTGTCAGTGTTCCAGATTTTGATCATTCTAATAAGTATGTAGTGATATCTCATTTTGTGTTTATTTTCTTCAATCTTTGCCTTTCTATTCTTCAGTTTAAATAATTTCTATTCATTTATATGTAAGTTCACTACTCCTTGTTCTGCTAACTCTGATCTGCTGCTAAGCCCATCAGTTTTTAAAATTTCAGTTACTGTACTTTTCAGTTCTAGAATTTTTGTTTGTATTTAAAGTCTCCATGTCTCTGAGATTCATCATTGCTATTTAAGTCACTCAATGAAGGTTATACTTTTCTTTGGTTATTTTAACATAATTTCCCATTAATTATTTGTATGTCTTATGACTAAATATTGGGCATGGTGGATAATACACTATAGAGATTCTAGATTTTGTAATCTTCTTTTAAGAGGGTTGATTTTTATTTAAGAAGGCATTTCACTTACTGGCTGATCACTGTAACTTCTGCAATCCTGGTGTCCTGGTGTTTTGCATTGTTAGTATAGATCAGTGGAAAGCCAAAGGAACTTTCCAAGTTCCTTTAACTTTAACTCACTCTCTAAAACTGTGCCTTCCATATAAATATTTCTTAGGTTAGGTTTTAGGTTTGTTCGGGTGGATTTGGAATAGATCTTCCTCTAAGACATATTCCTTATTCATAAGATGTGCAGTGTCATATTTCAGCTAGATGTCAGGAGTTCTAATGATCTGTTAATAAATATCTCCACTCAGATAGGACCAAGACTCTGGCCTCCCCTGCCACTACTCTTCTATAAGAATCACTCAACCTCCAATATCTTGGTTCCACTTTCAACTCTATAGCAGCTGATATCTAAATGCTCAGTTTGCTCCACTCTGCATATATACTAGTCAGCTCTCAACCATGGGTTTTCAGAAGATCCCTACGTAGTTTTCTGGGGTATCCTCCTTGTACTGCACCCTCATCCACAGGACCAGTGGTTCTCAACCTGTGGGTCACGAACAATAAAAATACATCCTGCATATAAGATATTTACATTACAATTCATAACAGTAGCAAAATTACAGTTATGAAGTAGCAATGAAAATAATTTTATGGTTGGGGGTCACCACAACATGAGGAACTGTATTAAAGGGTCGCAGCATTAAGAAGGTTGAGAACCACTGACTGGTTCAGCTATCTCGATCTCTGGTATCTGCTTCCTGAATTCAACAGGACCACTATGCTCTGCTCAGACTCCAGACCTCTGTACCATGGTCAGGAAATTGACTCCAGGCCAAGAGCAGGGGCAGTCATGCAGCTCACTTCATGTGTTTCTCTTCTCTCAAGGATCATGGTCTTTTCTTGATTTCCACACTACCTAAAATCACATTCCCACACTGGGCGGAAACACAAGCACCATGGCACTTTATATGAGCTGTTATTAAATAACCCACACCTTGGTTGAGAAACTCAAGAAAAGGCTACTGTTAAATTATTTCAAACTCAAAATCACATAAATCACATGCCATGCTTAGTAAAGTGCTTAGCATGAATATGCTATTTTAGGAATTATTAAATTATTTGGTGGGTAAAACAGAAAGTGGAAGAAAGAACCCACACCTTAGAATTATGACTTATCTACCAGTTGTCTAGGATCTTGGGCCTACAACTACATTTAATATGTCCTTGTATGGGATCACTGGAAAAATCTCATCAAAAACTAAAAAAATACTAGTAGTAATTTTATATCTGTAATTTGCATGGATTATATCATTTGAAAGATACTTTCTAAGCTCAAACATCATTGTTGTGGTTTTGTTGCAGAATTACATAGGTTTTCAAGTTTGGCAACTTGAATAATAACTTTGGAGGGCTTACCTAATTTCACAAAGAGTTTTATTCCCATAATTGTATTGAATTCATCTAAAAATAAAAGGGTCAATGACATAAGAAAACTCTGAATAGTAAATAGCTGTTTGGTAGTATCAGGGAGGTGGGAGACCTTTCAATTAAGAAAATGATTTAGGGAGAAACCAAGATGGCGGCATAGGTTAACGCCGGAGATTGCTGCCTCGAACAACCACTTCAAAAAACAACTAAACGATGGAACGGACATCATCCAGAACCACAGGAAGGCTGGCTGAGTGGAAATTCTACAACTACGAGGAAAGAAAATATCATACCCAGACTCAGAGGAGGCACAGTGCTGAAGTGAAATACTCAGGTGCGGAGTGCTTGCAGAGCAGGCTGGCGGCGGAGGGCGTAGTTATTGTTTTCAATCGGGAGGGAGTTTCAGACTCTGAGCTCCAGATCCGGGTGAGTCTCTAGGGACCCAGACTCAAATGGGAGAAGCAGGACTGTCTGGCTTCGGTCGGAATTCGAAGGCAGCTTTCTCTCCGAGGTTTGCAGAGGTTGCTGGGACTCTGTGAGGCAGGGCCCCTAGGGACCGAACTGAGAGCAGCCATAACTGCTTGCTCTGGCCTGCCCTGTAGATCCCCGGGGACCCGCCCCGCCCAAGCTCTGCACAGAGCCATTTGCCGGATAGCCTCAGGCAAACACTAGATTAGCACCGCCCTAGAGATCCAGCACAGAAGCTCTCCCACTGCAGACACAGCGGACTCTCATAGCCAGTTAGCCTGGAGGTCAAATCACCCCCGGTATTACCGACAACAATCAAGGCTTAACTACAACAAGACTGCGCACAAAGACCACTAGAGGTGTACCAAGAAAGCATAAAAAGTGCGGGGACAAAGAAACAGGACAAAACTGTCAATGGAGGATATTGAGTTCAGAACCACACTTTTAAGGTCTCTTAAGAACTGTCTAGAAGCTGCCGATAAATGTAGTGAGATCCTCAAGAAATCTAATGAGACCCTCGATGTTATGATAAAGAACCAACTAGAAATTAAGCATACACGAACTGAAATAACGAATACTCTACAGAATCCCAACAGCAGACCAGAGGAGCGCAAGAATCAAGGCAAAGATTTGAAATGCGAAGAAGCAAAAAACACCCAACCAGAAAAGCAAAATGAAAAAAAATCCGAAAATACGAAGATAGTGTAAGGAGCCTCTGGGACAGCTTCAAGCGTACCAACATCAGAATTATAGGGGTGCCAGAAGATGAGAGAGAGCAAGATATTGAAAACCTATTTGAAGAAATAATGACAGAAAACTTCCCCCACCTGGTGAAAGAAATAGACGTACAGGTCCAGGAAGTGCAGAGAACCCCAAACAAAAGGAATCCAAAGAGGACCACACCAAGACACATCATAGTTAAAATGCCAAGAGCAAAGGACAAAAAGAGAATCTTAAAAGCATCAAGAGAAAGAAACTCAGTTACCTACAAGGGAATACCCATACGACTGTCAGCTGATTTCTCAACAGAAACTTTGCAGGCCAGAAGGGAATGGCAAAAAATATTCAAAGTGATGAATACCAAGAACCTACAACCAAGATTACTTTATCCAGCAAAGCTATCATTCAGAACGGAAGGTCAGATAAAGAGCTTCACAGATAAGGAAAAGCTAAAGGAGTTCATCACCACCAAACCAGTATTATATGAAATGCTGAAAGGTATCCTGTAAGAAGAGGAAGAAGAAGAAAAAGGTAAAGATACAAATTATGAACAACAAACATGCATCTATCAACAAGTGAATCTAAGAATCAAGTGAATAAATAATCTGGTGATCATAATAGAATCAGGGACATAGAAAGGGAATGGACTGACTATTCTTGGGAGGGAAAGGGGTGTGGGAGATGCAGGAAGAGACTGGACAAAAATCGTGCACCTATGGATGAGGACAGTGGGTGGGGAGTGAGGGCGGATGGTGGGGCGGGAACTGGGAGGAGGGGAGTTATGGGGGGAAAAAAGAGGAACAAATATAATAATCTGAACAATAAAGATTTAATTAAAAAAAAAGAAAAGAAAATGATTTAAATATAAATATACTAAAAGCCCAGTGCATGATATTCATGCACTGGTAGGGCCCCTAGTGGCTGCTGGCTGCCAACCGGGGCCTCCCTCCCCCCCGGTCGGCCCGCCCCCTGGTGGAACTCCTGGAAAAACTCAGGTCAAGGGGACAATTTGAATACTACACTTTTATTATATAGGATAATGTCACATGAGTGATTAGACTGCCCTTTTTCCAGAGAACAATATTAAGATCTCAGCAGGCTAAAATGGTATGTTGATGCAATATAATTGTACCTTTGGGTGAAACATCAAAGATGCAATGACCACGATATAAGGAGGCCACAACACAGCTGAAATATCATTATCTAAAGAAAACCCAGCAGAGTAAAAGCGAATGCTTACTAACATGGTCTAATATTCTGTCTTAGTGCAAAGTATTAATCCTGATACCTGAATGATCAGCCTTTGACCTGGTACCTTCAGTTGACTTTTCCAGAACAATCTGCTCTCAAAGACAGAGTAGAATTAGGATAAAAAGAAATACATCAGATCTCAGATCACCTTTCCCCCTCTTTCCCCATTCCTCTTCCTGTTTTACTCTGGAGAAAAAATACTATACCCTGTTTTCTTTCTGAGCCATCACCAAGTCATCTTGTGCCCCAGTATTGTATACATCAGTGTTCAAAATTGAAGACATCTCTGGCACTGAGAAGTCTGAAGAGGGAGTTTGTCTTGGATCCCTGGCCTTGATATTTCTGCTGGAAAAGAAAAAAACATTCCTTCATGCTGAAGCTGAATGTACTTTATAGGTTTTGCCGGAGGAATTTCTGGAACTGGGCCTGTTTTTATTTGCAAGGCAGTTCTAAACGAATGTGAAAATGGTGTGTGGGATGGCTATGCCTACAAATATCCTGCAAAGAAATGAAGGAACAAATGACAGTATTAAAATGAACCAATTCAATAAAGTCTTCAGATATTATATAAATTTTGGATGTTGCACAATTGGTGTCTGTTGAACGTTTTTTATTATTATATGCGAATCTATATGAGACCTCCTGCCTTCACTGTCATGGTTTAATGGGACAAACTGCAGAGACACAGCCCTTCCTACCTTCTGTGTTCAATTCTCTGATGTAGGTCATTGCCAGTAAATGCTCAAGCCTAGTTATTTTTTAAACAGTGAGAAAATACAATCTACACTAATAAAAGAGAAAAATGGTAATTGGTGTACGACGCTACCCTTTTCATTGGCTAATCAGGGATATATGCAAATTAACTGCCAACTAAGATGGCAGTAAACTGCCAACAAAGATGGCGGTTAACGGTTAATTTGCATATGTAGGCTCAATGCAGGGAGGCGAAAGGGAAAGCAGGAAGAAGCCCCCTGCCACTGACAGTGATGGGAAACCCAGGGGGGAGCTAAGAGCTGGGGGGCAGGGCAAAGGCGGCCCTGGGGCTGCCTTTGCCCTGACCCCAGCCATGATGGGAGAATCAGGTGCCTTTGCCACCCTGGCCAGTGATAGCAGGAAGTAGGGGTGGAGCCAGCGATGGGAGCTGGACACGGTCGAAGCTGGCAGTCCCGGGAGCTAGGGGTCCCTTGCTTGGGCCTAAAGCAGAGCCCACGATCGTGGGGCCGCTGCAGCTGCGGGTCCCTGCTGCCCGGGCCGGACGCCTAGGCCAGAGGCGTTAGGCCTGGGCAGGGGTGGAGCCTGCAACCGCGGGGAGCTGGGGGCCCCTGCCCAGGCCTGACACCTCTGCCAGAAGCCTCAGGCCTGGTCAAGGTGCCAATCTGGTGATTGGTGATCGGAGGGTGATGCAGGTCAACTCCTCTGGCCGAGGCATCAGGCCTGGGGTGGGGGCGGGGGCGGAGCCGGCGGTTGGGGGGATATGATGGTCCCCTTGCCCAGGCCTGAAGCCTGGGTCAGAGGCATCAGGCTTGGGCGGGGGGTGGAGCAAGTGATCAGAGGGAGATGGGGGTCCCCTGCCCAGGCATGATTCCTGGGCCAGAGGCCTCAGGCCTGGGCGGGGGTCAGAGCCAGTGATCGGGGGGAGATGGGGGTCCCCTGTCCAAGCCTAACACCTCTGGCGGAGGCATCAGGCCTGGGCAAGGGGCAGAGCCAGCAATCTGAGGGGCCTGGGGGTCCCCTGCCCAGGCCTGACGCCTGGGCCAGAGGCATCAGGCCTGGGCTGGGGGAAGAACCAGTGATGGGGGAAATGAGGGTCCCCTGCCCAGGCCTGACACCTCTGTCAGAGGCGTCAGGCCTTGGCAAGGGGCCGATCCTGCCATTGGAGGGTGATGGGGGTCAACGCCTGAGGGCTCCCAGTATGTGAGAGGGGGCAGGCTGGGCTGAGGGACACTCCCCCACACCCAGTGCACGAATTTCATGCACCGGGCCCCTAGTGTTCTATATAAGGATGATCTATATTACCCAAAGTTCCTAAATCTTCTATTCTTTTGAGGCCACCCTCTTTTTAATAACCATCCTACATAATGTAGAAAGTCCAATGTGTTCTCTAATTTTTCTGCAGAGTCTGAAGTTGAGACTTAGTTTTTCCTTTTTTTTTTTTTTTTTTTTTTTGCTCCAAACTCTTATTTCTGACATTTCTCCATTTTTCTTTCTATATGCCCATGGCTCCTACATGCCGCCTCATGATAGTCTGCTTTGCTTCAAAATTCAGGCTCACCACTCTTTTCACCATGACTCACCACTACACCATGTGAATAGCAGTGCTTCATTACATTTTATTGTACTATATGTATAGTACAGAGGAATTACACTACAAAATGGGGAACCATGTAAAATTGAACATTGGGAATCACTGTTGCTAAAGTTATCTGAAACCTTCACTTGTAGGAGTTGTTATTGGCAGCCCTCTCACTGTGCATTTCTGGAGCCTGCTCTCTAGATTCTAAGAGCGCTTTTTGTTTTTAATCCCTCTTTCACGGTCTGACCCCCTAGCTCTGCACTGGTAAGAGGAACCCACTCCAAAATTCTTTTAACTTCATGATGCAGAGAAATTTGGCTCTCCTTTAGGCTTACCCTCTCCTGTTCAGTTTTTTTCCTTAAGAGGAATTTTGTTGCTCTCTTGGAGCAAACAATGAAAATTGCTGTCAGCTTTAAAAATTTTTTTTAGTTATAGCCATTATTTCTCTAAATATAAATTCATGTAGTATTTTGAATAATATTATTTGACAGAAGATTTAATAGAGTGGCAGATAAGGATGGAGGTTCAAGTTGTCAAGGAAGGTGATTCTCCCTGCGGCAGAAAAAAATAGGTAGAAGAAGAGAAAGAGTTTGTGATTTCTCTCGTTTTTTCTCCTGTGACATAAGCCATGAGTGGAAGAGGCTAAGTTAGACAGACAGTAACAGTTGTCTAAACTGTGTGTAGCTTCTCAAAACCCAGAAAATAAAGTGATGTCAGAGTTAAGTCACTGTGGAACCAGTGTCCACAATGAAGAGATGAAGCTTCAGCTGAGGCTAGGGAAGGTGAGAAGCAATCCTTGGTGACACTTCATATTCCAGGAAAAGCAGCTGAGATCCAGGAAGCTGCAAGGCTACTCTCAGGGCGACCTCACTCCAGGCGTCGCCTTAGAACTCCACTCAGGGCAATGATGACCTTGGAGGGCAAGGGAAGTAGGTTTCACAGGCTGCGATTTGGTTATATGTCCCCTGCATCATCAATGTTATTATATGAGGTACTAAATTCTGTTTCTTACATGGGTTAAAATAACTGTTAAGAATGCTTCTGGAAAAAAAAAAAAGAGGAAATAACTGGTTTAAAAAAAAAAAAAAGAGAGTTCTTCTGTATTTCAGGGACTCCTGGGAATATTGGAAAAAGAAATATACCCCCTGGCAATATTCTATTAAATACATTACCTGGAGAAATTTATGAAAGTTTGAAGGATGCTTATGCAAGGCACGTAATTATTACAAACATATAAAGAATTACTTTTAGGTGTAATCTTCTAACAAATTCCAACATTGCCTTAGTAACTATTTATTTTGTTGCCTCATTTTAAAAATAGATATGAAATAGTACTTCACAATGAAAGAATGAAAGGTTTGTAAAAAGGTTTTTGGAATCAGAATAGGAAAGTGTTTGCCCTAGTGAGGATAAGCTGTGCTATAACAGTAAATCATATGCAAAGTTTTTTAAAAATTTATCTTTATTGTTGAAAACATTACAGATGTCCCCTTTTTGTTGTTGTTTTCCCATTGACCCTCTCTGCCCTGCACCCACTGCCCCAAGCCTTTACCACACTATTGTCTGTGTCCATGGGCTACGCATATAAGTTCTCTGGTTAATCCTGAAGGCCCCCGACCTCTCAGAGATTCCTTCTTACAGACTTTTCAACCAAGTCCCGTGCTTCCCCACATCCTTCCTCTTGGGCTTTTTGTTATAGCTTGAGGAGGATAGGTATTAGTTCTTCTTTGACTCTTTGGTAAAACGTCCCTGTGAAGCCATCCATACCTAGGCTTTTGATTGCTGGGAGTGTTTTTTTTTTTAACTGCTTCAATTTCATAATTATTTATGGGTTTATTCAGGTTTTCTGATTCCTCTTGATTGAATTTTGGAAGATCGTATTTTTTTTTTAGAAATATGCTCATTTCATCCAGGTTGTCCAGATTGTTGCAATATCATTGTTCATTGTATTTTTTTATGATCTTTGTACTTCTTTGGTGTAGGTTGTTACTTTGCCTCTTTAATTTCTGATTTTATTTATTTGGGTCCTCTCTCATTGTTTCTTTTTCTTTCTTTTTCTGCACCACATTTTAAATCAGAAAACTTGAGTTCTTTTTTTAAAAATAAATCTTTATTGTTCAGATTATTATAGTTGTTCCTCTTTTTTCCCCCCATAGCTCCCCTCCACCCAGTTCCCACCCCACCCTCTGCCCTTACCCTCCCGCTGTCCTCATCCATAGGTGTACGATTTTTGTCCAGTATCTTCCCACACCCCTCTCCCCACTTCCCGAGAATTGTCAGTCCGCTCCCTTTCTATGCCCCTGATTCTATTATATTCAGCAGTTTACTCTGTTCATCAGATTTTTTTCACTTGATTTTTAGATTCACTTGTTGATAGATATGTATTTGTTGTTCATAATTTTTATCTTTACCTTTTTCTTCTTCTTCCTCTTCTTAAAGAATACCTTTCAGCATTTCATATAATAATGGTTTGGCGGTGATGAACTCCTTTAGCTTTTTCTTGTCTGTGAAGCTGTTTATCTGACCTTCAGCTCTGAATGATAGCTTTGCTGGGTAGAGTAATCTTGGTTGTAGGTTCTTGGTGTTCATCACTTTGAATATTTCTTGCCACTCCCTTCTGGCCTGCATAGTTTCTGTTGAGAAATCAGCTGATAGTCGTACTACAAGGGTACTCCCTTGTACGTAACGGACTGTCTTTCTCTTGCTGCTTTTAAGATTCTCTCTTTGTCTTTTGCTCTTGGCATTTTAATTATGATGTGTCTTGGTGTGGTCCTCTTTGTATTCCTTTTGTTTGGGGTTCTCTGTGTTTCCTGGACTTGTAAGTCTATTTCTTTGACCAGGTAGGGGAAGTTTTCTGTCATTATTTCTTCAAATAGGTTTTCAATATCTTGCTCTTTCTCTTCTTCTGGCACCCCTATAATTCGGATGTCGGTGCGCTTGAAGTTGTCCCAGAGGCTCCTTACACTATCTTGATATTTTTGGATTCTTTTTTCGTTTTGCTTTTCTGGTTTGGTGTTCTTTGCTTCTTCGTATTTCAAATCTTTGACTTGATTCTTGGGATCCTCTTGTCTGCTGTTGGATCTCTGTATATTATTCTTTATTTCAGTCAGTGTATGCTTTATTTCTAGTTGGTCCTTTTTCATATCCTCGAGGGTCTCACTAAATTTATTGGAGGTTTCTAGAAAATTCTTGAAAAACCTTATAACCGTGGTTTGAACTCTATATCCAGTAGTTTGCTTTCCTCCATTTCTGTCATTTGTGACCTGTTTCTTTGTCTCCACATTTTTTATGCTTCCCTGTTTTGGTAGAGTGGCTTTGTGTGCTAGGTGTCCTATAGGGCCCAGTGGCTCAGCCTCCCCAGTTACCTGAGGTAGACACTCTTGGTGCACCCCTTTGTGGGCTCTGTGCACAGTCTTGTTGTAGTTAAACCTTGATTGTTGTTGGTGTCACTGGGATGAATTGACCTCCAGGCCAATTGTCTGTGAGAATCAGCTGTGTCTACAGTGGGAGAACTGTGCTGAAGATACCCTTATGGGGCAGGACTTGCTTCAGTGGGGCTTTGGTGCTCACTGAGTCTGCTCCCTGAGTGTGTCCCTTATGGATCTGAGGAGTTGTAATCTGGATGGTCCCACTCTGACTACTGGGTACACGGGCTCTTGGATCTCTAATGAGGTGCTAATTTAGCCTCTGCCTGAGGCTACCCAGCAGGAGCTATGGAGAGATCTGAAGATTCCTCTTCTTTGTTTGGGGTTTGGAGGTGCCTAGATGAGGCCCAGCTATGAAGCAATGCAAGCTTCTTTGGGGCCTTGTGCCTTCTTTTGGGTGTTCTTGGTCTCTCTGACCCAGCTGCAGTTTGTTAGGATATTTTAGATCTCAAAGGGCCAGCCCATTCATATGCAAAAGCCCTCTGCTCACAGCTTGGGTGGGGCGGGGTCTCAGGGAATCAACAGGGCAGAACAAACAGCTATGGCTGATCCTCAGTCCTGCCCTAAGAGGCCCCGGGTCTCAGTGTCCCGTCTCAGTGTCCCGGTAATCACTGCAAGCACCTCTGATAGAAAGCCGCTCTTGAGTTCCACCTGATGCCAGACAGTCCAGTTTCTCCCCATATGAGTCTGGGTCCCCAGAGACTCGCCCAGAACTGGAGTTCAGAGCAGTTGGGAGCTTGAGACTCCCTCCAGATTGAAAAAGACAACTGCGTCCTTCATTGCCAGCCCTTTCCGAATGCGCACCTCTGTACCTCTGCACTTTACTTCCGCACCTCCTCTGAGTCTAATCTGTGCTTTTCTCTTGCCTTCTAGTTGTAGAATTTCCACTCAGCCAGCCTTCCTGTGGTTCTGGATGATGTCTGTTTTGTCTTTTAGTTGTAGTTTTGAAGTGGTTGTGCGAGGCAGCAATATCAGGTGTTTTCCTATGCCGCCATCTTGGTTTCTCTCTCATTGTTTCTTGATGAGTCTGGCTAATGGCTCATCAATCTTGTTTTTCTTTTTTAAAAAAAGAGCTCTTGGTTTTATTGATCTTTTGTATTGAATTTATAGTCTCCATGTTATTTATTTCTGTTCTGATTTTTATTATTTCCTTCCTTATAATTACCCTGGGCTTTTCTTGTTCTATTTCTAATTATTTTAGTTATAAGGTTAGATAGTTTATTATAAAATTTTCTTGCTTTTTGAGGTAGGCCTGTAGTGCTATGAACTTCCCTCTCAGGACTACTTTCACTGTGTCCCATACATTTTTGGTTGTTGTGTGTTCATTTTCATTTGTTTCCAGGAAGTTTTTTTCTTTCTTTCTTGATATATTTGGTAACCCACTCATTGTGTAATAACATGCTATTTAGCTTTCTTGTGTTTGAATGTTTCTGAATGTTTTTATTGTAGTTGATTTCTAATTCATGCCATTGTAATCCAAGAAGATGCTTGATATGATTTCAATCTTCTTGAGCTTATAGAGACTTATTTTGTGTTACTTGGTCTTTGAAAATGTCCCATTTGCACTTGAGAAGAATGTATATTCCGTAGCTTTGAGGTGAAATGTTCTGTAAATGTCAATTAATTCCATCTGATCTAGTGTATCATTTAGGATCATTGTTTCCTTGTTGATTTTTTGTCTAGAAGATCTATCCAGTGATGTAAGTGGGCTGTTAAAGTCCCCTACTATGATTATATTGTTGTCAATATCTCCCTTAATATCCTCCAGAAGTTTTTTTATATATTTGGATGCTCCTGTATTGGGTGCATATATGTTTATCAGTGTTATATCTTCTTGTTGTATTGATCCCTTTAATATTATGAAGTGGCCTTCATTGTCTGTTGTTATGGCCTTCAGTTTGAAGTCTATTTGGTCCGATATGAGTATTGCTACCCCAGTTTTATTTTTCATTTCCATTTGCATGGAAATTTTGTTTTCCATCCCTTCACTTTCATTCTATTGGAGTCCTTTGTTCTGAGGTGGGTCTCTTGTAGACAGCATATACATAGGTCATGCATTCTTATCCATTTAGCTACCATATGCCTTTTTACTGGAACATTTAAGCCAATTACATTTAAGATTATTATTGATAAGTACTTATTTGTTCCCATTCTTACTCATTATGCCTGTGTTCTTCTCTTTCTCTCTATTTCCCTTTAGCATTTCTTGCAGTGCTGGTTTGGTGGTAATAAACTATTTTAGCCTTTTTCTTTTCCTCTGTGAAGCTCTTTGTTTCATCTTCAACTTTGAATGATAGCCTTGCTGGATAGAGAGAATAATTTTGGCTTCAGTCCCTTGGTTTTCATTACTTTGTATACTTCATGCCATTCCCTTTTCTAATGAGAAGTCAGCTGACAGTCTAATGCAGCCGTGGGCAAACTACGGCCTGCAGGCTGGATCCGGCCTGTTTGAAATGAATAAAACTAAAAAAAAAAGACCATACCCTTTTATGTAATGATGTTTACTTTGAATTTATATTAGTTCACACAAACACTCCATCCATGCTTTTGTTCCGGCCCTCCGGTCCAGTTTAAGAACCCATTGAGGCCCTCGAGTCAGAAAGTTTGCCCACCCCTGGTCTAATGTGAGCTCCCTTATAGATAACTTTCTATCTCTTGTTAGCTAATTTCTTTGTTTTTTATGTTTGCCACTTCAATTATTATGTGCCTACATGTGGGTCTTTTGGTGTTCATCTTGACTGGGACTCTGTATTTCCTGAGTTTGAGTGACTTTTTCCTTCACCAGATTAGGGAAATTTTCTGCTATTATTTCTTCAAGCAGGTTCTCTTTTCCTTGCTTGAATTATTCTCCTTCTGGTAACTATCATGTGAATGTTGTTATGTTTCATGTTGTCCCAATACTCCCTTAAACTCTCCTCCCGCTTTTTAATTTATTGCTCGGAATGGGTGTTCTTTTCTTCCTTGTCTTCTAATTCACTGATTCAGTCCTCAGCTTTTTCTCAATTACTATTGAATCCTTCCAGGGTGTTCATTATTTCAGCTATATTGTTTCTCAGTTCCAATTTATTCCTATTCATTGTTTTAATCTCTTTTTTTCATGTTGATGTAGCTCTCATTAAGTCCCTTACAATTCTCATTAAGTTCTTTATAATTCTCATTAAGTTGCTTGTAGTTCTCACTGAATTGTTTGAACACCATTGTTACCATTACTCTGAATTCTTTATCTGACAAATTATTTGCCTCCATTTCATTTAGTTCCTTTTCTGGTGATTCCTCCTTTCTTTCATTTGGGGCTTGCTTCTTTGTCTCGCCATTTTTGCTGTCCCTTTGTATTTGTTTCTACGTATTAGATCATACTGCTATACCTCCCAGACTTTGTGAGGTGGTCTTTTGTAGTGGGTATTTTGTGGGACCCAATGGTGCAGTCTCTTAGATCTCCTGAGCTGGGTGCTCTAGGAAAGTCTCTTGCTTGAGTTATTTGGGTTCTACTGTTGTAGTTGAGTCTTGAATATTATTGTCCCATTCATGAATGGAATCTCCTCTCTGGCTGGCTGGCTATGTAGCTCACCTCTACCAAGTCATGGATGCTGTTGTGGAGAAACATAGTACAACACAACAAAACATGACAGAAAAGAAACAAAAGTAAAACATACACAAGACACTTACAGCAACAACAAAAGCAACCAGAGAAGATAGAACAGCACCGCCCCACACAAAGCCCTTTTAGAAAGAGACTTTTGAGTGATTAAGATTGACAGCTGGCTAGCAGGCAAAGGCGAGCAGAGGTGGAGCCTGGAGAACCTGGGGAAATTTGCTGACTCAGCCCTGGGCCCCATTCTGCTAACAAACCTGCTTTAGAGGGTAGATTGGCCCCTCCTATTTGCAGCCAAGCCCCGTGGAGACAGACACAAACTGTGGATCACTTGGAGCTTCAAGCTGGTTGCTGAAAGCTGAGTTTTGATTCAGGAAGTGATTATTTTAAGAATTCAGGAACCCTCTTTGTTTTTTTTTTGTGTGTGTGTGTGTGTTTTTTA
Organism: Myotis daubentonii; assembly: GCF_963259705.1. NCBI lineage: Eukaryota > Metazoa > Chordata > Mammalia > Chiroptera > Vespertilionidae > Myotis > Myotis daubentonii. The sequence goes on from NC_081840.1 coordinate 90,600,496, forward strand.
AATATACTTTTATTGATTTCAGAGAGGAAGGGAGAGGAAGACAAAGATAGAAACATCAATGTTGAGAAAGAATCATTGATCGGCTGCCTCCTGCACTCCCCCCACTGGGCATGTGCCCTGACTGGGAATCAACCTTGAGCTCCTGGTCATAGGTTGATGCTCAACCACTGAGCCATGCAGGCCATGCATGGAAACCTCTTTGTTTAATAGATAATCATAATGTGGCAATTACGGAGTGAGAAGGTAGCAGACTGAAAATTGCTAGTACATTGCTGGCAATTGCCAGCTAATTATGCCTGATCTGAAAGAGAAGAACCAGGTAAGACAAACCACAAACAGAACTTAAGAAACAAACTCTCATCTCCTGTGTTGATTAGCGTGTGGCCAGTACAAAGCATGGTTCACCAAAAGCAATTCCCTGGATGATTATCTGAGAGAGCTGTGGAGCCAACCTCCAATATTCATGCCACTTGAGACTCCAGAGTTAAGAGTAATGGGAGCGAAAGCTGCAATGTGAACTGTTCGTTGTCTCATGTGAAACAAGCCTCAACCACAAGTGGTTAAGTGCAAGATGGTCACCATGCTGAAGGTTCAGAGTTTGAAGAACACCTTCCTGTGTCATGGTTTAGACAAATGATAAAAGGAGTCCCTAGTACAAACAAAAGAAGTGCAGAAAGTTCAAGGCACCAAGGAAAAGGAGAATCAAACTAACTCAGTGTTCAGAAGAACTGGGACAATGAGGACAAGTTCTTCCCATAGAGGGTGGTCTGAGCTTCCTGATCTGTGTAGGTGCCTTAAGGTGCTGAGGGGAATCAGAATGATTCCTTTCAATTGTGCAGTTTGGGTGAGAAGTGTCTAAAGATGGAGATATAAAAAGCCACTTCGAACTTGCTGTCCCCATTCAGAAAACTGTGGTTCCTCTAGGTTAGTGAATTTTTCTCGCCAATATTTAATTTTGAAAAATTTCAAACATAGAGAAGGTAAAATAATTTTATAGTAAATACTCATAAACTCACTATCTAGGTCCCATTGCTAACTTTTTTATTTTTTTTACTGAAAGATTAATTTTATATTGAGGAAGTTCGTATTCATGTAGAGTTCTTTTGGGTATGGCAAAGAGAGTTTGGAATTTGGAGAAAACCTTCGATTCTTGGCAAGTTGATTAGTCTTTCTAGACAATTAGAGAAGATCCTTAAAATTCAGAGAGAATGCCTTCATGGATGATAGTTATGGAAATCAGGTCACAGAACTTGTCACAAGTTGACACAGGGACCATGGAATGAAGATCTTGGCGCCCAGGTGAGGAAGCATTCACTCAGTACTGGAGGCCTGAGCCACATGACTCTCTTGGGCCAGGAAACAGTGATCAACTTTGGTCAAGTCCAGTATGTTTTCTTTAGAAATTCCATATTTTTTTGGGTAAGTTACCCAAACCTTTCCTTGAGCTTTGGAGTCACATTTGGTTTTCAGGCTGTGGTAAGAGTGACAGTAACTACTGTCTGTGTCTTGGCCATTAAGGCTCTTGGGTGGGAAGGGAAGGGAGGAAGGTACAAGGGAAATGGATGGTACTGACTGGTGCTTAGTCAGAAGTCTTGAAGATGGCTATAAGCTGCCTTGAATTTGACATTTTTACCATTATTAACATTTTACTATGTTTTACCCTCTGTGTGTGTGTGTCCTACTTTCTATTCATCATATATTTTTGGATGCATTCAAAGTAAGTTTAAGACATCAGTATACTTTTATTTAAATACTTCAAAATATACATCATAAACTAGAATTGAGTATTGGTATGCATTTTTTCTAAGGTAAAATTTATAAAGAATGGAATGTACAATTCTTAAGTGAAATATTTATTGAATTTTGACAACTGCATACATCTTTGTAGCTCAAATACTTGGCAAGATATAAAATATTACCATAACCCCAGAAAGTTCTCTCATACCAATTCCCAGCTAACCCCCACCTCCTCTCCACCAGAGGAAACCACTGTTCTAATATTTTTCCACCATAGAACAGTTCTGCTTGTTCTAGAACTTCAAATAAATGAAATAATTTATATGCTAATAAAGTTAATGAAATCATATACTCATATATAAATGAAATCATTCATATACTCATAAATAGAAATTAAATAATTTATATATCAGTATATACTCTTTTATAAGGCTTCTGTCTTTTAACATGTTTTTGAGATGCATTCCTGTTGTTGCATATATAAGTATTTCTTTTCCTTTTATTGCCAAGACATATTGCCATTGAATAAATGCATAACAGTTTGTTGGCCCATTCTTCTATTGATAATTACCTGGGCTGAAGTTTTGGCTTTCATAATTAAAGTTGCTGGTAAACATTCTTGTACTTTGTGTGAACATGCTTTCATTTCTCTTAGATGAATACTTAGGAGTGGGATTGCTGAGTAATAAAGTATATATGTGTTGAGTTTTATAAGGAACTGTCAGACCTTTTTATAAAGATCTGTACCATCTTATACTCTCACAACCAGTATATGGGAATTCAAGTTGCTCTGCATCTTCGGCAACATTTAGTGTTGTCAGTCCTTTTTAATTTAGCCACTCTGGAGGATGTGTAGTGGTAGTTCGTTGTGACTTCTCATCTGCAAATTTTATGCCAGTGGTTTTCAAATACTGGTGTGCTTCACACATCTGTAATGCCTGTCAAATTATAGACTCCTGTGCCCCCAAAAGGGCATTTTTACTTGCATATTTTTGTACTCATTTTTAATTTCTGTATATGTATTTTTATTTGTTGAATTTGGCAACGCAAGCCCCAACACAGTTTTGAATTCAGTAGGTCGGGAGTGTGCCACCTGCCTCTTAAACAAGCTCTCTGGAGATTCTTATGAATGTAGTTTATAGATCAGCTCTGAGAAACTGGCCCTGTCATCGCAAAACCCATACTTGGAATCTGATATCAATGTGCATTCACTTCTCCATGGCAACTAGAATGAATTGGTTTAATCTTTCCAGTGAAAGTGCTTGGGCACTTTTCATGCTTAATAAAATGTTTATTCTGGTTACTAAATTTTTCATCTTAAAAAATTGAGGGCTCAGTAGAACATGAGAATCTAGATTATTTGAATCAAATTCCAAAAGGAATTGAGAAATTGTGTTCAAAAATTTAAAAAATCCATATTTTCAGGTATAGCAATCAGCATATTATTCTCAAAAATTACCTTATGGATTAGAGATAGAGAGAATGAGTAGTATACTTTTATTTTCATTAGTGGATTAATGTATTTGCTAGTTCTGTGTTACACTAATACTGTTGTATGTGATCTAGTGAACAAAATATAGTCCTGAAATAGCCTAATGGCAATTAGTAGAAAAAATGTTGGAAATATACAATCATTTTACTTTGGAATGATGTGAGGAATGAAAATAATAATAACAAATATTGAATGTATCTAGCACCTTTTTATCAAGAGCTTAAAGGCTTTCATGGGTGATGGTTCATTAAATCTCACATCGTCTCTGTATTTTAGGCAGGAGAGAGAATTACACCATTTCTTCCTCCAGTGGAGAAATTAAGGGATAGAATCTTCAATACAAAGATAGATATAAAGGATAGAACCAAAGACAAGAATAGAGCTAAAGATTAGTCCTATTAATTTATTACCAGAAAACGTCTTGGTTTGCCAAGTATGTACCACCTTGAACCACACAGATGGGATGCTTAGATTTATTTGGGCATACGTGAACAGGAACACTAGTCTGCATTTGAAGTATTTCGACAGGCAGAATTCCTCTCTTGAATTATCTAGTTCAAGTTTCTTTTTTGTTTAAATAGCTCCCACTAATGAGTAAAGGGTACTATTTAAAGAGAGTAAAGCAAAAGCAATCTCATTTCAGTTCTCAGGGCTTTGCAGATAAATATCTTATTAAACACAAAGCTCAAACTACCCATTTCTGCCTTGAGTGATTCCCCACCACAACCTGTCCTTGCAATGAAATATGTGTGTCACTTTAAGGATTTGTTTGGCCTGGTGGGTAACCTGGCCACTGAAAGCTGAATGTCATCCCAGCTGCCTTTGCTGAGGCACTCAGCCTGCTTCTTGGAGCCTCTTCAGCTCTCGGACATCTGCAGCTGTGGGCTGATTATAACTAGACATCCCACTGAAGAATTATTCCTAGATCTCTGAAAAAGAAACTCCTTTGGTGTTTGGTTTGGATAAGACGCCATTTTTCAGATCTGCTGTGTTTGCAGGCATCTTTAGAAATGTTTGCCCTGATCTTGCCAATTTCACTTGGCAGGTGGGGAAGTGTGTGTGCAGGTTAAAGATGCACATGTTCTCTCCCATTTGGAAGCCTTGAAAGTTCCTCTTCTTCTAGCAGCAATCTCTAGCTCTCTTTTTTCTGACATCACCTCCATAAATTTTTGCTACCTTGACTACTCTTCCCTTTTCTTGTATCAAATTTATAGCTCCCGATTCTTTTAGTTTGGCCAGGTTTTCTAATCAAGTTTAGGAAACACCATGTTCGCTATGGGCCATACTATTTCCTTTCTTAAGTAGAAATAGGAACATTGGATCCCCATCTTCATTAGAAAGCATTTTGGGACCCTTTAATTATCTTTGTTGCTCAATATGGAACTTTTCCTAGTTCCCTACCACCCCCATCAGCTAGAAACTAGAAAGAGATCATACCTCCCTGATCAGGTTATGTTTTCCAACATCACATATTGCATTGATTTTGGTTCAGAGGTCACCTTACCAATCACAAGTCATTTACTCTCATCCCAAATAGAAAAAATTTTTTAAGGTACAGCTCAGTACCTCCTCCTTCATGTCACCTACTTTAATTTCAACTCGCTTCCTATTGGTCATTAATTAACCCTTTAAAAAAGAAAACTGAGTTATTGCTTTCATGCTCAATTATCTTTGACTTTCAGTATAAAATGAACCATTTACTGAACAAATGGGGAGGGAAACATTAAAAGCAAAAGCTATTAAAGAATTATAGACTTAAGAAGTCTCGCAGTACCTGTGAATTTTGCTCTGTAGTCAAGGAACCTATAAATTGTACACACATTAGGAGAAAAGTTTCCACTCAGCATGCATTGACTTAACGATATAACTCCCAGTAACGTAAAGTGTGGACCTTGATTCTTAGGGTACAATTTGTTGTTATCCTCTCTTTCTTATGAAGGACAGGGTTTAAAAATATGCTACTGTGCATACACAATAGCTGCTTTCACTTATGCTTTCATCTGTGCAGAAATTATTCTCTCAGGCAAGAGATTAAAATAAATGCATTACAACTTTTAAAGAATTGCTAATCCAGGCAAACTTTTCTGAGAAAATTCAGCCTTTAAAAAAGTCATCTCTAACCTTGACATAAACAATAATAAAAGTTACTTCTTTCTACAATGGGCAATGATGGAAATGAGATAGACATGATTTTTTTTCCTTGGGAAGCCAGTGTGGTGCTGGAAGTGTATGCATTACAGCTTTCCATGGTACCAATAAGGTTGAATTTATGTGTGTGCATTTTGCTTCTAAGCTTAAGCATGGATCAGAGAAGATTGATGTTTTGAGTCAAGTGGATAATAGGAAGGAATATACAACGGATATAGGCTGTTGCTGTTGGAAATGAATTCTGAGACCTGAGGCTGGCTCTGCCTGTGACCTTGGACAAGTCACTTTTGTGTGGGGTTGGATGGGAGGCCGAGAAAGACTCATGCTAGAAACTCCCTTGTGTTATCTTCTTTTGATCTTCCCATTTTTTGACAGGAAGAAACATGCTCAGAGGATGGGTGAATTGTTTAGAGTTCCTTGGCTTGGCTTTTTTTGTTCTTGTTTTCATTTAATTATGTTGCTCCTGTCTGCTCCCTCCATTTTCTGTTGGTGTCTCACGTCTTTGTCCAAGGGAATCTTTAGTCGGGCTTATTCTTGTGGGTTGAAGCTCTAAACCTAGGCTGGGGTTCTTTTTTCTGCGATTTCTATCTTCTCTGTTCTCTGAGCCCTGCCCAAATGTTCCTAACAACTCAGATTAGCCTCATTCTTTCCCAATACCATGTTGTCTTGCTTCCTAAAAAAAAAGCTCCTAATAGTTTTGACTTCACACAAAAGGAACACTTTACAATTCATGCCTGGTGTCCATTTGGAGGGCTCCATTCCCTATTTAAAAGCACAAATTCTCGAGGGTAGAGCAAACCATCAGAGTAGTTTTAGGCCCATGTCAAAGGATCTCATAGGATAGAGTCGGCAAACTGCGACTCGCGAGCCACACGCAGCTCTTTGGCCCCTTGAGTGTGGCTCTTCCTAAGCCTTAGGAGTACCCTAATTAAGTTAATAACAATGTACCTACCTATATAGTTTAAGTTTAAAAAACGTGGCTCTCAAAAGAAATTTCAATCGTTGTACTGTTGATATTTGGCTCTATTGACTAATGAGTTTGCCGACCACTGGGATAGAGCAAGCCTAGAATTGAATGTGATCTCAGAGAAATGTAGTTATCACTCATTTTACAGATAAAAAAACCTGATGTTCTGATTTGCCCAAAGTCATGAAATAACTGAACAGAACAGCTGATACTAGAACCTAGGTCCTCTGACTCCCAGTATGGGGCTCTCTACTAGATCAGATAGTAGTTGAACCATTAAAGATAGCTGCTGTCTTCCCTTGAAAAATTCCAATACCATCTGCTTTTACAAATTTCAAACATGAAACTTCACATTACCATTTTATTCTGAACTATTTCCCTTTTTGCACTGCTACTGGCATTTGGCTCTTGCATGTCAAATCTTTCTTTCTCTTTCTTTCTTTCTTTCTTTCTTTCTTTCTTTCTTTCTTTCTTTCTTTCTTTCTTCTTTCTTTCTTCTTCTTTCTTTCTTCTTTCTTTCTTTCTTTCTTTCTTTCTTTCTTTCTTTCTTTCTTTCTTTCTTTCTTTCTTTCTTTCTTTCTCCTTTCTTTCTTTCTTCTTTCTTTCTTTCTTTCTTTCTTTCTTTCTTTCTTTCTTTCTTTCTTTCTTTCTTTCTTTCTTTCTATATTCTCTCTTTCTTTCTATATTCTTTCTTTCTTTCTTTCTTTCTTTCTTTCTTTCTTCTTTCTTTCTTTCTTTCTTTCTTTCTTTCTTTCTTTCTTTCTTTCTTCCTATATTCTTTCTTTCTTTCTTTCTTTCTTTCTTTCTTTCTTTCTTTCTTTCTTTCTTTCTTTCTTTCTTTCTATATTCTTTCTTTCTTCCTTTCTTTCTTCTTTCTTTCTTTCTTTCTTTCTTTCTTTCTTTCTTTCTTTCTTTCTTTCTTTCTTTCTTTCTTTCTTTCTTTCTTCCTTCCTTCCTTCCTTCCTTCCTTCCTTCCTTCCTTCCTTCCTTCCTTCTCCTTCCTTCCTTCCTTCCTTCTTTCTTTCTCTTTCTTTCTTTCTTTCTCTTTCTTTCTTTCTTTCTTTCTTTCTTTCTTTCTTTCTTTCTTTCTTTCTTTCTTTCTTTCTTTCTTCTTTTTTGGTGAGAAGAATGTGCTGACCAGAAGTACATGAAGTTATATAGTTGCATGTTGTTCTTCTCTTATGAAATGACTTTGCCTGGGTTCTCTCCCCTGGTCATAGAATCCAAGCCAAATTTTTTCCCCCTGGGATACTTATACCATATCTACCTATCATAGTGCCACCCACACCAGTATCTTTTAGCCAGTTCTCAATGGGCAATGATGAAATGTTCTCAAACTTTAGTGTGCATAAAAGCCACCCAGATGGCTTGTTAAAACACTGATAGCTGGGCCACAACTAGTTTCTGATTCAGTAGGTCTATTTTGGGGGCTGAGAATTTGCTTTTTGAACAAGTTTCCCAATGCTGCTGCTGCTGGTGGTCAGACTTTGAGAACCACTGTTCTACCTAAACAGCCTTCTCTGTAGGCCCTCTGTTCAGAAGCAGTGGTAGACATTTCCTTGGGAATGAGTGGCCTTTGATTGATCCAGAGGTAGACATCTGATAGAGGGGATTAGCCAATGATTAACAAGAGATGAATAGAGAATGGAAACCAAGAGAAAGGTTGAAGGAGGGTGAGATAGAGAAAGAGAAAGAGATAGATAAATGATAGATAGATGATAGATAGATGATAGATAGATAGATAGATAGATGATAGATAGATAGGCTTTTCTTACTAACACAAGAATAACCAGGTTGTTATGATTTCCACCATTGATTATATTAAAAAGAGATCCAATAGTCAATACTGGTAATGGTATGTGAGATGGGAGCTTTCACATCTTGCTTATATGGTGATATGACTTTTCTGGAAAGCAATCTGACATAAGAGTCTAAACAATTTCTATTTCTTGGCTTAATAATTTTACTTACATAATCTACCCTAAATAAGTAAACAGTGCTGCAAAGATCCATGTATTTCTCACCATCTCATTAACAATAGTTGTGATAGACGATGGTAGGTTACAGGTCAATATCCTTTCAACCTTGTTCTTGTTGCCCTCATCCTGTTCTGCAGAGACTGGAAAGTTAAGACCAACACAGTCCAATATCACATACATATAGGACCCATGTGCAAATTAGGCCCCCAAGTAGGTGTGGTCATGTACTATATAGAATGACAGTGAAACAGAGTACATCTTCCTGTGACACAGGGTTCTATTTTTTGTTCTGTTGGCAAACGTGGCTAAAACACTGGGTTTTCCTGGAGATCATGCCAGTGCCTATCACTCATTTGAGGAGTATCAAGAGATGCTGTAGCAGTGGTGACAATTGTCCTGCTTCTTGGAGCACAGTGTGTTTCTGAAGTCAGCAATCCCAGCAGGATTTCCTGATTCCCCACATGCATCGGTTCTGTGCTAGTGTTCTAGAAATCATTCCTGGGAACCAGCCTAGTGCCCACTCTGTCAAACCTTCTATAATTTCTTAAGCTCCTAATTCCCTCCATTAATTGCCTTCCTGCCTAACATAGGTAGAAAGGTAGTTGATAAGTAGCCTCTCTCCTGACTCCTAATTAGGAATTGACTAAAATGTCCAGTAATAATGAAAGGGTAGATATCTTTTAATGTATCTCTTTGATGGAACATCTTGCAGACATTGAAAATAATGTTTTGGAGAGATTTAAAGATGGCAGCATAGATAAACGCCTGTTCTCACCACCTCTCACAACCACATCAAAATTACAACGAAAATACAGAACAACCATTATCCAGAACTGCTGGAAAGCTGCCTGAATGGAAATCCTACAACTAGAGAAGTAAAGAAGAAAGCACACTGAGACTGGTAGGAGGTGCAGAATGGGCTGGTCTGGCACCAACGTGTGCCACTTTTTTAATCAGGAGGGAGATCGTCTCTGCAGAGGCTGCCCAGAGGAGCAAGGGGTCCCAGCACCACATCAGACCACCAGCTCAGGGCCCTAGAGCTGGGAAAAGAAGTAAGAACTACAGGCTGTAAAAACCAGTGTGGATTGGGGCTCAGTGACATAGAGACTTCTGGTGACCCAGCTGTTCCTCTTAAAAGGCTGGCACCATAAACTGAACTTACAAGATTTTGCTTCCTCTGAGCTCCAGCACCAGGGTGAACACAGACACATATAAGGAGGAACTGGATTGTCTGGCATCAGGGCAGGAAATAGGGAACAGCTTTCTCCCAAATGGAGGTGCTGGCAGGGATCATTATTCCTATGCTGGGACCTCCTAAGCAGCAGGGATGACTGGCAACCATTTCTGTTTGCTCTGTCCTGGTGATTCTCTAAGACCCCATCTCATACAATTTAAAACCATGTGTGTGTGTATGTGTGTGTGTATATATATATATATATATATATATATATATATATATATATATATATATATATATATATATATGTTTTATTCCCAGAGAGGAAGGGAGAGGAAGAGAGAGAATGATGTGAGAGAATCATTGGTCAGATGCCTCCTGCATGTCCCCTGCTGGCTTTTGCAAATGAATGGTCTGTTCTTGATCATGCTAAAATCTCTCAAACAATCTTTAGCTGGGTCAGGGAGCCCCAAACCTATCAATAAAAGGCCCAAGAACTGGCACCAGCACCAGCCTGCCTTGCTTCCTAGCTGGACCTCATCTGCACACTTCCAAATCTGATACACAGAGGAGGAATCTGAATATCTCTCTGTAGCTCCTGTTGGGTGGCCCCAGGCAGTGGCTGACTTTTCACCTTCCTGGATACCCAAGAGCCAATGGTTAGTATCAGACCATGCCAGATTACAACTCTACATATCCATAAATGACACACTCAAGGGGCAGACTCAGTGAGCACCAAAGCCACACTGAAGCAAGTCCTGCTCCATAGGAGTGTCTCCCGCACAGCAACTCCCCCTTTGTAGTTACAGCTGGTCCTCACAGCCAACTGGCCTGGAGGTCAATTCATCCCAGTGACACCAACAGCAATCAAGTCCCAACTACAACAAGACTGTGCTCACAGCCTACAAAGGGGTGCACCTAGAGCTCCCAGCTCAGGTGACTGGGGAGACTGAGACACTGGGCCTTATAGAAAACTTACAACACAAGGCTACTCTATCAACATTGGGTATAGCAGCTGTACCCAAATACATAGAAATAAAGACAGGGAAGCAGCCAAAATGCAGAGACAAAGAAACGTCACAAATGAAAGAAATGGAAGAAATAAAACTACTAGATATAGACTTCAAAACCACTGTTATAAGGTTACTCAAGAATCTTCTAGAAACCTCCAAAAAAAATGGAAAAGGACCAGTCAGAAATTAAGCATACACTGACTGAAATATAGAATAATATACAAGGATTCAACAGTAGAGTAGGGGATTGTGAGAATCAAATCAATGATTTGAAATATGAGGAAGCAAAAAACACCCAACCAGAAGAGCAAAAAGAGCCTCTGGGACAACTTCAAGGGTACCAACATTTGAATTATGGGGGTGATAGAAGAAGAAAGAGAGCAAGATATTGAAAACCTATTTGAAGAAATAATGACAGAAAACTTCCCCTACCTGGTCAAAGAAATAGACTTACAAGTTCAGGAAGCACAGAGTCCCAAACAAGAGGAACCCAAAGAGGACCATACCAAGACACATCATAATTAAAATGTCAGTAGCTAAAGACAAAGAGAGAATCTTAAAAGCAGCAAGAGAAAAGCAGTTAGTTACCTACAAGGGAATGCCTATATGAGTATCAGCTGATTTCTCAACAGAAACTATGCAGGCCAGAAGGGAGTGGAAAGAAATATTCGAAGTCATGAATAGCAAGGACCTACTAATAAAAGCATAGTATGCAAATTGTCCCCTCAATCAGGAGTTCGACCAGGGGGTGGGGCTGGCTGGGGGGAGGGAGGGAGGTCCTGGTTGGTGGTGGTGGTGGCAGGCAACCAGGGGAAGAGAGGGAGGCCTCTAGTCATTTAGAATTGAAGGTAAAGAGTTTCACAGAAAAGAAAAAGCTAAAAGAGTTCATCACCACCACACCAGTGTTATATGAAACTAGAGGTCTGGTGCACGAATTTGTTCATGGGTGGCATCTGGCTGGTCCACTCTGATCAGGGCCAATTTGGTCTGGCCAGCCGGTGGGGAGGGGACATGGGAGGTTGGCTGGCTGGCCCTGCCCCTGATTGAGGTGGGGGGGGGTGGCAATCAGGGATGGGGCCAGCTAGGGGAAGGGGCTACTGGTAGTTGGCCAGCCAGCCCCACACCTGATTGGGATGAGGGGGCTGATTGGGGGCAAGGCCGGCTGGGGGTGGTGGTGGGGCTGCAGGTGGTTGGCTGGCTGGTTCTGCCCCCTGGTCAAACGCCCAGTAGAACTCCCAGTTGAGGCGACAATTTGCATATTAGCCTTTATTATATAGGATATTATATAGGATATGAAGGGTATTTTTTAAGAAGAGGAAGAAAAAGAAAAAGACAAAAAACATGAACAACAAAATGGCAACAAATACATACCTATCAACAATTTAATCTAAATATCAAAATAAATGAATAAGAAATCTAATGAACAGAATAAACTGGTGAATAAAATAGAATCAGAGGCATGGAAATGGAACAGACTGACGATTCTCAGAGGGAAAGGGGTTGGGGGGGCAGGAAGAGATTAAACAAAGACCTTATATACATATATGCATTACCTATGGACACAGATAATAGGGTGTTGAAGGCCTGGGGTGGGGCAGGAACCGATGGGAGGAAAAAAGAGGGACATCTCTAATAATCTCAACAATAAAAATTTAAAAAAATGTTTTGTAGGGAAGTGTAATGCTATAGATGTTTATTTCACATAGGGGGATAAAGAGAGGAGAGAGATTTAAAAAGGAACACACACACACACACACACACACACACAAACACACACACAAACACACACAGAAAACACCTGCTGATAAAACATGATCTTAATGACTGGGAAGACATTTACTCCAAAATGTAGTAGTTACTCTGGCTATGAGGAATATGAGTGATTTAAAAAATCTTTAATGCTTCTATTCTTCACATTTATTTTTCTTGCAACTTATGTAACTAAAAATAAATGAAATAATAAATGCCAGTGACATTTTAGACAAACTATTTGCTAACTCATAATGATATAAATTTTTAAAATATATTTTTATTGATTTCAGAGAGGAAGGGAGAGGGAGAGAGAAATAGAAACATCAATGATGAGAGAGAATCATTGATCAGCTGCTTCCTGCGCACCCCCCGCCAATTGGGGATCAAGCCCACAACTGGGGCATGTGCCTTTGACCAGAACTGAACCTAGAAACCTTCAGTCTGCAGACTGATGCTCTATCCACTGAGCCAAACCAGCTAGGGCATGATGTAAAATTTTTGAATGTGGAATACAATGTTGGCCAAGCTTATTGAAAAGCCATTAATTGGAACTTTTTGATATCAGTCTTAGAGCACCGTGATTTTTTTCTATATTGATTTACTTGTATTTCACAAAGTGTGTTTACTAAGATCATGCTACAATACATTTAATTGTTATATGAAAGTGGTTATTTGGTTGATGTCAAAAAGAATTTCACGACAACATATTTAAAAGCACTTTCCTTTGCTTTCTATTTTGTATAAAAAAATTAAAAATGGATGTACTAGGTAACAGATAATAGAAGGTACTAGTGTTCAACTTGATAAAGATAGAAACAGATGATTCTCCCAGTTACTCAAAGCCATAGTCTTGATAGTCAGACTAGCTCCATTTGAGAGGGAAGTAATTATACTTTTATTCCTAATTTCAGCTTTAGGATTAATGTTGTGATCATGACATGTTGAACAAAATATTAAAGTTTCGATCAGTACGACATCAGAGAATCATAGATTTTAATCTTAAAAGATTGTCTCACCTATTACTCTGCACTAGGTAGACAGTTTGTAACAGATGAAGACTCACCCTGTTGAACACCAACAATGAAGAATGTTATATCTTTTGGGGTAATTTATTGCTATTCTTGTTATAGAAATTACTTTTTAACCTAACTTTTACTTCTTCTTCCACTGTTTCAGCTTAGTTCTTTTTGGTCTAGCTCTAATATTGATGAAGAATAATGCTATGAATGTGCTTTTTAATATTTAAAATTTATCATTAAATTGCTCTTTGATCTTCCATGCCACAGGCTATGAAATCCCAGTTTCTATTATTGATATTTTACAATTTTCCCTATTGCTTTCACAGTCCATGGCCATGCCTCTGTGATATCCAGTTCATGAATTTTAGAAAATACTTTGGAGAGGCCCCTTATTATACTCCTAGTTCAATTTTTAACTCTTCCGACAAATATGTTCTGGAATGTTGAGAAACACATGGAGATATGAAGGATCAGGTTCCTTCTATAATGAATGCTCTACAAGGACATGACAAAATAACCTGGAACTCTCTATAGGTCAAGAGAGGAAGAATAGGTGATGGTAACCTCTTCTTTGTTTCCCTTCTTGGAGATAAAAGGGGGAAAGGAATAATAAGGAAGAACGTAAGAAGATTTCCAGATAGAGCAGTAAAGGAACCACCTTTGGCAGGATAGAGGAGAGGGAAAAACAACAAGTAAGCTATATAGACTCATAGCTAAACTATGATCAGCTCGGGTTCAGAAATTTGTGCCTTATAAAGAAGTCCATTAGCACAGTTCTCTGTTCTCCATAGTGGAGGCTTGCCTCCTAGCACTAAAAATGATGGTATATCTTGAGGTAGTTTTGGTGAGAGTGGGGACCTCTGTGTAGCTGTCCTTCTTCCTGGCAAAAGGCCTCACAAATTCTTTGATGTTGGTCTCCTCCAGGCCCCTAAGTATATATGATCCATTTACAAATAGGTGCCGATATAAAATGCAAAGGAGGGAGAAGGCATGTTGTTAAAAGGTTTCATGGAAAAGGGGGGGTTTGAATTGGGCTCCAAGGAAATGAGTACAATTTGACTGGTGAACACTGGGGAAGATGGTGACTTAAATGAGGAAGTCAATTATATTCTCCACACTGGCAATGATTAACCAATAGCCAGTCTCCAGGTCATGTTTTCAATGATGTATGTGAAGACCCCAGCAGAGTTTGTTGGTGAGGGGTCTCAATCCTATCTTTTATAAGTTAATTATATTGTCAACTTCTTTTATTTTTCAAATATAATTTTTAGCTAATATGAAGAGAAACGCACCTCTTTAAGTGTGGAAATACAATTCTATAATTTTATTGGCTTATCTAAAAATTCTTTTTTCCCTCATATACTCTTCTCACAAAACCAGATAGTCAGTCTGCTATGTATGAATGAAAATCCCACTACACGCTTTAGAGTGGTTAATAAAGAAATGAGCATGTCAACAGATTTGAGACCATTTTCTGCCAAAGAGATAAATAATTGATAGCCACTGAAAAGAAAAAAGAATGAGCAAACTGAAATGGAATAAAGGCGAAATATATCTTCTAAAGAAAAATAATGAAACAAAGTGAACAGATACAGCTAAAGCTGCTGTATGTTGAGAATGATTCTGTGACACACCGAGTGGTTATGAGAGCTGACTGCCAATTTTTATAGAGGAAAGTGTGAAAGAGACCCATTCATGAATTTGGAAAAGATGAAAACAACCCATGGCCTTAATTCAGAGCACAAAGGTGCTCTGAATTATAAATACCACCTGACAGAATGATTTGGTAACTAAATACTGACACTGGTTTTTCTTACATAATCTTTAGCCCTTTTATTTCCAACAAGAGTTAGTACAGCATGCCCTTTGGAACTTCACTATTAATTACAGAACAAATTTGTCAGAAGAGCTCAGAAACTGAGCTGTGAGGGAAACGGGGCCTCTTGTGTGTGTTTTCTGAAATTCATGGAACCTGAATTTACCTGGATTCTGGTTTCTGTGTTTCATTGCAAGGCACAGCCAGTCTATTTGGCAATGCTGGCGATAAAAATACAACTAAAGGAGATTAAAAATGGCAGCAGAGTAAATGGATGCTGCATGGACATGCTCCCAGGAACAAACTAGAATTACAACTAAAATACAGAAAAACTTCCTGAATAATCAACGGAAAACGTGCAGGAAAGAACCCTGATACCCGAGAACTGAAAGTGGAGACCGCATAGAGACTGATTTATTTTGTATATTATAAAAAAATAAGTTAATTAAAAAATACAGCTAAAAAAAGTAAAGAGGAAAAGTACTTAATGTTTGCAGTAAATGGAATCTAAATCATCCTTTCAATAGAACCACCATAATTTCATGTTTTTGAAGGAACAAACACAATGCACTTTAAGTTCAGACAAATGAGTTTACCTAGGGAAATCACAGGCAAAGAGCAAAAGCCTGATACTGTTTATTTCTTGTAGACTGAGCAAACTGTTCTCTAAAAAGAAGTTAAACTTGCCCTTATCAAGAATTTAGTTAAGGCACTTGGGGTCTGTCCCTTACCTTTGAGGTCAACATCAGGTATCCTTGCAAACATCCTTGGTGCCACTGTCAGAGTCAGAATTTGGGGCTGGATAGACAATTATTTCTGACTAATAAGACAGTCTCATGAGTTCTTGTTTTTCTAAATGAGGAAAATCCAGCAGGAGCATACTGTCAAAATTTGGGAAGGACACAGACATAATGGCATTTACTCACTAACTTATCTCCTCTTCATTCCTGCCTGAGGATGCTGTCAGCAGAATTCCACAATAACCTCTGAGGTTGCAGGTGTGTATCCCTCCATGCAGTGCCCTGATGAGAGAAAAAGGATGAAAACCCACCAGAAAGTACATATTATTACAATAAACTGACTTAATGTCAGTTCATTTCAGTACTACAAATGCTTTCTTTTTAAATATTCTATCTACTTTTCTACTCACCACCCTCTACTTCCACAAACTTCTCATATAGAGCTGAAATTGAATTTACAAATGTGACGGCAGAAGGGCTGGACGGACAAATGTAGGGCTTCTACCACACACAAGACCAGTGCCTGGCATATAAGAGGTGCTCAAGGAACCCTTGTTGAATGACTGAAACCTACTTGTAAGACACAATGAAAAATTTCTCAGGGGAGCCAGAGACTGATCTTCTGGGTCTCCGTAGCTCATGTAACTCTTTGCTACTTTCTGTTGGGGACTGGCAGCCTCCGTTTCCACTAGCTTTGCTACTTGGAGCACATGACTTATTTGAGGAGGAATGCCATTTTTGGCTGTAAACACCGGCTGTTAATAAAGCCCAAATGCAGAGGTTCTCAGAAGCCTATGGATCAGATTTAACTGGCGTTCTTTCATGTCTACCATTGAAATGTTTGCCAGCCAAGGCACCATTTTTAATTTTGGGTAGTTACACATATTCCTTGACAAGGAAGATCTATTTTCATTTTGTGTTCTTTTTAAAAAATGTATTTTATTGATTTCAGAGTGGAAGAGAGAGGGAGAGAGAGATAGAAACATCAATGATGAGAGAGAATCATTGATTGGCTGCCTCCTGCGCGACCCCACTGGGAATTGAGCCTGCAACCCGGGCATGTGCCCTTGACCGGACTCGAACCTGGTCCGCAGGCCAAAGCTGTAGCCACTGAGCCAAACCAGGTAGGGCTTCTTTTGTGTTCTTACCATTATGCATTGTGGGTTGCGAGGTAGTAAGTTTAAGTTAGAGATGAGCAAAGTAAGAGGAGTGTGTATTCGATTAACATTCTTGTTCTAAAACTGCTTGGTAAAATGTTACTGCGATGTCCAGGGCCCTATTCCTCCAGCCCTCCCCCCCCCCCCATTCTTATTCATTATGGGGTTAAGGCCCAGGAATCTGCATTTTAGCAAATCCAAGCACCTGATGCAGAAGACACATGAATCTCTTTTTTTATTTTATTAAAACTTTATTGTTCAGATTATTACATTTGTTCCTCTTTTTTCCCCCATAACTCCCCTCCACCCAGTTCCCACCCCACCCTCTGCCCTCACTTCCCACCCACTGTCCTCATCCATAGGTGTACGATTTTTGTCCAATCTCTTCCCGAATCCCCCACACCCCTTTCCCCCCCATGAATAGTCAGTCCATTCCCTTCCTATGTCCCTGATTCTATTATAATCACCAGTTTATTCTGTTCATCAGATTATTTATTCACTTGATTTTTAGATTCACTTGTTGATAGATGTGTATTTGTTGTTCATAATTTGTATCTTTACCTTTTTCTTCTTCTTAAAGGATCCCTTTCAGCATTTCATATAATCCTGGTTTGGTGGTGGTGAACTCCTTTAGCTTTTTCTTATCTGTGAAACTCTTTATCTGACCTTCAATTCTAAATGATAGCTTTGCTGGATAAAGTAATCTTGGTTGTAGGTTCTTGGTGTTCATCACTTTGAATATTTCTTGCCACTCCCTTCTGGCCTGCAAAGTTTCTGTTGAGAAATCAGCTGACAGTCGTATGGGTACTCCCTTCTAGGTAACTGATTTTCTTTCTCTTGCTGCTTTTAAGATTCTCTCTTTGTCTTTTGCTCTTGGCATTTTAATTATGATGTGTCTTGGTGTGGTCCTCTTTGTATTCCTTTTGTTTGGGGTTCTCTGCGTTTCCTGGACTTGTAAGTCTATTTCTTTCACCAGGTAGGGGAAGTTTTCTGTCATTATTTCTTCAAATAGGTTTTCAATATCTTGCTCTCTCTCTTCTTCTGACACCCCTATAATTCTGATGTTGGTACGCTTGAAGCTGTCCCAGAGGCTCTGTAAACTATCTTTGTATTTTTGGATTCTTTTTTCATTTTGCTTTTCCGGTTGGGTGTTTTTTGCTTCTTTGTATTTCAAATCTTTGCCTTGATTCTTGCAATCTTCTGGTCTGCTGTTGGTAGTCTGTATAATATTCTTTATTTCAGTCAGTGTATGATTAATTTCTAGTTGGTCCTTTATCACAACATCGAGGGTCTCACTAAATTTCTTGAGGGTCTCATTAAGTTTATCAGAGGTTTCTAGAAAATTCTTGAAAAACCTTATAACTGTGGTTTTGAAGTCTATATCCAGTAGTTTGCTTCCCTCCATTTCTGTCATTTGTGTCCTGTTTTTTTGTCTTGGCATTTTTTTTTATGCTTCGCTGTGTCGATAGAGTGGCTTTCTGTGCTAAGTGTCCTCTAGGGCCCGGTGGCTCAGCCTCCCCAATTACTTGAGGTAGACACTCTTGTTGCACCCCCTTGTGGCCTTTGTGCACAGTCTTGTTGTATTTAAGCCTTGATTGTTGTAGGTAACACTGGGAGGATTTGACCTCCCAGCCAATTGGCTATGAGAATCAGTTGTGTCTACTGTGGGAGAACTTCTGTGCTGAAGACACCCTTATGGGGCAAGACTTGCTTCAGTGGGGCTTTGGTGCTCACTGAGTCTGCCCCCTAAGTGTGTCCTTTATGGATCTGAGGAGTTGTAATTGGAGGGTCCCACTCTGACCACTAGGTACACTGGCTCTTGGATCTAAGGAGGTGCTAATCTAGCCTCTGCCTGAGGCTACCCAGCAGAAGCCAGCTGTAAAGCAATGCAAGTTGCCCTGGGGCCTTGGGGCAGCTGCAGTTTGTTAAGTAATTTTCAGATTACAAAGGGCCAGGCCTTTCATATGCAAAAGCCTCCGTGTAAGGCTTGGGTGGGGCGGGGTCCCAGGTAATCAACAGGGCGGACGGAGCGAGCAGTATGGCTGCTCTCAGTCCTGTCCTCAGAGGCCCGGCAATCGCTGTGAGTGCCTCCGAGAGAAAGCTGCCCTCGAGTTCCAACCGATGCCAGACAGTCCCGTTTCTCCCTGAGACTCCCTCCCGATTGAAGAAGACAATTGTGTCCTCAGCCGCCAGCCCTCTCCGCATGCACCTCCACACCTTTGTATTTTACTTCCGCACCGCACATCCTCTGAGTCTCTTTCCTTCTAGTTGTAGAATTTCCACTCAGCCAGCCTTCCTGTGGTTCTGGATGATGTCCGTTCCGTCTTTTAGTTGTATTTTTGAAGTGGTTGTGCGAGGCAGCAATCTCCAGTGTTTACCTATGCCACCTTCTTGGTTTCTCATGAATCTTTCATTATGAAGTCTTAGCATGCATGAAAAGGTCTTGTAAAATATGTGCAAAACGAATTTTTAAATTGTTAGTAAACTTTGCCTAGTAATAGCTGATAGTCATTCATCAGCTTCTGTGCCTGAGACTCATGATCCAGGTCACCTTATTACCCCATTTTCCAGGTGAGGAAACTGATACATAAAAGAATAATATAGCAGAGACAGGACTCAACACAGTTGATTTTCCCCACTGTCCACTCTCTGGACCACAAGTTATCCTGCTTCTCCCATTACTTCTCGCTATCAATGGATACTGCAGAAGTGAAAACTTGGTGCTTCTAGGAATTCTACCTAGCACTGTCCCCTCTTGTCATTATTCAGGTGTAATACGGTCATAAATGGACAGTCCTGAATAAATGTGAAACAAAGCTGGATGGGGTCCCTAAGGGCACTGACAGGCACTTGCACAACACATTGCATGTTCTCGGTTGTACGCTGACCCCTGGCAGGTTGAAGCATGAGGCTGATGCAGTCTAGAACTTTCACATTCTTTGATTTATATGTTGATAAAGTTTTACCAATTCAGTGGGGGAAATTCCTTTGGGTGAGAGATTATCATTTCAATCGTTTAGTATTAGGTGGCGTTGCACTTTAGTGTTGCTGAAGAAAATATAGATAGATAGATAGATAGATAGATAGATAGATAGATAGATAGATATGAATTTTTGGTTGATTGACAAAATTTTGACCAAATTAATCAGACCTTTGAGCATTATGAAAAGAGTCATTTTCCTTTACCACTCAATTATTGCCGTCTAAATGGATAAACTAATATGAAAGTAATAAGTGAGACCTTACTAGAGGCTGTGATAGGTAACAAATACATATATTATGGCACAGATTAAAAGAACGGCTGATTTACACATTGAAGTATATCATTCATTTTTTATAATTCATTGTTTAATCAGTTTTTTAAAAAATTAAAGGATGTGTACACTTAAAGAAGCTCTCTTTCCCCTTATTTCTTGATGTTTTTTCCTATTTATTTCTTCCCTCTTTCTTTTCTTTCTCTGTAACTGCTGGCACTTGAATGTAGAAAATAGGCTCATTTGTTTATCTTCTCATGAGCTTTAATTGCACAGTGTAAGGAAAACTATAGTCTGGAGAGGGGTGTTAATGTTGGATACTGATTCTATCATCTTTTGTCATGTAACAAAAGACATAAAAACCAACAAAATGTGCTATTTATAGAAAAGACCTACAACTGTTTTGTTAACCCAAGATTTGACCCCTTTACATGTAATTTCGGGTTTAAAATAAGATCAAAGGCAGAAGTTTGGGTTCTGTATGCACTGGGCCTCCCCATAGTCTGTGAGTCCCGTAAGGAAAGCACCAGCTCTTTTTCATTGTCATCTTCTCAGGCACAGACCCTTGTGAGGATGAACTGTTTGCACTAAGACGAACTGACAGCAAGGTCTTAGCTAGTTGAAATGGCAGTTTGGCACCTGCGATGTGTCATCTTTTTATAGTCAGTGTGTTTTGCTGGAAAAGATACTAGATGGGGAGTCTAGAGATATGAGTTCTTTTGTTAGCTCTGCAACCTTAAGAAGTGCTAAGGACTTCAGGCTACAATTTCCTCACAGATAGAGTAAAATGCTTGGTCTAAATGGTTTTCTTTAGCTTCTTCCTGATTTAAAATTTATGTTTTAAAATTGAAGAAAATATATTTACCTTTTTAACCTTTTTATTTAGAAATAAATTCAAAATTACAGAAAAGTTGCAACAATAGTTTAAAGTCCTGTCTACCCTTCACTCAGCCTTACCAGTTAACATTTTGCCTCATTTGCTTTACTATTCTTTGTTCTGAAACATTTGAGGGGGCAGATATTGTGCCCCCTTAATCCAATGTATTCTGGAATGTTCTTCCAATGGAAAAAGACGTATTTACCAAAACCATTATACATTTATCAAATTCAAGAAAGTTAACATTGATTCAATACTCTACTTAATAAATAGGCCTATTTGAATTTTGCCAGTTGTCATATTTTTTTTGTCAAGTTTTTCCCCTGCTCCAGGACCCATTCCAGGATTACACACTGCATTCAGCAGTCTCTGTAGTCTTCCCAGGTCTGGAACAGTACTCAGTGTTTCTTTTGTTTTGCATGACTTTGACATTTATGAAAATTACAAGCCAATTTCCTTTTTGTAGAAAGTCTCTTAATTTGGGGGGTTGTCTGATGTTTCTTCATAATTAGATTCAAGCTGTGTATTTTTGGCAGGAATCTTACAGTAAGTAATATTGTGTTCTTCTTAGTGCGTCACATCAGAAGATACATGACACCATGATGTTAAAAAAAAACAAAACATTTTTTTTAAGATGCTAGTTTCATGAGGGAGGGAAGTTTTTCCATTCTCGTTGGATTTGGGCTTTTTAAGACCATAAACAAAGGGAAATAATTACAAAATTACCAAGATACTGGTAATATAATCAACTTATATTAAAAAGTTGATTGCCTATATATTGCAGTTTTCACCTAAATAATTTTATTTGCATGATAGAGAACCTTAAAATAACTATTCCTACTCTCAACTAAGGACTTCTCAAGTTTGAAAAGTTTTTGTAAAGCATTTTAAAGAGGATGCAAATGTCTTCACTCTGGAGCCCACATGATGTTTTTCTTGAAAGAAAAAAACTCATAAAAATCACCTTGTTGATATTATGCCAGGCAGAATTGTAAAGGCTAAACTAGAAAACTAGATCAAACAATGGAAGAAGGAGAAAAAGAACCAGAACGCAACTCTCCTGACTTTTACTCCAATACTTTCTCACTACATTGTGGTTCTCATGAGTCACTATTTGAAAGCAAATCTGGCTTTTCTTTTAAGTAAAAAAAACCGTCAGTCAATGACTATATACATTTAACATATTTCATAGAGCCCTCAGGAGAGCACCATGGACGAGTTTCAATGACAATGCCCTTAAAAGTAACCACCTAGGAGTCATTTGGGGCCACTTTGGGGCACTGTAGTGTTACTGCCAAGCAGTAGATGGCACTGTTAATATACGTTGATTTTATTATAAAATCTGGAAAAGGGAAGTAGTATTCCAGGGATTTACTATGTGGTTGTTCCAACTGAAGTTAGTGACACTTCACTTATTTGGTAAAGTCCTATCAATGGTCTGATCTCTATGATATTTATTTATTTTTAAAATATTAATTGATTTTAGAGAGGAAGAGGGAGAGATAAAAACATCAACAACGAGAAAGAATCATTGATCAGCTGCCTCCTGCATGCCCCACACTGGGATCGAGCCTACAACCTGGGCATGTGCCCTGACTGGGAATTGAACTGTGACCTCCTGGTTCATAGGTTGATGCTCATCCACTAAGCCACACCATCTGGGTTTATTTTCATCTCCCCTAAGATTATCTGGCTGTGGAAGTTTTATTTTTTTGTTTTATTTGTTTTGTTTTGTTGCACATACAAATAATGCAACTTGTAAACTTTATTCCAAGAGTACTTTATTGGGGGCATTGGAAGGCATTTATTATTCATCCCAAATACTGCAGACTTAGGAAGATAGATATATAGTCTCTAATAACCTTTATACATTTCTTAGCTAAAAAGAATACTTTAGAGCATTCATACTTTTGACCTGTTTGTATGATGCTTACATAGAATTTTTTAAAATGTATTCCATTGTTCTGATGTTTTATTTAGTTGTTTAAAATAACTAGATTGTTGATTGTTTTTCTTTAGATAAAAATAAGCCAGTTAGAGAAAGATAAATATCACATGATCTCACTCATTTATGGAATATAATGAGCAACATAAACTGATGAACAAAAACAGATCCAGAGATAGAGAAGCATCTATCTACCGTCAAACCTCAGAGGGAAGGTAAGGGATGGTAAGGGTAAGGGGGAGAGATCAACCAAAGGACTTGTATGCATGTGTATAAGCATAACCAATGGACACAGGCACCAGGGGGGTGAGGGCATGAGAGGAGGGGTGGGGGAGCAATGGGGTGATAAGGACACATATGTAATACCTTAATCAATAAAGGAAAAAAGAAAAAAATATCATGAACATACAAGTGTTTCATATTTCATGACATCATTTTTATTTTTTTTTAAATGAGTGGGTAAGATATTTTATAAATCACAAGAAACCTTAAAAAGAAAATCTGGAAATAGCAGCATCTCCATAATCCTTAATGAATTCAGGCCTTGATTATTTGCATTGAATGAAAACTTTACTGGCTCATCATATCGCCCTTTATACACCTCACTTAAATTATGCAGATAAAAATTATATTCTGTTCTTTTATTTTTAAAAAGTAAAAAAATAATTAAAACTATGTTTAACCAATGCTTCAGAGGTGAAAAATGATAAGTAAGGAAATGGAATTCATTTTTGCTTCTTTTAAAAAATAAAATAATTCAGTTTTTCATTTCAGGGTGGGGGAAGTTTACACTTTCTACAACCATGACATCATATGAAATATTGACATCTACTATCAACCTAATTAACTATTTGCTGTTCACATTGTGGTGAAAGTACATTGAGACTTCTTTTGTACTCTTATCACTTGTTTAATAGCAAATTGCCTGGCATCTGTGTATTAAGGCTTTGATCTATCAAATACTCTATCAGTTGTTGGCTCAGGCACAGGAGACTGCAGAGTACACAAAGCTGTCGCTGCAGACTCCAGGGAAAAAAGAGGCTGTGGATATAGCCTCTAAGTCAGTCAATATTTGCATGATGCAATGATAATGCCTTCTTTATGTTAGATTGTTATTTCACTGAAGCAAGTAGGAAACTTCCTTTTTAAGAACTTGGTGTATTTTTTTAGAAATTCTTTCCCCCTCTCCCCTTCACCTGGTACATATATGGCCTGTTTTCTTTCATCTCCCTTCATTTTCCTTCCTGCCTTCAACATTTGACTATACACAAATGCAACATGATACATATTCTTGAGGAGTTCACAT
The DNA here is from genome assembly GCF_963259705.1 of Myotis daubentonii. Lineage (NCBI taxonomy): Eukaryota > Metazoa > Chordata > Mammalia > Chiroptera > Vespertilionidae > Myotis > Myotis daubentonii. The sequence continues at coordinate 90,624,875 of NC_081840.1, forward strand.
TGTTTTTCAAGATTTATATGTAAAGGAATTCTGATAAAAAATGATCTTGCCTACAATATGTCAAAATCTTAAATCAAAACTGGCTGCTTTATTTTTATACCTTAGATATAAAAGCTGCTTGTTTTATTCCTATTTTCTCATCTTCAATTAGTTGGTTGGTAAATTCAAAACAACGATGTCTTAATCCTACTTTCTAGTGTAGACTTCAGGCTAGCACATCTTTTAACATTATGCACAGGTTATGAAAAATAAATCTTATAAAATTAATATTTGAATGAAGGCAATTGAAAGCTATGTTTTTCTCCCAGCAAAGTTAAAATTTTCTCTATCATATTTCTTGTTTCACATTATTTTAGAATTCATGGTTTTTGCAATGAGGATTTGATATTCATAAGATTCTGTTTATACCTAGCAAATGTTTCCAATCACATTCCATTATGAGATTCTCTTTCTCTTTCCACGTCTCTTGTTTTTAACACAGGAATGGAGTCAGTGGTAACAAAACAACCACACTGGTATTCCCTTTAAGTCATTCAACCAGCATTGATGAAGTGGCCCATCAACCACAGTGTTATTTGCTGGAGGGGACATACAAGACACACCGCCCCTTTCTGCAGAGTGTGTACAGTTCGGTTGACCGGTAACATCAAGTAAATAACATGAAGAAATATGGAGGTTATGATAAAGCTCTGTATAATGTATACTCTGGGCACAGAGGAAGAAATGGCCAGTTCTACTTAGGCTAAATGGTCTGGTGGGTTTCAAAGCAAAGGGGGCACAGTAAAGATGTGGGAAAAAAGCATCCAGGCAAAGAAAGCAAAAGGAGCAAAGGTAATGTATAGAATAACCAGGACATTAGGGACAATTTGATTATTAAAAAGTTATCATGGGCTGGAGTTGGGATGTAAGGAGGACTAAATATTTGATTATTTTGTAATCTTTAAATAGATATAAATAGAAATTCAACCCACGGGTTGAGTTCACACAAGAAGAACATGTATGGTAAGAAAGATAATGCTAAGCAACAATCCTTGGGGAACACCAACTTTGAAAGATCAATCAAAGAAAGAGGAATTAGCAAAGGAGATTGAGGGGTTGAAGGAAAAACAAGAGTGAAGAATCTTAAAAGACAAAGGAAGAAATAATATCAATGAAAGACTGTTCCACAGCTTCAAATATTTGAAGAACAAATAGGACAAATACTTAAAAGATTTTGCTGTCAATGACTATTAGGTAGTTATTTATGACTCTGACCAGAAGAGTTCCAATGAAATTGGGAGTGGATGAAGGTAATAAGCCACACTACTGAAAGTCAGAGTGAATGGAGATGACAAGGTGGCTATAGAATATTCCTTCAAGGACATTTACCATTATGGTAAGATGAGTGACAGAGCTAAAAGAGAATTTATGGTATTTCTGTGTCAATCCGCATGTGCATTTTCAATATAGAGAGGTAAGAGCTGGTTACCTCATTCCAAAAGGTTCTGTTCATTCATGTCTACAATTGTGTATTGGAGTATACAATTTTCTACCCCTTCTCAACTATATATTAACATACCTTCTAACGCTTGCTCATCTGATGACAAGAACTCTTGTATTTATTTATTTATTTTTAAATATATTTTATTGATTTTTTTTACAGAGAGGAAGGGAGAGGGATAGAGAGTTAGAAACATCGATGAGAGAGAAACATCGATCAGCTGCCTCCTGCACACCTCCCACTGGGGATGTGCCCGCAACCAAGGTACATGCCCTTGACTGGAATCGAACCTGGGACCCTTCAGTCCACAGGTTGACGCTCTATCCACTGAGCCAAACCAGTCAGGGCTATTTGTATTTCTTCATTCTTGTCTTGCTCATTTATAATCTTTGTCCATTCTCCTATTTAGGACCTATTACATTTGTTATTTTATTTATCCTTTTTTTTTCTGCTGTATATGTTGAAAACATTTTCTTCTGGACTTTAGTTTGTGTTTTAGCTTTGTTTATGGTGTGGTTATGACAACCATATATGTCAGTCTTTACCTTTATAAAATTTAAAAAATAGTCTTTGTTTTATTACAATACTAAAGGCCCGGTGCATGGAATCATGCACTCGGGGCTCCCTCAGCCTGGCCTGAGCCCTCTCATAGTCCGGGAACCCTCAGGGGATGTCCAACTGCTGGCAGTCAGAGATCCTTAGCACTGCCTCAGCGGGAGAGGCTCCCTCCACCTCCGCTGCTCTCGCCAGCCAAGAGCCTGGCTTAGGCTTCTGGCTGAGCATGCTACTCTTGTGGGAGTGCACTGACCACCAGGGGGCAGCTCCTGCATTGAACGTCTGCCCTCTGGTGGTCAGTGCGCATCATGGCAACTGGTCATTCTGCTATTCAGTCAATTTGCGTATTAGCCTTTCATTATATAAGATTTTAAAGACTGTATTTAATTTTTATAAGTGTGACATAATATAGTGCAAAAACTTTATTCTTATAAAATAGATACTTTACTATTCCAACACCATATGTTAAACATCTATTCTTTTCCTAATGGCTTGAAATGTCACCTTTATTATATACCAAATTCTATATATATATGAGTGTGCTTTCAGATTTTCTATTTGTTCTATTAGTATATTTGCCTATTCCTGCACTGTTTTACATAATGCAACTTCAGGTGATACTAAATACTATGTTTGATATCTGATAGGATAAATAGTCTTCATTTTTCCTCTTTTTTTAAAAAAAAATTTGAAGGTATATTCTTGCTCACTCTCTTCTTCAGATGAATTTTAGGATAAGCTGGTCAAATTGTATTAAAGACCCTATTAGAATTTCAATTGATAGTACATTAGCTCACAGATGAAGATCTTTATCCTAAGAAGTCTTCCCAGTCAGAAACTTGTCCATGAATTTTCTCGAAGCCTGTTTAAAAATAGTTTTCTTCACATGACTTTTATTTTTCTTGTTTTATTTATTTCTAATGTTATACTTTTTGCTTCTGTTGTGCAAATAAACTTTTCCCCCCATCGCATTGGTTGTTGTGAATGTACCAGTTAAGAACGTGTTTTACCACAAACAACAGAAATCACAACGGTGGCTTAAAGAGACAGGAGTTTATTTTCACGTAACAGAAAGGCCAAAGGTAAGCAGCTGCCAGTGTTGGCTTAGCAGCTTGATGATAGCAGAGGATGTGCCTCTTTTACCCCTTGTGGCCTTATTTTCAGAAGACACCCAGTCAGCTCTAGCATCTGCCAGGGAGGAAGGAAGGGGAAGTGTTGGTGCTGTATCAGGAACGCAAAATGCTCCTCAGAGGACGTGGCCCTCTTCTCTCGACCAGAGCCGCGTCACACCACCACCTCCAAGTGGCAAGGGATGTGCAAGGGCCAAGGGGGATGAGAAGGAGGGTTGGGTCAGCCCAACAAGTGTCTTCCTACCTGCTGGAGGAAAGCTATGGATTTGTGTTTATTGACCTTATATCAGCTGCCTTGTTAAACACTCATTAACTTTAGTAATGTGTTAGTTGATTCCCTCACATTGTCTAGAAGATCGATCGTATGTCTATGATAATGACTGTCTCTTCCTTGCAAATATATGTACTGTGTTTTTAAAAACCATTTTTTCCTTTAGATCTTATTGCACTTGATAGTATCCTATTTTTGTCTTATGGATGCAATAGTCTCTTAAGTCTTTTTGAATATATTAATCAGAATTTATTCTTTTACATTTTCTTCATTCGTTTAATTATTTTAATCTTCATGGAATCTTTTTGTTATTGTTAAACTTTGTTTTCCCTCAATATCTGGCAAACCTCACTTGCTTATTTAACATAAATAATGACGGAAAGACTAGTTACATTAATATAGGCAGCTAAGACAGATCTCCTCTGAAGCAGTGTTCACCCGCCTCCCCTGACTAGGAGGGCTGGCTGAGACTGGCAGGCTTCATTTGAGGTACCTGGGCTTGGAGCAGCCGGCTATGGACTGACCCCTTCAACCACTCACTCCACTGCCAGAATAAGGAAGACTTAATTCTGCTGCCAAGGCAGGTAGCACATTGGCCTCCTGGGCAGAGTACTTCCCATCACACCTTCCCCTTCCCTGTATGCTCTGCGGTCCACCTTCCTTCTTTTTCAGGGCCTTATGTCCACATAGGGAGCCCACATTCAGATATTTCTTGAGAGAGAGGTTCTGAGGGTTTAGCCAGGGGTTAAAGGCAGCTCCTGCCAGCAGCTTTTTATTATCAAGGGGAAGGGGACGCCTGCCAGTATTTGCTGCTCCAAGGGCAGTACTTGAGTGAATCTCAAGTTCCCGCCAGGGCTACTCCAAGAGCGAGACTTCTCTGAATATGTCCGTCTCTTCTGCTCTTGGTTTGGGGTGTGTTCTTTCCCTCTGATCTTGTCCTCGGTCAGTCCTTTCTATCTTCTAGGCTTCTTTAGAATTTCTTGTCTGCTGATGAAAATTTCCTGTATTTTGTAGTGTCCTTATAAATATATTTTGTTAAAAACACCCGTCATTTCAGATATTTCCTATTTCTGGGGTTGTGGCCAGGAGGAGATGCATTTGTTTGGCCTGCTCTCTGATCTGCACGCCTCTGGAGGGATGCTTATCAAATCATTTACATGTGGCCAATTGGTTGTCCTTCACAAATCAAACAAAACTCACCTGTGTGGTAATTGTTAAGTAACCATTCTGTACTCTGGAAATCTTTCAGCTATAAATACGCTGTATAGTTCGATGTGCGATGATGCGTTTTTAGGCTTTATTATAATGAAATAAATGCTGGTGCCTGGAAGTATTGATTCAGTGTCTCTCAAAGTGCATCCCAACAGGTGTTCGTCTGCTTTCTGTGTGCTTGCCTCCCCTTGGGGACAATTTTAAAAAAATTATTTTAAACTAAACATTTTCTGACAATACAGAAGTTCCTAGAAGTGATGTTTAAATAACATTGATGCCTGGAAATCATAAGCAGAAGTTCAATTCACTGTATGTTGTTGTTGTTCTTTGTCCCCCTTTCTTTTGGATGAGGAAAGAGGGTAGAAGAATCTTTTCTGTTTTCTTCAGAAATGAAATTGTCTGTTAAAGGAAACTATTATATTATCATAGCAATAAATTTTATTTTCTATTGAACCCACCTCCAGGGGCGACTGTCTATCCAGCAGCAAAGTCCTGGAAGCTTCTCAGCTGACTAGATTGATAAATTCCCTGCAAAACGAAGACTAACCTTGCTGACCATGGACTGTAAGACCAATTCCTCCTCCTCATGAACTCGTGGCACAACCTGTAGAGTTAGATTTGAAAATGAAAAGGTATGAAACATGTTGGTTTCGATGGTGACCTCTGGTCTGCCACCCTTAAAAACTTGATTCTTATCATAATGTTAAAATTCTACAAAAATTGTGCCACATGAAACAAGCATCCAAAGGTTGTAAATAAAACATCATACCCTCAAATTAGTAAAGTTAGGTGGCACCTATAATTCAAAGCTTTTCTAATTTAATAGTGCCAAAGATTTCACAAATGAGAACACTTATTATTTCTCCTTATTTTATTTATCTACACATGTTACTTGGAAAGTACAGTAATATTACAACCTTTGGTGCAGGTGAGACTGAGTAAATAAACATGCTAGAAATTGAATAGCTCAGTATAATATACTTGAAAATAACAGCAAGTTTCCCCTAGCTTAACATTCCAGGAATTATTAGTTTACTATTACTGACTTAGATATATATTTCTAACACTTTCCTCAGAAGAAGGAAATTAAGAACTTAAATGGATATAACTCAGTCCAATTTGACCTAGTTTGTAAGTTAATTGAGTTTGGAGGAGGAATAAATTAGACTATTTGCTAAAATGGAGGCTTAGAATTATTTAAGAGGAAACAATAATTTCATATATGGCTTTTCACTCTGTTTAGTCTTTGATTATGGATTTCACATTTATTACTGAGTAGTTAATATACCTAGAACTGGGCATCCTAATGGCCAAAAGGTAGTTTAAGAGTCTCTGGACAAACCCTTCTGCAGGGCCAGAAATGCTGTCAGGATTTCCTCAAAAAAGATTTGAATGTTTGTCTTTATTCTAATTTAAATCACACCTTGATTTCCTAAGGCTTTAAAAATGCAATTTAATCCTGTTCAGTTTCCAAAGAGGAGTGAACATACAATGAAATGAATTAACTAGGCCAATCATTATCAAACACAGCAAAAAGTCAGGCAGACCTACCACATGCCAAAGGCTTTGCAAACAGATCTCATCCTGCCTGGGAAAATGTGACACTGTGTGTGTGTATGTGTGCACGCGCGCATGTGTGTGCATGTGTGTGTGTGTGTGTGTGTGTGTGTGTGTGTGTGTGTGTGTGGTAACCGGGAGAGGTGAGATATCCCTTCAGGAAGGAGCTTTTTTCCTTTTATGAAATCTGTTCACATGACTTTCAATAAGGCACCAACAAAGTTGTCATTATATTTTGTGAGTAGCTAAATTATTCTGGTAGCTGAGTACAAAATTTAAAGCCACTATGAAGACAGCCTCTTCTCATCACATACCTTGGCTAAAAGGTGACACTCTTATTCTCTCTGAAGATAATTCATTCATCCAACAAAATGACATTGAATCTGGGATAATCACTGAGTATTTTCCAAACTCAAGCTAAGAAATGTTGCTTTGAAGGGGAAGCAGTGTAACTTCACGAACAGAGGGGCCAGAGCAAGACAACATAGCCCTGTAGGTGGACTTCATTACTGGTTATTTATGTGGCCTCGGGCTTAAGGGAAGTTATGAGTGACCCAACTTCAATGAACTCTTGTTTTCCTCATCTGTAAAATAGGGATAATAACCACATGATGTTGATTCTAGGATTAAATTAGACAATATAAGCAAAGTCTTTAGCATACTACAAGGCACATTGTAAATGCTCAAGAAAGAAGGACAATTATTATCATTAAAGCAGTCAAAATACTAAACCTTTTCTTCATGCAACAAATACTAATTGTACAGTTATTGTGTGTCCAACCTTGCTAACTAGGAATTAGGAATCTGCATCTCTGTTGGCTAGAGATGGCGATTTCTGCTTCTTAACCTTACTTTAAAGACAAAACTTTAGAGTGCATCATTCACTTAAAAAGATTTACCCATTGCCACATTTTAAAAAGTTTAAGACTAATATCTTATAGTGATACTTAATGGGCAACTACAACAGCAACTTTTTCAATTTAAGTACACTTCAGGTGGCTTCTGTCTCAAAATATGGGCTGTAGGGCTTCGATCAGGATTGTGGAAGGAGAAAGGGGCCAGTATTACATGGCTCTGTGATGTTTTTGCGTGGATTTTTATTTTTATTTTTATTTTTGCTTCCCTTCCTGTTTTATTTTTTTTTATTTTTTTAAATATATTTTATTGATTTTTTACAGAGAGGAAGGGAGAGAGATAGAGAGTTAGAAACATCGATGAGATAGAAACATCAATCAGCTGCCTCCTGCACATCTCCTACTGGGGATATGCCCGCAACCCAGGTACATGCCCTTGACCGGAATCGAACCTGGGACCTTTCAGTCTGCAGGCCGACGCTCTATCCACTGAGCCAAACCAGTTTCGGCCCCTTCCTGTTTTAAATCTGATACATGTTAAGATTGTCATGGGCATAGCTTCCGCCTCCTAAGACGAAGTTTTGCTCCTGCGTGAACAGGGATTCCCTGCGACAGTGATGTTTGCCTGTGTCTCTAGCAGCTGGAGGAGTAAGCACATCAGGCGGGGGGATGAGCCCCATCCCACTCCGTGTCCCCCGAGTGCACTCTGAGCTCCACCTTCCTGGAGAACGTGCTTTGGAGCAGGGTAGACTGTGGGCAAGGGACTTGTCTGGGCTTCCATTAATCTCCAAAGATGGGAGGGTAATCCCTCCACAAATATGGGATGGGGGCTGCTCAGAGGCTGGCAAGCAATAAACAGTGAGGGTTTGTGGTTGTTGTTTTATTTTTTTTTATCCTGGATTCCTCAAGCCCTTCTCTCTGTAGTCTTTGGCAATAACGTAGCCCTTGCCTTCCTCTCTGAAGGATTTAAATGGAATGACCTTAATTCTCGCTTTGTTTGCACTCTATCTTTTAAGGAGCTGCAATGAAGACCTAGACAAACAGTAGATTAACAGTGGTACCTTTTACAAAGCTGATTAGTTCCTAAAATATGCTGAAGGGAAACAAACAAAAAAAAATAGTGGAATGGAGGCTGAGACAGAAGCCTTTGTCGGAGACTTTGAAACAGCTCCATTCCTTTCAGTGGTTTCAGATATTGACCTTCCAGTGAAATGTTTCCTTTGTGTGCAAAGGCTTTGCCGGGATAGCGTTTATAGTATTAAGCAGGCGCCTGGTAAGTGTTTTTAAACAAATATTACTCACTGCCTAATTTTGGTTTAAGGGGAGAATTGTACGAGGGGTGAATTCAGAAAACATTTGATTATGGCTCATCTGCTGCTCCTTGTAGCAATGGCGATCAAGTGGCTGACAGTGTCAGAATCTGAATTCCAAAGAAGCTGTTCCCTGTGGAATCATTAAGAGGAGCACAGCCTCTTAAAATCCCCTTCAGCGCCTCCAGATTTGAAGGAATTTACAGAGAAACTTCCACGACACCTCAGCTACATCCAAATGAAAGCCAAAGCATTACAGTGTGACCGAGCAGAAAGTGTGCCACTGGAAAGGAAAAATATATATAAAGCTACACGGAAAATAGTCTGGGGTCAGCTTCTGCTTCCTTTAAGGGATGGGAGCATGTTATTGAAATTGTTCAATCTAATTTAACATCAAATAAAACTGTGAAAGGCTAGGGTGCATTAATAAGATGATCCATCTGCTTATAATAATAGGATAATTCACATCTTCATTGTCAGAGCAGAAAGCCTCCGATAAGGTCAATCATTAAACTCGATATGTTTCATTCTTTGGTGCCGTCTTAGATGCTCACTGCCACTCGTCTGCCCTGCTTTCCCACTATGCACCTATATTGCAAATTTAGTTCCATTAGGTAGAAGCTCACACCATTATGAAGCCTGATTCCATCATTTTCAAAGTGCTAAGCCATTTAAATACAGTGCAGTCTTTGGTCATATTTAATCCAAACATTTACACACATCCAGCTCCTTCTCATCTTTTTAAATAGGATGCAAGGCTTATTTTTAAATTAATCCTCATTCATGCTCTGTAAAAACATCAAGAAAAACTGTCCGTGGGATTTAAATTCTGGTCCACAGGTGCTGCTTCCAATTCCTGGCATGGCCATTAAATACTAGCCCCACCTAATTCTCCGCATGACACTCTTGTGTCGAGGCGGGAAAGATAAAATAGAAACAGCCATTGTCCCCCTTCCCAGAAGTTATACTACACTACAGCTTTTGCCTTCTCTATTTATACATAAAGGGCATTTCAAAATAAGGGAATGCAGAACAGAGACATCAGTTGGAAGTTGGGATGCTTAAAGTGAGGCAAGTGCTTACCAAAAACTGTGCCTGATTTTTGTCATCACATGGGGTCAGTTAACTATGCATCTATTTGGGAGCGATTTCTGTTGATACCATGAGTCTTATCATGACTTGGGTGCTATGACTAATACCAACATGTCCCAACAGTCCTGAGTCATCCGTGGTTCCCTCTAACCCTTGGTACTATCTTTTCCACAGAGCCCCTGTCCTACTGGTTTCTAGTGTCAGCTACTTAATTCAGCCATATGACAAATGCACAGACGCCCTGAAGATATCGATGTCCTAGCTTCCTTCCTTCCATTGCTCTGCAGGTACTGGCACAGTAAGAACTCTCTCTTGTCAATTTGAAAAAGCAGTCAGGCCAAACTACTTTTTGATTAAACAAATAAACAAACAACCTGGTCCCACCCTACCTTATCTTGTTCTGTAGTTAAAAAAAAAAAAAAAATCCTGCCTGTCTGGGGAGGCTCCGTGGATTGAGCATCATCCCATGCATTAAGAGGTCACCGGTTCGATTCCCAGTCAGGGCACATGCCCAGGTTGCAGGCTTCATCCCCAGTAGGGGGCATGCAGGAGGCAGCCGATCAATGTTTGTGTCTCATCATTGATGTTTCTATCTCTCTCTCTCTGGAAAAAAAAATCAATAAAAACATATTTTAAAAAAATTCTTACAGTGAAGTGGGGACTGCCAGAGGAGTCTGTGTGAGATCCCCAAATGATCAAAACTGTGCAATTGTCCTGGGCGCACGTCTTTGATAGGCTGCCATTTGTTCCACTCACCTAGAGAGCTTGTGGGCAGCCTGAGAGGCTGGTGTGCGTGTGTGCGTTTTAACAAATTTTCAAAAGTTGCCATGGGGAGAGAATAGAAAGAAAGCCCTTCAAAAAGAAAATTATTTTCCCAGCATCATCACCAGAAAAACGCCCCAGCAATGGATATCTTTGAAGGTCGACTGCAATCTGAACTAATTGGGGAGGGTGGGGAGCGCTTTCAGATTTGCTCACCTTTTATAATGGGCCTCAGCGAAATGATCTGCAGCCAAACGCTTCCTGCAATGAGTGGTTTGGGCACTTTCTCAGCAAAAGGAAAGGCTCCTCCACTTTCTTCTTGTTCATGCCACCGAGAGAGGTCACCACCTCCCCTCTTTTGCTGGCCACTTCTGGTTATTGGGTAGGTTCGCTCCAAAAATCATCTTTTGTTGTGAGGACATTAATCTTGTCGCCAGCGTGGAAATGCTCGGTAAGGAGGCGGGGTGGAAGTGGGAAGGAAGCCTGATCTCAAAAGCCGCAAGATCACAGCCAAAGAGCATTATTTACAGACCGCTACTGAAAATCAACTTCAATCTGTGCTGAATGTGCTCCATTGAACCAATAACAAGACAACAGGCTTGTGAATGTTTGACATGATGATGAAATCGGCCACAGCCCGTGGGCTGTGGGGAGGGAAGCACAATTTCCCAAGTGCTGGTACTCCTCCTTGGAGTCCGTTGTGGTTGCTAGCTGGTTTCCACAGACCCTTGCTGAATATTATGCCATTAAACAGTATGAAAGACAATCCAAATATATGTGTAGCAGGGTACTAAGTCGTAAATGCCCTTTCAAATGCTGTTTCATGGCTGGGCTTTGAAGTCATCCTGCAGTACCCTCCGGAAGCCGGAGCGGAGTGTTTTACAGATTGCCGTGGCTGTAAACCACCATGAGATGCTCAATGAAAGTGCAGAGGTTTATGAACACCCCACCCTCTGCAACATATGTTCTTGAATTTGTAGTTTTAATGGAAAAATTGGTGATGTCTCAGCTGTGTTTTCCCCGAACTTGAGTGACAATCAATGTCTGGTTCAACATAAAAATGGATATACTTTCTGGGGCATTCAAGGAAGGAATATATGTTTGGATGGTGAATTAGAGTGAGCAGTGGCTAAATGTGTCAAAATGCTTGCAGTGTGAAAATAGACATAATTAAGAGCATTTAAAGAATAAGTACAGCCGAAACCGGTTTGGCTCAGTGGATAGAGCGTCGGCCTGCGGACTGAAAGGTCCCGGGTTCTATTCCGGTCAAGGGCCTGTACCTGGGTTGCGGGCCCATCCCTGGTGGGAGGTGTGCAGGAGGCAGCTGATCGATGTTTCTCTCTCATCGATGTTTCCAACTCTCTATCTCTCTCCCTTCCTCTCTGTAAAAAATCAATAAAATATATTTTTTTTAAAAAGAATAAGTACAGTTCTTGTAATATACTATCGATTGTTTGTATTTGTATGGTAAGTCTACTAGCACTCCATGTATGAACAGACACATAGGCCAAATTAACAGAATAGAAAGTCCAGAAATAGACCGAAAACATAATAGAGTTTAGCATCTCTAAAGGGAGCATTTCAAATCAGTAGGAGAAAAGATGGATTATTCCATAATTGGTAATGGAATACCTGGATAGCCATCTGGAAAAATCTGAAGTTGAATCTGTATCTTATACCCTTCTCAAAGGTAAAGGTCAAACATTAATATAAAAATGTAAAAAGAGAAGAAAAAGAAACCATGCAAGTACTATAAAAATATGTGGAAAGATTGCTTTATATCCCTGGAATAAGAATGAAAGAAAAAAGATAAAAGGCATAAAATATTTGTGTGGCTACATAAAAACCAGAACTTCTACATGGAGAAACTCTATAGGTAAAGTCAAAAGACAAATTACAAGTTGGGAAAACTATTTGCAACTCTTTCTATTTGAAAAATATTTTTTAAATACATAAAAATCTTCTAGAAATCAATTTTTTAAAATCCACACCCTAAAAGAAATATGGGCAAAATATCTAAAGAGGTGATTAATAGAAAAAGAAATACAAATGGCTCTAAAATGTATGAAGAGATATTTGACTCCAGTAATAATAGAATGTAAATTAAATCTCTAGAGTGGTACTATTTCTTACCTATCATATTGGCAGAATTTCAAAAGTTTAATATTACCTTTTGTTGGCAAGGAATGGGAAAACAGGTACTTTCTGTACACTGTTGATGGAAGCGTATAAATTGGAATAACTCCTACAGAGGGCGTTTACATTTTTTAAATTTTATTTTAAAATATGTTTTATTGATTTTAGAGAGAGAGGGATAGAGAGATGGAAACATCAATTGATTGACTGCCGTCTGCACTCCCCCTAATGGGGATCAAGCCCCCAATCAGGGCATGTGCCCTGACTATGAATCACACCTTCGGCCTCATGTGCATGAGTCAGTACTCAACCACTGAGGCACACCGGCTGTCTACAGAGGGCAACTTGACAATTATCATCAAATTCACTTTCCAGAGTCTACCTTTCACATGTATTTGCATGTATAAAAATTGACAACTACACAAGGCCATCCATTATAATAGCAAAATATTGAGAACAACCTAAATGTCCACCAACAGAAATTGATTAAATAAAATATAGTACATTTATACCATGAATACTATGCTATTGAAAAAGAAGAAAGGGGAAGCTCTCTGTTCTGATTTGGAAAAAGAAGGAAATATAGTGTTAAGTGAAAAGTGCAGAACACTGTGAGGAGGATGCTGCCATTTGTATATACAAGAGGTAAAATTAGAACCTCTATGAGTTTTTTCTCATATTCGCATTAAGAAAATTTGGAAAACTACAAACAAATCTAACAACAATTGTTATATCTGGAGGATTGAGAAAGAACTAGATAGAATTCAGGGCCAGGAGGAAAACTTTTCATAGTAAACTTTTTCATCTTCTTATTTTTTAAATCTTATTTTACCAAATGCTACCAACTTAAAACTTTGAGTGATTAAAAGAATTAAATAAAACATTTAAATAAACATTAAATTATTACAAAATTAAACAAATAAAAAAGTGTATCGTGAAAAAAAATTACACCAATACTAATGCAAGTAATTATTGGTAAGGGCAGGTATATATGTCTACCAACACAATGATTATAAAGACTAAGAGCAGTTTTTTATAGGAACTATTATTATTTGGTCCTTGTCTATAATATATCCCTTCACTTATCACTTATCTATGATATATCTCTCCATTTACTGGTTTAAAAATCTGTAAAATTGAAAGTTAAATTGAGGAATAATTATATTTATTTTGGTTAGCTTCAAAAACATTTTTTTTTACCATTTGAATAGAAAGTTCTTTATTTTAGTCAGCTCCAATCTTTAAAAAATTATTTTCACATTTCCAAAGTAAAAATGGACCCTACACTATCTTACCACCATAAAGAAAAATTTGCCCAACTCTTAATTCTGCTTCAGTCCTAACTTTCAACCCACTGTCTTTGGCTTAAACAGAACTTAAGGTTAAAGTAGCAGAGCCTTGAGAATCAAAGAGCTGATGCTACGGTTATATAGTAAAAAACTATATTTACTCTAAATTGCAAAATGGTAGGTATTGTATGTGATGTTTAAGTTGCAGCAATTGTTCTATTAATAAATGTAATATTCAGCAGCATTTTTCATAGATTACTCAGTTCATCATTATTGCCATTTTGCCTCGTTATAATAATGTGCACTTTCCTTTAGAAAGAGCTTGGTTATTTCTTTGGTTGAGCCTATTTGCTCCTTTTTTATGTGAGATTTTTCAATACTATGAAAAGATGCAGAGCAAAAAAGGTCCATCCACTTCACTTGTGTTGCCTCCTGCGTTACCTAAACCACAACAGAACAATGACAGACAACAGAGCCTCTCTCCTTTCTAACAATTCAGTCACCATGACAACCAGCAGAAGAATGTTGGGCCAGAAAAAAGCATTGAGCTTGAGGGACTAGACTAATCAAAAAATGGAATAACATGGCAACAATTACACTGATGAGTGAGAGGGAAGCTACAGATGCATTCAGACACCTATGGCACCGCGGACTCAACGCATTCAGCATTTTGTGTTTAGTGTCTTGTGTTTTTGAGAGCAGGTAAATAGACAAGATCGAATTGTGTAACAGAATGTCAGTGCTCTAGTTAAATAGAAAATTCCTTCCCTTTGGCTGTGCTACTTCAAGCGTGTTGAAGAGGGTTTAGGGGAGATGAGGTTTTGAAGTGAAATGTGTAATAGATACAATATGAGTGCCACAAGGCAACGTTATTTAGTTTTAAGAAAGTAAACTTAGGCATGCCCCCCCCCCTTTTTAAATATATAGGCACAAATAACGGGAGAATGGTGCTGGGTTAGTGGCCAACACTATCTTAAATGCAGCTTCCACATTTCTGGGGCATATTGATTCCTGTTGACAAAATCAAGTGCCATGATTTCAGCAATGTCAGTTCTAATGTCCAGATAATTTAAGCTGAAAGGGACAGGGCAGTTCTGTGGGTCATATAACCAGAGTAAAGGAGTTTAGGTGCTAAACTGCCTCCACAACTGCCTCAGTTTATCTTCTTAAGAAGTCTCTCCTTCCTGAGGAGGTTAGGATAATGTCTATGTGTATTTTTTTAAATGGCATTTATATTGACATTACTTATTGATTATAGATATAGTTGTTGGGTTGTAAATAGATTTTTCCTTAAGTTCTCTGATTAAATTTTTCTCACAAGTTTTGTACTTCTTTATGTACTGTGCTCAATTAATTCGGTGGATTTTTTTTTCTTTAAGGTATTACATATGTGTTCTTATCCCCTTTTTGCCCCCCTACCCCCACTCATGCCCTCATTCCCCTAGTGTCTGTGTCCATTGGTTATGCTCATATGCGTGCATACAAGTCCTTTGGTTGATCTCTCCCACTTTCCCCCACCCTCCCCTGCCTTCCCTCTGAGATTTGATGGTCTGATTGATGCTTCTCTGTCTCTGGATCTGTTTTTGTTCATCAGTTTACATTGTTGATTATATTCCACAAACGAGTGAGATCATGTGATATTTATCTTTCTCCAACTGATTTATTTCGCTTAGCATAATGCTCTCCAGGTCCATCTATGCTGTTGCAAATGGTAAGAGTTCCTTCCTTTTTACAGCAGCGCAGTATTCCATTGTGTAGATGTCCCACAATTTTCAATCCACTCACCTGCTGATGAGCACTTAGGCTGTTTCCAAATCTTAGCTATTGTAAATTGTGCTGCTATGAACATAGGGATGCATATATCCTTTCTGATTGGTGTTTCTGTTTTCTTAAGATATATTCTTAGAAGTGGGATCACTGGGTCATATGGGAGCTCCATTTTTAGTTTTTTTGAGGAAACTCGTACTGTTCTCCACAGTGACTGCACCAGTCTGCATTCCCACCAGCAGTGTATGAGGGTTCCTTTTCTCGGCATCCTCGCCAGCACTTGTCATTTGTTGATTTGTTGATGATAGCCATTCTGACAGGTGTGAGATGATACCTCATTGTCATTTTGATTTGCATTTCTCAGATGATTAGTGACTTTGAGCATGTTTTATTTGTTTCTTGTCCTTCTGTATGTCCTCTTTCAAAAAGTATCTATTTAGGTCTGTTGCCCATTTTTTGATTGGGTGGTTTATCTTCCTTTTGTTAAGTTGTATGAGTTCCCTGTAAATGTTGGAGATTAAACCCTTATCGGAGGTAACATTGGCAAATATGTTCTCCCATGCAGTGGGCTTTCTTGTTGTTTTGTTGATGGTTTCCTTTGCTGTGCAGAAGCTTTTTATTTTCATGTAGTCCCATTTGTTTATTTTCTTTTTAGTTTCCAATGCCCTAGGAGCTGTATCGGTGAAGATATTGCTTCGGCATATGTCTGAGATTTTGCTGCCTGTGGATCCTCTAAAATTTTTATGGTTTCCTGTCTTACAGAAGAAGTAAAACTGTCATTATTCACAGATGACATGATACTGTATATAGAAAACCCTAAAGACTTCATCAAAAAAAATATTAGACTTAATAAATGAATTCGGCAATGTAGCAGGATACAAAATTAACACCCAGAAATCTGTGGCTTTTTTATACACCAATAGTGAATTTACAGAAAGAGAGATTAAGAAAACAATCCCATTTACCATTACACAAAAAAATTAAGATACCTAGGAATAAACTTAACTAAGGAGGTAAAATACCTGTACTCTGAAAACTACAGGGCACTGAAAAAAGAGATAGAGGAAGACATAAACAGATGGAAGAGCATACCATGTTCATGGATTGGTAGAATCAACATCATTAAAATGTCCCTACTACCCAAAGTAACCTATAGATTCAGTGCACTCCCCATTAAAATATCAATGGCATATCTCACAGACCTAGAATGAACTCTCCAAAAATTCATCTGGAATAAAAAAGACCCCGAATAGCTGCAGCAATCCTGAGAAAGAAGAACAAAGTTGGAGGGATCTCAATAGCATATATCAAGCTATATTACAAAGACACTGTTCTCAAATTGCCTGGTACTGGCATAAGAACAGACATATAGACCAACGGAATAGAATAGAGAACCCAGAAATCAACCCAAACCACTATGCTTAATTAATATTTGACAAAGGAGGCAAGAGCATACAATGGAATCAAGAGAGTTTCTTCAATAAATGGTGTTGGGAAAATTGGACAATACATGCAAAAAAAAAAAATGAAACTAGACCACCAACTTGCACCATACACAAAAATAAACTCAAAATAGATAAAGGACTTAAACATAATTTGGTGGATTTTTAAAATGTATCTTTATTGTTGAAACTATTACGTATGTCCTCTCTTTTAACCCATTGACCCCATTCTAGCCTGCACCCACCCCCCACCTCAGGCCTTCACCACAATATTGTCTGTTCCATGGGTTATGCATGTATGCATGTAAATTCTTTGATTAACCTCTTCCCACCTACTCCCACCTTCTCTCTGAGATTTGGTGGATATTTTTAGTCGATCATATAATCCAGTTTCAATTGATCAAAGGCAATTTTTCTCCCCCTCTCCCAAGCAGAAAAATTCTAATTGGTATTTTTTAAAAGTGAGGTAAACTTGGCATATAACATTATATTAGTTTCAGGTCTATATAAAAAGTGATTACCACAATAAATCTAGTTACCATCCATCACCATATGATTGATCCCCTTCACCAATTATCCCCACCCCTAGCGCCCTTTCCTTCTCATAACCATTAATTGTCCTCTGTACCTATGAGTTTTGTTTTGTTTACTCATTTGTGGTGTTGTTTAATGCCACATATAAATGGAAGCATTGGTATTTGTCTTTCTTTGTCTGACTTATTTCACTTAATATGATACCCTGAAGGTCCATCCATGTTGTTGCAAATGGCAAAATTTCATCCTTTTTTATGGCTAAGTAGGAGACTATTGTATATATGTATATACTTACCACATACTCTTTATTCATTTAGTCATCAGTGGACACTTAGATTATTTCCATTGGTTGTATATCTCAGTTATTATAAATAATGCTGCAATGAATATAAGAGTACATATATATTTTTGAATTAGTGTTATTGTTTTCTTTAGATAAATACTCAGAAGTGAAATAGTTTATGGAAGTTCTATTTTTAATTTTTTGAAGAACCTTCATACTGTTTTCCATTGTGACTATACTAATTAACAGTCCCACCAACAGTATATCCTACCACATCTTCTCCAAGACTTGTTATTTCTTGTCTTTTTCATAATAACCATTCTAATGGGTGTGAGGTGATATTTCATTGTGGTTTTGATTTACATTTCTCTGATAATTAGTGATGTTAAATATATTTTTAATGCTTGTTGGCCATTTGTGTCTTTTCTTTGGAAAAATGTTTATTTAGATCCTCTGCTCATTTTAAAAAAAATAATTCTTGCTTCTTTCTATTTTTAACATTTAATACTTTTCTATTTTTTATTACAGTTGACATACATTATTACATTAGTTTCAGGTGTTAGGGATTAGACATTTACATAACTTACTAAGTGATCATCCCAATAAATCTTGTACCTATCAGACACCATATATAAGTTTTTAGAATATTATTGACTATATTCCCTATGCTGTACTTTGTATCCCCATGACTATTCTATAAAAAGTAATTTGTACTAGTACTTCTTAATCCCTTCATCTTTTTTGCCCATCCTCCTTACCCTCTCCCATCTGGCAACCATGAGAAAGCTCTCTGTATCTGAGTCTGTTTCTGTTCTGCTTGTTCATTTATCTTGTTTTTAGATTCAGTTGTTGCTAGATATGTATTTATTGACACTTTATTGGTCATACTTTTTATCTTCTTCTTAAAGAAGACCCTTTGACATTTCATATAATACTGGTTTGTTGATGATAAACTTTAGCTTTTTGTTGTCTGAGAAGCTCTTCATCTGTCCTTTGATTCTAAATGATAGCTTTCCTGGATGGAGTAATCTTGGTTGTAGGTCCTTTCTTTTCATCACTTTGAATATTTCTTGCCAATTCCTTCTGGCCTGACAAGTCTCTCTCTCTTTTTAAATTCTCACATGTGGGTATTTTCCATTGATTTTTAGAGAGCGTGGAAGGAAAAGAGGAGGAAGGGAAAGAGAGAAACATCAATGTGAGAGAGACACATTAATTGGTTGCCTCCCACATGTGCTCCAATCAGAGCCAAGATAGAGCCTGCAACCGAGGTATGTGCCCTTGATCGGGAATCGAACTCATGACCCTTCAATCCCCAGGATGATGCCCTAACCCCTGAGCCAAACAGGCCAGGGCCAAAGTTTCTTTTGAGAAATTAGCTGACAGTCTTATGGGAGCTCCCTTGTAGATAACTAACTGCTTTTCTCTTGCTGCTTTTCTTTGTTTTTAACCTTTTGCATTTAATTATGCTGTGCCTTGGTGTGGCCTCTTTGTGTTCATCTTGTTTGGGACTCTCTGTGCCTCCTGGACTTGTATGTTTATTACCTTCACCAAGTTAGGAAAGTTTTCTGTAATTATTTTTCAAATAGGTTTTCAATTTCTTGCTTTCTCTCTTCACCTTCTGGCCCCCCATTATTTAAATGTTGGTATGCTTGAGTTCTTTTTTATACAGTTGAGGTTCTCACTAAGCTCTTTGGGCATCCTTATAACCAGTGTTTTTGAACTCTGCATCTAGTAGATTCCTTGCCTCCATTTTGCTTAGTTCTTTTTTGGAGTTTTGTTCTGTTCTTTCATTTGAATCATGTTTCTTTGTCTCCTCATTTTGGCAGCCTTCCTGTGTTTGTTTCTATGTATTGAGTACAGCTGCTACATCTCCCATGCTTGATAGTGTGGTCTAAAATAGTAGATGTCCTGTAAGGTCCAGTGGCACAGCCTCCCTCAGCCCTCAGGCTGGGTACTCAAGGCATACCTCTCACGTAGGCTGTACACTCTCCTGTTGTAGTTGAGACTTGATTGCTGTTGGCAAGTCAATGGGAGGGATTTACCCAGGCTGATCAGCTGCAAGGACTGGCTGATCACTGACCTCCAACCACCATGGAGGATTAGCTGTGCAGGGGCCTACCCCACAGAGCAAGACTTACTTCAGTGGGGCTCTGGTACTCACTGAGTCCACCCGTTGAGTGTGTCACTTGTGAAGGCAGTTGGGTGGTGGTGCTTCCACGTGGTCTGAAGCTGTGCACTGGGTGCACTGGCTTTGGCGCATTGTTTGTTTGTTTTGCTAATGAGTTCTTTATATAGTTTGGATAGTAACCCCTAATTGGATATATGATTTGCACATATTTTCTCCCATTTAGTAGGTTGTCTTTTCATTTTGTTGATGGTTTTCTTTGTTGTGCAGCTTTTTAATTTGATGTAGTCCCACTGATTTGTTTTTGCTTTTGTTGCCTTTACTTTTAGAATCAAATCCAAAAATTCAGCACCATGACCAATATCAAGGAGCTTATGACTTATGTTTTCTTCTAGGAGTTTTATGGTTTCAGATATTATATTCTACTCTTTAATCCATTCTGAGTTTATTTTTTGTGTGTGGTGTAAGATAGTGGTCTAATTTTGTTCTTTTTCTTGTGGCTATCCAGTTTTCTTAATACCATTTATTGAAAAGACTATCTTTTCCTCAGTGTATATTTTTGACTCCTTTGTCATAAATTAATTAAACATATAGGTGTGGGTTTGCTTCTGTGCTCTCCATCTGTTCCATTGATCTATGTGTTTGTTTTTAAGCAAATACCATTCTGTTTTGATTACTGTAACTTTGCAGTAGGGTTTGAAATCAGGGAGTATGATATCTCCAATTTTGTTCTTCTTTCTCAAGATGGTGTTAGCTATTTGCAGTCTTTTATGGTTCCATAAAAATTTTAGAATTATTTTTTCTATTCCTGTGAAAAAATTCCAGTGGAATTTTGATAGAGATTGCATTGAATCTGTAATTAGGATTATTTTATTAAATTATACACAAAATTAGTAATTCCATCTCAAAAAAATAAAAGCTTTGAAAATATTGTCATTTTCATAGAGAAAAATGTTCTTCTTTAAGAGAAATTCCTCAAAGAGAAGGAATGAGACCTAATTTTTAAGTTTCACAGTTTAAATTGTTTGTGTTGGGGTGGGATTGTAAGGCCCCAGGGTACAGACTTTGAACCCCTCCAGGCGGGATTTGTCCTGGGAAGTGGTGCGTGTGTGGGAAGCAGCCAATGAATTGCCATAAGAAGCTGGCTTTCAGCAGAGGAGGATTTGTCCTTCTGACTTTGGCTGATACCCATTCTGAACCAGGAGCAAAGGAGAGTCGTTCTTGTCCTCTGTGTGATCAGGGAGGAATAAGAAAAGAGGAAAGGCACAAGAACAAATCTCAGCATAAAGAAGAGATCCACATCCCCTGAAAGCAAGTTACAATAGCTTATTTGGAAACTGCCATGTAGAGAAGGACTTCATTTGGTCAAAATAGTTGTTTTTATTTAAAAACCTTCTTGCTTTAAAGATAAAGCAACTAATGACTGCATATTCAGAAGGGGTTCATCAGCTGCAGTGGGCTTCCTCCCTCAGGAAGGCCTGTTGATCTGCTGCCAGATGCCATGCCAAATTTGAATGAAAAATGAGGATTTTCAATGAGATTATTGTGAAAATGTGGAAAAAGCAACTAAGTCAGCTTTGTAGGAGATAAACATTGATATCTTGAGTAGATCACACTTTACAAAAGCCAGATCTCATTTTAGACAACATAAGTATGTTCATTCTTCCTATACAGTCTCTGATATTTTACTCTACTACAAAAAAAAAATCTACTTATTAGTCTTAACACCCTTCTCTGAATTGCCAGATAAAAGGCTACAGCAATTGGAAGAAACTTATCTTTAAAATGTTTCTATTATTCTTGGTGACAATGCATTTTCCACCGAGAACTTCTCTAAATGTGTATTTTTTTTTCCTATGAATGAAGCAGAAATCAAAAAGGACTTTCATCTGCCTCCGGAGAACACAGGCATGCAAACACTGAGCATGGCATTGCATTAAGCTCTGAAAATGCTTTAGGGAACTGGTGGTGCCATGCACATGCATTAAGGCAAGAGTCTTTATATTCTAGGAAATTCATCACAGTATGACAATTTGTGTGGTGCTCCCCAGTGGAGTTTGTTCTTGTCTAGTTCTCCCTCTTTTATTTCCCTTCAGTGGCTTCACACATTCTGGAATATGTCTTAGGGAGGCAGGGAAGGGGGGAGAATTCATTGAGGTTTCAGACTAAGGGAAGAAGCAGCCCAATGGGTTAATTTACCTTCCCTCATGCCATGCCTTTATTATAGGATAATGAGGCTAACCAACACTTATTGGGGGGTGTCTACACTGTACAGGTACCAGGTGAGTCACTTCACTCACATGATTGTCAACCCTCACTGCAGCACTATAAAAATAAGTATTCTGGTCCTGCCTGAATTGATGTATTAATCTGGCATTAATTCAACACAGTTTTGGAGGGCATACGTTACAGACTTGCAGACATAGTTGTAGATATTGAGGACCCAATGACAAGTAACATTTGACTCCCTACACATAAATGGGAAAACTAACCAGAAAAAAAAGTTAAGGGACCTCACCAAGGAAGGAATAGAACCAGAATGAAGCCATTTGTGTAATTCTGAAATGCCTGCCATTTAATCCATACCATGCTGTGTTTGTTTGTTTGTTTTTAACTAACTCCCAGATTCTGATTTGTGAGTTTCCTAGGGTTAAGAGCACTGATTTGGGGCTGAAAGCAAAGAGTGCCCCATTTTAGCTGGCCCTGGGAAAATTATTTAACCTCTCTGACTTAAATGATTTTATCTGTAAAACAAGAATTCTGATACCAAACCCCTAATTCTATTCTGAGGAATAAGTTATATTGTGTATACAAAGCCTTTAGCACTGGGCCCAGCACATGGCAAATGCTCAGGAATGTAAATATGACTAGTATCTTCTTCACTATGGTTTTCTCTTACACTGAAGTGTAGGGAGCAGCTATAGGGTTAAGCCTCAGACTGAAACCCGTGGCAGGGCCACAAACAAGTCCCAGCTTGGAGGGCAGAGCTCTCCTAGCATAATTAAGCTTGACCTTATAGTCCTCCCTTGCTCCTTCCTAGGTAGCTAATGGGCTGTGGGAGGTGCAGCAAGTGCTGCCAAAACAAGGTGAAACTCACAAGAACATTGTAAACATGTTGACCACTACCTTGTTTTGCTTTGTGGGCTCTGACTATAAAATAAAGACTCAGCTTGCAGACTGTGGTGCTGTCTCTCTATTAGAGAAGCAGAGTCCCACCAAGTCCCAGCTGTATTCTCTTGTCTGTCTTCTTTCATCCTTCACCGCCCCTCCTCAGGCTCACCGAACCTGCCCGAGCTGGACGCAGCACACTGAGGAATCTCTGGGGCTGTTTGCTTTCACCTGGAATGGAAGTCTCTTCCCTTCCTCTCCTGCTTGGCTTTGCTCCATAGCCTGTCAGAGATTTTGCTCTGAACTAAAGTGACAACTGTCATGATTTTGCTGTTCACACTAGAAGTCTACAGGACAAAGATAGAAAAGTGCCTTCATGCTCAGGATTATCTATGTGACCTTATAGAATGTTATCAGGAAGAGAGGCCCCAAGAGAAGGATGCTAAAGAGTTGAGTTTTAGCATCTCTGATTCCTGAGACTCACATGGGAGTGGATTACCATCCTCTGTTCAAATGTCTGTCTTTCTCTGTAGACTGGGGAATACATCAGGGGAATGACAAGGTCTTATTCCTCTTTGTCATCTTAGTGCCTGTCATGGTGTTTAACATATAGTAAGTGCTCATTAAACATTGTGGAATGAATAAAAGAATAAAAAGTGAACTTAAAAGTTCTATTGAATTGTTCGTTGTTTTAAAATGGACACATTCCTGTATTTCAAAAGGACCAGAAAAAAAGTATGTCAAAATGTAATGTAGAACAATAGTTTTCTCTGGGGGTTGGGATTTGGAGGTGATATTTTTACTTTGTACTTTTAGAATTTTGTGGGTTGATAACATTAACAGCAATTGATGTTATTAAGGAACGTTCTTTGAACTTTACTTGTGGGGTGGAAGAGTTCGGTATTTCTACACCAAAGAGTACCATAATGAGAGCTAGAGCCTTTGGAAATTCAATGTGGTGGTGGAGTTCAGCATCGTTCTTGCCCTATTATCACCAGGCACTGAGCATAGACCATGGTTAATATGCTTTTGTAGTTCAAATTATGTCACTCTTTTATAGAGCTCTCAGATCTTTGAAGCCATTACTGAATTTAGTCTGCCAATTAGGGGGCCAACAGAACCAATCCCATTGGATAGGGATCAGAAAGATTATTCTTTTACCCAAGTTTAAGGTCCCACACTTTGCTCTTCTATAATCTAACCTTTTATACTATAGCTCAGAGTGGTGACCTAACCCCCACCCCCAGTACAAATGCTAATATAAGCAATCATCAGGAGCCAGGACACCTAGTTAGATTTAATTCACAAGCAATGTCATTCTTTTATTTTTAATTGAATGTATTGGGGTGAAATTGGTTCATATAACCATACAGGTTTTAAGTATACAACTCAATAAAACATTATCTGCATACTGCATCGTGTGCCCTAAGCAAAGTTTCTCTCCATCCCCATTTCACCTCCCTTTGCCCACCTCCACCTACTCCCTCACCCTCCTTTCCCTCTGGCTATCAACACAGTGTTTAGCTGAGTCTTTCATCCAGCCCCACAATCTGCCACCAGCTGTCAGTCTATTCCACATATCCCTGCCTCTGTTTCTATTTTGTTCATCAGTTTATTTTGTTTATTAGATTCCAAGCAATGTCATTCTTAATGGCTTGAGAAAGTTTCATTCTTTTTCATTTCCTTTGCTGTAAATGACACTTTCAAAAAAAAAAAAACTGATTGTTTTCAGTAATGATCTACATAACTCCTATCTCTTCTTCACTATTAGATGGGACATGAAAATGTGTCCTGTAGACTCTGAGCAATGTGATTTCCCAACTGGGCAGTGATGTTGCTATAAAGGTTATGAGTCACTGAAGAACAAGTTCAAGACAATCCTTCTTCCTTTGACCACACAGAGGTTATTTTGAGAAATGCATACTGAATCATCATGCTGTCATTTGGGTCTACACAGGATGACATATGTGCCTCCTAGCGCAGGTTCAGGGGCAGGCAAGTATGTTATTTGGCTTCCTGGGGATCACAGGCACATGCTCACCCCCTCAGGCCACCACAAGGCTCTTTCTCTAGGCAGAACTAATTGTTGGGAAGACAGCATCCCAGATTAGGAAGAAGTGAGTTGGTCTCACAGGTGTGAGGAATTCATAAATTGAGTTAGTCTTGACTAGATTTGATATCTCTTTAAAAATTATTAGTGATAGCATGAACTAGATTCTCCCAAATACATAGTTTATTATTTGGTAATAAGTTAGACAATTTAGGGACATAAATAACTAGTAATCAAATAAGTTAAGCCCTGCTAATGCATTATGGAACTAATGTATCATCTTTCCTAGGCAGATGCTTTTGCTTAGTTTTCTTGTGTCTATTTCTAAGGGATCCTCAAGGAGTGATGTTAATGGTGGGCTTCCAAGTCCCCAAAGATGTCTTTGGTCAGAAGGTACTTTGGGAGGCAACATATCCCGTCTTACAAGGGCCTTCCTAATATAGCTTCTTACCTGACATCAGGAAACCATCTCTTCTGGCAAGCCTTTCATGAAGTCCAGAGTCAAGCCCTCCATTTAGATAATTTTAAAATACATTCTGGAATGTGTGTTTTTATTTCTTTTAATATAGGAATATTTGAGCTTGCTTACTTCATGGGCTCTTATGAAATTTTAGTGTTATAAGTTAGTTGAATGAATTCCTCACACAGTGGTTATGTCCACCCAGAACCTCCTACTGTGACCTTACTTTGAATAAAGGTTTTTGCATATGTAATTAAGGTAGGGATCTTAAGATGAGATCATCTTAGACCCATGGTCAGCAAACTGCGGCTCTCGAGCCACATTCGGTTCTTTGGCCCCTTGAGTGTTTCTCTTCTGAAGCCTTAAGAGTACCCTAATTAAGTTAATAACAATGTACCTACCTATATAGTTTAAGTTTAAAAAATTTGGCTCTCAAAAGAAATTTCAATCGTTTTACTGTTGATATTTGGCTCTGTTGACTAATGAGTTTGCCGAACACTGTCCTAAACTATCCAGTGGGTCCTTATTCCAATTACAAAAGTCCTTATAAAAGAAAAGGAGGTGACATAGAGATACCGAAAGGGATGCCATGTGAAGACAGAGATTGGAGTTTTGCTGCCACAAGCCAAGGATCACCTGGACACATAGAAGCTGGAAGAGCCAAGAAGGATTCTCCCCTAGTTCCTTCTGAAGAAGCTTGGTCCTTCTCAGGCCTGGATTTCAGACTTCTGGCCCCTAGAGTTGTTGAGTAAATAAATCTCTGTTGTTTTAAGCCATACCGTTTGAGGTAATGTGTTATGGCAGCCCCAGGAAACTAATACAAGCACATTCTTTGAGGTCCAAGATTACAAGTGCTCTCAATGTTGGCAGAACGACTTGGGAGTGTGTATTACCTAGCGTCATTTTCTGAGGGGTCTAGATTTAGTTAGTTTGTTAGGATCATATCATATTCTGTTGGCACCTGATGAGGCATCAGTATGTTTTAACTCACTTTCTGAAAGACCCAAAATCCAGTACACAGCTCACAGTTTTTGGTAAAGGATTGATTATGAATGCAGTAAGTTCCTTATGCATTTTTTGATTAAGTAAACAAATAGTTCCGAACAACTTTTCCACTGGGAGTTCACCTTCTTGAAGAACCTGAGACAAGGAATACCAAAGGCATGAATAATAATTAACTCCTGGTTGCAGTGTACAGCCAAAAGTCCTGTTTTGTTATCAGTTCTCTGATTCTCTAAGAGATTAAACATTTGATTAAACATATTTCAGCAACAGAAACTACTGCAATGGCTTTTGAACTATTTTAGTCACTTAGCTATATATTTACCTTATGTGCAATGAAACAATATCCTGTTCATTTGTTTATGTGCTTGAAGGATCTGAGCTTCTATATCTATTTATCCCACCCTTTATTAAACAACAAGTAAATTATTCAATTCAAGAAATATTTGGCCAGTGCCTACTATGTGCTCTAGACACTATTAGAGCTGAGTGGGTTATTACAAAAGTGAAAGACCTAGACTACAAGTGCTTCCAAGCTAATCAAGGAGGGAGAATGTATAAGTAATCTGTGTGTCAAAGAAACCTGTACTAAGAGAGACACCCAAGCAAGTGTGACTATGCACTATTGATTGTCCTTTTTTTTCTGGCAATTCCTTCTTAGTTTATTTACAAGGCCTCTACCTTTTTCTACCGACCATTAATTGGAAAAGTCCCACAAGGTTTTATTAGAGGCCTATTTTATTCTCCCTTTCTCTCTCTCCCTAGGCAAGAAAGTATAGTTACTAACAAAATCTGAGGTCTGGACTACTTTATACAACTACCTGATATCTCTCATATGTCTCAAATGATCCTCACACTCAACATGCCCAAACAAAACTCATGATCCTTGATCTCGTACCTCAGATCTGACTCTTTTTCAATTTTCCCTGTGCCCAAGAATGACGAAGACAGACACCAAGGAGTTATCTTTGTTACTTTCCTCTCCTATACTCTGATCTCTAAACCATCACAGAGTCCTATAAATTTTACCTTCTGAATTTTTCTCAAATTTATATTTCTCTTCATTTCTACTGCCACCTCTCTAATATATGCTACAGCCTAATCAGAGGAGTGACTTCCCATCATCTTTCCATATTCTGTTGGTTAGAAGCAAGTCAAAGGTCCTGCCCACACTAAAGGGAAGAGAGTATAAAGAAACAACACGACGGAGCCAAGATTATGGGGCCATCTTAGAATTCTGCTTATCATAGATTTCAAATCTTAACTCACTTCATCAGAAAAACCTCCCCCAACCCACGCTGGTAGGCTATATTGCCAATTCACTTGTAGTTAGGCAGGGTCATGTGACTACCCTTGCCATTGAAATATAAGTAGAAGCAATATCTGTTACTTCCAGGCCAACACATTTCAGAGTCAGTATGTCCATTTGGAGAAATAGGAAACACAAATTGAATGGCTAACGAATGCCTGTACAAAATAAATGTTAACACATATAAATTAATTTAGTACCAACTTGACCCAGAAAGGTCAATGAGCAATATCAAAGTTAGATGAAGTTACTCATGAAATATTGCCCAGGGGTAGGGGATTTTGAGTTGGGTTTGAAGAGAGGGAATTATAGTAATTGGTGAGCAGAAAGGGGAGGAGGAAGCAAAAGTAAAATGTTTAAAGGCTTAGGAAGAGCAGATCTACTTACTGGAACAGAAATTTCATTAAGGGATAATGAAGAAAAACGGCTAGTTTTATGTGTATATTCCCCATAGTAACTAGCAGAATAAATGCTAGATGAATGTTTAGTCCAAGTTGCAAAGTTCAAAGATCAAGTTCCTAAACAAATTGGAAATGAACCTACCTGATTAGAAATAAATTGTCATTTTACTTGATGGTCAAATTTCATCGTAGGGAATTCTGAGACAATGAGAAAACTTGTAGATTTTCCAAGAAAACCAAATATTGTGGTTTGCTTGATTTTCTTAAAATGAATATGCCAGACTTAACCCAAATAAATCAAAGTGGTATCCCTGGGAGACCTAGGTGCTGCAGTTTTCAGCAAACTTTTGGAACCCCCGTTTTGGAATGGTATTCAAAGTCTTCAGCTTTTTCTTTTGAATATCTTCAGAGAAAATAGGTTTGATTTCTGAAATGATAAATTCATGCAGAAGCCAATCTAGGTGAGTAGGACTAGTTTTAAGAAAGGTGCACCTGTAACCTGATTCTGATTTTGCTAATATAAATTTGATCTCCAAATTACCAAAGAATTTCAAAAATATGGTTAGCACATACCACCTCCATAACCTCCTGTGGTGACCACTCTGAAGGGCAAAGCCTAGATGAAAATATACAGTCACACTTAGCTGCATAAGAAGGATCAGCACACCTTCCCACTGGCTACCATGAGCTCAGAGACAAACAGTGGTAACCACACCTACAACCCCTTGTCCTCTGAACAGCGCTGGCTTCTACGGGGCAGTCTGCAGCAGGTTTCGCGCCTTCCTCAGTGCCCTTTTCTACAAAAGCAGTTCCTGAAATAGGGCTGCTTAACATTTTACCTTGTGGAAAAGCACTGAGGGGAGGCAGGCTGAGCCCATGGGAAATTAGAAGTACCCTGGAATTTAACAGGAAAGAAAAAGCAATCACTCACCCTGTGGCCCTGGTATTCACCCAGATCCAGCTGCTGCAGCGGAGCAGGCAGGCCGATGGTCCTCAGGTGGTGAAAGATAACGTGGAAAATGAAAGCAGCCTGATTCATGTGTGCTAAACCAAACCCTGAAGTAGTGGCGAGAGTGTATTGTGTAGGGAGGCTTGAGAGCAAAATGGGGTGTAGGATGAGTCACGGCCAGCACATTGAAAATACAAGAGCGTGTGAGGGGTAGGGTGGGTGGGGGAGATGGAACTTACGTTCTGTGGTAACAAGTTGGGTAACAAAAGAATAGGAGAAAATCAGGAGCCTTGAGCCTTCGTGAATTCTCCTCTGCTCTCTAAGACACGCCATTGTTATGAGATACTGTAACATTGCTCAGAGCCTAATTGCCTTGTGTTTGGGCACTTATATTTATTCTGACTTTTGGTTTATCCAGGTTTATTCTCTTTTACTGATTGTTTCCCACCTGACTCCTCAGACATAGCAATCACTTAGTGCCTCATGTTTAAGTGACATCTTATCATCTGTTTTCCAGACAAACATCATGGAGTCCTACGTGCCTTGAAACAGCACTACCACCTCTGGTTTATCGCCATATCCTCTTGTAACCGATTTACAAAAGGCATTCTCAGGCTCATTTTTTTTCTTTGCAGGGACAGTATTTAAAGTCATTACATTTAAAACACCAGAATTTTAGTTGATGAACTCCAAAATAATTTGCCTTATTACTGCCACCCTTTCCTAGAGAATTCTCTTCCTCACCCTATTCCGCCTTCTTTAAGGATATTGTTTTTTGCTCAGATGCTAGCAGATAGTAAGTGCTCGATAGATATGTTATGAATGAATAAATGAATGAAGGTCACTTGATAACACAAATCTTTCCAGGATGGTTTAGCCAACATGATTTCTAAGGCATGAAAATAAATGACTTTATAAAGTCCCTTTAGTTGCTAGGTCTTGAATATTTAAAGACGTGTTCAGAGAGCTTTCAAAAAAGTGATACTGTAATCCACTGTCAACATTGTGGGAAGTGAATTGGGGAAAAGAATGGTGGGTGTAGTGTGTGTGTGTGTGTGTGTGTGTGTGTGTGTGTGTCCCACCATATATTCACTCTAAATTTAACCATTCCACATATTACTATAATACTTGACATAAATTTTTTCATAAATAATAATTGATACATGGCTCTAAAGCATCTACATTTCATGAAGAATTGAGTGTTTGTTTGTTTGTTACTCTTAAGTGTCATTGCAACTCACAGACAAAATAAAGTCATGGGTTGTTCAGTGCTAGAAATAGGGCATTCTGTAGTAGGGCCTCAATTTATAGATAAGAAAACTCAGGCCCAAAAAAGTTCCATCACAGAGGCTGATGGCAAAGGAACCAGACTCCCCGGTTTCTGTCTTCCAGTCCAGCCGTGTCTGAGCAGCTCATCCATTATGGGATATTGTCATGGTGCTGAGAGCAGTCATCTTGGGATAGTCCAAGAAACAAAAACATTATGGACTATTTTTTTTTTCATGCAAGAGGGCTAAGTGACTTAAAGAGTTGGGGAAATAAAACAATACTGATAAAAAGACAATTAGCAGAAATATGCTTTCTTTTTAATTGCAAATCAAGGACATTTGTCACGAAGAATATCTGTGAAGACTTTACAGGTGGTGTTTTGTTTAATTAATTAATTAATAATTTGGTGTGCTATGGAGATAATTAAGGGTTTCCTTATGACATTAAATACTCTTGGGGAATGTCCCACCTTAAGTCTACCTCAGTCACTAGTCACACAAGAAATGAGGACATGGATTTAATAAACATAATGAAGTTTGGAATATAACTTGTAAAGGAAAATAAGTTTAAAAAATATTCATCAGCATTAAGAAAAAAAGCAATTGATTTCACAATTATGGGTTTCAAAGGATAACCTTTAAAAAATCTGCTCTTATTTTTATGTGTAATTACTTTTTTATAATTCTCCCATAGGTAAGCAATATTGTTTTGGTTTCCATTGTTGTAATAAAATATTATAGCTGACCAGTTGGTGGAGCAATTCCATTTCCATAGCACTTAATGGCTATTTTGCTTAGGTACTAGTAACTTAATTATAATCAAGAGACTATTAAGATTCTAAGGACTACCTGAATGGATCACAAACTTTCAGGTGAAATGACAGATAAAATCACTTTAACAACATCCAGCCCATTGAAGACAACCTGTAATTAAATTAAAGTGGTAATTCTACTCATGACAACTGGAGAGTCTCCTCTTAAAGCACCTCCAAGAGGTAGGCCCCCATTCCTGCAGTCACAGTTATGGGGAGGTATGAGTAAGGAACGGAGAAAGGTCAGCCTTAGTGCTCCAGTTCTCAGAAGCATGAGGTTAATTAGAATTTTTAATGATAAACCAGATACCTCTTTATAACACTGTCCAATGCAGGCTTCAATATAATTACATTATCTTGTATTAGCTTCTTTGGCTTAGGCAGCTATCCTAGAGAGTTAACATCTGGGAAAACAATTTGCTCAATCGATATTTCCTCCAAAAGAGCATTAGCTGCATGTTTGCCAATCTGACATTTTAGTCACCCCAAATCATTGTAGCTACTTATGGTATTTAAAAAACATAACCTTCGTCGGTTATATATTCAAATAAAAATGTAGAAAATGTAGGAATCAGCTCTGGCTGGTGTTACTGGTCAGATCATTGGCCTGAGCACCTGAAGGGTCTTGGGTTTAATTCCTGGTCAAGGGCACGTACCTCAGTTGCAGGTTCAATCCTTGCCCAGTTGGGGTGTGTGCTGGAGGTAACCAATTGATGTGTCTCTTTCACATTGATTTCTCTCTTTCCTTCTTCATTTCTCCTTTGTACTCTCTCTAAAAAGACAGCAATGAAAAAATACACTTAGGTGATTATAAATAAAAATAATTTTTAAAATGTAAGAATCAGTATACTTATGAGTATGCAAAAAATAAATCTTTGAATAGATCAAATACTATAAGGAACTATACAATAATTGTTTACACTTGTATAGTGAAACTCAGTGATTTTTATTTTTTCTTATACTTTCTTTGGTTTTCAAAATTTTCTAAAATAGATATTTATTAGTTTACTTAAAAAAACTATTTTATACAACTCCCATTTGATCCAGTAGTTCCACTTCTAGGAATATATCCCAAGAAATCAGAAACACCAATCAGAAAGGCTATATGCACCCCTATGTTCATAGCAGCTCTATTTACAATAGCTAAGATTTGGGAACAGCCTAAGTGCCCATCAGCAGAGTGGATTAAAAAAGGGTGGTACATCTACACAATGGAATACTATGCTGCTGTAAAAAAAAGAAGGAACTCTTACCATTAGCAATAGCATGGATGGACCTGGAGAGCATTATCCTAAGCAAAATAAGCCAGTCGGAGAAAGATAAATATCACATGATCTCACTCATTTTTTGATTATAATGAACATAAACCGATGAACAAAAATAGATCCAGAGGCAGAGAAGCATCGATCAGACCATCAAACCTCAGAGGGAAGGCAGGGTAGGATGGAGGTGGGGGTGGAGTAAAAGATCAAAAAAGGACTTGTATGTATACATATAAGCATTACCAATGGACACAGACAGTAGCGGGGTGAGGGAATGTGCTGGGGGGATATGGGTGGCTGAGGAGAGGTCAAGGGGGGGAAAAGGAGACATATGTAATACTTTAATCAATAAAGAATTAAAAAAACAATTTAAAGTGTTATTCAGAAAGTAGGAAATTAGTGCTAACAAACTTAAAGAAATGATTATGTGCATAGATGTACACAAATATAAACAAAATAGTACTATCTTAAAGCTACCTAAGTACATTCTTCTTAAAAAATTTTTTCCTTTAATCCTTACTCAAAAATATTTTTTTATTGATTTTTAGAGAGAGAGAAGAAGGGAAAAAGAGAGAGAAACATCAATTAATTGCCTCCCACACATGCCCCCACTGGGGATCGAACTGGAAACCTATGTGCCCTGAATGGGAATCGAACCCAAAACCAACTGAGCCACGCAGCCAGGGCTCTACGTACATTGTTGTCACAGAGACCATGCAGTGCATAGGAGGGCTCCTGCTCTGAGCTGAATGCAAGGACTAACCTGCACATGTTGATAAAGTTATGTTGCCCAGCAAACTGTAGAGAAAAGGGGGTTGACTAACACAGGTTAGGGTCAGATTGGAGGTTTTATTTTATAAAGTTCAAGTATCTTCCAGACATGCATTAAAACCAGCTTTAAAACAGGCATTTATTAAGTGCCTACGATATGCCAAGCACTGCTCTAGACAGTAAAGTTAAAGTAGTAAATAAAATAGAGATCCTTGCTCTCTTGAGCTTACATTTTAGATTGGGAAGACTGAGAATAAATACATAAACAAAACTGTAATATTTTAGATAGTGATAAGAACAACAAAACAAAATAGAGAAGAAGGATAAAGAATGCTTGGAAAGGGAAGAGGAAAGATGGCCAAGGAAAGCCTCACTAATAAGTTGATATTAAGCTAAAACCTGAAATAGTTATGATGATATCTAGGGCAAGAATCCCAAGTAGAAAATATAAGTTCAAGCATGCCTGGTGTGTCCCAGAATCAGCCAGGAGGCGGGCATGGCTGGAGCAGAGTGAGGGGAGAGGAACTGGGAAGTAAGGGTAGCGGTGTAATGGAGTATTAGGCCACGTGGACATGGTGGACCATTCGAAGAATTTTGGCTCTTACTGAGAGGGATGGTAAGACATTGAAAGGTTTGGGACAGAGGAGGTGTGACTCGATCTGATTTTTAAAGGATCTCTTTGGCTTTTTCACTGAGAATGGACTATGAACAGAGGCAGAGATTAGTTAGGAGATAATTAAAAGAGTGAAGACAAAAGATAGAGATGGTTTGGACCAAGGAAGTAGCAATGGAGGTAGTGAAAAGTGACAGGATTTTGAATAAATCCTGATGGTAGAGACGCATGATTGCTAACTGATTGAACATAATATAAAAGAGAGAAGTCAAAGACAACTTCAAATTTTTGGTCAGAGTAACTGGAAGAATAGAGTTAACATTCACTGTAGTGGCGGAAGACTGTGTGAGGAACACTTATGTATGGGTGAGGTGAGAGTTTGGTTTTGAACATATGTGTTAGATGTGAGTGGCTTATTAGATGTGTGAAGTGGGCAATTGGATATACAAATGTCAAATTGAGGGAAGAAGTCTAGGCTGGAGATGGAAATTGGGAAGTTGTGTGGTATTTGAAGCCATAAAACTGGGTATCATTAACTAGGGGTGGACAGTGAAGTAGAAGAAAAAAAAGTACGATAATGAATAATAGCAACAACAACAAAGGGAAACTGTGAATAAAGCAAAAACTGGAGCTGTGTTGGTTTTGGACACTTAAGGAAATATCTGTCCAGTCATTAGCTGACCACTAAGCAACTGAGCAGAGATTTCAGTGGCCACACATGACAAAGAATACAGAAGACACAAAACTAGTTCAGAAAAATCACAAAAACATGTTATATAAACAAGCCAAAGATGGCCTCTGTATATTGGCCCTTAGGTTATTTCTTCACTGCAGGCTGAGATCTGTTACTTCAAATTTTTACACATCCAATTATTTTTAAAATAGTCCACACAAGCAAAATTTTAAACATTTAGAACCTGCCTGCTTTGCATACCCTGTAAAACCTCACTTGACAGTTGTTACCCACTGATAAAGTAGAGTCTTGTGGTTATAAGACCCGATGCTGCTATGGCCCTTTGGAGCTCTCTGACCCAGAGACACCTCACTATGCTGCTGAACAACATCATCTAGTCATGTACCATCCCTTTTACTTAAAAATGAACTCCAACTAACAAAATGTGAATCAAAAATAGCTCAAAAAATAGGAGAAATTGTGCCATGAAAGAACAGAAAACATCTGATATAATACTGTGTGTCAGATATCAAATTTGAACTACATGCTGCTTAAAAGGTGTATAAAAATAGAATAGATGGCACATAGAAGATGGGTTCACATATAAATATCAAAACAGAAATCCTGACTAAAATATCAACAAATCAAAGTCAGCAGTATATTTAAGAATTGCTTCATCAGGTACTGTTTATTTTGAGAATACAAGGATGGTCTAATATTAAGAAATTGACCAGTGTTACTTGTTATACCAACAGGTTAAAGGAAGAAAACAATATAATCGTGTCCAAAGAAACCTGACAAAAGTAACTATTCAAAAAAGAAAATTTTTAGAAATTAAAGATCTTATACTTAACATGATAATGTCTCTGTCAAACTGAGAGTCATGATACAAATCCTAGAGATATTTTTATAAAAAATAGGGGTCAGAAGGAATATCTACTAGTAACACTATTCACCATTTTCGATGGCGTTAAATATGCCCACAAATTTATTGAGCGTCATCTGGGAAGCCAATTCTCCAGCCAAGTCAAGCCTTTGGGTGACTCGTCACCTCATCTGACATCTCAGCTGAAACCTCATGAGGTGCCTGGGTCAGAACTACCCGGTTCATCTGCTCCTGGGTTTCTGACCCTCAAACATTGTGAATAATAAATGTTTGTTGCTCAAAGTTGCTAAATTTTAGAATAATTTGTTACATAGCAATGATTAATATGCCATGTTCAAAAAGTTCTAGTCAATCAATATAAAATAAATTAAACAATTTCTAAAACAAGCTATGACTATGGAAATAAGGGAGACAAAAAATAATTTTTGAAAATTATATGAAGTGGATTGATGAATTAAAATTTTTAAGAAGTCCATAACTAGATGATATAAATGAAGATTTCATTGATCTTGGAATTGCGAAAACAATAAAAATATGAAAATAATAGTAGAGATCATCATAACAATGTCTGATACTTATTAAGCACATACTATATTCTGTCAAGAATTATAATTTTATAGCTCATTTTATCTTGGCAACAACCCCATGAAGATAAGGAACTTGAGGTTCAGAGAAGTTATTTTGCTCACGTCTGTAGCTTATTCATTGAGTTTAGGCTTGTCAAAATGCATCAGGCCTGTGTTCACAAGTATTTTAGAGTTCAAAACTCTATAAAAATTTTTACTTTTATTTAATTTTTAATGCAATATATTTATTTATTTTGTTGAATTTATTAAAATGATATTGGTTAATACAATTATGTAGGTTTCAGGTATAAAATTAAAAAAATTTGAAACAGTTGGCAAAGTATGGAAAAAAAAGGTTGACAAATGTGACAAAGAGTTAGTGTTTAAAATATATAAGGATGTAAAAAAATGTTTATAACAATGTTATTGATAAATAAAATATAAAAAAACTAAGTATCAACAGTAGATAAATGGTTAAATGAATTATACAAATTTATAGAATTGAATTTTGCAACTATTAAACAGTTATGTTTCAACTCCATTAAGAAAATGAAACCACAGACCTGGAGAAAATATTCACAAATGTCTAAGAACTGGTAATCAAGAATTATAAAGAATTCCTAAACTCAACAATCCAAAAAGGCAAAATATTTCAGAAGACACTTCACAAAAAGAAATATGGAAATAGCCAGTAAGCATATGAAAAGATGCTCAACATTATTAGTGATAGAGCAATTCGAATTACAACCAGGAGGAAACACCACCATATACTCATTAGTACGTTTGTAATTAAGCAGACTACAACCTTAAATGCTGGCAAGGATGTAGAACAATTGAAACTCTCACACATTGCTCCTGGAAATGGAAAATGATACAACCAGTTTGGGCAAATTTTGTCAGTTTCTTAAAAACTAAATACTTGCCCACCCTAGATCTAGAAATTTCACTCTAAGGCATTTACTCATGAGAAATAAAAACTTACATTCTCAAAGGCACTTGTATAAGAATGTTTATTGCAGCTTTATTATAATGGTCAAAAACTGGACTCAGCCCAGCTGCCCATCAATAGGTAAATGGATAAATTGGTTTATTTGTACAATGAAATGGTAACTAGTAGAAAGATACAAACTGCTTGTTTGTTCATGTGTGTAAACACACAGCAAAAAGGATAAATCTAAAATACATTATGCTGAAAGAAATAAGCCTTATACAGAAGAGCACACACTGTATAATTCAAACAATATAAAATTCAAGACTAGGTGTTGGCAGGGATTGATTGCAAAAGAATATAAGGGAACTTTTGGGGGCTTAAAGTCAACATTTTATATCTTGATATAAAAGTGTTAGCTAACATTATACTGTAGTTAAAAATATGAATGTTGAAGTGTTTAGAAGAAAGTGTGATGTCTGCAAAGTTCAAAATGCATCAAAAGGGTAAGATGAATTAATGAATGGAGGGATGAACAGGTAACTAGATATGTGATAAAGCAAACAGTGATGTATTCATGGTAGATTTTCAGTGCTGAGTATGTGATTTTAAACCATAAAATCATTTCAACTTTTCTACAAAGTATGTGGTTTCCTCAAAATGTTAAAAATGGAACTGCCTTTTAATCCAGCAATCCCACTTCTGGGAATATATCCTAAGAATCCCAAAACACCAATTCAAAAGAGTACTCCCACCCTTATGTTCATAGCAGCATTATTTACAATTGCCAAGATCTGAAAACAGCCCAAATGCCCATCAATAGATGAGTGGATAAAAAAAGCTGTGGTACATTTACACAATGGAATACTATTCAGCTTAAAAAAGAAGGAAAGCTTACCTTTTGACAGCAAGGATGGACATGGAGACCATTATTTTAAATGAAATAGCCAGTCAGAGAAAGATAAATACCATATGATCTCACTTATATGTGGAATCTAATGAACAAAATAAACTGATGAACAAAATCGAAACAAAGGCATGGATATATGGAACAGATTGACAGCTGTCAGAGGGGGTAGGGGGAGGGGCACTAGATAAAAGAAGGTGAAGGGATTAGCCAAAGAACATATATGCATAACCCATAGACACAGATAACAGTGTGGTGATGGCTAGAGGGAATGGAGGTGGGGGGGGGGGGTACGGGCTGGGTGGAGGTGGGCAAAAGGGGAGAAAATGGGAACATCTGTAATAGTGTCAACAATGAAATAAAGAATTTTTAAAATTTTTACAATAATATGTTGGGAAAAATCATGTTTTCAAAAAAATTACTTCAGATCCCATGTCAAATTTTTCAAAAGCAGGATAGCCTGTTGGTTGTGTAATATGATGTAGTGTAAAGAGCACTAAAGTAGAGAAAAGTGAAGTGGTTTCTTGGGGTGTTGTGAAAATGAGTAATTTTTATTTCTATTTTCTTTACATTTTATGAACTTTTTAAAATAAGTATGAATGACTGTTATCAGAAAAATATAGTTCATATCAACATTCTTAAAAATAGTTTGAAAAAGGCAGATTTTAAATTAGAGCAACACTTCCTAACAGATCAATAGGTAGATGGAATGGACCTCTGAGAGGGCAAGATTCCCATCCCCCAAGGACCCAGTCCAGACTAGACCACAGGTAGGAATATTTTAGAGAGGATTTAACAAGGCATGGAAGATTGTAATGGAACCTCAAATTCTGAGAGTTATATGTGAAAAAGAAAGTACAGAAATGAAAAGATGTCTTGAGTTTTCCTAATCTATTCCAAACTCAGTACCAACCCCATGGAAATAATGCAAATCCAAGACCTCTGGTACCAGCATTCACACACTGGTTCACCATGTAACAGGAAAGTCATGCTGTTCACCAAATCGGAATTGTTTTAACCTCTTTGCTGTGCTACAGGAACGGGGAGTAATAACAATACTTCACATATGCAAAGAGTTTGTGAGTGAGCAGAGCACTTCTGCATACACTAGAGGCCCGATGCACAAAATCTGTGCAACAGTAGGCCTTCCTTCCCCAGGCTGCCGGCACCGGCTTCCCTCTGGCACCTGGGACCTGGGTTGGCTTCCCTCTGGCTGCTGGCAGGCACCCAGGACCCAGGCTTTGTTCCAGCCCCGGCTTCATCCAAAAGGGCATCTGGTCTAGTTAGCATATTATCCTTTTATTATTATAGATTATCTCATCTTAGTCTGTGACAACCCTGAGATATCTTAGGGACGATAGGCTTTTCAAAGCTGAAGGCCACAAGATTGTTCAGGGACACCACTTTCTTCCGTTACATGTGGATGGTCCTTGTTGGTGCCACATTTTATCCAAGAATTAAAAGATCCTGGTATTTGTAAACATGTTCTTAAAGAGATGCACAAAGTTAGTTCAAGTATATTTTTCTGGCTTAGTAATGTAATGAAAATCTGATTTTTTCCTCAGTATCTGGGACACCAATGTTCAGGTAGAAGAACCAGGATTAGAATGTGTGACAGCAGTGCGGTTGGTGGAGCATAGATGAGAGCAAAGTTTTTTGAGCCTTATTCAAACGAGTCTCTGGTCAACCTATCAAATCCTTTAGGTTTGCAGTCGATAAAAGAAACAAACCAAAAAATATGAACTCGCACCTTGAACTTACTCAAATGTTAAACTCATTCTGAATGCTACAAATGCTGCCCTGGGAATTCTAAAAGCTTTTTCCTGTGAGAGAAAGACCACATGCGTCCAAGTTGACACATGGGGTGTCCTCGTTCTCCCGAAAGACAGTGGAGAACTTGAAGAAAGAGCTTTGGCTTTTGCACTTTTGGTTGATGCTCCATTTAAACTGGGGCTTTTTTTTTGCCTGAGACACTGGCTATCTGCTCTGTTTATAAGAGGGGGCAATTGCATCTCAGCTAGGCCAGGCAAGAGAGTTTAGACTGAATGGGCAAATGCTTTACCACAAATCACAATGCAATAAATGACATAACTGTTTTTGGAAAGCTCCTCATGGGAAAGCTGAATGGGACAAAGGCAATAACATACTTCATTAGTTCAAAATCTTTACTTGGAAAGAGATTTTATACCAAAGCTTGAAGAACCTTCAACAAGATCTTTTAAATCCAGGACTAGCATAGATGACTTATTCCAATGCATGCCTCCAATGTTGAAAAAAACACAGCCCGATATAGAATACTTCTGTGTTTGACAAAGTCCTATTAAGTGGAGTACATCCTGTCTTTACTGAGCCAAGGGTCCTTCCTGTTGCAGCCCCGGAATTAAGAGGCCAAGCCCACTGCCTGTTTTTCAGTCAACAGCAAATTGAGTATCAGCATCTTCTTCCACTTTTTAGGACCCACAGCCTTATCTAATACTGTCAAGAAAAAAAAATGCGGAAGAGCAGTGTCATCCCCACTATCCCCAACATGGAGCCCATTATTAGATCACCTAAAAGCCTGCATTTCCAGCCATTTCCCAAACTCCGCATGCAACCCCTGGCTGACTCCAGGCAAAGCCTGGCTGAAGGGGTCCGAGTTGACCGGGAAGAGGACTGCCCACTCCAGATTATCACAGTCCTCGGGAGCTTCCCTGCTTCTTTGCGTTCACTTCCCTAAATACTGCTCCAACTCTAGGGTTGCCGAAAAGCGTGCAGTTAAAGTTTTATTTCTCAAACGTGGCTTTTGTGAAAATGCAATGCCACTGGGGAAGTAAATAGCAACTTTCAACTCATTGTGAAGATGTTTATCAGATTTCCTTATGAAGATGGTTGTGATTGAGCAGAACAACACTTGGTGCCCCTCCAGGAAATCAGGCAAGCAATAAGGAGGAGAAAAGTTTCCCAAAGGGGAGGCTGGGAATACGGACACCTTTGAATTAGACCATTTTCTTCGGCTGCTCCTTGGTCTTAAGTGTTAAAACTCTTCATCCTATCCTGAAATCTTAACTACTTATCTGATAAACTATTCCAATCTAAAGCCACGTCAAATTTGTGTGTGCCCAATTTTTCTCTATCTTGATCAAATACAGGAAATAAATAACCTTGCAAAGCACATGGAGACCAGCCAAAGCACTCTGCAAATTGTGTAACTCTGTCCCAGCTCTCAGCGCTATGTATTCAGCAAGGACTTCAAGAGAAACCTCATTCTTGTTCTCCCTCTCAAATGCACACGCCCAGATTTTTTTGGTGGACTTGTGGGCTTTGATTTTGCAACTCTAGTTTGGGGAACAAGTAGAAAACAGTAACACTTCATTTTTTTGTGTGTGTTTTCCTAGTATTTTGTCCTCATATTACGATACATTGGAATAGACTTTTAACTAGAAAAATATAGAAGGTGTCTCCTTTCCTTGTACACACACACACTTAAAAAACCACATGACTGTGAATTGTTGGCCTACATAATTCTATTCTTAGTATAGAATGAAAAGAAACCTGAAGACCAAGAGAGAAAATTGATTTTCCTGAATCACTTAGCCAAGCTTAGAACTAGACTCCTGCTAGAGATATTCTGTTTTTTGGTTTTATTTTGTGTTGTTGTTGTTGTTGTTGTTGTTTACTGAGTTGTACTTACTGTGGAAACTCACCATACTTTCTATTTCTGAAACTGTTTTAAAAGCAACCAACGTAAGCAGGTAGATTATCTTTGCTACAAGATGGTATGGTCTTCTCTCTAACTATACTTATCACCGAATTCAAGTACAGAATCTTTATAAAGACTTTGTGCCATTATT
This sequence comes from Myotis daubentonii, assembly GCF_963259705.1. Lineage (NCBI taxonomy): Eukaryota > Metazoa > Chordata > Mammalia > Chiroptera > Vespertilionidae > Myotis > Myotis daubentonii. The sequence goes on from NC_081840.1 coordinate 90,666,469, forward strand.
AAACTTTTAACTTCAAAAGCGTATGAGGTAGACATGATAGTAAACTGTAAATGGAGTTTAAAGGCAAATTCAATTTTCTTCTTAGGACTGTCATGAACTTCAACTCTGCGGGCCATATTCCATTTGTCACAGGATCTGAAATGAGTACATAGTGTGTGCAGTTGTGTAATGCAGTTCTCCTAAAATTTAATACATTCACTTTTGAGTACCATTTAAAGACTGTTTCTCTAACACGCACAACCTGAGTTATTAAAGTTTAAAAGTGAAGACCCTGCTTGTAGCTCAAGTACAGAGCACTGGAATTCTCATTAAATGACCTCTTCTTGCTGCCAGCCCATTCTCCTTCAATCCACACAGGCTGTAAGACCAAGACAACTGTATGTTTCTTTTCAATGAAAAGGAGAAACTCTTTAATTCTGGTATTTAGTGAATAACTGGTGCTAAAGGCATGGCCTCATTTTCAAAGTGCCTTCCTGCTTAGAATGCATAGATAATGTCACGCTTTAACATGGGATGACTAGTTCTCGACAAACAGCACTGAGGGAGAGTAAGAGCAATAAATCAAATAATTAGAAGATTGACCATCCCATAGGTATATGCCATTCAGCAGCTGCCAACTTGGATTCTACTATTCCTTCCAGTTCATGCAAGTGCATTGCCGGGGTCCAACCCCAGCAGGTCCAGGGGTTCCCAAAGGCGTAGACGGAGTCGGCGAAGAGGGAATGACACGGAGACAGCGTTCAGTTGATCAGCAGCCTAGCCAGGATCTCCAGCCAAGTTCTGGTCTCGATCTCCAGAGAGGTTCTGCTTAGGATCTCCAGCCAGGTTCTGTGTCCATGTTGTCCTGCTAGGTTCTCCAGCCAGGCTCAGTCACCAGGTTCCAGTCAGGCTCTCCTGCCAATCTCCTCAGTCAGGTTCAGTCCAGGATCCCCTGCCATGCTCTCTCACCAGGCTCCGCCTCCAGGCTCCGAGGCCAGTCCCTGTCCAGGATCCTCCAGCATGCTCTCTCCAGCGAAGTTCTTCTGTCTCTAGAGAACGTTCTGTGTAGGTTCTGTGCCTAGGCTCTGTCTCTCTTGGTCCTGTCTTCCAAGCCCTGTGTCCTAAGTTCTGTCTTATAAGTTCTGTGTTCTAAGTTCTGTGTTCTGTCTCTTTCTGTCTTGTTACATCTGTATTTATACCAGTTGATTCAATCCTATCAATCTCTATTCCAAAGGTTAGGGCGTTTCTTATCTCCATTCCAGGGAGTAAAGATTATGTAGCTTAAGCATGATTGTTCGTAGTTAAAGTGATTAATTACCCGTCTGGCACTTAGTTGAGGGGTTTTATTCCCTCCCTAACTTCAGGGGAAAATCCCTACCTGGGGATTCAACCTTTCTCGGAGAGGTGACCTTGGTTAAAACACAGCGCCAAGAAGGTGAGCAAACATATTAAGAACCGTATGCCATATATGCCAGGTCCCTTGAAACAGCAAGGATGGACCGGCTCCCGGCAGTGCATGTCATGTTTCTTGAACACTTTTAGATCTCTCTGAATTCCTAAAGCCTTTTTAAACTGAGACCTCAGATTATCTGGCAAGTTCATGGAAGAATTGGGCCTGGAGCCCAGGACTGTTCTCTTTCCGCTAAGCCCCTGCCTCAGTCCTGGGGTAGGAGCGGTAAAAATGGTAGCTTGAGGGGAAACCAGACCTGGGTATAAAAGAGAAAGGTGCAAAGGTGTCCAAGGGTTTGAATGTGGGTGACTTAGAAAATATGGGGAGCACAGGTTGACGAAAAAGTAGTGGGTTTCATTGTAAGCATGTTGAGTTTGAAATGATGGCAGAGCATCAAAGCTATTTGGCCTGGTTGAGTCGGGATTCTTAAAATGATAAAGGCTAGGAGCTTTGTGAAAAGGATGGGATCTCTGTAGCATGATAGACACAACAAGCTTTAACCTTGGTAATGGGGCTAGTTTAAAGCTTGATTGAGTGGCTTGGGCAGTGTGGAGGCTTGGAGGACATGCCAAAGCCCTGTGAGAGTAATGGGCAGTGCAGTTTCAATGACTGTTTCCTCGGTAGCAACTATGGCCTTTTGATTTGGAGCAAATCTTTCATGTTCAGCCCCAGTGTATAGATCAGGTCAAAGGTCCGCAAATGACAGCCTTTGGGCCAATTCTGGACCACTGACTGCTTTTGTATAGGCTGTTAGCTAAGAATGTTTCTTCCATTTCTAAATAATTTAAAAAATCAAAAGAGTAATAATATTTCATGATACATGAACATTTCAGGAAATTCAAATTTTAGTATCCAAAAAGTTTCATTAGAACACAGACCCATCCATTCATTTCCACAGTGTCTGTAGTTGCTTTTGAGTTATAATGACAGACTTGAGTAGTTGCAACAGAGACCATATGGCCCACAAAGCCTAAAATATTTACTATGTGACTCAGAAAAATTTTTCTGGCCAGTATCTTAGGTCTTTAAGAGTTCAGGTATCTTCAGATGTTTATCCGTCCATAAGTATATTTATCCACCCATTCATTCATCTACACATATATCCAGCCTGTCAGCCAGCCACCCAGCCATGTAATATTTATTATGTATATACTATATGAGATCCTAAATATTCTCAAGACCTAATATCTGCACCCATTACCAGTGTTATATAGCAGTGCTGCCTCCTTGTGAAAGAATTTGGCATTCATTTAGTGGATTAAAGCACTTCCCTGAGTAGTTGAGGGCTGAGTTTTCAGTACCCTTAGATTTCTCCTCATTAGAGGAAAGAGGGATTGACTGTGAAATAGAGGTGGGCTGAAACTGCAGCTGTAAACCCAGGAGCTCCTGTTAAGTGGAGGAGGAGGATCCCTAAGGTTGGGAGCCAGGCTGAAACCGAGGAGCTAAAGCTTTTGTCTGGCTGACTAGGACTTGTTTCCCCAGCCTGGGGCAAGGCCATATTGTGACTGCCAAAGTGAGAGTGTTAGAAAGGACAATGGTGGCAGGCAGGGTCCTGACAGGCACACTGCTTATCAATAAGCAGTCTAAGCTGGGGCAGAGCAGGGCCAGTGGGCCCACACCTTGCTGCAGCGTAGATGTCTGTGGGCTTCACAGGTCAGCAAATCAGGCGCAGGGTGGTAGGAGATCCCACCTAAATGTACCGTGGCTAAATTAGGGGCCACTGCTTTGACTGAAGGATGACACCATTTAAAAATGATAAAATACATTTTGGTATCATCATACAAAGAAACTCTACACAGCCAAACGTATACCCATGCAACCAGATGGTTATTAGCATGGAAATATGTTCAACATATAGTAAAAGAAAATATACAGTTACATGGATTGTATTATAATGATTCCACTTTGTGAAATAATGTGTACCTATTTGTGCATAGTTTATATAAGTGTAGTTTCATAGAGACAAGCTACAGATATTTGCTTCTAACTTTTAACAATAAAAAAAGGCATTTACTGTAAAAATAGAAATGGTTTTATCTCTAGGTGATAAGATTATGAGTGATTTTATCTTTTCTTTGTGTATTTCTGGACTTTATAGATTTTCTACAACACATACAGTAATTATTTTGTAATAAAAAATAAAAATTATTAATTTTTAAATGCAGCATCTGCACAGTGGTGGAAAGCTACCCAGTTATGTCTTTGTCCCAAGCCAGAGAAGAGATAACCATGATGAGAGCACATACCTTCCCATCATTTTCTGTGTGGTATTTCAATTAGGAATGTTTTCAGCTACAAGTAATAAAAAACTCTAACAGTTGAATAGACTGCAACATTTATTTATCCCATAAGTCTGGTAATTTCAGGATTGTCCTGGTGGTTCAAGTGTTATCAACTTTGTCTTTCTGCTCTGCCACCTTAGAATGTTGGCTTTTTATCACATGTATGTCTCCATGTGGTCTTACTCTCACTTTCACATTCAAGACACGAGGAAGGAGGGGGACACAGTGGCTGTTGGGGTCCAACCCCAGCAGGTCCAGGGGTTCCCAAAGGTTTGGACAGAGTCGACGAAGAAGGAAGGACACAGAGTCAGTGTTCAGTTGATCAGCAGCCTAGCCAGGTTCTCTAGCCAGGTTCTAGCCAGGTTCCTCCTTTATTCTCCTGTTACATCTGTATTTATACCATTTGATTTTAGTCCTATCCATTCTATTCCAAAGGTTAGGGCATTTGTTATCTCCATTCCAAGGGCACTACTCTACTGTTCTGTTAAGCTACAAGGACGTAACTGAAGGAGATTATCCTAAGTAAAGATTATGTAGTTTAGGCGTGATTGTTCATAGTTAAGGTGATTAACTACCCGCCTGGTACTTAGTTAAGGGTTTTACTGATTTATTCCCTTCCTTAGTCCTGTTAATCCCTATCTCCAGGGGAAAATCCCCACCTGGGGAAACAACCTTTCTCGGAGAGGTGACCTTGGTTAAAACACATAGCGCTAAGAAGGGGAGCAAACATATTAAGAACAGTATGCCATATACGCCAGGTCCCTTGAAACATAAAGTGTACAGATGTTTCTTCCCTGCAGTACCTGTGTCAAGCAGCAAGGATGGACCGGCTTCCAGCAAGTGGCATGTCTGAAAAGCAAGTCTTTCTGGGGTGAGGCAGAAGAAACTAAAGAATAGCTGTTGTATAAGCCAATCAGAAGTGTTGGTTATAGGTGAGAAGGTGCTGTTCTCTTTGCTGAGACATGTAACAGGCTATTGTTTTTCTCATTACAGCTTTTTCAATCTAATAGTAAAGACATTCCTCCAAGATGCTGGCAATGAGTTGTTAATTTTTCAGTCAGTGTGAGTTTTTCTTTCTCTCTCTTTCAGGGAGTTGAGAGTAAATGGAGTCACCTGAGTTTTCAAGCATTCACATCCTTTATCCCATATAAGAATGTGAGGTAAATTGAGCATGTATGGTTAATAAATAAGTATAAAATTATTCTGCAGATTTTACATATGATGACATTGAGTGCTAGAGACTAAATAATTGCCGGGGTCCAACCCCAGCAGGTCCAGGGGTCCCCAAAGGTGTGGACGGAGTCGGCGAAGAAGGAATGACACGGAGACAGCGTTCAGTTGATCAGCAGCCTAGCCAGGATCTCCAGCCAGGATCTCCAGCCAAGTTCTGGTCTGGATCTCCAGAGAGGTTCTGTCCAGGTACTCCAGTCAGGTTCAGTCACCAGGTTCTAGTCAGGCTCTCCTGCCAATCTCCGCAGTCAGGTTCAGTCCAGGATCCCCTGCCATGCTCTCTCGCCAGGCTCTGCCTCCAGGCTCCTAGGCCAGTCCCGGTCCAGGATCCTCCGGCATGCTCTCGCCAGCGAAGTTCTTCTGTCTCTAGAGAACGTTCTGTGTAGGTTCTGTGCCTAGGCTCTGTCTCTCTTGGTCCTGTCTTCCAAGCCCTGTGTCCTTAGTTCTGTCTTATAAGTTCTGTCTCCTGAGTTCTGTGTTCTGAGTTCTGTCTTCTTGATTCTGTTCTAAGTTCTCAGTGTTTCTGTCTTGTTACAACTGTATTTATACCAGTTGATTCAATCCTATCAATCTCTATTACAAAGGTTAGGGCGTTTCTTATCTCCATTCCAGGGAGAAAAGATTATGTAGTTTAAGCATGATTGTTCGTAGTTAAAGGGATTAATTACCCGCCTGGCACTTAGTTGAGGGGTTTTATTCCCTCCCTAACTTCAGGGGAAAATCCCTACCTGGGGATTCAACCTTTCTCGGAGAGGTGACCTTGGTTAAAACACAGTGCCAAGAAGGTGAGCAAACATATTAAGAACCATATGCCATATATGCCAGGTCCCTTGAAACAGCAAGCATGGACCGGCTCCCGGCAAATAATAAAGAAGACAGAGGGTCATGAGTCAGGAATATTTATGATGCTCAAGGATAACTAACAAAGACCTAGACACAGCACAGCAGGTCCTTAGTCCAGGTCACACACAATTCATTTCTATTGAGTTTGATTCCACAATTCAGTCTAAGAGTAAACGAGCATTTAAAAAATAAAAGACACAGTGTACAGAACACATTTTGGGAATCCAAGAATTTCTTTTTTCTTTTGGATTTCATAACTTGTGTATTTATTTAGGTCTTTTGAAAACAGTGGAAACACTGCACAAAACTAACTCCGCTGTTTTTATTTCAGTTATTGATATGATACGTGCACATTTTAGCAATTCCCTACTGAAGACCTACTGATGAGTAAGGGAGGACTGAAAGAAAGAGAAACATTAGGTATACAGATTCTTCTTTTTCCTTTTATATTATCATTTTCAGTGTAAGTAGTTGGCTAACACAGAGAAACACAAATGAAAAAGGGCATGATAGTTCTTCGGTGTTTTTTCATTCAAAGAAAATTGTGGTTCAAATGGAAAAGTGTGGCCTCTTGAGTAGGGTTGCCAGAGCTATCAAGTACAAGACAATTAAATCTGAATCTCAGATAAACAACAAATCATTTTTTTAGTATAAGTATGCCCCAAATTTTGTCTAGCAACCTTATATAAGAATTTTTTTCATTTTACTGTGGCTATAACCACCTCAATCCCCACCTTTCTCTGGTGCAAATATTGCCTTTAGTTAAGCAAGTCTGGTTTATTCTGCTATCTGTACAATGGGAATAATTTTATATAGTACCTGCCTTGCTTGAATTAATCTGTTAATGTGCATAAAAGGTTTTATAAGATAAAAAGAGTGAGGCATTAATATTAGTTCTTCAAATGTTGTATTTAGTGCACAATGGTTAAATCTCAAAAAAAGAAAAGAAAAATACATGACAAACAAATAAAAAACCTTGATAAAAGGTTGAAATTCTCTGTAATAGGTAGCCTTAGCTGGTGATGCTGCAACCTAAATCATTATGAGTCTATTTCAGTATTCTCCCAAATAAAATAAACCCATAAAATAAAAATTAAAAGTAAACTGAATTTAGTGATAAAGCTTAATTGGCCTACATGCTTTGAATGTTTAAACAGCAAGGTTTTGTGTCATGTTAGTATCACTTTTGCTGTATTATACAATTCATTCTAGCTTAATACTTCTTCCTACTGTTTTCCTATTATTTCCTACAGACAATCATTGTTGAATGAATGAATTATATTCTATAATATATATTGCTTGATTTTCAACTAAAATGCTTCTCCAGCATGTATGAGCTGCCTCTCTATGCAATAGCAACACCTTTATCATGCTAATCCTTATATTCTGCATTGAAAATTTATCCAGTGGCTTCATATGTGTGCATATTTTCTCCCTAATTACAAGAACAGAAGCTACCTTCTTTACTTTCTTTGTGAATCCTAATGGAAATGTTATTAATATAATGAACATAATACAAACCTTTGTGTTTATCCTATATAATAAAACCCTTATATGCAAATCGACCAAATTGCGGAATGACTGGTTGCTATGACACACACTGACCAACACGGGGCAGACACTCAATGCAGGAGCTGCCCCCTGGTAGTCAGAGCACTCCCACAGGGGGAGTGCCACTCAACCAGAAGCCAGGCTCAGGACTGGCGAGTACAACAGCAGTGGTGGGAGCCTCCCGCCTCCGCTGTAGGCAGGCGGTAAGGAGTGAGGGGTCCTGGACTACGAGAGGGCGCAGGCTGGGCTGAGGGGCACGCCCTCCCAGTGCATGAAATTTCGTGCACCAGACCTCTAGTTTTTATATAATACTTAATAGCCCTGGCTGAAAGGTTTGGCTGGTTGGAGTGTAATCCCATACATTGAAAGGTCACAGGTTTGGTTCCCAGTCAGGGCACCTACCTAAGTTGTGGGTTTGGTTCGCCAGTCAGGGGAACCAAAGGGAGGCAACCAATCGTGTTTCTCACATTGATGTTTCTTCCTCTCTTTTCCCCTTCTTTTCTCTCTAAAACTCAATAAAAACATAACCTCAGGTGAGGCTTAAAAAACACACCTTAATAATGTTTTCAAAGCATTTTCATATCTATTAGTTTATTTGATCTTCATAGAGGTATGTATGTTATTTTTTTAATTAAAATATCTACATCATATATAAATATGTAGCATTTTTCCTTGCCAAATTAAAAAGAAATCCTAACGTCTTTAGAAAAACATAAAATTAATTTTGCATAATATTAGCCTTTCATTTATAATATCACTTTCATTTTTGTTCAGGCTCAAAACTTTAAGATAGGTATATTAGGAGAATGCAGGCCAGAGAGGTTAAAGGATATGCCTGAAGTTAGATGCTATTTGGTCAAGGATGTGACATGAGAACTTTGGGAAAGCCCTTCTACATTGGTAGAAATGATCTGAAGTGGACATTCTTCTTCAGTGCCTGGAGGATCTGGATGCCTTTAAAAAACACTTTTGCAAGCACAGAAAATCATCCTATCAGCAACTATTGAGCACCTCCAAGCTAAGCACACTCTCTTTATAAAGATAATCAAGGCCTCCTCCCTACCCTCAAGTTGCTTTGTGACTTGTAAGTGAGACATACACTCACATAAGCCCCTGCAAATCAGTGGTGATGTGCTTTTGGAAATCAATTAAAAGCACATTTCACTATGTTTGGTTCAGCCTGGAGGATGGTAGAGGCTGGGGGAAAGCAAGCAGTGGAAAGGAGTAAAAAAGAACTTTACAAAGGAGTAATCATATCAATAAATAGAAATAAAAAGGTATTAACAACTTGGCATAAAACTGATTAGGACTCTTTTCACTATATTATAATTAATTAATTAATTAATTAATTAGTTGCATGTTTATCATTGCCACCGAACTCTGAGTTCTTCATTGCCATAACCCATTTTTTGTCAGAGATTTGAGCACTAAAATTCACTTTCCCCTTCTTTCTTAGCATTAGAATCCTGTCTGTTAAAAAAAAAAAAAGAATATTCAACTGAATACATTTTAAAAATCGTATTGGCTTTATTCAGCCATTCATGAATTAGGCAGCACCCAATCTAGCCGAAAGCTCTGAGGAACAGCACAAAATGAAGGCTTTTACAGGAGGAAAGACAGGAACAGGGAAGTCATACAAGATGATTAGACTGGTTATTGCAGGTTACTTTCCTTATAAGGAACAAAGGGAAGAAATTTAGTTCTGTTTTGGTGTGCTGACATAGGGCTTCGCATGAGTAACTCCATCTTGTGCCTAATCTGATTACTTTCACATGACTTTTTGGCTGAACAAGTGACCCCAGAATAAACTCTCTATCTCCCAGCCTTCCATGCTGTTAAGTATATGACTAAATTCCGGCAAGTAAGATGTAAGCCAAATTGTTAAGTGGGGATTCTGGGAAGACTCCTTAAGGGGAAGAGGTGTATACCTTCTCTGCCTTTGCTCCTATCTTTCATCCTGCTGCCTGGGATACAGATGTAGTAGCTATGTTTCAGCAACTACCTTGAACCTTGAGATGACCTGAGGGTGAAAACCAAAATAGGAGAGAAAGAAGGACTCCGGATCCTTGATAAATGTTTGGAACTCCCATCATCTGGGCTGCTTAACTCCCATGTTATTTTACACAAGAGAATAGATTTGTTAATATATCTGTTAAGTTCTGTTAATACTAATTAAATCTGCTAATTTCTGAAGCAATTTCTAAGCAATAGTTATTATATTTTTTTGCATTCACAACTGAGAGCATGGTGCCTAAATTGGTAGTTGATCAAGACATATGCACTTTAAGTTTTATTTTATTACTTATACCTGCTTTATTCCATAAAGAATTAAAGATGGGGTGCTAAATAAATGGCTGAAAAACTGAAATTATACCATCTTATTAAGGAAGAGCATAAAAACCAATTCAGGAAAATAAATGTGAGAATGAAGAGTCAGTCCTCAAAATATAAAATCATAGCAGTTATTCAAAGGAATGTAAAGGCAAAATGTCATTCCTTTGCTGGGAAGAAAACCTGGCAGCATAACTTTAAATTATTTAAATATGGATAATGAAATAAAAAATGAGTAAATAATTGGCTCTAAGTATGAGTTGCTAATACATTAAAGGACAAAAATCAAATTCAAAGCAATAGTGGAGAATTGATCCATATCAAAAAAGCCCGGAAAAGTTGAAGGCATAACTGGTTAGTGGCATTTGAAGCAATAAAATGAACAAGCAAAATTATGACAAAAATAAGGTTGGTCAGAGAATCACCTGATCAATAAATAATGGTAGCTGTTTTATTTAACAATCACTGATTTAACAATTCTGTGTCAGACATTCTAAACACTTTACAAATATTTATTCATTAAACCCACAAAATAACCATATGAAGTAGTTATTGTTATATGTTCATTTTTCAGATGGGGAAACCGAAGCCCAAAAAGTTTATGTTTCTTGGCCTATATGACACAATAAGGGGAGGAGTAGGATTTCACCAGAGACCAACATTTTAAGATGAAAAGTAGGAGGCATCATTACTCATTCTTCTAAGGCATACTTTAGTACACAGTGCACCGATGGGCAGGCCAGCTTCTTGGCACCTTTAAATCTAGCTCACATTTTGAAATTGTGGAGAAAAGAAGGGAATCTCAAAAAGGCTCAGAGAAAGGTAAAAAATAAAAGTCAAGGGATGAAAAACGACCCCTGAGGAAAAGTCAAAGCTGTCGAATGCCTTTAATTTAGAGAAGAGACCATCGCCATGAATTTTCCGACCTCCAAGAGAGTGTGGTCAGATGAAAGAAAGAACTAGTTGACTGTGATAGCTATAAAGGAAGGCAACGGAATCTCTGACCCAATAATTCTTAAAATGAGGATAGCCAATGTAAAATATAAAGATTTAAAAAAACATTTGTGCCACTTCTTCCATACATATTCTTCTGAATAAGCCTTATAATTCACATAGGTAATATGTAAGTTCTGAATGCTTTCTCTGCCTTTCTCCCTTGTCTGCTTGGAAACTTCATTCTCCAAGAGTCTGCTTCAGTGTCACTCCCTCTTGAAGCTCAGAACCCTAACTGTGACCTGAGTACAGTTGCCTGGAGGGAGTTTTGGAATTTGTAGCCCTTGTAGACACTTCTACTCAAGGTAGAAGCCAAAGCAAGGTGCTAAGAAAATAGTCAGATGGGATATTATCAATTGTTGTTTTTTTCTTAGAGAACTTTGCCATCTATGGCCAGGAGACATCATTATTGATTCTTTGACCTTTGTCCTTAAAGAGGCAAAGAAAACATCTCTAACAGGGTTCTCAAAACAATAGGAAGACAAAAAGCAGGGGGAAATTTGGCCCTGCTCTTCATGGTTTCCTTGAGAATTTTCAGTGGTTTTATTGTGCTGTCTTAGTACTTTGGTTATGACCTCTGTATACCCCAAGGTCAGGTCAGCTTTGCTCATAGCTTATGGATTAAACCCTTTGGACCATGCTAGGGCCTGAGCTTTAACTGGTCTCAAGGGCATGCACCCACACCTACATGTTCTTTCCTTTTGCTTTACCGGGAATGGGGGGCTCCTTTTAAGCCTAAGTTTCAAAGGACAGTAGCTAGAATTGATGCTGAAGTGGAGTCACAGGCTTTGGAGCCGAGCAGTGTCCTAATACAGGTGAAAAGCATGTATTGATTACTTAAAGAAAGTTAAAATAAAAGCAATTTTGCTCCCCATTTCGGCACATTGCAGCTTTTGGCCTATCCACTTACAGCTAAAAAAGCATTCTTTCCTGATAATCAAGCTTCAGCTGTCTGAATTTCAGGCCGAGCCTCTCCTCCTGAGCTCTGCTGAAGAGCTGCTTTAATTAACCATTATACCACAGATGTTATTGATTTTTTTTTCAAATCTGGGTGAAACATCATTGTGCTGGATCATGGCCAAAACTAAGGCCCGAATTTGTGTGTGTGTGTGTGCTGCTTTTACTCCTTCTGCATACCTTATTAGTCTCCATGTCGGTTCAGTGCAATCCTTAGTATTAACTCAGAAAATATAGAATTGATTTTTAGCCTAGCAGCCGTGATCTAAGGGCTCCTAATTTGAAATCTGAAAACCTCAGTTGCTGAGGAAGTCTTTCCGCTGTTCCTTGAAGTAAGCTTTTTATTCTTTAATTTAAGAGAGAAATCTCCCCCTGCCTTTTACTTCTCTCTCTTTCACACACACATTTTGAGGTTTCACAGGAACACGACCCATTCTTGGCATTTTCAATGTGTTTGTCATGAAAGGAGCCCGGAGTCTTACTCTTGTTTATCCAGAATGGATGGCCCCCAATGTGGACCATATGAAATTTTGAAATTGAAGTGTCTCAACACTTTCCATATTTTGAAGACAATTTAGAAGAACTTGAGCAACATTCACTTTGAGCAAATTGCAGGATATCAGAAACCACGGGACATCAGCATTCCTTTTACAATCCATCTTCCAGTGATGATAAACTCAAGATCCAAACAATCACAGTAGGTTCCTAAATTCTGATAAGGTTTCTGTGAGTTTAGTGATATGTTCTTTAAACATAATTTGAAGCTTTTGAAATACTGTAATGCAGCTCTTGACCTTTCAAAAAAATCACATAGAGCAAGAGGTGGTGAAAAATGTTTATTTACTCTGCATTAGTGGCTAACCCCCCGTTTCCTTCCTAGAACCGGTAGTTCTTTTATACTGGGGAACTCACGCATGTCACCCCCATTCTTCCAACTCGAACCAGACAGGCCCACTTGAGCTGGAGAAACAATGGCCTGCAGTCGGCCCCATGCCTCAGTGAGAAACAACAATGCAGGCCTCTTGACAAATTCTGGCGTCGCGAGTGGAAGCTTGCAGTTCAACATGTCTGCTGAACAGAAGTTGGAAAAAGAAAAGATCATCTTGTAAACAATTAATTAATGTTTGTCATGAATTATCATTTTTACTTCCTTCTCAAGAGGCTCAAAGGGAATAAAAAGGCATTTTTGCAGGTGGTGGCATTCAAAGTAAGGGCAATCAAAGGTTTGAGAGCCGAGGCACAGCACTCTGCGTCTCTAAGGGTGAATGGTGCTAGGATTAGAGCACAGCGGGGGGTTGAGGGCTTCAGGTGTGAAGCTTAATGTTTGTGATCAGCAAAAAAAGTCTTGAATTTATCTAAACTGCTCTTCTGCTAACAGTACTTCTAGCACATAAATGTTCTGAAACTGACAAGTGTTCTCATTGCTCTTCTAATGCAAACATGATCTGCATTTGAAAGATGCATTCCCTCTTGCCTAATTTAGAATGTGCATCACAAAGAGCGTAAGATGATGACCCCACAAAGACCTCTCTCTCTCTCTCTCTCTCTCTCCTTCTCTCTCTCTCTCTCTCTCTCTCTCTCACACACACACACACACACACACACACACACACACACACACACACTCCAGATGTGCATGCTGCATGTGCATACACGCATGCAAACTGCCTCTTTCTTGCCTGGATCTCCTCTGAAGCTTCCAACAAGGGTCCTGCAGAATTGCTTTTCTCCAGATTCCTCAACCGGAGGTTGAAAACTAGGAGACTCAATAGCCATCTGACCAGTGATTGCCTCTGAACCTCTACATGAACAATTCCTTTTCATTTGGTTGGGATAATTGCCTAGAATGTATTATGCTGCATTTTAATTGGCAGTCCTTCTCCTGCCTCCCCCACCCCTTCTATCAGTAGCAAGACATAGAAAGGTATTCAATATACAAAAATTTAAAACACACACATACAACCAATGATATTAAAATTTTCTAAAGAATTATAAGTAATGTTTGCAACCCTTAGACCCAATAACCAAGGCAGGCATTGCTGATGGTTAGAAGGTTGCTAAAGTCCATACAAATGCATCTGATTACTTAATGAATCCTCCCAATAATCTACTGCTGAATTCTAAATACTAATTTTCTCTTTATATTATGGATAGATGTCATCTACCAGAAGACCTCTACAAAGAAATACTAAATGAAAGTTTGATAAGACATAACTTAGTGAAAATCAGTCATAGGCAAAATTTGGAAAGACTAAGATGAATCTGAGATTCTTGAGTTAGTTATTAATCTAACCTTCCAAAATTCTCCCCTATCCCATGGTACTCAGCCATTTTTTCTGCATTTATAGTTTTTATTTCCTTTAGTATTCACTTATCATAATATAATAAACAAATTCTTGGGGCAACAAGCCTCCTCTTTCCTACTGGAGGCCGACGGGACGAAAGTGATAAAGGGAAATGTAAGCTCATGTTTGCCTTGGCTCCCGTGGAGCTAAGAAAGCCAAGCATTGCTCTGTGGAGCTAAGAAAGCAAAGCCTTTGTGCTCACCATCTTAGACCATATCCTGAGGTTTTCCCTTGCACCCAAGTATCTATATAATAAAAGCTTAAGCGACCCTTTTGGCAGAAAGACCAGAACGACCGGTAGCTATGATGCGCACTGACCACCAGGGGGCAGATGGTCAACGCAGGAGCTGCCCCCTGGTGGTCAGTGCACTCCCACAGGGGGAGCACTGCTCAGCCAGAAGCTGGGCTCATGGCTGGTGGGCGCAGAAGTGGTGGCAGGAGCCTTTCCCACCTCTGCAGCAGCGCTAAGGAGCAGCAAGCAGGCAGGCAGTAAGGAGCGAGGAGTCCCAGACTGCGAGAGGGATGTCCAACTGCCGGCTTAGGCCTGCTCCCCGGCAGGCAGATATCCTTCTTGCAGTCCGGGACCCCTCGGGGGATGGGAAGCAGGCCTAAGCCAGCAGGCGGACATCCCCCAAGGAGTCCCAGACTGCAAGAGGGCACAGGCCGGGCTGAGGGACTACCCCCCCCCCCCCCCGTGGACGAATTTTGTGCCCTGGGCCTCTAGTGTAATATAAACCTGTAGGCTTAAACTTAGGAAATACCACCAGAAACTAAAGAAGAGTTTGGGAAGAAAGGGACAAACTGGAATATCAGGTAAGGGACATGAAAAGGAGTTTTAGAAGGTTTAGAGGGGAATGGGACCTAGAAGGAAAGAAAACCAGCATAACCTCCGAGACAGAATGGAGATCAGGGGGTCCCTTTCCTAAAATTTCTTAAAACTCTTTAAATTAACATCAAAGACTGGGTAATACGACTTATCAAAAAAGTAAATTAATTTCTCATAATTATTAAAGTTCTTCAAACTCAAAAGTTTATCAGAGTATTTAGTTTGGTTCCCCACTTTTTATAAAGATGTTAAAATCCCATTAAAAGCCTAAGGCCAGCTGCTTTAGAATCACATATAAAAACAGTGAAAATAAAGCAGCAGTGGTTGTGATTAAACTGAAAAGGAAGAGACCTCCTACCCCCCAGCACCCATACCCCGGATGAGGGGAGCACATTAGGCCTGTGTCAGGTGTTAGGTTTGTTTCTAAGTCCGGGGATCCTGGGCCTTTGTCAGCATCTGTGGCTCCGGTGGCCGGTTTCTCTGAACCTAATCGCCATCAAGCCCTTTGTTCAACAATGTTCTGCACGTGGCACTGCCTCCAGGACAGATCGTTTGTTTGGGGGTGAGGAAGCGCACGTTTACTCCATGCTTGCCTCATGCCAGGCTCAGTGCCAGATGCTACCATTCATTCTCACTTTGGTACTTTGGATGATGGAGATGGAACTCAAAAGTGGGGGTGTGGCCCTGGTGGGTGTGGCTCAGTTGGTTGGAGCTTCTTCCTGTACACTAAAAGTTTGTGGGTTCAATTCCCAGTCAGGGTACATAACTAGCTTGCAGGTTTGGTCCCCAGTTGGGGTGTCTACAAGAGGCAATCAATTGATCTCTCTCTCTTTCTCCCCCTCCCTCTCCCCCTCCCCCTCCCTCTCCTCCTCCCCCTCCCTCTCCCCTTCCCCCTCCCCCTCCCTCTCCCTCTCCCTCTTCCTCTTCCTCTCTCTTCCTTCCTCAATCTAAAAAAAGAAAAAAAAAACCGTTGGCTGAGGGTTTTTTTTAAAGTGGGGATGTGGGAGAGAACTGAAAAGTCTCCAAAAGATTGAATAATTGAAAGTCTGTGTGGCTTTTATTGGTATTAGTTCAATTCATCTATATCTACACAGTAGGATGAGTTTTTACAAAATTAAGAGCACTTCGATTTAAAATAAATTGCACTGATTAATCCAACCATAAAAAAATAATGTGCAAAAATGTATCAGCCTGATGCCCTCTCCCTACCAGGAATGCCACAGATTGAAAAATAGATGATGGCAGTGGGTTTTCTTACTTTTTTTCAATGTAAACAAATAGATTCCCCCAAGTAGTTAGCTGCAAGTTGCATTAACCCAACGCAACAAAGAATACTTTCAAGTAGTGAAAGCAAAGGATAGTTTTAGGAATATTACTAGGAATATATATCTACTTCCTTCTAGAACAGAAAAACATGTTTTGAAATAAAGGCCTCCTATAAATTGCTAATAAATGCCAACCACCCAAGAATGAGTTGATGATGAAAGAATTAAAAATTACCACTTGAATGGCTTTCCCGGATGGATCTGTCTTTTCCAAAGGGATTGACCTTTCCAGGACTTCAGTCTGCGTGAGAGGTCCCACCCACCCTGTGACTGTTTTAAGGAGAGCTGTGAGAGGCTGCTTTCCATCCCCAGCACCCCCACCCCACCCCCGCGCCCCCTTTATGCCACCACTGTGTGCTGGTGCTTGAAATTAATCAAGGGCCCCTTCTGGGAAAGGGATTCCTCTTTGAGAGGAACGGAACTGGACACTTCTCTGCCTTCCCGCGTCCCCTTGCCCTGCCGGTCCCTGCTTCCCAAAGCTCCCCAGACGCAGCCCCAGGACGCCGGGGCTGCTAGAAGCCGCAGACCTGTCTCTGGCAGACAGCTGCTGTTTGAACCCAGCTCTGACCGTAAAATCAAAAGTGGGTCCGAGGGAAGCGGTAAACACTGTGCAATGAGCCTTTTGAAGGCAGCTGATGCCTCATTTGGGGTGACATGCTGTGGCTGATGAGTGTGGATGATGTGGGGTTTTCGATAAGTGCCTCATCAGTATCCTCATCATGCTCGTGTTGCTCCGCCGCGGCGTGTGCCCTGACTTGATTGTAATTGCCCGAATCTGCTCCCGCTGCTCAGGCGCGCACAGTAATATGCAATAAAACAGCAAGAAGTGAATGTTAACCATCTGAGTTCTGACACAGCGGCTCTGCAGTTCAAGTTCTCCATTAAGCCCCCCCCCCCCCCGCCCCCCAAAAAAAAGCCTGTAAGAAAAGAAGAAATCGAAAAAATTCCCAGGGTCAGTTTGTGTGATCCAAGGGCAAGTCCAGAAATTCAGGCGCCTGCCTAGGTCCTCACAGGTAGAGACGAACAGGTAGTTTCCTGGTATTTATTTATTTATAATTTAATTTTTTGCGTCCCAGGTGTCCCTGCTTTTGCTCATCAGCTCTAATCGCGCGCACTGCTGTCGCCTTCCCCAGGTGTGGCTGGTGGTCTACTTCCTTCAGGGTAGGCAGCCCACGGCCGTCAGTGCCCTGGGGGTGCAGGGGGGCTGTTTCAGAACCTGAATTTCTAAGATCCAATTTTCAACAACTCAAAGAGGCAGGCACCTGAAGCAGTTCTTAATCCAACCACCCAGGATTGACTGGCTTGGTTGTCAACTTCACTAACATAAGTGAAGGGTGGCGTAAGTTGTCTCTTCTGTGCTTTCTGCAGTCTTCACACAGCTATGGAGGCCTCACTCAGTACTTTGAAATTAAAGCTTACACTGGGCACCTGGGAAACCAAGGAGGGGGGGTGTGGGGGGGGGGGGAAGGGGGAAGGGGAATGATCCCCAGGTCTGTGCATTTAGTCTTCACTTGTAAGAAGACCTCTGGCTGAGAAAGGAGACCTTGGTCAGGGGTGCGTGCAGTGAGTGGAATATTGTAAACCTGGTAGAGAAGGGGTTGTAGTTTATTTGTAAAGAAATAACATAATTTTCTTAGTTAAGTAAAGTTAGAATTTCTACAAAGGTATCATTTTCTAACTTTCAGTATAGATTCTAGTGATAAATATGCACACTTGAAAATCTAATTTCAATATTACAAACCCAGTTTTCTTGTCCTTAGCTCCCTTTCTTCTACCCTGGAATGAACCATAATTGCTTATCATTTGGAGCTAAAAGCTACTATACAACCTATTGTCTACTTAGGAGCACTTCTTACAGCATCTCAAAGAAAATACCATATTCTTTACAGTTTCCTGTTAATTGAGTCCTTTGGAAGCCAGTAGCAATGGTGACTTCAGAATGAGATTTTAATTACATATAGAAACCTTTTCCATTGTTTTTCATTTTAAAGAAAATAGGGTTTGCTCGAAAGCATTTATTCTCCCCCCCCCCCACCCCACCCCTCCACCCACCCCATTTCCAATAGCAATGTCTTTTCAGAACATTACAAATCCTGTTTGTTTGGACAGTGGGTTTTCTCCTTGCTTTAAAGAAAAGAAACGAAAAGAAAGGAAAAGGAAAGAAAAGCCTCACATCTGAAACTAATGAATTCAGCCAGCATCCCACTTGGAAGGCCCTGTACAGATGGAGTTTCATTAACTGTTTGAATATCTGTATCAGTAACTGCTCAGGAGAAACCATTCCTGCCCACATGGATAATTAACAGAGCACTTCACAGGAAAAGGCCATCTCCGACTGTAACTACCTGGCTCTTGCTCAGCAAACCTGTCAAGTTTCACTTCTTTCTGGAGCTGAAAGCATCTCTTCCTAGGGAATGACTGACTACCCGCTTCCCTGTCACTGCTGCAGCCCTACCAGGCCTTGCTACATTCCCGGTGGGCTCAGTGCGGTCAGCGCAGAAGAGAATTAAACTACCCTGGGGCTGGTACCCTTAAGACTGCTGCGGGAGGCAGCCTTGCTCTCCACCCCAAGGGCGTGCCCAGCGTGGTGCTCAGCAGACCCTCTCTAGGATAATGGCCTTGTCCACCTTTCACGATAAGGCAAGATTTAGCCCCGAGTTTTTGGTTCAGATTCCCACATGGGGTCTTTACTTTCCAGTTTTTAAACACGCCTTCCACATCCAATTCTTGTAGAGAAAGTATTTCCATTTATTTCCTGCCTTACCTAAGTGTGTGATTTTAGCGGTGCTATGCTGACTCACAACTATTGTTTTTTTACCTAACAAGTGACTGAATTTCATCAGTGGGTGACTCCAGGATAAAGTTCAGGCTCTTCTAATTAATTTGGCAATATTTTGCCGTTTATAAAAGAAGTCCCCGTAACAGGTGAGCTACAAATGAAGCAGCATTCGGTTTTTTGATCTCTTAAAGACAGGCATTTTTAAATGAATACAATTTTCAAGCAGGGTTTTTACTTATTTTTTATTAAATGTATTGGGTTAACACTGGTTAATAACATTATATAAATTTCAAGTGCATACAACATTATGATTAGGCATCTGTATACTCTGTCATGTGCTCTTCACTCGAAGTCTAGCTTCCTTTTGTTACCATATACTGTATTTGACCCCAAGACAGGGTTTTTAAAAAGACAAAAGAGTAATAGTTGTATTTGAGAAGCAAGATCAGATAAACTGTGTAAATACACAATTTCTGGTGAAAGTGAAAGACCCTTAAATCAGGGAGCCACTGGGAGGGAAGAAGTTAAGCCAGAAATGTTTTCAAATATTCAAATGTTACCTGAAGACTAGCAAATTTATTTACAGAAACTGATACTTGTGTCTTTTTTCCCTCCCCAGAAACAGATTATAACGAATTTTCAAATAAGCAAATACTACGTGATTTATAAAACATTTTGATGCAAGGATGGTTTTTAAGATTCTATTCTTAACTAATATTATTTCAGTAAATATGATCGCCAGAGAAGTAGTAAATTGAAAAGAAACTAGAACTTTCTAGATACAGAATATGTATAAACTTTTAAACACATAGTCCTTCAAGTATTGCATATACAGACACACACACATATGTGTTCATGTAGATATAAAGTAAGGGTTTGCAAGAGAGTTTGCTCCCAAACTCTCATCAGCAATTAAGACAGTGGTTCTCAACCTTCCTAATGCCGCAACCCTTTAATACAGTTCCTCATGTTGTGGTGACCCCCAACCATAAAATTATTTTCGTTACTACTTTATAACTGGAATTTTGCTACTGTTATGAATCGTAATGTAAATATCTGATATGCAGGATGTATTTTCATTGTTACAAATTGAACATAATTAAAGCACAGTGATTAATCACAAAAACAATATGTAATTATATATGTGTTTTCCGATGGTCTTAGGCAACCCCTGTGAAAGGGTCGTTTGACCCCCAAAGGGGTCTCGACCCACAGGTTGAGAACCGCTGAATTAAGAGAAGATAGTAAAGGGAGGAAAATGAATTCTGAAATGCAAAAAGCTTTTGTTAAATGGCAGGTTTAATCAGTAAGAATTCATAAGTCAGCTTTTATGGTGTGTCTCCCTGAACCTGACTGGATTTAGACTGCAAAGTTCTGGCTGTGAATTCTGCACAAGTTCATTTCAAAAAGGTCCCAGGAAAAAACAAAACAAAACAAAAAACCCTGCAGTAACATTTCAGCATTAGATGGGTTGCCATGGGCACCAGAGAGAAGCTCCAGATAAGAACTGCTGCCTGAGGTTACTTGTGGGGGATGGGCATGAAGCCCGAGGCACAACATGTGGGGCTGACGTCATCAGCTGAATGGTGGTGTCTTCATTCCACGGCAACTCAAGGAATGCTGTGTGGTGTTGGTCAGTGAAGAGAATGGGTCTGCGGTTTACACTTGTGATGTGCTTGTGAAGTGAGAAATAACTGATAGCCTTGCCTTTATCGAGAGATAACGGAAGTTCCTTGTCCAGGTAATGTGAGAACCAGTTGGTGACCTAATGCAATTGCCCCAGTCCTAGTCCTGCTCCCATGTGCTGTAGTTTAGGGAAGCGGCTGGACAGGCCTCCTTCCTGACTGCAGGTTACTCAGGTCAGAGTTAAGCCCAAGTTGCAAATATGGACAGAATTTGGTAAGCTCATGTGACCCTGAGCCAAAACCAGCAAGAGAATCAGGGAAGGACTTAGTTCCTTTCAGAGTCAAATCTGCCATCTGAGTTTATTCAAGTAGAGGTTTGGAATAGCTCAAATAAATCATCCCTCCTGATGTGTGGGACCTCCCACAGCAGCCTGGACAGACCCAGAGGATCAGAAATAAAATGTGTCCTCAGGTTAGAACCACACCCCTGGGGTTGAAAAGCGCAATTCAACTTATATTCCATTCCATGAACATATAGAAGGAGCTTTATTGATTAATGGTAAGTTCACAGTATAGAATCTGTTTGTATTATCACCATAAGGAGAGTGTCTTAAAGACAATGAAAATGGTGGCTGTGAGAGGTACAGCCGAGAGAATGAGCAAATACCCAAACATTGATGAATAAGATATTCCTGTCTTTCCTAAACTTGGAACAAAAGAGAGGAGGCAAGGATCTGATCTTGATGCGTTTCTTTTAGCCTATAGGGAGAACTTTTAAAGAAAAAGAAATCCATGGAATAAACTAGAAATGTGCCTCAAGACAGACAAAGGGAATGCAAAATTGCATTCATGATGTGAAAGGAAAGACACAATGAAACCCTCTAGATGAGATACCTTTGGAGAAAATTTCAATTTCACTGTTTCTTGCTTGCTTGCTTTATTATTTTTTTCACAGATTCACTCTGTGGAATGCCTGAAAGCCTTTTTATTATTTTTTTCTTTTTGCTATGTGGTATATATATATATATATATTTCCCTTCCATGTTGAAGCAGTTCCCATTTTTCTAGTTTTGTTTCTGACACCTGGCTGTGACCAACAATACCTTCCATTGAGTCCTTTCTTTTATCTGCTCAGTTTCTCTTATTTCCTTCTCTCTTTTCCCTTCACCTCCTCCTTACCTCTTATTAACCCTTGCAGTTCCAGGTACATTGTGTCTCCCATAAAGATACACTTTTCTCTTTTTTTCAAGCCTAACCTATTTTTCAACATAACTCAAGTTTATATCCATGATTCTATTTAACTAGATTCATGGACTCAGTCTTTTTAGCAAACAGGGATCTCTTCTATTAATTTATTATACATTATATATTTTTGCCTTTGTTTTGAGGTTGCTTGTAAGATGCTATTTTCCTTAGGAGAATAGAGTATATTTTAGCCTGGATATAGAACATCTCCACAACCAGCTTTAGATTGTATTAACCCGCTAACTCACAGACTTCCAATGGTCTCTAACACTAGATTATGACATGATTTGACATGCTATGATGTCATTTGTCAATTTTCCGTATGGTTTTCTTATGGAAGAGTGATGAGTGTTCTATTGAGTACATTTATGTCAAGAAAACTTCTTTAGAAAGCTAAATTTATGTGAGATTTAAATTGTTAAATCGCCAGATAATTTCAGTATCTTAAGCTCTTTTTCTAGACACATGCATGGCCATGACATTTGGGTATATACAAAATTATTCACCGTGAAAATTCACTTTATGAGAAAGAGTTATCTCATTGACAGTACTCTCACTATTCGTGAATATTTGCTTTTTGCTGTATTCTTCCACAAATTTATATATTGATGTCATATGTATTTCTACAATACTCTGAAACTTAAGGAAAAAAATAATATTTTTGTAAACCAGGGATTGTCTTTGCTTTTGGATATGGAAGATGTAAGCTTTTCTGCTTTTCTTTAAATAATACAAAATAAAGTCAGAGAAGATATAAAATTCAAATGTACTTATCAGTAAAAAAAAAAAAAAAAAAAAAAAAAAAAAAAATCTTCCTTTAAATAACCAGAAAGGGATTTTTAATAAAATGGGCACTTTGACTTAATATTCAGAGTTTATATCACACAAGAGTCTCTCTAAATTAAGGAACTTATTGGAAAATTGGTAAGTGTGGTGTTGTATTTGGCATGAATCAACAATGAAATTTGTACATACTTAATCCACTTGGAAATTTCTTTTTTGGTGGTCTTTCTACCTTGGAAATAAGGCTTAAAGAAATCACTTACATTTTTTCTCTGTCAAGGAAAAATGTGCTTTTAATATAACAGAAAGAAATATTTACTTTAAAAAACATTTATAGAGGCAAAATCTTGAGTGAATGAAAACTGAAAAACTTAGGGATAAACTTTTTTGGATGTATCTCAGTGACAAAGGAGTGTTATTTTTGTGTTACTATAATCAGTTAATAAGTAGATCAAATTAAAAATAACTGAAATAAATTATCTTAAGGAAACTATAATCAAAATTAAATTGAAATATTTAGAAAATATATAATGTAATATTTAAAAATTTTTAAAAGTTATATTTTTCAAATTCTGAAAATGTATTAACTCTACAGGCTCATGGACCCCTAAAAATCATGAAATACAAAAGTGATCTTAACCATACTGTTCTAAAGTAGTCACAGAGCTGAAAATAGAAACATGCATCCAAAATATCTGTTCATACACTACAGATGAGTTTTTATGTGTTACATCTAATGTCAAAAGGCATATTAAAAATATTGGAAAAATAATTTTGGCAAATTATCTTTTTGTCTAATGAACAGTTTCTCTGTTCATTATTTTAGTGTTCTCTTCTTAGGTACCACTTACAAGCATACACTTTCATTTTCATCAATCGGACTTAAAACAATAATATTTTAATTTCCACTGTGTTCTAGGAGGGATTTTTAGCATTTCTCTTATTCATGAATTCAGAGGTATTGTTCCAGTATAAGTGCTTTCAGGATTGCTGAACATATCATATTCTTTTAATAGGCAACAGCCATTTTCTCCAACTACATTATGTCTCTCTGAGTCAGTCTAATAATTATGTGCTATTGGTTTGTGTCATTTCCTCGGGGATTCCCTGTCTACTGCGCACCACTTTTGACCATTTCACTTCATTCAACATACTCTCTAATTGCCATATCAAAGGTTTACTTGAACTCATTTTTAAATATAATGCATTTGACCATAAAATCATGCATTTGCAGTTGAGTATGCATTTACATCAAACTTATAGCTTTAATTTCCACTTAGGAGAAAAGCTTCGTATTTTAATGCAGGTTCTGAATGCAGATTTACTATAAAATAAGTGAATAATAATGCCAGGTTATTTTGGAAAGTGTTCTTTTATGCAATCCCTGCATTTAATACACTCACAAAATGGTTGCCTAACAGGTGGTCTTTTCAGAGTGTTAAGCCACAACAATCAGAACAAAAAGGACACCAGAATCTAATGTTCTTCAGAATTTAAAAAGCTGTTCACTTTCTTTTGTTAATTTTCAGATTTAGCCACGTTCATTATTGTTGAGCCCCAATGCAGGACATTCTTTTTTTAACATTTTGCCCTAAATAGACACTGACCGAAGCTGACTCTCCAACTGGCTGTTTTGTCGCATGCAAGCGGAAACCAGTCCTGAACAATGAGTGTGCATTCTTGGTTCTTAAATGGCGAAGGAAAAGACCCGTTTTGACATGCTTCAAATCTGGCAAAGTCTGGGTTAACAAAAGTGTGTTCGACAAAAGATGAAGTTTCTTTTCCTATATTTTCCCCAAAAGTAAGTATTTAATTATGTCTTAACATGTTTTCTTCTTCTTTGCCTGGAGGATTACATGTCCTAGTGACAAGCTCATTCACTCTCTGAGGTTATCGGATGGCATTATGGACCATAGCATTCAAAAGCCTTCTTAGGAAGAAACTATTCTTTAACCAATAATTATTCACTTAAGGGAAAAGGAGTACAAAAATACATAACTTCATTGTAAAGTAACCATTATACTGTGGTCTGAGCAGTTTATAGGGTAAAGTTGTTTAAGGAACTTCTCAGAAAATTGATAAGTATGGCAATATATTTTCCTAAGCAAAAGATCAGGGTACATTAAATACAAGAAAAAAAATTCAAAGGATTTGAAGTTATAAATATCCAAGTGAGTAAGGGATGAACATATCTTTTATGCTCAAATGCAAAACTTAAATTTCACCTTGGAATAAGTTTTCTAATATCTCAGCCTTCATTATAAAATCTGTAGACTTTCAGGTTGAGGTTTTAAATATTAACATGCACAAAGCATGGCATTGTATATAGTTCTGTAAAGCTAAATAATCCTTCACTTACAGAAAGAAGCTAGTGGTAGGTAGGTGGCTGTGAGAACATAAATGTATTCATATGATATGGATAAATGGAATTAATGTATATATAATAAATTCTCATTCATCTGCAACAAATAGGGAGTTAAAATAACTGAAGTGTTTTTGTCTGGGTAGTATCACAGAAAGAAAAAAAGCAATAACAAACATGCATTTTAGGGTTTTATTTAAAAATACAGACCTAGAACAAACTCTCCAAAAATGTATATGGAATAAAAAAAGACCCCGAATAGCCGCAGAAATCCTGAGAAAGAAGAACAAAGTTGGAAGGATTACAATACCAGATATCAAGTTATATTACAAAGCCACTGTTCTCAAAACTACCTGGTACTGGCACAAGAACAGACAGACCAATGGAACAGAACAGCGAACCCAGAAATCGACCCAAGCCATTATACTCGATTAATATTTGACAAAGGAGGCAAGGGTATACAATGGAGTCAAGAAGACAGTCTCGAGGAAGCCAGATTCCGAGGGTGACTTTCGACGGAGAACCAAGATGGTGGCATAGGTTAACGCTGGAGTTTGCTGCTTTGAACAACTACTTCAAAAGTAAAACTAAAAGACGGAAGGGACATCACCCAGAACCACAGGAACGCTGGCTGAGTGGAAGTCCTACAACTAGGAGGAAAGAGAAACGCATACGGACACTCGGAGGAGGCGCAGTGCTGAAGTCAAATTCTGAGGTGCGGAGTGCGCGGAGCGGGCTGGCGGCGGAGGACGCGGTTGTTGTTCTCAACCGGGAGGGAGTCGCAGACTCTGAGCTCCAGATACAGGCGAGTCTTTAGGGACCCAGACTCAAACGGGAGAAGCGGGACTGTCTGGCTTCAGTCAGAGCGAGTGCAGCTTTCTCTCCCAGCTTTGCAGCAGGTGCTGGGACTCAGAGAGGCAGAGCCCCTGGGGACAGGACTGAGAGCCACCATAACTGCTCTCTCCAGCCCACGCTGTTGATCCTGTTCGACCCGTCCTACCCAAGCCCTGCACAGAGGCATTTGCCGGATAGCCTCAGGCAAAGGCTAAATTAGCACCTCCCTAGAGGACAGAAGTTCTCTCACTGATGACACAGCTGATTCTCATAGCCACTTGGCCTGGAGGTCAAACCCTCCCTGGGATTAGCTACAACAATCAAGGTTTAACTATAAGACTGCGAACAAAGACCACTAGGGGGTGCACCAAGGAAGCATAACAAAATGCGGAGACAAAGAAACAGGACAAAATTGTCAAAGGAAGATATAGAGTTCAGAACCACACTTTTAAGGTCTCTCAAGAACTGTTTAGAAGCCGCCGATAAACTTAATGAGATCTACAAGAAAACTAATGAGACCCTCGATCTTATATTGGGGAACCAACTAGAAATTAAGCATACACGGACTGAAATAACGAATATTATACAGACTCCCGACAGCAGACCAGAGGAGCGCAAGAATCAAGTCAATGATTTGAAATGCGAGGAAGCAAAAAACACCCAACGGGAAAAGCAAAATGAAAAAAGAATCCAAAAATGCGAGGACAGTGTAAGGAGCCTCTGGGACAGCTTCAAGCGTAACAACATCAGAATTATAGGGGTGCCAGAAGATGAGAGAGACCAAGATATTGAAAACCTATTTGAAGAAATAATGACAGAAAACTTCCCCCACCTGGTGAAAGAAATGGACTTACAGGTCCAAGAAGCGCGGAGAACCCCAAACAAAAGGAATCCAAAGAGGACCACACCAAGACACATCATAATTAAAATGCCAAGAGCAAAAGACAAAGAGAGAATCTTAAAAGCAGCAAGAGAAAGAAACCGTGTTACCTACAAGGGAATACCCATACGACTGTCAGCTGATTTCTCAACAGAAACTTTGCAGGCCAGAAGGGAATGGCAAGAAATATTCAAAGTGATGAATACCAAGAACCTACAACCAAGATTACTTTATCCAGCAAAGCTATCATTCAGAATTGAAGGTCAGATAAAGAGCTTCACAGATAAGGAAAAGCTAAAGGAGTTCATCACCACCAAACCAGGATTATATGAAATGCTGAAAGGTATCCTTTAAGAAGAGGAAGAGGAAGAAAAAGGTAAAGATACAAATTATGAACAACAAATATGCATCTATCAACAAGTGAATCTAAGAATCAAGTGAATAAATAATCTGATGAACAGAATGAACTGTTGATTATAATAGAATCAGGGACATAGAAAGGGAATGGACTGACTATTCTTGGGGGGGAAAGGGGTGTGGGAGATGTGGGAAGAGACTGGACAAAAATCGTGC
Source organism: Myotis daubentonii (assembly GCF_963259705.1). NCBI lineage: Eukaryota > Metazoa > Chordata > Mammalia > Chiroptera > Vespertilionidae > Myotis > Myotis daubentonii. The sequence goes on from NC_081840.1 coordinate 90,693,662, forward strand.
ACCTATGGATGAGGACAGTGGGTGGGGAGTGAGGGCGGAGGGTGGGGCGGGAACTGGGAGGAGGGGAGTTATGGGGGGGAAAAAAGAGGAACAAATGTAATAATCTGAACAATAAAGATTTAATTAAAAAAAAGAAAAAGAAAAAAAAAAGAAGACAGTCTCTTCAATAAATGGTGCTGCGAAAATTGGACAAATATATGTAAAAGAATGAAACTAGACCACCAACTTACACCATACACAAAAATAAACTCAAAATAGATAAAGGACTTAAACTTAAGATGGGAAACCATAAAAATCTTAGAAGAATCCATAGGCAGCAAAATATCAGACATCTTTTGTAGCAATATCTTTATGAATACATCTCCTAGGATAATGGAAACGAAGGAGAAAATAAACAAATGGGACTACATCAAAATAAAAAGCTTCTGCACAGCAAAAGAAACCACCAACAAACCAACAAGAGAGCCCATTGCATGGAAGAACATATTTGCCAATGTTACATCTGATAAGGGTTTAATCTCCAAAATTTATAAGAAACTCATACAACTTAACAAAAGGAAAATAAACGATCCAATAAAAAAAATGGGCAAAGGACCTAAATAGACACTTTTCAAAAGTGGACATATAGAAGGCTGAGAGACATATGAAAACATGCTCAAAGTCACTAATCATCTGAGAGATGCAAATCAAAATGACAATGAGGTATCTTCTCACACCTGTCAGAATGGCTATCATCAACAAATCAACAAATGACAAGTGCTGGAGAGGATGTACACTGCGGTTGGAATGAAGACTCGTGCAGCCACTGTGAAAAACAGTATGGAGTTTCCTCAAAAAATTAAAAATGGAGCTCCCATTTGACTCAGTAACCCCACTTTTAGGACTGTATCCCAAGAAATCAGAAACACCAATCAGAAAGGATATATGCACCCCTATGTTCATAGCAGCACAATTCACCATAGCTAAGATTTGGAAGCCTAAGTGCCCATCAGCAGATGGGTGGATTAAAACACATTGGTACATCTACACAATGGGATACTATGCTTCTATAAAAAGGAAAGAACTCTTACCATTTGCAGCGGCATGGATGGACCTGGAGAGCATTATGCTGAGCAGAATAAGCCAGTAAGAGAAAGATAAATATCACATGATCTCATTCATTTGTGGAATACAATGAACAACATAAACTGATGAACAAAAAAAAATAGATCCAGAGACAGAAAAGCATTGAACAGACTATCAAGCCTTGAAGGGAAGGCAGGGGAAGGGGGAGAGAGGGTAAGAGATCAACCCAAGGACTTGTATACATGCATATAAGCATAACCAATTGACACAAACAGTAGGGAGGCAGGGACATGTGCCAGGGGCAGGAGCGGCCAGGGAGAGGTCAATGGGGGAAAAAGAAGACATATGTAATACTTTCAACAATAAAGAATTTAAATTAAAAAAATAAGGAATTCATTAGGAAGACAATCAAATAAGCAAATCAAAACTGTAAGGAAGACATTATCATAAAAATCCCATTAGTGTAGCCAAAACCAGTTTGGCTCAGTGGATAGAGCGTCGGCCTGCGGACTGAAAGGTCCCAGGTTCGATTCCGATCAGGGGCATGTACCTGGGTTGCGGGCACATCCCCAGTAGGAGATGTGCTGGAGGCAGCTGATCGATGTTTCTCTCTCATCGATGTTTCTAACTCTCTATCTCTCTCCCTTCCTCTCTGTAAAAAATCAATAAAATATATTTTAAAAAATCCCATTAGTGTAATTTTTTGATATTTAAAAAAGAAATCCTATGCCTCTGCTAATTATCTCAAATAAAATTCTTTTATCCCTCACCCTCCACACACACACAAAAATACAACCTAGGGAATGTTATGGGCTGTTCCAAATTCAACCAAGTCAACCTTAAGTTCTGCATCAACTATACTGTTAAAGGAACACTCGTGTTCAGAATGGTGAACATGAAGCATCTGGAATTCTGACTTGTCTGCACAGTCATCAAAAAAGATTACATAACGTCTGGTTGAGTTTTTTTTAAAAACTATTTTATTGTATCTTAATCCTTGACACTCAGTAATGTGTGTACACATAGTCTTTAAGAAATGAAGCTATTGTGATGATCATAGCTTTTATTAGAATGGTTTAAACAACTTTCATTCTTGAAGCATTCCAAAACTTTCTGGTTTAGAGAATTTTACCCTAATCACCTAAATTTCTATCTAAATTTTAAAGTAGACCTAAGTTTCCCCATGTATATATGAACTTACCTCAAAGAAAATCTGGTAAGAAGAGACTAAGATATTATGGCCAAGCCAGAAAACGACTTGCATCGTGCCCATGGCTTATATCACTTCCACTCATATTCCATTGGCCAGGACTCAGTTGCAAGGTCCCTATCTAGCTGCAGAGGGTCTGGGAAATGCAGTCTTCCCTCGTGCCCAGAGAAAGAAAATGGTATCAGTGAATCTCTAACAGATCTCAGCCACAGTGATCTTCAGCAAAAGATTACAGATCATTAGCTTTTCCTTCCAATCACTTAGGTATACACATTTCTGAGCTTGGCCTTCTTCCGCACACATCTTAAGTATCTTCTTGACATCTCTGGTCTGCACTGTAGACTGAGTTTATCATTAATTAGCACTTGAAGGGACAAATTAAAACACCCCTCCAGTCCTTCCAAAGCATTTTTAACTCATCTGGATTTTAGGGAAATAGCTTTAATTAGCTTCTGGTGGCATAAGGAGAAAAGTGTCCTGCTATTTACATAATAAACGCTGGCCCTTAAACTTGTTTTAGATTTATGAAAATGTTATATCTAAACATAGAAAAAATATATAAATGTGTATAGTAACTTTTCAGAAAAGAAAACTGAAAGGTCCTGTATAGATATTGTATTATTTCAGTGGTACTAATTATAATTCAAAGCAAGACTATAAAGGTGTGAGGTTTAACATAGTATATTATATATTACTAAAGCAGAAAAATCTCTTCATTGGAGAAAATTAGGATCAGTGCTATCTGTGAACTATTTGAATAGACTTTGGCTCTCTGGATTATCAAACATATATCTCTATACTTATTTTTAACAGATGATTATAATATTTTATCCTCTGGTAAAAGTGTGAGACATATGTCTTCAACATGAAATTTAACATCAAGTAGCACTGGAGATGACTGTTCTATCATGCTTTTAGAGAGCTTGCAGTGTATACTGTGAAACTGGAACACTGTGCCATAATTAATTTGGGTAGCTAATCCAGCCACATGGACAGAAGCAATTCACTTGCACTTATGAAGCTGATTGGTAGAGAGAATCTATTTTACTGCTGAGACCAAATAGATTTTTCATGATATTATTATGCTAAGTTGAACATCACACCTTTTATGTTCTCTCCATTTGTCCTTGAATAAACATCAGTATAATAATAATCTAAATGGTTTGCAAGTGCTCATGAGCAGTTGCCCATCTGCTTTGGACAGAATTACACAAATCAATTACATGAACATAAAAGCCAAACAAATGTGGGTGAATCAACAACAGAAATGAAATGGATGAACTCTTAAGTTTTGTTCATCATATATAACCCCTTTAGTAACCAAAGATGGGTAAATTACACTCATTAACCTTGAAAAATTAGATGATTTGTACATAATAGGTTTGAAACAATACCTTTCTATTCCCAGTTATGATGAGTATTTTGTCCACAACACAGCATAGTTTAATTGAAGGTCTACAAAGAGAATTGTTTTCATATGGGTTATTTCCTCGTAGAGATTATTCCATAAAATTAGCTTGCATTTGTTTTTCACTAAAAAATCCAATTGCTCAGTTATGTTTGGGTAGAAGTAAACATTGACTATCCTAGGAATAAAGAAAGCATGTATTTAGTTTAACTGAATCAGTCTGAACTTGTGGGCAGGGTCTTACCTTGAGAGAGGCCAAAGGAAACACTGCTTAAGCTTTCTGTTGGGCATTTGTCAAGAAACTTAAATTATTTATCACTGTCACAGCAAAACCTACAAAGAAAACTTGCATATTGGGATAAAGTTAAGCAAAATCTGAAAATTCAGCTTTTCTGAAACTATTCTTCTCCGATAAAAGTCAGATTACTGAGATGACTTTTCTCGCCCTGAGACTGTGGGGGAGATCATTACTAGGAAGCCCCGAGGCATGGGTCTCGGGTCCTGGTTCTCCGTTTCTGATAAAACAAGACATTTCAGTATCACTAAATGTTGGCTGTTTTCTCCCCTGTCAGGGAAGCCTCCAATTTACAGAGCCTGGGCTGAAAATTCCAGTGGCCATCCTCTCAGATGGCTTTGGAAAAAGCCATTGGCCACGGGTACTCCAAAATGAGAAAAACCTGTGCAGGAAGAAACAAACAGGCTTGTATTACAGAAAGAGAATATTATGCTGGCATAGAGAGAGTGATTTGACTGATTGAACTGCAATAGGCTTTGTAAGTTGATAGTTATATTATGATCGTTAATTTTATGTGTTAATTTGACTGGGCTAAGGGATGTCCAAATAGCTGGTAAAACATTATTTTGAGGTGTGTCTGTGAGGGTATTTCCAGACAGATTAACATTTGAATCAGTAGATTAGCATCTATACTAATAAAAGGGTAATATGCTAATTAGACCGGGAAACCTTCTGGAAAAAGCCATGGTGGCGGAACCAAGGCAGAGGCAGTTAGGGGCAATCAGGCCAGGAGGGGAGGGCAATTAGGGGTGAGCAGGCCAGCAGGGGGGTCAGTTGGGGGTGAACAGCCCAGCAGGCAGAGTGGTTAGGGGCAATCAGATAGGCACGCAGGTGAGCAGCTAGGAGCCAGCGGTCCCAGATTGCAAGAGGGATGTCCCAATTCAGGCCTAAACTGGCAGTTGGACATCCCCCGAGGGGTCCCAAATTGGAGAGGGTGCAGGCTGGGCAGAGGGACACCCCCCCACTCCCTATGCATGAATTTTGTGCATCGGGCCACTAATTTACTCATAAAGAAGATCACCTTCACCATCAAGGGTTGATCTCATCCTAGCTGTTGAGTGACTGAATAGAACAAAAAGGTGGGCAAAGGGCAAATTTGTTTTCTATTGAGCTGGGACATCCATCTTCTCCTGCCCTGGGACATTTGTGCTTCTGTTCTCAGGCCTTTGGGTTTGGACTAGAACTACACCACCGGCTTTCTTAGGCCTCTAGCTTGCAATCATTGAACTTCAGTCTCCATAATTATGTGAGCCAAACTCTCATAATAAGTCTCTATCTATCTATCTATCTATCTATCTATCTATCTATCTATCTATCTATCTATTCATCCATCCTAATGGCTGTTTCTCTGGAGATCCCTGAGTAATACATATAACTAGGACATCCCATCAGATGCTACCGGCCTAGACAAAAGATGCCTTAGTCCCCTTTCTGTGCTGCAAATCTACTTAAAATGACCACAGAAAAATGTTCTTTCCACCCTGTCTTTTGTTACTGCTTTTCATTTGTTTCATACTATTATTTTGTGAGTGCTTACTCTGTGCTAGGCCCTCCGCTAAAAGTTTTGCATATTTCATATTCTTCATACCCTTGTCCTCCCACAGTTTCTTCTAAACTGAGATGTGATATAAATCTAGCATATTGGAAGCCTTAAATTTTTAGCTTGTTCTGACAGGATGTCTGGGCAATCTTTCTAATTTCCATTTGTCATCTTTCTGCATTTTTTTTTTACTAGCACCTGCACACATCTTGATTTCTTAATCACTCTGAGTTGTTGCTTACCATTGTTATGTTTTTAAAGCTCTTTATGCATCAGAATTAATCCAGAGGACTTCAGCCTGGCACGGGGGGAGTTAAAACACTTGAGGAGTAGTGTATGCTCTTAATTAATACAGATAGAAGAATCACTTATAATTTATTTAAAAATATCCAATGCTGATCCAAATAATATTTTGGAGTAAATGGGTATGTAGTGAATAGTCTGCCATGGTTCCTCATTCACCAATTCCTCCTGCTGGTGTGAGGGCTGTTCAAAATAGCACTTCACTTTTTGGTTTATTTATTAAGATCCTGCACTCAACTATAAGAAATTAGCCTCCTAGCGCTGAATCACTTCCTGCTCTGCAAAGAAGAAATGTGTTCCTATAGCGAAGGAGAAAATTCTGTATACATTCCTGAGGCACACAATAAGACAAGATCAAGTAGATTTATGGCACAGCCTGTTCCAAGTGTGAAACGGGGTGTCTGGATGCTTAAGTAATGTGGGCTATAGTGTCTGAAAGAGTGACCTTGCAACTACCCATTAGACAAGGGGTATGTCCGAGATGGGAGCATGATGGGTTTCTTGGTGAACTTTTAAACTCAAAGCTCTTAAATAATTGAAAAATGGAATAGCTTGGAGAAAGGTGCCCGCCCCCCCCCCCCCCCCTAGGATATTCTGAAAGCTAATAGCATAACTGCTCCGGAAGAGACATTGAGAGAGCTCTAGTCAAGGCCTGTGTCAGGTATGTTAAAAATCATCCTGCTGCAAATTAAAGTCTGTGCTTTAATTATCTGCAAAATGCTCTGGCAGCGGGAATGTTTCTCTTTCCCCCTGTTCCCATCTACTGTGCTGGCTGCTGGTTTATTGCACTGGAGTTTTCAAAGACTCCCCGCACTTCCATTTCCGCTAGCTAATGCCAGTTAGACTGTAAGCCTCTCAGCACATATATTCCTCAGCAAAGGCCACCTCGGAGTACTGACTTACAGTTGGCCGGCCGGCCTGCCTAAGTGATACTCCCGACAAGCCCAGAGAGGCCAGATGGGGCTGAGAGAATTACTAAATTTGGTTTTGGCACTCTCCCCTTTCTTCTCTTCTATCTTTTTTTCTTTGCTGCTTTGTTAATAAGAAAAAGGGCACAAAAATGTCGACCCATATTTAGAAAAGATCACACATGGCTCACACCATGTCCCATGGAGAGGATATATATATACTTTCACTTTACCATCACTTTGCTCAACTAAGCAGTTTTTTGTTTATCAGATACAGCCAGTGAAAACCTGTTAAATAAGCTTTGGTTAAAGGCTGACTCCTAATCCCAACTTCTTATAACACCTCAGCAATTATTCAAGAAACACTGAGCACTGACAATGTGCATACCCTATACTCTGTGGATGTTGGATATACAGCCCTCGTTCTCACCACCTAAATAGATTCACCTGCTTCCTGGCTGGCCGGCCTTCTCTGAGGGCCAGCATTCTCCCCTTGCACCCCTCGTGTCAAAGCTCACTAACTCTGTGTTCGGTTCCCTGAAGTTTTTGGTAGCTGATGAGCCATTTAATGAGATGTGTCAGGTAATGAGGCAGCCAAGCATATTCCTCTGAGCTCTCTACCAGGTAGTAGGGAGGCTGGTTTCAAGAAGAAGCTATTTCCTGTGCCCTTCAAATCACAACATGTGGGTGACCATTGGCTGCCCACTGGCCCTTGATTAGACATGAAGTGATCCTTCAGGGTAACTGGATCTCCCTCCAAAGAGGGCCTGTGTTCTAGAATAAGAAGAGTTTCTTTTGGGGAGGGAGGCCCACTGTTCTCTGTAGCAAGACATGTTACCTTGCCAGACAGCCAAGTCTACTAAACGCAGCTGGCATTCAGAGGATTTGCATGCCGATCTAGCCTCCTTGCCCAATGACGAATACCAGGCTATATGAGAGGGGCTGTAATAAGTTAATAGGTAGACTTCTTTTCTGAAACGTTTTATCTTTAACATTAGTGCCTCAGCAAGAAGGCCATCTATTGAATTTTATAGTTCAATAGAAACCATGTTTGTTTTCATTTGTGGTATTACAAAAAAAAAGTCCAAAGTTGATCATCTCCAAGCTCCATATCTCTTCATTTAAGAAGTGAATCACCTTTTTTGCTCCTATTAAAAGGGTGATTCCTCATAGTTTTGTTCTTTAAATTAATTTTCCCTTTTCCTCTAGCTGATCATTTCTCTCCTTTGTTCTGTTTTTATTCAAGGTTACCTCGGCCTTTCCCCTCCCCATCTGCTGCCTAAATGAGCTGTACTCTAAGTGTATTTGCAGCTTTTTGTCCGGCAAGAACATGAGCTCCTAAGAAGGTGGGTGAGGGCAGGCTAACCAACCCTGCCCCTTATAGAGGGCAGGTCTCAGCTTTCTGAATCTCAAACTTCTTATCTGCAAATAGGGATAATGGTACAATAATCTCTTTGCCTGTTGCAAGGATTAAATGAGTTAATGCATGAGAAGGCTTCTCATTCTTCTGCTTTGAGTGAGAGTATTCTTAATTGTTAGTTCCTGCCATCTTTTTCTTCCCTTTTCTCCATTTTAAACTCTTACCTCCACCTTAAAGTTGAGGTAAGGCATTAGTCTTAGGGTTAGTGTTAGAGTTTTAATGTTTGTTTTAAGTTCAGGATAGGTGTAGGGTTACTATTAGGTATAGGGTTATGGTTAGTGATAGGGTTAGAAGTTAGGTTAGGGTTAGGGATAGGGTTAGGGTTAGGATTAGAGTTCAGGTTATGGTTAGAAAGTTAAGGTTAGGTTAGAATTAGAGCAAGTAGAAATTCACAGAATTGAATAATATTGCAGATGTTTGCTATACAGATAATGACTTTAAAAACTACATTGAAATAGACCATAATAAGGTATTTAAAGCAGATCTATTGTGGTTTCTTCAAAACAGCCCTTTTTTGAAATTTTTACTTTGAAGCCTAGAGTTTAAGGTTAAGAACCTGTTTATAATAATTTTTAATCAAGTATAATGTACCTAGGCATAGTAATCTGTTCCCACTGTAGCCAGAAGCCAGAGTAATTTTCCTGCCTTCCCCTGCTCCTCCCACTGCTCCTTAAATTGATTTCCAAGGCCCTTCGGACCTGAGCCCTCTTCCCTCCCAGGGGTACCTCTCCCACGCTCTCCACCCCAGCACCTGACATAGTGCTTCGCATTCAACAGCTAGACAATGTGTTGAATGAATAAATACATAAATGAATAAAAACAGAACGAGGTGGCTACATATTCCATACCTTGTATTGGACTCCAGAAGTCCACAGATGGCCTCCTTGCTGTGCAGAAAAAAAGTTCACTTATTAATTTAAATATAGGGTGGGGCAAAAGTAGGTTTACACTTGTTCATATGGAAAATAATACAGTAATTAATAAATAATAATACAAGAATAAACTTGTGTTCCGCATACTCACAACTGTAAACCTGCTTTTGCCCACCCTGTATATATCTGTATTTGGCTGCTATCAAAGAAAAGTCATAATTGAGAAAGTCAATCAGTGTTAGGATTTTTTGAGGTGATTTTTTCCCACGGAAACGTTCTATTTTACGAGTTTTGTGTCTGGTGTATTTTTTGTGAGACAGACTTCTTTTTTATAGTTTACAGCAAATGGTTAGTTCTGGAGGGAAAGCAATTATATTACCATTTGTGCATATGTATAGATGTGTAAGAACAGTAAGAGTGGAGAGATAGAAGTGCCCCTGTTTCCACAAGTGTTTTCATGAAAAACTTCCAATAAACAGTGGAAAAGGAATATGCTGAAAAATAAAGTTCTTTAAGCATCAAATAAGTCATGCTGGAATTGTTCATCTGAAGATGCTTTTCCAGAGGAGAAAGACAGATAATAAATGTGATATTTAAGCAAATTATATCGTTTGTTAGAAGAAACTGAGTGTTACAAGGAAAGAAAAAATAGAGCTGGGAGGAGGAAGCTGGAGCTTGGGGGTGGAGGTAAAGCCAGGTGTACTTGGGTCAAGGTAGAACCCATTGTGGGATTGCCAAATTTAGATAAAACCCAAACCAAAACAACAGGATGCACAGTTAAGTGTGAATTTCAAATAAACAATGAATAAGTATTTAGTATACATATGTCCCACGCAGTATTTAGGACACACTCACACTACAATGCTATTCATCGCTTATCTAAAATCGAAATTTAACTGGTGCCTTGAATTTTTTCTGGCACCTCTGACGGCATTGAGAGAGCTCTGAGCGCAGACACGAAGGGGATGTGTGACAGTAAGCTAGGGGAGGAGTGATCCAGGCTGAGAGCTGGAGCATAGCAGGTGCACTCCAGGTGGCAAGCACCCCAGTATGGCTGGGGCTGAGGAGTAAAGAGGAGATTGTCAGAGAAGGAAGGGGGCCAGCAGATCATGTAGGGCCCAGTTGGCCTTAGGACGGATGTGTTTTCTCTCTTGAGTGAACTAAGAATCCATTGTAGGGTTTTCAGCAGAGATGAATTGAACTGACTTCTGATTTTAAGGGCTCACTCTGGGTGCCATGTTGAAAGTGGAGAACAGAGGGGCAAGGGCAGAGGCAGGGGGACCCCAGGGGCTTAGTGTGATGGTGACTCAAGTTGGGGTGGTGGCAATGAAGCCAAGAGCAATGGTTGGATTTTGAATCTCTTTTGAAGAGACTATGTAATTTTCTGACAAATTGAATGTGGGGTATGAAAGAAAGATTGGAGTTTAAGATAGGAATCGAAGGTGGATTTTTGATCTGAGGGCCTGGAAGAAGAGAATTGCCATCCACTGAGATGTTAAAGATGTGACTGGAGCAACAGAGGAAAGGATCCGAAGTGCTGAGTTTGATATGACTCATGATGTCTAAGCAGTGAGTTTAAGTGGGCCTTTGATGCAGGAGTCTGGTCCTGGCAGAAGAGGGAGATTTTGCACTCTCTATAATCTCCATTTAGATCAGCATTCTCCAAGAGAAATGGCTTGCCACAGTCCCCTTAAAGATATTTTTACTCCATCTTTCTAATTGTACTTAGAAATTATCTTTCTTTGAACCTATTGCTTTGTCTAATTTCTTATCACTAAACATCACTTTTTTTCTTTATTGATTAAGGTATTACATATGTGTCCTTAGCCCCCCATTGTCCCCCCCAAACCCCACTTATGCCCTCACCCCCCTGGTGTCTGTGTCCATTGGTTAGGCTTATATAACTTTTGAAAAATAGGGATGAGGGGGTGACATTTAAAACATATCTTCAGTTTTTACCCTCCTGAAATTCAGGAAAGTGGGAAGATTTTTCTCAACTTTGTCCTTGAGAGTCCCATTTTAGGTAACCTTGTTCTTTTAAAATGTGACTTTTGGCTCTTTCACACGCAGGATATAAATAAGATTTTAAAGGCACACAAGTGTCTAGGCTAGGCTTGCTGAGTTCTGAGTTTATATGGAATATGTAGCATTCCTAATAGGGAAGGTGATAGGAACATTTGGAAAACAAACATTTTGAACCTCATATATATCTAAGGTGCTTAGATTTTAGGGCCCTAAAAACTGGGGCTAGCTTGGAGAAGGTAAGATCTAAAAGAAGACATTGTATTTTAATTTATTGACAAGAGAGATTCTGATTTTTTTACCTTTTTAAACAGGATTTTACAATGTCAATTTTAAGTTACATGAAACTGTTAAATTGCTCTGAAGCACTGGATTAGGAATTAAATAATTTGGTTTTAATCCACATTCTTTAACTACTTAGCCATGTAATCTTTGGGCAAATCTTTTAACTTTTTAAATGTTATTTTATTTTTCCCATCACCTTTTATTCCCCTCCATGCCTTCTTCCAAATCTTTTAACTTTTGTCACGTCCCAGGTTTCATATCTAAAGAAATGAGGAATCAATACAGCTGTTTATCCCCTCCTGTAAGAATGAGATATAATTCAGATTAATGTATCAGCAAGCACTTTAAAAACATAGCATAGTCTATAAATTCAAGGGATTATTTCCCTATTGTCAGCAGTATTATTTAATTTGAGAAGAATTTCTCATAATAATTGACATAAGACAAAATTGGCTTATCAGCAAAATATAAGAGTCAGGGACATATTTTTATTTCTTGAAAGAAGAGCTTTCTTTCAGTGATGGTATTTCATTGATGAAATGAACAATAGTTTAAATATATTTTTTTTTAAGTTTTTCATTGATGTTTAGAGAGAGAGAAAGGGAGAGAAAGAGAGAAGCATCAATGAGAAACATCAAAATCGATCATCTGCCTCCTGCACTCTCCCTGCTGGGGATTCAACCTGCAACCCGGTATATGCCTTAACCAGGAATGGAACTACAGACTTCCTGGTACATAGGTTGATGCTCAACCATTGAGCCATACTGGCTGGCAACAGTTTAAATATTGAGTAATGCCTAATTTCTATTTTATTTCCCACTTGAAGTTTCAGATTTGTAATTATTTTGCTGAGAGCCAGAAATGATTAGGAAGACTTTATGGGGGAATAGGCACTTCCCAATGTTGATCTTGTCTCCCTATTGTAGACTAGAGGCCTGGTGCATGAAAATTCATGCACTGGAGGTGGGGTCCCTCAGCCCGGCCTGCCCCTTCTCACAGTCTGGGAGCCGTCAGGGGTGGGAGGTGACCTGGTGATCAGGGGAAAGCAACGCCCCATTACACCTCTGCTGCCGCCACTGATGGCAGCGCAAGCCTCGACTGACCCTGGTTACCTGAGCCTCGGGCGGCCCTGGGCAGCATCTAAGGCTTGCCTGTGCCTTGGGCCAGCCCTGGGGACTGGAGGTCTCCGGATGCAGGCCCGGCCTTGCCACACACCTACCACCTTGGCGGGGCTGAGGGGACTGGGTGCCACCATCTTGTAGCTGTGGGCACTGCCATCTTTGAGGTTGTGGCATTCAATTAGCATACTCCCTCCTTATTGGCTTTGGGCGCTGCCATCTTTGAGGGCAGGGCAGTCAATTAGCATATTCCCTCCTTATTGGCTGTGGGCGCCACCATCTTTGCGTCAGCATGAGGGTCAATTAGCATATTACCTCTTTATTAGATAGGATAGCTAGTATAATTTCCCATCTATATCATTGTCTGTATATCCCTGATCTTTGCACGAAATTTGGAGTTTGTTTGTATTTGTTGTTTTCAGTTAATAGTAGAGAACACTTGGCGTGTGGTTGCTTAATATTTTAAATTGAGCTAACGTAGTCTAAGCCAATCATGGAAATGTAATTCCCTTGCCAGTGATTGCCTTAAGAAAGTGCATGGGATACAGTTCTGGCCAATGAGATGTAAGAGTGTGTCTCGTAAAAATAAGACACCTGAGAGGAAATACTTTGTATACTGTCCTACATTGTGTTATCTGGATGTGACACCGGAAGTGTGGCAGCATCTTGCTGTCATGAAGGCCTAAGGTGATAAAGCAGAAAGCCGGGGAGAACTGGGTCTTCAGTAATGATGAACTAATTAATTAACCAAACTTGGACTTATCCTATTGATACTGTTATAATTAGCTAGTTATTAAAAATAGGAAAGGAGGAAGAGGAGATAGGTGCACATGCAGAGAAGTTGGTGTGACTAGGGAAGGTACTTTCCTGTCAGTCAAGGATTGGCCAGAATGGGCAGAGCCAATGCAAGCCTGGGAAATTTGGGGGTTCATAATCCCCAAACAAAGGAGTTGGCTCTCGTTGCCCTTGCGACTCTTGGCTTCCATGCATTTGCCCATACGCCCATGGCCACGGGGACCCCACATGCAATGGACTGATGGACTACAGCTAGCCTGATGCCGAATTGGACTGAGAAGACATGGAAAGGAACTGAACAACAGTTCTGATTCTAGCCCTGTTAAAGCCACAGCTACAATTCTTCTATGGCAGGGCTGAGGGAAAGAGGACCTTGGAAACCCAGGGGTGTGATTCCATAGAAGTAAAAGCGCAGAAAATTCGAGTCTCAGAAAATGCCCTTTCTCAGGATATCACAAGAAGCCCACTCCCATGAGCCACCAGTGAGGAGGAGGACCCCCACTTTCACCAGTAACGCTTTGTATAATAATAAACCCTCTCATATTTAAGCCAGTTGAGTAGGATTTTTCTATAATTTGTACACAATGTGATTTACAAACCGTAATAGTGTTTAGCTTTTCTGGTTATTTTCATTCATATATTCATTTGATCATGTTAGCTATGCTTCTTGGGCATTTTCAGATCCCACTAGTTTTCTTGAAAAGAAGCAACTGGGTTGTTGTCAATGCTGTGGATAAGGACACACGGTGATTAAGCATTCTGAGTGCAGAGATTCCATATATGTGTCATCAGGATGTACCCAGTCCTATATAGTGCTTGGTATTCAATAAATGTTAAATGAATACATTCATTTTCCATAATTACCCCCCCCCTTTTTTTTTTTATCACAATGGCACTTTTTCAGGCAGTAGGCTAAGGTTAACAGAATGCCCTTTCAATTTCCTTTTTCTGATTTTACCCTATAAAGGCAAATAAAGTTCAGAGGCCATGACTTTTTAGGCATCAGGCATATTTTTTTCTCCTATATTTGTTAATTGGCATGAGAGTTCATCTATGCTTGTCTGCCGGGAGCCGGTCCATCCTTGCTGTTTCAAGGGACCTGGCATATATGGCATATGGTTCTTAATATGTTTGCTCACCTTCTTGGGGCTGTGTTTTAACCAAGGTCACCTCTCCTAGAAAGGTTGAATCCCCAGGTAGGGATTTTCCCCTGAAGTTGGGGAGGGAATAAAACCCCTCAACTAAGTGCCAGGCGGGTAATTAATCCCTTTAACTATGAACAATCATGCTTAAACTACATAATCTTTTCTCCCTGGAATGGAGATAAGAAACGCCCTAACCTTTGTAATAGAGATTGATAGGATTGAATCAACTGGTATAAATACAGTTGTAACAAGACAGAAACAGACAGAACTCAGAACACAGAACTGAGAACACAGGGCTTGGAAGACAGGACCAAGAGAGACAGAGCCTAGGCACACAACCTACACAGAGCGTTCTCTAGAGACAGAAGAACTTCGCTGGCGAGAGCATGCCGGAGGATCCTGGAGAGGGACTGGCCTCGGAGCCTAGAGACAGAGCCTAGCGGGAGAACATGGCAAGGGATCCTGGACTGAGCCTGACTACAGAGATTGGCAGGAGAACCTGACTGAAACCTGGACACTGAACCTGACTGGAGAGCCTGGACAGAACCTGGCTGGAGAACCTAGCGAGGGAACATGGCTGCAGAACCTCGCTGGAGATCCGAAGCAGAACCTCTCTGGAGATCCGGGCTGGAGATCCTGGCTAGGCTGCTGATCAACTGAACCCTGTCTCCGTGTCATTCCTTCTTCGCCGACTCCGTCCACACCTTTGGGGACCCCTGGACCTGCTGGGGTTGGACCCCGGCATATGGCGCCCGAACAGGGACCCCTAGGTAAGCGCCCCACACTCGGGACGGATAGGACTCCACCGTAGGAAGAGGGTGGATAGTCTTCGCCAACTCCGTCCACACCTTTGGGAACCCCTGGAACAGGATTCCCTTAGGTAAGCCCCCCCATTGAGAACCCCACACTCGGGACGGATAGGACTCCACCAGGGTGCTACAGACCCCCCTATAGAGGATAAGTAGGGTAAGAAGGTGGATAGTACAGAACTTAGATTGAGAAGATGTGCCATACTGGGTCCAAAGAAAGAAGACTCTGTATTGATTCTTAGATTGAGAAGATGTGCCATACTGAGTCCAAAGAAAGAAGACTCTGTATTGATCCTTAGATTGAGAAGATGTGCCATACTGAGTCCAAAGAAAGAAGACTCTGTATTGATCTTTAGATTAAGAAGATGTGCCATACTGAGTCTCAAGAAAAAAGACTCCGTATTGATCTTTTAACACATATGCTTGCTAGCAGAGGAATTAAGGTTACTCCCAGTCAGATGGAACATTTTATACAAGAAATACGTCCATGCTTTTCTGAGGAAGGAAAGGTGCCGGAAAGGTAAATGTAGAGGCATGGGAGAAGGTAGGCCCAAGGAGCCTTATCCTTAACCCCACTGCAGCCTTTCTACCCCGGGAAAGTGCAGGATTGGCAAGCTCTCCCTGGGGTGATAGATCAGGACTCAGGTAATAGCGGAAAGCGCCAATCCTACTCTTAAAATGGATACAAGAGAGCATTTCAGGTTTTTCTTTTTAATGCCTGCTTTTAAAAAATAAAAAAGGGGGAATTTGCCGGGAGCCGGTCCATCCTTGCTGTTTCAAGGGACCTGGCATATATGGCATACGGTTCTTAATATGTTTGCTCACCTTCTTGGGGCTGTGTTTTAACCAAGGTCACCTCTCCTAGAAAGGTTGAATCCCCAGGTAGGGATTTTCCCCTGAAGTTGGGGAGGGAATAAAACCCCTCAACTAAGTGCCAGGCGGGTAATTAATCCCTTTAACTATGAACAATCATGCTTAAACTACATAATCTTTTCTCCCTGGAATGGAGATAAGAAACGCCCTAACCTTTGTAATAGAGATTGATAGGATTGAATCAACTGGTATAAATACAGTTGTAACAAGACAGAAACAGACAGAACTCAGAACACAGAACTGAGAACACAGGGCTTGGAAGACAGGACCAAGAGAGACAGAGCCTAGGCACACAACCTACACAGAGCGTTCTCTAGAGACAGAAGAACTTCGCTGGCGAGAGCATGCCGGAGGATCCTGGAGAGGGACTGGCCTCGGAGCCTAGAGACAGAGCCTAGCGGGAGAACATGGCAAGGGATCCTGGACTGAGCCTGACTACAGAGATTGGCAGGAGAACCTGACTGAAACCTGGACACTGAACCTGACTGGAGAGCCTGGACAGAACCTGGCTGGAGAACCTAGCGAGGGAACATGGCTGCAGAACCTCGCTGGAGATCCGAAGCAGAACCTCTCTGGAGATCCGGGCTGGAGATCCTGGCTAGGCTGCTGATCAACTGAACCCTGTCTCCGTGTCATTCCTTCTTCGCCGACTCCGTCCACACCTTTGGGGACCCCTGGACCTGCTGGGGTTGGACCCCGGCACTTGTCTTTCTATTGAGACAGAAAAATGAGATCAGAATTCCAAGAGCAAGAAAAAAAAAAGGCAGTGAATAGCACCTATTTAATAGGCTGCCACATGAAGGCTGGAGTTCTTTAGCAAAAGTGAATTTCAAAGCGTACTTTCTATGCTTTTAAACTGCAAATGTTTAAATCAACTGAGATGATACAGGAGAGAAACATAATTGTCACAGTTAAAAAATGAACATACATTTATTTAGTTATACTCTTCTATCTTCCACTAATATCCCTGGTTCTATCCATAACTTGATAATATGCATCCCTTTTTAAAATTACACTTCAGTAAATCTCTGGGATAGCTTGCTTGCCAAGATTGGAAGCTATGTGTTTGCAAGCTACCTATTCCAGAGGCTACCACACATAGTTCAGGGTACCATCCAAGAAATAAAGAGTGGGAACACCTTAAGGTTCCCTCATTTGGGAACTGAACCGATATTTCATACATTTGAAATATTAAATAGCAGTTGAAATAGGTAAAGTAGACCTACATAAGTCAATATGCTTAAAACTCAAGACAATCAGTGAAAAGTAGCAAGTTTTTAAATATGATACAATTAATATAACACATTAAAACCAAAATAATACTTTAAAAATGCATGAGAATGATGCATACCAACCTCAGAATTGTGGTTCCCTTGGGGGGAAGGGGAAAGATTGATTTTTTTGCTACGTCTGTGCTTGGTCTATTTCTTTTGAAATAAAAACTTAAAGTAAATATAGCAAAAGTTAACATTTGTTAAAGCTGGGTGGTGAGACATGGTTGTCTGATATATATTGTCTATACTTTCCTGTGTTTAAAATAGTTCATACTTCTTTTTTAAAAGGACTAAATTAACAATTCTATAATGGCAAAAATCTATTATTAGCTCCTTCTGTTTGACAGTCAAAACTTATATCAATATTTAAACTTTTAATTTTAAGATAACCTGGGAAAAATTTTATTCCCTAGTGACTTATAGTAGTGTAGATAAAGGTCATCCTAGAAAGGCCATTTAAAGACAATAAAATCTATAATAATAGAAGCATAATATGTTAATTAGACAAGTGGTTAGGGGTGATAAGGCAGGTAGGCAGAGTGGTTAGGGGCAATCAGGCAGGCAGGCGAGCCAGCTTGCAAGAGGGATGTCTGACACAGGGATCCCTGAGGGATCGGGCCTAAACCAGCAGTCGGACATCCCCCGAAGGGTCCCGGATTGCGAGAGGGTGCAGACTGGGCTGAAGGACCCCGCCCCCCCCCAACCTGCACAAATTTTGTGCACTGGGCCTCTAGTAGTACTTATAATAAATCAAATTTCTCAGACAGTTCTGTGCTTACCAAGAGTTACAAGTTATAAGAAATAAGTTAGAACACTTGCAGTATTTTGTCCTATGAGGATGGGTCATTTTTGAAAGTATCCCAACTTTTTACATAGAGAAAGCACTCTGCCAGCTACTTAAACATTTAGGGTTTTTAAAAAGAAGAAATGTGAACATTTTGTAATCCAAGGATTTTCTCAGTTTTATTCATTTCTCTTGACTAAAGTTTCCTAGAGGAAGTATGTGGGGAAGTAATCTAACATGTCTTTAAATTCTTGAAACCATTTAAAAAAAAATAAACCTTACAAAATGATTTTATCTATATTTAAGATATTAAAATATATCAACTCTTAATATATCAGGAAAAAGTCATCAAGTCCAATAAGTTTAAAAATTTTTTAAAAATATATATTTAAGTAATTTTATGACTAACTTAACAGAAGTATGAGGAGATAGTTTAATTAAAAACTGTAATAAGATTTTAAGCATAGTAAACCATTTTTATTTTATATTTTTTGGACTTTGAAGTGGTATATACTTGAAATGGGCAATGTTGGTTGAATGTAACATCACCTGTTATGCAAGAATTTGGTACATACTTATCTTGTAAATTGTGACTCCAGATTTCAAATATATTTCTATTAGGTTCCAGCTTATTATTACCAGTACTTCTGTTTCTTCTTGCACTTGTATCACCAAAATGCAATACTTTTTAAAAACTTTGATGACATGATTTGTTGAAGAAGGGTAGTGATTAAAAAAAACATTTTAATTTTTGGATTTATAAATGTCAATGAGAATGATCAGTCCATTTTTTTTTTCATTTCCATAACACTTATTTCCTTTCAATCACCTTTGCATAGAAAACTGTCTTCAGAATGTTGCACCTTAGGAACTATACCAATAGATTTTGGTGGATAAACATCAATAAAGGTGAAAGAATACTGCTATGTCATTCATTTAGCAAAATTAGATGGTCTGGCTTCTCATAAAATATTGCATGATGAAGCCCTTCCTGTTGAATATAAGGGGATGAGAATATTGTATCTCCTTGTTGTCCTTAGAAATATATGGTTCATTCATCTTTTCTTCAGTTTGAGAAAACTCATTTAGAATATGCATCTAAAGAGTCATGGTCTCAGATTTTTCTTAACTGATCAATTTCATTAGATCTAGAGTATGGTTATTTGTCTCTTTGCATTCACCTGTGATTCCTTTAATAAGTGTGAAAATTCTTATTAACTTTCTTCTATTTACCATTATGGCTAAAATGAAAAATTATAAACTCTCAACTGTATTCATTGAGTCTTTACAGGTGCTGTCTCTCCAGACTTATATCTTCTTGAAAGATGATGGAATACTTTGGACAATGCTATATGAAAACTAAAGGATTATGCAATAGTGACAATTTTACTATTATGTTCCTCTTCTAGGTGATTCTATCATTGTTCCATTTGGGAATAACTGATTAGTGATGATTAAATAATTCCTGGGATGATAAAATAGCAAAATATTTAAAAAGATGTAGAAAAAATTATATCACTAAGATCCCATAATGTATCTTAGAGTTATGAAAGGGTTCAATGGACCTAAATAGGAATTGAAAAATATAAGTTTTGTTCTATTTTTAAAAAGTAAACTTTCTCTTTATCTCTTGAACAATATTAGGAATGATTAAAAATCATTAAATATCAATTCTTATACGTAGAGCTGCTCAAAAAACTAAAATTTTGTCCAATGGACCTGGATGGTATCTCCATGGTTAAAGAATCATAAATTTATAAAGACCAACTGTTCATCAGTCTAGCTCACAAGGTCAGAGTTCCCAGTTGATGCTTTCTTTGTTGGAATTGCCCCTCATTCCACAAAGGGCTGGGCAAGTGTTCTTAGAAATCCTAGCACTCAAGGCACAGATAATTAATTGGTCCAGGGGTGGACAGTTGACCCAAGTTAAGAATACAAATTCCTCTTATTCCAGATTTTGAATCATAAGAAACAAACACGGGACCCTGGAGCCAGAGCCAGGTCAGAGCTAGCAGCACCATGGAGCCGAACTCCAGAGCAAAGCTAAATGGCAACGAAGCAGGAAAGAAGACATCATCAGAGAAGCCAAACTAAAATGAAGTGAAGAGTGTATAATCGGGACAACATGATCCAGTGATGGGCAGAAGGTGACAAAACTGACTGAAATTCCTGCAGTTTGAATTATCCACATTTTTTTTTTTAACCAAACCCATTTACTGAAGTTAGAATTGGGTTTCTGTTTCTTGAAAACAAGAAATCCCTAAAACAGAAATAACTTATTTTTCCCATGGCTTACACTGAAAACCATTAACCATAGAGATACCATCCAAGTCCATTGAACAAAATTTTAGTTTTTTGAGCTAGGAATGAACTAGTAACCGCCTCTGAGTGAAAATGTACAACTAGCTGTGGAGTCAAAGCAGAGGGATGAGGTAACGACAGGGGTGACAGCGCCTACTAAAATTCTGACAGTTATCACCAGAAGAACCTTACTTCCCCATCCCATGGGAAACTGGTAGTATGGAGGTAAGAAAAGGCAAAATAACTAAACAATTGTCTAAAATCTCTTAGGATACAAACCACATGTCACTAAAGGCAAAGCTTCTGTCAAATGTTGAAATGTATTAGAGATCATTAAAATTCAGTGGCAGAGAGGGTTTTCTGTACCAGGTTGTCTGGTTAAAAGCAGACAGGGAAAAACAGGCAATTACATACTTATGTTTCATCAAGAGAAATCTTTTCTGCTGAGATTGTTGAAAACGAAGTCCAGGTAACACTTGTGAATTTGGAAAAGCTCAGGGCTCAGGAGCCCAGCAATTGAAAAGGAAGTATCCAGCAGCAGCTAGTTTAGGAAGCCCAGCTCTTTTCCACAGGATAAACATGTTGATGCCTATCAACTACCCACCACACCCCCACCCCCAACTCCTAGTAAAACGCGTCCCTAGATTGGAATGTAACCTGTGGAGGGCGGGACTTGTTAGGGACAGGCCAGAGGGAAGCGCTTCCTGTCCTGCAAACCTCTTTCCAGTCACTTTTTCTCCTTTATTCTCTTGAGGACGGGCCATTAAGAACAATGGATCTAAGAGCAGCGGAGTAACAAAAATCCTGAAGGGTGGTCATTAGGTGGCCCGGTGATTAAGGGAGTAAGCTTACTCCCACAGAAATTCCTGGTATGCCTTTCAGTCAACTATGTACTCAAGAAAGACAGTGATTGAAAGCCACTGAAGTAGCTATCACCAGAAACTTACTCTTGAACAGGCACCTGTACCAACTCTTCTGGAGGCTCTGACTCAAGTGGGGAAAGGATGCTGGCACCAGACAAAATTCGCTGAAGTGTAGAAAAGAGGACTCTAATGTCCTTTACAGGAGCGGGCCTGCAAAAAGGAAGTCCCTCTGAGGGCCAGATCCGAGGACGGCCAAGGGAGTCAAGAAACAGACTCATGGCATTCATTTAGGGGCAGACTAGTGACCTGCATATCATCCTGGTTTCTAGGTTTCTTGCCCACCTCTGTCAGCTTCTTTATCTAAGCGATTCTTTTTATTCATGGTTTCCCTGCTTCATTGGTGATGTGATGGTAATAAAGTGTGCCAGAAAACGCAGAGGGGGTCATTCTGGCAGGATGGTGATGACAAGGACCAGATGGAGACTGAGGGGCAGGCATTTGTAGCTGTACCTGTAATACTGGAGCACTTTAAGCAAAACTATCTTGTAGAATGAGTTTCCTCTACAGAGAAGTATAGTGGTAAGAGTCAGTGGTATTGACCTAGAGCACAATCACTTCTTGAGAATGATTCGGAAACCCCATTTTTACGAGGTGACTCCATTTTCAAGGCTTCCACAATGGTTGTGCAAGATTGTGTGCACACTGCAGTCTTAGAGGTTCCTGCCCCACCATCCTGTCCACAACTGACTGAGAGCCCTAACAGATTCAGACAGGTAATCAGCAGAGGTCAGTTGTGAGATTCTATAGTACTTGGTTCACAGTCTGCACCATGGCAGGGGCAAGGCATGAGCAAGCCAAGGCTATAGAGACAGGACTAACATGTCACCTGAGTGGGGAAGCAGAAAGGAAGAGGCCTTCAGAGAAACCAGTTCATAGAGAATAAAGCAGATGCAAAGATGATTATGTGTAAGAGAAAAAGAATGAGGAAGAGGGAGATAAAGGAAGAGTAGAAAACAAGGAGGGTAGAGGACAGAGACAGAACTAGACAAAGAAACAGCCAAAGGCAGCTAGAGACACAGAGATAAACTGCTAATGACTTTCCAGACACAATATTCACCTGTACTTCCTTGCAATTAAGTTCCAGATTTCTGTGTGTATTTTTTAACAACTCCCCTTTTTCAAACTACTTTAGGTAGACTTCTGATTCTTACAACCAAACAATTCTTGATTTAAGCATCTGCTCCTTGATTGTAACTGCATCTTTTAAGTGTTTACTTTGCAACTATGGAAATATATGTGCCACCTAACATTAACAGGGGTACTGAGGCTCTCAAGGAAGAGGGACTATAATTTGTATATTTTGCAACGTACCAAAGACATACTTGGTTTTAAGTAGTTTTTAAACAATAACAGCTAACATTTATTGAGTACTTTCCTTGGGCCAGTTTCAAAGTTGTACATGCATGATTTCACCAGTTCTTCATGACAAACAGGCTCTATTATTACCACTCCCATTTTATAGGTAAGAAAATTAAGGCACAAAGAGAGATTAATAACTTACTCAAGGTCATACAATCAATCAATAAGAGAATAAAGGTGGAATATACTGTTTATTTACATTAAAATTGACATTTGAAAAAAAAGTATGCATTCATTTAAAATTCATTTTGGTCAATTAATTTTTTGTTGAATGCCTATTATTAAAAAGTACTAATTTAAACTAATAAACTGGTTAACATCAATGTTACAAATATAAATATGGCTTTTAAATATCACTATTCAAAACAAATCTTTCTGTGGGACATACACACACTCACACAAAGATATATTTTCAAATTAAGTTTCTTAATTTCCAAAATACCTCCTTTAAAACAGAAGGAAATAAATTCTGACAATGCTATGTTCAATGCATTAACTATTTCATAATTCATTGGGATATTGTAAGATTACTTGCTGCAAGCTGGACTCGTGTGAAAATAAACCTAGACTTCAGAGGATGTCTACATTGATAAATATGTATCCATTTAATTAATTGCAGTGTAAGTAATACAGAAGTATATAAAAAAGTAAAATGACGAAGATGAGATGAGTTTTTCATGGGAGGTGGTGAGTTGCCATGGAGTCTGCTTCTCTTGATTTTCGAAGCAGGGCTTGTTTGAGAGCACTAATTTTCTCATCAAGCTCAGCCAGTGAATAGTTCTGCTGTAAACAATAAGAACACAAATTGCTGAATAAGACTCTGAAGTATCTTAATGCAGATAAAGTGATAAATGAACTATAAATATTTAAAATATCCAAAAGCATGGTAAATGTCTCTTTTTCTCTTAGAGAATAATTTTAACATTGAACCATATATGTTGACTCTATCATGAATTTTAAGGTATACAATAATAAGGCTTAAAATTCTTTCTTCTTATTTTTTCGTTCTCTTTCCTAATGAAAGCTCTTCTGGACCTTTTATACTTTGAAAGGATTATAAAAACTTTTTAAAAAACTACTGATTATATTAATAATCAGTAGGGGAAAAAATTAAGTTTAGGATTAGCTTAAGTGCTTAAAATACCTAGAAATTCTCTTTTTATGGATCAACTGCAATCAACTACCTCTCCTGGAAAAAATGGATGCTCTTAAAAATTACTCAAAATTGTACAATAAAAAAAAAAAAAGTAACATGCTACTCTTAAAAAATAACCAACCTAAAATTTTTTTAGTTTTCCCCAACTTTAAATTTACATCACCACCATTGAAGGGAAGCAAAACCTTACAAATTATGAATAAACTAATCTATAATAATAAAAGCATAATATGCAAATCAACCAAACAGCAGAATGACTGTCCAGACGACCATGCTATGACACGCACTGGCACCAGGCCGGCCAAGGTGGGTGCGATGTGATTGGTTGGGGAGCCCCGCTATTGCCCCACAACTGCCCTTCAGAGTGAAGGCCAGGCCAGTCAAGCGATCACACCCCACGCCTGTTGCCAAGGGAGGCAACTGGTGGTGGGGGAGAGGGCCCAGTGTCGCACAGATGGCAAGCAGTAGCAGCGGGGGGTGGGACGGGGGGCAGCTGCCAGCAGCTGGGGGAAGGAAAGCCCTGATCGCCAGCCAGGCCTAGCGACCCCACCCAAGGGGTCCCGGATTACAAGAGGGCGCAGGCTGAGCTAAGGGACACCCCCATGCACGAATTTCGTGCACCCAGCCTCTAGTTCATATATAAGTACTGTGGCCAAGGCTAGGCTGAAGTCAGCTTCTGGCAAACATTCTTCTTTGATTTAGATGCTGCTAATGAGTGGCATCTTCAAAAGGGGGAGGGGTGAGATTTAATTCACAGTACTTAAGCATTTACTATTTTTCAGCATTTTGTAACTGATACATCTTTCTACTGTTAACAGCTGAATACAGAGTTTTATGTTTATTAGGCCCATATGACTTATCCTACACCCTTGAAATAAAATTACTTCTCTGATTCAAATACATTAATTTATGCTGCCCTTTTTTAGTTCTGAGTTCCAAACTATGACCTAAAAAGCAACCATAGTAGAAACTTTTAAGAAAGGTATAAAACTAATCAAACTATTTCAGAAGCTAAAATGAAAATGCAATAACTTACTTGAGGTGGTTGAACTTTTCTTCTTTTGCCAGAAAAGTTCTAGATTAAAGGTAAAAAAATATTAAATAACCAATACTTAAAAAATCTAAACAATTTTCTTTTATAGAGTACTGAAGAAACAAACAATTTTCCATTATAGAGTACTGGCAGAAACAAAGCCCACAACCTCACCAAGCGCTATCTGCAGCCAACATGCACTTCCTTGTGTTTTGGAAGTTACCCTCCGAAGATATTGAAAGTATATAGTAGTAACATCACAGCAACAAGCTTGTCCCTGTCTATACACACTTTCCCATTAATTCTCAGCTTCTAATGAGGCTGAGTGTTTGTAGAAAGAGGTGCTCTGGGAATTTCCTTCGTTTCCTTTTTTATAGCCTTTCCACCCCAGGATACTGAACAAAGGCAGCAACAATATACAGGAAAACAGAATGTGAAATACCAGGCCAAGGGGTGAAAACACACACATATACACTGACTGTAAGGGGACACTGGTTGTGTGAGCACCTATCACTACTCCTCTGTGTGACTCTGGGGAATGCAGATCCCAGCCCTCTGGTCTTGTCTGTGATGGGAATGGGCATGGGCCCAATTCTGGCCAATGACTAAGGAGGGGTCTGCTGGGGATTAGGGGGAGAACTTCTGAAAAAACTTCCTCACTTCTGGATACCACTGCACCTGGACAGGAGAAAGTGCTGTAGTCATCTTGCCATCTGCCTGAGGAAAAAGCCAACGCTAAGCAGAGCTCACAGGGGACAAGCCCAATTATTATTATTTTTTTAAATATATTTTATTCATTTTTTACAGAGAGGAAGGGAGAGGGATAGTTAGAAACATCGATGAGAGAGAAACATCGATCAGCTGCCTTCTGCACACTCCCTACTGGGGATGTACCAAGGTACATGCCCTGGACTGGAATCGAACCTGGGACCCTTGAGTCCACAGGCTGACACTCTATCCACTGAGCCAAACCGGTTAGCAGTGGTCGGTAAACTGCAGCTCGCGAGCCACATGTGGCTCTTTGGCCCCTTGAGTGTGGCCACAAAGTTTCAATCGCACTGTACGTAAGCACCCGCATGTGGTATTTTGTGGAAGAGCCACACTCAAGGGGCAGCAGTTTGCCGACCACTGGGTTTGGGCAATTTTTTTAAAAAAATATATCTTTATTGATTTCAGAGAGGAAGGGAAAGGAAGAGAGAGAGAGAAACATCAATGATGAGAGAAAAATCACTGATTGGCTGCCTCCTGCACCTCCCCCCCTCCCCCCAACTGGGGATCAAATCTGCAAGCCAGGCATATGCCCTTGACTGGAATTGAACCTGGGACCCTTCAGCCTGCATCCGTGACTGGCCAGGGTGAGCCCAATTCTTTGACAATCATAATTTAACTAATACCACAGCTTTCAAAAGGTAAATTAGTGTATTAGTACATTTGAAAAAGAAACTGTCAATGTAGGAGATAAATTTTACTCATGAACATTTCTGACCACTGAGATCAGAGGGAAGGTAAAAAGTCACATTTTTACTTTGTGTCAAAAGCTGTTTCAAAGAACATTGAGGTGTGCCTCTTAGCAGCAGTTATAAGTGGGAAATCATTCAAGTGTTAGAATTATTAAATATGGGGGGAAACTGCTTCTATAAACATGCTCCTTCCTTTGCCAAACTGAGCTGAATACCTCTGTGGGGCCTATGGGCAAGGGCTTAATGTTTAACTTGGTCACTGCTCAGTCTCTTACCCTCCCAAGAGGTGGCATTTTACCCGTCGGATGAAAATATACTCCCCCTTGTTTTCCTAACAGCTTCATCTATAAAGTATTGCTAATTTCCATGTCATTGAGCAATCAGATTATTATCATGAAACTAAAGTGAAAAGTATCAGAATGAGGAAAATGAAGACATCAGTGGTTCAATCACTTAAAAACAGTAAAATGTAGTCTTTGGGGACTTATCTTCAATCTGAGCAGAATATTTTGACAAGTAGAACACTTAGAAACACATACATTGTGAATACACTGGACTAGCTTTAAAATGTACTGTTTTTAGGCACAAGGTGGAAATTTTAAACAAGTTTTGGTACCTAAGAGAAGTATTTGAGAGCATGCTAAATAGCTGGACAGACATAATTTTTTAAAATGTCACACACACACACAGGTCTGGGGAACCCAGGCTCTAAGGAAACTCAGTGGTAAGTCAGTCTCCTCTCTGACCCTTCCTTACTTGCCATCAGTGGTTAAGGACTACTGACTTTACAGGGCAGTGTCTTCAATGTTTCTTCCCTTCTAGTCCCACTGCCCTAATTCAGACCTTCATTTCTCCCTTGTGTGGACAATGATGTTTCCTAAACTACTTCCCTTGACTCCAATCTTTCTCTAACTCACACTTCATAATGCCACCAGATAGGAACCTAAATGACAGGTGTTTTCTTCTCAGTGACACTGGAATTGCAAACGGGTTACTGTGACCTTAAAGGCCCTCCAAAATGTTTGCAATTTAATTTTCGAGCTGGAGCCAGTTGTTCACTTCATGCTTCGGGCCCACCATGCATGGCCTGTGTGCAAGAAGTTGACTTGGCCCTCAGCACTCCCCTATGCCGACACTTCCCTGAGAACCGGGAGTTCCCATCACAAAGCAGAATTAGGATTCCGCCTGGTCAGTGCTGTGGAACAAAGTTAACACACCTTCAAAAGTTCAATAATTAGCTATCAGCCAAGTCCTATCCATTCATTCACACATTTACTTAATGAATACTACATTTTGTGTTAAAGATGAACAAGACAATTCCCGTCCTCCAGAGATTCAAAACACAGTGTGAAAAATAGATGTGTAAACATGTAATTATAAGTGATAAGTGTTATCAAATGAACAAAGTGCTATAGAAATATACTTGTGAAGCATGTTATACTTACTGTTTTCAGGGGTCATAATTTAAAAGCAGTAAGCAATACTTTGGAAATATCATAAGCATTGTATCCTTTAAATGGTCTGTTAAGCGATGCCTTCAAATTTTTAAAACATTACCACATTCATATCTTTCCATGTTGAATATGAAGGGTAAAGATCTTTAGAATGATCGCATTAAAGGGGCAACAAATATTAATCTTTGTGGTAATTCCTGCATATATGTTAACTTTTTAAAAGAGTTTTATGTCTGTTTCATAAATGAACAGAACTTTACATGGTTTAATTTTGTTTTATAAACCCAATATAATTTATATCTTTTTTCCTGGTAATTTTTCCCATTTCATGTGCTGTGCATCAATCTTTGAGCTCAACTTTCCCATACTTTCTAACTTTAGAAGCTAGAAGACTGAGCTGCCTTTGTAGTCTTTCTGTACACTTTTGAGGGACATGTGAAATCATGCCACTGCCATGTGTGTACTCCCAGCATGGACAGTAAGAGTGGCAAATTATGTGCTATGCTCTCTGTGGGGTGTGTTCAACTCTCATGTGTGAGGACAATCCTAGAGCTGGTTCTATTCCAAGAGAGGAGTGGGGCTCCTAGAGATGGCATATTCATTCTGGTAAGGAAGGGTGAGTATAAAATCTTTTTTTCCCTTTGGGCTTGGGGCCTATGCCATATATATTCATAGGTCTTGGGGGAAAAGTCAACCTGAATGTTTAAACCTTTCAGTATTTTGTGCTTCCCTGTAGCTCACTATTAATTTGGATATGTCAGCTATAATAATAAAAACATAATATGGTAATTAGACCAGACGTCCTTCCGGATGACCTTCTGGATGAAGCCCGGGCTGCAAGGGAAGCCCGGTCCTAGGTGCCTGCCTGCGGCTGGAGGGAAGCCTGGGTCCCAGATGCCGGAGGGAAGCTGGTGCCGGCAGCCGGGGTAAGAAAGGCCTACTCTTGCATGAATTTCGTGCATCAGGCCTCTAGTTTCCAATAATAATCCAGAAGTGATCCTTCTAATCAAATACGTATTGTTTAATAGATTGGGGGATCTTCTTTAAAAGCACTAGTTTTAATCACATTACTTTTATAATGCTTCCTGC
Organism: Myotis daubentonii; assembly: GCF_963259705.1. NCBI lineage: Eukaryota > Metazoa > Chordata > Mammalia > Chiroptera > Vespertilionidae > Myotis > Myotis daubentonii. The sequence goes on from NC_081840.1 coordinate 90,722,563, forward strand.
CCTCAAGTTAGGCAGTCACCAAGTTTCAGACCTCAGGCCTCTGACAGTCTCAGGGTTCTTACCCATTCTGTGTTTAAACTACCTCTTCCACACAGGCTCTTCCAGTTGTGGCAAGTCTAAGTCTTACATCTTGGAAGGCTTACCTGATATTTTTAGCTGTATATCCTGTTATGACTTTAAATTCACATCCCCCGCCCCGCCAAATATGCTCCCCTTCAGATTTTCTTATTTCTATCAATGGTAGTATCATTTTCCCAATCAGAAACTGGCTCACTCTTGCTCTATGTCTCTCCACATATTAATTATCAATATTTGTCAACTTCTCTTTTTTACTGTCTCCTGCGTAATCTTTCCTATTCTCATTCTCATGTCCTTAGCGCAGGATCTCACTTCACACCTAATATTGTCTTATTCTTAGTCTCCCTTTTCATTTACCTCCCAGGACAATATTAGAAAAATCTCCTAAATAGTACTTGAACAAGTCACTTTCATGTTCAAATGCTTTTAAAAGCATTTAAACTTTAGATACTTTAAACTTCTGGGTATAGCATTTAAGGTCCTCTATAACCCAACTACTTTCACTTCTTTAACCAAATACCCTGAACATTCTATCCTGTATATATTAGATCAAAAAAAAAAAAAGATTATGATTTGAAGGACTTGTTCTTTTGTTAACCAAGTTATGTAATAGAATCAGAATCAGAGAGAAGAGATAAATGATGGGGCAAGGTCTCACCCAAGGCATCTAACACTATGCAACTCTCTTGTAAGATCAGCTCTATTATTAACAATAATTTATTAAGAATTGAACTAGAAGAATAACCTGCCTAGAGATTACATAATGAAGGCAATTAGAATGGGAAAACTTATGGTAGATTGTTGTAGGAAAAGGCATAAAATCTCTAAGACGTTTCCTAGAAAGATACATTCAAAAAATAATTCTAAAAGTGTAAAGACCTCTGTAATTATGTAGTACAACCAACAAATCTTAAATTGGACAAGTGAAAGCTAAAGGAATTATGTGACTTATCCACATTTATACAGCTACTTCACAGATAGTTTCTGAAACAAAATAACTGCTAATATTTACTGATGTTTTACCACGTGCTAGGTAGGTGACAAGTACTTGACTGGTGTTATATCATTTAATCATTGCCTTAGCCCTTAGTACTTTAATAAACCTCATTTTACATTGAAGGAAGTAAATCGCTAAAACTATATTTTTGATCTTTAGGATTCACTGCTCACTTTTGTTGTATAGTTTGCTTTTTTCTTCATCTGGAAAAATTTCTCTTCTGTTCCTCACTCTAATACCCAATTTAAGACTTTGGAAAGGTTGATGCTATACCTAAAACAATTTTAATATAATTTCACCAGTGACTTATGCTCTATGATAATATGAATTATTTTATATAATTTTTCAGAAAGTTTTAGAAAAATATTACTAAAAATTTAATAGCCTTAGCAATTTTGTTCACTTTTACATTTTGGTTTTATCTAATATGCCACGACTTAAAAAAAACACCATACACAAAACATCCAGCCCTCAGAAAAGGCAGGTGTTATGTATAATCACCCCCGAAGATGGAGGGAAATACAATGACCTCAGGATCATTTGTCTGAAACATGTTGATGTGACAAGTAAGACATTTATCAACACAATATTATTTCTTATTTTCCTTGGAAAAGAGAGAATGAATGAATGAGTGAGTGAATAAATGCTAGAGATGGAGAATTAGACAATATAGACTAGTCTTTTAAAAAGTCCAGTGCTAACGTAAAGAACAAGGTAGGGTGGCAAATCGAGGCGCCTGTTTGCTTAGTATGGGGAGAAATGTAAACACATATGAGCTGAGGGAAGGAGTCTGCAAAGAGCGAGGGATTAAAGAGACACAGGGGATAACTGACAGAACAAGGACTCAGAAGAAGCCTTTGTTTTACAAGACAGCAAATTCAGCATGACAGGATGGACTATTACCCAGGCTCACTTATCACGCCATGAAAATGACTTAAATTTGAGAAACTGGGTAATGTACAACAAAAGCACCCCTTTAAAAAATTATGAGCCTATAGTACAATATTTGGAATCACAATTTTTAAAGAAGTAGGTAATCTCTTACATAGAACTATGTTCATTCATCTCTGAATTATTAATTATCTCATATATAGGAGATCAATGAGTACACTGTTATATAATGAAGAATCCTAGAATAAAATAACATTTAGTTATTTTTAAAAGATACTTATACTTACTACAGATTGAAAATACTCAGGAGAGATGCCTTCCAATTCAAGGATTTTATCCTCAAGTTTTTTAATTCTCTGATAAATGTCTCTTGGCACGGGACCACCTAAATACATTTAAGAAGATTCTGAGATATTATTGAACAATTCTTACAATTTTTATTCTTAAAATACCATGCAAAGATACTTATGCATAGGAATGGGAAATATTTAAATTTAAGAAAACAAATGAACAAGAGTACATTAGAATGAAATTCTTAGTTCACATTTTCCTATTATACACTATGGGATATATTATCCTACTATACCTCTCCCCAAGCCCCATTTATGCTTCCTATATTACTAGGAGTTTTATTTTATGTTAAATTCATTTTACAAGATATTGAATAGTTCCTGTATAGAACAATTTGTATTTCTGAAATGCATAGTTATAACTGACAACTCAATTTAGTGGTTGCAATATCCCATATCACTTTCTTCCATTTATATTTTTCTCTATATGCCATATTTTCTCCTTTAACCTAGAACTGCACTAAAGATGAACTTTGTAATATTTCTTAACTAATGAATTTTCTAGGGCAGGTGATGGTAAAATAATGTTACTCAAATTTCCAGGCTACGATTTTATCCTAAATCCTTTCATTTCTCAGCACCTCCACTGCAACCATTCTGGTCCAGACCATCACGATCTTTCCCTGGATCATTACCACATCCAAACTGATCTACTTGCTTCTGCCTTGCTCCTCTCCCACACAGTCTATTCTCAACAGAGTCTATTCTCACAGACCCTTCATCACAGTCAGTAATTTCTTAAAAATGTAAGTTAGATAGTGTCACTTCTCTGCTCAAAACCTTCCATACCTTCACATCTTACTCAGACTAAAAGCCAAAGCCTTTACAATAGTCTACAGGTCCTACACAATTTGGACATTCTCGCAAACTCTTATCATTGTCACTTGATTCTTTTTTTCTGTTACTCAACTAGGCCAAGTGCTCTCTGTTTCAGCACTTGTGGTTCTTTCTACCACCATATTCACAAAGCCTGCTCTCACCACCTTCAGGTCTTGGCTCAAGTTACCTTATTTCTACGGCCTTCTTTGTCCCTGGAAGATTCACTCTTTCTCCTTTAACTCCATCAGGAAATACTCCAGCAAGACTGACTCAGAAAGTCCCTGAACCATATTTTGTGCCTCAGTGTTTTTTGCTGATGCTGTTCCTTTCTGGAATCCTTTGCTCCTGAGTGCTGAAACATCCCTACTAACCCTTCAAGGGTTCAAGTGTCCCTTTAACAGGGACACCATCCTCGACCTACCCTAAGAGAACTGAACACTAACTTTGTTCCCTACTGTACAATGCACATATCTGAAAAGGTAAAATGAACAATCGTTCCTTCAACAAACACCTGAATGCTTGCTTTGTGTCAGACACTGCACTAGGTAAACAATGAACCTAATTAACAGTGTGCTCTCAGGGACCTTACTATCTAGCAGGGGAGATAGGATGTACCAGGTGCTATGAGGCTATACAATAAAGCAGCGGTCGCCAACTGGTGGTCCGCGGACCACTGGTGGTCTGTGAGGTCTGAAAGGTTGGCGGCCACTGGTTTAAGGAAAACTTTGGAGCAGTGGTTGCCAACTGGTGGTCCGCGGATCACTGGTGGTCCATGAGGTCCGAAAGGTTGGCGACTGCTGCAATAAAGGGTAATCCACACCAGAGTGGGATCAGGAAGGAAAAGCAGGGGCAGAAGAAAAAGCCTGGGTAAAAGCCCTAGCACAGCAAAATGACTGGAAAGCATGGGAAGCCCAGAAAGGTGGCTGAAACTATAAATGTAGTTCATGCTATTTAAAATTACCACCCCTACCCATCTGAATTTCCTTTCCCTTCTATTATCAAGCTGCTTTTATCCATAGCCCTTCTCTCCTAGTATAGCATATAATTTATATACCAGAACTTTTGTTCACATGTATTCTCAGTGCCCAGAGCAGTACCTGACGTATAGTAGGAACTTAATAGCTATTTGTGGAATGAATGAATAAGTACTAAGTGTGTGCGTGTGCGTGTGCATGTGTGTGTGTGCGTGTATATATCTATCTACATATATATATATATATATATATATATATATATATATATATATATATATATATATAGATAGATATACATATATCTATATACTAGAGGCCCGGTGCACAAAAATTTGTGCACTCGGGGGGAGGGGGGGTCCCTCAGCCCGGCCTGTGCCCTCTCGCAGTCTGGGACCCCTCGGGAGATAACGACCTGCTGGCTTAGGCCTGCTCCCGGGTGGCAGAGGGCAGGCCCAATCCCTAGGAGCAGCCCCTGGTCGGGCTCAGAGCAGGGCCGATTGGGGAGTTGGGGCGCCGCCCTCTGTCATGCACAGAGCAGGGTGGATTGGGAGGTTGTAATGCCATCCTCAGTCACGCTCAGGGTAGGGCCGATTGGGGGGTTGGGGCACCGCACCGTCACACTCAAGGCAGGGTCGATGGGGAGGTTGTGGTGCCACCCCCTGTCACGCACAGAGCAGGGTCAATCGGGGTTGGGGCGCTGCCCCGTCACGCACAGAGCAGGGCCCATCAGGGGGGTTGGGGATCCGTAACCTGTCACGCACAGAGCAGGGTCAATCAGGGGGTTGGGGAGCTCCCCCGTCACTCACAGAGTAAGGCCGATAGGGGAGTTGAGGCACTGCCCCGTCACACACAGAGCAGGGCAGATCAGGGGGTTGGGGCACCACTACTGTCACACTCAGGGCAGGGCCGATGGGGAGGTTATGGCTCTACCCCATCACACACAGAGCAGGGCCCGTGTGTGTGTGGGGGGGGGTTGGGGCACCGCACCCTGTCACACACAGAACCGCAGGGCGATCAGGGGGTTGGGGAGCTCCCCCTATCAGTCACAGAGCAGGGCTGATCAGGAGGTTGGGGCGCCTTCCCCTGTCACGAACAGAGCAGGGCGGATAGGGAGGTTGTGGCCCCGCCCCCTGTCACACACAGAGCCACAGGGCGATCAGGGGGTTTGGGTGCTGCCCCGTCACGCTGATCCCGGTGCCAGGAGGCCTCACGGCTCCGCTGATCCTGGTGCTGGGAGGCATATTACCCTTTTACTATATAGGATAGAGGCCTGATCCATGGGTGGGGGCCGGCTGGTTTGCCCTGAAGGGTGTCCTGGATCAGGGTGGGGGTCCCCACTGGGGTGCCTGGCCAGCCTGGATGAGGGGATGATGACTGTTTGCAGCTGGTCACACACCCTTCAGGGTGGGGGTCCCCACTGGGATGCCTGGCCAGCCTGGATGAGGGGATGATGGCTGTTTGCAGCTGGTCACACACCCTTCAGGGTGGGGGTCCCCACTGGGGTGCCTGGCCAGTCTGGGTGAGGGGCTGAGGGCTGTTTTCAGGCTCGGGGGTGACTGAAGCTCCCAACTGCTCCTTTTTTTCTTTTTTTTTAAATTCTGGGCCAGCTTTAGCTCTGACTCCAGCTCTGAGGCCTCTGCTGCTGAAAGCAGGTATCTTGTTTGTTTGTGTTCTATAATCAAAACACTGTATCAACTCCAGCTCTGAGATCCCGGCTGGCTGAAAGCAGGTTTCTGGGGTTTTGTTTAGCTTCCATATTTGTTACAATGTTTCTTAAACTGCAGGCTCAGAGGCTGGCAAGGCAGGTGGGGAACGTTGGAGTCCTCTGTCACTGAAGCAAGCAAGCCTCATGTTAGTTTTAAGCTGCCTGGCTGCCGGCCGCCACCTTGGCTGGCAGTTAATTTGCATATCGCCCTGATTAGCCAATGGGAAGGGTAGCAGACGTACGCTAATTACCATGTTTCTCTTTTATTAGATAGGCTATATAAATATAGATATATATAACAGAAAACCATTAAAGAATTTTTAGTTGGGGAGTAGCAAGATCAGATCTGAGCTTTAGTAAAAACAATTGGGGCAAAAGGGAAAAAATTGGTCTCAAGGAGAAAGTCCAGTGGCAAAATGACCAGTTAACATCCTTCCACTAGTCTAAGACAAAGAACACGGACTTCCTAGAGTAGTAGTTGGGGAGACAGACAGAAGGGGGTAGATTTAAGAGATATTCTGAATACAGAATCAACAAAATCTGGTGACTAAATGAGGAGGGAGACTCAGGCTTTGCAACCAATCTAGGTTTGATTTCCAGCTGTCACTTACTATCTTGGGCATGCTGTTTGAACTCTCTGAACTTCAGTTTATTTATCTAACAAGAATAACAGCACCAACACCTCACAAGAGTACTGTTAATACTGAGTTGACATATACATATTTTTAGAGTGACTAGCACTTAGTATTACTCATTAAGTGTTAGTTCACTTTCTCTATGGCATTTATTTTACTAGAGGCCCTGTGCACGGATTCGTGCACTGGTGGGGTCCCTCAGCCTGGCCTGTGAGGATTGGGTGGAAAGTGGCTTTCTGACATCCCCCGAGAGGTTCCGGATAGCGAGAGGGTGCAGGCCAGGCCAAGGGACCAGGTCTCCAACATTCCCTTATGGGTCCGGGATGTGGGTGAAGCAGATTCGGGGCCAACAGTGCCCCAGCAGCAACCAACCCACGGCCAATTCCGCGAGAAATCAGGCTCCCTCCTCTACTGGTTGGAGTGTCTGCCCCCTGGTGGTCATTGTGCGTCCTAGCTACTGGGCAAATGGTCGAACAGTCGGATGGTTGTTTAGGCTTTTATATATATAGATTAGTGGCCCAGTGCGCGGATTTGTGCACATTGAAATTAATTAGAATAAATATTTTAATATTGTTAGTTCCCTTTCTCTATAATAGAAGTGTCAACCAAATATGATCAACAATGACAGATGGAAACACACACATGCGACTGGCACCAGCAAGAGCTTTATATGTATTGCACATGCACAAGTCAACTTGGCCTTTTATAGATATAGAATAAACTTGCTTAATTAGACCTGCTTTCTTATTTAGCTAAACTTTTTCCAGCCCTTTTCAGTAACACAGCAGTAAATATCAACATGAAGCACATTATTATTGTAGATCATGCAGGGAGAACAAAGGTAAAATTTTTAACTGCAGCAGTGTTTGACTATATTCTGTGCAGTGAGAAAACCTGAAGTCATTTTCAAGGTCCACCATTTCTTACTTCTTTTCAGTCAGGTCAAGTTCCTAAAACTTTCTAAATCTTCATTTTCCGGCTAATGAAAAGAAAATAGGACTCTACCGAGTCTCCTATCTACCTACTCCAGGACTTCTGTGAGGATCAAATGAGATGAGGCATGGGAAAACACTTCACAGACATTTGGTTAGTGTAAAATGTTTGCACCTGGGCTGAAGAATATCCAAGGAGGCTGGTTGCTAGGGAGAGGAAGCCAGGCATTGCTATGTGACATCATTACCCAGTGCCCACAGTGACCATTTCTGGGCCGGGCTGTGGGCTGCATTTTGCGCCATGGGGTCTCAGCAGCATCAACTGTGATTTGGTGGGCTGTTGCTCCAGGGTGGTGGTGGGGCCTGTGTCCTACTTGGGGGAAGCCGAGTGTTGCTTTGTTGGAGCCAGGTCCGCGCTACCATTTCTTTGTAAATGGGCAATGCACGCCATGGCAGCTCTGCGTTGAGCGTCTGCCCCCTGGTGGTCAGTGAGTGTCATAGTGACTGGTTGGATGGTCAGAGGCACACTTAGCATATTAGCCTTTTATATATATAGACTAGAGGCCCAGTGCACAAAAATTTGTGCACTCGGGGGCGCGGGGGGAGAAGGGAGTCCCTCAGCCCGGCCTGCACCCATTCACAGTCCAGGACACCTTGGGGGATGTCCACCTGTCAACTTAGGCCACTCGCCGGGGGATCAGACCTAAGCTTGCAGTCAGACATCCTCTGGCAGCCAGGGAACCCTCAGGGGATGTCCAACAAAAGGCTTAGGCCCCCAAGGGACTGGGCCTAAACTGTTAGCTGGACATTCTTAGTGCTGCCACGGAGGTGGGAAAGGCTCCTGCCACCACTACTGTGCTGGCCAGCCATGAGCCAGCTTCTGGCTGAGTGGCACTCCCTATATGGAAGTGCACTGACCACCAGGGGGCAGCTCCTGCATTGAGCGTCTGCCTCCTGGTAGCCAGTGCACATCATAGCAACCGGTCATTTTGCTGTTCAGTCAATGTGCATATTAGCCTTTTATTATTACTAGAAGGCCTGTGCACAAAAATTTGTGCACTGGCAGGGAAGGGGAGTCCCTCAGCCCAACCTGTGCCCTCACGCCCTGCCCTCCCCGCCCACCCCGCCCAAGAAACCGCAGGCCCAGATCCGCTTTGGGGCAGACAGCAGCTGGGACATGCTGTCGCTCACCCCGCCCACCACACCCAGCTCAGATCTGTTGCCGCCCGCCCCACCCACCCCGCCCAAGACATGGCAGGCCAGGACCTCACCTTGGGCGGCACAGCAGGATCTGCCTGCAGTATGCAAATTAGCCGCCATCTTTGTTGGCGGTTAATTTGCTTATTGCCCTGATTAGCCAATGGGAAGGGTAGCAAAGTTATGGTTAATTACCATGTTTGTCTATTATTAGATAGGATATAGGATGTCCCCGTTTCCCCCCTTTTGCCCCCTCTACCCAGCTCTTGCCCCCCACTTCTCTCTGGCCATCACCATACTGTTGTCTGTGTCCATGTGTTGTGCATATATTTTCTTTGGCTAATCCCTTCTTTAAATTTTTATTTTCAGATAAGTACTTATAACTGCACTATTATATATTTTCTATTATATCATTTAGAATTAAGATATTTTTTAATTGAGCCCTTGTAAATTTTAGCACAATTTAATAAATTATGCTAGAAGCAATTAGGAGATTTTTCATGTAATGCATACACATTTCAATTAATATTTTATTAATTTTTAATTTTTTAATTTTAATTTGAAATAATCTCATACATGTAAAAAAAACTATAAAATACTACAGCATATTATATGTACCATTCACCCAATTTCTTAGGTGTTAATAATTTAAACATAACCATTATACAACTAACAAAATTTGGAATATATTTTTCTTATAATCTCTTTAATGTTACTTAATCCATTTACTTTGTTTTTGTTAATCTTCACCCAAGGATATTTTTCCATTGAATTTTAGAGAGAATGAAGGGAAAGGGAGAGAAACATTGATTGTTTGCCTCCTACACATGCTCTGATAGGGACTGGGGATCAAGTCAGCAACTGAGGTACATGCCCTTGACTGAAATCAAACCTGGGACCCTTTAGTCCACAGGCTAATGCTCTATCCACTGAGCAAAACTGGCTGCAGCTTAATTCATTTATTTTTAATCTATATGTGTCTTTATATTTAAAGTGGGTTTTGTTTTTGATTCACCCTCATAATCTGTCCTTTAATTGGTGCATTTATGCCACTGACGTTCAGAGTGCTTACTGATAGAGTTACTACCATATCAGGCGGCTGCTGGGGCTTCTAGGGCAGGCGTGCCTTGCCGCCTGGGACCCGCTGATGGGGTCCTGGCCTGCCCTGGATGGTGGCGCGCTGGCGGTTTGCGCTGTCCCACCCTGCCTGCAGTATGCAAATTAGCCACCATCTTTGTTGGTGGTTAATTTGCATATCGTGCTGATTTGCCTATGGGAGGAGTAGTGAAGGTACGGTCAATTACCATGTTTGCCTATTATTAGATAGGATATGCTTATCCTCACTGCAAGTTCCTTGAGGACTAGGATTGCACTTATCAATACTTTGTACCTAGCACAGTAGATGATAAGAATGAGTAGTGGTCACAGTAAGTTATGAATTTGGCAGCAGGAAAAAGACTACGTTAGTTTTCATCTCTGATTTTAATAAACTGAGAGTGTCAGGATGTATATGGAACCTGTTCCCATTCAACAAATACTCTCAAATTGGTGAAAAGTGGAAGGCAGAAAAGAGCAAAACACACGAACTATATAAATTCCTTGAAAACAGGGACTATGTTTCGTTTTTTTCATTTTTTCACCAACCAGAAGAATGATTTGGTGGTGTTAATGTTTTTACTGATTTCAGATACAGAGGAAGGGAGAGGACACAGAGAGAAAACCATCAATATTGATCACTTGCCTCCTGCATGCACCCCAACTGGGAATCAAACTGGAAACCTGGCCATGTGCTTTGACCAGGAATCGAACGGGATGACACTCATCCAAATGAGCCACACCAGCAAGGTCCAGAACAATGTCTTGTACATGACAGGTGCTCAGTGAAAATTTGGTGACTAAATGAACTGGAATTCCTTTAGCCACTTGTAAAGTTACGTTATGGGGCACTGCTCAGCACTCTGCTTACCTGCCTGCAATCGCAAATGAGCCTCAATATTTTGTAGCCGTTCTTCCACAGCCTGATTACCACAATCTCGGAGCATGCTGCTTGGTTTATGACCTGACCCTTGAATTCCTTCAGGTCGAGTCTGTGGTCCATATGTATTCACAACTCTAGAAACTAAGTTAAGAAACTTTTGAATCTATTACAATTACATTTCAAAAATCAGAAATTCTTTCTCCCAAACAGTACTTTATAAATATATTTTTCATAAGACCATCTAATCACAAACCCAAGTATGAAGAAAGGCAGGATTTTTTGTTTTGTTTTAAAATAAAATTTAGATAGGAAAGTGATTTTTATTCCATAAGCCTCTGTCAGTGATAAAGATATGTAGTGGATACTTACCTTTTACATGACTTTTAAATCCAGGGTAAGGGGTAAAAACGGCATCAGTTCTTGCACAACTATTTTCTAAGGAGAATGTAAATGACTATAAGTATACTCTTAACTTCAAATGTAGGAGATTTTGACAAACTTCAAATAATTCATATTACTTAACATATTATTCATAATAAGAAAATATAATTTTATCACATACAGGATAACATTTAGTGATCTTTGCCCTCTAAAATTTATAATATCTAATCTTATCCAATTTTCAGATTTATATATATAGAAAAGTCCTGAACATTCAGTAGCATAATACTTTTAATGAACACCAATATCCCTAAAAACCATCTGAGCCCTTGAAGGAAAAAATTTATATAGTCTAGAGAATATTTTAATTCTACGCCAAAGAGGCATTATTCACATTATTTCAACATAAAAATAAATAGAACTCATTCTTTTTACTGAAATGTTTTTTAAAAATACAGCATTTTTTATATTACTTCCAGATTAAATCAGTGAACACCTAACAACAAAGATTAATAATACATTTAACACATTTTTATTTCAGAATTACACACAAAAAAACCTTGAAACCTTAATGCATACTTTTCCACTTTACGTAGATTTCCAATGTTCATTTAAAAAATCCCTATCACAAAAGCCATCTACCTCTTTCCAGACTGCCCCTTTCAAAAAAGTGCAATTTTAGGAAAGATAACTTGTCAAAATGTATTCCCACTTTTTTCTAAGGTGAAGAGTATAGTTTCTTTCAAATTAGATATCAACAAATAAATTAGAAAACAAGGGGAACTATTGGAAAGATGTTAGCATAATATATAAACATTTCAAAAACTATAAAATGTTTTAAATTACATGAGGTAAATCCATCCACTGCAGTACATTCCCTGAAAAAAAATCCCTTCTTTTATAATAAAACGAATGGTAAAAGAGATACTGAAAGAAAATTCTTTTTCCCCATGGAATTTGATTTTTTGAAAAATATCACTATTTATATAACTAAGTCAAATTGAGAAGTATTAAAATGAACACACTAACACGTTATAATAATACATTTGTATTTTTTCAGTCTAAGTTTTCTTAATAGTTCTGCTGATAAATCAAACTCTGCAAATAAAATGCCAAATTCACTTACCTTTTATATATAGGTACTAAATATTTATCTTTTGTTTTTGTTTTTGTTTTGTTTAAAGGGCCATCACTTCTCCATTCCCTTTCTACCATTTTATGGGGCTAAGGGTTAAAAAAAGAAGCTATCATCCATTTTGGAGCTATATTCTAAATATATAGATTAAATGACCCATCAGACAGAAATTCAGCCTGGTGTGAAGATAGTGCTAGTCACTCTCCACAGCAATTCTTGCTAGCACTATTTTGAGCCAGCAAGGAATTGAATGGACCAAGGAATCCTGCTGAGCATTTCAATTCTTGTCAATTTCTATCCCCTGGTGGTTTATAATAATAGAGTTAGCAGGGAGAAGAGAGGAATAACATTAGTGACACATGTGCTTGCTCCCTCAACAAACCCTTTCTTATGGGTTGCTTGCAGTTGAACTGTAGTACCTGAGATTTTGTCACTGTTGCACCTGTTTTGAGAAACTAACAAGAAAATATAACAAACCTAGAGATATGAACAGACAATGTTAATAGTAGAAAATGCTGAATTTAGGACCCAACTTGAGACTGTATTATTTCATTAAGAGAATCAGTGTACCAATGTGATAAAAGTCAATTCTAGGTTCATCTGACAATTCTATATTCAGAATAATTAGTCATGATATTAGAGGCAACAAGAAAAATGCTCATTCCAATTGGGAACTCTTCTCCATAATTTTTATAAGACTACTTGTCTGATTATCACTGTGATGCCTGAGTAATCTATGCCAGAGCTTTACAATATCTTGTATTCTGCAGCATACCTACAGATCTGTAAATATATTATAGCATCAACTGGGGATGAAAAGGAGAATCTGATGAAAATAGCAAATTTATATGTGCACTATGAAAGAAAAGGACAACTTGGTTTTATCATGACATAAAACATTTCTGACAGCTCAGAAATAGTGAGAAAACTGCTCCCTCTTGAGGATTATTAACTTTACTAAGTTTACTTAATATAAGTTCACATCATAATTTCATAAGCACATTTACAGGCATGAAATCTATATAGTTAAATTCCTTCTTACTAGTGAGAACGAACAACCCTGTTACCCACACTTCATCTTCATTTCCTAAAACATTTCACCTGTGGTAAACATTAGCCTTTTATTATGTTAGCATTTATTTGACTTTTGTGTAAATGAAACTATTTTGCAATACAGTCTATTATTATACAGAAGGAAATTCTGCGGCCTTAGTTTCTAAATAAACCGCTGAAATAAATTGCATTAGTAATGTTATTCATTTTTAAAAACAAATGAAAGATCAGATCAACTGTAAAAACTGTTCTTAAATTCCTATGAAAAATATTCTTCTAGGTGGTTACCTTGATTACAATCAATAACATTGCAAAATTCCCTGACGTTGTTTTCATTGATTTCAGCTTGCTTTCTTTCAATAAATGCAGATATTCGTCTGTCAATCTATGAACAATAAGTATGCATGTTTAAACAATTCAAACATAACAATATTTAAAAAATAATACCTCCCCCCCCCCCCAAAAAAAGAAAACTTCTTACTTCTGCTTTTCCAGCCTTTATTTGAACTACTTCTGGATCAAAATGGATCTGTGTCTTTTTCACATCTCCTAAATCACAATCTTTGTGCTTTTCTTCCTCCTGTAGGTCTCCAATGGGAAATTTGCCATCTACTTCATTTTTGTTCCTTGTTTCTGCTTTTCCTATCTCTTCAACAACCGTTGTATTCTCCTCTTTAATCAGAGGCTGAAGTTTTGCTAAAAAGGGCTGAGAACACAATGCCATCTGCTGGGGTTCAAACTGATCAAAATTAATTATACATTTAATATATGTATATAAATTTCTGCTACATAAATGCAGTATTTAATATCAATTAGCTAAATATAAAAAGTTGGCATATCAGAATACATAGATCTCACCATATTTGTTGTTCTCTACTATTGTGACCATTATCATTTATTATAAATCTGTTTTTTTTAAAAAGAGAGAAAGAAAACCTGAGGAAATTTAAATTTTTCTTTGAGGGAATCACTCTGTCACTCATCTTTTATGTTGTGCCAAATCAAAGCCTCAGCCTTTGGCACCAATGCCACTTAATTAACATGTCATTCAAATGCCTCCTCAGAACACTAGGCTTAGTATTTTTCCTCCTTAACACGAGACCCAGTGCTCTCACTCAGCAAAGCCCTGCATTATCACTATATCACTGGAGATTCTCCACTTGAAACTGCAGTTGGCCAAAGTGAATGAGAGAGCACAGACATGAAACTCATAGGTGTTATGCTGAGTGAACATCCAGGCTTTTCTTGACATAGCAAGATACCTTCTTGGGTCACGAAATCAAATTTTTACAAAGAAAGTGAACAAAGAAAAAAACCTACCAAGATTCATAGCTGAAAAGAGATAGATGCCTATCTCTACACTAGAGGGCGGCCGGCAGGGGGGGGGGGGGGGGGGGGCGAATACCCTTGTATAACACTGCTCATGTTCCCACCACAATTAGGCCTCAACTGAATTCTATAGCTCATTGCTGCTGCCCTTTAAAACTAGGGTTAACTATTACTTTTAACATAAAATAGAGTTAAAATTTCCATAAAGTCACTGAACAGAAGGCTGAAAATTAATGTCTATTTCATTAATCAAAACACACCAACACTTGCCAATGTTTCAATTATTTTTTCATACCTACAATTTTGATTCCATTGATATACCAAATACTCTTCTGAAAACCTTACATTTCAATAGCAGCAAACTGACCAATCCCAACAGTTCTTCCAATTACCTTTTTAACACTTCATATTTTATATTTTGATTAGAGATAAACTAAACTGCAAACTTACATCAATTATAACAGCAGACATGTTCAATTGGAAACCAGCAAGACCATGTCAGTTACTGAACTGATAAACTATATAAGGCAATACTATTATAAATAACAATTCAATGTTGACTTCTAATACAAAGTATGAATTATTTCAAACTGTTAAGAAAAAGAAAAGAGAAAATAGTGACTGGATACTCACTAAGATGAGACATTAATGCCACAGAAATTACTTTCTTTTTAAAAACTATGCTGAAACTGTTTAATTGCAATAGACACTCCAGGATGTGTCATGCTGAGATAATGCCACTTCTTGAACCACTGAAAGCACTCCATGAGCCTCCAAACTCACCCAAGGCATGGAATCATTATCATAGCATGACACACACCTGCCGTGTCTTATTGCTTAATTATAACCCACCATAGATGCAACTGCATTGAATTTTCTGTACAAGTCTAGAATTGAATAGAATTGCATTCATTCAGTCTTCATACCCACATTGGTCTATTGGGCTATATTCCCGTAACTGTCCTTATCACTATGTAAATTGACAGACTTGGATCCAGTCTGGATGAAGTAATCTTTTATTAATAATACTATTAATACAGTGTTAAGATAGAGCTGACAAATACTCTAGCTTATAATTTAACTACAATTATACCTATATCGAGTTAACATTTTAAACTAGAATTTACCTGTAAATACAAAATGTGTTGCTCAAGGGCACTAAAGAGCAAAGCAGGCTGGAATGCCGAGAGGCTCTGGAGCTTGTTCCAATCGATTGCAATTTTCACCACATCATCTCGGAGGTTAAGCTTCAAAAGGGCAAACCAGCAACATCACAAAAATTACACGATTAAACTGTACGTATACGGGACTGTCACACATAAAAAAGATTTCTATAGAGTAACATGCCTATTTAGCTCAAAGTTATCAACTTTCTAATGATACATTAAAATGCTCTATGTCGTTATCATTTTTAAAAGGCCAAGGTGCAATTTTCATTAAAAAGTGGAATGACATTTCATTCTAATTCTATTCTTGGGTCTGTGTAATGGGACCATCTTGGGGGCGAAACCATCCAAGAAAGATAAAAAGATGAGGCCTTTCTGATGCTTCAATATCTAAAAATCTATTGATGGGAAGCCAAGATAGGCTTGCCCTATTCGAAATCCTACTACTCCTGGCTCAAAGCATTAACCAGAGGGGGCAGGCACATTAATGAAAGTTCTCATATACACATTTCCTCTGAAACATACACATAAGTATGTAACTGAAATATATCATCACTCTGATGTCTTCTGAAACACATTTTTATTGTTTTCAACTTTAACCAATTTCTTAAAAATTTTAAATAAAAATTATTCACATACCATAAAAAGTCTGGGGATAAATGGCAACATGTTTATCTACTTCAAATAAAATTAAACTATTATTCAGCTGTAGAAATTTGAAACTGAAAAACAAATGCCTTTCTATAATAGTGAAATAAATGGTCAGAGAATGGATGGAATGACCAGATCTTCTGCTAAATAGTATTTTCTAGTAAACTGTGAGGGTTCATTATATGACAATTTCTTATAAGTTAGCTAAGTGTGACCTATTTGAATAAAATTGTATATGGAAAGCTACCAAGAACCTAAATATAAAAATATCAAAAATCAGCAAAAACTTCCGAGGGAAAGCCTCCATCCCTAGTCTTTTGAAATGAATAAAAGTGTACCATAGTTTATATTAATTAACTAAGGTTTTACATTAAGATTACCACATTCATATTATGTTACTAAATGCCTATAAAGACTTTGTTAGACAACAACTTACCTATGGAAATAAACTATTACTATAGTTTTACACACAGTCAACCATACAAATTAATGAATAGTTTGGAGATAGAGCAAGCAATCCTTAACCAAAGCAAAACATCAACTTTTCTAGAGAAAATAATAACTTACAGAAAATAAATCATAATTTTTGGATCATATTCTCATTTCAATTCAGCAAAATTATCTAAACCTTCAAGTGAACTTAAAGAAGTATAATTTAAAAAGACCACATAAAAATGTCACAAATTAACTTTAAAACTATCCCAATACATCCAATTACTTATTCAACAAATTCCCTATTAGTAATATAAATTTTATGCATTTCTACCCTATAGAACTTGTCAAAAAAAAGTATTAGTCTATTAATATGAACTATTTAAATATTTATTTTCAATAAAAACTTTGTCAAATTAACATGAAAATCCAAGTTAAAAATAAATAATTCTTCGGCGTGGTAAAATGGGCTACCCTGAGGCAAGCGATAAAGTTAAAATCAATCATTTGAAATGTGAAATAGAAAATACTTTTTAACATTCAACTTTGTTTCCTTTTGAGCGCTAATAATACAATGATACTATACTGAATGAACTTAGACATATTATAGCATACATTTAAAAACAACAACTTTAAAGTTGTTGCAAAAAGAAATAGTGATTTTCTCCAGGGGCAATTTTATAAGTATAGTACTCTTGCTTCCATTCTTATCTTTAAGCAATGCATGTCAAAATCTAATGAGTATTATCAAAATGGTTAGCATTTAATTGATGATACTATCATTTTTTTAACACTTCTAAAAATGGTCACTTCACTGTGTCAAGTAAATTTGCCAAATATTTAAACATTTCTGACAGGTGACATACGAAAATTGTAATCACATCTCTACTTGTATTTACAGAATACCTGCATGTTTAAATTTTTAAATGAGTTTTAAAAATTCAGTATGCCAAATATTTCAAAAGACATGTTAAAATTATTTATGTCATTTAAAAATCTCATCACTAAAACAAACAAAAATCCCACAAAACTTAAACGTTCCATGTCCACACCAGAAAAAGTTGTCAAGCTTTTAAAACCATTTACAGGTTTTGGGTCTTAAGACTGAAATATTAATGTCCCCAAGTCTTTGAAATATTTTTTATAAATACATAGCAAACAACTGAGTTTAAAAGTTACAGCTTTTAGCACATTCTATTAATAATTGGTCCATTACACCAAACTGAATGTTTAACTTAAGAGCAATGCTCTCTGTAAATCACGATAAACGTATTAGGCCTTTTAAAATACTGAAATAATTTTTTAAACAATTGATTCTCCATCCACCCAAGGCTTTAAGAAATAATTTTCACAAATCGGACAAACGCTCTATCTTCATAAAGGACGTTAACATTATCGTTCACACAAACGCCTGTGGTGCCTACTGCAGGCACTAGTGAGTACCAGCCCCGTAACAAACTTTCACAGCTAGAAAATACTCCTTTTCTAAAAGCAGCCAAACTTATTTTTAAGTTATTTCTCATTTAAAATCTGCTTTGGACTTTACATCATGAAACGAAATAGCGACTTGCTGAAAGAGCCTAAGGAGTACTTTTATTTAAACACAACTTTATTATGACGTTTCTGCAAGCTATTTAACAGCCAATTGAACTCGCTATTAGTCACAGTCCTGTTGCAAACAGTATCCACCATCAATAATTAATACTTTTTTTACAAGCATTTCATATTAATTCCTTTTCTTTTCCTCCCCCTTTGAAAGGGTCATTGATGCACACAATGGACACCAGGAAAAAAGAAAGTCAGTGGCTCATAGCAAATTATACAAAAAAGAAAGGCGGAGAGCTTGTCCCGAAACCTCAGGCCGTTTTAACCCCTAATGAATGCGCTGGAGGAGAGGGATCGCAGGCGAGAGCCTCGCAAGCCGCGGAGGTTTTCCGCTTTCAAGGCCGCTTCGCTCCGAGCCGGGTTTTCACTAACCTCACTCGCTCCCGGCGACGAGAGTTGCCAGGAAACAGCCCGCGACGGGCCCCGAGCTGCGTCCCGCGGCCGCGCACTCCGACCGCGGCGGCGGGCGCGGCTCCTCCCCCGCCTCGCCGACCCCAGCCGCGTCCCGCCGCCCCCGCCCCGCCCGCCTCCGCTAGGAGAAAAAGGCGGGGCCGGCGGCGTCCGCACCCCGGCTCTCACAGGCCCCCACTCACCTGCCCGGCCAGGGTATGCAGGGAGCGAACGACTTCCAAGAGCACCTCCTGGGAGAGGCTGGGGCTGCAGCTCTGCTCCCGGCTCCCGTCGCCGACGCACGGGCGTCTGTGCTCAGCGGCAGCAGCCATGACACCTCGCAGGCCCCCTGAACTACGGGAGAGCGCTCCCGACCCCACCCCTCCCCGCTTCTGCTTTCGTCGCTTGGCGATGACGTCAAAACACAGCGTCTTGGGAAGAGCGGGACTTGGAAGATCCAGCCTTTGTCTGTGACTGACAAGCACATGCACCAATCAGGTGCAGCATGACGTCACGCCGGGGACTGGGAGGAGGTGGCTGCCACCTGCGCGAGGCTGGCGGCAGGGTTTGCGGTGCCGACTGCAGGTGTGGTCCGCTTAGGTTTAGCGTTGGGCAGTGTCTTGACTCCCTATGTTGCTTATGAGTGCTGATAAGAGGAAACTTATGATTAAAGGGTAGATTTTCAGTCCCAAATTAGAAGTGGAAATTTTAACATGTCACTGTGGAGTGGTCTGGGGGTAAGGTCGCCGCTCAGGTATGCAGGTGCCCACACATATTTCTAAACGTTGGAAAGTAGAATTGCCCTGACGGGATAGGACGTTTTCATCTCTACGAGGTTGTTTAAAACTTACGCAAGTTAACGTCACTAATTTTTCATTCGAGGGAGAGGAGAGGAACAATAAAATGCCCTATTATGCCTCACTATCAAGGGAATGGTATTTTAAGTCTGCGAAATAATTATGTCAACTTTTAAAACGTGGATCAGTTGCTATTCTCTGAGGGATGCAGTGGGGACGTTCACCCTAAAACTGTTTAAAAGAAATGAAACACTGTCAATATAATTCGAACAGGAATTTAACGCAAGTATTGCATTGCAGCACAATCTTGGAAATTAAAAGGAAGATATAAATCCGAATTGAAATTTGGCAAAGTGTTATTTATCAGATAGCTTTATTAAAAGATATTTGAAAGACTTTGTAATCGCCTAGTCAAAGTCTAATATTTTTAAATGGTGTCTAATTGAAAAAACAAACAAGTTTTAGATGAATTTTTAGTGTTAAGCTCTATTCAAAAACACTTAAAAATAACAGTTTAGAGATAAGGGAGGAAGATTTTTAAATTCTTAATTCTAATAGTCTAATGAATTACAGTAGAGGAAGCAAAGGTGGAACTTGCACAATGCGTATTCTTATTTTAAAGTAGGCTGAATGAAAGGGGAGGAATAAGGCATCAAGGAACTGGGATAAGGGCAGTAGCGATAAAAAAAATTCCTTTGACCTGTCCCTAGGGAGCTTCTTAATTAGTCTTTCATTTCTAAAGATTGCCAGGCTTGACAGGGTCTTGAGAAATCTTTTCTGTTCCCTTGTTCACAGCAAGCTATACAATTTCCAATCCAGCCTACATCTAGAGATATCCAGAAAAAGATTTCACAATATATAATCCCATATTGAGCAACCTTCTCATTCAAGACACTTGTCCCCCTATCTGACGGAAAGGCATGATTCTTTGGAATGTTAGCATATTTTCTTTTCTTGTTATGAAGAGAATAATTGTAATGCGTTAATTAGAAGTTGTTATTATATAACAAATTAGCAACTAGTTCAGGCCATTTATTTTAATCTAGATATGAAGATGGTGTGTGGGGCTTTGTGTGTGTGTGCTTTTCCCCCCAAATATTTAGGATATTGGTATGAAACACATTTGGAGCATGTTTTGTATAATACAAGAATACAATCTTTAATAAATCAGGTACTGTTTATTTCTTTAGGTGCCATCACTCTTTTTGAAATTTCGAATTTTACTTGTTTCCTTGAACTCCTAATATAGAATTAATTGAAAGACATTTGATTTATATACAGGTTTCCCCAATATCCAAAAGTAGAGCTTTCTTATCAAACCTTTCATAAGCCGAATGGGGCAAAGCCAAGGCGCAATTACCATTAATGTATGTGGAAATATTTTTGAGCATTCCCAAATCCCCAAAATAATCTATCAGACCATACCACACATGCTTAATTACCTCCAGTTTTAAGCTAAGCATAACATCCTTACTAGTTCTCTTAGGCTTTCTGATACCTTAGGACACATCTTGCTAACAGATGCACAAAGTAATTCTGTGCTTCCACTTATATCTTAGCATTAATAATACTTAACACTGATAATACTTGGAGTTTAACTCTTTTATGCAACAGTTCTTCTTTCTAGGGGCCACTAATTCCTTCCTAATGCCTATTATCTCCAGTTTGGGGAAAAAATTAAATTTTCTTCTATTTATTTTAAACAAGAGTTTGAAGACTGAAAAGATGTAGATTTCATTGGGCTCACTTTCAATAGAAATATATAGGTAGTAATGTATAACAAAAATATAATGAAAGCTGTAAAATTTAGAAATGAAATAAAGGAAATAATTTGCCTTTTGTAGAAGACTACATTTTATAAAGTGAGTTGCTAAAAAATCTTCCGCTTGGCAGAAATCATTCGAAGTGTTTGTTGGTGTTGGCATTAGCAAGAGTTAGAAATACTATCCTGCAAATTTTTGCTCTTGAGAGGATAGAAACAATTGTTGAAATGTAGGCTGCCTGCCTTATCAGTAAAAGTGTTCTTTATGAAGAGATTTAAAAGCACAACTCTATAGCTCTAGCCAGTGTGGCTCAGTTGGCTGGAGTGTGGTTAGGTACACTGCAAGTTGTGGGTTTGATTCCTGGTCAGGGCCCATACCCAGGTTGCCTTGGTTGGGGCACATGCAAGAGGCAACCAATCAATGTTTCTCTCTCACATCGATGTTTCTCTCTCTTACTCTCCCTCTCCTTCTCTCTCTAAAATCAATAAAAACATGTCCTTGGGTGAATATTTTCTTTTTTAAAAAAAGTACAACTCTATTAGTGTCCAGCCAAATGTCTGAGATATTATATGTGCTCAAAAGATTTTTGTTCAATTTATGGTAGTACAAATTTTTCCTAATGCAGAAAACAAAAAATAAATGTTATTTGCCTTCTCTGGCTCCCTATGGCCTATTGGGTAAGTCCAAGTT
Organism: Myotis daubentonii; assembly: GCF_963259705.1. NCBI lineage: Eukaryota > Metazoa > Chordata > Mammalia > Chiroptera > Vespertilionidae > Myotis > Myotis daubentonii. The sequence goes on from NC_081840.1 coordinate 90,744,511, forward strand.
GCTTAGAATGGCAACTAAGGCTATTCTCATGATTTAGCCTTTGCCTAAATTTCCAGCCTCATTTTCTACCATAAACCATCTGGTGCTTAATACTCCTGAAACTGTTTTTACTTCAAAGCTTTACTATTTTTTGCCTGCATGTTTTTACATTTATATCCCTGCCTTTTGTCTGCGTGGAAAACTCCTGTTCCCCCTTCAAACTCCACCTCAGCAGTCTTTCCTCATATTCCTTCTCATAAAGATTTTATCTTTTCTGCTAACCTATTTCTACAACTCATATATACTTTCATTATTGTACTTATCACATTGATACTGAAATTTATTTGATTACAAATCTGTCTCCCCATTAACTATGGACATTTCTATGTATCATGTTTGTGTACTTAAGGCTTAGCAATTTCTGGCAGAGTAATTTTCTCAGTATATGCTTGTTGAGCTAAACTTATTTGCCTATCTAAGGTGAACAGATTTGTAAAACAGAAACAAAATGTTCCTACTCTTGAGGTGAAATTGTAATACATAGTAAGGATGTTATAAATAATAAAGCACGTCTGTTTTTCCTCTTCTGGAATACCAAATTCAATGTGATCACATTTTTCTTAGTGAATAAATACAGCTGGCTTCCATAACCATTATAATGAATGATAGGCATACAAATTAATTATACTTACTCTATGCCAGCCTGATCAGCATTGGAGGTACAAAGATGAATTGGACAAGGAGTCTCAGAGAGCTCCAATTCTAGTGAGCTAGGCATATATGTAAACAAACAATCTATATATATAGATGGCTAAGTGACCTACTGCCTGTCTGTCCAACCGACCGACTGGCTGGTACATATGATGGGCACTGGCAATTTAAAAATAAATGTTGACTCGCACATTTAAATAAACTGGCCTCTCATTTAAATTAATTCAAAGACAGTTTCCAGTGATGCCAGCGTTTGCAATGACTATTAATAAATCGCAAGAACAAATTCTAGACAAAGTAGGAATATTCCTACCCAAACCCGTTTTCGAACATGGTCAGTTATATGTTGCTTTCTCTCAAGTTCGAAGAGTGTGTGATGTTAAAGTTGTAAATACTTCATCACAAGGGAAATTTGTCAAACACTCTGAAAGTGTTTTTACTCTTAATGTGGTGTACAGGGAGATATTAGAATAAGTTTAATCAATTTATTAGTCATTGTTTTTACCAATGTTGTTTTTATATCATGTTTTTGTTATTTTATATCATGCTTTTATTGTTTTTATATCATGTTGCTATTGTTTATTTATTAATTAATTTATATATTATTTCCATATACATTTTACTAATTTTCTTTCATCACTGACACTTCTATTATAGAGAAAGGGCAAATAGCGATATTAAAATATTTTGTATTTTAATTTTGTAATACTATATTGTAAATACTATTTTGACATGTATTTTTTTGCAATAATTTAATTACCGCATGAATCTTTCTTTAATTAATTTCCTTTCGAGGTGCATGAATCTGTGTACTGGGCCACTAGTTATGATATAATGTGACAATGATCATGTTGGAAGGATGTATAAAACAATGCAACCAATTATTTCCTTTTGTGAGGTGTTGGGATTCTGTGTCAAGGGAAATATCTAAACACTGGTAAAACAAGGATTGAAGCTCAAATCATGAGTAAAAATTAATGTAGGTAACATATGAGCAGTAATTTGAATATGATTTATGTGTTTAGGGAGATTACATTGAACAGAGAAGTGTGACTAAGCCAGCATTTTCCAAAGTTTGTTCTGCTAAATAGTAGTCCTATAAAAAGCTTCTTTCAACAAAAATTTCCATGATTAAGTAGGTTGAAGTAATATTGACTAATTGTGTTGCCATGTCATGCAACAGATCACAGCATTCTACTTTCTATTAACAAAGAGCTCAGCACTATAATTGAGTCCAAGGACACAATTAAACCAATCTCAAAATTCCATCTTTAAGGATTTGTTTATTGGGACTCTGTGCCAATTTTTTAATCAATCAAGATTTAGTGAAGAGACGGAAACCATAACTGTTACTTTACAGAAAAATTTAAAAATTGTTAATGAAGGTCATTTATTAACTTAAATGATAACAAGGAAAACAATATATCACAGAGTCAGAAAATTCAGTAACAACTTTAGGGCTGAGGGTGCTAAGGGAAGAATTTGGAATTATTAAAATTTGGGAGCTTAGAGGAACATCTCTGTGGAGTCCCTCAGAGAAGAGGGTGCTGCGCAGCTGGCATTGGTGTCTTAAGTGGGGCATGATGAAGCTGATTTGGCCAGTGCCTTCAAACTGCCGGAAGAGCATACAGGAAATATAGAACCACATCAGCTGCCCAACACACACGTAATTGGAATCCCTAAAGGAGAATAGAGAGATTGGGGCAGAAGAAACATTTCAAGAGATGATGAAGGAGAAATTTTCAAAAATAATGAAAGCTTCAAACCACAGATCCAAGAAACTAGAGAACTCCAATCTTAGTAATGTACTACTGTATAACATATTACCCCATAATTTAGTGGCTTAAAACAACAAACATTTCTTACCTTCCAGGTTTTGTGTGTCAGAGATTGTGGTGTAGCTTTGCTTGGTGGTTCTGTCATCATCGTGGAGAAAGCCAGGAAGACAGAAGCCACAGTGCCTTTTAGGGCCGAGTCTCTCATGGTCATTTCCATCTGATTCTATTTGTTAGTAGCAAGTTACTGGCCCACACTCAAGAGGGGCAATATTGCCGAAACCGGTTTGGCTCAGTGGATAGAGTGTCAGCCTGTGGACTGAAAGGTCCCAGGTTCGATTCCGGTTGAGGGCATGTACCTGGTTGCGGGCACATCCCCAGTAGGAGATGTGCAGGAGGCGGCTGATCGATGTTTCTCTCTCATCGATGTTTCTAACTCTCTATCTCTCTCCCTTCCTCTCTGTAAAAAAATCAATAAAATATATTTTAAAAAAAAGAAAGTTAACATTAAGAAAGGCCCTTTCTTAAAAAAAAAAAAAAAAAAAAAAAGAGGGGCAATATTAAGTTCCACATCTCTTTTTCAAGAATGAAGGAGAAATAAAGAGGACTATTTTAATATCAGACAAAGTAAATCTCAAAAGAGCAGTATGTAATATTAAAAGGGTCAATTCACCAAAGACAATAGTTTATGCATCAACAACATATCTTCAAAATATCTAAAACAAAAATTGATAGAAGTGAAAGATACAAATGCACAATTACATTTGGAGACTTCAATACCTTTCTTTCAATAATTGATAGAAGTAGAAAAACAATATGTAAGTTACTAATTTTAATAGAAGATATGCCAAATAAAAGGAAATGGCTCATTCAAGGGAAGAAGGGCACACTTTTTTATTTTTTATAATTATTAATAAACTTATTTATTTTATAAATGATTACCTTATATTAAAAATAGGTTTTCTTTGGAAAATCATGCAAATCAAGCTTTACAAATTTAATCTCAGTTTCACCGACTTGTATTTTAATTTTAGAGGTAGTTTATATTCATTTCTAATTCATTTTCACAAGTCAGTAGTTCCTAAAATTTAAGATTTAAATTTCCCAGTAAATGTACAAAATCTAAAACACCTCTGAGAAAAACAAAGTAGACTTGAACAAGTTGAAAGACCTTCCATGTTCTTGGCTAAGAATTAAATATCATGGAGTTGACAGTTCTCCCCATATTGATGCATAAAATTAATGCAATTTCAATAAAAATGTCAACAATATTAACATATTTTTTCTGGACCTGTAAAGTTGACTTTAAAGATAATATGGAAAAATAAACAAGAATAGTTAGGAAAAATTATATTATAACCTCCCACAAAAAAAATTGGTCTTGCACAGTTGTCTTTTAAAGAAACCAAAAAATGGGAGAAAAGTATTATATGTTAACCCTCATATTCATTATTTCTGGTGCTGTTCATTCCTTTGGGTAGAACCAAATTTAAACTGGTATTTTTTCTTCTTTGCTTGAAGAGCTTTCTTTAATTTTCCTTATAGGGAAGATTTTTTGACAATGACTTTCCTTAATTTTTGTTTTTCTGAAAAATTATTTTGCTTCTAATATATTTGCTGGGCAAAGAAATCTGTTGTCTTTTTCTTACTGTACTTTAAAAATGTGCCTCCATTATCTTTTGACTTGCATTGTTTCTTGAGAAGTCTGCTGTAATTCCTAACTTTTTATTGCTGGTTTTCAGAAATTTTAATTATGCTGTGTCTTGGCATAATTTTCTTTTTTTTTTTTTAAATTAAATCTTTATTGTTCAGATTATTACATTTGTTCCTCTTTTTTTCCCCCCCATAACTCCCCTCCTCCCAGTTCCCGCCCCACCCTCCGCCCTCACTCCCCACCCACTGTCCTCATCCATAGGTGCACGATTTTTGTCCTGTCTCTTCCCACATCTCCCACACCCCTTTCCCCCCCAAGAATAGTCAGTCCATTCCCTTTCTATGTCCCTGATTCTATTATAATCAACAGTTCATTCTGTTCATCAGATTATTTATTCACTTGATTCTTAGATTCACTTGTTGATAGATGCATATTTGTTGTTCATAATTTGTATCTTTACCTTTTTCTTCCTCTTCCTCTTCTTAAAGGATACCTTTCAGCATTTCATATAATCCTGGTTTGGTGGTGATGAACTCCTTTAGCTTTTCCTTATCTGTGAAGCTCTTTATCTGACCTTCAATTCTGAATGATAGCTTTGCTGGATAAAGTAATCTTGGTTGTAGGTTCTTGGTATTCATCACTTTGAATATTTCTTGCCACTCCCTTCTGGCCTGCAAAGTTTCTGTTGAGAAATCAGCTGACAGTCGTATGGGTATTCCCTTGTAGGTAACTGAGTTTCTTTCTCTTGCTGTTTTTAAGATTCTCTCTTTATCTTTTGCTCTTGGCATTTTAATTATGATGTGTCTTGGTGTGGTCCTCTTTGGATTCCTTTTGTTTGGGGTTCTCCGCGCTTCTTGGACCTGTAAGTCCATTTCTTTCACCAGGTGGGGGAAGTTTTCTGTCATTATTTCTTCAAATAGGTTTTCAATATCTTGCTCTCTCTCATCTTCTGGCACCCCTATAATTCTGATGTTGGTACGCTTGAAGCTGTCCCAGAGGCTCCTTACACTATCCTCGCATTTTTGGATTCTTTTTTCATTTTGCTTTTCCGGTTGGATGTTTTTTGCTTCCTCGCATTTCAAATCATTGACTTGATTCTTGCGCTCCTCTGGTCTGCTGTCGGGCGTCTGTATAATATTCGTTATTTCAGTCCGTGTATGCTTAATTTCTAGTTGGTTCCCCAATATAAGATCGAGGGTCTTATTAGTTTTCGTGTAGAGCTCATTAAGTTTATCGGCAGCTTCTAAACAGTTCTTGAGAGACCTTAAAAGTGTGGTTCTGAACTCTATATCTTCCTTTGACAATTTTGTCCTGTTTCTTTGTCTCCGCATTTTGTTATGCTTCCTTGGTGCACCCCCTAGTGGTCTTTGTTCGCAGTCTTATAGTTAAATCTTGATTGTTGTAGTTAATCCCAGGGAGGGTTTGACCTCCAGGCCAAGTGGCTATGAGAATCAGCTGTGTCAGCGGTGAGAGAACTTCTGTCCTCTAGGGAGGTGCTAATCTAGCCTTTGCCTGAGGCTATCCGGCAAATGCCTCTGTGCAGGGCTTGGGCAGGGCGGGTTGCACAGGATCAACAGGGTGGGCCGGAGAGAGCAGTTATGGCGGCTCTCAGTCCTGTCCCCAGGGGCTCTGCCTCTCTGAGTCCCAGCACCCGCTGCAAAGCTGGGAGAGAAAGCTGCACTCGCTCTGACTGAAGCCAGACAGTCCTGCTTCTCCCGTTTGAGTATGGGTCCCCAAAGACTCGCCTGTATCTGGAGCTCAGAGTCTGCGACTCCCTCCCGATTGAAAACAACAACCGCGCCCTCCGCCGCCAGCCCGCTCCTCGCACTCCGCACCTCAGAATTTGACTTCAGCACTGCGCCTCCTCTGAGTGTCCGTGTGCGTTTCTCTTTCCTCCTAGTTGTAGGACTTCCACTCAGCCAGCGTTCCTGTGGTTCTGGGTGATGTCCCTTCCGTTTTTTGGTTTCACTTTTGAAGTAGTTGTTCAAAGCAGCAAACTCCGGCGTTAACCTATGCCGCCATCTTGGTTCTCCCGGCATAATTTTCTTTATTTCTATTCCACTCAGGGTTCATTGAGTTTTCTTGATCTTTGTGTTTCATCAATTTTGGAAATTTTTATTTTTTAATTTTTATTTCTTCAAATATTATCTCTTTCACCACCTGTCTGTTTTTGTTTTTTTTTTTTTTTTTTCCTTTTGAAACTCCTATTACATATGTTACATATGTTAGGCCACTTGTCAATATCTTAGACGGCTGGTCATTTTCTCCCATTCTTTTTCTCTTAGTCCTTCGTTTTTTAGTTGTTTCTATTACTATGTCAAGTTCATTCTTATTATCTTCTGAAGTATGTATGTATTCTCAATCCAATCTAGTGTATAAAAATACATGGTACCTACCTTCTCTAAAAGTTCCATTTGAATCTTACTTATACCTTCTATATCAGTCCTCATCATGGACATGGTTCCTCATTTTTTTAACATAAGAGTATATTTATATTAGCTATTTTAATAACTTATCTGTTAGTTACACCATTTTATTTCTGAGTATGTTTCTACTGACTTATTTTTCTTATGGTTATGAGTCATATTTTTCTGATTTTGGGGATTGCCAGATATTATAAATTTTACACTATTGGTTTCTGGATGAAGCATTCATTTAAATAGGTTTTTATTTTGGCATGCAGTTAAGTTATGTATAAGCAGTTGAATGCTTTTAAGACTTGTTTTTAAGCTTTGTCTTGGCATGCCCAGAGCAGTCTTAGGCCAGGGCTAATTTAGACCCACAACTAGGGTAATACCCATTCTGAGTATTCTGATCAATGCCCCTTGCGTCGCAATAGCTTTTCACTCTTGTGGGTAAGAACACAAACTATTTTCATCCCTGTGTGAGCACTAGGAGTTGTTCTGCCTATTACTTTCTAGCCCTAGGTAGTTTCCTCTCACATGTATCCAGATCAATGCTCAGCCAAAGACTCAAGGGGGCCCCTCTGCAGATCTACAGAACGTTCTTTCTCTGAAGAGCTCCCTTTTCCCTACTGCTCTGTGCCACACACTCTAGCTGCTTTGCCTCCCCAAACTGTGATCACGATCTCCTCAACAGGTTTTATTTGCATTCTACCTTTTTGAGCTGCAGACTGGAAACTGTCGGCAGGCCATAAAGTGCTGCTATTGTAGGGCTCAATGTATTTGTTACTTTTGTTCTCTCAGGGATCACAGTCCTATGCTTCCTGTTATCCAATGTCTGAAAACAAAAGTTGCTTTTTTTCCCCTTCTTGCTGTCTTTATCCCCGTCCCTCTCCCCACCCCCCCAAGTGGGAAGACAAATCTGGACCCTGGAACTTATCTTGGTCAGAACTAAAAGTCTATCTCTGCTTTTACTAGGTTTATTAGGACTTTTGATTACCTTATGGGTCATGCAGTGGTTGTGACACTCCACAGGTAACATCCTCCAAAATTCAGAAAGCCAAATTCATGCTAATCAAGTAAGGCTATATTTCATACCAGCATGGCTGCATTTTCATTAGGGTAGGGAGAGGGTGTTGGGCAAAGCACAGACTGTTCCCCTGTGTTCCTGACAATGGCTCTATCTCTAATTTTCTACTGTTCTGAAAAGTTCACTTCCTGATTTTTATTTAACACCATTTAAAAGAGTGGTTACAAGTCCACTTCTCAAAACATCTTAAGACAAAATCTATGGGTGTTTAGCTTTCTGTATTCTTATGTGTCTGAAAATACCTTTATTTTTGTTTTCATTCTTGAGTGATAACTTGACTTGTCAAAGATTTCTAGGCCCAAAGTTTTTGTTGTTGTTATTTTACCTCAGTACTGATGAGCAATATAATGACATTTTCTCATTCCTTATAGCAGTCTGTGTGTTGTTTTTTTTCTATAGAAGTTTGATTTACTTTACTTTTTATAAGTTTCATTATGAGTTTAGATATGAGGGGGTTTTTTTCAAATAATTTTGATCAGCATTTGATCAGTATTTAATATCTGAAGACACAGGTTTTTAAAATTTTTTTTCTGCCAAAATGTTAGTCTTTTTCTCTTAAGATTTTGCCCATGCACCATTCTCTCTATTTTTTCTCTCCTGAAAATGTGTCCTAAGTGTCTCTTAACATTTCTTTTATATTTTATGCCTTTTTATATTTTGATGCTGGGGGCTTTCTTCAGCCTGGCCTGCGGGATCGGGCTAAAACTGGCTCTCCAACATTACCTGAGGGGTCCCAGATTGCAAGAGAGTGCAGGCCACGCCGAGGGACCCCCACCAGTGCACCGTCAGGGCTGAGGAGAGATGTGGGAGGTGGCCTGCTGGGGAGGGACTGTGGGAGGGCTCTTGGGCGTATCCAGCTCCTCTCACAAAGTCCCAGATCTGCTGGCCCCCTGCAGCAAACTATCCTACCAGTTGGAGCGGCTGCCCTCTGGTGGTCAGTGCACATCATAGTAGCGATTGAGCAGCATTAGCATATCATTAGCATATTATGCTTTGATTGGTTGAACAGCCAACAGGTCGACCAGACACTTAGCATATTAGGCTTTTATTATATAGGATAGTTATTATTTGTAAGATGTGTAATTGGTTATTTTCCTTAATTACTAAGTTAATGTGTATGTTTCACTACCTATTTTTGTTTGCTTGTTGATATCCTCCGATATCCTCCTTTATCTCTTTGAAATATTAAATGTATTTATTTAGTATTTTTAATCCAGGCTTTTATAGTTTGTCAAGCATTTGCTGGTCAGTTTTTTCTTAGATCAGTAGGAGTTTATTTTGGGGTTTTTTTGGTTGTTTCTTACTTTAAATAATTTTTTATTTTTCAGTTACAGTTGACATAAGCTATTATATTAGCTTCAGGGATATGACCTAGTGTTTAGAGATTATACAACTTACTAAGTGGCCATCCAATAAATCTTGCACCATTTGATACTGTACATAGTTACTACAATATTATTGACTATATTCCCTATGCTGTACTTTACATCCCAATGGCTATCTTGTAACTACCAGTTTGTACTTCTTTTTTTATTTTATTGTTTAAAGTATTACAAATAGTAGAACATGTCTCCTTTTTACCCTATTGACCTCCCTCCGGCCTTCCCCTCCCCCCAGCGCATGCCCTTACCCCCCTAGTATCTGTGTCCATTGGTTATGCTTATATGTATGCATACAACTCATTTGGTTGATCTCTTACCCCCATAACCCTCCCCTACCTTCCTGCTGAAGTTTGACAGTCTGGTCGATGCTTCTTTGTCTCTGTATCTACTTTTGTTCATTAGAGTTAATTTTACCTACTTTATAGAGTTGTGAGTATGAAATTACATAATATAAAAAAAATTCTCAGAAGAGTTGTTAGCCATATAATAAGCATAGTATTTGTACCACTTTTCTCAATAATTTGACTATATTCCTTTCTTTAATTCTCATTGGTATTCCCATCCTTACCCCTTCTCTTTTCAGCCACCTATTACTCTAAAAAGAAAGAAATGAAAAGTGCACCATATCAGTCTCTCTTTCTCCCAATTGTTTTCCCTCTCACATTTTAATAGTATCTAACTAGAGGTTCCCCAATATCATACAGATTAGAAACTATCTCTTGGCAATAGTTTTTCTTATAGTCTACATTTATTTAAGGGAAGTCTGTACTTACCTCCTGTGTTGATAAATTGCCTCGCTACACCCAGTTGTTGAGGTGATTACTCTTATTTCTTTTCTCATGCATGCAATTATCTTTACTGAGGGAACACATGTAAATTGCTAGCACATTGTGCTCATGCATATAGTAATATCTTAGTAAAGTCGGCTGCTACTATTATTAAGATCTTCATATTTTTTTAAAAAGAATGATAATTAAAATTGATGTTCTTTAAATATCTTGTTATGTTAAAATAGAAACTACATTTCTATTTCTTTTCTTCACCAGAGGACATAATGAGAAGATATAATGCAAACTGTGATTAAGAGCTTCTGTCTTTAACATTTAAGAGAGATGCAAGGAAAACTTTCTATAGATTTTTAGGGATTGTAAAAGTAGGATTGTTCTCAAAGGCAATAAGGGTGACTACCATAAAATCAAATCTATTCTGATCCTATGTCACCTCCTAATATTTGGTAAATGTAATCTTATAATCTATCCTAAAAATATTCTGAAATACACACAAAAAAGTTTTGATCATATAGATATCCAAAATATCTTTCTGTTTATATATGTTTAAAAAACATAAGTATCTTATTCAGTTATTAAAATAATATTTAAAGACTCAAAGTGGGAAAATGCTTGTTATAATGTCAAAAGAAAAATGTGAGATAAACTGTATAGAGCAGTGGTTCTCAACCTTTCTAATGCCGCGACCCTTTAATACAGTTCCTCATGTTGTGGTGACCCCCAATTTCATTGTTACAAATTGAACATAATTAAAGCATAGTGATTAATCACAAAACAATATGCAATTATATATGTGTTTTCCAATGGTCTTAAGTGACCCCTGTGAAAGGGTCGTTCGACCACCAAAGGGGTCGCGACCCACAGGTTGAGAACCGCTGCCTAAACCAATCATAGATAATATTTTGGTGAATTTCCTTTCAGTCTTTTTTCTATAAAACTATTCCAGTATTTAACTTAACACTCTATACCAGCGGTTCTCAACCTGTGGGTCGCGACCCCTTTGGGGGTCGAACGACCCTTTCACGGGGTCGCCTAAGACCATCTTGCATATCAGATATTTACATGACGATTCGTAACAGTAGCAACATTACAGTTATGAAGTAGCAACAAAAATAATTTTATGGTTGGGTCACAACATGAGGAACTGTATTTAAAGGGCCAGAAGGTTGAGAACCACTGGTTTAGAGTGATCTTTTTTCTGTATATTTTCCTGTATTTTAATTTTCTACAATGACTGTGAATTATTTGAATAATCAAGGAAATAGAAAAAAAATCATTGAGTTAGCATTAGCTGCATGACTTAACTTACAAGTTGTTCAAATCAATTGATAGAGTATATGAAAGCATGTTGTAAACTATAAACCAAAGTAGTTAGGTAAATTATTGTTATTATCAATCACTGAAGGGTAATATAGTTCATCTTTTGAACTCTCACATAGAGAGATCTTTCTTTTTGGCCAATTTCATCTAATTTATTTTTGTCAATACAAATAGGATCCCAAAACACTTAGAAGGTGTTTTGAAGATAATAAACTGAATTATCTGTTTTGTTATTGCTTTGAACTATTACAATAAACAAAACCCTTTAATCTGTTTTTATCGCCTGTCCTTATACCCAGGCAGCAGCAGCATCTACCTAAAAAAAAGAAGAGAGAGAGAGAGAGAGAGAGAGAGAGAGAGAGAGAATTATTAAAATTTAACATAGTTTTACAACACCTTTCTCTAAAAGGTGAGTTAGTTAAATCAAACCCAGAGGAAATACCAAAATTTACCTGAACAAATGTATGCCTATTAAAGCAACACATTAACTGCAAGTGATTTCATATGTAGATTACCTATAATTTGAATGCAATTTTGTAAATTTTTTTAATGTGAGTCGTTTCAAAAGTTCTTTGGTGTTTAATAACATGTGCTATTATTAAGAAGCTTGTTAAAGTGCAGATGTTTTTTCAGGGCCTGACCCTTTCAAGATATGGCCTAAGAGAATGCTACAATCCTTTCTTGCGATGGAAGGTAACTACTTCTGGACATCCTGACTTCCTCCTCAACACCAATATGTGTCTGACACTTCGGTACCAATGGAAATCCTGATGTGAATACGCCAGATACAGACCCATCCTTGGGTTGTATGGAGCCTAGTCACAGAAGTATTTGAGTGTCTGGTGTAAAACCAGTCCTATTTAGAGTTCCCAATGCTCCATATGCATGAAGAGCTTTTCAGTTCTTACTCTCTTAAATGGTACTTTCCTGACTACTATGTAACAGCTTATAGTGACCACCTACATGGCTTCTAAAGAGAGGAATTGAGAATAACCAGGGAGTCAGCTTCTTTCTATTTAAGACTAGGAACCTATCTAAACTGAGGAAAATTCAGGTGTCAGAAAATTTATTTAAGATAAACACTACTAATCTAATCTAATAAAAGACAAACATGCAAATTGACTGTACCTTTGTTATGCCTTAAGCCACGCCCACCAGCCAATCAGAGCAACTATATGCAAATTAACCCAACGAAGATGATAGCTGGCAGCCACGGAGCTGGAGCAAGCAGGAGGCTTGGTTGTTCCAGTGATGGAGGAAGCCAAGCTTCCCGCCTGCCGCAGCTGGCTCTGAGCTCCACTGAAGGCAACAAAGTTTCAATTATGGAAGGTAAATAAATCTCAGAATAAAGAAAAAAAGGAGAGGCTTGGAGCTTCTGTCGCTGGGGGGCTTGGCCAGCCTGAAAACAGCCCTCAGCCCCTCACCCAGACTGGCCAGTCACCCTAGTGTGGACTCCTCACCCTAAAGTGGGTGTGGCCAGCCTGCAAACAGCCATCAGCCCCTCACCCAGGCTGGCCAGGCATCCCAGTGGGGACCCCCACCCTAAAGGGGGTGTGACCAGCCTGCAAACAGCCTTCAGCCCCTCACCCAGGCTGGCCAGGCACCCCAATGGGACCCCCACCCTAAAGGGGGTGTGACTAGCCTGCAAACACCCATCAGCCCCTCACCCAGGCTGGCCAGGTACCCCAGCGGGACCCCCACCCTGATCCAGGGCACCCTTCAGGGCAAACCAGCCGGCCCCCACCCATGCACCAGGCCTCTATCCTATATAATAAAAGGGTAATATGCAAACTGATCCTAACAGCAGAACGACTGGGAATGACTGGTCACTATGACACACACTGACCACCAGCGGGCAGACACTCAATGCAAGAGCTGCCCCCTGGTGGTCAGTACACTCCCACAGGGGGAGCTCTGCTCAGCCACAAGCCAGGCGGATGGCTGCCAGTACAGCAGTGGTGGTGGGAGCCTCTTCCGCCTCCTCAGCAGCACTAAGGATGTCCGACTGCAGCTTAGGCCTGCTCCCTGCTGGCAAGTGGACATCCCCCGAGGGCTGCCGGGCTGCCAGAGGGATGTCTGATTGCCAGCTTAGGCCCAATCTCCCAGGGAGCAGGCCTAAGCCAGCAGGTGGTCATCCCCCGAGGGGTCCCAGACTACGAGAGGGCACAGGCTGGGCTGAGGGACCTCCCCCCAACCCGAGTGCACAAATTTTTGTGCACCGGGCCTCTAGTTCTGTCATAAAGTTTTAGCATTGTGATGTATTCAGTCATATCATTCTTGAATAAACTAATGTCATTTTGCCATATTTTCTTATAGTCATTTTAAATATGCAAAAACATGTGATATGTTAATTCTGACTAGACAAACAGCATAAATGAGCATGATTGTGGTTAAATCAGAAGAGGCTGTTCTTTAATTTGTATAGATATAATGTCCTCTGAAAGGTCTTCCATTTATTTAAGAACAGAATTTATAGGGTTTATACTATGGGATTTTCAGAATCGCACAATGGAAAAGTAACTATTATTTATTTAATGTTAAGTTATAACCATCTTACATTTTACTTTTATGTCGTTTTATGAAAGTTTAGGATAGAGTTTATTATAAGTGGACTCTTCTGTGGACATTCTAATACAAATATTTCTAAAACAGGTTTACTAATGATAAAACTATTTCAGTAGTCATGTTGGAATGTGGTGTTAGAATAGGACAGGAATTTAGTAATCCATTTTTATAGGTTAAGAATATGAGGGAAGCCGAAACCGGTTTGGCTCAGTGGATAGAGCGTCGGCCTGCGGACTGAGAGGTCCCAGGTTCGATTCTGGTCAAGGGCATGTACCTGGGTTGCGGGCATATCCCCAGTAGGAGATGTGCAGGAGGCAGCTGATCGATGATTCTCTCTCATCGATGTTTCTAACTCTCTATCCCTCTCCCTTCCTCTCTGTAAAAAATCAATAAAATATATTAAAAAAAAAAAGAATATGAGGGAAATGCCATGTAACACCAATTTATTTGGGGGAGAGAGGGTTTGCTGTTAGCAAAATGAGAAACTCCACTTTGTATTTATTAAACCCCATCTTTCTGCCATGCCAGTTCTCACCTTCAATCACCAGTCTACCCCTATGTGTTTCCCTGATCCTTTTCTTGTACTCTTGAGAATTTTGTTAAAATTGTGTTCTTGGAGAAAGTCATACCACTGTGTGTACTATGGCCTAATGCAAGATCAATCTATCCTGCTCCAGGGTTGTCATTGCTGCTTTGCAATCTTGATATTGATCTCCCATTTATTCCTTAGCACACTTTCCTTAGCAGGTATTCAGGTCTCTCTGCTCACACATCTAATTCACTACTTACCCTTCCCATTCTCACCAGATAATAACCATCCTACTTTACTGAGAAATTCACAGGTAGCTAAAAATGCTTTCTCATTTTTGTTTTTTTCCCTCATCTCTACCTTAAAGCAGCAAACTTTTATTGAGTATCAATCATGTGCCAGGCACCATGCTTGGGCAGTGGTACATCAAAAGTGATATAGCTGATTAATCTTTGTATACACCACATCTAGCACAGTTCCTGGCACATAGTGGGTACTCAGTAAGTGCTATAATGAAAGTATGTATTCATGAAAAGATAGGTCTAGAGCAGCGGTTCTCAACCTGTGGGTTGTGACCCCTTTGGGGGTCAAATGACCCTTTCACAGGGGCCGCCTAAGACCATCGGAAAACACATATATAATTACATATTGTTTTTGTGATTAATCACTATGCTTTAATTATGTTCAATTTGTAACAATGAAATTGGGGGTCACCACAACATGAGGAACTGTATTAAAGGGTCACGGCATTAGGAAGGTTGAGAACCACTGGTCTAGAGGCTGAGATACTTTAGGTTGAGGAGGGGGGAAGTACAGAAGCACACAATAGCTATTGTAACCTTAGATGTTCTTTCTTAGTGAAGAAGGAATGGTTCCTAACCCTAAGGAAGATGGTTTTTTATTACCAAGACTAAATTCCTCATACCATTCCTTTCTGCTTTCCTCTGTGAACTTGATTTTACTCTCAACGGAGGAAAACTTCACTATACCTAAATCCACCCTTCCCCCCCGAAAAAAACTATCACCATCATCAACAACTAAGTGTCTGACTCTGCTGACTCTAAACATACTATTTTTATACTTCACTTTTGCATAAGTGATCTGAAGTTACTACAATATATTCATTTTCTTGTCCCCATATTGCCCCCTTGCATTCATTTTGTCTGTTTTATTACTCTCATCTACACCACCTGAAATCTCACCTATTTGTTAAGAGTCAGCTTAAGACTCACCTCTGCCACCAAGCCTTCTCTGGCCCTGGCAACTGAAAGCTTCCTTGGGAGAGCCAGCATATTCTGTGCTGCTCCTATGAGATACAGCCTAACCTGCCTTCTACTACTATGCAATGCCATGGGTTTCATTTTCACAACACAGTCCAGATTCAATAAATATTGGTCAAGTTAACATTATTGATAGATACCTTAAGTGAGAATGGCAAAAAAGGTTAAAGTGATCTTTTTACAAAATAATTTTTCATTCATTTGAAATGCTATTTCTAATATATCTTACCACTAGAATGAATGAAGTTTCAGCAATTTGGCTAGCTTCCATCTTCAGCTAGCAGCATATTATTAGAACGATAACCTTAGTTCCTCCCTCTATTGTGGAAGGATACTAATGCCTTAATATCATATGTGCTACTAAAGTCTCAATTTCTCCAGTGAAACTTCAAGGGAATTGCAGGTCATCTGTGAAAGACTTGTTTCTGAATCAATTCTAAGGTGGATTACTTAAGATTACAAATGGGGATTTCTGGTTTACTTTCAAATGGTTCTGATATTCTTCCTCTTGTCATGTTTTTCAGATGGTGCAGGTTATCATTGTACTTATCAAACAGCATCTCCATTTCAACTGAGAATGAAGAGGTTCTTGGATAAAGAACTTGTAAAGATCAGGTACAATAATAAAGTCATGAATGGTTCTTGGAATTTGCTAAAATGAAATACTACATCTAAGTGCAATGTAAGTGCAAATCTTACCATATAAGCTCATTATTGTAAAATAATCATCCTGATTATAAAACTCTAATTGAATCATTATTCTTTCCAAAAGATTGGAATTCTAAGAATACTTCTCAGAAGCCCTCAAATTTAATATGAGGCAGGAAATATTGCAATGAGTCCTCAAGAGTGAGAAATAAAAAAAACAGTTGTGCTGTTCTTTCATTATGCTTTTTAATCATTTCATTAGTCATATCTATATACTACTCATATGTGGTGAAGAATGTAGTCATAAGGGAATGTCTCTATCAGCACATCCTATATAATAAAAGATAAACATGTAAATTGATTGTCCCTCTGCTATACACATCAGCCAATTGGGAGTGAGTATGCAAATTAACCCAACAAAGATGGCAGGTTAATTTGCATACAAAGGCACCGAGCGTAGAGCAGAGCAGGAGAGCTGGTGGCTTGGGGGGACATGGCTCCCTTGGTGGCTTCCCCCAAGCCACCATGCCCCCAAAGCCGCAGGGCAGAGAGCAGAGAGGGAGAGCTGGTGGCTTGGAGGACTTGGCAGAGTGGGAGGCCATGGGAGGAGACAAGGTAGGAAGGGAAAACCAAGAGCACGCAGAGCACCAGGAATGCTGGGAATCATAGTTCTGGTGGCAGACAGATCTCCTAGACCAGCCGTGGGCAAACTACAGCCCGCAGGCCAGATCTGGCCCGTTTGAAATGAATAAAACTATTGAAAAAAAAGACCGTACCCTTTAATGTAATGATGTTTACTTTGAATTTATATTAGTTCACACAAACACTCCATCCATGCTTTTGTTCTGGCCCTCTGGTCCAGTTTAAGAACCCACTGTGGCCCTCGAGTCAAAAAGTTTGCCCACCCCTGTCCTAGACACTAGAGCAAAATGATCCTGGAGCAAGTTACTATTGCGGTGGGGGATGGAGGGAAAGCAAAGGTGAGAGACATAAGTAAAATCAGAATGTCTAGGAAAAATTAAAGGGAAGATATCCTAAAACTTTCAGAAAATCTCCACCAATGAAGCAAAGAAAAAAAAATGCCTCTATTATTCTGTGAGCAACAAACCAAATTGAGTTGAGGCCTCAGACAACTCGCTCATATGATTGCAAAGACAGACAGAAACTCCCGGATTGGAGAGGGCTCCCAGATTGGAGAGGGTGCAGGTCAGGCTGAGGGACCCCCACACCCCCCAGTGCATGAATGTCATGCACCAGGCCTCTAGTCTATCCTATCTAATAAAAGAGAAACATGGTAATTGGCATACGACCGCTACCCTTCCCATTGGCTAATCAGGGCAATATGCAAACTAACTTCCAGCCAAGATGGCAGCTGGCAGCCAGGCAGCTTGAAACTAACATGAGGCTTGCTTGCTTCAGTGACAGAGGACTCCAACGTTCCCCGCCTGCCGCTGCAGGCCTCTGAGCTGCAACTCTAAGCAACTATGTAACAAATATAGAAGCTAAACAAAACCCCAGAAACCTGCTTTAGTCTCGGGCTTCAGCCAGCAGAATCACAACATTGTAAGCAAAGGCCAGAAACCTACTTTCAGCAGCTGAGGCCTAAGAGCTGGAGCCAAGCCTCAAAGCTAAAGCTGGCCCAGAATAAAAAAAAAAAAAAGAAAGAAAGGAGCAGTTGGGAGCTTCAGTCACCCCCAACCTGAAAACAGCCCTCAGCCCCTCACCCAGACTGGCCAGGCACCCCAGTGGGGACCCCCACCCTGATTCAGGACACCCTTCAGGGCAAACCAGCCGGCCCCACCTATGCACCAGGCCTCTACCCTATATAGTAAAAAGGTAATAGGCCTCCCAGCACCCGGATCAGTGGAGCCACGAGGCCTCCCGGCACCGGGATCAGCATGACAGGGGGCAGCGCCCAAACCCCCTGATCGCCCTGCGGCTCTGTGTGTGACAGGGTGCGGCGCCCCAACCCCCTGATCGGCCCTTCTCTGTGTGTGACGGGGTAGAGCCATAACCTCCCCATCGGCCCTGCCCTGAGTGTGAGAGTGGCGGCGCCCCAACCCCCTGATCGGCCCTGCTCTGTGCGTGACAGGGGGCAGCGCCCCAACCCCCTGATTGGCCCTGCTCTGTGCGTGACAGGGTACAGAGCCCCAACCCCCCTGATGGGCCCTGCTCTGTGAGTGACGGGGCAGTGCCCCAACCCCCTGATTGGCCCTGCTCTGTGAGTGACAGGGGTTGGCGCCGCAACCTCCCCATTGACCCTGCCTTGAGTGTGACAGGGGACGGTGCCCCAAACCCCCAATCGGCCCTACCCTGAGCGTGACTGAGGGTGGCATCACAACCTCCCGATCGCCCTGCTCTGTGCATGACAGGGGGCGGCACCCCAACTCCCCAATCGGCCCTGCTCTGAGCCCGTCCAGGGGCTGCACCTAGGGATTGGGCCTGCCCTCTGCCACCCAGGAGCAGACCTAAGCCAGCAGGTCGTTATCTCCCGAGGGGTCCCAGACTGAGAGAGGGCACAGGCTGGGCTGAGGGACCCCCCTCCCCCCCAAGTGCACAGATTTTTGTACACCGGGCCTCTAGTATATATATAAATGTCTAAGTGACTGAACAACCAGAATGACTGGAATGACTGGTTGCTATGGCACACACTGACCACCAGGGGACAGATGCTCAACACAGGAGCTGCCCTGGGTGGTCAGTGCACTCCCACAGCAGGAGCTCCGCTAAGCTGAGATCCATCCCAGCGGCCTACCAGTCCGCCGGTAGCCACTCATTCCGTCAGTAGTCCTGCAGGTCCAATCTCCAGAGAATGGGCCAGGCGCCAATGGACCAGCTCCACCAGCACGATCCCAACAGCCTTCACAGCCTCAGGCACCACAGCCACTTTCCCCCCCTAGACACTCCACAAGGAAGAAACAATATAAAAGCGGCCACCAGGTGGCTCCTGACAACCAGTGCAAATGTCAGCGGGATGGATCTGGATCCTGGGCCAGCAAGGGCATCCAATCACCTGCCCAGAGGGCCAATTGTGTCCCAGGGCTCCCAAAAGCTCCCCCAACCTCCTTGGGACCCCATCCATGCACGAATTTGTGCACTGGTTCTCTAGTTGGATTATAAAAAAGGATAAAAGTAAAAATAAGCATATTCAGTGGGTTCACATTTGAAACTTTAGATATATATTATTTTTGAACAAATATAAGGAAACAAATATAATTTTAAGATACATATTTATACCACAACTAAATAAAGCAATAAATACAATTAAAATAGTGTGTATTTATGCCATAACTAGGTAAAAGCAACTCTTAAGTAGATTAGTAAAGTCAGAACTGTGATGTCTTATTTTGATACCCTGGACAATACCAACAACAAAATGATGCCAAATTTGCAACTGTATCTACAAGGACACAAATGATATTTTAATATTCAATTAAAAATAATACATATAAAAAAGTTATTAAAATCTACCACTAAAATTTGTGGTGGTTAAGATTTTAGTGGAGTCTGTGATCAATGCAAAATTTAAATATTCCAAAATAATATGCAAAGTTTGAAGGTATGATGGATACCAAAGTGAAGAGAGAAAAGGAATTGTAAACAACTCAACAAGATGTTTGAAGAATCTATTGAGCTTGATTCTTCTTCACCCACCAGTTTAAGAAACTTAATGTCTAATCTTATGTACTTCTGGATCATATTTGAAGATGCTTTAATTTAGCCAGTCATTCTGTTTTTCAGTCTTCTCATATCTTGACAATCTAACTCCCATCTTGATCTTAGTAAGCTATTATATCAGGCAGCATCAGATAGACCATATTTCAGTAATATACCTTAGTAGCTTAAAATGAGACAAATATATATATATATATACATATATATATATATATATATATATATATATATATATCCTATCTAATAAAAGAGAAACATGGTAATTAGCGTACGACCGCTACCCTTCTCATTGGCTAATCAAGGCGATATGCAAATTAACTGCCAGCCAAGATGGCGGCCGGCAGCCATGCAGCTTGAAACTAACATGAAGCGTTCCCCGCCTGCCTTGCCGGCCTCTGAGCCTGCAGTTTGAAACATTGTAATAGATATAGAAGCTAAACAAAACCCCAGAAAACTGCTTTCAGCGAGCCGGGATCTCAGAGCTGGAGTTATACATTGTTTCGATTATAGAACCCAAACAAACCAGATACCTGTTTTCAGCAGCAGAGGCCTCAGAGCTGGAGCCAGAGCTAAAGCTGGCCCAGAATAAAAAGAAAAAAAAAGAAAAAAAGGAGCGGTTGGGAGCTTCAGTCACCCGCCAGCCTGAAAACAGCCCTCAGCCCCTCACCTAGACTGGCCAGGCACCCCAGTGGGGACCCCCACCCTGAAGGGTGTGTGACCAGCTGCAAACAGCCATCATCCCCTCACCCAGGCTGGCCAGGCACCCCAGTGGGGACCCCCACCCTGAAGGGTGTGTGACCAGCTGCAAACAGCCATCATCCCCTCACCCAGGCTGGCCAGGCACCCCAGTGGGGACCTTCACCCTGGTCCAGGACACCCTTCAGGGCAAACCAGCCAGCCCCACCTATGCACCAGGCCTCTATCCTATATAGTAAAAGGGTAATATGCCTCCCAGCACCAGGATCAGCGTGACAGGGGGCAGCGCCCAAACCCCCTGATCACCCTGCAGCTCTGTGTGTGACAGGGGGTGGGGCCACAACCTCCCTATCGGCCCTGCTTTGTTCATGACACGGGAAGGCGCCCCAACCTCCTGATCAGCCCTGCTCTGTGCCTGATACGGGGGAGCTCCCCAACCCCCAGATCGCCCTGCGGCTCTGTGTGTGACAGGCTGCAGTGCCCCAACCCCCCCCCCCCACGGGCCCTGCTCTGTGTGTGACAGGGTAGAGCCATAACCTCCCCATCAGCCCTGCCCTGAGTGTGACATTAGCGGCGTCCCAACCCCCTGATCGGCCCTGCTCTGTGGGTGAATGAGGGCAGCGCCCCAACCCCCTGATTGGCCCTGCTCTGTGTGTGACAGGGGGCGGTGCCCCAACTCCCCATCGGCCCTACTCTGTGAGTGACGGGGGGAGCTCCTCAACCCCCTGATGGGCCCTGCTCTGTGTGTGATGGGGGAGCTCCCCAACCCCCTGATCGACTCTGCTCTGTGCGTGACAGGGTAAGGAGCCCCAACCCCCCTGATGGGCCCTGCTCTGTGCGTGACAGGGGGCAGCGCCCCAACCCCCTGATCCGCCCTGCTTTGTGCATGACAGGGGGTGGCGCCACAACCTCCCCATCAACCCTGCCTTGAGTGTGACAGGGGGCGGTTCCCCAACCCCCCAATGGGCCCTACCCTGAGCATGACTGAGGGTGGCATTGCAACTTCCTAATCTGCCCCGCTCTGTGAATGACAGGGGGCGGCGCCCCAACTCCCCAATCGGCCCTGCTCTGAGCTCAACCAGGGGCTGCACCTAGGGATTGGGCCTGCCCTCTGCCACCCACGAGCAGGCCTAAGCCAGCAGGTTGTTATCTGCCGAAGGGTCCCAGACTGCGAGAGGGCACAGGCCAGGCTGAGGGACCCCCCTCTTCCCCCCGAGTGCACAAATTTTTGTGCACCGGGCCTCTAGTATATATATAATTGTTTAAAGTATTACATATGTCTCCTTTTTCCCTGATTTATGCCCCCGCCACTCCCACCTCTGAGGGCAGTCCCCACCGCCCCAATGTCTGTGTCCATTGGTTATGCTAATAGGCATACATACAAGTCCTTTGGTTAATCTCTAATCCCCCCTCCCCCCGCCCCTTGTCTCTGGACCTATTTTTGTTCATCAGTTCATGTTGATCATTATAACCCACATATGAGTGAGATCATGTGATATTTATCTTTCTCCGACTGGCTTATTTCGCTTATCAAAATCCTCTCCAGTTTCATCCATGCTGTTGCAAATGGTAAAAGTTCCTTCATTTTTATAGCAGGTTAGTATTCCATTGTGTAGATATACCACAGTTTTTAAATCCACTCATCTGCTGATGGGCACTTAGATGTTTCCAAATCATAGCTATTATAAATTGTGCTGCTATGAACGTAGGGGTGCATATATCCTTTCTGATTGGTGTTTCTGGTTTCTTAGGATATATTCCTAGAAGTGGCATTACTGGGTCAAATGGGAGTTCTATTTATTTTTTTAATATATTTTATTGATTTTTCACAAAGAGGAAGGGAGAGGGATAGAGAGTTAGAAACATCCATGAGAGAGAAACATCAATCAGCTGCCTCCTGCACACCCGCTACTGGGGATGTGCCCGCAACCAAGGTACATGCCCTTGACCATAATCGAACCCGGGACCCTTGAGTCCACAGGCTGATGCTCTATCCACTGAGCTAAACCAGCTAGGGTGGAGTTCCATTTTTAACTTTTTGAGGAAACTCCATACTGTTTTTCACAGTGGCTGCACGAGTCTGCATTCCTACCAGCAGTGTACATCCTCTCCAGCACTTGTCATTTGTTGATTTGTTGATGATAGCCATTCTGACAGGTGTGAGATGATACCTCATTGTCGTTTTGATTTGCATCTCTAAGATGATTAGTGACTTTGAGCATGTTAACATATGTCTCTTGTCCTTCTGTATGTCCTCTTTTGAAAAGTGTCTATTTAGGTCCTTTGCCCATTTTTTGATTGGATTGTTTATCTTCCTTTTGTTAAGTTGTATGAGTTCCCTATAAATTTTGGAGATTAAACCCTTATCTGAAATATCGTTGGTAAATATGTTCTCCCCTCCAGTGAGCTTTCTTGTTGTTGAGTTGATGGTTTCTTTGCTGTGCAGAAGCTTTTTATTTTGATGTAGTCCCATTTGTTTATTTTCTCCTTAGTTTTCATTGCCCTAGGAGCTGTATTGGTAAAGATATTGCTATGACATATGTTTGATATTTTGCTGCCTATGGAGTCTTCTAAGATTTTTATGGCTTCGTCTTACATTTAAGTCATTTAAACAGTTTGAGTTTGTTTTTGTATATGGTGTAAGTTGGTGATCTAGTTTCATTTTTTTGCATGTATCTGGCCACTTTTCCCAGCACCATTTATTGAAGAGACTGTCTTGACTCCATTGTATGCTCTTTGTCAAATATTAATTGAGCATAATGGGTTAGGTTAATTTTTGGGTTCTCTGTTCTATTCAATTGGTTTATATGTCTGTTCTTGTACCTGTACCAGGCAGTTTTGAGAACAGTGGGTTTGTAATATAGCTTGATATCTAATATTGTGATCCCTCCAACCTCGGTCTTCCTTCTCAGGATTTCTGCTGGCTATTCGGGGTCTTTTTTTATTCCAGATGAATTTTTGGAGAGTTTGTTCTAGGTCTGTGAACTATGCCGTTGATATTTTAATTGGGATTGCATTGAATCTATAAATTGCTTTGGGTAGTATGGACATTTTAATAATGTTGATTCTATCAATCCATGAACACAGAATGTTCTTCCATTTGTTTGTCTCCCTCTATCCCTTTTTTTCAATGTTCTGTAGTTTTCTGACTATAGGTCGTTTACCTCCTTAGTTAAGTTTATTCCTAGGTGTCTTAATTTTTTCAGTGCAATGGTAAATAGGATTGTTTTTTTTTAGTTTCTCTTTCTGTGAGTTCATTATTGGTGTATAAAAAACCCATAGATTTCTGGTAGTTAATTTGTACCCTGCTACATTGCTGAATTCATTTATTAAGTCTAGTAGTTTTTTTTTTAATGTAGTCTTTTGGGTTTTCTATGTATCATGTCATTTGCGAATAAGAACAGTTTTACTTCTTCTTTTCCAATTTGGATGTCTTTTATATCTTCTTGTCTGATCACTATGGCTAACACTTCCAGTACTATGTGGAACAGGAGTGGTGAAAGTGGGCATCCCTGTCTTGTTCCTGTTCTTAGGGGAAATGGATTTAGTTTTTGCCCATTGAGTATGATGTTGGCTGTAGTTTTGCCATATAAGGCTTTTATTATGTTGAGGTATGATCCCTCTATTCCCACTTTGCTGAGGATTTTTATTAAGTAAGGGTGTTGGATTTTGTCAAATGCTTTTTCTGCATCGATTGATATGATTATGTGATTTTTGTCTCTCAATTTGTTTATTTGATGTATCACATTTATTGATTTGCAGATATTGTAGCATCCTTGCATCCCCAGAATAAATCCCACTTGATCATGGTGTATGATCTTTTTAATGTAATGCTGCATTCAATTTGCTAGAATTTTGTTGAGGATTTTAGCATCTATGTTCATCAATGATATTGGCCTGTAGTCCTCTTTCTTTTTGGTGTCTTTATCTGGTTTTGGAATTAGAGTAATGCTGGCTTCATAGAAAGAGCTTGGAAGTGTGCCTTCCTCTTGAATTTTTCAGAATAGTCTAAGAACGATAGGTTTTAGTTCTTCTTGAATGCTTGGTAGAACTCCCATGTAAAGCTGTCTGGACCAGGGATTTTGTTTGCTGGAAGATTTTTGATTACTGCTTCAATTTCTTCGGTAGTTATCAACCTTTTCAGGTTTTTTTATTCTTCCTGATTGAGTTTTGGAAGTTTATATTTTTCTAAGAATATGTCCATTTTGTCTAGGTTGTCCAGTTTGTTGGAATAGAGTTGTTCATAGTATTTTTTTCATTATCCTTTGTATTTCTGTGGGGTCAGTTGTTACTTCACCTCTTTAATTTCTGATTTTGTTCATTTGGGTCCTCTCTCTTTGCTTCTTGGTTAACCTTGGTAGAAGTTCATCGATCTTGTTTATCCTTTAACCAGCTGTTGGTTTTATTGATCTTTTATATTGTTTTTTTAGTCTCTATGTCATTAATTTCCACCCTGATCTTTATTATTTCCTTCCTTCTGCTTACTCTAGGGTTTTCTTGTTGCTCTATGTCTAATTCATTGAGTTGTAGAGTTAGATAATTTATTACCATTTTTTCTTGTTTTTTGAGGTAAGCCTTTAGAGCTATAAACTTCCCTCTCAGGACCTCTTTCACTG
This sequence comes from Myotis daubentonii, assembly GCF_963259705.1. Taxonomy (NCBI): domain Eukaryota; kingdom Metazoa; phylum Chordata; class Mammalia; order Chiroptera; family Vespertilionidae; genus Myotis; species Myotis daubentonii. The sequence continues at coordinate 90,769,621 of NC_081840.1, forward strand.
TGTCCCATAGATTTTGGATTGTTGTGTTTTCATTGTCGATTGTTACCAGGATGCTTTTTATTTCTTCTTTGATCTCTTTGGTAACCCAATCATTGTTTAATAGTATGCTATTTAGCCTCCAAGTGTTTGATTTTTTTGGATTGTTTTTATTGTAGTTTATTTCTAAGTTTATGCTATTGTGATCTGAGAAGATGCTTGATATGATTTCTGTCTTCTTGAATTTAAAGAGACTTTGCCTGTGTCCCAATATGTGGTCTATATTTGAAAATGACCCATGTGCACTTGAGAAGAATGTATATTCTGTAGCTTTGGGGTGGAATGTTCTGAAGATGTCAATTAATTCCATCTGATCTAGTGAGTCATTTAGGATTGATGTTTCTTTGCTGTTTTTTTTGTTTTGTTTTTTGTTTAGAGCAGTGGTCCTCAACCTTCCTAATTCTGCTACCCTTTAATACAGTTCCTCATGTTGTGGTGACCCCCAACCATAAAATTATTTTTGTTGCTACTTCATAACTGTAATTTTGCTACTGTTATGAATCGTAATGTAAATATCTGATATGCAGAATGTATTTTTGTTGTTACAAATTGAACATAATTAAAGCACAGTGATTAATCACAAAAACAATATGTAATTATATATGTGTTTTCCGATGGTCTTAGACGACCCCTGTGAAAGGGTCGTTCGACCCCCAAAGGGGTCACGACCCACAGGTTGAGAACCGCTGGTTTAGAGGATTTATCCAGTGGTGTCAATGGGGTATTAAAGTCCCCTATTATGACTGTATTGCTGTTGATCTCTCCCTTGATATCTTCCAAAAGTTTTTTTTATGTTTTTGGGTACTTCTGTTGGGTGCATGCATGTTTACCAGAGTTATATCCTCTTGTTGGATTGCTCCCTTTAGTATTATGATGTGGCCTTCCTTATTTCTTGTTATGGCCTTCATTTTGAGGACTAATTTATCAGATATAAGTATTGCTACCCCAGATTTTTATCATTTCCATTCGCCTGAAAAATATTTTTCCATTCCTTAACTATCAGTCCGTGTGAGTCCTTTGTTCTGAGATGTGTCTCTTGTAGACAGCAGATATATGGGTCATGTTTTCTTATCCATTCAGCTACCCTATGTCTTTTGATTGGAGCATTTAATACATTTACATTTAAGGTTATTATTTATAGGTACTTGTTTGTTGCCATATTTATTCTTTATGCCTGTTTTCCTTCTTCCCTTTCTATTTTTTTTTTCAGCAGTTGCTTTAGCATTTCTTGCATTGCTGGCTTGGTGATAATAAATCCCCTTAGCCCTTTTTTGTCTGTGAAGCTCCTGATTTCACCTTTGATTTTGAATGATAGCCTTGCTGGGTATAGTATTCTTGGGTTCAGTTCCTTACTTTGCATCACTTTGTATATTTCATTTCATTCCCTTCTGGCCTGATGTGTTTCTGTTAAGAAATCAGTTGATAGTCTAATGGGAGATCCCTTATAGTAACGTTCTGTCTCTCTCAGGCCTCCTTTAAGATCTTACTTTGTCATTGGTGTTTTCCAATTTAATTATGATGTGTCTTGGTGTAGGTCTTTTTGGGTTCATCTTGTTTGGGACTCTGTGAGCTTCTTGGATTTGTGTGAGTTTTTTCTTCCCAATATTAGAGACGTTTTCTGTCATTATTTCTTCAAACAGGTTTTCCATTCCTTGCTCAGTTTCCTCTCATTCTGGCACCTCTGTTAGGTACATGTTGTTTCATTTCATGATGTCCCAAAGCTCCCTTAGGCTCTCTTCCTGTTTTTTAAGTTTTTTTTTTCCAGTTTCTGCTGTGTTTTTGTGTTTTTTCCTACCTTGTCTTCTAGCTCACTGATGCAGTCCTCAGCTTCTTCTAGTCTACCATTGATGCTTTTAATTGTGCTCTTTATTGCAGCTATATCATTCTTTATTACTTCTTGGTTCTTCTTCATTTCCTCTTGGTTCTTACACATGTTGTTGAATTTTTCTTCCACCCTTTTTAGCATCCTTATGACCATTGCTCTGAATTTTTTCTCTGACAAATTGCTTGCCTCCATTTCATTTACTTCCTTTTTCTGTGATTCCTCCTTTCCCTTTGTATGGGGGCTGTTTCTTTGTCTCCCCCTTTTGTTCCTCTCAGGCTGTCTGGTTATGTGGCTCACTCTTTACCATGTTGACCAAAAGGCACAAAATACAACTCAGCAAGACACGACACAGAGGGAACAAAACACAAATGTATTCATGACACCAATAACCCCAAATAAGGTGACCACCAGAAAAAAGAGAATTAAGGGAGAGAAAAGAGTGCAAAAATGATATTGAGAAAAGGAAAAACGGTAAGAGAGAAAAGAAAAATAAGAAAAAACAAGGGGAAAAATATATGTATAAGGGGAGAAAACTCCACAAAACCAACAACTAATCCAAAAATATGCAAACAATGAACACCCAGAAAAAAAGGAGGGGAGCTGAATCTGCAGAGGCAGAGCTTATTTCCAGAAGGTAAGGTAAAGGAATTGAATGAACTGGGGAGTGGCTATGATTCAGTATAAAGGAGATAGAAAGTCAATGACTGTATTAGAAGAAAAGTAAAAAACAAAATACTCAATTAAAAAATAAAATATAATAATAATTGAAATAATAATTAATATATATTAAAATTTATATAATAAATTTTACATATATATATAAAGAATTTAAAAAATTTCTCCTTTCTTTAATCTAGCTATCTACATGTTCATCTATTTTGAAAAAGGAGAATAGAGTAGAGAGTAGATAGGCCTAAGTTTGGTGAGTGAAACTAATTAAGCTATTAGTAGAAGAAGAGAACAAGCGAGGAGAGGAAAAACAAAAGCATAAAATAAAAAAACAAAAACAACAAAACAAACTAACAACAATCAAAGAAACAACAGTAAGAAATAAGGAAAGAAAAGGAAAAATTGGCTAGTGAAGAAAGAGAGAAGAGGAGGGTGCATGGACTTGGAGCAGGGGAGAGGAAATTAGATATATGAGTAAGCCAACAGAGGCTACTATAATAGTAATGCATCAATAAAGCAGATAAAGAAGATTAATTTTTAACAAGGAGTAAAAAGAAAGGAGAGAGAAAAACTAAAACAGGAACAGGAGAAGAGAAACAGGATGAAAAAGGGAGAAGTGAGGAAGAAAGGGTTGGCATGAAGGAAAAAATGAGAGTAAAATAATGATAAAAAAAATAAAAATAAAAATAGAATGTAGAACACTAATCCCCAAAAAATAAAAAAATAAAAGGTTAAAATGATACATAAAAAAATAAAGAAAAGAGAAAAATATTTTTAGTTTCTTAAATAAAAGATAAAAAAAATTAAAAAGTGAAGTAGTGAAGTTCATTCTTAGTCAGCACCGTGTTGAAGTTCCCAGTGATCCACCGCTTCTCTATGTTTAATTCACCAATTCCAGGTGGATGTTATTTGATTCAGCTCTTTCTTCTATCTGCTCTGTGAGAAGGCACAGGACCCATCTGCTTATTTGGCTGCCACCTTGTCTCCCTCTGGAGAAACCTTTTAGGTGCTCGCAGCTGGGGAGGATGGAGTCTCGGTGTTTGTGGATTGACAGCCAAGGCTGCTGGTCGCTGGCCTATGTGGCTGTAGGGGCCCAGGTGGTGTTCGAGGTCTCCCCAGGTGGAGGTGAGGCTGGGGTCCCAGTCACAGCTGCTCTCCCCTTCAAGATGGCACAGTCTCTGTGGCAGAGCCGGCGGCCCCGGGAGAGATTTCAGCAGTCGTAGAGGCTGCCTGGCTAGAGGAGCCTGGTCTTCCAGCCCCCAAAAGTCCTGTGGAATATAACTGTCCCTCACTCACACATACACACACGCCCCACGTGTCCACACCCCTTTCACTCCCTCACTCACTCACACTGTCCTCCTCACTGCTGTCCTGTCAGCCGCCATCTTGGATCTCTTGACAAGTTTGTTTCTTGCTCCTATTACATGCCCCTCATGAGTTGGCTGGGGACTCTGCTGCACATTATTTTCATTTAGGGACCCTGACTGAGGAAGGGGCTCCACCTCCATTCTTCCACAATTACTGCAGAAAATAAAAATGGCAAAAGTATTAAAGCTTCTCCCTAGAAGTGCTGTTTATCACTTCTGATAACATAAATTGACTAAAGCAAATCCTATGGGCATGCTAATTTCAAATGGGGTCAAGAACAGTAATTCCCTCATTTTCTTAGAAGGAGAAGAGCCAGAAAATTTAGTGCTCTAATGAGTCCCACAGCCACCTAGAAAAGATTGGAGATGGCAACTCTTCTAATCCATTCTCTGTTCAAGCCAAATTTGAGTGTGGATTCCTTTTCTAGTTGTAGTACTAGAAGGACATCAATAGAAAACTTTATTCAAAGACTGAATGTGAGAGAATATTAAATGGAACATTTAGGATAAACTGTATTATTCTTCACTCATTTGCTTATGGATTTATGGTCTTCTTTTGCCCCAATGAAGATTATCATTTTGTAGAAAACATAGATCTGGGCTCCATGAAACAGCTGGCAGATGATGCAGATTATCATATCATTCAAGTGAATGGTGATAGACCACATAATCCTATCTAATAAAAGAGTAATATGCAAATTAACCATCACACCCTCACTCTGTCAGTCTGTCACAAAGATGGCGGTGGCCACAAAGCTGGAGTGAGCAAGAGGCTTAGGTTCCCCCAGCGATGGAGGAATCCAAGCTTCCCGCCTGCCTTGGCTGGCCCTGAGCTCTGCTCAAGGCTACAAAGTTTTAATTATAGAAGATAAATAAATCCCAGATACCTGCTTCCAGCCGGTGTGGCCTCCACTCAAGGAGGGGCTGGGAACATGGGTTGCCAGGGGCAACCCAGGCTTCGAGTGGGACCAAGGCTAGAAAGTTTCAATTATAGAAGTTAAATAAATCCCAGATACCTGCTTCCAGCCTGCAGGCGTGGCCAGCCTGAAAATGGCCATCAGCCCCTCACCCAGGCTGGCCAGGCACCCTAGTGAGGACCCCCACCCTAAAGGGGGTGTGGCCAGCCTGAACACAGCCCTCAGCCCCTCACCCAGGCTGGCCACACCCCCATGGAGTGAGGGTCTCCACTGGGGGGCTTGACCAGCCTGCAAACAGCCTTCAGCCCCTCACCCAGGCTGGCCAGGCACCCTAGCGGGACCCCCACCCTGATCCAGGACACCCTTCAGGGCAAACCAGCCGGCCCCCACCCGTGCACCAGGCCTCTATCCTATATAATAAAAGGGTAATATGCAAATTGACCCTAACAGCAGAATGACTGGGAATGATTGGTCACTATGACACACACTGACCACCAGCGGGCAGACACTCAATGCAGGAGCTACTCCCTGGTGGTCACTGTGCTCCCACAGGGGGAGCTCTGCTCAGCCACAAGCCAGGCGGATGGCTGCCAGCACAGCGGTGGTGGTGGGAGCCTCTCCTGCCTCCTCAGCAGCACTAAGGATGCCAGACTGCAGCTTAGGCCTGCTCCCTGCTGGCAAGTGGACATCCCCTGAGGGCTCCTGGGCTGCCAGAGGGATGTCTGATTGCCAGCTTAGGCCTGATCCCCCGGGGAGTGGGCCTAAGCCAGCAGGTGGACATCCTCCGAGGGGTCCCAGACTGTGAGAGGGCACAGGCCAGGCTGAGGGACCCTTCCGAGTGCACAAATTTTTGTGCACCGGGCCTCTAGTAAAGTGATAAGGATAGATAGAATTAAGTGAGAGAACAGTGTTGAGTAGAGTGAGTTAAGAGAATTTCCTTAAAGAAGTTATACCATTAGAAATACTAGAGGCCCAGTGCACGAATTTGTGCATGGTTAAGGTCCCTAGGCCTGGCTGGTGAACAGGGCTAATCAGGGCTGGGATGATCTGGCCTGTCAGTCAGGGGGAGTGAGGAGGGAAGGACTGTGTGCTGAATGGGTCCTGCTGGCTGGGGGGCAGGGGGAGAGAGGGACGGGGCATGGGAGGGTGGCCACTGGCCCTGAGGAGGGAGCTGGCCCTCAGACCCCCTAGGAAAGGTGCCAAATCTGCTGCCACCCACCCCCAGTTTTCCATCCCAGCCTGGGACCCAAAGACCCCTGTGGGGTTGGGAGAGGAGGCAACAGTCGCCAGGCGGGGCATGGAAGGAATGAACGCTGGATGCCAACACTGCTGGCTGGCCATTGGAGGTTAGCTGTGGGAGCATACTGACCACCAGGGGGCAGCTCCTGCATTGAGTGTCTGCCCCCTGGTGGTCAGTGTGCATTATAGCAACTGGTCAACTGGTCGTTCCAGTTGTTCGGTCGCAATGGTCTCTTAGGCTTTTATATATATAGGTTAGGTTTAAATTGATAGAAAAAAGGAAAGAGTATATTTTTAGTAAGAAATACATCACCAGGAGTTTAGAAATGGGAATGAGCAAGGAAGAAGCAGAGATGAGATTTGCTTAGCTGGAGTAAAGGGTGAGATTAGAGGTCAAAGTGGCAGATTAGAATCGGTTTTCTATGAATTAGAACACCAGGCTAAAATGTTTATGTTTGACCTGATGGACAACAATGAGGAACTGTGAATTCAACCAAAACCAGAATAAAAGAATATTTTAAGTTGCAGGAATTTTGAGGATACACTTAAATAAGAAATACCTAAGAGGTTATTTTTTTACCACACACACACACACACAAAAAAATCTTAAGAAAGCTGAAAATGGGGTTTCTCTTAGACCTTAAGGAGTTTCAATCTGGTTGGGAAGGTAGACCAAGCCTTTGAAGTAAAAGAAGTCTTTCGTTAAATTTTTCAAGTATGAATTTGGTCACTGTGAAAGCTTTTTCCCTAGCAATAGTAATGAAAAATAAAACTCTGATTCAACCATCCCAAAAATTCTTGGTTATTCTACCTAGAGATAAGAGGTTGATTTAACTTAGGTTTCAATGATAAAACACACACAAATAAAATATAAATGTGTACATATGCTACCTAACAAAAGAGCATATTATATTTTTAAATCATGAGTAAGTAAAAATTTATTTTGCTCTACCGGTATTAGTTAAAACATGAACCATGGCTTCATAGGAAAAGCATGTTTTTTAGAAGGCGACAAATCTGGTTTCAAATCCAAGCTCTGTAATTGAGTAGAGGAGTAAAGAAGGTTAAACTACTCTATCTTCCAGCACCTCAGTTTTCTCATCTGTAAAATGGTGATAATAATTGTATCCAACTCAGAGAGTTGTTCTGAAGATTAAATGATGAAACATATATAAAGTGCTTAGCAAATAATAGTGATGGTGGCAATAATGGCAATGATTATATATAAGAAATTGCTAAATATTATTGAATTGAACCAAATATAAGGAAATTATTATGTCTTTATATTTGTAAGGATTATAAAATTAATAGATTCTAATTTACTAAATATTTATTAACTAAAATCAACATCAAATTTTATTTTTTATTCAGGAAATAAACAAAAAGAAGTAATAAAGAAGAAAATAAAATTTATGTCAGAGAATGCAGTTAAATATTTCTAAAGTGTTCACAATCCTTAATTGGTTTTGCTCCACTTAGCAGATGTTCTCACTTCCCACCCAAGGGTAGAAACTTTCAGCAGCGACTACTCCCCAAAACCATTTGTGGTGAACAAGGCAGTCATGTTTTACAAATGAGGAAACTATACAAAATAAGTAGCCCTCACGAAGTTAGTTGAAAAAGTAGCACTTTAACTCATGACATTTGGTTTATACACTGTTGATTTTGTTGTTACCCAGTATTTTTACAGTATCTGGTCTTATAGAGGAAAAGTTATGGTTATTAGTTCGTCAGTCTTCAAATCATATCACAAGGACCATATTTAGCCAATCTAAGTTCCTGGAGGATTTATTCACTTCTCAAGGTTTTTTCCTTATATTTGCTCCCTACTTTAAGTATAGGAGATCTTAAAATATGGTAGTAAATAAAATGAAAACATAATATATAAATCCATACTTAACACCCTCAATGTAATCATGAAATTTTAATTTGAAAAAGTCTTAATAAATTTTAATTTTTAATTTGAAAATGTCCTATGTAAATACTAATGGGGCCATTGACTTAATGGAGTCTTGAGGTCTGATATTTCTTCTGACTGCGTAGATCAGCACAATGTGGAACTAATGATCTTAGTCTAAGCAAATGTGAAGAAATGAACAATGGTAATCATCCTCCTGAAGTATTTATATTGGTGGTTCCTTAGCTTCTGCTTTACTGGAGCAGATCTTGAAATGGAGTGTGTGTGTGAGTGTGTGCGTAAAAATCACTTATGGTGACAAGATAAATGTTTTGTGACTAGTTGGACCAGGTAAGTATTTCAGCATTAGTGTGTGAATGGGCTTTGGGGCAAATACATTTGATAAGCCACTGAGAAAAAAGACCTTTGTTATTAGACATGAGTGCTGCTATGTCATACAAACAAACAAAAAAACAACCCCCACCCCGCAAGAAAATAAAGAGAAAGGGAAAGGAAAAAACACCACAGATTAAATGATAGGCTTTGTAAACGGTCTGCTGTTTTATAATTTTTCAGTTGAAACTAGTTTCCTTTTTCTTCTTTCTACTTTTATACACACAGCCCAGAAGATGGACATTTGGCAAGCCATAATAGACTGCTCCTTTCCCAGGTATCTCCAGCCCGTTTCCTTTATCTGTGAATAGGAAATGGCTTAAAGGCACCTGTGTGATGAAGGTCCCAGGGGCAGCTGCCTGGCTAGTGAATGCCTGATTATGTGTTAACATGCTTTGTCAGATATTGGCAGAATCTGTTCTCTTCTTTTGCCTTTTCAGCAAGGGTACCATTGACAGCCTGGCTACCCATTTATAGAAATGTTGTCCATCAAACTGTGAGGAAGGACAATAGTGTTTTTCTGTGGCCAGTGACTGTGGGAAACTTTTCTTAGGCTATTCAGGCAATTTTTGTAGCTTGCTCTGAAGAGGAGAGACTGATGAGTGCAAAAAGTACAATTAAGCAAAGCCAGACTTCAATTGAAGGCTCTAGTGTAGTCTGCTGTTCTCATTTTTTTTTTTTTAATTTAGAGGGGGGAAAACCCTATGGGTTTTCATGTTGCTGTGTGGCATTCAGCAGGGGGCTATTACAATCCTAAATTTTTTTCTAGACCACCTAATTCTAAGTTAAAATTAAATGTAATGAGAGCCACTTGGAATTCTGAATATTTTAAAGCATAATTCCCACAGAAGGGATTCGACCTAAACTGCAGTGAGCATCAGTTGGCTAATTATAGCTGCATTTTATATTACAGCAGGTGTCAGATGCAGTCATCTCAATAAAGTCCACATAATACTCTGGGAAATAACAAAGACTTTTCTTTGAATGTGGGTACTAATTTCTGCTAGGTGTCATACGAGCCTTGATACTTCTTATTAACAAGAGCACTGCAGCACTCAGAAATGCTTTTTGCTTGGGATGAATTGATACTGTAAAGCACTTACCAGTCAGACTTGGCAGATGTCAGTAGTTAATACTAATGCTGCAGAGGTCGGAATATAATGCAAAGAGTCTTATGTGAATACTCTCAGATGATGGGCTGGTTTTGAGGAGGCGCCCGAGCACTGCACCAACTCCCTTAGTGAAAGTTAAATGGATAGCAGTGGGGTATCTGCATTTACTTGGACTCCTGCTTTATTGCAAGTCCTCCAGAAGTGAAAGGCAGATGGTAAGGCAGTAAACTAGGTGAACAAAATGCACTGGACTTGGATAAGGGCTTGTTAAAGTCACCATACTTCCCTTGAACTTGTGTGGGTGATTCGAATTACTATAGCGATAGGGCAAAAGCTTGCCTGAAGATAAGGACTCCTGTTGGATAACAGGTAAAAATAAGTTGGATTTAGGAAATATGTCTGCAGTTGAAATACATTTGGACAATGGGTGAGGCAAAAGGCATGCCACTTTAAAATCACGTTAGTCACTCCACACTGCTCCATTCTTCCAGGAGATTTGCAGTTTAGCCAACCTATTGACATCACATTGGGTTATAGCTAATGAGGATAAAACAGAGAACCTATTAAAATCTCATCATAAAATATCAACCGAGATATGGCAAATGTGACCACTTTACACACATTCCTCTCTGGGATCAGCACTGTTTATTTTAACTATAATTCAGAGCTAACAAAACAAAGGCAGTGTCCTTCATTATGATCCCCAAATCAGTTTTGGGGTCTCATTTTGGCAGGTTACCGTTTATATGCATCTCACAGCAAACCCTGTAGGGTGCTGTCAGCAATTAGGTAGGACTTCAAGGAGATTAACATTCACTCAACATTGATTTAATCAACATTTGAGCACTGGTAGGAATAAAGCACTATTAAGGCAATGAAATCTTAGAACAGAAAGAGGACCATGTCTGTCCTCACTGTACTGGCCATCTCCTCACAAAAGCAGTGTCCCTCATAGCTCTTTTGATAATGTTTGTTAATTTTCATTTAGATCAGACATGTCTATGAATTTTGATAAAGTTCAGGACATGATTGTGAAATACTGTGAAAAGTCAGAGAAGTCACTACAAGGGGGCACAGATAATCTGCAAATGGCAATTGAGTCCTCAATAATGTTCAAGTATTTTTAATACCTAAAGCCTCAATTGTGGATAAGTTTTATGCCTTATTTGTCTTATATAAATAAAATATTTATTTATTATAAAAAAGTTTCAGAAACACACATAAGATACAAAAATATCCATAATTCTATTACCTAACTTAGACAACATTATTAATATTTTGCTATGTATACTGTTTATTCTCCATTCTTTCTTCATTTATATATATGTAATGTACTAGAAACTTGATGCACAAAATTCGTGCAAGGGGCTCGGCCCCCGACACCGTGGCAGCTGCCTCAGTCCCCACCCGCGATGGCAGACGCCTCTGCCTCAGCCCCTGCCACCACGGCTTCATCTGGAAGGTTGTCTGGAAGGACGTCCAGAAAGACATCTGGTCTAATTAGCATATTACACTTTTATTATTATAGTATTTACATTTTAAAAAGTGGGATTATACTATTTTGTAACTATCTTTTATAATAAATCTTATTAATATATTTTTACATTATTACATATTTTTCCACAACATAATTTTTACTGACTACATACTATTCTAGTACATGGATATGCCATATTTTATTTTTAAATTTACTGTGATTGTACATTTAGCTTAGCTTATTTCCTTTTTTTTTTTTGCTGCTATAAACTATACTGTAATGAATACTCTTGTACCTAGATATTTTTCTAACTTCATGATAATTTGCGTATTCCTGGTAGTGGAAATGCTGGATCTAAGGACACATGCAATTTTTAATTAAAGCTACAGATTTTTAAGACACTTTCATAGAGAAAAAAATATCTTTAATATTAATTCTTTCTATCCAAGTGAGATTTTAATTGTAGAAAGACTTTAAAGTAAAAATCAAGAGTTTAGCTTAAAATTCTAAATTGTGAATAAAATAAGATCTTTCTGTCTAACAAGGAACTTGATCAGCTGTTTTCTGATTAAAAAACAGGTGGCTTCTGTAGTCATGAGATTTCAGTAAAACAGGATTTATGTACAGCGAACTGTAAACATGCAGTGCCTGAAGCACAGTGGGAGTATCCATGGCGCTGGGGTCATTTCTGAGACCTTTATGTGGGAAGAGCTGTGGTATATATGAAACATTATGTATGTAAAGAGTTCTGATGTACATTGAAATACTAGGTATTATGCATTAATTAGTGCCATGCCTTTAATATTGTGACTTTAAATAAAGAGTGAAAGGCCATTAGTCTTGGACTGCCTCTAATGTAAGCCATCCAGTTTCAATTGGCCTTCACTGTGGCTTAGAAATCTTTTGGTACATCAATTCTTACCATGATTTATGTAATAATTATTCCAAGCCTCTTCATTCTCCCCTAGGCTAATCCACAAAGACTCATAAGAACCAGAGAAAGATTGAAGCCACTAATTTCTATGCTTTGCATTGATAGCAAAATAATGCATATTTTGATGTAATAGAATATTACAGATAGTAAGTGAGCTTGGAGATATTATTGGGCTTTAACTGCTTTCCAAGTACAGCGCTGTAGCTATCATAATTGAGCTTAAAGAATTTAATTAAATAACTTAAAGATATTAATCCTACATCTAACCCTCACAGAAAGCTGAGACATCCCTACTTTAGAATACTTTCAGTTAAGTGTCTACATTCTAACTTAGTAATACATTTCAGAATTTAATATAGTCTCTTAAATCCCTTCAGTTATGTCATGTAGCAGACACATATTGAGATAGCTGCTTGATGTATGGCATTCCTAGAGCAGGCTGTCTGGCCTCCCTGTCTACCTGCTTCTGGGGAAACCCCTTCTCCTCTAACTCTAGAGTCTATGGCAAACCTATGACACGCATGTCAGAGGTGACACGCGAACTCATTTTTTTTGGTTGATTTTTCTTTGTTAAATGGCATTTAAATATATAAAATAAATATCAAAACTGTAAGTCTTTCTTTTACTATGGTTGCAAATATCAAAAAATTTCTATACGTGACACGGCACCAGAGTTAAGTTAGGGTTTTTCAAAATGCTGACACGCCGAGCTCAAAAGGTTCGCCGTCACTGCGACATTAGTGGACTTTAACAGCTGAGTGTGATGATGGAAAGAGTGACAACATATCCTGAGATATGCTCCCTGAGGAGCAATGTCATAGGCTTAACACCATGGAAGAATACAGAATTCACGGAACTAATCTAACCAGACCAAATAAATAAGCAAGCAACAATAACAAACCCTGAAGGAGGAGACCAGTACCTGTTTTATGTGATCCTCCTCCCCAGACATGATGATGATCCAGAGATGGGCAAGCAGGGCCCAAGAAAGCCTCCCCTGGCATGTTTCATAAGGCGTTGGGTGAGATCTCTCTCCTCTCTGTTTGCGAAGATCTGAGGATGTGAGCTTAGGGCTGCTGGTCGCTGTCTCCTTCCTTATACAGAATCTGCCTGAAATGGCAGAGAACAACGCTAACATGGAAGAAAGAAATAGAACAAGCGGCAAAGAGTGAGTAATTGAGACCAGAGAGAGAATGCATGCAGGAAACAGGTGCCAACAGACTGACCCATCTGATTCTAGGTATCTCAAAGGCCAGTTTCAGCACCTCTCTCTGTGTAATGGCTATAAGCCACTTACATCTCCTTCTTATTCTTTTACATTAACTAATTAGAATTGGGGTTCTGTTACCTGCATATAGAGTTCTGGGTGATAAACATTCTAAATTTGTTTCTTATTTGTGTACGCTCAGCAAAACCTCCAGAGTTCACAGTGAAAATTTAGAAGTGGGTTTTTCCTCCCAGAGCTCTTAGTAGGGAACCAAAGAAAAATATTGACATTTGATAGTTCACATGTGACAGTCCATAAAGCTTCTAATTTTTGTTTTAGTTACTATGTAGTTCTCATTTTAATTTCAGCTTTCAGATGAAATAATTCTGTCATTATTTACTCATTTATTGATGTTTTCCTATGTGCAAGGGACAGGAGTAAGTACTGGAGAGGGGGAAAATAAAATAGCTCCTCATTTATTTAAACGAGGCATGCAGCCCACCGCCACAAGTTTGACATGCTTACATTATTGCCTCCATTTTATGGATGAGGAGACGGAACTACAAAGGTTATGAGCAGCTTGTCCACTGTTCCACAGCCAGGTGATGGAGCTGGGGTTTAAACGAGCTGTGTGGCTCCAAACCGCTACTCTGCTGCTTCCTCTAGAAGTAAGACTCAAACTATAATGAGAAGTCTTCATATGAGAAAGTAAAGTGAGGCGCAGAAGCATAAAACCCAGTTAAGGCAGGCTTGGACTCCTGGTCCACAAAAACCTTGAAATTCTAAATATGTATTGTTTAAAGCTGTTAAGTTGTAGCAACTGTTACTCACTGTAGAAAACTAATCCTATCTAATAAAGAGGGAATATGCAAATTGACCATCACACCATCACAAAGATGGCAGTGCCCATAGCCACAAGATGGCAGTGCCTAGTCCCCTCAGCCCCGCCGGAGTCCCCCAGTCCATTCAGCCCCACCAGGGGGGTGGCAGGCGCACAGTGCAGCTGGACCCGCCCTCAGCCCCCCAGCCACCCAGGGCTGGCCCAAGGCACAGGCAAGCCTCGGATGTCAGCTGCCTAGCTACCCAGCGTGGGCCCGAGGCACAGGTAACCAGGGCTGGCAGAGGCTTGTGCTGCCGGCAGTGGAAGCAGCAGAGGTGTGATGGGGGCATTGTCTTCCCCTGATAACCAGGTCGCCTTCCGCCCCTGAGGGCTCCCAGACTATGAGAAGGGGGGCAGGTGGGCTGAGGAACCCCTTCCAGTGCATGAATTTTCATGCACTGGGCCTCTAGTATAGCTATAAAAATCAATTAAAGACTGAGAAACTGTTCCAGATTCCAGGAGACTAAAATGCTAGACAACTAAATGCATGATTCTGAACTGGATTGTTTGGACAATTGGGAAAAATTTAGTGGAGGCTGAGAATTAGATATCAGCAGTATATTGATGTTATTTTTCTGGTTTTGATGATCATTTTGCAGTTAGGTAGGAAGAAAGCGGGTAGTAAATAAATATTAAAGTAGTCAAGAATGAGAAAAATATTAGCTAATGAACAAATTTTCTTCACTTTAAAAGACTGATCACTTTTCCACTTAATTTAAGAAAGGAAGCATTGCTTCCCTCTACCTTTCTCCTAATGATAGGGAAGGGGGTAAAATAGAAGGAATTAATATTTGATGACCAATTACTATGTACCACAAGTGCAATATTCATTTCACATGAATTATCTAATTTAAGCCTTACAATACATTCTAAAGTAAATATTATTATCCCCATTTTATGGATCAAGCAGATTGGATTATCATTCCTAGTTCTTTACTGCCTCCTTCTGCCATATGACTTTTTGACACCTCCCACAGGAGTAAGCAGAGTATATTTCCTCAACCCATTGATATGAGATTAGTAATACAATTTACTTTGACCAAGGTTATGTGGATAGAAGAGATGTGAACCAAGGATTAAATGTGCTTGTGTGTACTGGTTTCTTTCTTGTGCTTCTGCTATTCACTATGAAAAGAAACTGCCTACGTAGCTACTGTTCTGAGGAGAATAAAGAGAAACATAAGTACACCTGAACGTAATTCAAAGCCTGGAGCCCAGCCAAGCCAATTCCAGATGAGCCCAACAGAGTCAAATCTGCCCAAAGGCTTGGTATCCAAGAAATATATGCTTATTGTTGTAAGCCATTGAAATTTTGGAATTATTTGTTACGTAACTTTATTTCAGCAATAGCTGACTGATACACTAGCTCAAATTCATATTCACAGTCAATGAGTTTGTTTGATTCTAAAACCTATCCTCTTAATCCCACTTACTATACCCCTACAACTCAACTAAGACTAAATCCTACTAGTGCTAGTTGAAATATTTTTAAAGTCTTTTAAACTTAGTTTTGCTGTCTACATTACAAATTTATATTTTCACCATCATTTTTAAATAATGTCCTCAAGCATTTATCATAAAGTCAAATAATCTTCATATATTCAAATTAGTAATGTTAGGTCTGAGCTGTCTTTGTATAGGATACATTGGTCATTTTATAAAATGGGAAGTTTTTAAATAATTAGGATCTATATTATTGAAGGCGTGTTATTATGATTAGGAAATATAGTTAGGATATTTTTAGGATATTGTCAAAAAGCATCCAAAGAATTAAAACCCCAGGAGATTTAAAAATTCTTCAGATGAAATTCAGTTGGTATAAGAGAAGCTCTGCTGCCTAGCATTGCATCCTGTCAGCCCGCCTCTGATTACAGTCACAGCTGTAGTGGACAATAGATGCAAGTTCAGACTCAGACTAATATTGTCCTACTTCAAACATTCATGTGTATGTTTCATTTTTTGCCCTTCTCTCTACTCCAAAGATACAGGAGATTACTGGACCTACTTGGAAAGGGAGTCAGGGGTAGATGGAATTAATGCCTGCAGGAACTTGTCAACCAGGAGTGGAAATGGCAGTGGATAAGTGCTCCAGCCTTCTGCCTTTGGGATGGATAATTCTGGAAGGCATTCTGTATATTTCTCAAAGATCCACGTGTAATGGAGGCACCTTTGTCCAACAACTATCTTTTTTAAAAAAAATGTATCTTTATTGCTGAAAGTTTTACAGATGTTCCCCTCCCCGCTGCCCCCCCCATTGACCCTCTCCTCACCATGCCAAACCCCCAGGCCTTCATTGCACTATTGTCTGTGTTGATGGGTTATGGGTATATGCATATAAGTTCTTTGGTAAATCTCTTCCTCCCCCCACCCCCACCCCTTCCCTCTGAGAATTCTCAGTTTGTTGCATGCTTCCATATCTCTGGCTCTATTTTTTTTAATATATATTTTATTGATTTTTTACAGAGAGGAAGGGAGAGGGATAGAGAGTTAGAAACATCCATGAGAGAGAAACATCAATCAGCTGCCTCCTGCACACCCCTACTGGGATGTGCCCACAACCAAGGTACATGCCTTGACCGGAATCGAACCTGGGACTCTTCAGTCCACAGGCCGACACTCTAGCCACTGAGCCAAACTGGTCAGGGCTCTCTGGCTCTATTTTGTTTGTCAGTTTATTTTGTTCATTAGATTCCACATATAAGTGAGATCTTGTAGTATTTGTACTTTCTTGACTGGCTTATTTTGCTTAGCATAATACTCTCCAGGTTCCTTCATGTTGTCTTGAAGGGTAAGAGATCCTTCTTTTTTACAGCTCTAAGTATTCCATGGTGTAAATGTACCACAACTTTTGTATCCACTCATCTACTGATAGGCACTTGTGCTGTTTCCAGATCTTAGTTATTTTAAATTGTGCTTCTATGAACATAGGGGTGTATATATTCTTTCTGATTGGTGTTTCGGGTTTCTTAGGATATAGTCCTAGAAGTGTGATCACTAGGTCAAATGGCAGTTCCATATTCGATTTTTTGAGGAAATTCCATACTATTTTCTACAGTGGCTGCATTAGTCTGCATTCCCACCAGCAGTGTACTGGGGTTCCCTTTTCTCTGCATCCTCACCAGCACTTGTTGCTTATTGTTCTATTGATGGTAGCCATTCTGGCAGGTGTGAGAGGGTACCTTATTGTAGTTTTAATTTTGCATCTCTCTGATGGTTAGTGATGTTGAGCATTTGTTCATATGTCTCTTGGCCATTTGTATGTCCAGTTTGGAGGTGTCTATTTAGGTCCTCTGCCAATAACCATCTTGATAACACACCTTTTATTGCTACCGCCTTCTTTCCTGTCCCACTCTCACCACTCCTTTACTTCTGCTTCCTAGAATCATTTCCCAAATAAATGTCTGCACCCAAATTCTTCTTATTTGGGGTGAACACGAACTAAGAGGCATTTCCAGAAACAGAGGAGCAAATAGTCTTCCCCCAAATCAATATGAGTTTGACTATGGTAGGAGAAATAAGAAGGGCAAGGTGAGAGCTCAATGAGTTCCCATTTTGTTACTTGGGTTACATTGTCAGATGGCCACTTGGCAACAGGAATGCACCTGTTTCACACACTGATCTTGACAAGCTCCTGGGCTGCATTCCTAGTTGCTGGCACCTGCCTACCTCTGTTCATGCTGTGGGGACGTAATGCTGTGACTCCTTTGAGCAGTAAGGAGGAATGGCCTCCGTGCTCAAGTCCTCACCCTGGGACTCACTAGATAACGTTGGGCCTGCCACTCAGCCTCAGTTTCCACATCTGGAAAGAGAGGATAATAATTGTAACCTCATTAATTTGTTGCAACTGCAAAAGGAAAATTTTGTAAAAGTGCTTTATAGATAATAAGGACTTTATAAACAGTGGAGCTGGCATAGTGTCTTCATTAAGAGCATCGGGGGTAAAACTGCCTGATTCCAACTTACCAGCTGTATAATTTCGGGTGAATTGGTTTTTGTGTCCTCGTTTCCTCTTTTCTTAATGGGGATAATAAAATACGTATGTCAGAGGGTCCTTGATAGGTAATGTATGTAAAGAACTTAAACAGCACCTGAAACAGAGTAGTTAATAAATGCTAAATAGTATTATTATTACTAAATATTTGTATAATCAAACAAGTTTTTCAGTGCCTAAAATAAGCAAGCTCTAAGGAGGAAATAATATTGTATTAGTGTATTATATTGTAAGCAGCTGTTATTTATCCCAATGAATATAGCCATGTACTCAAATATGTGCAGTACCAAGCAGTATGTACAGAATATTGGTGCAGGGTTGGAAGCGAGCTGGGAAAGAATTGAGAGATGGTTACTATCCTATCTAATAAAAGAGAAACATGGTAATTGGCGTACGACCGATACCCTTTTCATTGGCTAATCAGCGAGATATGCAAATTAACTGTCAGCCAAGATGGCGGCCGGCAGCCAGGCAGCTTGAAACTAACATGAGGCTTGGTTGCCTCAGTGACGGAGGAAACCAGCGTTCCCCGCCAGCCGCTGCCTCTGAGCAGGCAGTTTAAGAAACATTGTAACAAATACGCCCAACTTCAGCCAGCAGATTGGCAACATTGTAAGCAAAGGCCAGAAACCTACTTTCAGCCGGAGGCCTAAGAGCTGGAGCCAAGCCTCAAGCTAAAGCTGGCCCAGAATTAAAAAAAAAAAAAGGAAAAAAAGGAAAAAAGGAGCGTTTGGGAGTTCAGTCACCCCCAGCCTGAAAACAGCCCTCAGCCCCTCACCCAGGCTGGCCAGGCACCCAGTGGGGACCCCCACCCTGATCCAGAACACCCTTCAGGGCAAACCAGCCGGCCCCATCCGTGCACCAGGCCTCTACCCTATATAGTAAAAGGGTAATATGCCTCCCAGCACCGGGATCAGCAGAGCCGTGAGGCCTCCCGGCACTGGAATCAGCACGACAGGGGGCAGCACCCAAACCCCCTGATCGCCCTGCGGCTCTGTGTGTGACAGGGGGCGGGGCCACAACCTCCCTATCCACCCTGCTCTGTGCCTGATAGGGGGGAGCTCCCCCCCCCCCCACGGGCCCTGCTCTGTGTGTGACGGGGTAGAGCCATAACCTCCCCATCAGCCCTGCCCTGAGTGTGAGAGTGGCGGCGCCCCACCCCCCTGATCCGCCCTGCTCTGTGGGTGATAGAGGGCAGCACCCCAACCCCCTGATGGGCCCTGCTCTGTGCGTGACAGGGTACAGAGCCCCAACCCCCCTGATGGGCCCTGCTCTGTGTGTGACAGGGGGTTGCTCCACAACCTCCCCATCGACCCTGCCTTGAGTGTGACAGGGGGCGGCGCCCCAACTCCCCAATCAGCCCTGCTCTGAGCCCGACCAGGGGCTGCACCTAGGGATTGGGCCTGCCCTCTGCCACCCGGGAGCAGGCCTAAGCCAGCAGGTCGTTATCTCCCGAGGGGTCCTAGACTGCGAGAGGGCACAGGCCAGGCTGAGGGACCCCCCCTCCCCCCCCCCCCGAGTGCACAAATTTTTGTGCACCGGGCCTCTAGTTTTGATATATGAAGGTTGAGTGTTTTAGCCAGTGAGAGGTGCATAAGCGAAGCCACAGACATGGGAGTGTGGAGGAATTTAAGGTTAGACAGGTGTCTTGGGTCTAGCTTGTAGAGAGTCTGGAATGACAGGCCCTGGAGTCTGGATTCTCTCTGGAAAGCAGAAGGGAGCCACGGAAGGACTTTTGAGCAAAATGATATGAATCGAGCACCACATTAGGAAAATTAATCTGCTGGTGGTTTGTGTGAAAGAATAGCAGATGAAGCCTAACCAGTGGACACAGACACCAGGGAGGTGAGGGCATGGGGGGGGGGGGCGGCAATGGGAGGATAAGGACATGTATGTAATACCTTAATCAATAAAGAAAAAAATTAAAAAAAGTTTTTGAACCCAGATACAAAAAAAAAAGAAAAAAGAATAGCATATGAAAAGCTTAGCTACCAAAATATCATTTGGAAGAAATGTACAGGTTCCAATAGTGAAGTGATGAGGCACTGAACCAAAGACTGATATGAGAGGCGTTTTTGCTAAACAAGTCAAGAAGGTGGATTCTTTACCCTTTACCCACAAAAAGAACTTAACTACCTGGTTCATTTCAACACATAGCAACCAATAACAATGAGAGAGAGAGAGAGAGAGAGAGAGAGAGAGAGAGAGAGAGAGAGAGAGAGAGAGAGAGAGAGAGATTTGTACACAGCTAGATAATACATTCATCTTCTAGTACATTTTCTGGGGTTTTCAAAGTTAACCTTTCTACTATAAGGCTTATGCTTTATCACTCCAAAGTACTTTGAAAGGTGACCCTGGAAACATTTAAAAATGAGTTAATATTAAGTAGTGGCAAGTGTATACATTCTTGAGAAGTAACTGCTACTTTTGAACTATCTGTAAAGCTGGCCTGACCCTGTGATCGTTGCAGAAAGTAACCTGTGAGAGCTATTATTATTCTTATTTTACAGGTGAAAACATAAAGGTACAAAATGAGGATGTTATAAGCTCCCTCTACAAATCCTGCTCATCCTTCCAGTCTTAGCTTGAATGTCATCTCCTCTGTGAGAACTTTTCAGAGCCTGGAAGCAATCTGAACGCCTTGAACACTTTTTATAGTCTTTCAGGATGTTTAGAGCTTGTATTAGAGTCATTTGTGTAAATGTTTTATCTCATTTATTCAATCATACGTTTCTTTAAGATAGAGACTATTGTATTCATTTTTCTATTCCCCTTAGAGCATTGTCCTAGTGCCTGACACATACTAGGTAGCTCAATAAATGCTTGTCGAACTGATTGAAATGTGAACACTAATAAGACCTAGTCTGCTATGGGTATGTTTATTTGAATATGTAATTGGTGGTTTCCCTCTGGATCCCTTGAAGAGTGTGTTGATACCTTAGCAGCTCTTTGAAGTTCTGGTGCATTTAATTAAATGTGTAATCTTTTTAGAGTTCTTATATCAAGAAGATAGATTGCATATTTTAATGTATTCGTTGTTCATTGCAAAAAAGTCCTATGCATCAATTAAGTATTCAATTAACAAAGACACCAAAGATGAGAAAGAACTGCGGTTCCAAGTATTAACGAATGCAGTTTCCCTAAAATTAGATATTTTAAGATCCTCTCTGTTCTAGTTAATATTTATTCCCCTCCCCTTTTTTTGTCAGAAAAGGTCCCTTCCTACATAATTCCACTTGGTTCTATTTTTTTAAAATATATTTTATTGATTTTTTACAGAGAGGAAGGGAGAGGGATAGAGAGTTAGAAACATCCATGAGAGAGAAACGTCAATCAGCTGCCTCCTGCACACCCCCTACTGGGAATGTGCCCACAACCAAGGTACATGCCCTTGACCGGAATCGAACCTGGGACCCTTCAGTCCGCAGGCCGATGCTCTATCCACTGAGTCAAACTGGTCAGGGCTCACTTGGTTCTATTTATCTTACTGTCTTTACTTCATCTAAGTATTCTGGTGTCTGGGTCTCTGAAGTGAAGTTTATCAAGGGGACTTGTTTGAAGCCATGGAGAGTTTGCTTACACAGGAAGGAGCCAGGAGGGTGAGTGTGTCCTGCAGGCAAATGCAGGGCTGCAGCCTCACTGATCAACATTGCTATGGAGCTCTATTCTCCCAGCCCTCTTTAAGGCCCTACCTACCAGCACATAGCCTTCCAGCTGCCAGAATTGTCTAGGCTTTGGGATGCAGTAATTTGGTTTCCTGAGAGGCATTGTGGTATTAGGGCACTGTTTCTCAAACAAGGCTGATCATAAGACTGACTTAGGGGCCTTGTAAAAATTTCATTCATAGACCCCATCCTAGAAGTTACTTCCTAGAAGCTTTAGGGGAGGAGCCTGGAATACCTGTTTTTACCAGCCACCTCTGATTAAATCTTCCGATCAAGTGAATTGGGACACTTTCACATAGTGGCTTAAAATAACTAGCTCCAGTAGCTTTCACTTACTGGCTATGTGATTCTGAAGCAAGTTATCTTCTCTCTTTAATTTAGCTTCCTCAACTGTGAAAGGGGGGTAATTATAGTACTATTATTAGTATTTTAGACAGAATTGGAGTAAAAGAAAATGTGTGTTAAATGATTAGCATAATATCTGGAACATGGTAAGTATAGTGAACCCTCTCCCCCTTTTGTGATATTGGCAATCCTGCCTTCTGGAGGATGTTTTACATCCTTACGTCACTTTATCCAGGAAATCTTTCCCATCAAATTAGAAGAGATTTTCTGAGATCCCATCTTTATTAAATGTGTCCTGTCTCTCTTGGGAGATCATAGTATTTTAAATTCAGAAAGGATATAGAGGTGTATAATCAAATACCTTAAAGTCATTTGCTTATTTAATACCATTTTGCTTATTAATGTCATTTCCTTATTCATTTTCAGTTAACTCCCTATTCATGGGTAGTTGCAGATGACCCTTCTAAGGCCATTTCCCTCCTACCTCCCAAGTAGACTGGGCAACCTGGACGACCTCCCAGATACTTCTCGGGTCAGTCTCACTCCCAGAAAATGCCCTGCTCTGCTTCTTTCTTTGATGGTTATAGGGCTTGCCCCTCCATGAAACATTTTTTTTTTTTTCATGACACTCTGCTTCTCCCTGACCAAAGAGAAAACTCTATGAATGCCTGTCCTGAATTTTAAAAACCAAAATGTTTTCCTTACTACTAACAATCTATGAGTCTATCTTATTACATTTTTGTTATATGTTTACCTAGTTTTCTGTCTACGTATCTGAATCAATGCCTCTATTAGACTGTATGTTCCTGAATGTTGGAGATTTTTATTTTTTCCATTGTCTTATGGAAAATTCTATACAACTATGTAATAAATGCACACAAAATATGATGCTGATATTGGTGGTAAACACAATGGAGTGTAACAACTGACTTAGGCTATTATATTGCCTGTTTCAGTAAAATTCTTTTGCCTGTTTCCTTTTCACTTTAAAAATAATTTAATGCACAACCAATCTTTGTTTCTGCATTTCTCCAATTTTAAGAATCACTTCTCTGTGTGTGCCAATTTGTCATGAAAAACTAACATCTTCTGGAAATTTAGAATACAGAATTTTGAGGCATTAATTTGCTTTTCTTGGCATTTACTTCCTCAAAGAAGTCAAAAAATTATCGAAGCATGACTTTTTCATTCCAGAGGCTGCATTGGCTATCCTTCATCAAGCTGTGCTTTTCTCGGTGTTCCCCATTTAATCTCCTAAAATACTTCCTAAGACTCTGCCCCCCACAATGGAATCAAAACTAAATGGTCTGTAATTTCCTCAAGTGTTCCCAGATCCTGTTGTAAATAATGACATTGTGCTGGCCACTTTCCAGTCTGAATGAAGTGACCTTATAAAAATGTCTGCTCAGTCTTCTATAATGTTTTTTTCTACTTTCTGTAGGGCTCTTGGATACAGCTTGGCAAACAATACCTATTCCAAGAAACACCATTCTTCACCTCAGTCATGTTATTTCCTTCATATAGGCAGGACTGTATCCAGAGCTAAAGGACTTATGCTTAAAAGTTAATTAATATTTTAAAATAAGGAATTATAGGTGCACTATGGCAGAAGGCCAGACCGGATGATCTATAAACATCTGAATTGACAGAAAGAAAACCTATTGTGGTTTTGTAAACGCTTTAAGAAAATGTTGAGCTTCCATTCAATCATTAAATAGCTTTTATTTTATCACATTCATTACCTTTTTTTTTAATAGAAAATTTTCCTACTATTTAAAATTAGTTATTTCAGGCTTGCAGTTAGAAAAGAAGTATTTCACCTTATTGGTAAAGATAGGTGTTCTTTCTGAATAATTATGTTACATTCAGATGAGAAATATTTGATGTTCTGGTTGTCTTAATGCTCACCACCCTCCACCTCCATAAAAAAAAGAGACCCCCCCACCCCCCCTCCAAAAAGAATCAGGACATCTGGCAAAGCCTAGGGAAAAGCAGCTAAGCTCACTGAAGGGACAGGGTACTTCTCACATGAAGACAGCCTAAAAACACAAAAACCTATTAGTGTGAAATAACAAAGGCTGAAAGGGGAGAAGTAACTGGGACCTCTGAGTCCCCAGCTACATGAGACCACCAGCTAGACAAGCTAATTAAAATCAGCAACGCCATTTTTGTTATAGCCTACATGAGCATATGAGTTTTATAAATTAGATACAAGTAGTGCAACTAAGAGTAGTTAAATAAATGGAGATATTGGTAGTTTTCAACCCAATGGCAATGATCTTCCTATTTTCTCTAAGAAAAACTAAATGGTAATAAACTTTGAAGTTCAGAAATCAAATCAGTATTTAAAGACATTTTGAGGAGTTGCAAAGCTAGCAAGTAAGCCAGCAAAAATTTTCCCTCATGAAATAGGAGCAAAATAAAAATTATTTAAAATTTGGTTGTTTAGTCCTGATTTTGAATAGAGCGATTGTTTTCAGTTAGGCTTTCATGACTATAGACATCACATGCATTAGTGGGGGTCAGTGTGCACTCATTTACCTTCCCTCGGCATTGTTCAGCTCTATCAGACACCTACAAACACAGTGTGCCCCATTGTTGGAGACTGGCAGCAAGGTCCTGTTTAATTAACTAATTAGATGATTCATCCTACACCTAAATTGGCATTATTAGGTCTTTTATAATGATTGTTGAAGCATTGTAAATTAATTTTCTTCTGGCGATGACCATTATTTGCTGCTATCACAGTATTAAGAGATAATGCCATACACAGTAGGAAATCTCTATCGGCAGAAAATGAACATGGTCATCCTTAGATCACCAATTAGGAAACCTATTGTGTAGCTAAAACATCATTTCTAAGCTGTAATATGATCAAATAACCATTAATTACCTTCACTAGTGAGAATTACCTTCTTTGTTGGAGAAGGAGTGCATTCCATATTTATAGTTCAAAGATGTCAGGAGAAACCATCAACAAAAACATCAATTTCTAAAAATGATACATGTAATCCAAATCATATTAACCTAACATGGTACATGTTAGATTAAATTAGCATAAGCTTTGTTATTGAGCCTGAATAATATAGCTTATCTCTTAGCCTTTAGATGTACTGATTAAATAGGTCATCTTCACCTGCCTACATATACAAATATAATCAAACTGCACTGTTCTCTGGGGAACAGAATGGAAACACACACACACACACACACACACACACACACACACACACACTTGATAAATATCCAATCCAGATTCATGATAACTGAAAGCCTGTTTCCTTGCCTAATACAGAGATGACAGAATGAAGATAAGCAAGTCCCTGGAGACTGTTCTTACAGCTGAGTGTGTGTGTGTGTGTGTGTGTGTGTGTGTGTGTGTGTGTGTGTGTGTGTGTGAATATGCATGCTTCCTATGACCAGGGTCCAGGAACTCCCACGAGCTTCTCCAGGAGATCTGTGACAGATCCACGCCGCCTCCAAAGTGCAGCACCTGGAGGCCCGTGTGCAAGCTGCCGCTGTGGAGCGGACCACGCATGTGCTCTCACCGTTCAGCAGCATGACAGGCCCCGAGTGCCAACAGGGGGTCTCAGGACTGCTCGGCATGGCCCTGACAGCCTCCCTGGGCAGGGGTGGCATGATGGTCAGGAGAGGGAGCCCTGGATTCGGTTGTCAGTTTGGCCCCAACTCCTACCTTTTATATGCTGTGTAAAGGCAAGGTACCCTGACTTTTCTGGGGCTCGGTTTTGCTTGTCTTTGAAACATTACTCACCTCAAAAGTTTGTTGTGACTTTCTGTTGTATCTTCTCAGGGAGTTTCTTGGACACCAGAAACCACAAAATGAAAGACTAATGAATTTGACTATGCACACATTAAAGTCACTACAGGGCTATAATTACTATAGGCAAAGATCACATAAAATGGTATATTAATTTAAAAATAATCCAGCAGGCTAGAGGGAAAGAGGTATTGCAGGGAGGGATGGTAATAAATGAATTAATGGTGTCTACATATTGATAATGCTGGGTATTTAGTCCATAAAATTTGCACATTTATTCTATTTTTGTATATGTATAAAATTTTTTGAGATGAAATATTTTTTAAAAAACATGAAAATACCATAGTCAATTTTAGAAGAATAATGACAAATTAAGGGAAAAGGTATAAGATGTATATTAAGATGTTAACTCCCCTAATATATAAAGAGGCTGTATAAATAAATTTAAAAATACACAAAAAAGCAACATTTTAAATTAAAAAATTAACACAAATATAGAAAAAAGGGAAAATATATCAAGTAATTCTTATTTTATAAAGTACTTTATATATTATTTATTTTAAATTACAGTTAAACTTTAAATTACATTTTAATTAATTTAAATCAATATTATTTATTATTAGAAATTTTTATGTATATTTTATGAAATAAAATGTAATTATGTTTTAAATATATCAAGTAATGCTCATTTTATTCAGAATAGGAATGAGAAATACAAATTAAAACAACAGAGAAAATCCATTTTGACTTATCAGCTTGGCAAAGATCAGGAAGTTTGCTAATGCATCATAGGTACGAGTATAAAGAAGTATAACTTCCTTGGAGAGCAATTTTATAGTATCTGTGGAAAGTTAACATGTACATGCCTTTTAGCTCATCAATTCCGCTTCTAAAACTTAGCTCACACATACTCACATGAATTGAAAGAAAAACACATAAGGATATTTAATATAGTTGATTATTATAGGAAAAGATTTGCTACACCCTAAATGTCTATTAGAAAGGAACTGGTTTAATAGATTATAACACATCCATATGATGGAATACTAAGAGGCAGTTATAAAGAATGAGGCAGCTCCAAAATATGAGTTGATCTCCAATATGTCAAAAATGAGTAACACAAGTAGAACAGTATATTAGTACATGACCATTTGTGTACAAATATGCTTCCAAATACATAGAATAAAAATCTTTAAAAGGATATACAAAAAAAAAATAGTAACAATGATTGCCCCAGGAGAGAGGAAATGAGGTAGAGGAAGATATAGGCATGGGAGGGAGTCTTACTCTTCACTCTATGCCCTTCTATTTCTTTAAAATTTTTAAAATCATGTACATGTATTGCTATTTATGAATGTATTTTTTACATTTAAGTGTTTAGAATTGTGTTGGTATGTATGAAATGCTCAATAAGTGCTATCTACTCATTATTACTTCATTGTTACTCCAACTTCCTTTTTGGGCCTTATTTTCCACTAACAACACTGCACATACCTTTTTGCAACACCAAAGTGAACAATAACCAGTCCCCAAATATGGGAATTTTATGTAACTGCTTAAGTCTCAGTTTTCACATCTGTTAAGTGGGAGGTAATGATATAAATCATAAGGATTAAATGTGATAAGGCAAGTATCTGCTCATGCATTTATCTTACAGTAACTGATCACCTGTTTTGTTCAAGCACTGTGATATGCACCGGGACTAGAATCATGTAAAACAGGGGTCCTCAAACTTTTTAAACAGGGAGCCATTTCACTGTCCCTCAGACCATTGGAGGGCCAGACTACAGTTTTAAAAAAAACTATGAACAAATTCCTATGCACAGTGCACATATCTTATTTTGAAGTAAAAAAACAAAATGGGAACAAATACAATATTTGTATTTGCATGTGGCCTGCGGGCCGTAGTTTGAGGACCCCTGATGTAGAACATTGATAATATCTCTGCCCCCATGAAGTTCACAGTATAAAAAGGAAATTTCCATACCGTTGATAGATGCTTTGGCAAGTGTGAGCACAGGGTATGGAAGTACAGAGAAGGGGCAGCTGCCTCCAAAAGGCAAACCCTCAGGGGAGAAAGTGTTGAGTTGGAAGGAAAGTTGGGAACAAGATCTGATTTTTTACCTATGAGTGACCCCACAGAAGTTATAGCAGGGAGCAACAGAGAATTCCAGCAAGTTAGTCTTGGTGCCTCTCATGCTTGTGCCACTGGTCTCTGTGCCTGTGATAAAGGCAATCCACAGAAAGGAGGCAGTGTTGCTCCCACCCTTAGTTCTGAAAGCTCTTAAAGGAGAAGTCCTCTTGCTGCCCCAAGCCTATCAGCCTCCATGAAACCAAGCCCTCCAGGCCATAATACAGAAAAATTAGGTTCTTTACTGGAGAATCAGGTAATTCTCTAAATGGTGTTGCAGGGGAAAATAAAGTTTAATTTATATGTTGGTATCATCCAAGGGATAGTGCCTTCCACAATTAGGACTACAAACGGACACTGCTTCCCCAACCCTCCCACTGCCCTCTTGTGCGAGAGGGGCCCTCTCCACCTGGTTCTTTCTCCTCCTCTGGTCACCCCACCCCAGTCCCCATCGCAAACCCCTCTTCTAGTCTCCCAGTTAGGCTTGTCCCCCTGCTCTCTCTGGGACCAATCCTTCCTCCCTCTCGGAGGAAGCTTCTTTCTCTGGCTGGGTACAGCACTTGAAAACTCAAGTAAAACTCAAGCATGACTCACATTTGAGTGGGAGTTCTCCACTCAGTCCACAGCATACAGAGGAATATTTTTGCTCCCTGAAGAAAATGCAATGAGGTTATAGTCTCCCAACTGGTGAGAGACATGTCACCAGTGAAGCAAGTGCAACTTGTAATAACAAGCATTTGTTTTTTTAGACTGATGCTCCATAAAAGAAAGACTATTTCTCCCATTAGCCTGGCTCTGGCTTTGATGGTTAGGGACTACCACTACCATCAACCCCTGCTATCATTATTCTGAGAAATGTTTTCTTCTTACAACTGAGGCCTGACAACTCTATGAAAGAAACCGCTAGTTGGAAGAGTGGATGCTAGCTCCAGCAAGATCCTTTTGACTCTAGATATCCTTCTGATGGAGGTAAAGAGAAAAATTTGCTAGGTCACATGCCATGAGTTGAATAATTTCTCTCTTAAGCATTTAAGTTTGGTTTGTCTTTTTGAGGGAAAAGCCAAACACACACACACACACACACACACACACACACACACACACACAGACACACACACACACAGACACACACACAGACACACACACACACATAGACACACACACACAGACACACACACACAGACACACACACACAGACACACACACACACAGACACACACACACAGACACACACACACAGAGACACACACACAGACACACACACACAGACACACACACAGACACACACACAGACACACACACACACAGACACACACACACAGACACACACACACACAGACACACACACACACAGACACACACACAGACACACACACACACAGACACACACACACACACACACACAGACACACACACACACACACACACACACCCCAAAACAAAAGCAACACAAAAAACGCACCCCTGAGCCAAAAATAAAACTCTTTAATCTTCCAAAGAATCCTGGAGAGAGTCCAGCTGTCTCCACTAGGCCTCTGCAACCAGGCCAGCCGAAACAGTAGGAAGAGAGGTTTGCATTAATTTTGATCAAGGAGCTATGCACTGGAGATATGATCTGGTTCAACAGCACCCAGAATCACATAGTGTCCCAGTGGCACCTGTCAGACACAACCCGGAGGCTCCAGTCATTAAAGAAGGGTGAAACCCAAAGCCTCTCTGAGCATGTGCAAGGTAACAGATTTATGCTGCCCTCTACTGGTGAGTAGCTCTACTGCAAAGTTTTTGTAAAGGGAGCAGAGCCCAGGCTGATTGCTGCCCCACTTCCAGCCCCATTTCCTAGCAGCCTTAAAGAGAAATAACCAGCTAAACCTAGAAGCTGAAGGTCATGGGGCTGAGATGAGAAGGAAATGAATGAGAATATAGTCCAGGAGCAGAAAGACCACAAACCAGAGATATGTCACTATTAGAATTCAGTATAGCCCACAGAGTTATCTGTGTATTTGCTCTGTGGAGGGACATTTTCATTTGGACTCTCTTGTAACATTTGAGTTACTTAGTACTGAATGCATTCTGTGATGTATTCAGAAAATGCATTTCACTAATGCTTCCCTAATTTATGGGGGCTGCTGTTTTACCAGTCACCATGATCCTTAATCAGTGGAGTTGTATAGCATGTAGATAGTCTGTAAAAGTGCTTAATAAAAATCATTTAATTCTAAATTACATGAGTGCACTTAACCCTAAAGATATTAAAACTGATTGTTTGATGTATTGCCATGAGTAGGTAGAAATTCAAAAATAAAAGCTTCCTGCACTTAAATCAAAGAGCACCAAGCTCATAGCCACTCTGTACAAGCACATGCATCAGTGTCATGAAGCTGGGCTATGATAAACTAACCCATTTTAGGCTTTTAAACTGTAAATATGAAGTACTTGAATTTGATCAGTGATGAGATACATAAGTGAGTTTTTCCAAGCAAAGTACTGTGTGACCTGATAGCCTGTTAGAAGCCTGTGGAGATCACCTGTCACTTATTTGCAGACGTGGTGAGGGCAGCAGGGGGGCCAGCTGCTGGGATTTGGCAGGGCTAAGATGAGATGACAGATTCTAGCCTAGAGGAAATTCTGGTGTGAGCAAATAGGAAAGAGCAGTATTTTCATTGACTGCATTTTTGCCATTGGGTTTTCATCATAACTACGTGATGCTATTAGTATAGTAAACCCATATGATGTTATGTGGAACATTCTCATTTTCTAGGTACGCTCAGATTATAAGATAGAGTGTGGGAGAGTTAACCTAATCTGGGTCAAGAATGTAAATATGCACCACTATATGCCCCACATGAATGCATGCTGCTCTGATCCACTAGCCAGATCAGTAGCTTCATACCATGTACCTAAGACCGCGCTCATCTTCTCGCAAGGATACTACATCTTATAGAAGCTACAGTTGAGACTACCACTTGGTTGAGTTTGCCATAGGTCACTGCAATCTTCTAGAATTCGCCTACTTTTTGTATTGAGTCAGACTTGGGAATTAAGTGGGATATGATGGGATCCACTTCTCCTGCATCCTTTGTCTATAAGGGCAACGCTAATCTCTGCCATGCTCCCCAGAATGTGATAACGCTGTCAATAGGCTTGACAGGTGGGAACGCAAATTCAGAGGCTTCCACTTGGCCTTTCCAACTATGATAGATCTTACTACACTGCAGAATGAATAAGGAGACATATGTAATACTCTTTGTAATACTTTAAGCAATAAAACAAAATTTAAAAAAAAAAAAGCTGTACTGTTCTGGGCCAACCATTTGCCTTTACCTTAAGGTCGCCATGAATCTGGACACTGTAGAATTGACCATGTTTGTATTTTTACTGTGACTCTCAGGAAGCCCAATTTTGTGACCCACCTCCAACAACGAAAGCTTTCACTTTATATATTAAACATGACCTTTGTTTCTTTGCTCAAAAAAAAAAGAATGAATAAAAGTGAAGGTTCTTCCCACTCCCAAATATGTTCATTACAAATAAACATTCAAATTATAAACTTTTGAACAATAATAGATACAGAGGCAGAGCTGCCTCAAACAGATTGTCAAACTGCAGCGGGAAGGCCAGAGAGGGTGGGGGTGCAGGAGGTAGGGGAGTAAGAGATCAACCGAAGGACTTGTATGCATGCATATAAGCATAACCAATGGACATAAGACACTGGGGGATAGGGGAGGCTAGGGGACTGTCTAGGGCGGGGGGAAAAATGGACACATATGTAATACCCTTTGTAATACTTTGAGCAATAAAAACAAACAAACAAACAAACAAACAAAAAAAACACAAATAAACATTCAATGACTAGCAAAATAACCACCAGCTGGATCTCAGTGCCAATGGTCCTAGAATGAGCTGTTCAGGACTCCATTCTTTGTCTAAACAAATTTCCCACTAAGAATAGAGTAATTCAAACACTCCAGGTCTCTAGGTATTAGCGTCAACTCAAACCCTGTGTCTAACTGTCATCAAAATGCCTGGATATTCTCCACTATCATCTCTACAATTACCATGGTAATGGCCATAGGTTCCTCTGAGGAAGGACTGGGACAGTGGTCGGCAAACCGTGGCTCGCAAGCCACATGTGGCTCTTTGGCCCCTTGAGTGTGGCTCTTCCACAATACCACATGTGGGCGTGCATGTACAGTGTGATTGAAACTTCGTGGCCCATGCACAGAAGTCGGTTTTTGGCCTGGATGAGTCTATTTTGAAGAAGTGGCATTAGAAGAATTGGGGGGTGTCGGTCTGTCGGTCAGGCGACGGGAGACACAGCGCAGGGGAGGCGCCAAATATCAACAGTACTTAAACTATATAGGTAGGTTAATAACAATGTACCTACTTATATAGTTTAAGTTTAAAAAATTTGGTTCTCAAAAGAAATTTCGGAGAGAACCAAGATGGTGGCATAGGTAAACACCAGAGATTGCTGCCTTGCACAACCACTTCAAAAACACAACTAGAAGATGGAACGGACATCACCCAGAACCACAGGAAGGCTGGCTGAGTGGAAATTCTACAACTATAAGGAAAGAGAAAAGCATACCGAGACTCAGAGGAGGCACAGTGCGGAAGAAAATACTAAGGTGCGGAGGTGCGTGCAGAGCAGGCTGGCGGCTGAGGGCGTGGTTGTCGTTTTCAATCAGGAGGGAGTCTCAGGCTCTGAGCTCCAGTTCCAGGTGAGTCTCTAGGGACCCAGACTCATATGGGAGAAGTGGGACTGTCTGGCAGCGGTTGTAACTCGAGGGCAGCTTTCTCTCTGAGGGGCTTGCATCTATTACCGGGACACTGAGAAGCAAAGCCTCTGAGGGCAAGACTAAGAGCAGCCATAACTGCTAGCCCCGCCCTGTTGATCTTGTGGGACCCGCCCCGCCCAAGCCCTGCAGGGAGGCTTTTGCTGAATAGCCTCAGGCAAAGGCTAGATTAGCACCTCCCTAGAGATCCAGGAGCCAGGAAGCTCAGAGGTTAGAGTGGGACCATCCAGTTTGCAGCTCCATGGAAACATAAAGGACACACTCAGGGGGCAGACTCAGTGAGCACCAAAGCCCCATTGAAGCAAGTCTTGCCCCAGAGGGGTGTCTCAGCACAGAAGTTCTCCCACTGCAGACACAACTGATTCTCACAGCCAATTGGCCTGGAGGCCAATTCCTCCCAGTGATACCTACAACAATCAAGGCTTAACTACAACAAGACTGTGCACAAAGACAACAAGGGGGTGCACCAAGAGTGTCCTCCTCAGGGAACTGGGGAGGCTGAACCACTGGGCCCTAGAGGACACTTAGAACAGAAAACCACTTTATCAACACAGGGAAGCATAAAAAATGCGGAGACAAAGAAAAAGGACACAAATGACAGAAATGGAGGAAAGCAAACTACTGGATATAGAGTTCAAAACCACACTTTTAAGGTCTTTCAAGAATTTTCTAGAAACTGCCGATAAACTTAATGAGATATACAAGAAATCTAATGAGACCCTCGATGTTGTGATAAAGAACCAACTAGAAATTAAGCATACACTGACTGAAATAAAGAATATTATACAGATTCCCAACAGCAGACTAGAGGAGTGCAAGAATCAAGTCAACTATTTGAAATACGAAGAAGCAAAAAACACCCAACCAGAAAAGCAAAATGAAAAAAGAATCCAAAAATACGAAGATAGCATAAGGAGCCTCTTGGACAGCTTCAAGCACACCAACATCCAAATTATAGGGGTGCCAGAAGAAGAGAGAGAGAGCAAGATATTGAAAACCTATTTGAAGAAATAATGACAGAAAACTTCCCCTACCTGGTGAAAGAAATAGACTTACAAGTCCAGGAAGCACAGAGAACCCCAAACAAAAGGAATCCAAAGAGGACCACACCAAGACACATCATAATTAAAATGCCAAGAGCAAAAGACAAAGAGAGAATCTTAAAAGCAGCAAGAGAAAGAAAGTCAGTTACCTACAAGGGAGTACCCATACGAATGTCAGCTGATTTCTGAACAGAAACTTTGCAGGCCAGAAGGGAGTGGCAAGAAATATTCAAAATGATGAATGCCAAGAACCTACAACCAAGATTACTTTATCCAGCAAAGCTATCATTCAGAATTGAAGGCCAGATAAAGAGCTTCACAGATAAGAAAAAGCTAAAGGAGTTCATCACCACCAAACCAGTATTATATGAAATGCTGAAAGGTATCCTTTAAGAAGTCAACCTTTTTCTTCTATCCTTAAAATTAATTCCTGGCGCTGATCCTCAGCATTTCCTGTCCTCTAGCTGTAGGATATGAGAAACTAAATACAGCCAAGGAGGACCTCTGACTTTCACACTTTGCCTTAAATTGGTGATTAGTTATTCCTCTGCCTTTCATTGTCTTTCAATCTCAAATATATTTCTAATACCTATCAAGAGTCAAACAATTCTATAGTCCTCATAAAGGGTACTTTTCCTGTTACTCTCAAGCAGCTGAGATTTGTATCAGCCAGTATATTCCCTTCTCTGATATCTTACCCAGTTCACTGCCTGTAAAAGTTCTATCAATTGCATTGACAAAGCACGCCAGGGCCTGTCAATACTTCACTGACCACTAGTTATGAATCCTGGTTGCTAGTGCATCAGCCATCCTCAAAATCCTATCTTACATTCAGTTTCCTAGGACTATTCCTGGTGCCAACTGTCTAAAGTCAATTTCCTGAGAAACAAACTCTGAGACAGATACTTGCTTGCAGGATGTTTATTGGAGGAATTTGTTGAAACACCTGTAAGTAAGTGAGGGAAGCAGGATTGGGCAGAGGGAGAAACTTAACTGCAATGCAGTTGCAATAGAGACTTCAACTAATCCCATACGAAATATTGGTGCTGGGCTGGCCCTTCTGGGTTATCCCAACTTGAGGCAAAGGGGCCAGTCAGGTTTTTGTACCTGTGTACTGGATGTGGATTGGCCCTGCGGAAGGGTTGTAATATTGACCAAGACCACTTCCTTTGGCTAAGTCAGGATTTCTCTACAGTGGCACTATTGAGATTTTGGATTGGATAACTCCTTGTTAGAGAGAGCTGCCCAGCACATTATAGGCTCTTTAGCAGCACCCCTGACCTCTACCTACTAAATTCCAGTAGCACTCTCTTCCCCACTCAAACCCCAATTAAAACTGATATTTCCAAAATGTCTCCTGAGGGTATAATTACCCCTGGATAAGAGCCACTGAGCTAGGGGCATGTCACACAAGGAATACCACTGTGAGCCGTTAGCAGTCAACACCCCTGGAAATCAGGCAGTGGGGGGTGGTCTGTGCTGGTGAAGGGCTGTGGGCAGTGTACCACAGCATCCACAACATGTGCTATGCTAAGTCAATTAATAAATGAAGGTGTGAAACAAATTTCAAATAGTGTGAGGTTTCAATACTTTAATCTTTAAATTTGTAATTCTTTTGGAATTTATTTGGAGTGGGATGTGAGGTAGGACACTAATTTCATTTCTCAAAAATTTCAATTAATTGTCTAATATGTTAACTGAAGAGGCTATTATTTCCTTGCCAATTGGCAACGCCTGTCATCATACCATAACTTGCAATACATACATGGTTCTGTTTTTGGACTTCCCATTCAGTTCTAAAGATCCACATATCTGTTTTGGAATTGGTGTCCTGTAATTTTTTTTTTTTTGTCCTGTAATTTTTAAATTATAAAATTATTTTTTTCAATGCAAGTATTGTTCTCCCTCAGAATTTCTTGACTGTTGTCACTCATTTATTCTTCCAGATAAAATTTAAAATGACTATAAATCCCTTAACTTCTAAAAATGATGATTTGGGCGTTTATTAGAATTGCATTGAATTTATAGGCTAGGTCAGAGAGTGTTGATATCTTTACAAAATGAAGTTTTTTCCTCTAGGAACCTGATTTTTCTATCCAATTATTCAATTTTTATTTCATGTGCTTCAGTAAAGTTTTATAATTTTCTTTAATATATATTGTGATGCACATTTGTACATGGGGGTATCATGCCTGAGTTTTTATCTATATTTTGCTATTTTATCAGAAAACAATTAATTTTATGTTTTACTGTTTATCTGTTCCTCTTACTAAATTTTATTAGACTAAATGCTTTTGGATGATTATTTTAGACTAAATAAAAATGACATCCTTCACTTTCCCAAATTTATACATTTTTTCTTGTGCATGGCCTAAACCCTCCAGAACAATGATACCTTTGTTTTCTTTCTGACTTTAAAAGGAAGGCCTCCAATGTTTTTACCATTTGATTTGATGTTTGTGGTTCCTTTCTGATACATGTTCTACATTATGATATAAAAATTTTCTTCCAGTTCTAGTTTATTAGGGGTTTTAATAAGAATTAATATTGAATTTCATCAATTGCCATTGGGATATTAATAAGTTAATTATTGGCCTACAGGGTGACTGGCAGAGTGCCACTCAGCTGAGGGAAGAAGTACACTGAACATTACCTTGGGAAAGTAATTACCTTTCTGTCTTTCTCAAGTGCCTACCAGAGGTAAACCCCCAAACATGAAAGTACAAATGCTCCAACCGGAACACTAGCAGTAACACACACTTAGGAGGAATGGAGAAAATCCACTGTGCAATTACCCCCTGCTGGAGGGCAAAGGGACTCCAAGAGATGAAGACAGCAATGGCAGCAGCCAACGATGAAGGAAAAGGACCAAGTGGCAAGAATACTCTTTGGCCAGGACACTGGGTACCTGGGCCAGGGAAGGCGCTCTGGTGCCAGTGGCAAAGAGGCCTGTGTGCATCTTTCTTGGCATTAGAGGGTGCATCACTATGGCGGCCACATCATCATTTAAATCCCCCTAAAACTTCTAAGCTTCAAAACTCCACTTTCCCCTGCCCTTAGTCTTAGAGCCTATTTCTTGAACTACCCTACAAATTGAGATTAAAGACAGCCCTCCCAAGGACATAGTAAATAAAAAGTGAACTTGTAAGTAAACAGAGTAAATAAAATATATGTGGGTGTCACAAATTGTCTTTAGTTGAAGCCTATTTGAAATCCAGGTCTTTGTTACCTTGCTAACATTTCCATTTTCTGTTTGTATCATGTGTCTCGTTCTATGTCTGGGTTAGACAGCCAGGGGTTCCACACAAAAAAATTAAATTAAATAAATAAAAGCTGTTATGTTTGTAAGGTGAGCAAATATCTTTATTTTCTCTTCTTCTAAAACTGTAAGCCAGTCAGGTCTTTTCTTCACTTGTGGGAAGTCAAGGCAGCCAAGAAGCTCTGGAAGGCGGGGCACCTCCACTCTGGTTCTATCCATTTTCTTCAGCTGTGATCAGAACTGCAGGAGGGGACTTAGGAAGGGTGTCAGGAAGGTTGGCTTTGGAACCCTAAAAATGCCTTTGCAATAATAGGAGCACTGTCTCGGGAACTGAGCCCTCTGTCAACTTGGCTTTGGAAGGTTTCACTAAAAATACTTGTGTTCCAAAGAGTGGAAAATAAACAAAACCAGTGCTCAAATGTGTTAACTAGTGCAAGAAACAGGGGTACAAACAAGAACACAGTCAGTCAGCAGGTCGAACAATTTGACTCTCTAAATATCTGTGGCAATCATCTCCCCTTCCCATTTGACTTTCCATTGCCTTAACTTTTGACCCTCATCACTTTCCATCTTGGTAATTGAAACAGCCCGCACTCTAAGCCTCACTTTCCCCATCCACCAGCCTCATGTTCTCAGAGTATCTTCCTTAAATGCAGGCACGATTGTGTCACTGCTTGACCAAACCCCCCTTACTGGCAGTAACATTTTCCAAAGAGAGGTCTTGCATTAGAGTAATCTGAAATGCTGAGTTTTAAAATGCTGATTCCCAGACCTAACATCAGGATCAAGACTCTGGGTGTGTGGCATTTTCAAAAGCTCCCCAAGGAATTCCTCAGCGCATTACAATTAGACAACCTCTGATCCACAGTCTAGGTGCAAACTCCTCATGGCAGGAGAGACGCTTCAGAGCCCGGAACCTTGGACTATCTTTCCAGCCTCACCTCTGCCACTCGCTCCCCATTTGTACTTAAAGCTGGATCCAGCGGAACTGCCTGTGTTTTGTTGAAACATGGCAGGCATGTCCCACCTCTGTGCCCCTTCACACATGATTGCCTTCTTCCCCTTTGACTGCTACAACCCCTATGTATCCTAAAGCTCAACTCCTCCTTGACACCTTCCCTGCTGTTGCTCTTCCTTGCTGTCTTTCTTACTTGGGGCTCCCACAGCACTGTGCACATTATTCTGTTCCAGCACTCAGCCCGGGCTATTGCTTTGTAAGTACTTCCTCTCCCCTGGACTGGAAGTGTCTGAGAGAAGGGCCTGAGTCTCATTTATTTCAGCATATTAGGTGCTCAATAAATATTGGCTGAGGAAATGAATGAATATAATATGAGCACATATATAATTTTTCAGTGGACGTTGTAAGAGGAGTAAAGAAACAAGTGAAATTAATTCTAATTCTATATGTATACTAGAAGCCCAGTGCATGAAAATTCATGCAGTGGGGGAGGGGGTCCTCTCAGCCTCGCCTGTGCCCTCTCGCAGTCTGGGAGCCCTTAGGGATGTGCTACTGATGGCTTAGGCCCGCTCCTCGCGGGAAACAGGCCTAAGCCACATCCTGGCATCCCTCCACAGGAGGCGACAGGGCAGGTCAATCAGGGGATGGCACCGCCCCTCCCCCATTGCCCCTCCGCTGCGGCTAGTTGCCACTGCCCCCTAATTGCCGTCCCCTCCCTCTGCCTCCTGGCACCTGCCTTGGTTGTCCTGGTGCTGCCTGCTCGCTGGCCCCGCTTCCTGCCAAACGGTGTTCCGCTGTTCAGTCGATTTGCATATTGTGCTTTTATTATATAGGATATATTGATTTCGGAGAGGAAGGGAAAGGGAGAGAGAGATAGAAATATCAATGATGAAAGAGAATCATCAATTGGCTACCTCCTGAACACCCCTTACTGGGGATGGAGCCCAAAGCCAGGGCATGTGCCCTGACTGGGAATCAAACCATGACCTCCTGAGCTCAACCACTGAGCCAGGATCTAATGATATATTTTTATTTCACTCATTCTATCCAAAATATTATTAGGTCAGTATGTAATCCATACAAAAAACTATTGAGATATTTTACATTCTTTCCTCAGAATCTTCAAAATTCCAGTGTGTATACAATTAATAGCACATCTCAGACCAACTAGCCACATTTCAGGTACTCCATAGACACCTAGTGTGGCTAGTGGTTACTGTAGGGGACAGGACAGTTCTAGACCAGAGAGGATGCTCTCCAGGTTTCTGTGAGAACCTTTGCACATGAAGAAAGCTGCAGGCTAGTCCAGAGTTCATCCTTAGTGGTTGCATGGCACTGGGATGGTTTTTACCAAGACCTTATTAACGTTGGTCTCCTTGTGCACTGCACAGAGCTGTGAGGCCGGTCTGGCTGTACGGGTCCTGCTTGTGAGCCGTGCACCGCCAGCCCGGCTTCAGGACTGTCAGCGACTAACAAACCTGCTTCTCTCCCAGCCATTTGGAGCTGAAACACTGCTATCTCTCTAGGGAACATTAAAGGCATTAAGGGAGAATGCTGCATTCTTTGGCATGCAAAGCCACACCCTCCAATGCCATCATCGAGAGGCTCTAGTCACCAAAAGAAAAAGCCACAGAAATGTAAATACAGTTCGTTTGTAGATGCCTTGGTAGAGGTAAGCTCCGGGTATCCACACCCTCTAGGGACATCATTCCATCTGAGGGAGGAGATTACAAATAAAGTCCTAAGCAGGAAACTTAGAACACTTCTAAGACATGAGCTGTTTGTCTTGCTCAGGCCTGTCTGCTGGCTCCCTCTAACTCAGACCGCAGTGAGTGTTTGCTGGTCCCAACCTCTGCTCTCTTGGGGTCAGAACTAAGAAAAGAAAATGAGTCTCCATCTCCCGCCCCATACTCTGGTGACCTCAGTTGAGAAGCCTGGTGCCAACTGGCACCAAGTGTCGGGTGGAGCTGAGAGTCGACTTGGCACTCCCAGCCTGGCACCCTCTTGGGGGGCAGTGACCCAAAGCAGTCTTTCCCTCTGCTCCCCCCATCCTCCCAAGCCCCATTTTCAACTAAAA
Source organism: Myotis daubentonii (assembly GCF_963259705.1). Classification (NCBI taxonomy): domain Eukaryota; kingdom Metazoa; phylum Chordata; class Mammalia; order Chiroptera; family Vespertilionidae; genus Myotis; species Myotis daubentonii. The sequence continues at coordinate 90,809,617 of NC_081840.1, forward strand.
TAGTCAGGTATACAAATTAGCATCAGAACCAAAATGGTTTCCTGGGAAACTAATGACAAAAATCCCAGTTTAAAAACATTTTATTTGCAACCCAGGGAGCAGTTGTACTTTTCGCAGGGACAAAAGCCCTGAGCCGAAGAACTCCATTTCTTACAGAGAAGCACCATCGACCAAAGACTCTGGAGTAGAAAAGAAGTGCTCTTTGCGGCTTCGGGAGGTGCTCTATGTGTTGTCCTAGACCGAGCTCCCATTAAACCTTGCCCACCAATCACTCATGCCTGTTTTACAGACCTTAAACATTTCCTCATTAATTTCTTTTCACTGCGTCCTCCTTCCTGCAGGTTGAACTCTTTAGAATGCAAGCGCATAGGGGATGGGTCAAAAATTTTGCCATTGTCAGGTAGCAAAGACTCAGGACCATACCTCCACCCATAAAATGCATCCCTTGGAAATTATCTGAGGAAAGATAGCATTCCAATAGTAAAAAATAAATAATAATCATAACTATGCATTTGTATAGGGTTCATAGTTTACAAAATGCCTTCATATATTTTTTTCAATTCAACTTCACAATAGTTGGAGTAAACAACATGTTCAGTCTTTGTGTGATGTGTTTCATAGCAGGGTTCACGCAATTGCCGAACATACTGAGGGCCTTCTGTGTGCCTGGGCTTGTGGAATGCACTGGGAACAGAGCTAGCAAGACGTAGTTCCTTTGGGTGGAGCTGGGTCGTATGGGGAAAATAGAAGCAGGAAATAAGTCCATATAACCTTCTGACAGAGGTCTAGGGCATGCTGTAGGAACACATTATAGGGACCCTTGGTGTAGAATTTAATATCACATAATCCCTTAATCTAAAGAAATCACATTCCTTAATGATGGACTATCTGGTAGCCTAAACAAGCTAGTAAGGGCACTGTTGGCAGGGGCCCTTCCCAAGGAACCCTAAAATCATAGAGCACTGGCCGTGCCTTACCTGGAAGGTGTAACTATTGTATGCATACACTATGCATGTATTGTATGTACAGTTGCAGTATAAAACTAGAGTATGTGTAGTGTCACAACATTAGGTTTGGTTCTAAACTGACAGGCCTGATTCTTTCACAATATCCATACTGAGATGCACATGTTCTCCAAATGAGCATTACACCCCCAATGCAGAGTAACTACTGAATATAGCCATTGCTTAACACATTATATTTCCCTTTATTGGCATTTCCTTCAGAATCTGGAGGTAATATTCCCCCCTCTCTTTTTCTCTTGTTTTCTAATTATAAAAGTAATACATGAACATACTCATGGTAAACAATTCAAGATTACACAAATATACTCTCTGTACAATTTGTATAGACTTAGCCTTTATTTAAATGACTGCATAGCCCTTCACTAGATGCACCATAAGTTATTTAAGCAGTGTTCTACTGATGAGCATTGAGCTGTTTTTATAATTTTTCAGTCTTGTGAACGATGCTATAACTAATATTCATTTGCACATTGGTTTGAGTATTTCTAGAAAATACATTTGTAGATGTTGAATTGATAGCATATTCTTTACAGCTCCTCAGTGCAGGCAAGGTTTAACATTTAAGAATAGTAAGTTGCCTGAAAAAATATAGGTCAAAATAAAACTTGACAACAAACAGGGAGGAAAGGGAATATTTGTTAAGCAGCTGCTATATATGCCCATCACAATGCTCAAAAGTTGCATTATTCCTAGAAATTCTGACTATTTTGACATTTTTATTCCCATTTCAGAGATGAGGAAATCGAGCACAGAGAGGCTAAACTTCCCCATGGTTACACAGCTAGCAAATGGAAGAGCCAGGATTGGAACTTAAGTCTTCTGATTCTTTTTACTATGCCACTTCCACTTAATTGTGTAAAGTCATGTTGCAAGTATCTTGGTTTGAACTCCAATGTATGTAAACTATAAAATGTCTCATTAATTTAGTCTTCTCATCTCCCTTTTCTTACTGAATAACAGTGCTGCATATACAAATAATGTATCCAGCCCTGGCTGGGTGCTTCAATTGGTTGGAGTGTTGTCCTATACACCAAAAGTTTGTGGGTTTGATTCCAGGTCAGGGAACACACCTAGGTTTTGGGTTTGATCCCCCGTCAGAGGGCATATGAAAGGCAACCAACTGATGTTTCTCTCTGTGTGTCCCTTCCTCTCTCTCTAAAAAAATCAATAAAAAACACATCCTCAGGTGAGGATTAATAATAATAATTATTATACATCCAAATACATACTTTCTTTGTTCTAAAATATTTCTGCTCTGGGTGTATGTAAATTCTATTATTTAAAACTAGAGGCCCAGTGCACAAAATTGGTGCATGGGGAGGGCGGTCCCTCAGCCTGGCCTGCACCCTCTCACAATCCAGGATCACTGGCTCCTAACCACTGGCCTGCATGCCTGACTGATCACCCCTAACTGCCTCTGCCTTGGCCCCCGTGGCCGTGGCTTTGTCCAAAAGGATATCCGGAATGACGTCCAAAAGTTGTTCAGCTGTCCAGTCTAATTAGCATATTACACTTTTATTATCCTATCTAATAAAAGAGAAACATGGTAATTAGCCGTACCTCCGCTACCCTTCCCATTGGCTAATCAGGGCAATATGCAAATTAACTGTCAGCCAAGATGGCGGCCGGCAGCAAGGCAGCTTGAAGCGAACATGAGGCTTGCTTGCTTCAGTGACAGAGGAAGCCAACCTTCCCCGCCTGCCGCTGCTGGCCTCTGAGCTTGCAGTTTGAAACACTGTTACAAATATAGAAGCTAAAAAAAACCCCAGAAACCTGCTTTCAGCCAGCCAGGATCTCAGAGCTGGAGTTGAAACAGTGTTTCGATTATAGAGCCCAAACAAACCAGATACCTGCTTTCAGCAGCTGAGGCCTCAGAGCTGGAGCCAAGCCTCAGAGCTAAAGCTGGCCCAGAATAAAAAGAAAAAGAAAGAAAGGAGTGGTTGGGAGCTTCAGTCACCCGCCAGCCTGAAAAAAGCCCTCAGCCCCTCACCGAGACTGGCCAGGCACCCCAGTGGGGACCCGCACCCTGAAGGGTGTGTGACCAGCTGCAAACAGCCATCAGCCCCTCACCCAGGCTGGCCAGGCACCCAAGCAGGACCTCCACCCTGATCCAGGACACCCTTCAGGGCAAACCAGCCGGCCCCCACCCATGCACCAGGCCTCTATCCTATATAGTAAAAGGGTAATATGCCTCCCGGCACCCGGATCAGCATGACAGGGGGCAGCACCCAAATCCCCTGATTGCCCTGCGGCTCTGTGTGTGACAGGGGGTGGGGCCACATCCTCCCTATCCGCCCTGCTCTGTTCGTGACAGGGGAAGGTGCCCCAACCCCCTGATCAGCCCTGCTCTGTGCCTGATAGGGGGGAGCTCCCCAAACCCCTGATCGCCCTGCAGCTCTGTGTGTGACAGGCTGCAGTGCCCCAACCCCCTGATCGGCCCTGCTCTGTGTGTGACAGGGTGCGGTGCCCCAACCCCCCACCCTCATGGGCCCTGCTCTGTGTGTGACAGGGTAGAGCCATAACCTCCCCATCAGCCCTGCCCTGAGTGTGACAGGGTGCAGCCCCCCAACCCCCTGATCCGCCCTGCTCTGTGTGTGACAGGGGGCAGTGCCCCAATTCCCCTATCGGCCCTACTCTGTGAGTGACAGGGGGGAGCTCCTCAACCCCCTGATAGGCTCTGCTCTGTGCATGACAGGAGGGAGCTCCCCAACCCCCTGATCGACCCTGCTCTGTGCGTGACAGGGGGCAGCGCCCCAACCCCCTGATACGCCCTGCTCTGTGCGTGACAGAGGGTGGCGCTGCAACCTCCCCATCGACCCTGCCTTGAGTGTGACAGGGGGCGGTGCCCCAACCCCCCAATCGGCCCTGCTCTGAGCCCGACCAGGGGCTACACCTAGGGATTGGGCCTGCCCTCTGCCACCCAGGAGCAGGCCTAAGCCAGCAGGTCGTTATCTCCCAAGTGGTCCCAGACTGCAAGAGGGCACAGGCCGGGCTGAGGGATCCCTCCTCCACCCCAAGTGCACAAATTTTTGTGCACCGGGCCTCTAGTTATAGATAATAGTAAAGAAGCAATTATTATTAAGTAAATTTGGCTACATGCCTTACTGTAGTTGGATAAAACTAACATGTTATCTATCTTTGCTTAATTAACCACCTCTTTTCTTTTAACCTGCTTTTGAAAATCCACCATTATGATAGTATTTTTCAGGGTTCCTTTCTGGGGCAGTTTCCTATGGAAACAAAATACAGAAACCATGAGATGAAAAAGAAAACCGTGAGGTGAAAGAAAAAGGGGTGGAGGGAAATCAGGGGGCCAAAAGAGCAATATTCAGACACTTCTGCCTCTTCTCTGAATGTTGGGTTTCAATTCCTTCATTTTGGATCATTAACTCACAAGGCAATACCAGTGTTTTCCAACCTAATGCTTTGCTTGTATCGGACTTGCTCATCAGCAAGGGGCTTTCCCTCTGTTCGAAGGCCTTCCCTGTGCTCCCTCGCACTCGTCCCACTGTTTTTCATCCTTCTCCCTCATTGGACTGTTTGCATCTGAATAACGAAGACCATGCCTCTGTTTCCTTTGAACCCTTGGTTCATAGCACAGCACCTAGCACATGATAAGCGCTCAATAAATATGTGTTGCCTGAATGAATAGCCTCAGGCGTATTCCTTCCCTTAAACCTGCTGCCTGTTGCACTTGTAGTCAAAGAAGCAAACTCCCAAGGTGACCTGACTTAAGGGATGGATGTACACTCATAATGCAAAGGATGTCAGGAAACTTGATGGCAGGTTTCCCCAGGTGCAGTTCCGTTTTCACCTTTACCAGTATTAACACACAGCTTGGCACCTCTTTACACTCCCCAGAAAAGATTCATTCACACCAAGAGCATTCGTGAGCAATGTTGATTTCACTGAAGATTTTGGAGGGATATTGGGGAAGCACTGTGGACCATTTAACAATCCTGATCAGGCAGTTTGTTCCCTGAGTCCTTTCCATTGTGTTTCAACCTCACAAACTTCCTCTCTCTATTATACAGAATAACGCAATCCTTTCCCAGCTTCTTTCTTCAAAAGCATGCCCACACTTCCCAGAGCCCACAATAGACACGTGCCTTTTGAAGATGAGTAGTGTGTGTGAGAAATAACACTTTTCCCTATTACATCAGCATTTGCAGTTTTTAGTGCTTAAATTTGATTTTTCCAAACCACTTTTAGCAACCTAACAAGCAAAAATCATGCCTGTGCCAGGCATACCATTTTTAAAGTTATCTTTTATCTCTCCAGCCCGAGGAAGAACCGGCCATTTCTTTCTGCGACTTCCATTTCATGGGTCAAGTCAGGTCCTTCCTGCTGGGCCTTTAGGCTGTGCTCACCCTGTCACCTCCTGGTGCGTCATGATTCCTTGTCCTGGGAGAAGAAGGCCTCTTCATCCCAGGCCCTGAGGTCACCACCCCAGCTCAGGCAAAACTTATCTCCTTGATGGCTGGTATCTCCCTCTCTGGCCTCAAGGACATCATCTCTCTTATTAACCTTAATAATTATACTGCAACTGCAAATTTATTGATCCACTATGTGTCAGGCATTGTGCTGAACACTTTTAATACATTACCTCATTTAATCTCTGGAACTACCTTTTAAATGGTTATTATTATTATTACACCCCCCCCCCATTTCACAGATAAAAAATGTAAGGGAAATTAAGTAATTTGCCTAAAGGTACTTAGTTCACATGGGGTTTGAATGTAACTCTGTTTCCAAAGTCTGTGCATGTGCTTTGACCTCACTTTTGGAATAGAGATGCCGCATTACGTCCTTGCAATTGGAGCCATCTCAACATTCCCTTCTTTTCTTGTGCTGATCTGGGGTGACTCAGAGGTTGTTAGACCCTTACCCTTGTCCCACAGTCCACCTATGCCGGGGCTGGCCAGCAGACCCTGAGCGATGGATGAACAGATTACTCAGACACAGGTTTCTGTGAAAGAAAGGCTAAGGAACTGTTTTACTTCAGAAGTAAAAGCAGTCCTGTTCGTCTGCCTCGTTGGCTTTTTATGGTAACAACAGCTTGAACTCAAATTAACCTCTGATACAATCAGCAGGGTCAGTATCCTTGAGAAAGTATATGCTTCTACAAGGTCGGGTCTTTAAAGCCTAAACATAGAGATTCTAGCAAAACACCCCGGGGGATCGGACTTGTTTGGAAAAGTCAAGGTAGGGGCTGCCGCCTTCTGTAAGGTCCCCTCAGAGGCCCCTGGCCTTTCAGAGAATCCTCCTCACAGACATTCCAACCAAGTCCTGTGCTTCTCCATACACCTGTGTCCTCGTCTACTATCTTGCTCTGAACTCAGGCAATGTGGCTTCCACCCTCGCCATCAGCACAGATGGCTCTGGACCTTTTTTGAGAAAGAATAATTTTTATTTAATGTTAAGTAACTAAAAAAAAAAAGATCTTTGAGTCATCCTCTTGGATGGGAAAGGCAAAGTGAAGAGAAATGTATATGATATGCTACCATATTTTATGAAGAATTAAAAAAAACTACTGTTTTGGTAGTTTTGGAGTGGAATCAATATTTCTATTGGGCAGATAATAAGTAGGGGCAGGAGGAGCTTTCATTATATATCTTTTATAATTTTTGATATTAGGACCATATGAATATATTACCAATTTTAAAAATAAATGAATGTTTTAACACAGTAGCTTTACTGGTGGGTAGGAGAAGGCGTTTTGCTACAATAGATAGTAAACAATAATTTAAAACGTAATAAATGAATAAAATAATTTTGAGTCACCTTACCTGGTTTGGCTCAGTGGATAGAGCATTGGGCTGTGGACTGGAGGGTCCTGGGTTCAATTCTAGTCTAAGGGCACATGCTCGGGTTGTGGGCTTGATCCCCAGTAGAAGATAGGCGCAGGAGGCAGCCAATCAATGATTCTCTCCCATCATTGATGTTTCTATCTCTATCTCCCTCTCCCTTCCTCTCTGAAATCAATAAAAATATATTTTAAAAAATAATAATAATTTTGAGAAAGAACCCAAAGACAAAGAACTTCTTTCAGAAGAACATTTCACATAAACCTGGCAATCCCAAACACCCAGGATTATGGGCAATTTGGGCAATGGTCTGAGAGCAATCAGTAGGTAATGGAAAGCACTGATGCAGTTATATGTGTCCTGCTTCTTGCACTATACATGCCGAGGGGGCCAGGGGCTTGCTATCTCATACAGCTAGACCTCAATAAATGTTGAGTAGCAATAGGGAAAGATTGCCACACAGAATCCCTTTAACCAGAAGAGGAGCAAGAAGCCATTTCAGTGTGATTTGTTGAGTCCTAAAAAGACAGCAGAACCTTTTGGGGCAGAGTTGAGTTAACATCAATTCAATCACTACTCAATACCAGAAAATAAAGGATAGTCAAGTAAGCAACTGTGCCCTCATTCACATTCCTGACTGTCGTCTTGGAGAATCGATAATCTGCTTTAGCCCAGTCCCACATGGTTTCCGCTATGGATCTTCCGCAGACAACACTCCTGGTAGCTGAGAGAATGAGTACCTTGGTCCTCAAAGGGGATCCGGGCAGCACACAACAGCATCTACTACATAAACACCGAAATGAATAGCGAACAAATGTGCAGTAGCTCTGAAAGTAGCATGCAGTTAGCCCAAACAAAACGGTAGTATGAAATTTGGTGGAGCAGTGCCCTGGCTGTGGACGTTAGGAAAATTCTTGATGCCGTAATTGTCTGTGTATGATTACCTTCTGACTCTGAAATTGCCAGTTCAGTAAGCAAAAGTACACTGATTAAAAGTCATATCTATTCTAAAACCCTCAGACACAGGGCCTCTCAGGGCCAATTCAAAAGGAGAATTCTTGCTACAGATTCTTCCTCATTTTTCCTATTTCTGTGTATTCCATGAGCAGGTGGCCAATACCTGCAGCTGATAATTACAGGCTTTATGTATGCTGTTCTGTGAAAGGAACTTGTCCGCGGTGCCAGGACTGACAGGGAAGTATGCAGCATATGTTTGACCCTGTAAAAGGTGGAAAATACCCTTTTGTTATGGGCCAAAGGGCTTTCAAGGCTGCTATCCATGGCAAATGTTCACCACACTTAGAGGCTAAGGGCCGAGCATACAACCTTTTAAGAGCTTGTCAGCAGAAAGTCCATTCACGGAAAGCCTTGGCTATCCCACACAAGCGGCGGGCAATCAGGGCCATATTGTATTCCCCCCTTTGCAAAAAGGTAAGAGTTCTATAGCTTCCACCACTGAAAATATTTAATATTGCACCTCTAATTTTCAATAATAATAATAACAGAGAAAATGTTGCCATGGACTTTGTAGATTAAAATGAGTGTTTTGATCTTTGCTGAAACATTTTCTCTTCTGGGATGGAGCAAAGCAAACATTTGACAATACCTAAGAAAATAACACAGCAGTTCTGGGCAGGAATATTGCAAAAGCTCCATTGAAATTATAAGAACAATTGAAACAGGCCCCATACTGGTAATTACACCTTCCCCTCTCATTCTCCTCCTAATTCACATTCACTGATACTTGCCAAATAGATATTTATTTGATTGATATGGTATTAAATAAAATTGTATCATTATATTACTATTATTAGAATTTTTGTTCAATATTAATAGTCACATAATTTATAATAAGATGCTCATAATCTAAATTAGGTCACAAAGTGATAATAAGCAAAAACAGAATGAATATCTTCCATTATGATAGCAACAGTTTTGTTCCTTCTGATTTCTAAAATTACTGGAGAATATGCTAAAATTACATATTTATTGAATTAGATGAATATTTTGAGATTACAGACAAAATTGTGAAATTTTAGAATTAAAGGATACCTTTGAGATTATTGGGTATAAATCCAACTTTTACAAGTGAGAAAAGAGACCCAGAGAGGTGGAGTTGCCTGGGATCCTACATTCAGAACAAGAATCCAGGCTTCCTGATTCTCTGGCAGTCTTCTTCCCACGAGAATAAACATAGGCTTTGGTTATTAATATTACATGTATATGTTAATTGCAAATTTTTATTGTTAAAAGAAAAGAAGGCCTGGATGCCTTTTTATTAGACCAGGTTCAGGATTGTTTCTTATGTCCCAGAGAAAACTGGACTTGAGACTGTGAAGCCCAACTTGGTGTGAGCCTCAGGTAGAGCTGATTACTTAACTTTGATTCCGATGAAGCTTGTCAGCATATGATTGCAAAGTAGAAGTCACCAGGAAATTCTTGGCCCTAGTACTCTATTACGTAAACCATACACCTATATTCCATACTTACACTCTAAGAAGACTTTGGGGGCCATCCTCACCTTCACCCTTCCAACCTGCCCTCTGTTTTCTCAATGTCAAGTCTATGCCTTTCATCCAGACCAGCTGCCACCCTGGGCTGCTGCTGTCAGCAAAGGTACTCTGCTTGCAAAATTCTGTTTCATTGTCATTGTTTGGCTATTACCCCACTGCAAAGGAACAGCTCAACTAATGAGTTTAAACTATTCACTTTTCAAATATTAGGTTAAGACTATCTGAAGTTTGATCAAGATACGGTGGATAAGAAATCACTGCCCCTCCTAAAAATTTAGGTTATGATTCAAGTGCTCTTTTAAGAAGCATTTCAGAATGTTGACTGTATGCATTATCCCAGTGCCCAGCAACCGTGGCATAGCTACATTTTGGCAGTCTTTTGTGATGAGAAATGTATGTGGGTGAAGCATTTGGTCATTCAAAAAAGCACCAACCTTCTCCTGACCCTGCTATTCCCTTAAGGTACCACCCTACCTTTCGCTTTCCTTCTACTCCTCAAATTGTCAAGAAGCCAGTCCATACTTGTTTCTCCCGCCTCACCACCCACAATCACATTGGGTTGTATAATCCCTTAACTCTTTGCATCCTCACCACCCAGCTAAAATTGCTCTTTGGAGGGTGTCATTACTGGATGTCATTATTACATCACCAAGTCCAAAGGCTGCATAATGAACTCTAACTTTCTTGAATTCTCTGTAGCATTAAATACATTTAAAATTTTCTCCTCCTGAGGCTTCCTTGGCCCTGAGCCACTCTGAGCTTCCTTTTTCTCCTGGAGCCCCTCCTCTGGATCCTTCTTTAGCTATTCTTTCCTGTAAATGCAGGTATGTCCAAAGCGTATGTCCTCTTGTCCTTTTCTTCCCTCCTTGTATCCTGTCCCTTGTTATGCTTAGTTTGTTGGATATAGAAGGGACTCCAGTCAGTGGGTTTTTGAAAACACAGAATATCTGAGGGTAGGTATATTTAGCCTTAGGACTTTGCAGTATCTTCTTACAGGAAATAAGAGCAGGCATAAGTGCAAGCAATGCAACATAGAAATGCAACATTTGGGTGCCATGCTTGGATGAAGCTTAGGGTAGAGGATAGGCACTAAAGTGGTTAATCATAGGATAAAGGAGGAGTCCAGTGTTTAGGCCAGTGTACTTGAAGAAGCTTATTTCTGATGGTTGTATCTAGCAGCTTAATCAGTTTTCCTTACCTCTCCATGGGGAGATGTTATGGGGGGGGGGGTAAATATTCCCAGTGTTTATTAAGATCCGGAAAGCAAAGAGCAGGTATATCGTTTTACCATTGTATTTCCAACACCTAAGCCAGTGCATGTCCCATAAAAGAGGCCAAATAAGTATTTGTTGAAATAGTGAATGATCCGAAAGTCGGAGGAAGTAGAAGAGGGTAAAGGGGGTATAATTGGTAATGGAAGGAGACTTGACTTTGGTTGTTGAACACACAATACAATATGCCCTCTTCTACCTCCTCTCCCTTCCACCTACTCCCTGCAATCACCACACTATTGTCCATGACCATGAGTTCTCTCTCTCTTTTTTCTTTTTTTGCTCAATACCCACCCCCCACCCCCCAAGGCTAATCACATACCTTAAATTTAAAGTAATTTTATGACAGGAAGGCCAGAGTGAAGTACAACTGCCCAGATTTCTGACGAACTGGCTTGATCCAAGGATAAAATTTAAAATGTCCTAGAACAAGGTGTGTTCTGAGGAAAATGACTGTTCCCTGTGATATAATCTAAAATAAAGATTTTGGCTCAGCCAGTGTTGCTCAGTGGTTGAGCATCAACCTATGGACCAGGAGCTCATGGTTAGATTCCTAGTCAGGCCATATGCCCAGGTTGCCAGCTTGATCCCCAGTGTGGGGTGTGGAGGAGGCAGCCAATCAATGATTCTCTCTCATCATTGATGTTTCTATCTCTGTCTTTCTCCCTTCCTCTCTGAAATTAATTATATATATTCTAGAGGCTCAATGCATGAAATTCGTACAAGGGGCTCTGCCCCTGCTGCCGCAGCGGCTGTCTCTGCCTTGGCTCCCGCAACCCCGGCTTTATCCAGAGGTCATCCAGAAGGTTGTCTTGTCCAATTAGCACATTATGCTTTTATTATTATAGATGATTTATGTGGGCAAGCACATTTGGGAAATATTGTATACTCAGATTATATTGGATATTTACATGCATGTTAATATGCATTAAATGCTCTAAGGAGTCCTTCAGTAAAGGAACTTTGTCTAAACAAGAATTTTACCAAAATAATTTTATCTTTTAAATCAAATAATTTGATTTTTAAAATATGTTCTTATTGATTTTTTTTTTAGAGAAAAGAAGGGGGAGGGGGAGAGAGAGAGAAATATTGATTAGTTGTCAGGACAACACTCAACCAACTGAGCCACACTTCGCCAGTCCAAAATAATTTTATCTTTTTGTCATATAATACCTGTTGATGTTTCAGAGAAATTTAAAGATGACATTTTGGGAGACAATCATCTAGAGAAACTGTATCTTCAGGTGACCCTCTGTGAATATTGTTTCTCAGAACTAAGTTAGATAAGAATTTATCCACAGAGTGTTCCAAGTTATTCCTTTTGGCAAGAATTTGGAGTACAGATATTCTGTGCTGTCAATTACAAATGGACCTTTTGCTTTGATAGTCAAATGAATGGCAGGTCATCTAAGGAAAGTAAAAGCTTATAATCAATCTCTGTGCCCACACCCTCCCTGTAAGGACCCAAAGGCAGGCCAAATATTGTCTTAGGAAACAGTCATGACTCCAGTCTATTTAAACCTAGTGATAGTCTGAATCAACTCAGTGGAATACAATCTGAAAATCTAAGTTAGTCTGAACTTCAGTAATGGGATTCTCCCCAAGAATTTCTATGTGCTTCCAGCATTGGTGAGGAACACACTGCTATTGTTATTGAAAACAACATCTATTGATCACCTTAGCCAATGACTCCACTCTCTACAGATTAATGTGACAATAATTCAGGATGCTTGTTTTTGCCCACTGAAACTTTAGATTAAAATCACTAGGACAAAAAAAGTCATTGCCCTTTCCATCTGGGCAGACACGCCTCGGACTAACAATAGTGGGTAAATATAATTTCCATGGCAAGTGGGAGGAGAAATGAAGTTTGTGTCCTGGCATATTCCAAGTGAAGACTCCCCTCTGTAGTATGTCAAAAAATCATTAGTGAAATGAGGAACCAGAGATACGCTTAGGGAGGAAGTCCTAAGAAAAGGAAGACCTAACTTTTCTTATTTTTCTGTTACTAATCTCCTTGAAATCTCTAAACTAGTCCCTGCTCTAATTTATTAGATTTTGTAAAATAAAGAAAGATAAAGCATCATATAAATGTATCAGGTAAGTGAGCTAAAATCAATTTTACATTCTGTTCTGGAGTTCATTATATTTTTGGCAGCAAATTTATCTTTGTAATTATGTTTTACTTCAGTTGAAATTAATTTTAATTGGTATTTCCTATGGACACACTGAATAGAAAGCAGGAAAGTCTGCCTGAGATTAAAAATTGACCTTGAATAAACCAAAATTCACACTCACTGTGGATAACCTCATCCACACACATGACTTCACCTATCCCTGATGCTCTGAAGACTTCCAAATCACCGTGTCTCCTCCAACCTCTCTCCTGAGCTGTGCATCACATCCCAGCTCATTCTTGGACAACTTCATCTATAGGTGACACATGCAATGTGAGTTCATCATCTCTGTCCTCCCCTGCTCCCCCTCGCCACACACACACACACACACACACACACACACACACACACACACACACACTGCTCCCAGCCTCAATGATTAGAACCACCTCCCATCCAACTGCCCAACCCAAATCTGGAAGCCACTCTAGATTCCTTATTCTCACCACCATCTTTCTTGAGACTAAAATCCAAATTCCTTGGCATGGCTTTGAAGGGCCTTCTCAATCTAGCCCAGTGTTTCCCAATGAAGGCTCTGTTGGCAGTTGGAGCACAACAATTTTCTTCTCTGTGCAGAACATCCCTCTTATTCCTAGACCCACTTACTAAATGCCAGTAACAATCCCTAGCCACCATGATTATAAAAAATTTAAATGATCCTTTACATTTCCTAATGCTCCTGGTAGGGTAATAGTGCCTCTAGCTGAGAATCACAAGTCTAGCCTCATCTCCTACTGTGCTTCTCCACAGACCTGGCATTCAACCATACAGAATGATGTGCTCTTCCTGTGTGTGCTGTGCCCTCTCAAACCAGACCCCTGTGCCTTTGCATGGGCTATTTCCTCTGCCTATAACACCATCCTTTCAGCCCTCTCCTTACTCGGCCAGCTGAACTTTATGCTTTAAGATTCAATTCAAACTGCTTTGTCCCTGTGAAGTCTCCCAGCCAACCCCCAACCACAGTGACCCCTCATCTCTGTAAACTCAGGTGACAATTGCTCCCTTTTGGACAATTCTAGACAGACCAAGCCTCAAAATAGTTGCCATGACCACATCCCACTTTGAGGAAAACTGCCCTCCCCATAGCCCAGCCCTGGTAGATCAACCCTTTGAGATTTTATGATTGTCTGGCAACTGATAGAGGGGGAGAAGCTCCAGGAGTAAGAGCGGCCCACCCATAGTCCAGTAATCTATGATGTGTCCTAATTTAAAAAGATAAACTAGGCCCATTAGATATTAGGTCCTCTCTCTCATTTATGTTAAGAAATACAAATTGAATGAGCCATTTGTCTCAAACTGCATTGCTCAAAGGTCATAGGGTAAAGTGCCATAAGAAAAAGATTATGAGTCCAAGTCTATGTGGACCCTGAGAGAAGTGAGGAGACCAGCAGAGCCACACATGCTTCACATGGCCAGGACTCCTCTCCACCATGCCCCACCCATCCCCAGTGGCACTGGCAACAGCACCGGGGGACCCCAGAGAAGAAGCACAGAAAGAAAGCAGGACACCAGGATTGCTCTGCAAAGGAGAGTGACCCCTATAAGCAGAGGCAATGCTCATCTCTGCTCTGCCTCCAAAGAGCCTTCCAAGCCCAAATGTGACAGCTCTTCTTCCTTCTTGGCACTTCACACTAACCCAAAGAGGAAAGTCTGCCTCCACACAATGATCCCCATGGTCCTGGGCAAGTATCTCTGGAGCACTTTGTCTTATGTGTAAAATGGATATTTGAGTATCGGTCTTGCCTGAGATCCTACACAATGATTAATGAATTGTATGACCTTGGGCAAGTCATTTGGCCTCTACGAGCTCAGTTTCCCCATTTTTAAAGTAGGGTAAATAAAACCCATTTTACAAAAAGGACACAGTAGTCAAAATAGATATTGTATGTAGAAAGTGCCTTATAAACTGACTAGAGGCCCGGTGCACAAATTCATGCCAAGGTGGAGTCTGGCCAGCACATCTCGATGGGGGCCCACTGGACCTGGCTGGCAGGGTGGAGGGGCCATGGGCAGTTGGCCGGCTGGCCCTGTCCCCAATTGAGGTTTTGGGGGCTGATTGGGAGTGGGGCTGGCCAGGGTGGGAGGCCAAACAGAACCCGGATCAGGCTGGTTGGCTGCCGCAGTGTGCATCATAGCCAACAGTCGTTCTGATCATTCTGCCGTTCCGGTCACTGGGTATATATAATTTACCATATAAATATATAAGGTTATTATTGTTATCTCCTTTTTCCAAGGCTTATAAGTATCATAGAAAATAGTTTTATTGGTATTTATAATTGCACATATAGCTATAGCATATTCATTAGCATTATTCTAAATTCATACTCAATTCTATTGACTTGGTATTACTTAAATCTTAAGCCTCTTTTTACACTATTTTGTAACTAAAGACTATCATTTAAGCTTGTCAATGTCAGTCAGACAAGGGATTTTTATACTTCTAAGAAACATTTATCATTTGCTTTTTTATCACAATACTTTGAAATCCTCTGCAGCTATAAATCAATGCCTTTTCCTGCTTACTATTCACTGTTTCAGTTTAATAATAATTGCTTTAGAACCCTTATATAAATGTGGCCAATTTTTCCAAAATTGTTTATTAAATGATTCCCATTAGCAGCCACTGATATTTTTTTCAAAATCTTTTGGGCACCTAGAACTCTGAGAGTCCCTGAAACCTTGGCATCACTCTTGACCTTTTTCTTTTTTATCATCAATTAACAAGACTTGTTTTGTCTATCTCATAAATATCACCAGAATTAGTCCACTGCTCTTATCCTAGTCCAGACCACCGGTGTCTTCCCCCAATAAGCTTGCAGAGGCTCCCTGGCTGGTCTCCCCCACTACTCAGTCTCCCATGCAGGCATCATGGATAACGCAGTGAAACATAGCTCCCAGCCCTGCTGGCCACAGCCATCCAAGTTCAAGGCAGACTTGGGAAGGATATCAAGTTCTAGACAGGGTGGGTCTTAAGAATAAATAAGAGTTCGGTAGCTCTTCTTGTCTTGGTGAGAAGGGGAGAGGTCTCTGTTGAGGAGCAATACAAAACAAGGGCCACTGTGTGACTAGAAGGCTGGCCTGACTAGTGAGTTTACATTTGAAACAGCTGACACCAGAAAGCCCCTGGAAATTCTTGAGAGAAGTGACATTATGCAAAGGGGTTTATAGAAGCCTATTCTGGTAACTGTCCGATGAATTGAAGAGGAGCAACTATGCGTGTGTTGGATGGTGTTTGGAAGGGGGCAGTAGTTCGGCAGTTGTATCTGTCGCCCAGGAGCACTGCTGTCTGACCCTAAAGCCAGTTTGCTGATTTGGTGCTAAACCACAGGATTAAGCTTCCTGGTCCATTAGAGTAGGCACCCATTTTTCAAGTTTGAAAAATGTGAAAAGATGGCTGCAGTCTATTGATCTCTTGCTTCAAGAAAAATTTCACAGTATACAACAAAAACAACACAGAAATTGTGGCCTCTCAGTGTCATCCGTTGTGTCAAATGAAATGTCTTGATAGGGCCTGCCGTTTGCTAACGGTGACTGCTGGTACTCTGCCAAAGCAGGACCTCTGTCCAGAGGGACTAAATGCCCTCACAAAGAGATCAATGGCATTAACCAAGACAGAGCTCTGCCTTTGCTGGAGTTAGCAGTGTTATGGTCAAATGTGGCATTATTTTAGAAACAAACCCCAAGCAGTGAATTTAACAGACCCGAGAAATCAATGTCTATATTCCATATATGCAATTATCCTGTCTTACACCTGGTCACTGCAGTGTGGCGTGCAGCTGGCTGACGATCAGCAGACCACAAAACCCTAAGTGGAACCAAAGATACTATGATGAGGCCTCCAGTGCCTGTTTGTGCGTAGACTTGTGATTCTCAGCCTGGTTGGCAACCTAATCTCCCGGGGAGCTTTACAAAGACGGGGATGCAGGGCTCTCACCAGAATCTGAATCTCAAAGGATGGAGCCTAAATTTATCTCTATGTATGTCACCTTTTTCTTAAGCTTCCCCATACACTTTGGAGTTGTGAGTTACTGGCTGAGAAGGTGAAGCTGAAATGGTCTCATGCAAAACAGGTGCATACACGAACATTTCTGGGGTCGCCAGTCAAGCTTGCCCATTTTTTCTTACAGACAGAAGTATTCACAGATATGCTGGGATTATCAGGCTCTCAGAATCTCTAAATTCGTCAATGCATAAGAAGATCAATCTCCAGGGTTTTCTTATTGCTGTTCCAATATAGTACCTTTCCCCAAAACGTTGAATGCAGTTTTCCTAAGTGAAGATGAGCCCGCACTCACCGCCCAGTGGCATAACTGGAGGCTCTTTGCCTTGCAGTTCTCATTTTAAAGCCCGCTGTCATTCGCATTCTGTCCTCCTCCCAGCAGTGCTCATCCCTCATTGATCCCTCTTCCAAAAAATAAGAAGGGGGACAGGAATAGTTTCTGGAACCTGGGGGGGAAATTAGCCTCCCAGGAACAAAGTCACAAAGGAGCTGCTGAATTCCTGAAGTAGCCTCCATTGAATCAAAACACAAAAAGGGAGGCTAATTCAATCAGCAAGGGATGCCTTCTCTTAGAACAAACTTGCACTAGTAAGGATGGGGGATGTGAAGGACTGGAGCCCAGACTGCAAACAGAGAAAATACTGGCAGTTCTTGGAGTCTGTCACCACAAGGGCAGTGGCTGTTCACGTGAGCATTATTTTTTTTTTTAAATTAGCAAAGTGTTAGGCTCCTTAGGACATAGAGCTGTGTTCATAAGATAAAGTACACTGATAAAACATGGAGAAAGGAAAGGGAGGAAAATATTCTTCAGGGAAATGGGGATCTAAAGTACAAAGGTTAAGAGCTTCAGGGGAACATTTCACGTTCTGGCTTTTAAGTGAATTGAAAACACCATCCCTGAAAGAAACACATCTTGAGAGTGCACTCGGTGTGGCGCAGGGAGTTCTTATGAGACCATTTTGGGGGGAGGGGGGCTGCTTATTTAACATCCAACATGGGGTCTTGTATGTAATAGAAGCAGAGAGATGTTTATTGAGTTGAGCATTATTTCACTATAGATTGGGGTCATATTTTCACTCTCTATCACTTGAATAAGATGCTCAGTATATTAGAGCTGACCCTTTGATCTTGATCTTGTCAAACGTCTTAGGCGTAGTCCCAGTGCTTACTCTATTTCCATGCAATGCTCACCTCACGGGAGGCCCAGGTTTTTGCTGGGCCTTCCCTCTGCAGCGGCCCCTGAGCAATCTTGAAGAAACCCAAGGGCTTGTGGAGCATGGTTTGGAAACTTCCAGTCTAGCATCTCTGCTTTTATAAGGAGGAAAGGACAATTTAAAGAGTGTGGAAGGTTGAGTCACACTCTTTGCACCATACTTAGGTGAAGTCCCACTAGAGGTATTTCTGTTTACTTCTCTCCCATGTGTGTGGCGGTTCTGTCTTGGGCCTGTGAGGTACAGTGAAAAGATCATGGGTTTGGGATCAGACAAACCTGGGTCTGAATGCTGGCTCTGCACTTATTTGCACTATATTCTTGGCAAATTACTTAATCTCACTGAGCCTCCACTTCACTTATCAAGTGGGAATAAAATGCACATTTTAAATCTAAGCAAGGTATGGTAAGTGCTGCCATATGGTCTGGACTCCGTATATGTTAATGCCCTCTTCCAGGCAGGCAATCGAATGTCTGAACATAGAGACAAGAGAGGCAGAAGATACTGTCATAATAATGGTAATGATCATTGTACATAGCACTTTCTATATGCCATGCTCTGTACTTGGCACATCAGTATGTTAACTCATTTAATCTTTGAAACAACCCCATACAGTAGGTATTATTTTTTATCCCCACTTTACAGGGAAGGAATTGAGGCACAGATTGGCAAATCAAGGTCACAAAGCTAACAAGTAGGGGAGGTGGGATATAAATCCTGGTGACATGATTCAGAACCATGCTTTTAATTGGCATACTACTTCTGCAAAGGTGTGGAATAGGAGGCAATGGTGGAATAATGTGGGGAGTGTGGGGGAACTTGGTTGGTTTGGGTGAGATGATCTGGTATTAAAGGGTCAGAGGCATTAGAAAGCAGGTAGCTCATAGTTCTAGAGCAGAGAAACCTGAGCGCTCTCTGGATGGACAGATAGATAGATGGTAGATGTTAGATATCTGATAGATGGATGGATAGATAGATACTTTTGTATCCCAAACTGTCATGCATTGAGCACTTGGTGTATGTTGGTAATTCATGCGTTATCTTATTTAATCTTCACAACAGAATCCTATGAGATAGGGCTGTTTTCCAGAACCTTAAAGGTAAAATAACTTGCTCACAGCCACATGCTCACTAAATAGTGCTGGTATGTGAACAGCTGGTGGGTCTTTTACAGCTGCATGGATGCCCTACTGTTTTTTCCTCTACTAGCTATAAAAGTACTTTTCATAACTACCTTCAAATTATTTTACCCACCAGCGCTAAAGTCATCTCTAGATGTCGATGGCTGTATAATTCTTCATTTGTGGCCTCTCAGGCCTCTTCTAAGTTTACAAATGACATCTTAATATTTTCCTTTGCTGGGGAGAGCCTCTCCCTGTGGGCGCGGTACAGCCCTCTTTAAACATCTGACTTTAGCCCCATCGTCACTCTTTCGTAGATCTCCACGGTGGCTCAAATCATCTCCCCTGTCCATAAACAACTGCACTTGCGGAGCAGAAATGACTATTAAGAGGAGTGGTACAGACCCCCCGCTGGGAGCTCTAATAGGCTCGGCCAGGGCCCAGGGAACATTACTGTCACATCCATATGTGTCCTCTTACAGGGTCAGCCTCATGGAAACGGGCACAATAATAGCTTCAGACAAAAGCTGGGGATGATATTGAACTCACTTTCTGAGGAGAAACCTTCCTCAAAAGGCCGCCACATTCTTGATCAGGGGCAGCAAGCCCGAGGGGAGGAATGGATTTGAAAAAAATTTTTTTTTTCATTTCAAAGCTAGTGACATTAATGTATATATGCTCCCCAGGGCTCTTTTTCTAAAAAAAAAAACAACAACAACAACAAAAAACGGGGCCTTTAGTTTGGAGACTCAAAGTGAAGGACCATTATTATACACAAAGCCTGTTCCTTTCACTGACGCCTGTTCCTTTTACTGCAGAGGACGGAGAAAGTGTTGTTGCCATCTATTGTCTAAACAAGGCGGGGGAAGCCGGCTACATGAGCCTGCCGCTCACCCTCATTCTCATAATATATTTGCAATCCCATGGTTTCCAAATGTAAACATAAAGCAAGTTTTTTCCACCTGGTTCAAAAGGACCATTTGTTTTAAGCTTACGACGCTGAAAAGTAGAAAGTCTGGCGACATGTCCATGTCTATGGAACACAAGGGCATTTTCTCTGTGAGCCCAGCTTTCTTTTCTGTGGCAATAAATGTAATTTTAGTTGTGTGTCAAAGTTTATCCTCCTGCTTTAAAGCATCTCTTCAACTTTAACAGTGTAAGTGAAATCACCCAAGTGTATGGCCTCACTGGTAATATGGCTTTTAAAATATAAGCCCTTCTCCTTTATTCCTCTTGTCATTAACTGGTAAATCACTAATTTATTTCCTATTAGAATTTATATAGTTTGCAGCAATTAAGAAGAAAGGCATAATTGCTGACAAACCCAGAGCACTATTTAAATCACTTCCTTGTTGACAACATATTTCTCTTTCCTCAAACCGAATGTCACTGAAATCTGATTTGTGCAGAACCCTTGTGGACGAGCACACTGCACCTGTCACCTGGGCGCTAGCATTCTGCTAAGGATCAATTTACATAACCTCATTTAATGGTTCATAAATCATACCCATTAAGCCCAGCTAACAGGAACCAAGGGTTCTAATTTATGCTGCCTTTCATAGCAGAAAATTGGGAGGCTGGAGCCTGTGGATAAAGAACCCAGGTCTTGCCTTTGATTGTTGATTGTGATGGTAAATGTATGGATGATGAGAACAGATTTTCACTTTATTGATTTCCTGCCAAAGCACAGCATGCTGTATTGTGAAAGGGCGCCTTTTGGCAGCAATGCTAACAGTGGCAGTTGTTGAGGAGCCCTTTGCCAAGACGAGGTCTAAGACAATGCGGAGTGGTAAATACTAAAATAATATCAAGCTGAAATGTTATTCTTTAAAAGGAAAAAAAGAGGAATCTCTACCTTTCAGAAATCAGTGACCTTTTCCCCTCAGCAGCACCTCTCCTCACCCCAAAAGACATTCAAAGCCAAGAACTGGGACAAGCTGGTTTTAAGACATGAAGCAATAATGCTTTCCATCCTCTACCCTAAGTCACTTGCTGATGGACACTCATGCAAAATACTGCAGATGTCTGGAATCCTTCAGATAGCGCCATGGCAGCCAGCGTGCTCCGCGGAGCCAAGCGCAGCCTCCGCCCTGTCTTCTGCCCTGTACTGCTTTTTGGTCGAAAACCGGAAACACCATTTCTCTCTCTATTTCATTTTCCCCCTTTAGGTCAAGACATTGTATCCAACTCTATATAGTTCTCTGCAAAATGCAATATATAAAAGGTCATCTTCTCACAAGTGCTTGGGCTGGATTTCAGAGTAACAAAAGTGGTCCCAAGATCATTTTCCAGATGAAAAACATCTAAGTATTGCGGAGGCATACCGATTCCCTTTTCTCATCTCCGTTCAGCCCAATAATGGATGTTGTATATTCTCATTTTAGCTTGTTTTCAAAATTTTTGTTAAACATGGTGATTTTTCTTATAAAATTTAGTGCCACTCTCCCCCGCCTCCCGCGGCCCCCCACCCCCCTCCCATCCCCTGCCGCATCTCTCTCCTCAAGGCAGAGTTTTCTGAAACACTTCATTGTTGTTTCAGGTGGTGGATATTGCTGTGGAGGCTTATTTGATGTGGATTCCTCCCCACTCCCTTTAAATTCTAAACCTGCCATTTAGAACACTGGTTGGGGCCAGGCAAGAGAATGAAAGCAAGGGTGGTGGTCACTTCCGTCTGCTTTCCCATCCAACATGAAATGTCTCCAGCTTTGTTACTGGTCCTTTTTCCATAAGGGAAGATCAATGGTATCTCTGTCTTTCTATTACCTGGGAGGCTTTATACCTACAGTTCATTACTTAGTGCTACTAGCAGAATGTAAGCGAACATGTGGAGTTTAAGCATATCTGGAACAACTTACCTCTACTCTCCTGGTAACGGAACCCTACTTTTCCAGGGGAGCCCTTTTATATGATGAAGATGGGGTTGACCCTGTTCCCCACCTCCGTCCAAAAGGTGGCCAATAAAAGAATAGCCAGACTGCTGGTCCAGTGGTGAGTTCTAGAATGGGCACCAGACACAACTCCAGGAGTTGTCTGGAATCGTCAGGGAAGACTATCCTGTTCTCTGGAGTTATTAATCTGGTGGTAGAGTCTGTCCAAGAAATGGAGAGAGGGTGGCAGAGTTTTGAAGATGTCATTAAGGCCCTGGGTCCAGCCATGTCTGAAGGAAGATGTGCCTCTGGGCTTGCCAGGTTCGTGGTTCATGAATCCCCCTCTGCCCCCCCCCCATTTATTTTATTAAGCTGGGTTTCTATAACTTGCTTTAGTAGTTCTGTTTAATATGAAAAGGAGTTTAAAACACTAAAATGTGGTGGGAAATATAGAGCTTTTCTGTGCTAGCTGTGAGAAGACCCAGGTTTCTGGATCCTGAAAGTGTCACTTAGGCTCACTAAGTTTCAGTTTTCTCATTTGAAAAAGGAAGTGCTGTATTGGAGGATGTGTAAGGCCCTTTCCAAATCTACACTTAATTCATTTATCTATTCAATGACTTATTCAGGTATTTAACAAATCTTTATTGAGAGCCTATTGACTGGCACTGTGCTAGGCACTGGAGGTACAGAAATGAACAAAATAGAAAAATGTCCCTGCCCTCATAGAGTTATTAAAGACATATCAGGGAAGGTGTTGAAACTTTAAGTAGTTCTTTTACTTATTTATAATGATACAAAAAACCTCTTTACATTTAGTGGTTTAAAACAACCAGCATTTTTTCTTTCCACAGTTATGTGGGTCAATCATTAAGTTAAGCTCAGCTGGGAGGTTCTTCTGCTCACCTTGCCTGGTGTCCTGCACGTGACAGCAGCCATCTGGCAGCTTGACTGGGGCTGGGGAGTGTGAGATGGTGTTACTCGTGTGTCCGGGCCTGGATGAAGTGTGAACACTCCGTGAGAACCAAAGCAGAAGCTGCAAGTTTCTTGAGGCCTCGGCTCTGAAACCCACCTACATCAGTTCTACCACTTTCTTTGGTCCAGGCTAATGCCAAAGCCAGCTCAGATTCAAGGACAGGGGGAAAAGATTCCATCTCTTAAAAGAAACTGCAAAACAGTAAGTCCATATTTTTCAATCTGCCATAGGTAGGATGGCCAGAGAAAGCCTTATTGAGAAGATATTTGTGTAAATACCTGAGGGGTTGAGGGACAAGGGGGAAGAAGATTCCAAACAGTAAGTGTAGCCCTGAGGTGCAGGAAGGGCATTTAGGGAGCAGGAAGACGAGGCCAGTGTGGCTAAAATAACATGAGCAGGTGGAGAGGAGGAGCACAGGAGCTCAAAGTGGTGATGGGGAGCTGGGCCTTGTAGAGGGCTTACGGTCTCTGTCTTTTCCTTTGAGTCAAAGGAGGGACCACTGCGGGGTTTTGAGCAAAAGTGTCATAATTTGACTTGCATTCTTGTAAGGACCACTCTAAATGTTGTGTTTTGAATCAATTAAAGGGGTCAAGCTCAGAAGGAGAAAGAATAAGAAATAAGCTCAGAAGGTATAATTGGGAACCAATTTGTGGAAGACCTACAATGCTAAGCCATGGGTTGGTATAGTACTGGGCTTCCTTCATTTGGGACCCAGAATTTCTTATCATCCACAAAGGAAGTAAAGGAAGACAAGAAGTGGGGACTAGTTTCAGTCTATGAGCCATATTCACTATTTCAGAAAGTTTAACTAAAACATTGCACTTCTTTCCTTTTGGTTAGGGTTACATATCACCCTTCCCATAGGAAAACCTTGGTTATATCACAGTGATAAGAAACTTGGCTTGACTGTCATTGGCATCATAGACATTAGGGGGATGTGATCGGAACACTTGGCTTTGATATTAAACCTACAGGCCAGGCAGTCACTGCAGAGAGAGTGTTTCACAAGGACCTGTGATAGTGTGGCAACCACTATTATGGGATACCTAGTGGCAAACAGTGCTTCAGTATACTTTCTTAACTTCATTGCTTTTTCACATCATAGAGTATTGATTTTATAATATTACTGTGCAACCCTAAAACAATTGGTTATTGATGAAAACTGGACTCAATACTGAAGTGGAGTTTTGCCAACATTTACTAAAAGCTATTTGTTTAGTACATAGGAGCTTTCAAACCATGATATTCACAGGCAGGATGTATGTCGATTGCTTTTAAAAGTAACAATGGAAAATCAAGCCTTTTATTGTAGTTCTTTTTGGACCAAAATGGGGCATAAGCTATAAATAATAATGTCCCATATTTCTGACTTTTAGTAGTTATATAGTTTTGGTATCATAGGGAAGGAAAGGGAGAGAAAACACTTTTCCTACTTTAATTTTGAACTTTTCTGTAACCTATTTCTTAGAGTCATTAACCTGATGGAAAGTGTTTCCAAGCTAAAGAAACTTTCAAAGGTCATATATATCCAACAATCAGAGATTAGCTTATATACTATCAGATATCTATAAATGGAATGCCACACAGCCATTAAAAGTGATATTGTAAAATGTTTATTGAGTGAACAAATTTAAATTGTAAAAGCATAGACATGATGATAACATTTTTTAGAAGTGTGTGCATGAGAGTTAATGTACATATATGCTTAGGAAAAAACAAAAAACACATAAAAATGTAAGGTAATTATTTATAGGTGGTGAAATATAGGAACTTTATTCTAAAAATGTATCTATATTTTATAACTGTATAATTAGCATATGTTGTTTGTATAATTTTTACTGCTCAACACAAGAATTAATAGAGACACAAATATAACAAAGTTACTTTTTATACCAGACATTAGGCAAGATGGGTCTTAGCAAAAGATACCCTGAGACCATTCTAAGTGGTTCCTTCAACTACTGTGTCTGTTGGGGGTTTGAGGGATGCCTTTAGGCCATCCTGGGTCTCAGACTGACATTAAACAGTTTTTAATGTAAATTTTACAATTATAGTTGACAATGTTATATTAATTTCAGGGACATATTGAACTTTTTTTTTCAAAGAACACCAATTAACATCATCAAGAAATGGGGTTTTAAGAAATTCAATTTGTGAAACCTGATCTAGACATTTTCAAAATTACAAATCACAGGCATCATTAAGAGCTTTCTAGATAGTACTTTTTACAATGACTGATTAAATACAGTGGAGTGGTGAGGAAAGGACTGACAGAGGTGAAGAAGGTGAAGAATTGTTCATGGAAATTATATTTGAACAATTTGGAAAATAGAAAGCCTTTTCTTTTTTGTTCTTATAGCTTATAAACCAGCATAACATCATGTCAATAAGAGATTTGGTTGCATCTGCTAGATTGCACTCTAAAACTTTTCTTGAGGTGGATTTATAATAATGAGAATTCATCTTTCTCTCTCTTTTGCAATAGAAGCACATTCTTAGATTTGGATTTACTCATAGCCCTTTATATTCATGACTTTGTTCTCCTGTTATCTCCAGTATCTGGGGAGTAGAGTTATGGGTTCTCCTGAGTCAAGAGGCTAAAGAAGCACCTGTAGATCTCAGGAGTTGCAGGAACAGCACCGAAATAAGTTTCATGTCCTTACTCTCGTGGTTTTCACTTAGAGCATTAGCACTATGTTTAGTATTGCCTAATAAATAACATTTCATATTGGTACAGGTATTATTTCATTAATGTTGATTTTCTGTGATCATGGAAAATGCATTCTTTCTCTGCAGGGAAGGGTTTTTAGTCAGCTGATCATGTGAGATTGTAGAGGCTTGAGAACATTGAGTTGCCTGTGTTTCTCTTTTTAAATCAAAGTAGCCCTGATATCATTTAGCAATTGGATGATATTAAAAATCCCAACACAGCGTAGCTCTTCTATTGAAATTAGACTGATTTCTTTAGAGACCATCTGATCTCAGCAGCAGCCTGCAAAAAAAATCCTCTGGACCTTGAAAGAAACTAAAATTAATGGATTTTTAAAAATCTAAGCTCTCAGTTTTTTTGAACATGAAAATATCCCTTCTCCTAGTAATTTGCATTTAAAAACAAAAGTGAAAGTGTGCATGTCTACACATATTAAAAAATCTCAAGGCTCCAGTAGCTCCCCGAAACCGGTTTGGCTCAGTGGATAGAGTGTCGGCCTGCGGACTGAAAGGTCCCAGGTTCGATTCCGGTCAAGGGCATGTACCTTGGTTGCGGGCACATCCCTAGTGGGAGATATGCGGGAGGCAGCTGATCGATGTTTCTCTCTCATCGATGTTTCTAACTATCTCTCTCTCTTCCTCTCTGTAAAAAATCAATAAAATATATTTTTTAAAAAATCTCAATGCTTCACTATTGTGCTGAACTTTTTGATTTCTTTATTTACTAAAGAGAATTGCCATATTTCAAACATGCTAAGATTTTCTTTTTTGATGAGAAGTATCTCATCAGCCCATAAACCCAGACTTCTCCAAAATGCATACCCTTTTTAAAAATGTGCATAGTTTTAAATAAAGAATTATCGCATGCTTATGATGTACAGAAATTAAAAGTCCCTCCTATCCTATGTTAAAGTTCTAAACTAGAATACCTATGTCCTTTTTTTTTTTTTTGGTGTGTTCAATCTTTCTATTTTTTATTTTTTTCTTTATTGATTAAGGTATTACATATGTGTTCTCATCCCCCCATTAACCCCCATCCCTCCCCCTCATGCTCTCACCCCCTGTTGCCTGTGTCCATTGGTTGGGCTTATATGCATGCATACAAGTCCTTTGGTTGATCTCTCCCCCTTACCCCCACCCTCCCCTACTTTCCCTCTGAGGTTTGACAGTCTGATCTCTGCTTCTCTGTCTCTGGATCTGTTTTTCTTCATCAGTTTATGTTGTTCATTATATTCCATAAATGAGTGAGATCGTGTGGTACTTATCTTTCTCTGACTGGCTTATTTCACTTAGCATAATGCTCTCCAGTTCCATCCATGCTGTTGCAAATGGCAAGAATTCCTTCCGTATGTCCTTCTCTTGAAGAAACTTGAAGCTAAACCATGACATTTCAAGACATTTACAATAAAAAGTAATTATATTATGGTGACAATTCAAGTTATAAAATGATTCATTGTATGGTCATTTAAATTAGCGACCTCTGAAAGTTTTAAAGCAATTTAATTTGAAAATATTTTGTACTTTCTAGAAATACATCTATTATAGGGAGCAAGATTTCCCAAATCTCAGTCTTTTGTAAACCACATATTTTTGCCATATCTGCAAATCAGTTGTTCATCATTTACTTTTTGGTTTTCTTTAAAAAAACTTTCAACCAAGTCCCTTTTGTTAATATTTTTATCTTAAGACTTATCTGAAGAAATAATATTCATAATATCATGGGTTTAATATATTGATCATTAATTTTTCTGATATAAAATAAAGTTATAATCATTAAATAAATATATTTACGCATACAACATTAAAGACAGTGGTAAATGTAACCCAGTTTGGGACTACTGGCATCAATACTCTTTCTCTGTGATGTTTAACTTTATGTGTAAATTTGACTGGGCAAAGGGAGGCCCAATAGCTGGTAAAACATTACTTCTGGGTGTGTCTGTGATGGTGTTCTTAGAAGGCATTAGCATTTGAGTCAGTGGGCTGAGAAAAGAAGACCCACCTGCATTGGTGAGGCATCATCCAACCCTTGAGGACCCAACAGAACAAAAAAGCGGAGCACAGGTGAATTTTCTCTCTCTTTTCTTAAGCTGGGCCAACCATCTCCTCCTGTTCTCAGACACTGGACCTTGGAGCTCTTGGTTCTTGGGCTTTCTAACCCTGGGACTTATACCAGTGGCCCTCTGGCTCTCGGGTCTCGGACCTCAGACTGAATTGTAACACCAGCTTTCCTGGTTCTCCAACCTGCAGAAGGCAGATTCTAGGATATCTCAATATTCTCCATAACTGTGGAGCCAATTCCTAGATAGGTAGATAGATAGATAGATAGATAGATAGATAGATAGATAGATGATAGATAGATATCCTATTGGTTCTGTTTGTCTAAAGAACCATGACTAATACAATCTCATTGCTTTTTCTTCTAAGTGTCATATGAGTTTTCTTATTTTCAGGTGGTGACTACGGATAAGGCTTGTTTTCCACCTTCCACTGCCACAATATTTCTGTGATTCAGCCCACAGTCTTCTAGGCCAAAGGCTCACGGAGTTCTTGGCACAAAGAAAAGACCTATTTCCCAGCGTGCCCAGAATGGGCTCTGCATACCACCTCAGCCCTCTCCCCTGTGGTTTCTCACTGCGCAGGACAGGGATTCCCACTCATCTGGGTAAGTGAGTCACTTTTGTTCAGGGACTTTGGGTGCCGAAGGCCTAAGGTTGAAAATCTCAGTAGCCTGCTTTTACAGATCTCGTAACTACCTTGTATTTCTTTTAAAATAGATCTAAACTAACCTAATGATATGTGTCAAAAGCCTTAAAAAATGCATATATCTTTTGACCTAGCAATTTGACTTCTAAGACTCTATTCTAGAAAATAATCAGAGATTTGGACAAAGATTAATTTGTGAGGATGATAATTGTAGTATTGTTTATCATAAGGAACATAAGGAACATGAGAAGCAATTTAAACTATAGGCGATTGATTAAAGTGTTATACATAAATGTGATGGAATATTATGTAATATTTAAGAAATCAAGTTACAGGGCTTACAAAAATGTTTATGACATATTTAAGTAAAAAATGTAGCCCTCCCCTGGTGTGGCTCAGTTGGTTGAGCATTTTCCTATGAACCAAGAGGTTGCTGGTTCGATTCCCAGTCAGGGTACATGCCTGGGTTGTGGGCTCAATCCCCAGTAGGGGGTGTGCAAGAGGCAGCCAATCAATTCCCTCCCTCTCCCTTCCTCTATTTGAAATCAATAAAAACATATATATTTTTTAAAAAGGCTATGGGGATATATGGGAATACCGTACTTTTCACTTATTTTGCTGTAAACCTAGAGCCACCAAGAAGATTGTCTCTTTGAGAGGAATGGGAGACGGGAGGCAGAAGGACTTGTAGGTGGCACAGCATCAGTCATTTTCAACACGAGGTGGGGGGATTATCAAGCAGCTTTTTTGATGGACAGGGTGTGGCCATCTAGAGTCTGGAGGTCAACCTCAAAGTTAGATGAGAACTTATTTTGTATCTTACCTATTCTGACCCTCATTCCCAATCAGGTATTTGGGCCCAGAGCTACTCCTTCACTAGTGGGACACAAGGCATTTTGTACTTAGGATACAGGCTGCTTACCTGCAGTCCTGGGATGTGTAGACCTGGGGCTTGTCTATAGCTGGGCCCAGGGTATAGACCAGTTCCAGATTAAGTAGCCATAACCTGCAGCTACCCTGGCTAATTCCACAGCCCCTGGAGGACCTATGACTTCTAATGTGCTTTATGTGCTGATGTGTTTTAAGCAGGAAGGGACTGGAAATGTAACTCATGTATCTATATGTGTTATCTCTCTATATAAAAGCCTAAGCGACTGCCAACCGGCAGGTAGCTATGATGTGCACCGACCACCAGGGGGCAGACACTCAATGCAGGAACTGCCGAGCGACAGCAACTTTGCAGAGTGCCCTCTGGTACTCCAGGACCCCTCAGGGGATGTTGGACTGCCAGCCTTGGCCCAATCCCCGCAGGCCAGGCTGAGGGACCCCACCAGTGCACGGGCACTAGGCATCTAGTGTTTATATAAATGCACTAAATTCTTGGTTATCAGCAAGTAAAATTATCTACCTGGCAAGGATGAAGTCAGTCAGAAGAGGGTTGTAGCTGGGTACAGAACATTTGGATATGTGCACAAAAAGATAAAAGAGTGAGTGTAGAGAGGAAGAGGATGGAGGGAGGGAGATTAATTGCACACCAAAAACAATAGAAAGTGTTCTGCCTCTCTTTTCACTAACCTGGATATGGAGAGGTCAGATCAGAGGCCTTGAAATGTTAGGGGTTGGAAGGACATTAGCAATAAATTAGTGGAACTGCTTCAGTTTGGAACATGGAAACTGAATATAAAACATCCATGTGGTAGGTGGGGGAAGATGCATATATGCACACAGATATAACATGCTATTATCTACTCACACAAAAAATACACCATGGAATGCCTTTCCACTTCTCAGGCAACTTAATTTACAGCCACTTTCCTTTAAAATATTATTATTAGTTCATTCTCATAGCTTAAATGAATCATAAGTATCAGGCTTCTATGTTTATTTGTTATTTTGAATCAACCCTCAAACACTGTGGAAATGGTTTCATTTACCTCAAGAATTCCCCCTCCCCCCCAAAAAAAATCAATGATGACTGAAACCAGTAATGACTATTTTCTATTTCTTTCCCTAAGTAATTGACCATTAATTATAATATCAATAGGCAGTGGGAAAGAAAAACAGACCCACATTAGGCCTACAGTTCATTTGTAACTGTTTTGTATATATCATAGATCTCTAATATTGGGCTATTGTCACCCATGATGAATTATTGTAAGCATGTCAGCACATGGTGGAAGTCAAGTACATTCAAATACTACTCAGTCAGAATTGAATTTGGCATGATCGTCTCATAAAAGGGGGCTCAATTGAGAGTTTCCACTTGCCTGCTCTAAACTTGTCACTTGTAGGTGCTAAAGAGCTTGTTGTGTTGGTTTAATTAGTCAACAAATCGGTCCTTACTTGATTGCGTGGTCGTATCACATATGTTAACACTTCAGTGTTTGATGGAGATATTAACAAGTGACAAGAGTCTCTTGGTCCGTGGACTTTAAAGAAGAGAAGCTCTTCTATATTATTTCATTTGGCCCTGCCAATATTTATTAGATCATGCAGCCCGCAGACTGCCAGTTAAAGAAAGACAACACAAACATTTTTCAGGGTTATGCTCATCTGTAACCCAAAGAAGGGTCGCTGAACAATCGATGGGAGAAGAGCATAAGTAAGATAAGTGTTTTCTTCTACCGCTTAGAAATTCATTATTTGATACAGTTTGCTTCAGACCTCCTTTGAGCTTTTTTCACTTAAAGATAATTCATAATGAGAACAGAGAGGTTCTTGAAAATGCTATAGCAACTGAAGCTGAATGATGCCACACTGGTGCAAGACGCCGAGTCACCAGAGGCTGGTAAAGAGGAAGTTTGCATTTATATGAAGAACTGCATTAGTTAACATTCATCCATGGTAGGTAAAATTCTGATATTAACAGTCAATAAGAGATTCAAAGAAAAAATTCAATAACCAAGATGTTTATCCATGGGAATGGGGATATAAGATAAAAAGTTAGTGCCCTGAAAATTTGTAAAATACCCGTCCATTTATTTTTTTCTATAGCAGAACAAACAAAAGGGCCATGTTTCCTTTGAGTGACAGGCTTCATTTGTTCTGTCACCATTTCGTTATGGCTTTTATCTGTGCCCTAGCAAAAACCAGGTCTCCATGCCATGTGCAGAAATGATGCACAGCATCTGAACCAGGGCCACCAGATATTTCATTTTGGTTGGACATTGTCTTGAAAACAACGCACATTTAAATGACTGCTGACAATTTAAAAATTGTCAACAGTGACTTGACCAGTGACTATGGCAGGATATTAAATTATGAGTGAAGGTTTTTCTGTCAGAGCTCTCTAGCAAGAAGTTTTAAAATACAATTTATTGCTGAACCGGTTTGGCTCAGTGGATAGAGCGTCAGCCTGTGGACTGAAGGGTCCCAGGTTCGATTCCAGTCAAGGGCATGTACCTTGGTTGTGGGCACATCCCCAGAGGGAGGCGTGCAGGAGGCAGCTGATCGATGTTTCTCTCTCATCAATGTTTCTAACTCTCTATCCCGCTCCCTTCTTCTCTGTAAAAAATCAATAAAATATATTTTAAAAAATAAAATACAATTTATTTTTATCTTTCTTGGGAAACTACCTGAAAATCCCAAGGATCCTGTCTCCTTGCCTCACAAAGGATACAGTTGGCCGTCCCTCTCCTTAAAGAGCTCACTTTGATTTATCCAGTCTTTAATTATGGGGTGGTCACCATGTTGTTGGTCGGAGACCAACGCTTATCTCTTCCTCAACTACCACCACATGACTCCCACGGGCCCAGCCCTCAGTTCACCCACTTGTCAGCCGACAATCGAGAATCGTGTGAGAACTATGGCAAAGCACTGGGAGGAGGTGCACTTGAATAGTCGTCTCTACACAAACGGTCTCTGCACACACAAATTTGGAGAGCATAAATAGTCTTAAGTTAAGGAAGGCTTTTATCTAAAAAATAAGAAATACTCTTCAGACATTTATAGCATCTTCCTTCCCCAAGGCCACTTCATTTTTAACCAAGCCCTGGGGGTGGAGCAGAGGTAATGTCCATAATAACGCCCTTTCCACTCTAAGGTTAGCAGAGAGTTGAAAAGGAGGAACGCACTCTTTCTTGCTTACGTTCACCTCAGCTTTTGCTTAGCCTAAGTGCCAAATAAATCACCTTAGGTGATCAAAACTCAAAACTTCCTCATCCCATCCCCCACCTTCATAAATGCTTTTACATTAGAGTTACAAAATCAACTCTCAGAGTCAGCCAGTCAGGTTTTACTGGGAAGCAGGCCTTCAATGAATGCTCGTTGATTAAGTGATTGATTGACTAGAGTAAATTATGAGTGTTAGTCTAACCAATAGAAATAAAAAATAATTTGACTGAGTGACTGCAAGTAGTGGAAGGTTAAAGGGAACAAGATGAGGTACACTGTACAAATTTATGTTAAGGATGTAAAAGCTTTGGCGTAATATTTTCTTTTGAGGAGTAGGAGATGGGGAATGGGTTGGTAGGCCTGCAAAAGATATGGATATCCTCAGTGCAAGAATTTCCCTGCACTGAGCTCTAAAGAAAAGAAAAAAGAAGAAAGGCAAAGGATGCAGAGAATGAAAAGGCATTTGATGTGAGGTGGAGAGGGAGGATTAGGGGGAGGGGGAGGGGAGTAAAAGCTGCTATAAGGGAAGCAAAGGAAGGAAGAAGGAAGTAGGAACATGTGTGACTTAAGTCTCAAACTTCCAGAGCTTCCAATAATTTATCACCACAATGCTGCAAAGAACATCCTTAGACATACAGCTTTCTGTATTTTTAAAAATTATTGGGAGGAATGGAATTATGAGGACCTTCCTACCTACTTTTTGCAATTCTGTAATGTTGAAATTTCCTGTAATCAAAATGGAATTGATTTTGTAGTCAGAAAACAATTCAGGAATATTAAATTTAAAAAATAATTATTGGAGCTGTGACTATTCTCAAAGAGAAGAAAATAAAAATATCAGCCTACCAGGGTTAGCAATGTAATAGCAAGTTGTAACTATTAACATTTTTTCAGTTCATTTAGAATGTTTACTTCAGCAGCAGGAAGGTTTTGGTCTCTTTAATCACATCTACTTTCAAAAAACTTTGCAATCACTTTCAGTTCTAAGAGATTGTTGCTTGCCTCCTCAAACAAGGACAAAACCATTTTTCCCCGAACTGGTAGAAGAACCGTATGTAAATTATTTTTCCAGTCCCATACTTCTACATGATGGGAAACTGTTCTTAAAAATGAAATGGCTCACCGGAAGTAGGTCCATGTTGCCTGCAGTCAAGGATGGGAGAAGGGGACCAACTGCAAAGGGGGACATGGGAACAATTGGGTGATGTTCTATATTAGGGGCGGGGGTGGTTACACGACTCTATACATTTGTCAAAATTCATATCTCAATAAAGTTATTTTTTAAGGAGCTTTAAAAAAAAGTGAACTAGTGCTTTTCTGGGTGGTCATTTACAAGAATATTCCAAATTTCTTTAAGGACCAGGAGGATTCTCTTTTCAAATGTCCTAAACTACTACCAAGAGTTATAGATTGAAAAGCTAAAAGGACTTATATACTTAAATGCCATTTTTATCTATTTGAAGCCGGCATAAAAGAAGAAAAGAAATACATGTTTCAAATTACAGATTTTTATTTAGTAATTCTCACAGTTCTTTTCTCCTTTGATTTCTTTTTGAGGTATCCTCATTCTGGTATTGATATTTGGATTAAGATAAAGATCCACCCATTCATTAAAAGTTTCTCTCATATAAAGGAATTCAAATTTTTTTTGATTGGTGCTAGACTCACAGACAGACAGAAATAAGCTGCCATTCTTCCATTTGATAGCCAGACGCTGCCCGTTGTAGCCAGGGCAGTCATGCTGTTAAATTAGGTCTAATGAAGGAGTAATTGCTTTAGATATAGTGAACCATTTCAAAGAAAACAAGGATTCTAATTGATTTGCAATTTGTTTGGCACATTGCATTGTCTGCGGCTATTGATTAGTCTTCTGGGTTTCACACTGCATGTGTTTCCCTTTATTAAGGGAATAGCAGGTCACTGATTACTTTCTTTCTGGGTTTAATGGAGCGGTTAATGTCTACTTTGTTCTTGTGTCATGTCACAGGCAAGGGAGGAATAATAGGCAAGTGGGTGGCCCTTTGCTAAGCAATTTCCCTGCTGCTCTGAGCTGTGTGCTCCGAGACAGGCTGAAAAGCAGATCAAGAGAAAGGGTTAGAATAGCAGGACTCACAAGTTATGGCCTGAGTCAGGCCAGACCCCGCTCGAAACTTGGCTTTCCCCTCCCAGTCAAAGCAGAGCATGGGACGAAGCAGCTGGAGGTAGATTTGTTCTTGTATCATTCGATTATTTGTAGAGGGGACAGGAATCTCTGCCCGTTGTTTTGTTTAATAGGTATGCATACTAAATGGGAGCAGAAAAAGAATATTTGAGGTTGAGGCATTTGGGTTCATTTAACCCTTTGGAAAGTGACATTTTGTTGGCACCTGGGAAGCACTTGTTGCTGAGGTGTCGATATGATCATCAAAATGGCTCTTATGTTTATACCAACTGCAGGGGAGGGAGAAAAAGTTCTCAGGGTTGCAGTCATTTCATTGCCCTCAAAGCACAGCAGGAATTATTAGCTTACCCTGGCGCGCCCCTTTGTTTTCCTAGGGCTTTGCTCCTTCAGCAGATACTCATTTAAGGCGAATCCACTGCTTTCTGAAATGTGTTTTGCAATGGTGCACAGAACAGGCACTCACTTAGCGGATCTAATCCTTTCACAGCTCAGCTTGTTAATGTAGCAAACTGCTGAAAATGGGAAATGGATTCCTTAATGAGACTGGTTCCTTCCTGGCTTTATTCTCCCAGTCCACCTCCCAGGCATTCATTCAAGTGCCCCCCTTCCCACTCCAAGCCAGGATCAGGCACCCCCACTTCCCACCCAGCAAGCAACCCATTTCCAGCACGCAGTCCCCCACCTCTAGGCCCCTTGTCTCCCCGCGACCTTCCCAGAGCCATTGGGCGCTCACAAACAAAGGGGTGTGGGCAGTAAAAGGTTCCCTTTTCCCTGCATCAGTCACCTCCTTCCTGGGCCAGAGCCCATCTCTCCTGAGTTCTGAACCTCACCAACACGCTTGTAGAGAGGAGTTGCATTCAAAGTAGTAAATGCCCATGGACTGCATCAAAACACCATTGAACGCAATTTTGCTAAACTACCCAACATGTTTACAGATTTAATTGTATATTTAATGTAGTTTTTGCCTATTGGATTTATAGTGATCATGATTGACAAGTTTGAAAATGGAGCCAAGCAGGGCAGGTAAACTGGGTTTCTGGTCTTAATTCTTTCTCTTCTGCCACTTTGCCTCCATGGGTCTTCCTAAAGCCTCTGTACGTCTCCGGAAATCACACTCCCCTGAGATAAAAAGCTCCAAGCAGGTAAAATTCAGGGTAAGTGGGACCCAAAAGGCAACCTGGAAGTCATGACAGGGCTATGTGCAATGTGAAGAATAGATTTAGAGGAGAACGCGAGGATCCTTCTGCCCATTCTGCCTTGGAGATGGTTGACTTGGGAAAGGGAATGACGCACACACCGCTCAGTCTGCCGTGAGGCCTGTTCCTCAACGGCTCTTCTGTGCCACGGAACCCTTTGCAATCTGGTGAATCCCATGGACCTCTTCCCAGAAGTTGTTAAATGCCTAGAATAAAATACCCAGGATGACAAAGAAAATCAACTATATTAAAATAAAGTTATAAAAGTATTTTTAAAAACAAATTTCTATGTAGCTATTTCTTTATTATTAATAAATGTATTGGTTTAAATAATAAGATCTATGGGTAGGTCTAGCAACTCCTGTAATTTTGAAGTAATAATGAGTATTTACAATTTTAATATCTATAATAACTTTAACGTTCTATAAAAAAAATCTGTGATTTCTCTTGGTGACACAGTCACAGGTACTAATATTATTGTTTTTGTTGCCCACACCTGTAATTGAAAGGGGCTATAAAAATAATGATTTTTTTTCCATCCAAATTCATGGACCCCCTAAATTCTACCCATAAGCCCACAGGACCCTGGGCTGCTGCAGTCACAGCTCTTCCCATGCTCCATCAGGGAGATGCCTAGTGCCTGTCCCTACAGCCCTAAGAGACAGGAGAGATGAGCAACTGATGGTGCCCTGGGTCTGAACCCAGCACACACATGACTCTATTAAATCTCATGGAGCATAGGTGTCCTCCATGCCTTCGGAGACTTTTGCTTTTCCCAGTGTTTCCCCAAATATAAAACTTGTGTCTATATAAGTCAAGGCCATACACCATGGATACATGCAGAGAGGAAACCTGGCAAAAGCAAACTGAAACAAGCCCATACATTGTGCCTCTTTGCATTATATGAGTCTGATTATAAGACATACAATTCAATAAATAAAATTTTTCTGGGGGCTGGTAAAATGTAGAAGTAACAAAGCAAAGATATTACCAACAAAAACTTTGCTCACATTTAGTTAACTAGGATTGCCAGATTTAGTAAATAAAAATACAAATATCGCTTGAACATATTTATACTAAAAAAAAAATAGTTCTTGTTTTTCTGAAATTCAGGCTTAACTGGTGGTTCTGTATTTTATCTGGAAATCCTGCACTAATGTATTGTATAAAGAAGGCAAGTAAATCCAAGTGGAGATTATAATTGATGTGAGAGAACTTTTGTTTTACTGGTCAAACAATTTGAACTGAACAAGTGTTTGGTGATGTTTTAAAATCAAAGAGGATTTTCAGGATTGAAAGGCGAGTAAAGAGATGAGAAGTTTCATCAAACCTCAGAGGGAAGGTAGGGGAGGGTGGGGGTAAGGGGGAGAGATCAACCAAAGGACTTGTATGCATGCATATAAGCCTAATCAATGGGCCCAGACAACAGGGGGGTGAGGGCATGAGTGGGGGCAATGGGGCGATAAGGACACATATGTAATACCTTAATCAATAAAGAAAAAAAATTAAAAAAAGAGAGATGAGAAGTTAAGAGACGAGGAGAAATGGGATGAGCCAGAACACAGGAGGGAGGAGAGCTGGAGACAAACACAGAGAGTTATCCTGGACGAGAGTCCAGGCAAATTGGCTTCTGGCAGAACCTTACTCAGTGACTCAGTACTCTCTCTGGACCAGCACTCTGCTCAGATTATTTTTAAATGGGTGACGACAATGTTGTTTGGGGGGGGAGGGTCCCTTTAAACCTCACAAGACATAAAGGAACCAAGGCCCAGGGAGGTTAAGCAACTTGCGGGAAGCTGCAGAGCTGGAGTTACCTCCAGGGCGGACACACCCAAGGAATTCAGGAATAATTAATACTCCCTGCTCCTTCCTCCGCCACCTCTCCTGTTGCCTGTAAAGGGTTAAATCATGGGGCCCACATATGTGTGTTAAATGCCTGAAACTACAAGGCCACACTCCCCAGGGACCAGTCCCTGGTCCAAGGGGGAGCAATCCAGTTAACCAGCTGGAAAGCTCACTTCCTGGGAAGGAAAAGACAAACTCAATCCAATTCTTTATTAACAAGAGCAGCACTGGCAGCAACAACAAAGCAAAGGCCCTTCGTGACAGTGTATCCCAGCTTTTCCTTTATTCCCAAGGAATTTAGACTTGGAGTTTTAAAACTGAGGGGGGGGCAGGTTTAGATCCCGCAACACCTGTGGATCTATGTACTCTGACGGCTCATCTCTCCCAGGCGGGCACTGCATGCCTGGGGTGCCGCGTTCTAGAGGTCCCAAGATGAAGAGCCCTCACAACAAGGTAAGTGTTATTTTATTCATTCTTTTTATGCCCCAGAGCATAAAAAAGGTAACCACAAGGAAACTTCAGACACTCTTTGAAAGCCCAGACTTGCTATAAATCACTTGAGATGGCAATGTTGTGTCAGCCCAGCCAGGGCCCCACCACCCTCTCCAAACAGTGCGCCTGCGTGTAAAGCTACTCCAAGAAAAACCTTCCCCGAGTCAGGTCTCAACCTCAGGCCTTCTCTCAACCCAGGATCCCGTCCTCTCAGATGGGTGTGCAGATATTTCTCCCCTCTGTAGAGGTATTTTATTTTGCTTTATCACAAGTGGTGTCAGTAGGTTACTTATATTTTGAACTCTATTGAAAAGAGGCTTGTAACAGGACATTTCATTTTAGTTTGAAAATATAGAAATTACTCTCGTGTATGAAAAGCATTGCTTTAAAATGAAACAAAATAGTTCACTTCTCACCATCACAGCAGTAGCCCTGGTGAGTACTTCTAAATTGCTCCACTTGGCTATTGTCTGAGGTCCTTGATAAGCATTCTGCATCTTAAGCTTTATCTATTTCTCATCATTAAAAAGCTCATTACTCAGTGTATTGGTACTTTCTTTCCAGTTCATAAATTTAGATTATAAACGTGTGTCCTATAAATGGTGCCACTCATTAAATCATACAAAACACTAGTGAGGAGAGATTTAATGGCAAGAATTAAAATTAAATTTCTACATTTAAGAGTCTTAATAAAATAACCCTGACTGCCTAAAGATTTTAAAGGGTGACATTTTATTGTGTGACATGACTCTGCTCACTGAGCTATTGCAAAACTTAGGTTAGATATCCCATAAGGTATCTGATGAAGATGTAAGGAGTTAGTGCCTACAATCCTACTTTTTTGACACAAACTTCTTTCCTGATATAATGCAAGTAGTATTTCCTGGTTCCAAGGTGGTCAAGTTTTGCAATGATGCCCCTTCTAATATGGCTTTATTGTGAAGCTAATGTGTCTTCATTTGAACCCAGGATTCTTTTTTTTTTTTTTTTAAATATATTTTATTGATTTTTTACAGAGAGAAAGGGAGAGAGATAGTCAGAAACATCGATGAGAGAGAAACATCGATCAGCCGCCTCCCGCACATCTCCCACCGGGGATGTGCCCGCAACCCAGGTACATGCCCTTGACCGGAATCGAACCCGGGACCTTCCAGTCCGCAGGCCGACGCTCCATCCACTGAGCCAAACCGGTTTTGGCGAACCCAGGATTCTTGAACACTGTTTGTATAATCTATATATTAGAGAGGAAAAAAAAACAAAATTCGAAGATTAATATGCTAAAAAGTCAGACAGGAACCGAGTGACCTTCACTGACCTTGATTCCACACCCAGAAACCTCAAGATGTGCAGAACCTTCCTAAGTCTTTGGCACAGTGCTGACATCTTGTTCTGACAGTAGTGATTGGGAGGAAGAGAAGAAAGTGGCAAAGACTGTGTTGGAAAAGTGAAATCAATAGACAAGACATTGTCTGTCATCCAATTTAAACAAGATTTTCCAAATCATGTTCTAAATGGAAGCAGAGGAAACTAAGCTCCCATAAAAACTGAGATTGACACCACGTAAAAAAGAATTAAAAGAGCATGCATTTCTGTGGGTCCCTAGAAAACACACACAGTCACTCACTCATCATCCTCTGCGTTCTTATTCTTTCTGTTTGATATTTTGCCCTAGGCTGGATACCATTGATCTGAATGGACCTATAATACATTTATACTCCATCTTTCCTAAAGTGACTTACCCAACTGCCGATGCCACTCTGTATTCTAACAGTGGCCTGTCTCCTGGTGCAGAGAGGTGAGATAATAAGGATGATGGCAGAGCAGCTTGGAGGAGGGGCAAAGCTGGGTGTACTGTGGTTCTGATTGTACACCTGTGGCGCGGGGCATTCCCCAACAAAACCCTCTAGGCTGGGCACAACATTTCTTTTGCTGAAGAACTTAAGGAATTATGCTTTCTGCTCTGTGCTGCACTTGACAGGGAGGCTAGTTAAGTCGTTTTAGCATGAATAAACTTGACACTTTATGGACCCATTTGAAAGAACTATCTAGAATGGGAACAGTAGTCCCTTCCCGGCTATGTGGCCACCATCCTTTCATTTCCTTTATAGTGATTTTTGACAGTTTCCCTCTCCCTGACCACAAGGTAGCATTCGGCTTAATCATTTTTTATTCATTGAAGCGTGTCTTTGAGAATCTTCTATTATGCCTGTGACCTGGGGTTGCATGGCCCCTTACCCCATAAGAAAATTTATGGCTCACTGTTTCCTAAATACCTGCCTCTCCCTCTCCCCTGACACATCCCCACTGCCCACTCCACCGCCTCCCATGTCTGCACCCCCAGCAACTCCTCATTTCACCCCACCCCGTATTGTAAACATCCAGCCCAAGAGACCAACTGCAGAGAACAATGGAGGGATTTTAGTTTCTATTCCCAAGTCTACCAGGCCTGCCTCTGGGAACCCAAACTATTTTCCAACACAATGCATCTTGGCATCTATAAATTAAAAAAACAAAAAAACAAAACACGACAAAAAACACATGCTGACCTGAATACAGAATACTGGATACAGTGAAGGAACAGTGCCGGGTCCTGGATATGGGAGGAAGCTGGTGCGGGCACTAAGCCAGTGTGGTCAGTCTGTGTAACCACAGTTGTTCTCATTGAGAGAAGGAAATCCTCTGCGGAGATGTCTTCTTGCTGGAAACCCTTCTCCTTAAACAGGTCGCTTTACTGCCATCATCCTGATGACCTTGCCTCACCCCTGGAGAAGTTCAAACTTTCCTAAACTTTATTCCCACATCCCACTCGGCCTCTTGAGCGGAGGCAAACACCTTGAGATGTTTAGCAAAGCATTTTTAAGCTCTGACTCCACGCTTCCCAACAGTTCCCTCAGCCCACGCATCACTTCACACAGTAGATATGCTGCTGGGGGTGGACAGGACATTTTTTTTGTGTGGACACAATTCTGTTGTAACTGGAACATAAGAGGAGCCACTATATCAACAACTCATTTGGTGAATTTTTTTGTGACGTGAAGAATCTAATGGCCATTTTGAAGAGTATATTTTCTTAAGACAAGGCACACCTCGATATCCCCATGTCTTCTGCTGCTGGGCAAGAGCATTTGACTCTGTGAGATCTCACCTTAGCTAAACTCAGGAGTGATTCGCTCTCTCCGTGGTTCCTGCCTGCCTAGCTCTTCTGGGCAGACTCTGTTCATTCCAGCTCCCTCCCACTTAAACAAACAGAATCTGTTGCTGTGTTTTACCACCACAAGTCTGGCCCCAGCCCCTACCATCCATCGCTCACCTTCCTGACCTCTCCTGCTAAGCCGGGCCCTCTCAGCCTCTGCAGCCTGCAGCCAGCCTTAAGGCGAGTTCCCTTGGCTTATCTGGATGTCTGCTGAAGGCCTTCTGAGTCCTGACATCTGGCTCACATGGATGCATGGACAAGGTCTCAGCACTTCTCAGGAACCCAGTGCTTTGCCTCCCCCAGCCGGGCATTTTAGAAGTCAGGGCTGCAGTGGGCTGTGTTTCTTCATGGAGCTCAGAGTTTCTGTGGACAGCGATCCATGTCACTCATTCGCAGAGTAAGCCAGTGTTCTGCAGCCCAACGCTATGATAAAGCATGGTGCACAGTTAAGATAGCCCTTCCCCAGGCCAAACCCACACTCTACAAGGCGGCACTTTTATCAATAGGGTGAGAAGGGCCTGCAAACCCAGAAGCCAGCGAGCGACAGGACACAGCATGCCCTATCCTGTGTGAGTTAAGAAACCAGGCAGGAGGGCCTCTAGAAGCCATTGTCTATGGATCCATGGAAATCCACTGCCCCTTGTCCCAGCCTCCACCACTCCTAAATAATCTGATTCCCTGACATTAAATGGGCAATGACTCACTAATACAGTGGGGCCTTGACTTACGAGTGTCCAGACTAACGAGTTTTTTGAGATACCAGCTGTCTCTCGGCCGATTTTTTGCATTGAGTTGACAGAGTAATTTGAGTTAACGAGCTCCTTAATGAGCTCGGTCTCAGAACAAATTGAACTCCTAAATCAAGGCCCCACTGTAACTGTATTTTTCATTGGTTTGTATGATAAGCAAAATAATGGTCCTCCAAAGATATCCATGTCCTAATCCCAGAAGCCTGTCGATATGTCACCTCACCAGGCAAAGGAGATGTGGAAGATGTAGCTCAATTAAGGACCTGAAGATGCGGACAGCGTTCTGGATTACCCAGGTGGGCCCAATGGATCACATAGGGCCTTCAATTGAAAACCTTCCTCAGCTGTGATTAGAAGGGGCTGTGACTACAGAAGAACAGTGGGGGACATGCAACTTGCTGTCTTTGAAGGGGCCCTGAGCCAGGGAGTGTGGGCAGCCTCTAGAAGCAGGAAAAGGAAAGGAAACAGAGCCTCCTGAAAGGAACGAGGCCCCAG
Organism: Myotis daubentonii; assembly: GCF_963259705.1. Taxonomy (NCBI): domain Eukaryota; kingdom Metazoa; phylum Chordata; class Mammalia; order Chiroptera; family Vespertilionidae; genus Myotis; species Myotis daubentonii. The sequence goes on from NC_081840.1 coordinate 90,852,241, forward strand.
AGACACCTGGAGTTTAACCCAATGAGACCCATTTTGGATTTCTGACCTCTAGGACTCTGTGATAATGAAGTTCCTATTGTTTATACCGCTATATTTTTGGTAACTTGTTGGCCATCATAGGAAACTAATACAGTTTGGAATAGCAGTTTGCTGAATTTGTTGCCACAATTTAACTTACTTGAATGCTTTAAGAGCTTCCATTGCATTTTTCTCCCAGAGGGTTTCTGGAAACAAGTCACTCCCTTGCCTTTTAATTTTTTGTTTCTTTCACGTGTAGGCTGAGGCTTATTCAGGCTTATTCCACTGAAAAGGCTATATCAAAAAATTATCTCAGCATAGAGTCCCAGACAAGAACAACCCATACAGAACGCTACATTTTCTCCCTCAATAAGGGGGGCGGGGGATGGAGGGGCAGCGAATGCATTAACCAAAGACACACTCCAGAGAAGAAAAAAGAAATGATGTTTTGACCAGCTTGACGACTGTGGCACTTCATCCCTGGAGTTGTTCCCTGAGTCTAAATTGCTGCTGACTGGGCAGTTTTCCTTCTCAGAGCTTCAGGAAGGCCCCAGGGGAGAAGACAACCGCCAAGAAAGAATCATAGCTCTCAGCCCACTACTCCCCTCCCCAGCAATGAAAAGTTAAGAAAACAACCAAATGTGCGCCTCAGAAAAAATGCCTAGTCAAGCAGTTGTCTCACCCCTGCCTGTTGAACATTTGGGTCGTCCGATGCAAATGTTAAAGCTGTGTTCAAACCAGAAAAAATAAAAATAATAAGCTGTCAGAATAATTACTAAGAACATGTAAGGATTACACAAAGTAAACTGCAGCCTGCAAAAAAGAGAATTGCATGTTAGCTAATTGTTAATTTTAGCAATCGCAGTGGCTAATTACCACAGCACACATTGACTATTAGCTAGATGCCCCAGCACCTGCTTTCTCCAATGAACAGATCTCTTCATCGCCAGCACAGGAGCAAAATGTGTAATTATTGGCCATCATTGGGGCGATTTTTCAGTGATTCTTTTGTGCGATGTGAATAAAGCATAATGACATATTTTATTAGAGGGCAAATAGCTGTGTTAATGGAAATGATGTGAAATCCAAAAAAACTAGAAGCTAGGAGCATGTTTTCGGTATCAGCGTGAATTCAAATGTATTTCCTTTTAACTCTTTATAAAAGGAGCATAGAAATCAAATCTAAACTGAGTATAATATATTTAATGATATGTACAAACACAGCATTGATTAATTACCTCAAATGCTTTCAGTGGTATACCATTTATTTTGTTTCAGTCATGTGTTAAATTTTAGTATTTCATATTTAAATTCTTATTTTTGGGTCCGAGAGTATTGGCAAAGCTGGCCCGTATCACACCTCGTTTCCTGGAGAACTCTCTTCTTACTGGGACTGTGGCACTTGCCAGGCTTCGGTGCCTTGAGATCTGGGCACACTGGCCTCTCTCTGCAGAGACGAGCGTGAATCAGGTTATCAACACCCAACTGTCAGCCACCCGGTGGATTGTGCATGGCAAACAAGGTGGCCTGAGGACGAGACTGGAACTCTTTCAGGCTTGGAAATGACACTCTATTCCATTTTGTGACAAAATTAATTGGTCTACCTGTGCGGCAGGGAGCTATCAAAGAATAAAAGCAACGTCTATCTTTATCTAAGGCATATAAATGATCAAGTACTAATATGTGTGTGTGTGTGTGTGTGTGTGTGTGTGCGCGCGCGCGCGCGCGAGTGCATGCATGTGTGTTTGTGTGTATTTATCTATTGGAAAATAGTACTTCCATTGGCAATGATGCAACATAAGAAATAGGGTCTTTTCTTTCAATTTTGTCTCTGATAAGGTTCTCAAACCTCTCTCTGCCTCCATTCCTCCTCCGCCCCCCCCCCAATCTTTGTATTTTTATAATGGGGCAGCAGTTCTAAATATGGTGCTATGGAGCTGGAGTCCAAAATCCTCTGAAACTTTCAAATGAAAAAGAATATTTGAGAATGGATTAATGAAGAATTAATACTAACATGATCAAGATATCCCTGTTGTTTGACCAAGCTCTGGGGTGGGGGGAGGGGGAGCTGGTTTGAAGAGTGTTTAATTTCACCACATATTTATACCTTATTTGTATTTCTAACTCTGAACACTCTGTGCTGAATTCTTCCTAAACCACGCACGACACGAGAAAATGTGCCTCTTGTTCTCGACAGGAAAGATTAAAGGGCTGCGCTTGAGATGTGTGTTTGCTGAGCTTTCGTCACTCCGTCCCACTCTTAGGTTTGGTTATGAAAGTTGTGTATTTTCCAAGGTCATTGGAAGGCAACCCACCTCTGTTTTCTGAGTGTGGAGAACTTGCTCCTAATCGCCAGGCTTATTGTTTTACTGCGCTGTTTACAAACAGGGAGAAACTCCCTTGAATGGGCACTTCCCTTTCTTACCCCAGGATCCCACTATTTTAAGATGTAGATAAGTTCAGTATTCAGGTTCACTGTTTGACCCATTAAACTGGTATTGAGGTATAATTTGTGTGTTTTCCCAGTACCGTTGCACATAGAATGGGGTTCATTTCCACACGTTTGAATAAATTTATCCAGTTCAGTGAACCTGTTGTGAAGCTCAGCAAAACTCAGTAGGTGGCTTTAAAGTCCTGTAATTAGCCCATTACAGAAAATCTGTACTTTGGATTTTTGCACATTGGTTAATAAGCATAACATGCTTCATATATAAATAACATTACATTAAATGATGCAATATAAAGGAATTAAAGGCCAATGGAGTTAAACAAAATACTTGAAAGAGACCTCAAATTAGCATGTTTAATTCCAACTCAGTGCACAGGAAAAGCCCCCTGCTCTTACTGTACCAGTTCCGCAGCCTATGGTAGCGTGGGCCCTGCTCGCGGTGCCGGCTGCCTCACACACCCCACCTGTCTGCTGTCTGCTCGGGGGAAGCTCCATGAGGGCTCACCTGTACCTCATTTCCTTTCATTCTCATCATGGAGAAGGAGTTGAGTTGAGGGAGTAGGAAAAAAGAAGAAAACTAAACAAAAAGAGACTTCAGGCCCCTGGTGAGTTTCTGGGATGATATTTGTGTGTGCGCTTCCTCCCTGACTCACAGGGATAGCGGGGGCCTGGCTCCTTCTTGCTCTTTGCTTGCTTTTATCCCCCACATCTGTTTGATAGTCATTTCTGAATGAAGTGCTGTGTGAATGTCACAGATACCAGAACTTACCGTTAGAGTTTTACTCATGTTAATAGAAATTTTACTGTTAACTCTGTGCAATATTGCTTTAGTCCAGTGATGGCGAACCTATGACACGCGTGTCAGAGGTGACACGCGAACTCATTTTTTTGGTTGATTTTTCTTTGTTAAATGGCATTTAAATATATAAAATAAATATCAAAAATATAAGTCTTTGTTTTACTGTGGTTGCAAATATCAAAAAATTTCTATATGTGACACGGCACCAGAGTTAAGTTAGGGTTTTCCAAAATGCTGACGCGCCGAGCCCAAAAGGTTTGCCATCACTGCGTCTATCCTATTTGTAAAGTTTTTTTCACCTCTCTATGGAATGACATTGTATTTCCATTTAAATGGCCCCCAAATATAGTGAAGCAGTGACTTCAACCTGCTCCTGAGAATCCAAGTGCAGGTTCAACACATAGATGAAGTCACACTGTAGTTACACAACATGTAACAGAAAATGGTTGAGCTACAACTTACCCTAGAATGTAAGCTCCATGAAGCCAGGAACCCTGACAGCCTTGCTTTCCTTGTTCTCCTCACCTAGCACAGTTCATTCAGTCATTTATTCACCAACTATTTATCAAGTACTTACTGCATGCCATCACTGCAACAGGTTTTGGAGATATAATGGTAAATGAAAGAAACCCCCCAAAAAAGAAATTAACCAATGGGCAAAAATCTATCAACTGAATAACTAATTTGTCACATTTACCAAATGTAATTACTTATCAAAAACATGTGTCTTTTAAATATTTATACAATTTGCAACAATTTGTATAGGATGGTTTTAGTTGATTAATTTTCAATTGTGTTTTTTTTTTTATAGCAGCATTTGGAGGAATTTTAATTTGTCAAAGCTAAATGTAGTTAGTCTTCTTATGGAAATATTTTGCCCAAAGTTTTAGTTATTTTCTTTAGAAATATCCAGTCTTATGCAGATTTTTAAAAAGTAATTTACAGTTTTGTTAACTATTTAGTACTTACAAGATTGTTTTTGCCAATTTTCTAAGATGAATATTAGCCTTGGTATATGATGTTGTTGCTTAATTATTTCCTAGTTTATTTCTTACTTTAGCATCTTTAGAATTCTAAACCAATTTTAAATACTTTTTTGCAAATTTTAGTTGTCCGATAACATATAATCAAATTTGAAGTTTTATAATTCATTTAATTATGCCAATCTCTTCTGATCCTTCATGTACCATTGAGCATATTTGCCCTTTCATTTCAAATCATTTAGTACATACAACTAGGTAAAAATATTTCAACTTATCTTTGCTTGAAAAAAATTAAAAATTGAGCATTTCATCTGTGACTACTTTTAATTTCTGTAATTTTCTATTTTTTCAAATTATAAACATACTCATATTCATTTTATAATTTCTTATTGACATGGTGGAGTCAATTTTTATTTCTAGCAATTAAATTTTTAAATTTTAGCATTACACATGGAATGAGACTGTTTCAATTGATTTAGAGTTTCCCCCCATCTTTCTGAATGTCATTTAGAATTTTTCCTTTCCATTCTTTCACTGATGCCTCAAATGGCATATCAACCTTGATTTTATATGACTAGCAATTAGTGTCTAAAATCTCTGCAGTTCATACTGATTTAGTTGCTCTAAATCCCTCTCTTTAGCAATTTCATACTTAAGGGAATGAATGTCAGAATTATGGTAGTAATCTTAAGTAAAGTTTTGGTTACTGGTTATTAAATACCCTTTCCTTAATCTTAAATATATACTCTGAAAAGCTAACCCATTCTATGATCCTCAGTTGTTAACAATAGAACAGTCCTTAAAATGCTGTTATAAAGACAAAATTGAGCTGAAACCGGTTTTGCTCAGTGGATAGAGCGTCGGCCTGCGGACTGAAGGGTCCCAGGTTCGATTCCGGTCAAGGGCATGTACCTGGGTTGTGGGCACATCCCCAGTAGGAGATGTGCAGGAGGCAGCTGATCGATGTTTCTCTCTCATCGATGTTTCTAACTCTCTATCCCTCTACCTTCCTCTCTGTAAAAAATCAATAAAATATATATTTTTTAAAAAAAGACAAAATTGAAACCAATCAATTAAACCTGCATGGAAATCATCGAATGTGTTAAAGCACTCTATCCAATAAAATTTGATGTATAATTTATGAACAGAAAAACAATCCACTCTGTTAGGCTTGTACATTACTATATGTGACAACTAACTGAATTTCAGAAAATTATGTCCATAAGGAGCTCAGAGTTATACACAAAACTTAAGTGAGGGAGACAGACATGAATCCAGGAACCCCATTTCACAGGCTGATGATGCCATGAGGGCATATCTGGAAGAGCTGAACTCCTCGGGGGGCCAGGTATGGAAGGGTAAATTAACCAAGCAAAGTTGGGGGATAGTGGCCTTGCAGGAAGAGGGAAAGGCATGTGCAAGGCCCAGGCCTAAAGCAGATGCCTGAGGCCTCTACAACTGTCAAGTGAATGAATGACTTGTTGTGAGAAATTTTTCAGACCCCCTGAGCGCTCTCTCAGAAGAGGGTTCTCCTTGGAGCTGAGGGGTCCTTCTGCCGGCCTCGGCCTTGTGCAGGGTGTGCCTGGAAGGCCTGCCCAGCGAGACCAGTAGGGAGTGTGGGGTGTGCCCTCTTCCCCCCACACTGGGAAAGCTGCTCTGCCCCTCAGTCCTGTTTGAAGTTTTTCTAGAAGCAGGTATTGAAGGAGTACAGGACACTTTTGCAGTAGCTTCAGACACTGCCAGCCATCTTCAGCTTTCCAAAGATGAGACTTTGTGGAGAATATTGTCAGTAAGCTTCACCTTAAATAACCCCACAGAACATCAGCACTTGCCAACTCCAGGCTGGTTTTCTCAGAATTTACTTCTCTAATGAGGGACATGAGACTCTCTCTGGGTGTGGACTACAATGCAGGGCCCAGGAACTCACCCCAAATCCACCGAATGAGAACTTTAGGAGAGAGGATCTCAGGATACACATTTCAACAACCCCCTCCGGTGATTTTATACCACACAATTTGAGAACTGACAGTATAAACACTGAATAAATAAAACCTAAAGAGAATATTATGGTAGGGTTTATCACAGTGGTCGGCAAACCATGGCTCACGAGCCACATGTGGCTCTTTGGCCCCTTGAGTGTGGCTCTTCCACAAAATACCACATGTGGGCGCGCACGTACAGTGCAAAGTTGACTTAAAACTTTAAGTAAAGTTTATTAAGTTAATTTTAGGGAACATTGTGGAGTGAAAGAAGATGTAGTGTCGAGGATTGAGAAAGGTGTGTTGAGATGGTTTGGACACATAGAGAGGATGAACGAAGGGAGGTAAACGAAACAAGTATACAAGACGAGTGTGGGTGGGAGAGTTGGAAGGGGTCGGCCTCAGCGAATGTACCTCAATCAGACTGAGGACATTTTTAGCAAAGGCCAGCTTAGGAGTACCCTAATTAAGTTAATAACAATGTATCTACCTATATAGTTTAAGTTTAAAAAATTTGGCTCTCAAAAGAAATTTCCATCGTTGTACTGTTGATATTTGTCTCTGTTGACTAATGAGTTTGCTGACTACTGGTTTATCAGATAGGGTTTTACCTGTTTCTTTGAGTAAATTGTTTAGTTTTGCTCTTTCCCTCACGTTGAAAGTTTATGTCAGGGTGGGAGACATCATTGTTCTTTCTCTCCCAACACCAAGCAGCAGGCTTCACTCTGAGCTAGGTCCTGGCTACCTTGCACACACTGGGTTTGGGGTATCCTGTGCCTCAGGTCCACAGCCACAGCTCCAAGGTGGGTTAGGGTCCCTCTCTTTCACCTCTGACCTCCCTGGTGCAAGGCCATTGCTTTGCTTAGCCGTGTGAGAGTGCCCTCCCTCAGAAGTGACAGAAATGTTTGTGCTTTCACTCAGCCTCCTTCCATTCCTTAGCTGCCTCACCCCACACAGCCTACACTACAAAGAATTAGGAGAAATGGGATATTTGGTAAATTATTTTTGGTTAAAAAATGGTGGTTTTTGGTGGACAACTGGTACCTCATTGCCCACAGCCCCTGGAGTTTGGTTTGCTCTAGGTACACGGTTCCGATCAAGATGTACAAATACCGCCTCAGTTACAACTATTGCATGGGCATTTCACCAGGGAGAGTGGGTGAAGCTGGGAAGAAGGAAGAATAAGGATTAAGAGCTCAGATTATGGATCTAAACAGACTTGGGTGCTGATTCTGCTCTTTCCTAGAATCATAACATAACTTGAGAAAACATCCAATTGCTCAATAATTTGGGAATAATAATAGTTTCTCCCTGTGTGATGTTGTGAGGATCAAACAAGACAATGTTTGCTGTAGCTCCTGGCACACAGCACTTAAAAAAAAAGTTAGTTAGCTTTTTTGTTTTTTAATAAACTGATTTTTTCTTCTTCCAGGTAAGCAGAATGGCAAATAAACATCCATAAAATGGGATATGGTTAGTTAGAATTTATCTTTAACCAGACATGGGGACAATGTAAGAAGTCCCATGATGCCACCTCATATTATGCATCAACTAACAAGGATCTGCCATCATCATTATAATTATTATCACCAAGATACTGGGTCATTGTGCAAAGTTGTATAGTGCAAAAGGGCACCACATTCTAAGGGGGTACAGTCAATTCACAGAGATCATTGACATATATTTTTTAGAATTATTTTCTGATAGATGAGAAAGGGGCATCTTTTTCTAATAAAGTCAAAGGGTATCACATGACTCTTGATAGCCTTGCCACAATGGTGCCATTTTTCTATCTATTAGATACTTAATATTTGATCTTTAATACAACTATGTGAGGTAGACACTACTGCCCCCAACTTACAGATGGGGAAACTGAGGTTTAGAAAGATTATATGGCTTTTCCAGGCTCACAAAGATCCATAAATATGATATTCATGATTGAGGGCTGCTTGAGAAATATTGCTAACTTACATCCTGAATTGCTTTGCACAGCTGTCATGGGGTAGCAAAAGATCCCAGCTGAGTTAAAAACTAGTTTATCTTTGATCCAGACAAATCTAAGCACCAGAAATTGCCTGCAATCTGGAAACACATGAGAATATCAGAAAGTCTCAATGCTGTGTTCTAGAGTGTAGACTAGGTCCTTCCTGGAATGTTAGCGTTCCCTTCAGACACTGTCAGCCATCTTCAACTTTCCAAAGATGAGACTTTGTGGAGAATATTATTAGTAAACTTCAACTTAAATAACCCCACAGAGTTGTTCTTAATTCTTAGCCATATGTAATGATAGAGAACCAATCAGAATCTTGCTGGTAAAATTTATTCAAGAAGTATTTATTGTAAGCTCGCAATGTGTAAGGCACTGGAATTAGTTTGCACATGATCCCCTGCCAGGAAACCTACAGTCAAACAGGGTGATGAAATGTACATGAAAAACCAAGAGTTAGAGAGGTAAATTGCTCTTGTGGTTCAGAAGAGGGAGGGATTCCTTCTAAGTACAACAGCAGAAAAAGCTTCATGAAGGAGAGAACATTTGCCCTCGAAGTTGAAAGAGGAGAAGGAGTTGAGTAACCAGAAGTGGGAATGAGAAGAAGATCCTTAAGTGACCCATCCCAAATGGAGGCAGGATGTAAGAGAGAAAAATGGATTGGGAAAATGAAGAATCATCTGGTTTGAGTGAACTGTGTGAAGCCGCTCTCTTCACTGAAGTTTTCTGAGGAAACTCTAAGTGTTTTCTTGGACATTACTTATGGAAACAGGAAAAGAAGGCTATGTCTTGATGTAGGCACTCAAAACATCCCCTATGACCCTGGCCAGTGTCGCCCAGTTGGTTGAAGCATCATTCTCTACACAAAAAAGTGGTGGGTTCAATTCCCAGCCATGGCACATACCTAGGTTATGGGTTTCAGCCCCAGTAGGGTGTATGCAGGAGACAACTGATGGATGTTTCTCTCTCACATTGATGTTTCTCTCTCTTTCCCTTCCTCTCACCAAAATCAATAAAAAAACAAAACAATCACACCATCCCCTACATAGGTACTACCCACTTCATAGGTACTACTTAATATTTTAAACAGAAAGGTTATACCTTGGTAAATGTTTCAGGTGAACATATTGTCATTAGATTTTATGGCAATGCTATAAAACACCTAATGATGCTGAGAATAATAGCTCAATATACAACAGATTTTCACTATTTAGCCACCCCCTTTTTATTACTTATAAAGCCCCCTGTTTAACTCTATGATGTACTGAAGATTTGTTATATAATCACAATAACATAAAATCCTATCTAATAAAAGAGAAACATGGTAATTAGTCGTACATCCACTACCCTTCCCATTGGCTAATCAGCGAGATATGCAAATTAACTGCCAGCCAAGATGGCGGCCGGCAGCTAGGCAGCTTGAAGCTAACAATGAAGCTTGGTTGCTTCAGTGATGTAGGAAACCAATGTTCCCTGCCTGCCTTGCCGGCATCTGAGCTTGCAGTTTGAAACATTGTTACAAATATAGAAGCTAAACAAAACCCCAGAAACCTGCCTTCAGCCAGCCGGGATCTCAGAGCTGGAGTTGATACAGTGTTTCGATTATAGAACCCAAACAAACCAGATACCTGCTTTCAGCAACCAAGGCCTCAGAGCTGGAGCCAGAGCTAAAGCTGGTCCAGAATAAAAAAAAAAAAAAGAAAAAAAGGAGCAGTTGGGAGCTTCAGTCACTCGCCAGCCTGAAAACAGCCCTCAGCCCCTCACCCAGACTGGCCAGGCACCCCAGTGGGGACCCCCACCCTGATCCAGGACACCCTTCAGGGCAAACCAGCCGGCCCCCAGCCATGCACCAGGCCTCTATCCTTTATAGTAAAAGGATAATATGCCTCCCAGCACTGGGATCAGCGGAGCCGCGAGGCCTCCTGGCACCGGTATCAGTGTGACAGGGGGCAGCACCCAAACCCCCTGATCGCCTTGCGGCTCTGTGTGTGACAGGGGGCAGGGCCACAACCTCCCTATCCGCCCTGCTCTGTTCATGACAGGGGAAGGCGCCCCAACCCCCTGATCAACCCTGCTCTGTGCCTGATAGGGGGGAGCTCCCCAACCCTCTGATCGCCCTGCTGCTCTGTGTGTGACAGGGTGCGGTGCCCCAACCTCCTGATCGGCCCTGCTCTGTGTGTGACAGGGTGCGGTGCCCCAACCCCCACCCCCCCATGGGCCCTGCTCTGTGTGAGACGCAGTAGAGCCATAACCTCCCCATCGGCCCTGCCCTGAGTGTGACAGTGGCGGCGCCCCAACCCCCTGTTCAGCCCTGCTCTGTGGGTGATAGAGGGTGGCGCCCAAACCCCCTGATCCGCCCTGCTCTGTGTGTGACAGGGGGCAGTGCCCCAACTCCCCTATCGGCCCTACTCTGTGAGTGACGGGGGGGGGGGGCTCCTCAACCCCCTGATCGGCCCTGCTCTGTGCGTGATGGGGGGAGCTCCCCAACCCCCTGATCAACCCTGCTCTGTGCGTGACAAGGTACGGAACCCCAACCCCCCTGATGGACCCTGCTCTGTGCGTGACAGCTGGTGGCGCCACAACCTCCCCATCGACCCTGCCTTCAATGTGACAGGGGGTGGTGCCCCAACCCCCCAATCGGCCCTACCCTGAGCGTGACTGAGAGTGGCATCGCAACCTCCCGATCCACCCTGCTCTGTGCATGACAGGGGCAGCACCCCAACTCCCCAATCGGCCCTGCTCTAAGCCCTACCAGGGGCTGCACCTAGGGATTGGGCCTGCCCTCTGCCACCCAGGAGTGGGCCTAAGCCAGCAGGTCGTTATCTCCCGAAGGGTCCCAGACTGCGAGAGGGCACAGGCCGGGCTGAGGGACCCCTTCCCTCCCACCCCGAGTGCACAAATTTTGTGCACCGGGCCTCTAGTAATTTATAAAAGGAATAATGCAGGTGATGCCATGACCAGGCATTATCCTAATATATAAAAACCCAGGGTCCATAAAGACCAACTGAAGGCTCAATTGAACACTGGAAGTCAGTCCTGCAGTCAGTGTTGGGTTGCTGTGGCTACCCAACACTGACTCCCACCCATGTGGGTGCAGCAACCCAGCACTGACTGCTGAGGGGGCTGCCGATCAGGCCTGGAGAGATGTCCGGAGAGAGGAGCAGAGTCTGATCCACAGCCTCTGTGGCAGCTGTTGATCAGCAGTTGCCTCTCTCTTTTTCTCAGGGCTTCACCAGCAGCCACGCCTCTGTTTCTCTCCGGGCCTCCGGTTACTGCTGATCAGGCCCACCTCTCTAATCAGGCCAGGAGATAGGCCCAGAGATGCTGACTGGCATAGAAACTGACCAATCAGAACCAAATCTGGATGAACTGTGAGGAGCCAATGGTTGCCTAGGAGGCAGAACTTTTGATTCTGACTGGCATAGAAGCCAACCAATCAGAACCAAATCTGGGTGAACTGTGAGGAGCTAATGGCTGCTTAGGAGGTGGAGTTTTTGACCCTGACTGGCATAGAAACCGACCAATCAGAACCAAATTGGCTGGGAGGGGAGGGCAGTTGGGGGTGAGATCAGGCCTGCAGGGGAGGGCAGTTGGGGGTGATCAGGCAGGCAGAGGGGTTAGGGGAAATCAGGCAGGCAAACAGTGGCAGTTAGGGGCAAGCAGGCAGGTAGGCACGTGAGTAGTTAGGAGCCAGTGGTTCCAGATTGCAAGAGGGATGTCCAATTGGAGAGGGTGCAGGCTGGGCTGAGGGGAACCTCCCCCTACCCCCCGTGCATGAATTTGGTGCACCCGACCACTAGTTCTTTAATAATAGCAACATGAAAACACAGTTGCCATTTCTTTCTGCTTTAACACACCAATATTTTTACTTACATAGTTATTTATATGGCATTTGTATGTAGTCCACAAAGATGTGGATGAAGTTTTACCCTTAGTCCACCATGTTCTCCTTTGGAAAGTTTCAGGAGGAACATTTTAGAAATGAATAATTAAGAAAATGTTGTGACTCGCATTCTTTCATTTTATCTATTTATAGTCCCTAACTTATGATGGTTGGACTTAACAATTTTTTGATTTTATTATGATATGAAAGCAAAACGCATTCAGTAGGAAATGAACTTTGAATTTTGAATATTGATCTCTTCCCAGGTAAGCGATACATGGTACGATTCTTCTTGTGGTGCTGGGCATCGGCCGCAAGCACAGCTCTCAGCCAGCCACACAATCACTAGCATAAATAGCCGATACTCTGCACTGTACTGTGCTGCCAGCGTGGTGTTTTGGTTTTGGTTTGGTTTTTTTGTTTTTGTTTTTTTTGATATTGTGTTCTGAGCACGTTTAAGATAGACTAGGCTAAGCTATGATGTTCAATAGATTAGGTGCATTAAATGCATTTTCATCTTAGGATATTTTCAACTTACCATGGGTTTATCATATTGTAATCCCGTCATAACTTGAGGAGGACCTATACAATTTAGAAAATTAAATTTATTCTGTAGTCAACCACAAAATATAATGTTTATTATGTTATTTTAAATATTAAATCTGTGATTGTGACTTGTTATTTGCCCCCTTGGAAAAAAAATCATGAGGAGTTAAAATAGGCCAGAAACCATGTACAATTCTCTCTGGCCAGTGGCTGTGCAGTGGAATCTGGAGCACAGCTGTTAGGCACACGCAGTGATAAGTGGTCCCGCACCCTCCTTGGGGCTTGTTGTGAAGAATCGCTGACAAGTCTCGTTTGTAGAGGGAATAAGGGTTGGTGTCTACTGGCTATGTGAGAACATTATTTTTCCAGATTAGGTGAACAATAACTAATTGGGACTATTCCCAATTTTGCAATATCACAGGTTGGTTGGATTTAATGTGAGCTGGATCATCTGATAATGGGCTGCCTTCATTATAGCATTTGGCAGAGGAATTTTTGACATGACTCAGTGGTAGAAAGAAAATGTGTTTGACTAAAAAAGTTGTCTGTGCTTAGGATTTAGGTAAAATAAAAATTAGGGTTGACTGCCTTTTTATTTAGTTAAAAATAATCCAAAACATAATTTTAAATACAAAAGTTCTTGAGCTAGAAAAGTTGCTTAGGAGAAAATAAAATTCTTGAAGTGTAAGGTATTATGTAGAATGTGTATAATTGGAATATGCAAGTAAAATGTGTGAAGGATTAGGATAAGAAGAAAGGACTTAAAATGTAGAAAATGAACATGTAAGAAACTGGCTAAAGTAATTACATCTGGTGGGAGAACTTGGGTTGATGGTCAGCAGGTGAAAGAACCTATTTTTCACTGTTTAAATAGTTAACCTTTAAATGACTATATATTTAATTTTTTAATTAAAAATAACTTTCGACACATTAGTCAAGTGTTCTTAGTATTTGCAGTGTTTGCTTTCTTGTTATTATTATTAATTGTGTGCTTGTCTCAAATCAATTTTTGGAAGTTGTGGGATTGCAAATGATAAGTGAATCAGTAAATAGAGAAAACCCTGTAGAGCAGTTGGGGTGGGGTGAGCTGAGGAGGACTAAAACAAAGCATTTCATCGCTCCGACTTCTCATCCCTTTTTTTCTCGTCTATAATCTGAACCTCATAGTCTCTCTCTGCACATTTCATAATTTCAGTTGTACCCAACTCATCCATCTTATAATTATGAATATATGGGCATAATTAACTGAATCACTTTGAGAGAGAGAAAAAAAATCCCCTACTTAAGGCTAATTAGATGAATAGCAAATGCCTGGAAGAATGCATTTCAATAAGGTGAAAACTTTGGATAAAAATTTAATGAAGTTTCCAATCACATTTGGCCACAGAGAATATTGATAGGAGTTCATTCCATGCAGATTATTAAATTGTATTGATTTGGGGTCCCAGAGTCTAAACACCACCATTGCCTCCAGAGGAGACCTAATTGCACTCACATGTCACATTCATAAAAAACATAGTGCCCTAATTGGGAGTCTCCCGCCATCTGCATACTTGCTTCCAGGCGCACATGAAATGATCAATGGGAAAGTAGGGTCAATCCAGGCAGACAGTGAGTGAAATTAAAATAATAAAATGTCTAAACATTTAACTGCAAATAGGAAATCTTTATACCCACCCACACCCTATTCTGTAACATAAAGCTAAGGCACAATTATTCATATACCTCAAGTAATTTGCAGGCTCCATACAAAATCTCATTTAAAATAAGAAACTGCTATTTCTGCACATTTATTCTACCAAATGCCAGCTAATTGCTGCAATGGCCATTATAAAGAATAATTTTCGCTTGGTGAAAAAAAAAAAGGAATGAAGAGAACATTTTCTGGTTTTGTTCCACTGCGAAGGCTCTATTCAGTGAATACTGAATGCACAGCGTTTCAGTGCTACATTTATTATGCTGAGAGGTCAAGTATTACACAGCATCTTGTATTACGCTTTGCATGCTAAGTATTTCACTTCACAAATTGACCCTCCGGTGTACTTACTACATAATGCTTTAAAAACCCAGCTAAAACGCAGGACAATTAGCAATACTTTCACTCCCAGTTAACAATGGGAACACCAATGTAGGTGATTGCATTTACAGTGTAGCTTTCTTCACAAAACATTTTTGACACATTAAGGTACTTTGGAATTGTGCAGTACCAGTCCGCTCTTGTGAATGGCTTTCCAGCGTTTGCAGAGAGAAACAGTTACTGTATGTTAGAGCTTAATTGAAAAGAATTCAGCCACGGCCTATGAAGCACCAATTAGGATGATATTATATCATAAAAAGCTGTAATATCCATTTTCAGACTTGTGCATCAGCCAATATAAAGTAGGACACAATTAAACGGTATACAGTTTAAACTCTTGTAACTTAAATTTAATTAGGAGTTCAGTCTGAGGGGAAAGTGTGAGGGGAGGTGATGGCAGGGACAAGGAAGGTACCTCAGAGCAGAAGACCGGCAGGCACAAGCCAACCAGGAGACCACATAAGTTGGTCCTTTCCATTTAAACCACCTTTAGTTAATGGAAGTGGGGGTGGAGGTGTTTGTTCTGCCCCAGCAACTAAATTGAGGTTAGATGAATATTCATGCTAGTCGAAAGTGCTGCTTTCTAGTAATGCTGGTGTCTGCTGAGGTCTGGGAGGGAGGGGAGGCAGGACCTGCTTGGGACCAGGAAAGTGGGAGCGTGGTATTGACGTTCTCTCGCCCACACAGATCAAACACAATTAAAAGAGAGTTAACTGCATTGCTTTTCATGAGGAAAGACACAGATAATTGTGAAATAAAATGGACATGGCCAGTTCGGTATAAGTGTCTCTGCAGGCTTGGCTCTGAATATAATATTTAAATACTGGAACCTGCATGAAAGCCCACTTTGAGGTGACCGCCTGCAGGTAATTATCAGTAAAACAACATTATCAAAGTTCTCGTGTATAGCATGTTTGACTGCCTTGAGCACTTCTCCTTACAAATCCTGCTAATATCCATTTCAATCTGCTTTAATATGTTCACAAGTTGGGGCTTATTTTGAATTCCACTGGGTAAATGAGGACAGCACACTTTGGATTTACATACTATATGCATTCCTTTCATTTATCAAAGGTTTTCAGAGTATTTTTTTGAAGGAAGCTGCTAACATCCAGAATTTTTTTTTTTTAAAAAAATCCTCAGTATAACTAGAATGAAAATAGAAAGCAGCTCATTTACCTATTGTATTTACACCATTTGAAGCTATATAACAGTTCTATGAAAATAGTCTTTTTTATGTTTGAAGAAGAGTTATTTTAACCAGGTATCAGTGATGATGCAATTTCTAAGGTATTGAAATTAAAAGTTAATTTAATTTTTTAAAAAGTCTGTGTTTGAAAACTTCAGGTGGAAAGTCCTCATCTCTGATTTGAAGTCTTGCCTTGATCCATAAGGTTTAATTTCCACCTCTTTCCTATTCAACAAATAGGCAGAACTGAACTGACATCTTATTGATGAGATAAATTTGAGTTTTAGGTGATCTGAAACCAGATAGTCCATGTTCCCTTCTTCAACCAACTCTTCATCATGGGCTTAAAAAAATCAGGACACTGACAGAAGTAGCTCATTACAGATCCAAGAATGCCCTACTCTCAAACCTACTGTCAGTTCCAGAGAATTCAGAAGACACAGTCATTACTTTGGAGCAATCTGATGCCCAACATGGTTCCTAATACCTTGAATTAAGTTAGGACATTAATAAAATAGCAATAGGTACCATGGAACACCACAGTGATGCTGCATTACATATACAAGCTGGCTTGTTTTTAATGGCTGTACATGTAATAAGAGGCATGTTTTTTATTTAGAGTCTACCTTTGAAAGCGGGGTCAGTTAGCAGATTCTAAGGTGGTAGTGGTATGAAGGTGGTTTTCTTTTCATTAAAATGCAGCTGAAATGAATGCGATTAACATACTAGTAAGAGGGACTTTGAGGGATATGAATGTGAAGGGATTTAGATAATGCTCAAGCAATTGCAGAGAAATTATACACTGAACGACCTAGATTCTAGACCTTCCTATCCAATCCCTTTCCTGCTGGATCCTCCTTACTAAATGAAAAAATGGGGGAGGTTCAGTTTTCAAGTTTTAATGACAATTTAGTAGCTTGTATTACGATTCTTCCAAGGTGACAAGAGATTTTGCAAATGTTTTTCTAAGTTTGTTTTCTAACTAATGGTATTTCTGTAATTCTCACCCTATGAGGGGGCTGGGGGAATTACTGATCCCATGTAGTCTAGACCTGACTTGATGATGAGCATTGCTGCTGAGGTATCAAAGATCGATTTTGATATTTTTCTGCAGGAAAGAAATGTCTCTTCCTCCACTACCAGAGTCTATCAAAATGGCTTAGGCATCAGTACCTCTCTTTTCCTTCCATCGTAGTGTTTTATCTTCTTCCTACCTAGAGTTCACTCTACCTGTTACTCAAGAAATAATTAAATGTTCTTCTTCTGTAAATACCCATGGATCATATTCAGACACAACCCTGGACCAGTAGAAACTATAAATGGGCAAAGTGGACGATGGGGTATAAGAAAATAGGGGGTGGGCAGGGACACTGGTGAATTGGACAGTGCAGTTACTCAGCACCAAAGATTTGGGTAATGCAGAAATATGACCACACAGTTACAAGGTCTTCTAATTTTTTCAAGAGAAGCTGTGTGTGTGTGTTTGTGTTTGTGTGTGTGTGTGTGTGTGTGTGTGTGTGTGTGTGTCTCCCTGATTTTAATGCACTATGATCAAAGTAAAACACATCTATGGCCCAGGTTCGGAACAATGGACCACCAGTTTGCAATCCCTGATATAAACCATTATCTTCAAATGTGTTCTAAGTTTCTTTCCTTGCATTAATAGTCTATCATCTTATAAATCTGAAATGGTTTGTATTTTCATAGGCATTAAAGTTTTAACTACAATGCTGAGCAGGAGGGACAGACATTTCTTCTGGACATAAGAATAGTTTCTCTATAGTTGCAATTTGCTAGTAATCCTAATTGTATTGGCTAATATTTACTGATCTGTTAGTTTTGAAATGTGGTTTTATATGTATTATTTGACTCAAGCCTCACAATTCCATTGATCAGAATAAGGTAGGTGCTACTGCAGTAACAAATAAACTCACAACCTCCGTGATTTAACATAACCAAAGTTTATTTCTCCCTCATGCTACATGTCCAACATTCATCATGAGGGTGGCTCTGCTCATTGTTGTCACTTAGAAACCCAGGCTGCAAGAAGTTTCATCTCAACAAGTGCTTCTGCCATCACCAAGATAGGCAGAGAGGACGAGGTAAATCATATTCTGGCTCCTGAAGCTTCTGTCCAAGAGAGATGCATATCTCTTGTGCTTACATCAGAAGTTCACTTACAGGGACAAGTCCTTGGAGGTGTAACCCAATAGTATTTTAAATAGAAAGGAGAATAGTTAGGAGTGATATGCTTTATCAAACATTAGAAGATCTCATAAAGGCACTAAGAACAAATCAGGTATTTGCCAAGAAATAGACAAATCAGTAGAACGGGACATAGAATCCAGAAATATATGTACACATAGGGTGGGGCAAAAGTAGGCTTACAGTTGTGAGCACTCAAAAAACAGTTTATTAGTGTAATATTACTTATTAGTTATTGTATTCTTTCCATACATATAAATATATGAGAATTTAATGCATAATGAAGGTAATAGGCCAATTCAGTGGGAAAGGGTGAATTATTTTTAAGTAATATATAAAAATTAAGTTGGACTATTCATATACAAAAATAATTTCAGATGGGTTAAAAACCTTAAACATAAAAGTGAAAGTATAAAAATTATCCAAGAATGTACATGTATGGGGAAATTTCCATAACTAAGACAACAAACTTAGAAGCTATTAAATAAAAAATGTAAATTTTAGCTATTTAAAAATATATAAGTTACTTAAAAATATTTAAGTAACAAAAATAGGTAAATGAGAAATTTAGAAAAAAAATTTAATGTAGATGAAAATACAAGATTATACAACTAGCTCTTCCAACATACAAAGCAAAATAAAAGAAAGTAAATTGTCAACTTGCAGAGGAGCAAAATCAAATAGCCTATAAATTTATGAAAATACATTAAACTCAGCAGGAGTTAGGGAGATGGAAAATAAAGCAACAGTGAGGTTTAAACCCATCAGTCTAGAAAAAATAAAAAAGGGCCATAAGCTCCATTTTGTCATGGTTGCAGGGAGAAATGGTACTTTCACTATTGCTGGTGGAAATGAGAATTGTTACAATATATTTTGGAAATCAATCTGGCAACATTTAAAAGTAAATAACCACATCCTTTGACCCGGATTCTCACCTCTAGAAAGCTACCCTATAAAAATAAAAGCCCCAGTACATAAGAACACATGTATGGGAGTTAATCACAGCATTGTTCAGTAAACAGAAAGCTGAAAATAGAGCAAGTCACGGTGCAGCTACACCATGGAAGTAGTAGAAAATGAAGTAGACTAAACCAGTTGATGTGGAGACATTCTCTTGCGTTATTTCCAGTGAAAATACAGAGACAGAGAAGCATCAATCAGACTGTCAAACCTCAGAGGGAAGGTAAGGGAGGGTGGGGGTAAGGGGGAGAGATCAACCAAAGGATTTATATGCATGCATATAGGCCTAACCAATGGACACAGACAACAGGGGGGTGAGTGGCATGAGTGGAGGGGATGGGGGGGGGTAATGTGGGGATAAGGACACATATGTAATAACTTAATCAATCAAAAAAAGAAAATACAAATGTAGGAAAGTAGTATATGATATGATCCTATTTTCTAAAATATGGCCCCAAAAACCAATACATGGGTGGGTATATATATATATATATATTTATACTAGTGGCCCGGTGCACAAAATTCGTGCACGGGGGAGGGTGTATTCCTCAGCCTGGCCTACACCCTCTCCAATTTGGGACCCCTCGAAGGATGTCCTACTGCCAGTTTACAGGGATCGGGCCTAAACCAGCAGTCGGACATCCCTCTCGCAATCCGGGACTGCTGGCTCCTAACCACTCACCTGCCTGCCTGCCTGCCTGATTGCCTCTAACCACTCTACCTACCGGCCTGCTTGCCCCCAAATGCCCCCCCGCCAGCCTGATCACCCCAAACTGCCCCCCCTGCTGACCTGCTAGCCCCTACTTTCCTTCCCCACTGGCCTGCTCATCCCCAACTGTCCCCCTGCTGGCCTGCTCACTCCAAACTGCCCCCACCCCCGCTGTCCTGATCACCTCCAACTGACCCTCACTGATGGCTTGCTTGCCCCCAACTGGCCCCCTGCTGTTCTGCTTACCCCCAACGGCCCCGCCCCCCACCAGCCTGATCACCCACAACTGCCCTCCCCTCTTGGCCTCTAACTGCCTCTACCTCGGCCCCGCCACCATGGCTTTGTCCAGAAGAACATCTGGAAGGTCTCCTGGAAGGTCTCCCAGTCTAATTAGCATATTGCTCTTTTGTTAGTATAGATATATTTGTCTTTAAATATGATTATGATTGCAGATATGAGTAGGACCAGGTAAAATTTTATGGAATGGGCCTTTTATTACAGATGGTTTGCCATGTATGCATTTTTTCTAAAGAAGTAAAAATTACTTTAAAAAATGTTTCAGGAAGACTTTGAGAAATTTACAGTATCTGCTTTTCTTCCAAGAAAGTTGTCACTTTTATGCCAGAGTGAGAATTATTTGTATGCTTTGTATGTCAGCATTGGGCCACTGTGACTAGGGGGCACTTAGCTTGACTTGAGAGTAATTATCTTGCTCACTGCCTGGGAGGGAGGGTGTGTAGCAGAGGAGATAAATACTCAGTTCTGGATTATTCATAGATTGCTGACTTTCTGGATCGATTGTGCAAGCCCCTCCTTTTATTGATGTCCAACTTCTATTGACAGACATCTACCCTGGGAGAGAAATGAGATGAAACTCCCTTTCTTTTCATTGTAAAAAGCATTTGAATTCCTAAGGTGTGATAAGGCCACCCAGCCATCCACAGTCAAGGTACACATTTTCATGGAGGATGTTCCCACTCTTGAATAAATTAAAAAAATTTTTTCTTTTAATTTAAACTTTCTTCTATAACTGTTTTCTTGTTACTTAAAAGCTAGTTTTTTTGAAACTACTTCCAAAGCTTTTCAAGCTGTATATGTCCTTGGAATGAATTTATAAATAAGAATTGAGCCCGGCCGGTGTGACTCAGTGGTTTAGCATCGACCTATGAACCAGGAAGTCACAGTTTGATTCCAGGTCAGGCCACATGCCCGGGTTGTGGGCTTGATCCCCAGTACAGGGCGTGTAGGAGGCAGCCGATCAATGATTCTCTCTCATCATTGATGTTTGTATCTCTCTCCCTTTCCCTTCCTCTCTGAATCAGTAAAAATATACTTTAAAGAGAGAGAGAGAGAGAGAGAGAGAGAGAGAGAGAGAAAGAGAGAGAGAGAGAGAGAGAGAGAAGAGTATATTATATATGTTTGTAAATAAGAAAACATGTATTTGATGCTCTTAGAAAGTCTTATTTTCTTTCATTAAAACTTGTGCAGTAGAGGGAACTCCATAGATTCTCTTAATTTGAAGAAAGTTAGAGGGAAAGGTACTAATTTAGAGTTCCTTGGGAAAATGTGTCACATATATTTTTTATGTTTATTTTTTTAAATCAAAAACTGAAATATTTTCAATTCAGAAAATATATTTGGATCTAAATATCTTCTATAATTTTAACCCTAAAATATCAATTTAAATATTTCAAAAATGGTTTGGATGTTTGTTTTTTAAATAAGGTTACTGGAGCTCTACATGTTACTTGATCACCTTGGGTAATTTTCTGATTGGAAAATTAAGAATTATAGTCAGAGGGGAGGACATGAGAATTTTTAAGGAACATATTCAATTTACTTTAGAAGCCGAACCTCTCTTATCATGTGACTTGTTTTGTATGTTTGTTAAACTATATTATCACATAAGCATTGCTGCTATTGGGACAAACAGTGACAGTTGATTCGGGTCATTTGAATGTTCACTGTCTGTTTTAATTTGTATGTTCGTTTTGACTCTGTCATATGCTCAAACTTCAGTGGAAGTCATGAGAACCTATTATTTTTGCCTGCTCCCTCCTTTACGTTGGAAATATTCTTTTTTACTCAGAGGGACCTTAACTTTGATGTAAGGGATTGTTTCCGTTGCCAACTGTTTTCTTCCTTGCCATGTAAGAGAGTTGTTGTGAACTCTTCGGTGATGCCTTCCCCAGGATATTTGCAGATGTGGTTGGGAAAAGCCATTTCATCCCCGACTTTGCATGTCAGGTGCTGGGGTGCAGGGGTGCCGCCTCGCCTGCACCCAGGCTATCTGATCGCTATGCGGCTCTCTCTCCCTCCTATCGCCATGGTGACCACCGGCCACAGGCCAGGCAGCACCCCTGGTGCCCGGGGGTGCCGCCTGGCCTGCCGCCTGGCTTTCCGATGGCGATCACCGGCTGGGGGGAGGGGGCAAAGGCGGCCCCGGTTCTCTGATCCAGGGCCCAGGGGCAGGGCAAAGGCGGCCCCCAGGGCCACCTTTGCCCTGCCACCCGGCTCTTGCCTGCTGCCTGGGTTTCCAATCACTGTTTTTCCGTCCTTCCCCTTTAGCCTCCTATCATTGCGCCTATGTATGCAAATTAAGCACCATCTTTGTTGGCAGTTAATTTGCATATCACCCTGATTAGCCAATGGGAAGCGTAGCGAAGGTGCAGTCAATTACCCTTTTTGTCTTTTATTATATTATATATATATTATATATACTTTCATGTACATATTTATATTTACACTAGGGGCCCGATGCATGAAATTCATGCAAGAGTAGGCCTTCCTTCCCCCGGCTGCTGGCACCGGCTTCCCTCTGGCACCCAGGACCTGGGCTTCCTTCAGGCCGCTGGCAGGCACCTGGGACCCAGGCTTCTCTCACAGCCCTGGCACATCTGGACAGTTGTCCGGAAGGACGTCCAGTCTAATTAGCATAATATGCTTTTATTATCATAGATAGAATTATATGAGCATGGATTAAAAATATGGAAAGATGCAAGCCAGTTTGATAGCATGGGATGTGGTGGGGAAAGAAGCTGTGGAGGGAGGAGGTTTGCAAGAGGAAAAAAATAGTCTGCACTAATAACTCCAACATAATAATCCCATTTACTCATTAATGCAAATATTTATATATAGTATATATGTTCAATTTCTAAACATAATGAAAATGCAAATCTGATCATATAAAAACAAATGAAACATTCCAAATTAATGCGCTTGACAAAGCTTTAGACTTTAGATTGAGGCCTATGAACCACTCATCCCACCAAACACTAGGAAGGACTTAAACTGTTGTCATCTGACAGCAGGTGCTTCCCAGAGGTAGATGGCATCCACGTAGACAGGCAAGCTTCTCAATGTGTGTATTTTGGATCTCGAAAGTATATGAATCTGACATCAACCATACCCACCCAAATCCTACTCATTAGGTTCTTTCCAGAAAAAGTAATCTCAAACTCTGCTATCCAAATGAGCTGAAAGCTATCCCAACAGTCTCATCTCCAAACAGAAAAAAGGATTCATTATAGTTGCTATTAGTTGATAATTATAATAATGATGGCAGTTAGAGCCTTGGGTTCAATTCCCAGTTAAGGGCACATACCTGGGTTGCAGGTTCGATCCCCAGTTCCTCTCAGGGAACATTTAGGAGGCAAACAATCTCTCTCTCTCTCTCTCTCTCTCTCTCTCTCTCTCTCTCTCTCTCTCTTCCCCTCCTCCCCAATCCCTCCCACTTTCTCAAAAAATATCCTTGGGTGAGGACTAAGAAAAAAAAATTAAATAATGATGGTTTAACTTGGGTTTTCTTCTAATTCAGGGGTGGGGAAACTTTTTTCTGCCAAGGGCCATTTAGATATTTCTAACATCATTCGAGGGCCATACAAAATTATCAGCTTAAAAATTAGCCTGCTATATTTGCTCAAACATTTAATTAACTCATCCCTAATCCTTGGCAGGATCAGACCAGAGGAATTAGAGGGCCTTATACGGACGTTCCCCATCCCATAATTGATAGGTCTGGCAAACCTATTGGGCAAAGGTTTATAATGGAAATTGATGTGTGTTTTGGACTGGACCTTCTATAGAATGAAAACCACTTGCCTCACAACAAAGTAGATTGAAGAAGCTGTTGAACCTGGTTGAAACCTGAAGTTTTAATAGTTAGTAGTCTTGCTTTAGCTACTAGGCAGGGGAGGATGGGGGTGGAGTAAGAGATCAACCAAAGGACTTATATGCATGCATATAAGCATAACCAATGGACACAGACAGTAGGGGGGTGAGGGCATGTGCTGGGGATGGGAGTGGCCTGGGAGAGGTCAATTGGGGGGAAAAGGAGACATATATAATATTTTATTTTTTTAAAATATATTTTATTGATTTTTCACAGAGAGGAAGGGAGAGGGATAGAGAGTTAGAAACATTGATGAGAGAGAAACATCAATCAGCTGCCTCCTGCACATCTCCCACTGGAGATGTGCCCGCAACCCAGGTACATGCCCTTGACCAGAATCGAACCTGGGACCTTTCAGTCCACAGGCCAACGCTCTATCCACTGAGCCAAACCGGTTTCGGCAGGAGACATATATAATGTTTTAAACAATAACGAATTTAAAATAAAAAATAAATTAAAAAAATAAAAGATAAAAATAAAAATTTTTTTAAAAATATATTTTATTGATTTTTTACAGAGAGGAAGGGAGAGAGATAGAGAGTTAGAAACATCGATGAGAGAGAAACATCGATCAGCTGCCTCCTGCACATCTCCTACTGGGGATGTACCTGCAACCCAGGTACATGCCCTTGACCGGAATCGAACCTGGGACCCTTCAGTCCACAAGCCGACGCTCTATCCACTGAGCCAAACCGGTTTCGGCTAAAAATAAAATTTGAAGCTTCCATTCTTAGTGCTGATTTTTAGGTGCCCCTCAAGGCTGCCCAACATTTTCAAAGTAGTGGGGAAGCCAGGAAAGAAGCTCATAGATTTCTGATTTCCATCACTCAGCCTGTACTGTTGGCCTCAACTGCCACAGCCAAGCCGGTCAGACAGAGAGAACATGTGAGTGAGTGTAGTGCCAGCTCTGCAGTGCATGGCTAAGTGACTTGAGGCAAGTCATTTGCACTCTCTGTAGCCTAGTGTTATCATGTGTGTTCTAACATATGATTTCAGAGAACCCTGTTGGTTTACTTAATAGCACTTATAAAATTTGTAATTATATGCTTATGTGTATGATTATTTAATTGCTATCTCTTCCACTAAAACATAATCTCTATATGGTTAGGGACAATATACTATAACCCCAACACCTATCATAGTAGCTGACACACTCAAATTCAGTAACAATGTATTGATTTCATGGATGAATAAATATATAAAATGAGGAAAATTATTTTAAAGTATCCCACTGACTCTTATAGTATGTGATTCTCTAAATGCCAGAGGCTTTGGTTTTAAAAATTAGGCCAAAATTCTGTCAGTCTGTTCAAACATCATCTAGTGGATTAAGTGCCTGAGTGAGCATGGCTCTGTCCTGTATAGTTACTCTGAACAAAGCGAAAGCCCATTTCATCCATGGCTTTGCCTCTTAGCAGAACTACAATTAATGAAGATAGATATTTGTGGTGTATTCTAAAACATTTTTAATTTCCTCTATTATTTTGTTCCCGGAGCTTGAAATCCTAGCAGCAATTAAAGAATTACTAGAAGGAGAGATTTCGTAGAAGAAAGAGGACTTGCAATTGTCTAGTCTAGTGATTCTCAGACTATATTTTAGCAGTAGAGCCCTGTTTTATAAACAGAAATCTTATACAGCAACCCAGTACTTTTATATGTTAATTTATATATATATAAATAGATATAGATTCTCCAAGGAAGGGAGGAAAGAAGGAAGGGAGATGAAGAGAGAGAATGGAGGGAGAGACGGAGGAAGAAAAGAAGAAGGAAGGAAGGAAGGAAGGAAGGAAGGAAGGAAGGAAGGAAGGAAGGGAGGGAGGGAGGGAGGGAGGGAGGAAGGAAGGAAGGAAGGAAGGAAGGAAGGAAGGAAGGAAGGAAGGAAGGAAGGAAAGAAAGAAAGAAAGAAAGAAAGAAAGAAAGAAAGAAAGAAAGAAAGAAAGAAAGAAAGGAGGGAAGGAGGGAAGAAAGGAAGTAAAGAAAGAAGGAAGGAAAGAGAGAAGGAAGGAAAGAGAGAGAAAAAGAAAAGGAAAAAGAGATAGAAGGAAAGGAAAACTATGCCCTAGTTGAAGTGAGAAAGGCCCTCTCACATTTTGCCTTGAACTTAACATTGGGCTCCTGGTCCACCACCCTCCCTGCCTAATGCATAATGCTCTCTTATCAGTGAAGACAGTTGTCTACAAATAGTTTGAAAGCCACCAGTTTGAATGAACATCTCCCTTTAACAAATAAGGAAACTAAGACTTGGCGACTGAGTCACATTATTCTTTAGTTTTCCAAGTCCTTCCTTCCAAAAGTAAACCCTTTTTTTGTTTCTTGTTAGTAGATGACTCTATATAGACTCCTCCAAAATAACTTTATATGAATCCATGTCATCATTGCTCTGCATATTCTTATAGTTGAACCACCATAATTTAATTTTACTCATATAACTTTCTTTTAACAAAAAAATTTTGGAAATATAAAAATTTCACAAGCACTGTTTTCCCCTTACAAAAATAAAAAAAATATTTAAAATTAAAAAAATAGTATTGACCTTTATAATCACAAGTCCTAATTTTGCTTGTGTTTATTATGAGTAAACAAAGGTAAATTAAAAGAAGATACCATTTAACATTGTCAAATGAAACAAAGCTTCCTTTTCCAAATGGAGAGGATGTAGATGTGGTGATTGCTGGGGAAGAGGGAAGGGAGGAAGAGGAAGGTATAGGAGGAATAAGTGGTGCTGGACAGAGATTTGACTTGGGGTGGTGAACACACAATACAGTCAGTGTACAGATGATGTGTTGTAGAATTGTGCACCTGAAACCTGTATAATTTTGTTAACCAATGTCCCCAATAAATTCAATATAAAGGGGGGAGGAGCAAAAGCTATGTCTACCAAAAAGCAGATGTGCAGTTATTGATCTGGAATTGGCACGGTGACAAACTGCTCTGCAAAGCTCCCTCTTCCCCATTAGGGCATCTCTCTTGAACTGATTGAAAGCTATTCAATAAGTATACTTTTTTCAAGATGGTGTGCTCAGTTGGGGGTCTTTTCATTAAACTGAAATTCCATCATTAGCTTTGACTAGCACCAGCTGCTGTATAAAATCTGTCTTAGTGTAAACCTGCACTGGTATTCCAAATATTGCAGGTAAGTCTCTCACTTCAAAATCCTCAAACATGCAGTATGAATAATTAACATCTGATAAATTCAGAGTAGAAAGAACTCTCGTTAGAAGACAATAGTGGGGTCACAATCCCACCTCAGCTCCGCAGAACACTGAATCAAATAGGACTTTAGCTGTTAAAATGAAGAGCATTTTAAAATATCTCTACTTCTTAATTTTCCCTTGTACCTAATAAGAAATGGGAAATTAGGACATGCGATAGAATGCTTCAGTCTTGCCGCAAAGTTAAAGACAGAACCCAATACCCAGCACATTCTAATTTAGTTCACTTGAGTGTTCTAATTCCAGATCAATTTTCAGGAATTGGAGGTTTGTACCACCCATAATTGTTCTCCCTTGTAAATAGTTCAAAGTCTACCACTATTTTAACACAAAAGAGAAACTTTCCTATTTATGAATCTAATATTATTTCTGTGAGACATGGTAAAATACAGCTCAAAGGAGTTTTTCAAAGTTTCTTATAATGTTGAATTTATGAGAGCATCTACTTTTTTAATGAAACATGCCATGACAGTACAGTGGTTGAGAGAGGAATATTCTGCAGTTAAATTCCTGAGCCTCAGTTTCTTCATCTGTAAAATGGGAATAAGATTAATATAAGGCTCATGGACTTCAAGCACTAAGAGAATGTATATATGGTAGTTAGCATAATACAGTGTATTTATTTTCTATTGCTGCATAACAAATTACCACATATTTAGTAGCTAAAAATGACACCCATTTATTATCTCACAATTTCTGCAGGTCAGGGCATGGGTTAGTTAGATGGCCCCACTACTTAGAGTTTCACAAGACTGGACTGTGTTCTCATCTGGAGGCTCAAATGGGGAAGAAACCCCTTCCAAGCTCCCTCAAATTCTTGAATTCATTTCCTTGAAGCTTTTAAGACCAAGAATTCCAGCTTCCTCATGGCTGTTGGCTGGAGGCTGCTCACAGTTCCTCACTATGACCGCTTACTTCATCAAGCAGCAAGAATAGTCTTTAGGATGAATCTTCTAGTAAGACAGAGTCCTCTATTATGCAACATAATCATAAGAGGAACATATGACTTTTATTACATTCTATTGATTGAAAGCAAGTCACCACAGGTCCTACCCACACTTAAGGATAAACACCAGGAAGCAGGGTCCATTGGGGGATACCATTTAGTCTGTGTATCAATGTAATAGATGAATATATTAATGAATCTGTGAATGAATGAACAAATGAATTAATGAGTGAATGAGTGAATCTGAGTAGCAACTTAAATATGAATGGAGTAAGCCATAGACCTCTTAGATATCAAAAAACATGGGAAATAGGTCTAAATTTAGGACAAACAGATGAACAATGCACTCTGCAGTTTACTGCT
The DNA here is from genome assembly GCF_963259705.1 of Myotis daubentonii. Classification (NCBI taxonomy): domain Eukaryota; kingdom Metazoa; phylum Chordata; class Mammalia; order Chiroptera; family Vespertilionidae; genus Myotis; species Myotis daubentonii. The sequence goes on from NC_081840.1 coordinate 90,880,717, forward strand.
CAAATGAAGTCATAATACAAGTATTCAACCTTTGTGAAAATAATGAATTAAAAATTTATGGGGCCCGGGCTCTGAGGCCCAGAGAATGTCAGTAGATCTCAAGGGTGGTGGGGAATGGAACCCTGAGGGAAAAATAGGGGTTTTAGTACACTTTAAAATGGTAATCCTATATAATAAAAGCAGAGTATGCAAACTGTCCCCTGGACAGGGAGTTCTTCCAGGAGTTCAACCAGCGGGCAGGGCCGGCTGGGGAAAGGGAGGGAGGCCCAGCTAGCTGCTGCCAGCTGCATGCACTGGGCCTCTAGTTTTTTTTTTTTTTTATAATTGAAGCAAAAGGAGAAATAAGAAATGAAATAAAATGGTCAAATATAGTTACAAAAATATTTTAACTTCTAAGCAATAAAAATAACTAACAATAAAAACAAAAGAATATTCACCATAAATGAAAATCAGTTATCTCCAAGCATATGAAAATTTATTTGAACATATTTATGAATACTACCAATACCCCAATGGATAAATGAGCAAAGGGCATGGTTATGTGATTTATACACAGAAAGTATAATTAGTAAAATAAATTTGAAAATAAATTTAAATCTGATATGGATGGGACAGAGGCCTTACAAACAGAATATTTATAAGCACCATTCTATAATTTTTTGTTTTGTTAGCTGATTACTCCAAGATGAGAGAGTAAACAGTAAAATAAATTGCATTAGCATTGTTCACCAACCACATGCCATATTTTGTAACTCCTCCTGGGTGGATGGATATTGACTCTCAGTTAGTCAGTGGTAAGAGAGCTAAAATGGATGACTGCATACCCACATGATAATAATAATAATAATACCCACCAAACCATTCACTTTAACATGAATCCAAATTAGAAAAAAAAATCTATAAAAAGTTCTTTCTAATTTACTTCTACTACCTGTGTAGCTGAAACACAGCAAAACAAATACAGGTCAGACTCATGAAGAACAAAAAACTAGGTAAAGTTATTAGATACTACACAGGAAAAGAATCTGCCCAACAATGAAGTCTTTATTTTCTTTATTTTGGTGAATATTCTTATTGACAACACCTTGGCTTCTGACGACCTCCGTCTTTGTGGCTGGCTCGCAGGATGAAGCAGGTCAAGCACCATTCCTGGACTTGGCACAAAGCGTTGACAGGCACATTTTCTGCTTTTCCCTCTCCCTTAGGCCTGTCTGGGTAAACAGGGGAAATTCATTTTGATGCCAGTGATAATGTGCTAATATATTTGTCCACATGTGTCATCATATCTCTTCAGGAGTAAATTACGGCATGTCTCATCATGGTCAGGAATGGAAGGACCAACAATTAAAAGAATAATAGTAGGCACTCACTCAATATTTGTTGTTGCTATTAATGTTATTTTTATCATCGGTGGGAATGACACAGACAAGGATTGATTTGTTCCTGGAATCTAGATGGGCTCTCTTTTGGTGTCAGGGAGGGGGGCGCTCCTGGGGCAGCTGCAGTGGAGGGTGGGAGGAGGAGGCCCAGCCAGACAAGCACAGTACCTGAAGATGATGATGACAGACGAGCAGCAGATGGTGTTTGGGAGGTCTGACAGTCATGGACAGGTCCCATGGTTTTCAAACACAGCTCTAGGCTTACCAGCTACAGGAGACCCAGTAAGCTCTTCAAACCAGTGCCACCCACCACCCCCGCCCAATACAGGTAGGGTTAGTTGGGGACCTGAATAACATGGGAAAGGTGGGTCAAGATGGAAAGAGGGGAAGAAGTTAAAGAAGCAAGCATGTAGTGGTTATAGTAGCTTTCTGACAGCAGGCATTTGTTATTATGTACTGAAGAGAGGAGAACATAGGTTACAAAGGAAATGAACAGACCACACAGTTATTCTTTACATTTGGCCCAGGTGAAAGCTGGGTGTCGGAGATGGTCTCCTCAGTCTATGTAACATAGGTACTTGGGTCCTACTCCTTTCACTGTGATTGCCCTAGACTGCCTGCATCAATATATCTTTCTTGGACTGTAAATTTTAATAAATATTTTCATTGATTTTTAGAGAGAGAGGAATGGAGAAGGGGAGAGAGAAACACTGGTGTAAGAGAGAAACATCAATTGGCTGCCTCCTGCATGTCCCCACCAGGGATCGAGCCCACAAACTGGGCATATGCCCTGACTGGGGTTTGAACCAGTGACCTTTCAGTGCACGGACAATGCCCAAACAACTGAGTCTCACAAGCCAGGGCTGGATTATAAACTTTTACAATGCAGAGATCAAACCTACATAGTTCTCTTTAAACAGTGTGTAACACTATAAAGAGTTAGAGGAAGATGATGCTAATACAAAATATAAAAGATGAATGTAATAATAATAATATCAGTGGGACTTGAAATGTTAGTACTGTGCTGGTGAAAAAACAGCAGTATCACTTCCAATCCTTAATGTGAAATTGGCTTTCTTATTCCTCTTAAAATCTTTACCATTGTAATCCCACTTCTAGAAGCCTGGTGAAAATAGTCAGCAATATGAACAAAGGCTTATTTGTAAACACATGAGCACCTAGACGCCTGCTATGGAAAAAATGACCCAGTAGAGCTTAGTAAGATGGAATGTATAGCAGTCTTCAATAATATTAACAGGAAAATGCTCACATTAAAACGTCAAGTGAAAAAAGTACAAACCTTGTTTTTCAAAGCATAGAAACATTTGAAAGAAATATACTAAAGTGCTATTAAAAAAAAAAGGTGGGGTGGATGAATAGTATTGGCAGAGAAATGGCTTAGAGGTGAGCAAAGAGGAAACAGGAACTGAGTAAAAGAAAACTAACATTTTTTAACACCTACTGTGTGCAAACATTGGGCTAAGTATTTAACTCTATTAATAATTATTTTAATAATGAAAGATAAGAATTGAAACAAGGCCACTGAGAGAAGATAGTCTCTTTCCACAATGAACAGTAGCCTCCCATCTTGACTCAGTGGAAAAACACAGGAAGGCTAAGGTATTTTGAGTGAAGTTATAACTGAACAGAAAATGGATGTTTGGCTGCCTGCTGCAACAAAAGCCACACTCATGAGGCAGATGTTGGTGCAAAAGGAAAGAAGCTTTATTCAGGTGCCACGTGACCTGGGAGAATGGTGGGCTCCTATCTCAACGACCATCTCTCTTTGTCTCAAGACCATCTCTCTCCATCTCAAACACCATCTCTTTTTTCTATTCAAACCTGTGGTTCTTATAAGGATAGGGAGGGGAAGGGTTTTTTTGTTTTTGTTTTTCCTATCCAATTATCTTGCTAGCATTGGGTGTTTTTGGGTCCTGTCCATTCATCTTTCTAGCTTTTGGTGAGTTCAGGCCTTATCTATTCATATTTCTAGCTTTTGGGATACTCTGTGTAAGAACCTCCCCCAAAGCCATCTTGGCCAATGAGGGAGACTCTGGGTGCTCTACTGACTGTCTATAGTCACAATTCACCCTCAAAAACTCTGGACCCTGTAACCTTACAAAGGTAAATGGGCAAAGGTCTCATCCTATAGAATAAAAGCCTAATATGCTAAGTGTCCAGTCATCCAGTCATCTGTTCAACCAATCAAAGGGTAATATGCTCAACTGCTCACTTATGATGTGCACTGACCACCAGGGGCAGACTCTCTGACCAATAGGTTAGCTTCTGCTTGGATCCAGCCAATTGGGACTGAGTGAGACGGGCTGGACATGCCCTGGAGCTCTCCCGTGTCCCTTCCCAGCCCTGATTGTGTGCCGGTGGGGTTCCTCGCCTGGCCTGCACCCTCTCATAATTTGGGACCCCTCGGGGAATGTCAGAGAGCCGGTTTTGGCCCAATCCCGCAGGCCAGGCTGAGGGACTCCACTGGTATACAGATTCGTGCACTGGGCCTCTAATCTTCTATAATTTCTTCCTGCCATCAAAGGGCATACATATTCTTATGTATCCCAGGTCCAGAGAGTCTTACTATCTATTAAAGGAAATGGAGGGAAGCCTTTACATGAGGGAGAAGGATAGCTGTTTTCAGAAGGCAGCATACTGCTGTCTAGAGGATGGCACTGCTGGACAAGTGAAGCTGGTAGACTGCTCCATATTTCAAGAGATGGTGTTGCAGATGGGCTTCCAAAGTGAGATCTATTGTGTAGACAAACAATCAAGTGTTTCGTCAGGGCTATGCCTAGTAGTGCAGGGGGAAATGTAGTGAAATGAGAAACTGGAGAGACTAACAGATCCCCATGATCTAATCCTGAGTAGGGCTTTGGGTGGTACACTCAACAATGGAATAAGTCTGCCAAGGAAGCCATTGTCTGGGAAATGCAGACAGAGGCATTATCAGTCCAAGCATGGGCGTAAAAAATAATAATAAAATAAAAAGTAGCATTGTCACTTAGCTTTGGGAGGCGCTGTCCTTTTCCAAAAGAGAATTTTAAATATCTTTCAGAAGTGCAGGTCCAGAATTTCCATAAGTATCAACAGCAGCAGCAAGATGCAAGTTCTCCTTTGGTTGATCTAACCAATGGCCACAGACAACAGGGGGGTGAGGGTATGAGTGGGGGGTTGGGGGGGCAATGAGGCGATAAGGACACATATGTAATACCTTAATCAATAAAGAAAAAAAAAGATACAAGTTCTCCTGAGGTGGCGCCTGCTTTATCCGTGTGTGACAGACCCATGGCTTAATTCCAGTGAGCTTTAGGGAAGAGTGTGTTGTCAATAGGACATCATAGGGACTGGTCCCTTGCTTGGCTGACTGCTGTTCAGGACCTTGAATCTTCCAAGTCCTTAGTAAGACTCGGTCTCCTGGCTGGAATGGATGTAAGAGCTTGTCAGACAGGTAGATAGACCTGCAATGAGCAAAGTTGTTAGTGTTTACCCTAAATGTTGTACATATTGTTTGATTTTTAAAATTTTTTTAATCTTCACCAGAGGATATTTTTTCCATTGCTTTTTAGAGAGAGTGGAAAGAAGAGATGGAGGGGGAGGAGGAGAAGAGAGAGAGAGAGAGGTGAGAGACATACATCATCAGCTTGCTTCCCACACATGCCCTAAATGGGGGGCTAGGGATGAACTTGCAACCCAGGTATGGCCCTCGACTGGGAATCGAACACCTGACCCTTTGGTGTGCAGACCGATGCTCTAACCCCTTAACTACGCCAGCCAGGGCCATGGTGTTTGATTTTTTTATTCATGTTCTAAATCTAAAGGGTGTGTTCCTAAAACAGAAACTTGGAAATATCTCCAATAAACTATTTCAAAAGGGCTTAATTTAAGTCTGCTTCGGGGTACTACTCTAATCCAGAGTAAGGCAATAGGCAATGTCTGGTCCCATTTCAAACGCATTTATTGGCATATTTTCACCAGGGTCTTCTTTATTATGTGGTTCATTTTCATATTCTTCCCCGTAGATTGGGGTCTCTAAGATGGTTCAATTGAATCCGTAGTGTCTGTCCTATCTTCTGGGAGATACCTTAAATGAATAATGGTTTTGAAGCTTTTTGACTGGCAAAATGGAAGTGTTATAGAAAGGCTGGCATGGCCGAATTAATCCTCATTTTAAGAATTTATACACTAGTGGTTGAATTCCTTCTAAAGCTTCCTTTTCAAGAGGGTATTATTTCTTCTGTGGGATCCGTGACCCTTCCTTTAGGTTAATTTTATGGGTTGGATGCTAACCACCTTACCTGGGTTCCATAGTCCAAACAACTTGATCAACCGGCTCAGAGATCTCGGGTGGGAGGAGTTCACTGCCAGGTCCTTCCGGGCAAGTCAGGAGTATCTGGAGCTGGAGAGCATGTTGCAGCGGGACTCCTAAACATAATTGCTGCTTTGCAGGGGGAAAGTTATTTGTAATTTACATGCAATTTACAAAGTAAATCTCAGCCCAACAATGGAATGGGGCAGTCTGGCATGTAGAGAAAACTATGCGTAATTTTTGATCCCCAAGCTGGCATTCTAGAGGTTGAAGGAACGCCTGTTTTTGTAATTGCCCGACCCCTCCAGTAACCATCACGACAGCTAAACTTTTCTTGGTGAGTTTTGCATTTAGCACTGTGTGTGTAGCTCCCATATCTATGAGACAGTCAATTAGCTTGCACCCCACTGTCCACTGTCCCAGGGGCTCCTGTGGGTAAATAGTACTAGGTCAGAGCGTGTCTAGAGGAGCCCCTGGGCCTCCAGATTTGTCATTCCTTTCTAACATTTCTTGGTGAGGGTTTCCATGCTTTTTATTTTTATTTTTGAGTTCTGGGAAGTCCTTTCTCCAATGGCATCCTCTTATTTATAGCAAGCCACCTTTCATCTGCCATTAGCCAAATGGGGATTAATTATAGGCACTGCGGAGTTATATGGGAAAAGGGACAGGCAAGACATTATGCCCGTCTATGATAGTTCCTAAACCTCCTACCTCCTCCAGGATTCCCTGGGGAGCTTTCTAAAACTATAGGTGTGCAACCCAGAAGGCACAGGCCAAAGTAGCCGTATCAGGTTGGAGATAAAAACAAACTAAGATGAAACAGGGGTTGGACTGTGCTTAGAGAATGGAAGAAGCTACCCAGCCACATGCACATTTTATGCTTGTTGCTTTATGTGAGCTCACGCATTGACCCCCTCACAACTGCATTCCATAACAAGTGTGGGCTTCTCCATTTGACTCCTCCTATCTCCTCTCTTGCTTTCATTTGCAACATTTACCTTTCTGCTGATTTATCCCAGCAACATTTAAATGTATGTTTTTTTATTCCGTACTCATCTTGAGCTACTGCACTGCTCTACTCTGTCCTCCCCTTCAAAGCCAAGTTTTCTAAATGACCAACCACACATAGTCATTTTTTCATCCCTGTGCACTCCTCAACCCATTACCATCCGGCACCTGTGCCTGCCTTCTTTCTAAAACTGCTTTCCCCAATGTCACCAGGAGACTCTTCATTGCTACAAGTGATTGCATACTTTCTATTTCTTACCTTACCTGACTTTTTGGCCTCAGATAACCCCTGAGATTTAGCAGTAGAGTCACATGGGAAGCTACTTAATGGACATCCCACGGCTTCTTTAAGCCTCAAATTCAGTGTTACAAGCTGCATCTTCCCCCCATGCCCGTCCTGTTCCATGTTCCTTAAGTCAGTTAATGGCACCACCAAAACCAGAAACATCTGGGCTGTGCCCAGGTCTTTCCTCTCTCCCTCACCCCCACAGCTCTCTCCCTCACCCTGACAGCACTAGTCAGTTTGGATCACCACCATCAGCTACCCAGTGTCCCCATCCACTGCCCACCACCATCTCTAACTTATCCCCAGGGATTCAGTGCAAGGGATTTTTCTAAAATGCAAGCCTGATTATGTTGGTGCCCTCCTTTAAAATTTTCCGTGGATTTCTACTGTCCCTAACAGAAAGTCTGAACTTCCGAATGTGGCCTGCAAATTCTCTTCCCGCTTCATCTTCAACACAACCCCCTGCACACTACAGCCCAGCCATGCTTCTTGCTGTTACTCTCTCCTGTCTCTGGCCGTTTCCAGTGCCTGAAATACTACCTCCTGGATTTTATTCTGTCAGCGGTTCTCAACCTGTGGGTCGCGACCATCGGAAAGCACATATATGATTACATATTGTTTTTGTGATTAATCACTATGCTTTAATTATATTCAATTTGTAACAATGAAAATACACCCTGCATATCAGAAGTTTACATGACGATTCATAACAGTAGCAAAATTACAGTTATGAAGGAGCAACGAAAATAATTTTATGGTTGGGGGTCACCACAACATGAGGAACTGTATTAAAGGGTCGCGGCATTAGGAAGGTTGAGAACCACTGATAGGTCCTTCCAAACCTGTAGGTCTCAGCTTGTAATCACTTCTCTCCAAGTGCAAGTTACATCTCCTTCTCATGGGCATCCATTGTATTGCAAAGGCTCTCAAAACTGACTTCCACTTAACCAACTCACTTGATAGAAATCATTTCCTTTGTGAAGCACAGAGACTCCAGTGGCCAGCCCCACCAGAGCTGGAAGGTGGGAAACTGCTTAACGACACCCACCTTACTTCTGCTCCTATTACTTGAATTACCTTGCAGGCCTAACAGGAGTCAGACGTGTTTGTTCCAAACTTACTTTACACCAGTTTTACTTGTTATTGTAACTATGTTATTCAATGAAACATTATGTAAATCCATAAAATGAGTACAGAAGGAAAGTTGTTGTTTCTATGAAAAAAAATGTATAAAAGAAAAATAATGTACAAAGACAAATGTGAGCTGCTAAATAAATGCTGTCACATTATGTATGGATGGAAAGGCTGTAAAAGAGAAAAAAATTATAAATCCAAACAGATTCTACTCTGAGACAGATTTGCAGGTATCTAAGTTCTTGTCCCAATTTTTAAAAAATTAAAGCTGGAAATAAAAGATACATATTATGGGTATGGCTTATGCCAGAAAAATGACTCAGGCCTTCAATTATTGGCCACCCACCTAAAGAAAATTTCTTAGCCCTCCCTCAAAAGATTGGCAAAATATTATACATTTGATTTTTGAGGTGAAATTCACATAACATACAATTAACCATTTTAAAGTGTGCAAATTCAGTGGCATTTAGTGCATTTTCAATGTTGTGCCACCACCACCTCTCTCTAGTTTCAAAACTTTCTCATCACCCTGGAACAGTGGTCGGCAGACTGCGGCTCGCGAGCCACATGCGGCTCTTTGGCCCCTTGAGTGTGGCTGGCTCTTCCACAAAATGCCGTGTGCGGGCATGCACGTACAGTGCGATTGAAACTTCGTGGCCCATGCGCAGAAGTCAGTTTTTGGCCTGGGCGAGTCTATTTTGAAAAAGTGGCGTTAGAAGAAGTGGGGGGTGTCGGTCAGTCGGGCGACAGGAGAAGCGGCGCGGGGGAGGCGCGCGGGATTCATGCAGGAGTTGAGTGAGCCAGTCAGTCAGCAGTCTCATGTGCAGTGGTTAGTGCTAGTCGCATCTGCAAATCACGTGCGGGTAACAAAAGTAAAATTTATTAAGTTAATTTTAGGGAACGTTGTGGAGTGAAAGAAGATGTAGTGTTGAGGATTGAGAAAGGTATGTTGAGATGGCTTGGACATATAGAGAGGATAAACGAAAGGAGATGGACGAAACAAGAGTACAGGACGAGTGTGGATGGGAGAATTGGAAGGGGTCGACCTCAGCGAACGTACCTCAATCAGACTGAGGACGTTTTTAGCAAAGGCCAGCTTAGGAGTACCCTAATTAAGTTAATAACAATGAACTTACCTATATCATTTAAGTTTAAAAAATTTGGCTCTCAAAAGGAATTTCAATCATTGTACTGTTGATGTTTGGCTCTGTTGACTAACGAGTTTGCCGACCACTGCTCTAGAAGAACACCCTGTACTATTTCAGTAACCATTCCTCACTCCTCCCTTCCCTAAAAGCCCCTGCTTAAGTTGAAATAGAACATTTAAAGCATATAGATAACATTTTATTACCATTCTCTACTTTACTGAATTGTTTGATTAATAAGCTCTTCATTCATAGGTCTGCAGCACATGGCACAACGTCGGGCACACAATGTACTGAATATTTGTGGAATATTCCCAAGAAGTTAATTTGTCCAAGGACATAAAGCTTGTAAATGGTGAGTCATAATTTATGCCTAAATCTCCCTCACGGCACACTAAGCAGAAAATAGGACCTGTTTGGGAGGTGGATTTAGACAGCAATCACACTTAGAGCTGATACTGAGGAGGACTTACAATGTGCCTAGTGCTATCCTAAGCCCTTTTGAAGTATTTCATCATTTAATTCACCCAACAATCCTACAAGATAAATAGTACTATTAGCCCAGAATTTCTGGAGCGGAGGGTGAAGACGCCTGTACCCAATCCAACTAGTACAGAGCGAGCTGTGAGTCCAGGAGCAGCTTAGTCAAATGCTAGCAAAGGACCATCATTTTATTACTGTAGTAACAACATTTAGGGCTGGTTTTAGGGAAGAGGAAGAGAGATAAGATGGCTGAAATGGAGCCTACTCCTACACACACACACACACACACACACACACACACGTGGGGGTGGGGAGGACGGATTGGGTTGTGTCTCATAAGTGCTGGGTTATAATTCTTGTGGGAGATGCCATTTTTATGGTTTTTTGTTTGCTCTTTTGGTCACTACTGCATCCTGTAGGCACAACCATATCTACTGTAACCAAGAATACGGCTGTCCCCCTGCTGTGCACTCAGGGCTCCACCTGCCTGGGAACACTGCCTTCTGCACAGGCCCCACGTCATCCATCCCTCTCCTGGGCACCGCTGCTGTTGGCTATGCTGGCTGCGGCCCCCAAACCCTGGAGTCTAGACAGGCCAGCGTGCACAGGGGTCTGTGGCAGAGTGGAGGAGAACACCTCTTTCCATGTACTCTCCTCGTGAGATGGTAGCAAAGCAATATGGCTGGTTCTCTGAAGTCTGAAGAGGCTTGGGGAAGATGGGTCTCTGGTTTGTACTCACAGTCCTCTCTCTCTTCCAGGACCCAGTGCTGCATCCATGGGAATCTGGGCCTGGGCCAGTGTGACTGATCCTGAGGTACTTGCAGTAACTGCTCTGCCCCAACCCCTCAGGTTTGTAACTGGGCCGGGCTAGTCCCACCTGACTCCTCTCCCCTCAGCCGCTCAGGACCAGTCAGATGACTGAATTCTAAAGGTGGGGCCACTTTTAGCCTAGAGCTGGGACTCCATTTCACTTACACTCAGCACCAAGTGTGGAAATTAGAAGTGAAAGAAAAGCAATTTGAGACCCTATGAGAGATGGAGCTCAGGATTTGTTGAACCCTTGATGACAGACTTTTAGCACTAACATATTCTGAATTTCTCTGGAGAAGTTTTATTTTTATTATTATTATTCTTTATTGCTTAAAGTATTACAAAGGGTATTACATATGTGTCCTTCCCCCCCCCCCCCCCCGCCCTTGTGGAGAAGTTTTATATTGTGTTCAGAACTTTAGAGAGCCTGTGAAGGGGAATAAAGACACTATGAGAGGTGCAATTTTAAAATCTAGCGGCTACATTGCTATGGTGCCCTGTCATTGCAGGAATTAGTGAGTTGTACTCTCCAATTCAAGCCTTGGTTGAAACACATTGGTAGAGGAACACCTCCATGCAGAACGCCGTAATGGAACTCTTTGGGGTTCAGACAGGGTGGGGCAAATTCTGCTCCCTCATGGCACTCACAGAGCAACACAAATTGATATCCTGTGAGCTTTTCAAACTTCTGGAAGGTAGAGGTGATTGTTACTTTCTCCTTTTTCTTACCCATATTCTCTAGTTTTCTAGAACTCATATATATTGGTTGTGTGGTTAAACAGTGAAGTAAAATTAAACAAGGATAAATACTCTTTATTCAGAATTGTCATCTGGTGCCATGAGAGCTCAGTCCTTCTGCGGGCTTCACTTGCTCCTTGATCATAGGACACAAGTGCTCAGAGGGCACGAGAGGGCCTCTGGTCCCATTTCTTCTTTTGTTCCCTCTGCTTTATCCCTGAGAAAATGGATGCACACCAACCCTCATGAAAGCCTTCTCTGTTATGAAAAGAACGCCAAGCTGTTATGCTAAATAACAATAATAGTAGTAGTAGTAATAATCCTATACTAATAAAAGAGAAAAATGGTAATTGGCGTACAACCGATACCTTTTTCATTGGCTAATCAGCGAGATATGCAAATTAACTGTCAGCCAAGATGGCGGCTGGCAGCCAGGCAGCTGAGAATAGGAGGCTTGGTTGCCCCAGCGATGGAGAAAGTCAAGGATCCCCGCAGCTGCGGGGCTCTGAGCTCCTGAAGCAACAACTCCAAAAGATACAATGTTTCAATTATAGAAGCTAAAAGATGGCGGTTAATTTACATACTCAGGCTCCAAGCAGAGCGAAGCCAAACAGCCCTGAAGCAGCAGGGCAGAGAGGCCTCAGGGCCTGGGATCAGCGGATCCGAGAGGCCTCCCGGCCCCGGTGATCAGCGGATCCGAGAGGCCTCCGAGCCCCGGTGATCAGCGGAGTCGGAGGCCCCGTGATCAGCGGAGCCGAGAGGCCTCCCGCCCCAGCGATCAGCGGAGCCGAGAGGCCTCCCGGCCCCGGCGATCAGCGGAGCCGAGAGGCCTCCCAGCCCCGGTGATCAGCGGAGTCCATAGGCCTCCCAGCCCCGGTGATCAGCGGAGTCCAGAGGCCTCCTGGCCCGGTGATCAGCCGAGAGGCCTCCCAGCCCCGGTGATCAGCGGAGCAGAGAGGCCTCCCGCCCCGGTGATCAGCGGAGCCGAGAGGCCTCCGGGCCAGGGATCAGGGGAGCCGAGAGGCGTCCTGGCCCTGGGATCAGCGGAGCAGCGAGGCTTCCCAGCACCGGGATCAGTGTGACAGGGTGCGGAGCCCCAACCCTCTGATCGGCCCTGCTCTGTGCATGACAGGAGTGGCGCTGCAACCTCCCTATGGACCCTGCCTTGAGTGTGACAGGGGATGGTGCCCCAACCCCCCAATCAGCCCTACCCTGAGCATGACTGAGGGTGGCATGGCAACCTCCCAATCCGCCCTGCTCTGTGCATGACAGGAGGCGGGGCCCCAACTCCCCAATGGGCCCTGCTCTGAGCCCGACCAGGGGTTACACCTAGGATTAGGCCTGCCCTCTGCCACCCGGGAGCAGGCCTAAACCAGCAGGTCATTATCTCCTGATGGGTCCCAGACTGTGAGAGGGCACAGGCCAGGCTGAGGGACCTCCTCTCCCAACCCCGAGTGCACAAATTTTTGTGCACCGGGCCTCTAGTAATAATAATAATAATGTGTCTGAGGCTGCTACAAAATAATGAGTGCTAACCCAAAATAAAAGTAAAAGGCCTTAAAGAAAATGTTTCTCAGTGTGCCTCTCTGTTATCTATTTTCCAATGTGATCCTAAAGAAATACAATATTCTGCTCCAAAACATCCCATTTTTAGACAAAAAAAAAGCTTTTAGTGAGCTTTCTTCTAAAACTATAATGAATTAGGATAGTTTTTGGTGTTTTTTTCTTTTCTCAACCCATAAGAACAATACTCTTATGTATATAATTCTTGTGAACTGAGTAATAAAAGATTTCTGTCTGAATGAAAATATCTCTATAAAATATCTCTTTAATAACTGACTTTTATGTTTCTTTATGACTTGGCTATCATCTTCATTATCATCACCACTGAAAACATCTAGATTGAACATGAAGTTTACAAATAATTTCTACATACAGTACCTTTCTTCATAGATGCCCTACCATCCCCATTTTATTGAGAAGGAAACTGAGGTTCATAGAGGGTAAATGACTTGCCTAGGATCTCACAGCTCATTCAGGCCTTAATCTCAAATCTGCGGGCCCTACATTTTTTAATCTTTATTGTACCACACTGCTGTTTCACTTCCTTAGTTGCTGGATTTTAGTAGTGGTGGTATTTAGCTTGATTTAGAAAAATGTAAATAAATCTTTGAGTATCTAAATTTATCACAACCCAAGAGATCAATGCAGGGGCATAAACTGAGTCTGAAGGAACCCTCCTATCTCATTCCACATCTGTCCACCCTTTTAAATTTTAGCACCAAATCTTAAGGACACGCCTCTGAAAAATTAGCAGAGAAAAAAGTTGATTTTAGAATTTTCTCTGTATTGCAATTGTTGGCAAGGCAGCTAATGTCCCATAAACCACTAATGTTTAAAAATTATTTGAAAATATACAATCTGCACAAAATGCTCCACTAGGAGGAAGCAGGCCTAAGCAGTAGAAGGCGAGGCAGCATCCAGTGGGGTCTAGGTTGAAATTTTGGATTTGGGAGTTTCAAACCTGTGAGGCATCTTGTCTCAGAGAGTAAGCACATAAGACTAGGGTATGTGTCTGTCACATGGAATATTTAGGATATATTTATAGTCAAAATTATTCATTGTTTATTTGGAGTTAAATGTAATAAGGCATCATATATTTACCCTGGCGACCCTACCCCAGAGGCCACCCCACATGGCAGCCATGGGCCAGGGGCAGAGAATGCTTTTTTGGGGACATTGCTGACGAGCCAGGAGCTAGAACTGAGCTGAGATGAGCAAGTCTGAATGAAGTCCTTGGTGGTACACGTACATCTTTTTCATGAGTTTCATCATCCACGTGGGCCTTTTGTCTTCGATTGAAAGTCTCTATAAACTGTGCCTGAATACCACAGAGTTAATCACAAGCCTCCTGAAGTATTTTCATATTGTGTGTAATAAATGCCCATATACTTAGGATTTAAAGTAAGAACTACTCACCACAATATTTAGTTAAAATTACAAAGGGAGCACAAATTAAGCCATCATTTTGTTAAGGTGTATATTATAAGTCTTATTTAATTTCCCCATGTTCTCATATGTGTGTTTGTATAACTGTTGTGTCAAGACTTTCACTGATAAAGTATTTCAATTAGCTACTAAAAGAAATACATTTAAGGAGTAACAACTGATGTACATTTGGGCTAAATATCTATAATCAGAGTTGTTTCTCACCTGAGTCCCTCTCACTGATGTTATGTAACAAGTGGCCCTGATTGCTGGCAATAGCTCGCTGAACATGTTCACATTTGTGTGGTAATCGCATAAAAATAATGACTCATAGCACTTCAAAAAGGAAACTGATACTTGGGTGGGGGGTAGATATGGTGCATGGTCACTTTATCGCATCTGCAAGTCTTGCTCCTAAATCACCAGAGTTTTTCAGATGCTTTTCCCCAAAACTGACTGGAGACCAGCTGAGAGACACTAAACGATATGAGGGAGGAGGGAGCAATTATGGAAACTAGTGAAGCGAAGGTACTGTGTTCCCTGCCTTCATACTCACCCACCTCGTCTCCACTCCCTTGCCAATAGCTTCCTGGCTAAGAAGGGCTTATCATTTGGCATAACCTTATGTACAGAACTGGCTAAAATGAGCTGAAAAGGCAGGGACAGTGTGGTAGTGAGGAGATGCAGAGCAGAAATGGGTAGAGGAGTAAAATCACCCACATCCACCAGGGCCTTCTCAGTCCCCGTGGTTGGTGTGATGACCGTAACACTCTGCAACCATCTCCTGACACTGTCTTTTACAATCAGCAAATCATCATCAACATTTTTTTCTCACAAGTTATTTGTTTTCTACCTCTTTTATAACCTCATAATCTCAGTTCATGGAAGTAATCTGAGAATTCTCATGATCTAATTCTATCCCACTATCTTTCCTCAAACCACCTTAATGTGGTGTTCTGGGAAATTTATGGAGCTGCATTTCTGCAGCAAGGCAGCTAATCTTTTTATATTTTATTCAGTGAAGTCCCACCCAAGACAGAGACTAAAAGTAAATGCACATCTGGATTAGAACCAGAGCAGAGGGAGAGACTGTGTGAATGGCTCCTGATTCTGCTCTGCGGCCCCACTCTCATCAGGAAGGCTGCTAGCAAGGAGCCTTGTGAAAACTCAGAGTGAGTCCTAAACCGATGGCCGTGGTACTCCTCAGCTCTTTCCCTCGCCATCCCACGCTGGCCCCTCAGCCACGCTGCCCTCTCCCCAGCCACGCTGCCCCCTCCCCAGCCACGCTGCTATTCTAGCACATAGCCATACAGGATTCAAATTATCTCTCCATTAGGTCATCTCAGCTGCCATTGGACTATGTTTAGTCAATTTTAAAAAGATGGAATGGCAAGCAAATACTGTATGTCACACACAGAACTGATCTCAAAAACTATCAGTGAAAGGTATATTGGTGAACCTCTTTTGTTGTGGCAATAATATTCAAAAATTGTCAATGTGTTCTTATATATTGATTTCATTTCAGGCAATTAATTCTACAAATACACTTATAAAAGTACACAAAAATATGTATATGTATATGTATATGTATATGTATATGTATATGTATATGTATATGTATATGTATATGTATATATTTGCCAAAATATTATTTGAAAAAGCAAAAAGACTAAAAAATAGCCTAAACATCTACCCATCAATATGGAGTGGTTATATTCATAATAGCATATCATTTAATATCCTGTGCAGCTTCTGTAAGAACGTGTAGGGTATGGAACAGTAGCCAAAATACATTGCTAACTGAGTAAAGTTCAGAGTAGTAAATATAGTGTATGATTTCATTTGTGGTTTAAGAGAAGATATGCTTGGCCAGCCAGGTGGCTCACCGGTTGCAGGGTCGCCCTGTACATCAAAAGGCTGTGCGTTCCATCCCCAGCCGGGACACAGACGGCAAGCAGTCAATCAATGTTCCTCACACTGACATTTTTCTCTCTTTCTCTCTCCCTGCCTTTCTCTCTAAAATCAATAAAAACATATCTTTGGGAGAGGATCATAAAAAAAAGAAGATACGCTTACATATGAATTTTTAAAATGTCTGTTAAAATATATGAGAAAGTATGATTAATGGTTACCACTGGGGAATGTGATTGAGGGAACTAGGGGGAAAGAAAGAAACTTTTTAAAATTTTAATTTTGTTTGTATTGTTTTTATAACTAAAGCATTCACTTACAGCCAGTCTATTATTTCTTAGGTCCCTATGGTGTATAGCTTGTATAGGGTTTAGTGATCATTTTTGACTCCGAATAGCCATCACTTAAAAAATCATCCAAAAGAATTCTTTGTGGCTAAGAGCTATGGTCAACGTTAATTGAGGACATAAACTCAAAATCCAGCTCCTCTGGAAACCTGAGTGACACTTTCTGTGATTACAAAAATCAGTGTGTTGAGCCTCCAAACTGTTGATGATGTTGTCAATAATTCTAATATCACTTTTGACTGCCCACAAACTTTCCCTTGACACTTACCTGCACATATCCTCTCAGGCAGTCGTCGGCAAACTCATTAGTCAACGGAGCCAAATATCAACAGTACAACGATCGAGATTTCTTTTGAGAGCCAAATTTTTTAAACTTAAACTATATAGGTAGGTACATTGTTATTAACTTAATTAGGGTACTCCTAAGGCTTAGGAAGAGCCACACTCAAGGGGCTAAAGAGCCCCTTGCTGACCACGGCTCTAAGGAATGCATTTTAGTTTGTATCTTGTGTTTCTGGCAAAATTTCCCATGCAATAGACTTAGAAATCATGCAAAAGTTTGTGTCATGTTTTACAAGTCCAGGAGTAAGAGAAGAAAAGATGCCCCCATATTCTGCCAAGTGCCCTGTCCATGAAGAAGAGACCGCTCAGGACAGACTCACACGAAGCGGCCAATGCTGAGACCGGGTTTCCAGATCCTGATCATTGGGGCCATTCAATTAGTCTCGGTGCCTGATCCTGAAGAAAGAGAGCCTGAGACAAGAAGCGAGAAGATGAGAAAATGCCACAAGCACAGTTGGTAGATACAATTTAAATAAACTCAAATGTAGGCCTATTTGAAGCAGGGCTCTAATCAAGAAACATGAACATAGCAAAATTTCATTTGGAATATCAATTTCCAGGTCACCTACCTTTTCAAGTCTTCCAGTTGAACCCAGCAGGTGTGGCTCAGCGGTTGCATCGACCCAGGAACCCAGAGGTTGCAGGTTTGATTCCTGGTTGGGGACATGCCCAGGTTGTGGGCACGCAGGAGGCAACATATTGATGATGTCCTCTCTCATGGATGTTTCTAGCTCTCTATCCCTCTCTCTTCCTCTCTGTCTAAAAATCCATAAAAACATACTTTTTTTTAAAAAAAAAGACTTCCAGTTGCTAAGATGATGATGTCTTTGGTTACTAATCTAACAAAGTTTTAAAGTATCAAAAAGTTTTTAGCAATCTGCCTTTCTGCGGTGCACACACACACAAAGTTGAGGGGGTGTACAACATTAATTTAAATGTCTTGCATGATTGCTTGTGTTTTTGTAGTCATATTTTTTGTTTGCAAATGTAAAGAAACCTACATTTCCTTGGTAGTAAGATGGTAGAAGCTATAGACAGACGTACCAAGCAAATAGATAATTTATCCTGTTGTGATTATAACCAGGTATAGTTTATGGAAGTAATCCAAGCCTGAAATTAATAAACAACCTTAAGAGATCTTAAAAACTAAAGTATACTTCTGAGGCTAGCCTCCAAACCTTTAAGAACTTCCACTTGCAAGCAAACGCACAATAACCATTGAAATAAGAAAAAGAGGGGTTAACAGGTTAGCAAATGAGGAAGAAATAAGAAAATTTAGAGGAAAATAAAGCAGTAATATAGCAATAATTATACCTTTGCTTGACTAATTCCCTTATTACCAAGAAATTCATTTTCAGTTTTAAAAATGAATGTAACTTTCTAAGGAAATTTTGCTTCCCCAAAGTGAATATGTTCTAAGCAAGTTTGGTAATTTAATTTCAAATATATATGTTGGTGCAACTTGGGGTTTCAAGGCACCAGCCTCCAATATTTAAATCCAGGTGTCCAGAAATAAATTATCTTGACAACTAACATGAAATCCAAATACACATGGCCCCCATTATTGGAGTGATATGCATGAGAGCATATATTTGAGCTCAATTCTACAGACAACTTACACATAAATACCCAACCAAAGTCCACAGGGTTTGGATACCTCTTCAAATCCATAGACTATTTTCTCCTTTGAACCACTAATCAACTTTATTATGTGCAGTTTCTACAATTCAAGTCTATTTGCTCCAATGTCTTAGGCTCATAGTACCCTCTCATCAGAATACTGGTTGGATTCCCTAGTGTGAATCACTTATCCAGTTGCTTGCCTGATTATTCACATGTTTTTGAGATTTGTGAAATGTGGCAGATAAACAGGTTAATGCCGTGTGCAGCTTGGAGGGCAGCCAATGTCTGTCTGCCTATACAGTATATTTACTCTCCTTCCTCAGATCCTTCTCCAATACAGAGAAGCTGTGTTTTAAGACTAAAATCAGTGTAGAATGCAATCCAGTCATGTCACTGCAGGTGCTCATCCGCTCATTTGTGCTGATTCTTACAGTGAAGAAAGTGAATCAGTGATTGACCCAATGGATGAAGAAACATGACAGCGAATATTTGGAGAATGCAGGAAAGGAACATTCTCATCTAACAGTGTGCTCTGATTTTAGAAAGGAAAACCTCCCACAAGGAAATCGGGAAGTGTGTTGGAGTGCTCAGGTTGTACCTGCAGTAAGCCATGGCAGCTTCCCTCTCTCCCTGTTTTATTGCTTTTGTGTTGTATTCTAAAATAAATATCAATAAATCATTGCAGTTAGATACTCTAATACAGACAGAAATGTACTTGACTCCCTACAGTCATTACAATTGGAGGGGACTCTGATTAGGATGCTTTACTTAATTAAGTGATATCGTCTAAAGAGAGTTCTTCCCTCCATTTTCTGTTTAACAGTCTTATAAAACACCAACAGAGGAAATTCATTCTGTTGTTTGCTTTCCTTATTGTAAATGGTTTCTTCTCATTCATAGTTTACAGAAGATGTGTTAATGAAATGGCTAATAAGCCAAAGACTGCATTTCAGCTACACACAGAGCCTTGTTCAAATCAGCCCAAGCTATACCAGACTTAACATTTTTCTCCCTCCATCTCAGAAATGTATTTTAAAATGTATTTTTATACATCTGTAACCTAAAATTAAAATGATTCAAGAGAATTTTTTTCCTCTGAGAAATCATGCTTCATCTGGTTTGTGTATGATTCAGCAGAGACCTTAAAAAACTGTTTCTTTGAAAAAACAGAAAAAAATGGGCAAAGAATAAGCAATCCTTATGCATAAGATGTTATTTGTGAGGCACTTTAATTTTACTGAAAGAAGTCATTAAATTTGGATTGCCAATACAAATATGATTATATATGTTTTCTAAATAAAATGTTATTATGTTGCAACTGAACTCATCCATTTATTGTTTGTTTACCTAATGCTCAAACACATGTTTTATTCATAGATGTCTGGGAGAAAAAAAAATTTTGCTTGATAATCACAGCAAGCATATTTAACAAAAGCAATTCTCCTTTTATTAGTGAACAAGTTTAAGCAGAATTATTTCATTTTTTCCCCATTTAGTTAATTCAGACTTGCAGAATCCTCAGTATACAGCTTTTGTTTCTCCCCCTGCTGCCTTTTATGCCTTTAATGTATGCATGCCTATCCACTGATGGGAAAATATCATTTCCTGCAACTCTTCCTTTTTCCTTCTTGACTATTCTCCCTGTTGATTTCTGGTTTGGGTTAGTTTTCACTAGTTAGTTCTGTCAAATCATGTACAAGACAGACAAGTTAAAGCCGAGTAAATAGTTCACTATCCTGTTGAAAATTTTAAACTCTTTTATTAGGATGATTTTGAACTAAACATACTAACTCATTCTTTTAAAAATAAATAATGTATTTATATTATTAAAGAAATTAAAATTAATAGAAAGTAGTCAAGAAAACAAAGATTTATTATCTATGAAATTATTTTCATTACCACATAAAACATTTTAACAAAATGTTTGCAACTTTAGCAAAATAATAATGGCATTAAATTTAGTGCCTTTGTTTCTTAAATAAAGACATTAAAAAGCAACATAAATGTAAATATTCTCTTAAATGAACTCAACCAGTTTACAATAAATTTTTAAAACCTTAACACAATACTCAGCTAATAGCATTTAATGATATGAAATGTTTAAATACATATGACTCAAAATATATAAATGAATATTAATGAATCACATACATGGGGATTTTAACTAATTGCCTAACTATTAAAAGAACACTTTATAAGATTGATAAGAACCCCTATTGTTTTCATTCCTGATCTGTATAGCTTGGTCATTTTTCAAGCAAATAATAATTGCCAAATGAGTTCATTAATATTGTATGATGCTAAGGTATATGTTTTTGTTTTTAACTGCATAGCAGTAGTCGTGCATAAAACTACTACCTGGAAACATTCCAAAACATACGTTTTCTTAACTCCCAAGTTAAATCAGCTCTACCACAGAAAACCATAGAAAAGCAGTAATACAATGTGCCTCCTGGACATATTATGCAAAGTGAATTCCAGAAGTTGCTTGTAATTGCTTTTTTTTTTTTAAAGATGCCATTTACTAAATACTAGCCTAATTTTGATTCTAACATTCATTAGTGGTCATTTTATAATTTTGTAATGTAGATAGTTTTTAGAACCAACAGCTTAGTTCGCTTACTTTCTATTAAACAAACTTCTTCATAAATTTTCTTTAAGCTCTTCATTTTAAAAGGTGCCTTTGTCCTGAAACTAAACATATGACATTACTGTCCCCTAAAATTTCTTTTTAAAGAATTGAATAACTGGCAGTAAATTCTGTTATTTTATTCCATTCTCCTATATTTGTTTACTTCTTTAAAAATAAAGTAATTTTTACAAATAAAGAACATGCCTTTTTTTGTAAGATTATAAGATAAATGAGAATTGTGTCTAATGAAGTTCCACTGAAGTTAGAGTAGCTGCTGAACCATTATCTGGCAGAAGAATGTGCGTCCCATTTCGCCCGAACCAATTATTTTTATCAGATGACTTCTCTATCTAAATTGTTTGCTTTAAGAAATAATGACGTTAGAGATAAGCAGAGTTATTTCAATGTGCATTTTAACAGCATTATTGTTCTAATTCCTATAAATCAAAGTAAATGCAACAGAGCTGCATTTAATTTTGGGCTGTTATTTATTGAAACGGCTTTTTATTGGAGCAATGAACATTTGTAGCTAGTATTCCAAACCTGACATGAAAATATATCAGATTTAAAATTTTTTAACACAAATATGCCTATGTACTTAATAGCTCTTTAGTCAGAAAATATACTTATATCCTAACATAGCCTTTTTCTGTATTGTAAGGTGAGCATTCTCAAGTATTTGTCACCAAAGCTATTTGTGAAAAGCAATAGAAAGAATAAATGTCCTACAGAACCTAGCTAAGAGACACCCTCCTGCAATGAGGTAGGGCAAATCAGTGCAGAAAAGAATACAAAGAAAAAAGTTCAGTGCTTGAGAGAAGTAGTTCTTTGAAACTATTTTTTTCCTTCCTATGGAAATATATAATGAACACTCAAGAAGGAAAATATTTAGCAAAAACGTTTGCCAGAGCAGGGAGAGAAAAAAGTACCTTGTGTGATGTGAAGGGATAGGACATACAGACCCAAATAAAACAAACAAATAATAAACAAAACAGTCAGAAGCGAACTCTATTTGTGTTCTTCTAAAGCATGTTTTCTTCGGCAAGAGATGACTGGAGTTTAAAGAGTAAATTACTCACATCAGTGAGGTGTATTTTATAAATATAGGAGAACAGATCATCGACTCATTTGGAAGACAATTCTCTTATTAATAGCACCAGTTTCACAGCTATTTTTGCCTCTAAAGGGGGCACCTGCTAGACATTCACAAATTAGCTCTTATGAGGGAGATAAAACTACCATCAAGATGTGTATATTTCTAATTCAAGTTAAACATTTTAACAAACCATCTTACAAATCTGTTTTGAAGCACCTCAGTGGCCCAGAGGGAGCTCTACCTTTAATATGAGAGGACAACCTAACAAAGAATCTGACACACACACACACACACACACACACACACACACACACACACACACAGGTGGGGGAGGAAAAACAAATCTTATTCACAACGAACAGACTCTGAACTTCATGCGAATATGACAAAAGCAACATTTTTGCCCTAGTAGAACAATTCTTGATGTAGAATAAATAAAACTAAAGTAGAACTTTTGAGCAGAACCAAGCATTGAATAAATTCTAGAACTATAATAGTGTTAAGTATTGCATATTAATTTAAGAGATGTGATATAGATGTTAATGCAGTTAACTTAGGTCAATATTCTGTTAATATGAAAACAGCTAAAATGCAGTACTTTGTTATTTTGTAAAATACTAATTAATCATTCACAATGAATGGCTCAACAGTACAAAAAAATCCCATTTATCTTACACAAGTACAATAACTATACATAAATCATATAATAATTCAAATACACGCACTAAATTTTCTTTTAAAAAATTGATGTTTTTCCTCATGTTCAAACATACATAAAATTAAAACAAAAATATAATGAAGATTATCCCCCCCAAACACAAATAGAATAACAGTTGTGGATTTTCATAATCTTATTTTCATAACAATGAACTAAAAATAATTCTTGGAAAAAACTGAAATGCGTCATATATTTTAATGATTCATATATTTATTTCTACTCCTTTTGCATCTACTGTGGGAAATTTGTGTTATGAAGATCAGATGGTGTGCTGCTGTGAGAAATGTTGCAAAGCATCCTGTTGATTGGTTCTAATTAGCTGTGATGCTCTTGTGTTCTCAGTTTTAGCGGGCACACACTACACAATGCCTTTTATTTTGCTTTGAATGGATTTTTACTTAAAAACAGCTGATTTCAATATCCACAGCATTTTGGCTTTCTTATCTCTTAAATTTTTCCTGCAATATTTTCTTTTCAATTTTAAAAGATAAATTTGAAAATATTTCTAAAGCATAAAGTATAATCAGTTAAATTAACAGCACTCGTGTCGTCTTTCACATGTATTTTGCATGTTCTATAGTACGTGATTACAGTCTCAAACCACATTTAAGTTCCTCTTTAAAAGTTATACATCTGAGTAATGGTTTAAGCAGAAAATTCTGAAAAGCAATTTAGAGCATGCAGCTAATTCTCTTTCTTTCTTTCTTTCTTTCTTTCTTTCTTTCTTTCTTTCTTTCTTTCTTTCTTTCTTTCTTTCTTTCTTTTTCTTTTTCTTTTGTAAGCAGACTATTAACCAGAACAGAGCTAAAACAAGGGACCATGAGCAAGGGACAGGAAAGATTTCAGAATTAAATAAAATTCTTTGCACTCACCTTTCTCTGATGATTTAAACTCAAGCAGCCCTGACAGAGAGAAGTCATGAATTTTCATCAACTTCACACATGTCATACATTTAAAAACATTTTGATTTGCCGTGGGACCCCTGCATGTCTCTGAAGCACAGTTACAGTGCTGCTTTATAGGTACAAGCCCTTTGAACTCCCAGAGCTCTAGAAGATATATTACTAATGTAAACAGGCTCTTAAGTGGGGAAAAAAGAAAAGGGAGCATTAAATAACAGGAAGTTTCCCAAGAAATGCAGAATTTAAAATAAGGAGCACATTATTATAAGCTGTACACTTCATGTAATTTTAAGAACCACAATTTTATCCATATACTAGCTTTTTGAAAATATACAATTATCTGCCCTGAGAAGCAATTATTTGGGAAAAGAAAATCCATAACCTAAAAATTAGAGCTAAATTCTTAATTTAGGTTGTAGACATTGAAAGTTATTAGTTTTGTTGTTGTTGTTGTTCATATGAAGATAAATGTGACTCATGTCCACAGTTTCAAGATGGCTACCAATATCCTACTACTCCAGGAGGAAGGCAAAGTGTATTTAGTGTAGTACAATAAAAATGGAATTTTAAAAAAAATGGAATTTTTGCCCTAAATAACACATCCTGGAATTATCTTTCAAATATTTCCGTCCCTCTTAAAATTGTGGAAGATCATAAAGATGAGGTAAGAGATAAATATTAGGAGAGATTAATAAGTGCAAACAAAGTCACAGATCACAGCATGATCTGTGGCATTACAAATAATTTCATTGTGCCCTCACTTTATAACTGAGAAAACTGAGGCCCAAAGCGGTACAGTGACTTCCCCAGGGCCCTACGAAGACTAAGATGTAAAGCTGAACTAGAGGCAAGTCTCTTGACTCCTAGTAGCACTCTTTCTACAACATTACAGTCTTTCAATGCAGTAACAGAAATGTCAGCTCAGGTAGATGTCAATCATACAATTAAGTAAAACAGTGAGCATTGCATCCCTGACCCTAGAAGATATGCACCAGGCATACAAAATTAATCACTTATCTTTACCCGATGTGAACATTATTTTCCTTAAAGAGATTCCGCTGTGGAAAATACCCTCACGCACTCATTCTTGCCAGGGTTTGAGGATTTCTTTCTATTTAGTGAAATAGCAATTTTCCTCCACGCCAGCAGGTAAAAACAACTACTCTATAGTCTCACTGTCACTAATTTGTCCCTACTTGCAATCCATTCTTCAGTCTGCTGACTGAATGGTATTTCTAAAATGCACATCTAATTGTGTTTAAATTTCTTCAATGGCTTTCTATCTGCTATGAGATGACTCTGTACTTCTCAGTCTGATTCAAAACATTTCACCCATACCACTCCTTCAGTTTTACTTCCAACACTCTCCTCACACTTTCCGTTCCAGCAGCATAAAGTAGGTATGAGTCCCTGCATATGACATGCTTTTCGTTGTCTGCGGGCCTTTGCACATTCTGTTTCCTCCTCCTGGAATGCCTGATAACACTCTGCTTCTCCTTCCAGGGTAAGCTCAAGCATTACCTCTTTCTCTTCCTGCCAAATATAGACACTTCCTTCCCTGGAATCCCACTGCATTTGCACAGACCTCTCATTACTTTACTTGTTGCATTGAACTGTATTGTCTATGTACAGGCCTGTCTCCTCAAATGCATTGTCTTTGAGGTCAAAGACATATCTTTCTCTATGCCTGTTATTTTACCTGATGTAAGCACTCAGGGAGTATTTACTGACTGAAGAAATAAGTTAATAAATAGACTACCATATTCTTTTCCTATCACAATCTTTACATCTCAGGGCGATATCCCCTAGTTCTTTTGCATAATGTCTAAACTGAATATATATTGACAACAGGATATTTGTATCAACTTCTGCTTTTGGTTTCTAGCAACTATTTTCTCTAAATACAATTTTATAATCACGTTCTCACTATAATGGTTTGATTGTAGCATGAAGTTGGTGATGAAATATTAACTCCTATCTACTTGTGAATGAATAGGAGAATTTGGGGGTAAATAGTGAGTCATCATTGTTCGGACAATGGTGAAGAACATACCTTCTAGAGCTCTCTTTTATTGGGAACACACTTAGATTTAAGATTCAGTTTCCCGGCGTTCTATTGCTGTTTGACTCCTGGTCTTCCCCATCTCGTTGAGAAAATGCTGCCTAGATGCAAATGTCTTTTCGAGAGCCTCCCAGGCTGAAACCAGGGATATCCTTGATACATAAACATACACTGTCCACTTGAAATAATACCCTCATATTGATAAAAGGCTTCACGTCCAAATATAAAAGAATTTGCCAGTATAACCTCCCTTTAACATGTACATAATCTTGAGCCAGTTCCCAAATCAATAAAGAGAGCTTCCCATAGCTGTTTGAGATGAGAAAAAGTAGGTTTACCATTGTAATATTAATAAATAATATGCTAATTAATAAATAATAATACAAGAATAAACTGATTTGCACACTCACAACTATAAACCTACTTTTGCTCCCCCTTGTATAAGGCACAAGGCATCTCACTTCTGAAGCTACTTGCAATCTTTTGATTCCTTCCTGGCTCCACTCCACTGGTTCCACTGTGCTCCAAAGCTGCAGCTCCTACTCAAGCGTGAAGAGCGTTCACTAAGGGATACAAGTCGAGGACACTGTAATAGTAGCCATTACTTCTACATAACGAATGAGTTCCTCTTGCCATCGGACTACCTTTCATAGAGCAGCTCTATGTGGCATTATCATTAACAATCAACACTAGTTTTTAAATTCTTTTATGTATATAATACCACACTGGCCAGGTCCCACTCTCACCCCCAAGAAGGATTTGTGACCTTCTTGTCCCCTCACCACTCCAGAAGAATTATAGAATTTTAAAGTTCTTGAATAGTGGGTGTGCCATAGAAAGTTTAAGTATGGAATGAAAAAAGAAATTAAGGATTTTTCAAGTCATTAATTTTTAGGGCTCATTTTGTGTTGTATCTAAGCTTTGGGAAGGTTGTTTGTTTTAAACATTACAGCATTTCCTCAGTTTTCATCTGAATAGGCAGGGGAATGTGAGAGATCCTCTCTTGCTGATTACATAGAATGGGGTCTCTTTTCTGTCATTTTGAGTCAACCCACCTAGAATTTAACAATTTTTGTTCACATTAAAAATAAAAAATATTAATCATACTCCTATATCTTTACATTGTTGCATATCAGAAAAGATTACAAGGGAAATAGTGAAAGTGTTTCGTAAATTCATTCATTCAGCAAAGTTATTGAACAACGTTTATGTGCCAGACACCATACTGGTACTGACTAATAGCAGATACACAAAGGGGGGGAAAAGAATATGGTTGTCTACAGGTCTAATTTAAGAATGTGAAATGTGGCCACTATCAAATCACATTGGCTCAAAATTTCCTTCTGTCTACTTGATGTCTGTTCTCTTGAAAAAGAAAAAAAAAATAACTTCTCTGGCAGGCAATGTTAGTCAAGATGGAAAATGTTCAAACTTTATAACTTAAAAAGCAAGAAAAATATATCTATGTCTCCAACTTGGGTGAGGTAATTTGAAAGTTCTTCATGAACTTATAAAAAGACATAAGCTTCCCTTTTCTTTAGCAACTGAAATGAATCCATTACACTAAAATGGCTCTTAGTAGCAAGAACAACTAATGATTTGCATTATAAGCTAATAAAATAGGAGATTAGGCATATCTCTACAATAACCCTTTTTTTTTTTCACTTTTATAGAGATTCTCTCCCATTCCTACTTAAATGAACTTGGAAGACTGTTCACCATTCAGTATTGTTTAAATTACAAGGCACAAATCTGTCATCTGGTTTTTAAATATTTTTCCCCTTTGGTAATGTAGATGAGTAATATAATCTCCATTCTCTAAGACTATGCTAATGTAATGATGGTATAATTTTGAAAAAAATAGTTTTTTTACATCTCACATCTAGAAACCTCCTGACATATTAGAAAATATAATATTCTTCTGAAAATACACTTTGTTAGTCTTCCTGAACACTCACACTTCAGTGAATTGTACTTTTCTGTTCAGAAAGAGCTGCAAAGCCTTTCCCATGAGCAAATGCCCTGGAGAAGACTTTATTTGAAGTCAGTCTACATTTCATGGCAACGACTAGTAAAAGGTGTGACCTTATCATCAATAATGATAGTCCATTCCAGGTCCCAAAGCCACTTCCAGTGTAAGAGTATGAGAAAATGGCCTATCCTGCCAACAAAGAGAACCCAGGATGTCTTGTTCACACTTACAATTATTTTATGTTATACTCCTAGGTTTTTTACATCCTCAAGGAAAGAACACTAACATTAGACAGAGATGTATTGTGCTTTTACAGTGTCCCTGTATGCCAGATACCTGCATGTTTCAATTTGAGGTAGGAAGGAACTTTTTTAAATACAATTTCATATTTCTCTGAAAGTTGA
Source organism: Myotis daubentonii (assembly GCF_963259705.1). Taxonomy (NCBI): domain Eukaryota; kingdom Metazoa; phylum Chordata; class Mammalia; order Chiroptera; family Vespertilionidae; genus Myotis; species Myotis daubentonii. The sequence continues at coordinate 90,909,009 of NC_081840.1, forward strand.
GCACCCAAATCTTAGCAAGTGAGCAATAATTTCTCTACTAAAGCAATTGTGAAGAGCCAGAACTTTGTTCCAGTGACAAGAAGTAATAATCCTCCAGATTTCATTAAAAGCTCTTGATTTTTTTTCCTTGCTACTATCTGATAAGGGACACCTTTCCTGATTTTTTGCTCCCTGTTAGTCATGAGAATCCTATTTCTGTTTGTGGCTGTTTTCAAAACTGGAACTATCAAGTAACGCACTTACAAGTTACTTTCCAAGGAAACTGCTTGTTTCCTTATACATAGTGGAGAATTTAGGAACAGGCTGATTGGTGGACTCGCCTGTTGCCACTAAAGTTTTCCTGGTGCCTTTTGATGCTACCTTTTGATTAATTCGCTCCTCTCCTTGTCTTCTGGCAGCTAAATGGGAATATTGGAGAGCTGCCAGGAGGAGGTAGCCAACCTGCTTGCCCCTGATTGTGCCTGCCAGCTTTTTAATAACAGGAGTCGGGTCAAGTAAGTGAAATCACAAACTGAGGAGAGTATTCTGAAAATGCAAAGGCAGTTAATGTCCTTCCCAGCCTCAGATGGCTGGCAGCCCTTGGCAGAGTCATCTGTGCTCTGTGGCACCTGACCCTTCCGCGGTGGCTGCTATCTGTGTATTCACTAGAAGCGTATTTACAGAATCTCTCCATTAGCAAAGATGCCTTGTGTGTGATTACCCAATTGTCATGGTCACACGAAGGTTCTGATACAGTTCCAGTCACGGATGAAAAACTGCACTGAACTGCACACAGGATTGACTTCAAGCAGGGATCTTCCATCAAAGAGGTCAGGACTTCCTCCTGGCGGGTCTCGGAGATTATCACAGTCTCGCTCCCCCCTCTTCCCTAACCCCAAGACCACCTCCCCTCCCCCAAAGTCTTAAGAATTCTTAATAAAGTTAAGAATAATTAGCTTTAAGAATTAGCCAGAGATGAGTCTCTTTAAAATAGACCCCACCTCAGAAAATATAGGAGAGCACTACTTACTCAAACTACTTAGCATTGCTCCCATTTATACATTATTCAGTGTCAGCAAAGTACTTTCTCATTTAAAATGTTCTGGTTGCAAAGGCAGACAGAGGTAGGTTATGGGCTGGCTTTCCTTCATTCTTATGGAATAATTAAAAAAAACAAAACTTATTTTTTCCTCCCTGACAAGTGATAATGCGAGTACTTGCCATTCAAAAGTTTATTGGAAAGTTTAAAAAGTGGTGTCCCCATCTTCCCCCCTCAAATAAAGGGCATCGAGATCCTCCTGCCAGAAAATTCCTCCTGTGTGCGTCCTATGTGGACTCTCACTTCACGGAGCCGTAATTAAGGGAATCGAATTAAACTCAGTGGGAGCAAATAAGTGGTCGTGAATCAAATGGAAAAAAACAACAACAACAACTATAACCCAGAGTCGTTGTCCTGTGTCTCCCAAATGAGATGTCAGAGGACATAAAACTGACAAAGTCGCACCAGATAAGAAGGCGGCAACGTCAACAGGGACCAAGAAACACAACTAAGGTGAACTGGCTTGACAGTAACCGCGGCGACCCTTGGGGACCGCGTGGGGTTAAAAGCCCCGACAACTGCTGAGATCCGGTGGCCCGGGAAGGCCGGCCCTGCGCAGCCCGGCGGGCGGCGGCGCCCCTGACGCGCGCTCCGGGCCCCCGAGGCCCCAGGAGAGAGGCTGGAGGTCGCCCGGGGCCCGACGCCCGCCCAGCGGGCACCCCCGTGGCACCGGAGGCGGTGAGTCCACTCTTGGTGCCGCCGCAGGCCGCGGGGCCGAAGCTCCGCCACGTCGAGGCCGCCCCGGCCCCTCCGGGCAGCCCGGGTCCCCGCGCCGCCTCCGCAGTCACCGTGCGGCGCGGGGGCGCCCGGCACCCGAGCAGCTCCTGCTCCGCCGCAGGAAGCGAGGCGCAGACCTGAGCGCCGGCCCGGAGCCACGCGGGGACCAGCCGCTGCGAAGACCGGGAAGCTCGGCCGGACCGGCACCTGAGTGCCTGCCCTGTCTGGGATTTGGGGGCGCCGAGAGCTTGGGCGCCCCTCGCAGTTGAGAGTCATCTCAGCCCAGTTCTTCCCAGGCGACCCGAATCCTTCCCCCGAGGAAGATGCTCCGGGCTGTAGCGTGCACCGGGGGGCGGGCGGGAGGACTGGGAGGAAACCGACAGGAAAAAAAAAAAAATCTCATCACCACCAAAACCGTTTGTAAGAAGTCCTGAGGTTTTACTTCTGGAGATTTTACTTTAAAAGCTGGAAAAAAAAATTCCACTGCTTTTAATTGAAGTAAACAAAGTGCAACAAATCCTAACTCAAATATGATTGCAGTGAGATTAGGGTCTAATTGCTTAGGGTTCAGGTGGAATCTGCGGGCTAAATCCTACAGGGCCGATCTGAATTTCACAATCGCTCTGTCAAAAGGAGAGCGATGAGAGCCCACACGCTTACTAACAAGTCATTTTTAACAGTTACAAGCTCCGCACAAAGACCACACAGGGCGTCTAAGAGATGCAAATCTAATCCCTGGTCATTCTCCTGGCCTTCCACAAAGATGTGCTAAACCCTAATAGAAAAGAAATCGGTTCTCTGTCACCAGTCCCTGGCAAAATCTATTAGAGAATGGACAGAGCCGCATCTACAGCAGTGGCTGCAAAGGTTAAGGACAAGTACAAATAAGAGAGGCCCAGTTTTGTTTTCCGTGTGAAATATCGGGAGAAACTAACCCCAAATGAGTGACAGGATTCGATGCGTGGCTTCGCATTCATTTGAATGCTAGAAAAAAATACACGCGCGCACACACACACACACACACACACACACACACACACACGCACGCTCAGACTTGGAAGAACTCCCTTTCTAAATTTAGGAGAGATGAAACAAATTCCCTCAAAAGTTGAAAATCTGTGCCTCCGAAATTATCGAAGACTGTTAAAGAGGGAGGGAGGGAGGGAGGGCCGGGGCGAAGCGAGGAGGGAGAAGCCGGGCGTCTGCAACCTGGAGGCCGACCGCGCGCCTTGGATCCTCGTCCTTCCCGGGAGGACCGTGGCCGCGGTCTGAGCCGCCGCCCTCCAGCCCCGACCAGGCGGCGCTCGGCCGCGGTCCTCTCCCTGACCTCCCGCGCCGGCCCGGGGCCTTCGGGAGGCCTCTGGGATGTGCCTTTCTGTGGTTCCCCACCAGACGAGGTCCTCACTAACACAGCGTCGGGCCGGGGCATTCAAAGGGTTAACGTGTTGCAGATAAAACATATCAACCGTGTGTGCGCGAGACCCTTAGAGCGGGAAGCTCCTGGGGATCCGGGACCCTCGGAGAAGCCCCGGCCCGGCTGGGGTCGGAGGGGGTGAGGGGTCGTGGGAGGGGGCATGTTCCCTTCTCCTCTCCGCGGGCCGAGACCCAGGAACCGCGGTAGCGGGGCTCAGGCTGCGAGCGCCCCGCGAGTCGGGCGGCCGGAGGAGGGGTCGGGGAAGCGCGCCCCGCTCGCGGAAGGGACCGCGAGGGGAGCCAGACCCGCCCGCTACCAGGCCGCGCCCGGCCGAGGGCAGGAACCCGGCCGCCCTTTCGGGACCTGCCTTCCCTCCCGGGAAGTGGCTCAGAACCGAAGGTGCGCGCGGCGGGGCGGGCTCGGCTCCGAGCCGCAGCAGAGCCGCCGCCTTTTCCCCAGGCGCTGGGGCTCCCTCCATGTGGCACCTCCTCCGGGCCGCGCCGGCAGGAACGAAAGGGGGCGCTGTACACCCACCAGGGTCTCGGAAGACTCAGAGGCTCTCCTGTTTCTAAAGGCTCCTCTTCAGGGGCAGAGAGGAGGGGGCAAGGCATTTGTGCGAAAGAAAGGATTTTTGTGTTTCCACGGAAGTTTCCAGAAACCATTATTTCTTCTCCCGGTAGCTTCACCCTCTGCACTCCAGGTTCCTCCTAACTTGTTGCTCCCCAGGCTGCAGAGCTCGGAGCTGGCCAGGCTGGAGGAGCAGGCTGGAGCCTCGCAGGCCAACCGCGCCCCTGGCCCTCAGCTCCGTGGCCCTTTCACTGCTCTGGCAGAAAGTCCCTATTCTTAAATTGTGGCCGTAGGGCCGGAGGGGGTTGCTAGATTTGTCTCTCAGCTCAGAGACCAGCCACAATTCACGCCTCTGCTTCCTCCCCATCCTGGTCTATGCCTGACTAGGCCAGCACAGGCCTCAGGTCCGGGCTACATTCACTCCTCCCTATCGACAGACATTAATTGAATGTCTCTGTGCAGTGGCTTCTCTTTGCTTCCGTCATTTTTCTCGCTAGTCCTCTGATAGGGTGACCTTGGTGGGGGGAGGGGGGCTCTGGCCTTCTTGTCCCGCAACTGGCCTCCTGCATGGGCTTTACTGGCTTTCATTCTTCAGGGTTTCCGCTCATCGGTTTTATCTGCTTTTCCTAGTTCTGACGTTAGGAAAATGATACGGAATTGCCTGTGAAGTAAGACTGCGCCCTGAGGCTGGAATTGGACAAGAAAACAAGTGAAACGTGGGCATCGAGATGTGGAAATAGAAAATGAGAATGAGGAAAAGAATGAAAAGTAGATAATACAGTCAAGTCAGGTTATAAATACAAGCATATGATGCTCTTACTGGTGACCTTTCAGACCCTAATGAGGGCCTCCCGTGTCTACCACGGGAGGCAGGGAGGGGCCTCCCTGAGCAGGAAGGCTGGGGCTTCCTCTCCATGCCTGGGATTGCTCCCCGATGAGGCAACAGTCCTGAGCCTTATGCATCCTTGGTTCCTAGGGAAGTCCAGGAGGGTGGGAAGGAGTCAGCACAAATCAACCACCACTCCTAGAAATGGTCATGTGCGTAGTCATCGCACTGGTATGGGGTGGTCAGGTGGCTGAAACTTCCTGCCCTCAGAGCCTCCTCAGGCTCACGGCTGCTCTGTCTACCCAGCCCAGCCAAGCCCTGTCCTCAGGTGGGTGAGCTAGCTAGCTCCCCTTCACCCTTGCAGGTTGGGTCCTACTGATCCCAGCCTCATCGTCACTCCTGTCAGTGCTGGTAGTTCTGTCCTCCCCGTGCAGAAAATAGGGGCCTGGAGGCTCTCTGTTGTGGGAGGCCTGACCTTTCATCCTTGGCTCAGAATGAATTAGGGCCTCAGGACCACTCTTGTTTATCCAGAGATAGATTCTAAAAAGGGGGAAAATCTAGAGAGTTTACAGCTAGAGAGAGAGAGAGAGAGAGAGAGAGAGAGGTGTCTTTAGATCTTTGTGGTCTCCGTAATTTGACATCTGTGTAAAAGAACCGGGCCTTTTATGACAAAGTTTGCAGATAATTGAGCAAACCAGCAGGACTTGTGCAGACCCCACACCCTCCCACAGACCCCTCCATCTGTTGGGTCTCCTGAGATCCTCCCAGGGGCAAAAATGCTTTGTAAGAATGTCTAAAACACAGCGCCTGCCCAAGAGGGGCCAACTGGGAGTTAATAAGTTATCCCCTTTCACAATAAAAATGGAATTGTATTGACCACACACTATTACTAGTCTGAGTTCCAGATAACTAGAAAGTTCTCCTTGGATGTTGGTAACTGAGCAGAGACAATAACCTTTACCTCAGGATAACTCATCAGGGAAATAGCAGCCATGTGTTCATTTGATGTTGTTTGTTTGTTTTCAAAGAACTATTGTGTTTTAAGATTGTTTAAAAAACTCCTTCAAGTTACGGTTTGGGTGCCCTTGGGAACCCAGTGAACTAATATCTATATATTCTGGGGTAGAAATTCACAGGAAATTTCTGCTCATCTGCGCACCAGGCTTCTTGGTCTCCAGAAGGGGCTGGGGGCCCGCTGGGCAGGCGACCGGGAGCCGAGAGGTTCCGGATGTGGAACCGGATGAAGAAACCGCCCGCTGGCCAGGCAAGAGGTGCAGGGGAGGCTGCGGGGAGCAGATTGAGAGACCGCGCTAAGTGTTGGAAGCAAGGCCCGGGAGGGGGGCCTTGGGCCGAGTTTGGAGGGAGCGCGAGCGCGGTGGGGAGCGCGGAGTCCGCGGTCAAGAAGGGTTCGGTCCCGGACAGCTGCTTCTCCAGGTCCTGGGAACCAAAACTTTCTACGAAGAAAAACCAGAAAAATAGCCGCTGGTTTTCAGTGCCCACACTTCCCGCTGAGACCTCTGACAGCCAATGGAAACCGCGGGGCTGCCAGGAGCCCCCAGGTCTTGGGCGGTGCCACTGGGAGGCCGCGGGGCCGCCCGGGGCTTCGGTCGCAGCTCTGCGCCCCGGCCCCGCCACACCCAAGCCGGGCTTTGCTGCTCCCAGCGAGAATTTTAGCCTCGGACTTCTTCTGGCCGCCCTTACTTTAGAAAGAAGTTTGAATTTTCCATCAAATCTTGTACCTGTGTAGTCTTCTCTGAATGACTCTTAACCAGCGCCGAGAAGCACAAACGTGGTTTCTCTCACCATTTTTGTCGGTCCCTCCCACCCCCACCCCTCCAAGCGTCGAGTGGAGATTTTCTAAGCAATTAAGTTATATATTCAACAGGAATATTCGCTTCAAAATACAACGGGACTGAAGATTGATGCATCAGGTCTGAGGCTGGAAGAAATATTTAGAGCTTGCCTGCAAATTCTGTCACCCATCATCTGCTCAGAAAGCACTCGGTATCTTTCAGCGTGTCCGGCTCTTATGATTGCAAATGGCCCTGTTTTCAAATGGAAATAAGACTTGCAAACTGATTATGTGTATTGAATTGGAATCACTCCCCAGATCCTCTTGTTTAAAATGTATTGAAAAAAGGATGATGGCTGCAGACCTCAGTAACCAGCTCCCTCTCTTCTCAGGGAGGTTGATCTATTTTGAAACTTTTTGCTATTTGGGCCTGTTTCAGCTGGATAATTACGTGGCCATTGTATTACTGGCCCGAGGCAAATACGTGGCACACACACTGCCTCCCAGCAGGCTCCCCTGCCCTCCCCACTAGCGTCACTCCAGAAACGTCATGCACACCACACATTCTACCGCTGCTACCCCAATACTTCAACCCAAAGACCAGCTAGAACCAGCAAGACAGCTATGTTAAAAAGCACCAGCAGAATCCCACACACTTTCCCAGGCACAGTTGTCCCTCTCTCCTCCCCTCGCCTCTTTTCCAGGCCCCTCTCTTGTCTTACCAATGGGCAGAAGCATAAACACAAACTCCCAGTTTTCATAGACACCCAACCAACAAAATCTAAGTATTCAGCCATGTCAAAATTTTTCAACAACTAATTTTGTGTGGGTGTGGTGCTGTAGTTGTTGGAAAACAGTTCATGCAGGGAGGTGAATGTCAACTGTTAGGGATGCAATGAAGTCCTTGTATGTTATCATACATCTCTTTGCCTCCATCTAGTGCTAGGTTATGGCTATGGGTGGGTTGACTTTGTTCAGTATTTTCAGAGGGTCTCCTGTTTAATTTCTGTATGAAGCCCTGGGATGTGCAGACAGATACCGGAGCTTTATCTGCTGCGTGAGTTGTGGGTAGGATGGATTGCAGCACTTCCAAAGCTCACCAGCCTAGGCTTCAGCCTCAGCAGTCCTGCCAGGGGGCAGTAATCAACTTTTCAGTGAATATCACAGGTTGGCGAGTAGTAATGAACTAGCTACAACTTCTGGCCTTGGCTAGAGGGGGTGGTGTGCTCTGTGCACACTTGTGCTGCAAAGGTTGCAATTCTTCCTGAAGCACACTCAGAAGGGAAGGATGAAGCCCTCCTGCCCAGCTCACTCCTCCTCCCTTAGTTCCCACCCTTGCACACCTCCAGGCCTGGTGGAGTGGCCTGGTGGGGCGAGAGGTTTAATCCTCCAAGGCTTCAGCGTCTCCTCTGAAAGAGCCTGCCCCTCCAAGTCAGTTTAGAAACCTGGTGCTTTGGGGGGTGCCTGCAGGGACCCTCACTGGCTGGGTTCGCTCCCTACACAGGCATAGCCAGATGTGTTAAAACACCGACCTGGTCTCCTAAATTAGAACAGAGCCAGCAGCTAGCTTAGGGGCACTACCTCTCTCTCAGTCCTCTTCGTGTCATTACGGTAATTCCCAGGTTTACATCTGAGCGCATGCACTCAGCCCTGTGTGTTCTGGAGAGATCAGTAAATCGGTGGCACTTGGACCAAATAAACCCTTGTTTTCCTAGAGCTGTGGCCACCTTCATGCAGCAGCATTGGGAGGGAGAGTGCTAGGCAATGCAGAAGCCCTTGCCATTCTCTGATTTCCCCAAGAAAGACTACAAGGGCTTCTCGACTGGGGAAGGTTATCCAATGACTCTTTTCATGTGGCCTGAGATCTTTTATTTTGTAGAAAAGACACTATCAACAATCACCCAAATCCCTAGAAATGCAATGTTTAACACTGCACCTGTTACTGACAGTTCTATCTAGCAGTCAAAGACAGGATTCCCAGAAATGCATGAAATACTTTTCCTTGTCGGACTACACTCAGACCTGCCCTCTTATTTCCACTGCTCCATGAATGGAGGGTGGGAGTCAGAGAGGGGAGCGTTTGCTACTAACAAGGGTCAGAAACATTTCCATTGTTTTTGTTAACTGGCAATAGTAACAAACAACTTATATTAATGATTTTTATTAGTGGATGATCTAGGTGCGACTAATGCAATTTTTGTTATAGATTGCTTCAAGAAGTCTCATCTATAGCTGTGTGTCTCAGGCAACAAGTTCATTTTCTTTAATAATCAATTTTAATATTTTCTCATAATGTAATTAGTTCTCATTTCACGTGAGGCTAAATTAATGGTCCAATTCAAAGTTGGAAAAACTAAAGAAAGTTTTTGTTTACTTAGTGTTTTTTTTTTTTCGGGAAAACTCAGTTTCACATGACACTTTAATTGATGAATGTGTTCAACTTTCTTGCATGAAACAAGTTCTCTATGATCCCCTACTAAGAGAATCCTATGTTAAAATTTTTCTTTTTAAGTCTATTATAAAATAGACATATAAGATGTATGTGTGCATGTACTCCTATGATACATACACAGGCAGGTGTCTGTACGCAAGCACTTATACTTACATACAGAGTGGGCAGAATCAGATGTCACCATTGTGTTGGAGGAAAGGGTCGTCTTTAGCAAGGCCTATTGCTGCAATTTTTAAAATATGTATCCCCATTTCAAGCAGAGCACAAATAGTGATTGATTATATTGCAGTGCCCTGCAAGTAGCTAAAAAGAAAGAAAATGGGAAAATGGATTTGAACCTTATGCTTCCCAAAACTGTTACAATTCATAAATAACAAAGACAGGACATGTTTAAGAAGCAGAGGCCAAATGGGAAACATTATCATATGAGGAGCCTGGGGCCATTCCTAGATACCCTCCAAGTAGGGCATTAGGTCACTGTCAGTGGGAAGTGCAGCCAGCCACTTCAGCCATGGCTTTGGGGGCTCCGGCACAGCCTGCTCCTCCTCCGTTCCTCTGAGAATCATCGGGAAAAGTTCAGAGACACATTTACACCGGGGAGGAGGCATGCGGACCCTGGAACTCCCCTTCAATAAAACAATCTTTACTCCCATCCATACCCAATTCCTCCAGCCCCTGGGGTGGACAAGCTCACTGCAGACGGTGACTCGGATAAGGACACTCCTTCTAGAAGCTACTGGCCAAAGAGGCGCCAGAAAAAATTCTGAACTCTAAGTTGAGGCAGGAGCCCAAAATGGCCCCACAGAGGGTGGCCTGAAGCTGCAAAAATACAATTGCTCAAACACACCAACCAAGAAGGTAGGGAGAGCCAGAGGAAGGCGGTGCCAGGCTCTCCTGGCTGAGCATGGAAAACATTCAGCCTCATGCCTCTCAGTACTCAAGTCGGTCATTTTCCTTCCATTCTAAAAGAAAGCCGAATTTGAAACAAACAAATCAGCAAACCATGCCTAGGAGCCATTTAATCTCAGATTCACATTTCCCAGCAGGCTTTCTAGTTCTCCACAAATAACATCGCTGCGCACACTGCTCCCCCGCTAACAGTTGGGGGGAGGGGGGGGCAATGTCTGGAGAGAGAAGACATTCGATCAGAATTCACAGCAGCTTCTCACAACTCTCTTGTTTATAGAAAATGAATGGTCTGCCTGCCTTGCTTTTAGTTCAGAAAAGGGGTCAGTTTTTATCAGTACAGTTCACACAGATCCTGGGCTTTTTTTCCTTTATCTTAAATTGACCCGCTTTTAAGATAAAGACATAATAGAGAAAGCATTGACCTTACCTGATCCCTAATGAGTTGGAAGTCAGAACACCCCGCTCTCATTTCCTCTTATCTCGCTTGGGTCGCCTGGGAAGAGACTCGCGCTACCTTTGGTGCCCTCGAGCCAGGAGACAGCCCCTCGCCGGCGCGCACAGGCCGGGGGGCGCGCTGGGAGAGCGTCGCGGCCTCTAAAGTCTGAGAATTCCTCTCTGGGTTCAAAATCGCAGACCTCGCTGCCAGACCTAGGCCTCGCCCAGCCCCGGGAGGATTTACAATCCCTTCGAAGGCTCCCGAGCAGGTCGTCCTCTTTGAAAGACCAATCCCTAAGCCGTGGGAAGAAGCGCTGCCTCCTGCGGCTCTGGGACTGGAGCGCGCGGGCCTCCCCGCCTCCAGGAGTCCGTGTCCTGAGCGCTTCCCGCGGCGTGGGCTGTGGCCTGGCTCTGACTGCACTCGGGGGAATCTTAAGCCGGCTACTTCCCACCGGGCCAGCCCCCTCCCAGAGCCGCTGCGCGCCGCCGAGGCATTCCCGGCCCCTCACCCGCTTCCTGGCCTCGAGGACTCGGTTGTACCTGCTCTGGCCCCTGTTGCGGGCGGCCGCAGCCCAGTCTCTCTTCTACCCGCTCAGAGCGTCTGTGCCCCGCTCTTCTGGCTTCCCCAGAACCCGGCTCGGTCCCCAGCCCCGGGCCCTGCCAGCTGAGAGGGCTGCTGTCCTGCCTCTCAGACCAACAGATCCGGGTTCCCAGGCTGGAGCGGGGGTGGGAAGCCGCTCCCGGATGCTCAACATCAAACAAGCCAAGCCTGGGGCTTCAGGCCCCGAGCCACTAGAGCCTCTCTCCAGGGCTCTCGAGGAAGTCCTCTTGTTCACAGGGCAGGGTGGGGGTGGGGGAAAGGAGGAAAGGGGGAATGCTGACTGCAAAATCCCCCCACTCTCCCAAGCGTCAGGGCCTAGGGTGCTTGGGGGGGGGAGGGGGGCGCTCAGCAGCGTCGCCTGGATCTCGAGGCGAATTGCGCCGCACCACGCTTGGGGAAGCCTTGGGCTCTTCCAGGCATGTCAGCGCCAGGAGCGTCCTCAGAAGGCTGATGCGTCCGTCGGGGGAGGCCAGAACTGACCCAGGCCAGAGGTACTGGAGTCCTAGAGGTCCCCTCCAGGCCTTTGCAGGGGCTGATGTGGGGGGGGGGGGGCAGGGGGTGTTTCCATGTTGCGTTTTTTGGCTTCACTGAGCTTGCACCTATTCCCTATCAAGACGCTTCAAATTGCGTTCCAAACCTGCTTTCTGCAGCCACAATCTCCTGGCCAGGAGCGGGAGCTGGTGGACCCAAGGCCCTATTGTCTGCGTCCCATCCACAGACCCATTGAATTTACCCTTTCCGGGGACAAATGAACAGACTTCAAACTAAATTGGCTTTCCAGCCAAACGGATGAAGAATGCATTCGATAGAAACTCCATCCACTGCTGAGAGCGCCACAGCCCATTAAAATTGTGACTGTCAGAAACCTGCTCTCGGCTAGCATAGGGCGGGGACGGCAGCAGCTCTGGCCATTGGCCGGGCACTGCCCATCTTGTCCCCCACCAGGCTTGTTGCTGAGCACTGGCCATGCTGATCAGAAACTCCCACACCCACGGAATTGGGACCTTAGGTGCCAAACATCTCCAGGCCCTGAGCTGGGTGGCTTGACCACTTACACACCCTGTCCAGGAACACTGCTGCCCCTCCCAACACACGTGTATAAACATCCGGTCCTGGATGTTCGCTTGTTTTCCAAAAGGTGAGACCTGCTGAAATTTCCTCCAACTAGCACACTCCCTAGACCCAACCGATCATCCTTTCTAAGTCCCCAAGTCTTTTCGGGATATGGAAGCGGTTCTCAAGCAGCCAGAATCCAAGGGGAGGAAGCCCATCCTGGTCCCGGTCCCAAGGCCCGACCGGAGAGAAGCAGAAGCCCAAGGAAGTCGACCAAGAGGACTGCAGTAATGGGAAAAGGCCTGAGGCCTGAGGCCTTCACTCAAAAGTTCCTGAGGGGTGAGGGTGGAAGTCAAGAAGAGAAGTGAAGAGTCAATGAAGTGAAGAGAGGAAGAAATGATGGGGAAGGGAGAGCAAAAAGGGAAAAGTTGAAATTCTAGACAAGAAGTGAGTACATGATAATTATAAATTAATTCCCCACAATCAAACACTTCCAGGCCTAGGAAAAAGTGCTAGGAGGGGCATCTGCAGGCAGCCCACTCGCCAGGTTTCCTTGCAGGTTTATCAGGGTTTGAAGAGGAAGGGACACCAGCCCATCCTGGTATAATGATTTCTCTCTATACAGAACCACTACTTTCTTCTCTTCTCCCCAGGTAACCCTGAGAGTTCCCCAATAGCCACATCTGGGCACCAAAGAAACCAGGAAATAAGAGGAAGGAGGGAACATTAAATATTTCATTTTTTAATTTTTTATTTTTTTGCTGGGGGTAGGTTGGTCAGGGAGAGATAGAGAGTTGGGAATAAGTGAAAAATAAGATTTAGGAGCCCAGAGATAGAAACCAGTAGAACAAAGAGGAAAACCCAGCTCCCAAAGTCCTGTGGGAAGGGAAGGAGGGTGTGCCTAAGCCAGCAGCCCAGTTGGACACCTCCCAGGGCCAGAACACCTCCCGAGGCCTGGAAAAGCAGGGATCCTCGGCCAACCTTGGATGGGGATAGCCATTTCAGAGTAGAAGCAGAACTGGTAACAGACTTTTCCACTTTCAAGAACAACCTTCCACCAAATTCTAATTCCAAGGAGACCAGGCTGCGAGTTAGAAATAAAAGATTGATGCAGAAATCTACAGGGGCAACCGGTTCAGTAAAAATAATTGCTCATTCAGGGTAATTGACTTAGCTGTATAAGACCATAGTAGATACTTTCAAAAAACAGAAGCCTGGTTCTGAAAACTAGTCCTTTGGTCTAGTTCTCTTCCTTCTTCATTTTCCCTCCTGAAGGAAGTAGTTTAGCTCTTCTCCTCTTTATTGCCAAGTCTCAGGACCGCTCAAGTTTTGGTTCTACTCAATTAGGAGGCAGAAGGCCAGGACTCCTTAGCTGGTTCAGGATCCTTTGAGACCCTAAACAATTCAAATCCATTCAGGCCAATGATGACCGCCCCCTCCAACCAAAAATGCCATTTAAAGCCAAATCAAAACCAAACAAAAGGTGGGTTTTTAATCAGAAAAGGAACCTTTTTAATTTGTATAATTTATTAGAAGCTTCTTAGGAACTATATTTAAGTCAGGTATCTACATAAGTTACAACAGAAAAAGACTGACGCTTCAAATACCAAAACTGCCAAATAATATACACAGATTTGTCAGTGCCCATAAAAAAAAAATGATGGGCTGGGGATGGGACCCGGACTGTTTTGTTTAGTTTTGTTTTTTTACAATAAAATGTACATAGTACTAAAAACTAGGCATTTAGTCCAACTTTTGACAGCATTTTACAGCTACAGGTTCACATCAAACATGAAACAGTTCACCAGGGCCAGCGGGCTGAGCCCGGCAGCCGAAGGTTTCGGGAGGGGGCATTTCCTTTGTGTCAGTGACAAGTGGGTTCTGTGGAAGTGTCCTTCCTCTCCCCAGCCCCCATCTCCCCTTCAAAGAAATCTTGGTATTTACAGGTGAGTCCACTATGCTGGCTGGCACAGTGAACCCAGAGTGAAGTTTGTGATCTTTAGAGTCCGGAGCCATGTCAGCATAGAGGATGCCCCGCCCGTGCGTGGGAAACCATTTGAACCACCTAAAAGACACCTGGAAAGTTGTTCTTGTTATGTCCTTCTCTGTTTAAAGGTTCCTTAAAGGATTGGATTCCCTTGGTTATTTTTATTTTCTTTTTTAAAAAAAAATCCCACAAATTTGAGAGAGAGAGAGAGAGAGAGAGAGAGAGAGAGAGAGAGAGAAGACATCCAGCAGTTTGGTCTTTGTGTTTTTTCCCTTGGTCTAAACCGGACAGGTTCTTTAGAAAAGCCGAAGCGCTAGGCTAGGAGAGCCAGATGCTTGGTGTGTATGGCGGGCAGGAGGGGAAGCAATGAGGCTGTGTGCTGGGCTAGGCGCGGCCTAGAGTCCTCTCACCAGGTCCGACCATATAGCAAGGTGGAGCAGGACATGGTGCCATAGTCCGAGCCCGAGGAGTTCAGGTGGGACAGGCTGGAGACCTGGCCCTGCAGCGCCGCGGGGCTGGTGGCGTGGTGCGCCAGGTCCGGAGACTGGCCCGCGCTGCCCGGCTGGTGGCCCGGGTGCGCACCCAGGCCGGAGCCGCCGCTGCCCACTGAGATCGCCGCCGCCGCCGCCTGGGCGGCCTGCGCCTGCTGCTGCGCCTGCTGCTGTGCGTGGCCTTGCAGGCTGGCCGCGCCCGTCGCCGGGGCGCCTGCCTGGCAGGGTTTGCCGTCTTTCACGAGGACCGGCACCGCCACGCGGCGCGGCGACTGCTGCTGCGCTTGCTGCTGCTGTGGGCACCCGGCGCCCCCGCCGCCGCTGTCCTGCTGCAGCTGCTGCTGCGCCGCCTTGTCCTTGGCCTGGCGCTTCATCTTGTAGCGGTGGTTCTGGAACCAGATCTTGACCTGCGTGGGTGTCAGGTGGATCATGCTGGCCAGGTGCTCGCGCTCCGGCGCCGACAGGTATTTCTGCTGCTTGAAGCGTCGCTCCAGCTCGTACACTTGCGCCTGGGAGAAGAGCACCCGGCGCTTGCGGCGCGGTGCGCTCGGCAGCGGGGCCATGTTCTTGCTCACGTCCCCCAGTGAGCCCAGGCCGCCCATGCCGCTCATGTTCATGCCGCTCGCCGGGCCCATGAAGCGGGAGACTGTAAGCGACAAACGCACAGCGTCGGCCGGGGCCAGGCCTGGCCAGGCCACCTCTCCCGTCCGGGCCCTTGGCCGGCCCGGCCCCGACGGCGCCCTCCTCACCGAGGCCGCCTCGCCCGCCCCGAGAGGCGCAGCAGCGGGCATCTCCAGCGCCTGCCCTGGCCGTGCTGTCGAGGGGTTGACTGGAGAGTTCCCGCCTCAACCCCGGTTACCTCCCGCAGCCTCAATACCCCACCCAAAAAGTACAGTCGTTCCTTTCGCACCCAACCGTGGCCCGAGTCGCGGGGTTAACGGGCCCCCGGCGGGGCGACGAAGTGGGCCCAGGCCAGGAGGTGGGGCTCGACGGCAAGACCCCAACTTTGGGAACTTAGGAGATCGAGGTATTCAGAAAGCCAGAGCCCCCGGACGCTCTGCGTCTTGGCCGCGCTCTCCTGTCAGCCCCAGTGCTGGCACTTGCTCGGACCATTTAGATCCCGCTCTGGAGCCGCGCGCCCTCCCACCTGATTAGACTGGAGAGGGGCCGCCCGGCGCCGGAGCGCGTCCCGGCACCGCAGCTCCCCGCCCGGACAGGCCGCACCTGTAGGCACCCCGCTCGCCCCCACTCCCTGAGTTCCGGGGCTCCTCCGCGGGCGCGCCGAGGTCTCCAGCGCAGAGCAGAGCTGCTAGGGGGCCTCCTCTGGGAGACGCCGAATGCCGGCGCCTGCCCGAAAGTCCCGCCACTAAGTCTCCTGGACCCTCAGCCCAGCCAGGGGAAGAATCCCCAGCTCCCGCGCCCGACTCCCTGGCGCCGCTGCCGGGCCGCCCACCCCGATTCCCGGCGCACGGCCCGCGGGCGCCGCGCCTTTCCGGCGGCTCTCCCCGCTCCTCCCGCGGTTAGCACGCGGCCCCGCGGCGGGGCGGCCTCACTTACTGGCGGGGAAGCGCGGGTCTGGGTTGGCGCCGTACCATCCGGGGCCCGAGGCGGTGTTGCGCATGGTGTCCTGGTACGGCGGCAGCTCGCTCATGTTGCCCAGGTTGCCGTTGCAGTAGCCCCCCACGGCGGAGTGCGACAGCTGGGGCACCCCCGCCGCCGTCATGTGGTAGGCGGCGGTGACGGCGCCGTGGTGCCCCACCGCGTGCTGCTGCATGGCCGCGGCCGGAGGCGCCGCCTGGCCCTGCCTGTAAGCCGCCAGCGGAGCGCCGAGGCCGCCGCCCTCCATGCCCACTTTCTTGTAGCTTTCCTCCAGGGGACTCAAGATGTCAGACACTGAGAACGGAGTCGTGTGCTTTGGACTCATCGACATGATTCGGCGGCGGCTGGAGGAGGAAGGAAGAGGAGGAAAAAAAAGGGAGAGGGGGAAGGCGAAGACTCGCAGCTTTTTTTTTTTTCTCCCTCTGCCAAATATTCTGGTGTTACCTTAACGCCGATCTTGTTGGATGTACACGTAACCGAGTGGACCGAGTCCGCCTTAATTGGCTTGAGTGGAGGCTCGGGGGCTGCCTCGCGTTTGTTTTAGCCCGGCGCCAG
This sequence comes from Myotis daubentonii, assembly GCF_963259705.1. Taxonomy (NCBI): domain Eukaryota; kingdom Metazoa; phylum Chordata; class Mammalia; order Chiroptera; family Vespertilionidae; genus Myotis; species Myotis daubentonii. The sequence continues at coordinate 90,925,485 of NC_081840.1, forward strand.
GTTTTAGGCAGCTACCAGAGGCGGGGCGTAAGCGCTAAAGCAACAAGACAATAGAAGCCTACATCTTGCCCGAGATAATTAGCTTACATGCTGATGACAAGGTAAACACCTTTAAGTTTCACTTGTCAGGATTTTTAGGTTTCAAAGAGGGAGAAAGAGAGGGGGAGGGGGGGGACAGACACTCGACCCGAAGCATTACTTTCCCCCTCCCCCACCCCCTTCCCCCCGTATTTTGTGGGGTGCGGGCGGCGTACGGGGGAGGGGGCGGAGGAGGGGAAGGAGGAGGGGACCGAGAGAGGGAGGGCAGGAGGTGGGGTACGGAGTAGCCGAGGAGGAGGGATGGATGGTGGTGAGGCTGGAAGGTGAATGCTGCTTTGCAACCAACTTTCGGAGTTACAAAGTGAACCACTCCAGTCTGGTCGGGGTTCCCAGGGCGGGCGGAGGCAGGTGTTTAGAGGGAGGGGGCCAAGGGCTGGGTTGGGGGTTTCACCTGAGCCTGCTGGGGCTGCTCCTCCCTCCCGCCGCGGCCTCCCAGCCCCGCGCCTTCCCACAGCCTCCGGACCACATCGGGCGTCGCGGCGCAGAACCCCAATCGCCAGCCAAGGAGCTTGCGAGTCGGGACGAACCCCGGAGCCGCACTGTGGGCTGCGTGTCTGTCAGTCTGTCTTCTTCTGCCCCTGTCAGAGGGACACCTCTGCTCCCCGCCCCCTTTCTCTCTACCCAGGAGAGATTCCCTCCGGGCGGAGGGGGCGCTGAGCAGGGGAACGGCTGCCTACGGGAGGTTGCCCAGATCCCCGCGTCCCTCCCTCCAGCTCAGGGTCTTCTCCGCAGACCAGCTCCCCCCCCACCCCCAGCACGCCCACCCTCCACCCGCGGTTCCCTTTCCCCACCTCCACCCCCTGGCCAAGGCAAGCACGTCACTGGTCGGTGGAGCTGGGAGGCAGGGGGGAGAGGGGGTAACGCTGGGGGCCGTCACTTAAATTGCCCCACCTCGAACAAACCTGGTGTCCCCAGCCCTCGCCCATCGCCTGGAGGCGCGGGGTTCTGGGACTGGAGCTGACTTTCCAAGGACATCACCACAGCCCCAGCACCCGAGCCCAGGGTCACGCTGATCTCCCCTCTGACGCTTCAGGGAGGGTGTGGGCAGGGAGCGTCCTGGGTGAACTGAGCCTGAACCCCCGCGGGCCCAGCTGGCCTGGAGGGGGCGAATCCCGAGGCGCGAGCAGCCCCGCGGGCGGGAGGCTGGGCTGAGGCTGTCCTCCTCCCGGAGCTCAGCCATGCAAAAGTGCACTTGCTTCCTCGGGAATAACCAAATATCTTTGTTTAAAGTGGCAGCGTAAATGGCCAGTCGCTTTGTGGCCACGCTGGATATTAGTAGATGAGGATCATTCTGCTTCAATTGGACGCCTCTCATCCAGCGAGCAAGGAACTGCTTAGGAGGAAGTGGGTTTCCTGTCTGCGCGTTCCCGGCTTCAAGTGTGAGCCCGGCGCCTGGAGGGTCCTTGGGCGCCTGGAGAGGAGGAGCTGCGGACTGCGATCCCAGCCAGGCCCGAGGCATCTGCCTCCCGCTCCAGCCAGGCCCCGGCCCCTGGCCGAGCGGACTACAGAGCAGCGTAGCCCTGCGCGGTGCAATACCTGAGACCCACTCTGATTTTGCCCATGGATTCTAACCGCTTTGTTGTTTTGTTTTGTGTTCTCTTTGGCTGCTTTAGCTTCCTCTCCGGCCTTGGGGCTGGGAGGGGGGAGAGCTCTCCGGTGGCTGCGGCCTCCAAGACCCTGTGGGGGCCGGTTAAGGAGGATTCTCGAATTTGGTTTTTGTTTTCCAATTTCATTTCCCCTCTTTGTAGAGGAGGAACTCCCGATGATGAACAGGCGCTTTGAACGATATAATTCGGCAGCTTAGGCGCCTTTTCCATTAATAGCAATTGTAGTAGGAAAGTTGTTTTTTTTATTGGCTTTTTATTTCAATCCTCTCCTTGAGGACTGCTCTGTACTCCCTCAGTACAAAGCCAACTTCTATACTAACATTTGCTTTTCTTGCCACCTATGTCCCTCACTAGGCAAGAGAAACAAGAGAAAGCTCAGGGCACCCCCTCTCCGCCCCCCCCCCCCAGCCACCCTGTTGGCCCACATTTCTGTGCAGCCTCTTTCGTGGCTTGGGAGCAAGCAGCCCTGTGTATTGGCACGCAGAGAGGTGCTTCCGATTGTGCTGCGAAGACAAATGCCAAGCCCGTACCTTGCCCTTCCTTCCAAAGGGCTTTCCTGGGGGGTGGGGGGTGGGGGAGGGAGCGCTCTCAGGAAGGATTCAGACCACATCAACTGTGCTTGCTCAATGTCATGCCTAAGCCTAGGGAGCAAGGGGGGAAGACGACACTGGGCTCAAGTGAATGGTCAGAGCGGGCAAAACTGAACACCAATCTCATCTGCAGGCGGGACCCCAGCCGCAGGCTTGCGTCTCCAGGGAGGTCTTAATGTGAGGACGGGGTGGGTTTCACAGTAATCCAGTTTTTTATTTTCTTTCTCCCTCTCCATTGTGTCACATTATTGGTAAGTGTAAGGAACACCAAGTGCAGAATGTTGAACATTTCTCCCAATCTCAATGCAATTTAGTAATAGAGGCAATTCTTCACAGGTTTTTTTTGTGATGTTAACGTAAGATTGGGCACATATCCGTGCTTTGGAAGCTTTGGCAATCTTTAAGCTTAGTGTCAGCGCTGGAGATTTCTGTATTGTTACCATTAATACCTCCCTCTGCCCTTAAGACCCTGAATCTGAGTGAAGGGAAGAATTGGATGTATCTTCCACAGACCCTGAGCCGTGCCTTCTGGGCCTTCATCCCTCAGCTGATCTCCAGCTCTGCATCAGGCACCAGCTCAGGTGACCGCAGCTCCCCACCCACACACTCACCCCTGGCTGGCTGAGGGCACCAGGCCCCAGAGCCACGCAGCAGGAGTTGTGTCTGAGCTACTGAACTGCAGCCAAAGCTGCAAGGAGTGGGGTGGGAGGGCTTCCACTCCTGCTCCACCCTTTCCCCCCAAACCAGGATTGTGTGACAACTTCCCACTCTGTCCCATCTCTGTCCCACCCCAGGCATTGTGTACTGGCACCTGCCTTCATTTCGACTGGCGTGGGCCTTTGCAGTGCCTCTCCTACCCCTATCCCTTCACACACACACACACACACACACACACACACACACACACACACATCGCTCTGCACTCTCCCAGGCGTGCTGCACTGCCAAGAATAAGCCCCCAAATAAGGTGTCTTATGGGGGGGGGGAGCTGATATCTATGTCTCTGAGCTTGTCCAAGACCTTGAGAGCCCCACCCCTGGCCCCAACACCCCTGCCTGTTCAAAGCTTCCTTTCAGCTGCCTCTCAGAGTCATCTGCAATAGGCAGCCCGGTTCAACCAGCAATTTCTTCATGGCTGCAGGAGAGGACTTGGGACCCTGAGTCCACCCCAGAGGGCCCAGGGGCGTCTTCCTTTACCCCTCACCTAACCCGTTCTGAGGCGGGGTGGATGCATGTGGTAGGGCGGTGGCAGGACAGGTCCCAGCTCTGGTCTCTCAAGTAGCTTTCCGGGGCGGGCGCGGCCGCACACGCCCATCTCAGTCCCTGCCGCGCTGCTCTGCTGCCTGGGATCCGGATCCGCTCGGAACCTAGGACACCTGGGCCCAGGCCAGGTCAGGGATGCTTGGAATTGCCACCCCGCTTTGCTCACCACACCCACCCGAGTGGTCCCAAGGGACAGCCCTTTGATCCCTCCCGGGGCACTTCCTTAAGAACTTAGAACTGGGGGCTTCTACGGAGGCCCAGACTTGGTTGGAACAGGAGGTGAGGCCCCGCTTTGGGGATAAGAAGGGAATGTCTGTTCTCTGCCCTCCCACCTCACCCCTCACATTTTTCTAATTCCCTTCTTGGTACTTCACACCTCCTCTTGGGCGGTGATCGACCACGTTGCTTCATGATGCTGTTATTTTGCTCCGGGTTTCATTGCAATCCGTGATTCATTCCACAAATAATTTTGAGTGCTGGTGGCTGTGCCAGGCTCTGTGCGAGGCCTGAAAATTCAGCCGTAGACAAACAAGATGTGTCTCTTACCCACACGGAGCTTACAAATTAACAATAAATCACCCAGGTGATATGTAGTTATTTGGTGACACGTGTTACTCCGGGATCCAACTGAGAAAGACAGAGTTGTAATGAAAGTTTGCATGTGGGTTTGTTTCTACACCATTTCCTGATCTTCAAGTGCTCAGGGGTGGTGGGCAGAGCTCTGGGGTAGAAGTCAGAAGTCCTGGGATTCCCCCGGGCGTTGCCACCCTCAGCTGTGGTGTATATAGCTCTTATGGAGCCCACACACCCTGGAGCCACTCCGATCTCAGCCAGCATAAACGAGGATATTGTTTTCCGGATCCTCCCCCTCCTCAAGGGCAAGCCCCTATTTTATTTCTCCTTGAAGCCTTCAGTGCCTCAAGAAAGGTTGAATTAAGGAAATAAAGCCTCTTAGCACCTGTTTCCTAGGCTGTGAAAATGGTTATAACCTGCTCTGTGCTGTGCTAAGGACTCAGGCATTTAAGGATGAGAGCATGTGCATGAGTTTGTAAATCACAGAAATGGCTAGCAAACGGAAGGGGTTATTACTTCTGGTTCTGTAACTGAGGTTTCTAGAAACTGTGACTCCAGGCCTCTAACTCTCTGCAAGAAGCTCCTGGCTCCTTCGTCCACTCCCAGGCCCAGGCCCACGGAGGGCCAGGTCTCCTCAGCCAAGTGCAGGCTCACTGGAGGCAAGCCCGCCCAGGGAGCTGAGAGCAGGAGCGCAGCCCGGCACCCCAATCCCGAGGTCCCAGGAACGGAAGGAGGATCCTCTGGAGGACTCTTCCTCCCCTTAAGGGTTTTACAGCTCCCTGCTGGCCCTTTCCCCAGGCACCGGGACCCAGAAGCTCCCAAGGGTCCGCTCGCAGCCCCAGCCCGTGGGTGTGCAGGAGGGCAGCTTTCCCGAGAGGGCGAGGAAGAGATAGCCAGAGGTTCGCGCAAAAGCGCGCTCCCTCTAGTGTTCTGCGTCTTGGCTCGGCCACCTAGGGTCTTTTGGCGACGCCGTCCCCCAGCCGTAACTCTGGGAAGGCCCTGGGGGTGGGAGTGAGAAGACCGGAGGGTGTCAGAGCGCAGCGCCGCTGCCGCCCCCTCCCTGCACTAGCTGCTCCGGGGTTGGAATAGGTGAGGCCCCGCCCTGAAGGCCAGATTCCTCTTGAAGAAGAGGCGAGTCTCGCCTTCAGGCCTTCAGGACCGAAGAACCCTGTCCTCTGTCAGGCCAAGCCCTCCAAGAGGTCGAAACCTGTGGTCTTGAAACCTGCCTATTGTCACGGCACACAGTTCAGCTGGTCCCAAGGCATAGTCCGCCCTCACCTTCTCCACTAACCCCAAGGGCATCCCCTGGCGGGGAGGGGCCTGGGGCCGGAGCGAATGTGGGGCTGAGTGACGCGCGGAGAGATTGGGAACCCAGCACTAGCAGCACCCCTTTGACATGTAGAGAAACCAAGACAGGGGTGGGAAGTGGGGAGGAGGCAAGGGCCCCGCAAGGCCAGCGCCAGGCACCGCGGGGGACGGACAGATGCGCGGGCTGAGTCCGAGCCCCACAGCGAACCCAGTCGGCTTGTTTCCTCCCGGTTCTTCTTTACTGTTTAAATTGAGAGCCTCTCAGCGGGCGGGAGAGCGGATAGTGGTGATTCCACCATGTACTCTGGACAGAGGGGAGCCCCCATCCTTAGAAGCAGGGCCACCAGGGAGGCAACCTGGGGCGCTTGAGCTCGAAGGAAAGCTTTGCAGGAGCTGCTGAGACAGAAAGGATCGGCGCTGCAAGGATCCTCAGGACAGCGAGGCTGGTTCGCCCCAGGACCTGTACAGCCATAAAGACTTTAGATGTCGGAAGCCTGCAGTTCTTTCTGATTTCCATCTCCCATCAAACCGCAGCCCAGCAGTGCGTCCCTGGGCTTCAGTGTTCGCGTTTCCCGCCAAGTCGCTAGCACCGCTGCGTTTCTTCCTCTGATCCTTTCTACTCTCCAACCTCCCATCCTTCCTTCTCCCGGCCCCCAACATTTTTTGGGGGGGAGGGGGGCGATTTTAGGTAGCTTTAGTAGCAACCCCAGGAGCTCTCGGCGGTATCTCGGTGGCTGTGGGTTTTCTGGGAGTGACTAAGGCGCAGGACTCTGTCTCTGACAGTTGCAGACCGAGGAGATCCACAGCGCCCTCTTCCGGCCACTGGGGAAACTGCATCCTCAGGGTGGTCCTGGGGCAGCTTTGCTACTAGGTCCTCTGGGCAAGGCTGGCCCTGTTGGTACCTTGGCCGGGTGGCTCAATTGGTCGGAGCGTCGTCCCATATACCAAAAGGTAAAGGTTGCGGGTTGATCCCTGGTCAGGGGCCTATGGAAGGCAAACGACGAATGTTTCTCTCTCTCTCTCCCTCTCTCTCTCTCTCTCTCCCTCCCTCCCTCCCTCATAAAAATAAGTAAGTAAGTAAGTAAGTAAATAAATAAATAAATAAAAACAACAACACACGTTCTCCAGTGAGGATTAAAAAAAAAAAAGACTGTTCCTGTTGAGACTGATAGTGGTTCATCTGCCATGACCTTGCCTATCTAACTATTCACCATATTATCCACCTGACCATATTTCCACCTGCCAATCAGTCTACCCAAAGCCACTACAACAGCGGTTCTCAACATGTGGCTTGCGACCCCTTTGGCGGTCGAACGACCCTTCCACAGGGGTCGCCTAAGACCATCCTGCATATCAGATATTTACATGACGATTCATAACAGTAGCAACATTACAGTTATGAAGTAGCAACGAAAATAATTTTATGGTTGGGCCACAACATGAGGGACTGTATTTAAAGGGCCAGAAAGTTGAGAACCACTGCACTACAATATAGGTTATGATGGACTCTTGGGCTCACCCAGCCTCCTGCACCTGCTATTGGAAAGATCTGGTGTGTAGACAGGGCCATGGTAGCTGCTGTGATACTTAGAGCCCTCTGCTAAGTAGGCTTTGCCTTGGAATCTCATTATGAGAATTTCCTCTCCATATCTGATCTGCAATTGAACACACATTTCATGGCCAGTGAAATAGCTTGCACTTTCTTCATGTGTAAAGCCCCCAGAAAGCAATGGCTCTACTTGCTCAACACAAGGGGGCTCTGCTGTTGCAATAGTAGGTGCAAAGCCTAAAACATGTCGGGGCAAGACTACTTCTGGGACTAGCTACTCTAGGGAGGGTGCCCTCCAGTCCTCTGATCTCTGGCATCAACTCACCCAGCCAGGCTTCCTCCTCAATTATTCCCCCTCCTTGTGCTTTTGTCAAGACTGAATTCTCTCCACCTCCCACCTCTTATGCCTAAACTATTCTGTGCTTGTTCTTTTCCACTTAGCCAGAATATCATTATCCCCATCCCATAACTAAGTCATACTCTTCCTTTTTAAAAGTTCAATTGCCACTTCCAACAACTAAATGTCTGACACATAGTGGGAGCTCAACATGCAAAAGAAATGGATGAATCCTTATTGCACTTCTCTGTTACATTAATGAGGCAATTCACCCTAACTGAATTGTTTCCTAATTGTTTCCTATTTTTGTTGATTTTTAATTTTAAGAACGATGTCGAATCCTTAGACATGTCCCCAGAAATGTGCTTACTATGCTGTGGCATTTGACATTGTTAATCCCCTCTTTTCAAAATTCCCTCATGGGCTTCAAAATCACCACTCAGTCATAGTTCTTCTCCTCTGTCTCTGGCCATTTCCTCTCCATTGCTGGAGGGCTTTCCTCCTCCACTGTATACACAATCTCCATAGCTTCAATTGCCACCTATTGCTGATGGTTCCCAAATACGTACCTCTAGCCAAACTCTCTCCAGCGCTTCAGACTTATCTTTCCAGTTGTTTATCTCCTCCTGTGAAGTCCACCAAATGTAACATACCCTAATCTGAACTCATTACCCTGCCCCAACTTGCCTCTTATTCTGTTCTTGAGCGAGGTGAATGGCATGAACATCTCCCCTTCTCGAATACCTCACAACCCCCATTAACTCTGTATTGGTCTGCTTGGCCTGCCACAACTACATACCACAGACTGGTAGCTTAAGCAATAGAACTTGATTTTCTCACAGCTCCGGAAGCTTGGGAAGTCAAAGATCAAGGTCCCACAAGTTTCAGTTTTCCGGTGAAGATTCTTCCTGGCCTGCATAAGGCGCCTTCTCATGGTGTTCTCATATGATGGAAAAAGATTTCTCTCTCTCTTCCCCATCCTATGCAGCCACAGTCCTATCAGCTTATGATCTCATTTAACACATTTAATATTAATTACCAACTAAATACCTTATCTTCAGCTGTAGTCACATTGAAGATTAGAGGCTTCAGCGTATGACTTTGGGGTGGGGGCGGATAAAATTAATCTGGCCTGGCCTGTGTGGCTCAGCAGTTGGGCATCGAACCAAAAACCAAGTGGTCACCAGTTCAGTTCCTGATCAGGGCACATGCCTGGGTGGGTTGCAGGCTCCATCCCCAGTAGGGGATGTGCAGGAGGCAGCCAATTGATGATGTTCCTCTCTCTCTTAAAATCAATAAAAACACACTTAAAAAAATTAGTCTGAAGCAACTCTCAAGCTAGAAACCTGAATATCAACCTTTTTTTCTACCTCATCCAACTCGTCATAAGTCATATCAATTCTGGCCTTTGTGCTACTGGTGTCGCATATTTTACCTCTAAATATATTATAAACTCTACATTACACAGTTATCTTTTAATGAGATGTAAATACCAGGGAAAAGAGTCTTTTATATTTTATACATGGTTACTATTTCTGGTGCTCTTCAGTAGACCCATATTTCCATATGGTATTATTTTCCTTCTGTCTGAAGAATTTCTTTAAAATATTTATTGTAGTAAAAGTCTGATGAATTCTTCCAGCTTTTGCATATCCAAAAATGTCTTTATCTTCATTTTTCAAAGATATTTTCATTAGACAGAGAATTATAGTTGGACAGTATTTTTTCCTTGCAATTTTAAAGATGTTGCTCCGCTGTCTTCTGGCTTACATTGTTTCTAGGAGCAGCACAAAAGAAGCATTGGGAGGGCTTTAGCCCTCTTCCAACAATCTCTATAAACTCCCTCCAGCCTCTGATATGGAAAGTTTTATTTCTATTGCCTGTGTAAGTACAGTTTCATGGCCTTGCGTCCCATCTGCCCCAAAGGCACACAGGATTGTCACCTGACACCGCATCCTATGTGGAAATTATGGATTGTCACTGCAACAGTCAGTATGTTGCTATGTAGAATCAGACATTCTATAACCATTACTTGAAGCCTTTCCAGGATGAAATTGCTATTATCATGGCTGTCCTTCTCTTGCCCAATTCTCTTCTTATGAATTATCTACCAAGGTGCATTCTTTTGGGAAAGTGAAGAGCAACTACAATATAAGTTTCAAAAGCTTACTTTGTGTTGAAGTTGAAGCTGTTCACTGAAATCTTGCCCCCTTTAAAAACAAAGTATTAGCAGAACATAAGACTGAATTCCAAACCAGTTGTAAGAAGTGCACTTACTTGCCTGGGCTTTTTGAAAACAAAGCTTGCAAACAAGCTTAGACAAAGGGAAAGTCCAGGACCTTTCCTTCTGACTTGGCCAGGAAATGTTCCAGGCATTTTGGCATTTGCATTGTCAGAGAGGGGTAGTATTTTCCTAATTTTTATTGATAAGAAACCAAGGCTCAGAATGGTTAAGTAAATTGCTGAAGATAACATAGCTAGTAGTAATAGAGCTAAGTTTTGATTGTCAGTGTGTTATATTCCAAAACACAAGAGAAGTCATAGCCTAGAGTCTAGGGCCAGCCGTGGGCAAACTACGGCCCGCGGGCCGGATCCGGCCCGTTTGAAATGAATAAAACTATTGAAAAAAAAGACCGTACCCTTTTATGTAATGATGTTTACTTTGAATTTATATTAGTTCACACAAACACTCCATCCATGCTTTTGTTCCGGCCCTCCGGTCCAGTTTAAGAACCCATTGTGGCCCTCGAGTCAAAAAGTTTGCCCACCCCTGGCCCTACAAATGGGAACTTTTAAGAATTCTCTACCTACCCTCCATTCTACACCTCCTAATTATGTTGCTACTTTTGGCAGCAACATAGTTTGAATATTCACTCACCTGCTTAGAGAATTTCTTAGTATATAATCCTTTTGTCCAGCCCAGGAGTTCTCAATTTTAATATGCATAAAAATAATGTATCAAATTATATACACAACATTTTGTCACAATTTTATAGGATTTTCTTTAATAATTTTGATATTATTAAATTTTTGCCTTAGGCATTACCACACTGTATGCTTTCCACTCTATTACAATGTTTATCTGATTTCCAACAAACAAATTCCAGTCCCATAATAAGGAACACACTGTGGGGAAGAATATAGTTATTGTGTTTGTAGGACTTTATTTTTACCGTTAAAGCAGTGTGATTGATGTACCTAAAGAGTTTAAATTATTATTATTATTTTTTGCAGTGAAGATGACCAGTTGAAGATTTCTTTCCAGTACAATGAGTATAACCATAAATAACTTCACAATGATCTATCTGTCCTTTAGGTTGTTGGTATTTTCCCACATGTGTTCAAAGAGAAAGAATTTTCTGTCATATATTATCAAAGCTGTCAAGTTGGTTGGTATAGTAAATGCTTCCCAGGTACAACAATAGCATTGAGTGTTTTTTGTTTTTGTTTTTTTTTTTTGCAGGATCTGGCATGCATGGTTAGAGAACCCAAGGGAAGTTCTATTCAAAGACTCCTTGATTTGATGCTTGTTCAGTCAACATTCATGCTATTGAGGCTGCAAATGATCCAGCAGGAGTTGCTAATTTCACTAGGCATTAGGCTAGGTCCTGCTTAAACTGCTGGGCTTTATCATATCCTCCTGATCCATGTAGTGGTAGAGAATACCGCTCAAACATTTTATAGCTAAGTTCATGGGTTCTTTTCTTGTCACAGTCCATGTGACTATATGCAAAGTTAAAACCCAAGCCCCAGAAGCACAGTATGGGTTGTACTGGATCTTGGTGTTCTGGTCATCATCACATGTTTTAGTGGAGAAGACACCTGTTGGACTTTGGCACACCAGCAATGTTAACTTGACAATTCTGTAACAGCGGTCCAATTTATCCCACAGAGTTTAATTATCAAGTCTTGGAAGGTTAATGCTTTTAAAAGGTTCTTAAACTGAGAGAGACGTTATGAAATTGAATAAAGAGGACATTACTGTCTCAGGTAAACTTGCAATTTCAAATTGCTGATTCTGATTGCAAGCATCACTAGCTAAACTTAATCCTTGGCCTGGGTTCTTCCAGCTCAGTTCGGCCATGAGCTCTACAACCTTACCATGTGCTCAGGTGCTGTCTTGACATTTGGTTCTTATTTGTAGTTTCCATTTGTTCTTATTACAAGCATATTTTCCTCTATGTCCTTGAGCATTGTTATAATAATTGCTTAGAAATCCTCGTCTGATCATTTCAATAATTCAGTCATCCTCAGGTTGATATCCATTGATTATCTTTTTTAAAAATTTCTTTATTGATTTCAGAGAGGAAGGAAGAGGGAGAGAGAGATAGAAACATCAATGGTAAGAGAGAGTCATTGATCAGCTGCCTCCTGCACGACCCCTACTAGGGATCCAGCCCGCAACCTGGGCATATGCCCTTGGCTGGAATCGAACCTGGGACCCTTCAGTCCACAGGCCAACACTCTATCCACTGAGTAAAACCGGCTAGGGCTCCATTGATTATCTTTTGTGTATGTTCCTTATTTTCTTTTTTTTTCTTCTAGTAATATTGGATTTCATCCATTTTGAATGATTCATTGTAGAGGCTCTATGGGTTTCTGAGTTTTTATTTCAACTGTGCCCTCTCTTTAGTAAAAAAAAAAAAAAAAAAAAAAAGCCATAAAAGTCAGAAATTCCTTCAGTGCTGCTCCCTTCTAGTTTTTGCCTGCTTTGGGTTACTCTCTGAGGTTTTCAAGTAGTTTGTTTTTGTTTTTTTTAACATTTTGTTTAGAATGTATAGTTACCAGTGAAAGATTTGGTTAAATAGGAGCTAGTTGGCCATTATAAGAAGCAAACCCCATTTTTTTACTTTTTAAAAATTGATTTCAGAGAAGAAGGGAGAGGGAGTGAGAGAGATAGAAACATCAATGATGAAAGAGAATCATTGATCGGCTGCCTCCTGCATGCCCCACACTAAGGATCAAGCTCGCGACCTGGTTATGTGTCCTGACCGGGACTCGAACCGTGACCTATTGGTTCATAGGTCGATGCTCAACCACTGAGCCATGCTGGTTGGGCCCATCTTTTTACTTTTGATGTATTTTTTACTTTATATTAATTTTTTTCTTGTACACAGCATATAGTTGGGTCTTCGTTTTTTTTTTTTTTTTATCCAGACTGATGGTTTCTGCCTTTTAATTAGGGTATTTAGACCATATATATTTTTTAAAAAGACACATTTATCCAGCGTCATGATCAGACTATTACATTTAGCAATCAACAGCATGGGTGCAAAAAAAAAAAAAAAGCTACATTAAAATCCTTGGTTGGAATGCTTTACACTTTCCACAGAACAGAAACTAAAATAACCTGTTATACAATTAGTCATAAATACAGTCCTCGAGTTTTTTGCCCATTCACATGAGTATTGTCTAACACATGTCTTCTTTGTAGCAGCTAGGCCCTGCCACCACTGTGCTTGGCTGAGTTCACAAATCTGCTGTGACCTGTAGCTTCCCTGTCACTTCTCTGGCTCTCCTCTCCTGCTAAGCTTTGTTTCCTGGCAGTAATTAAAACCTTCTGCCACTGCCCTAGCTACTGCTGCTGCTGGAACCGCCATAGCCACCTTGGTTTCGTGGTTTGGCAACGTATTGACCTCCACCACCATAAGGGCCAGAGCTTCTGCCTCAAAAGTTTCCTCCTCTCATAGGCCCAAAACCTGAAGATTGATTGTTGTAATTGCCAAAATCATTGTAGCTTCCACCGCCTCCAAAACTGCTTCCATCATTACCAAATCCATTATAGCCATTCCCACTGCCACCATATCCACCGCCACCACGGCTGCCACCAAAGCCACCTCGACCACTGAAGTTTTGGTGGAAACGACAACTTTGGTCGTAGACCATATATGTTTAAAGTAATTTTTAATATGGTTGGTTTAATTCTTCCCTACTGTTATTTACCTAGTATTTGTTCTCATTGCTCTTTGTTCTCTCCCCCACCCCTCGTTTTCAGCCTTCTTTTGGTAGTTGAGTATTTTTTAATATTTCACTTTAACCTAACCTAAGAATTCGGTTTAACTCTTTTTAAAAGTGGTTTCTCTGGGGGTTATAATATGCATCTTTAAATTACCATAGTTTAAAATATTATAACATTTCATATATAATATAAAGACCTTACAATGATATAATTCAATTTTTTCTTCACATTATTTTTGCTATTGTCATACATTTTACTTCTATATATGTCATACACACTCTATTATTTAAAATTAAAAAACAAAGCAATGGTCTACTATATATACTCATATATTTACCATGTCTGGTACTCTCTTTTCTTATGTAGGTTCTATTTTCCATTTGGTATCATTTTCCATCAGTCTAAAGAACTTCCTTTAACCTTTTTTGTAGTGCAAGCAGTGGCAATAAAATTTGTCAATTTTTATTAGTCAGAAAATATTTTGCCTCTTTTTGAAGATTTTATTTTTGGATATAAAATTCTAGGTTGACAATCTTTTTCTTTACAAAGCACTTTATTGAGTTATAATTGACATTACAAAAAGCTGTACATATTTAGCATACACAATTTAATGAGACAATTTCTTTCCTTCCAGCATTTTAGAGATGCTGTTCCATTGTCTTCTGCCTTCTATTATTTTAATGAGAATTCTCCTATCATTCTTATCTTTGGTTTTCTGGTTGCTTTTAATTTTTCTCCTTGTTACTGTTCTGGCAATTTGTTCATTATGCATCTTGGTGTGATTTTCTTTGTGATTATTATGACTGAAATTTCTTAAATTTATTGGATATGTGGGGTTATAGTTTTCATCAAATTAGAAAAATTTTGGTCTTCAAATAATTTTTTGGACATTTGTATGGACATAGAATATATAGAATTCAATTTGGGCAAATAATCTTTTTCCTCTCAGGAGGCAGCTGAAGAAAATGTTACATAAGTCCTAGCAACAAAATCCTCATGGCTTGATCATTGCTTCTTATTTACTAGGTAAAGATAATATCATGTGCCAGCAAAGTAAAGGCATTTCTGTTAAATAAAGTGCACATTCAACTGGATTGAAAGAAGTCCCTCATGAGAAACAACAAAATAACCACAAGTTGAAGAGAGGTGGGAGAAACCAACCAGTATTTCCAAACTTTGAAATGAAATAACAGGAAGTAACATGGGTCATGGATTAGATGGGGAGCTTTACCAATCAAGATTCAATTAAAGTCCTGGCTGGTGTGGCTCAGTTGGTTGAGAATCATCCCATGCACCATGAGGTCACCGGTTGATTGATTCCTGGTTAGGGCACATGCCCTGGTTTGGGGTTCGATCCCCAATAGAGGGTGTGCAGGAGGTAGCCAATTGAAGTTTTTCTCTCATCACTGATGTTTCTCTCCCTCTTCCTTTCTCTTTCTCTAAAATAAATTAAAATATATTTTTAAAAAGATTCAATTAAAGAAGTAGAATCACCAGGATACAGATATATGATAGATAGATAGTAGACAGATAGATAGATAAGATATACACATATAGCCACATTGAGATATATTTCAGAGAGGGAGAGGAAGCAAGAGAGTGCACGTGCTTTGTTATAGAAATTCGACTTCAATTGTGGGAGCTGGTCTAGAAGTCTCTGTAGAGCTGTTAATTTCACACCTGATATTGGAGCTTGGAGTTTATAGGGTAGGTAGTTGGAAAGGGAAGAAGGATTTAAAGTGCAGGAGAGAAAGGACAAACTGGGACCCTTCAGTTCGTGGGCCGACACTCTATCCACTGAGCCAAACTGGCCAGGGCCATACTTTTTTTTTTTTTTTAAAAAAAATCTTCACCCAAGGATATATTTACTGATTTGAGAGAGAGAGAGAGAGAGAGAGAGAGAGAGAGAGAGAGAGAGAGAGAAACATCCATGTGAGAGAGCAACATTGATCAATTGCCTCCCATATGCAGCACAACTAGGGATTGAACTCCCAACCTAAGTATGTGCCCTGATCAGGAATCAAACCCTAAAATTTCTGGTATATGGGATGATGCTCCAACCAACTGAACCACCAGATAAGGGCAAGAAGAACATACTTTTAAAATATATGTTCTGTATGAACAGAACATCTGCTAAGTGTTCTAAAAAAAACTTAAAACAAATTCTATGAAATCAGACATAAAAGATTATATAACTTCTGTTGATTGAGAGGCAGGCAGAAATTTGAAGGAACTGGGATGATTTAAGGAAAGACATTAAACAATGAAATAGCTAGCATATATTAAATCTGGAATAAAAGCAGTAAAATTCATATTTTTTTCATAATTTTGATACTTTATATTGTGGGATGTTTAAAAGATATACAAGAGTAGAAAGATTAAAATAATAATCAGCATTTATTTATCATTCATCTTAGATAGTTACCAATATTTTGTGAATCACTTTAAAAATCTGCCTTTCCCCAACTCTTTTTTTTGACTAAAATATTTTAAATCAAATCCCAAACTTAATATAATTTCACCTGTAAATATTTAAGTAATTTATCTCAAATACATAGTCTTTCTTTTAAAAAACACACACAACATAACCACAATTCCATCATCACACCTAGTAAAACTTCCTTTGTACAACTAATACCCAGACCATGTTCATATTTTCTTAGTTGTTTCAACAATTATTTCTTCAAGTCTGTGACTTGTCTTCTTAGAATTCAAATCAGATCCACACATTGCCTTTCCCCCAGTTTTATTGAAATATAATTAGCATACATCACTGTAACACACATTGCCTTTAAGTGGTATGTCAATAAAGAACAAAACTGACACTAAAGGAAACAATTAGTAATATGGAAAAAATACATGAGAAGTTTGCAAAATTACAATGGAAAAGATAGAGATGAAAATGACAAGAAGCGAGTGGTAACAAAAGACAGAGCCTATAAATAGACAATTGGTGCTTATAAAGATAAATCATGAGGACTTGAAACAGAAGCAATAAAGATATAACAATGAAAAAATAATAAGCTAAATAAAAAACTATGCAGATGGAAAGGATTAACTGAAATTAATGAAAATACATCAATATTTGAGGCAAGGATTCCTGTTTTGCAAGCCCTATTTTTAACTTGAGGTTCTCCATGGATGAGTTTCCAGGTATTAATGACAATTTTAAATTAGAGGAAAAAAAGTATGATCATATTTAATCTTCCACATCTTGACATTAAGTTTTTTATAGAGATATATCAAGATCAAAGGTTCTTTTTTTTATTGCTTAAAGTATTACAAAGGGTATTACATATGTGTCCATTTTTTCCCCCCGCCCTAGACAGTCCCCTAGCCTCCCCTATCCCCCGGTGTCTTATGTCCATTGGTTATGCTTATATGCATGCATACAAGTCCTAAGATCAAAGGTTCTTAATCTTTTTTGTAGGTCTTAGATACCTGTAAAGATTTTAATAAAGTTATTGATCTTCTCCCCAGGAAAATGTGCATATAGTTACTTTTTACTGAAGGTGACAAAGGAGCCCAGTAATAGATTTCACCAAAAGTAACCTCACAGAGTGATCTGATCATAAATTCCTAACTGGGCAGATCATGATGGGTAGTTATGCCTCAGGCATATAACTTCCTTACTACTAGTAAAAGGTTTATTTTGTCTTAAGCAAGCCCAGTCTATTGTTTTTGTGCATTGAGGTTAACCCACCTTTGAACTGCCTCTTTTCAGAACCCATGGAAGCATAACTACCCTCAAAAGAGCACAAAATCTTGTTCACTATCCTGTAATCCAGCGATTTTCAATCAGTGTGCTGCAAGAATTTTTAAAACATGCAATACCTGACTATTTAAGTCAGGGCCACTGACCTCTTTTCCCTAAGATTGTCAAATAAAAAAATGACAACAGCCAACCCAACAACAGTCACCAGTGTGAATGAATCAAAATTATACCTATTTTGTTTGTCAGCTTGGCAAAAATTATATTTTTTTGGTGTGCCACAGAGTTTTAGTAATTAATTTTTGTGTGCCATGAGATGAAAAACGTTGAAAATCGATGCTGTAATCCAATTTTCTCCCACTTTCATGTAATCTCACTTATGTTTCCTCCTTAACTCCAAATGTATAAAAGAAACTGCAAAACTATCATTCTCCAGAACATTTGAGATCTTGCTTCCCAGCATTGTCATCAGTTTTGGCTCAAACAAACACTTATAAAAAATTTCTACAGGTTTGGACATTCTTGTGTCAACATTACCCAATACCACATGGTTTCGTTTCAACAGCACCTCACTTCCAACTACCAATTTTTCTTTTACAGTCATGTGCCGCATAACAACATTTTGGTCAATAATGTGTCAGCAGTCCAAAGTCTTCTGCCTGATGTTTCAAAAGTCCCAAACTCAAAACATCTGAGCCTGGTGTAAGGCAAGGTTTATTGATGGAGTGCTAACTAAGAAGATGAGAGACTTAGTGGTACCTCAAATCCATCTTAAGAAAGTACAGAATTCAAGCTAAATGTTTCATGTCAAGGGAAGGAGGAATGAGAGGGGCAAGAGGTAATTGGCAGCCACAGGCATCTGGGCACAAGCAGGGGTCCAAGGAACACTGTGAAACTTCTTTGTCCTTAGTCTGCTGACTAGTTGATGTGAGTCCAGTCATGAGCTTCCTGAAAATCTTTGATAAACAATCATTATTTTTACACATATTTCCCTTATCTCCTTGGGCATCTTTTGGTAAGGGGCTGACTTTGCAAAACTGTAGCTGAAAGCAGAATTCCTCATTTGATCTGGCCCTGCCAAGGCATTAGGGGTGAGATAATTAAATGTTTGACCAAATATAACAGGATAATTTTTAAATTGATAATTTTGTATGGCCTGTGAATGATGTTATAAATATCCAGAAGGCCTTGGCAGGAAAAAAATTCCAACCCCTGCTCTACGTCCTTTCTTATGGCTGAGTTGTTTTCCATTGTGTGTATGTACCACATCTACTTTATCAAGTCCTCTATTGCAGGACACTTGGTTTGCTTCCATGTCTTGGCAACCATGAATAATGCTGCAATGAACATAGGGGTGCATATATCTTTGCGAACACATGTTTTCGAGTTTTTCAGGGTTTTCCCAGGAGAGGGATAGCCAGGTTGTATGGCAGCTCTATTATTAATTTTTTGAGGCTTTGCCAGACTGTTTTCCATAGTGGTTGTACCAGTCTACATTCCCACCAGCAATGAATGAGGATTTATTTTTCTCTACAACCTCTCGAACATTTGTTATTATTTGTCTTGTTGATAATGGCCACTCTAACAGGTGTGAGGTGGTATCTCATTGAAGTTTTGATTGTAGATTAGCATTTCTCTCATTGTTAGTGAGGTTGAACATCTTTTCATATATCTAGTGTTTGCATATCTTCTTGGGAGACATGTCTGTTCAGGTCCTCTGCACACTTGTTGATTGGGTTGTCTGGTGTTGAGTTCTTTATGTATTTTGGAAATCAAACCTTTGTCAGAGCTACTGTTTGCAAACATCAACTCCCATCTGGTTGGCTGCCTCTTTGTTTTGTTGTCAGTTTCTCTTTCTGTGCAGAGCTTTTTTAGTTTGATATAGTCCCATTCATTTATTTTTCCTTTACTTCTATTGACTTTGGGGTCAAGTTCATAGAATGTTCTCTATGACCAAGGTCTATAAATTTGGTACCTATATTTTCTTCTATGTAACTTATTGTTTTGGGTCTTACAGTTAGGTCTTCTATCCATTTTAAATTAATTTTTGTACACTGGGACAAATGGTAATCCAGTTTCATTTTTTCGAATGTTTTCCCAACATATTGAAGAGACTATCTTTACTCATTGTGTTTTTGGCTCTGTTGTAGAAAATTATCTGCCCATATACATATGATTTTGTACCTGGGCTCTCTATTCTGTTCAACTGATATATGTGTTTGTTTCTCTGCCAATATGCTGCTTTGATTATCATAGCTCTGTGATGTAATTTGAAGTTAAGTAGTGTGATCCTCCAGTTTCATTCTTTTTTCTCAGGATTGCTTTGGGGTCTTTTGTGATTTCATACAAATCTGATGATTTCTTGTTCTATTTCTTCAAAAAACGACATTGGAGATTGCATTAAATCTGTATATTGCTTTGGGTAATATGGCCATTTTAACTATGTTGATTCTTCCAATCCACAAGCACATATTTTTCCATTTTGTTGTGTCTTTTTGTTGTGTCAATCTCTTTTGATATGCTTTGTAATTTCTAGTATACAGGTCTTTCATGTTCTTTGTTAAGTTTATTCCCAGATATTTAAATTTTGGTTGCAATTGCAAAAGAAAATTTTTTCTTTCATTTTATTCTGAAGTTTGTTGTTAGCATACAGGAAAGCAATGGATTTTTGCACATTGATTTTGTATCCTACAACTTGACTATATTTATTTATTGTTTCTAATAGTTTTCTGGTGGAGTCTTTAGGGTTTTCTGTATTCAAAAACACATTCTCAAAAAGTAACAGTTTTACTTCTTCTTTCCCTATTTATTTCTTTTTTTTTTTTTTCTTTTTCTTGTCTTATTGCTCTGGCTAGGACTTCCAGCATTATGTTGAATAAGAGTGGTGGATGTGGACATCTTTGTCTTGTTCTTGATCTTAGAGGAAAAGCTTTCAGTTTTTCACCACTGAGTATGGTATTAGCTGAGGGTTTATCATATTTGGCCTTTATTATGTTGATGTACTTTCCTACCAATTATATTTTATTGATTTGATCATAAATGGATAGTGCATCTTTTTATTTTTTATTTTTTTAATATATTTTATTGATTTTTCACAGAGAGGAAAGGAGAGGGCCAGAGAGCTAGAAACAGCGATGAGAGAGAAACATTGACCAGTCGCCTCCCGCACACTCCCCACCGGGGATGTGCCCGCAACCAAGGCACACGCCCTTGACCAGAATTGAACCTGGGACCCCCGAGTCCACAGGCCGACGCTCTATCCACCGAGCCAAACCGGTCAGGGTGATATTGCATCTTTTAAAATACTTTTCTGCATCTATTGAGAAGATTGTTATTTTTATCCTTCCTTGTGTTAATGTGGTGTATTACATTGATTGATTTACATATGTTGAACCCTCCTTATGCCCCTGGAATAAACCCCACTTGATCATAATGTATTAGTTTTTTCATGTACTAGTATTGTTGTATTCAATTTGCTAGTATTTTGATTAGGAGTTTTGTATCTGTATTTATCAGAGATTAGTCTGTAGTTTTCTTTTTTTGTGTGTGTTGTCCTTTCCAGGTTTTTGTATCAGGGTTATATTGGCCTCATAAAATTTGTTAGCAAGTATTGCCTCATCTTCAATTTTTGGAAGAGTTTGAGAAGGATAGGTTTTAAATCATCTTTTACTATTTGGTAGAATTCACTGGTGGGAGGTGGTATCTCATTGTAGTTTTGATTGTAGATTAGCACTTCTCTAGCCATCTGGTCCTGGACTTTTTTTTAGGTGTGGTGGGGGAGGGGGGCGGCGGTGGAGAGGATGAGGTTATTTATGGTTGTTTCAACTTCTTCACTGCTTATTATTTGTCTATTTAGATTTTCCAATTCTTCATGATTTAGTCTAGGAATGTTATGTATTTCTAGGAATGTATCCATTTCTTCTAGGTTATTGAATTTGGTGGCATAAAGTCTTTCATAATATTCTAGCATGATCCTTTGTATATCTGTGATGTCTGTGGTGACTTCGCTCTCTTTTCTGATTTTGTTCATATGGATCTTTTCCCTTTTTTCCTTAGTGAGACTAGCCAGGGGGTTGTCAATTTTATTAATCTTTTCAAAGAACCAGCTCTTTATTTTATTAAATTTTTGTATAGTATTTTTGTTCTCTATTTCATTCAATTCTACTCTAATTTTTGTTATTTTCTTTCTTGTGCTGACTTTGGGTTGCTTTTTTTCTTTTTCTAATTCTTTAAGATGTGATGTTAGGTTGTTTACTTGGGATTTCTCTTGCTTCTTGAGATAGACTTTTAATGATATAAACTTCCATCTTATTACTGCTTTCACTGCATCCCAGAAGTTTTGATATGTTGTATTGTAATTCTCATATGTCTATATAACTTTTGGTTCCATCCTTTATTGCTTTTTTGACACAGTCACTTTTTAGTAGTATTTTGTTCAATCTCCACGTATTTATGTGTTTCTTCACTGCTTTATTGCAGTTGATTTCTAATTTTAAGATATTGTGGTTAGAGAATATGCTTGGTATAATTTCTATCTTGAATTTGTTGATGCTAATTATGTGACCAAACATATGGTCTATCATTGAGAATGTCCCATGTGCACTGGAGAAGAATGTATAATATAATGTTTTGGAATGAAAGGCTCTGTAAATATCAATTATGTCCATTCAGTCTAGTGTGCCATTTAAGGCCTGTATTTCTTTATTGATTTTCTGTTCTAGAGCTGTCAATGGAATATTAAGGTCCCAACCATGATTGTGTTTTGATCTGTTTCTCCCTGTAGTTCTGTGAGTAGTTGCTTTATATATTTTTGTGCTCCCTGGTTGGGTGCATATATATTAAGAAGTGTTATGTTTTCTTGATGTAGTGTCCCATTTATCATTATAAAATGCCCATCTTTGCCCCTTGTAATCTTTGTTATAGTGAAATCTATTTTGTCAGATATAAGTTTGGCTATACCTGCTTTTGCTTTTCTATGGATGTTATTTGCTTGGAGAATCATTTTCCACTCTTTTACTTTGAATCTACCTTTGTCTTTGCTGCTTAGATGTGTCTCTTGTAGGCAGCATATGGTTAGGTTTTGTTTTGTTTTGTTTTGTTTTGTTTTGTTTTGTTTTGTTTTGTTTTAATACACCTGCTACTCTGTGCTTCTTTATTGGTGAATTCAGACCATTTACATTTAGGGTAATTAATGATGTATAAAAAATTTCTATACCCATTTTATCTTTTGTTTTCTGGTAAGTTCTATGTCTCCATTGGTTCTTTTCTTTGTGTTTCTGTCTGTTGTTTTTGTTTGGTGGTATTACATACTTCTTTCCTCCTTTTTTTTTTCTATATATTTTTATTGATTTCAGAGAGGAAGAGAGAGGGAGAGAGAGTTAGAAACATCAATGAATGAGAGTGAATCATTGATCGGCTGCCTCCTGCGTGCGCCCTACTGGGGATCGAGCCCACAACCGGGGCATGTGCCCTTGACCGGAATCGAACTTGGGACCCTTCAGTCCTCAAGCCGATGCTTTATCCATTAAGCCAAACTGGCCAGGGCTCTTTCCTCCTTTTTTACTTTTTGTTATTTATTTATTATTTTTTAATTTTTAAAAATCTTTATTGTTGAAAGTACTACATATGTCCACTTTTTCCCCCCATTGACCCCGTTCAGCCTACTGCTGCCTCCCGCCCCAGGCCTTCAGCACCCTATTGTCTGTGTCTACGGGTTATGCATATATGCATACAAGGTCTCTGGTTGATTACCTCCCACCCACCCACCCTCTCATGCCTTCCCTCTGAGATTCCAAAATAAAATGATGAACGAAGTGGATCCAGAGATGGAAGCATGGAACAGAGTTAGGGATGCTTCCTCTTTTTCAAGCTATGTGTCCTGGTTTGGGGATTTTTGTGTGCTGTTAAAATTAGGTTTATGAAAAATAAGCTTGCATATATACAGTATTTTTTCCTTTGGAATGCATCTGATCTTCATCCTCCTTTGCCAGTTCAGATCTTTACCTTTTCCTCCTTTTATGTTTTGCTGTCACAAATTACCCCTGTTTTTGCTGTAAGTCTTTTGGTGATCTTACTCATGAGGTTGTGACCTCATGTTCTTTGCTTCAGAAAGAATAACTCCCTTGAGTATTTCCTGAAATAGAGTTTTTCTGGTGATAAAATTCCTCAGCTTTTGTATGATTGGGAACATCTTTATTTCTCCTTCATATTTAAAGGATAATTTTGCTGGATATATTGTTCGTGGCTGGTAATTTCTATCTTTCAGACATTTTAAAAAGTATATATTTTATTGACTTTTTACAGAGAGGAAGGGAGAAGGGATAGAGAGTTAGAAACATAGATGAGAGAGAAACATTGATCAGCTGCCTCCTGCACACTTCCTACTGGGGATGTGCCCTCAACCAAGGTACATGCCCTTGACCAGAGTCAAACCTGGGACCTTTCAGACCGCAGGCCAACACTCTATCCACTGAGCCAAACCGGTTAGGGCTCTTTCAGACATTTGGATATTTGGTTCCACTCTCTTCTGGCTTGTAGAGTTTCTGCCAAGAAGTTAGATGATATTCTGCTGGGTTTTCCTTTGTAGGTCACTTCCTTGTTTTCCAGGCTGCTTTGAGAATTTTTTCATTGGCATTAATTTTTGACTGTCAATACAATGTGTTTCAGAGAAGGCCTCTTTGGATTGAGATAACTGGGTGCTCTGTTTGCTTCTTGGATTCAAGGATCTAATTCTTTCCATGGATTTAGAAAGTTTCCATCCACTATTTGTTTGAATAGATTTTCCTTCCCCCCCCCCCCAATCCCTTCTTCTTTTGGAGTGCCTGAATTTTTTATTCTGATGGAATCAGATAGTTCTTATAGAGCTCTTTCATTTTTCTTTATACTCAGGTCTTTCTCTTCTTCCTTCTGTGCCATTTCTAGATTGCTATCTTTGATATCACTAATTCTTTCCTTCATCTGGTTGGCTCTGCTTTCTATACTCAGTAGTTCACTCCTAATCCCCTTAATTGCATGCTTTGTTTCCAGGATTTCATTTTTTTCCCTATGTTTTTATTGATTTCAGAAAGAGGAAGGAAGAGGGAGAGAGAGATAGAAACAACAATGATAAGAAGATGGGCAAAATGGTGGTGTAGGTAAACACCTGTACTTGCCACCTACCATACCACATCAAAATTACAACTAAAATACAGAACAGCCATCATTCAGAATCACCTGAAATCTGTCTGAATGGAAGTTCTACAACTAGAGAAGTAAAGAATACAGCACAACGAGACTGCTAGGAGGGGCAGAGGCATAGCATGAGCTGGTCCAATACCCATGTGTTCCACTTTTTAATTGGGAAGGAGATTGTCTCTGTGGAGGCTGCCCATGAGGAGCAAGGGGTATCAGCCCCACACCAGCCCCCAGACCAGGGTTCCAGAACTGAGAAGAGAAGTCCTGGCAACTATGGGCTATAAAAACCAGCCAGGATTGTGGCTGAGTGACACAGAGGCTGCTGGAGATCCAGCTGTTCCTTTTAAAGGGCCACACACAAACTCACACAGTAATGCTTCTTCTGAGTGTCAGGGATCCAGATACATACAGGGAAGAGCTATATTGTCTGGTATATGGGCAGCCTCCTTCACTCCCCCCACTGAGAATTAAGCCTGTAACCTGGGCATATGCCCTGCCTGGGAATTGAACCTTGACCTCCTGGTTCATGGGTCAACACTGAATCACTTAGCCACACCTGTTGGACCATTTCTAGGATATCTGGTTGGTTCTTTTTTAAAGTTTTAATTTCTTTGGTAAAGTACTTGTTTTGTTCATTGATTTGTTTTCTGAGTGTATTGAATTACCAGTCCGTATTTTCACACAACTTGAGTATTTTCAGAACTGCAGTCTTGAAATCTATGTCACTTATATCACACATTTCCATGTGTTCCAGCTTGCTTTCTGGGGATCTTTCATTTTCTTTCTGATCATCCTTGTTACCATGGTTATTCATGGTAGTTGCTGCCCTTCTTTGTCTAGGCATGTATATATGTCTATATTAATGACCTTCCTGTAGCAGCTTTTTCTGGAGAGGTCTTTCTACTACTTTCCAGTTGATGGTGCTGAATCAGAAGATTATTTTTTACCTCTGTGATCCCTAGACTGGCCTCCACAGCTTCCGTAGGACAGTGCGCTGTGCTGCTTGGGGTGGGGGGGTGTTTGCCCTCACTCTAATGGGACCTCCATGGGGCCCTGCCCCAAGCACCCCAACTGGGGATCAGTCACAGAGGGGAACAGCGGTCCTACTGCAACAGCTCTTGTTTTACCAATAATGTGCTCCTTGACCTAAGGAGCAACACCAAGGGCAACAGGAGGCAAGTTTTGGGAGTCCAAAGGGCAGCAGGGCTCTGTGGTTCCATCTCTGTCTGAAACACCACCAAAGCTGTGAGGCAGAACCCCGTGCTCTGTCAAGTGTCTGCTGGCTCAGTCACTGTTTTCTCTGCTTGCCCTGCTGGACTGCCCACCCCAGCTCTTTGTTCCTCCTGGTGGAAGGAAGCAACGGCTACTGGTGGCTTCCTCCCCTCTCCAGACTGAGCTGCAAGCTCCCAGCTGCAGGGCTGCATCTGTGGCCGACCATCTGAGCTTTCCTCCCTTCTAATCTCCCCGTTTATTTCTGGTTGTCCACCTTTTGATGTTTCAATGCACAGGTCTCTCAGGCATGTCTCTCTATCGGGTAGGGAATTCTTTGTTGAATTACTAGTATAGTTGGTTGACTTGTTGAAATTTCAGGAGGAAAGGCCAAGAGATTCCCTCATGCTGCCATTCCTCTGATGTCACTCTCTAGGCTAGTCAATTTTAGGAATAACTGACATAGAAAAGCTCTGAAAAACAAGTAGAGTTAACCTTTGTAAAAGACTTACAATTGTAAGGGAAATCTCCATTTGTAAGAGTTTTCCCTCTCTGTACCAGGAAGGGGTAGGGAGATGACTTTATCTCTAGAAACTCTTAACCTCCCATAACTGACTCCCCTGTACCACACCCCCCATCTTTTTTTTTCTTCCTTCAGCTGAAGTGATATTTAAGGTGGTGGCTTCAGCCATTTTGGAGAATTACTCAGTTCGCCTGGGTCTCTACAGGAGGTATACATGTTATTAAATTTTTATTTTTTTCCTTATGTTAATCTTCAAAAGATTAACATCCCTTTTCTTATAGGGATGTCTAATGGGAAAAATATTTTGGTTGGCATTCCACCCAATGGAGAAGCAGAAACCTTTCTATCTATAGCCACACCAGCACACTATGTTCTCAAATGATAACTCATCCACATCATTCATGCCTACTGCCCAGGTTCTAGGCCTTGACGTTCTCTCTGTCAATGTAAGAAACATTCAGACCTGCAGAGAATTCTTGTGAGTTTATTTGAATCAAACTGTCCACAACTGCTGGGAAGCAAAATCTTAACCAACTGAGAAAATGCTCCAGAGAAGGGAAGTTTCGCACCTTATTTTATACATTACAATCAAAAGGGAAAACAGTGGGTTACAAGAAAGTCACTGGTGATAGATTAGGGAGATGGGAGAAAGTAAAGTGGGGGGGTGGTAACCTCTGGGATTGGATAAAAAGTAAAATGACAGACATGTATATCGTTTATATATGTGGGTACAGGATAGTTAATAGTCAACTATTAACATGGTAACAATAACAATGAGAGGATTTGTAGTCTCTACTCTGGTGCATTGGTTGTGCCTGGGGGGCCAGAAAAAGGAAATTTGCTCTGACATCCCAAAAGTATGTTTTCTTAAATGCAAGAGATAATAGGCAGGGGTAGTTAAGGTAAAGACTGACTTTTGTCAGGGAAGATTCTAACCTAAGACATGACTACCTGCCATAAATTGCTTTCAGTTAAAAAGTTTTATTTTCAGACCATCCTTTGTGGTTACCTTCAGTCTCAGAGTTTGCAAGGCCAGCCACGCAGGCCTTCTCTGAGCTTGTCAGGTCAGCATGTGGCCCCTTTTTGTCCACATTTCTATGACAATGTTGTAGGCAGTTGGACAGACATGAGCGGAGCAAGGACAATGGGCCAGGTGCAGAATGTCATCAGGGCGAAAAGCTCCAGGTGCCTAGCAATGGACAATCAACTGTAGGGTGGGACCTCGCCCCCAGAGTGACTTTCCTTCCCAGGCATGTCACTGGTCATGTGGTTTGGACCCCCTGACCTTTCCTCCCTAGAGATAACATTTAGGCCTCATTTGTATTTTAGCTCCAGGCCCAGATAAGCAACAAAACCAGACACGGATGATGTCAGGACCAGCTGCAATGAATAGTAACCCCCTGCCCTGTTGCCGGCCAATCATTCAGGAGAGGCCACAACCTCTGAATGGACACACCTGGAAACCTACTGAATAGTCTATTGAGATCTTCCCCTGGGACCTCCCCTAAAATCTCCACCATTAAAACCCTTAGGAAGGAGGAACCAGCATGCTCTTCCTTCCAGGAGCACAGCGGTGCCTTTCCCTTTCCCTTCCCCTCCCTCTCCCTGCCCCAGGCACGTTACCAGTTACCTTTAGCTTCCTTATTCACAAACTCCAAGGACTCTTCCTTTACCTCTATAACTCGTTTCCTAAGCCCATTTTTTTTTCTAGGAATTACTTCTTCTACCTCTGTGATTTACCAGATAAATGTTCTTTTACAGTTTGGGTCTTGACTCTGAATGCTTTCCTAGCCAGGATCCAAGTACTGAGGTTGCTGAACACAGGTTTGGTCTGACCCTACCGGTCAGACACCTGGTGCCTGTTCCTGCCACCACTGGGGAAAATAACAACACTGGGGAAATCCCCTGTCCCTCTGCCCATCACACGTACTGGGCAAATCTAGCCCTGGGCTACCCCATTCACCCTGTTCTGCTCTGTCTGTTCTCCCCAACTCACAATGAGCAGTTTAAAGTGACCACAAATCAAAAGTCTTTTTCTAGATTCTCTCAGGATACCTGTACCTATTAAATGTATATGAGATTGCTTTTTAACCAAAAAATATTGGGCAAGCATGAAGTATTGTTGCTGTTATATATAGTTACTTTGATTTATTCTAGTCCTGATACTGAGTTGGATAAATCTCTTCTTTGTACCTCGGCTTCTTCTGAAAGACTGGGAAGGTTCCATTAGATTTTAATAAATATTATGTGTAATTCTTAAGGGACTTTATATCATTTGGAAAATAAATTTAAACCAGTCTATTAACATTACTTATTTTGAACTTACAGTTTAGAATTTCCTGTACGTGAGGGTTTATTACACTTGTTTCCTGTATAATCCAGTCCAGTAGCACAGATTCTGATGGCCTCATCACATCCTATATTCATAAGAGTTAAGTGTTACTGAGTTTATTTTTACAACCACAGACACTGATAGTTTGCATGAATGACAGTCTTTCCTCAAATCGTATCCCTAAGTCCAAAAGCTCATTTCATTCACTGATCTTTTTATATTTGTAACATTATTTAAATTTAACAAATTGCTGCATGAGATTTATTTTGAATTTAATTATAGAGTCAAAATGCCACATATAATTATGAATGTAAGTAGCAGTCAATTCTTTACCCTGATGGCTTGGGAGAAGCTGTAAAATATAGCATCGTCTTTCTACATAATCTCCTACGAGTCTTCTCTCCCTGCCATTGAATCAGTGCTGACAAATAAAGTATCAGAATAGCAACTAATAAGAGGTCATGCTTTTGTGCTGAGCCCACCCCTTGCTCCTCATTCATGTTGATGCTAATGGGATGCCATTTAACACAGTCCAGGAAAATTCACAAAATCAGACTGCTTGGGAAGAATATTTGATCAAAGATGTACAGGTCACAGCACTCTAGGGGTTAGTTTAAAATAAGTAACATGCCATCATTCCCTTTGTTATGAGTTAAAGACATAAAGGGCATTTTTATACACTTGGGGAAGATATTTGGCAATCTGGAACAGAAGAGGCAAATATGAAGAAAACAACTACCTCATTTTTTAAAAAAATATATTTTATTGATTTTTTACAGAGAGGAAGGGAGAGGGACAGAGAGTTAGAAACATCGATCAGCTGCCTCCTGCACACCCCCTACCAGGGATGTGCCCGCAACCAAGGTACATGCCCTTGACCAGAATTGAACCTGGGACCCTTCAGTCTGTAGGCCGAAGCTCTATCAACTGAGCCAAACCAGTTAGGGCAACAACTACCTCATTGATGATAACATCATTTTTAATTCTATATGATGCAACTAGTGAGTTTCAAAATGGAACTGCAGGTCCCACCTAATCTCTGGGATTTAGGACGGACAAGAAATTTTTTGGGGTTCATCACTGAATGAGAGGTCTGGTATCTTCTTAATATTACACGTATGGAGTTTAGTTTACTAGCTGTAAGGCTTTGCACAGGTTATTTAACTTCTCTGGGCCTCAGTTTCTCTATTTATATTTTAGAGATAATAATACCCCATATAATTGTTGTTTGGATTAACTGAATATGCACAGTGCCTTGTCCATAGTGGTGGACAATAGTGTCAGTTGTCATTAATTTATATTTAGCTTTTTTTCTGCTTGTTTTTTCACCTCAGTTCCTACAGCTAGACAACTAATATATGTTTAGGGACTGTTTTATGTAGCCCAAGTTTTGATATTGGCAGCAACTTTGTCTTTGTGGTTGTGAAGCCTGGGGGACTCTGGCTTTGCTGACCCTAGTACTCCCACTCAGCAGCTATCGTTATTTGGGGCTGCTATAACAAATATATCACAGCCTGGGTGTTGTAAACAACAAACATTTATTTCTAACCATTCTGGAGGCTGAAAAGCCCAAGATGAAGGTGCTGACAGCACCAGTTTCTGGTGAGGCCTGCTTCCTGGTTTGCAGATGGTCATCTTTGTATTGTGTCCTCACTTGGTTGAGAACATAGAGAGAAGAAGCAAGCTTTACATGGCTCTTGTTGTAAGGCCACTAACCCCATTCATGAGAGTCCCACCTGCATGACCCAATGGCCTTCCAAAGGCCCCACATCTTAACACTGTGGCATCAGGGATAGACTTTAACATCGGAGCTTGGGGAGGACAAAAACATTCAGTTCATAGCCGCAGCCCTGGTTTGGGCCAGCTCCCTTCTCCAACTCTGCTCAGATGATTTTCATAAAACAAGTGAAATGTCTCAAGTGCTTAAATAAACCTTTCAAACATATGGGTATGTTCAAAACTTGTTAGGCAAATTTGCTAATTTAAAGGAACTAGGAAAGATTTCATAAAACAAATAATAATTTTATACTTTGTTATTGTGTCTCTGTTCACACTTTTCATGTATTTATTGCATTTTAAAGAAAATTTGGGATGTTCTCAGTTCTAAAATGACAGAATGAGTTTTAGAAAGCTAGAAAACTAGAAAATTACTAAAAGAAAGAGAAAAGGGGAGGCAAAGAAGAAAGGGAGCTAGAATTAGATATGTCCAACAGAGGCTCATATCCATTGATTTTATTTTTTATTGAGTTTATTGAAATGACATTGGTAAATAAAATTATATAGTGTTCAGATGTACCATTCTATAATACATCAACTGTATATTGTATTGTGTATTCACTATCACAAGTCAAGTTTCCATCCATCACCATTAATCCCCCCTCTACTCTCTTCTACCTCCTTCCATCCCTTTTCCCTCTGGTAATCACCATAGTGTTTTCTATGTCCGTGAATTTGTTTTTTTCTTAATTCCTTCACCTTTTCATCCAGCCCTGCAATCCTCCTTCCCTCTAATAGCTCTCAGTCTGTTCTCTCTGAGTCTGTTTCTATTTTGTTGGTTTATTTTGTTCATTAGATTCCACATATGGTGAAATCATATGGTACATGTCTTTCCATTGATTTTCTTTTTTTAAATCACTTTACTGAGAAAAAATTTTCACACCATAAAAATTTCCTGTTGTAAATGTATAATTCAATGATTTTAGTATATTTACAGAGTTGTGTAGCCAACACAGCAATGCAATTTTAGAATATTTTCATCAACTCAAAAAGAAATCTCATGCCCATTAATAGTCACTCCCCATCACCTGCAGTCTTAATTAATAAGTAATCTACTTATGTCTCTATATATTCTATTCTACACATTTCATAGAATCAAATAATATAATATGTAGTCTTTTGTGTCTGGTTTATTTCTCTTACCATAATGTTTTTGATATTTGACCATGTTGGATCATGTATCTTTATTCCTTTCATTGATTCTTAAAGAATGTTTTATAATTTTACTTTAATATTCAGGTGAAAATGCCTGATATTAAGTCTCTACTGAGAAATGTAAGACATGAGTTATAGTTATTTATAAAAGAATAACTCAAAAAATCTGAACACACTAGTGTATTTCAATCAAGCCATAGTGACTTGAATAAAAAGAAGAAATAGTTTCAATCAGACAGTAAAACTGATTATTAAAGGTTAGAGTTGCTTGATACTAACAGTAGTTGAGAAAAAAAATACTCTGGATATAGGTATTGGAAAAGGTGGAGGACAGAGAATCTCTCCTTGGACAATTATAGCAGAACTTTGGGTAATGAAGGCCTCTTGTGGGTGCTAGATAGTGAAATCATAGTGCTGAAAGTTTCCATGGACTCTTGGGAAAATGTGATGAATAAATAACTAATATAAGATGTAGTTACAATCTATCCAAGGAAGAATAGTGGGCAAAATTTATCAAAAGCACAACCACACCTTCCATTTTTTTAAAAAAAATATATTTTATTGATTTTCCACAGAAAGGAAAGGAGAGGGATAGAGAGTCAGAAACATCGATGAGAGAGAAACATCGATCAGCTGCCTCCTGCACACCCTCCGCTGGGGATGTGCCCGCAACCAAGGTACATGCCCTTGACCGGAATTGATCCTGGGACCCCTCAGTCCGCAGGCCGACGCTCTATCCACTGAGCAAAACCGGTCAGGGCCACACCTTCCATTTTTAAATAGACTTTAATTTTTGGAGCAGTTTTAGGTTCACAGTAAAATTGAGGGGAAGGTACAGAGATTTCCCATATATCTGCTGCCCCTACACAGGCATAGCCTTCCCTATTATCAATATCCCCCACAAGAGTTTTATGTTTGATAAACCTACATTGACATAGTATCACCTAGAGTCCATAGTTTATATTAGGGTTCACTCTTGTACATTCTATGGGTTTGGACAAATTAATAATGACATGTATTCACCATTATAGAATCATAAAAATTTCTTAAAAAATTCTCTGTGCCCTCCCACCCCACTAATCTCTGGAAACCATTCATCTTTTTATTATCATCATTGTTTTGCCTTTTTCTAGAATGCCATGTAGCCTTTTCAGATTAGCTTCTTTCACTTAATAAGTTTTCTCCATGTCTTTCCATGACTTGATAGCTCACTTATTTTTATTGTTGAATAATATTTCACTCTATGGATATACCATGGTTTGTTTATGCAGTAACCTACTGAAGGATAGCTTGGTTGCCTCCAAGTTTTGGCAATTATGATGTGCAGATTTTTGTGTGGCATAAGTTTTCATCTCCTTTGGGTAAATACCAAGGAGTTCAATTGCTGGGTCACATGGTAAGACTATTACATTTTGTATTTATTAAGTTTGGTGGCACTGTTTTACTGGTATTTTCATTTTGCACTGGGCTCTGCAAATTATGTAGCTGACCATGCCAGGACCCCATTTAAGGGGCAAGAAATTGTGCTAGAGGTAGGAGCCCTGTCTTGGTTGAGAAGGGACAAAATAGCCAACTATGGGCCAACCTTGGAGGTCATGGGGGCCTAAAAGATGGGCATGGGAGGAAAACTTGTGGGACATAAGCTGATGTATGGACATGAATATGTGGGAAGGTAATTATTGCCAGGAAACCCACCATCACATGAGTGGGAGTTGTGGGAGATTTTGAAAATACATTTTATTTCATTTTACTTTTCTGCAATTAAAAGATAAAGAAAAAAAATTAACAAAGGGTTTTTGAAATGTTTTTCAAGAGGTCCAGAATGTGTACATGTTTTTCTAGCCCCACATAAATTTTTCCTACATGCATTTGTCCTTTTTATTCAGAAAACATCATGAAATAGCAGCACAGTTAGTGGACTATTAATATTACTTGGTTATAAAAACAACTTATTTTTTGTGGTACAAGTAATAGAACCAAATGGTATTGCAAGTTTGAATGATCCTTAATTCAGTACACAAATAACTATAAAAGTTGAGAAGTTCTCTTTATAGGTATAACTAGATGCCTAGTGCACAAAATTGTGCATGGATAGGATCCCTAGACCTAGCCTGCGATCAGGGCCATCTTCTGCCTGCTCACCAGTCCCCAGTCCCGCCCTGCCGCCGACACCCACCCTGTCGTAAGTGTTTCCCTCCACGTCCTGCGTGGTTCAGGGTTCGGGTCTGGAAGAGGAGCCGCACAACAAATGAAAAAGAAAAGACACAAGGTAATTTGGGAATATTGGGGGACCAGGTGGCAAGTCCAACTCAAGAGGAAGGACTTCCACTGTGCTCAGGCCTCACCAAGCTTTTTATAGTGAGCGGTAAACAAGGTAGTGGTTACCAAAGTTACACAGTTCTTGTGAGTTTCACTTGTTTACACCATGGTTATACTTCCTGCACTTCCTCAGCCCATTAGCTTCCCAGATAAGATCTAGGGAGTGTTATAAGGTCAAGCCTAATTATGCTAAGAGGACTGTGTCCTCTAAGCTAGGACTTGTTTGTGACTTTGCCAGCAGGTCAGTCGAGGCTTAACCCTATATCAGTTTCCCACACACCCCAGTTCCCCATTCGCCATCTGGTGATCTATTGGAGCCTGCCGGCTTGGGGGAGGAACCAAGAGGTCAGCCATTCCGCCCAAGTGCCAGTCCCGCCCTGCCGCGGACACCCACCCCGGTTCCCTGTGGTTCCCCATTGGCCATCCAGTGATCAGAGCCTGCAGGCTGTGGGGAGGGACCGAGAGGTGGTCAATGCACCTCATAGCGACTGATTGATTGGTGGTTCTGGTCGTTACACCCTTATGGTCGCTGGCCTTTTATTATATAGGATATTTAAAATGTTTATTATCAAGGGCATGTTAATCCCAAATAAAGCCTTAAAATCCATTCAGAGTCCAACTTGTTGCATTCCAATGTTGAGTTATAGTATTTTAGAGTGCTTGCATTTTGCTTCCTTCTGTGGTAGCATACTGGCAAACTCCAGTTCACCTCAGAAAGTTAAGGATGAAATTCTTAATCTGCACTCTGAATTTTCTTTTCTTAACAGTTCAAGGTGCCTTGTGATGTATTCCCCTGATACAGAGGAATTTACACATTTAACTCTTAGAATATTGCAATGAAAATATTCCTGATTTTTTTTGGCTATGAAGAAATCACCCTTCAGTTTGTGTTGAGAATTTGAGTTCCAATCCTCATCTTAGTTAGCATGGCATAAATAATATGAAAACAGCCATGTTAGAAAATGCATTTTTCCCCTTAACATTGGTCTTAACAATGATTTTTGTTGTTGTTGTTAATCCTCACCTGAGGATATTTTTCCATTGATTTTTTAGGGAGAATAGAAGAGAAAGGGAAAGACAGAGCAAAACATCAATGTGAGAGAAACACATTGATTGGTTGCCGCCTGCACGAGCCCCAACCAGGGCCCATGCCAGGGAGGATCCAGCAACCAAGGTATATGCCCTTGACCAGAATTAAACCTGGGACCCTTTGGTCCGCAGGCCAATGCTCTATCCACTGAACCAAATTGTCTAGGGCAACAATGATTTTTTAAAAAATTAACACCAAAGCAAAGGCAACAAAAGCAAATAAACAAGTGGGACTACATCAAACTAAAAAGCTTCTGTACAGCAAAGCAAATCATCATTAAAATGAAAAGGCAACCTACTAAATGAGAGAAAATATTTACAAGTCATATATCTGATAAGGGGTTAATATCCAATATGTAGATAAAGAACCCATACAACTCAATAGAAAAAAAAAGTCCCCACAAAATAAAACAACCAATTGAAAAACGGAAGAGGATCTGATAACATACTGATGGACAACAGGTACATAAAAAGGAGCTCAACATCACTAATCATCAGAGAAATGTAAATAAAAAAACCTCAGATCTATTAGAATGGTGATTATAAAAAAAGACAAGGAGTAAGTGTTGGTGAGGATGTGGAGAAAAGGGAACCCTAGTGCACTGTTGGTGTGAATGTAAATTGGTGCATTTACTATGAAGTTTCCTTTAAAAATTGGAAAGTAGCCATAGCTGGTTTAGCTCAGTGGATAGAGCAACAGCCTGAGGCCTGAAGGCTCCCAGGTTCAATTCTGCTTAAGGCACATGCCTGGGTTGCTGGCTTGATTCCCAATAGGGAGCATGCAGGAGGCAGCCGATCAATGATCCTCTCTCATTGGTGTTTCTATCTCTCTTCCCTCTCCCTTCCTCTCTGAAATCAATAAAAATATATTAAAAATAAATAAATAAAAATTATAAAGTAGTATAATTCAGCAATTCCAATGAAAACACTAACTCTAAGGATATGTACCCCCAGGTTCATTGCAGCATCCTATCTGATAAAAGAGAAACATGGTAATTAGCCATAACTTCACTACCCTTCCCATTGGCTAATCAGGGAGATATGCAAATTAACTGCCAACCAAGATGGCGGCCGGCAGCCAGGCAACTGATGCAAACAGGAGGCTTGCTTGCTCCAGTGACGGAGGAAGCCAACGTTCCCCACCTGCTGCTGCTGGGCTCTGAGCTGCTCTCTAAGAAACATTGTTACAAATATAGAAGCTAAACAAAACCCCAGAAACCTGTTTTCAGTCAGCTGGGATCTCAGAGCTGGAGTCGCAACAAAGTTTCAAATACAGAAGGTAAACAAAGTCCAGAAACCTGCTTTCAGCAGCCGAGGTCTGAGCTAAAGCCGACTCTCAGCTCCAGTGACAGCCATAGAAGTAAATAAATCCCAGAATTTAAAAAAAAGGAAAAAAGGAGAGGCTGGGAGCTTCAGTCACCCGCCAGCCTGAAAACGGCCCTCAGCCCCTCACCCAAGCTGGCCAGGCACCCAAGTGGGACCCCCTCCCTTATCCAGGACACCCTTTAGGGCAAACCAGCCAGCCCCCACCCGTGAACCAGGCCTCTATCCTATATAGTAAAATGGTAATATGCCTCTCAGCGCCAGGATCAGCGGAGCTGCGAGGCCTCCTGGCACCGGGATCAGCGGAGTAGTGAGGCCTCACTGCCCCTGTGTCAAGCGGAGCCGCGAGGCCTCCCAGCACCGGGATCAGCAGAGCAGCGAGGCCTCCTAGCACTGGGATCAGCGGAGCCACGAGGCCTCCTGGCTCCTGGAGCAGTGTGACAGGGGGCAGCATCCAAACCCCCTGATTGCCCTGTGGCTCTGTGTGTGACAGGGGGCGGGGCCAAAACCTCCCTATCCGTGAAAGGGGAAGGCGCCCCAACCCCCTGATCGGCCCTGCTCTGTGTGTGACAGGGTGCGGCACCCCAACACCCCCATGGGCCCTGCTCTGTGTGTGACGGGGTGGGGCTGCAACCTCCCCATCGGCCCTGCACTGAGTGTGACAGGAGGGAGTGCCCCAACCCCCTGATTGGCCCTGCTCTGTGCATGACAGGGGGTGGCGCCCCAACTCCCCAATCGGCCCTGCTCTGAGCCCGACCAGGAGCTGTGGGGCAGGCACCTAGGGATTGGGCCTGCCCTCTGCTACCCGGGGGTGGGCCTAAGTCAGCAGGTCGTTATCTCCCGAGGGGTCCCAGACTGTGAGAGGGCACAAGTGGGGCTGAGGGACAGTCCCCCCCCCCCCCGAGTGCACAAATTTTTGTGCACCGGGCCTCTAGTTATTTATAATAGACAAGACATGGAAGCAACCTAAGTGTCCACTCATCATGGATGAATGGATAAAGAGAATATGATATGTACTAATATATATATATATTCAGCTAAAAAAAAAGAAGGATATCTTGCCATTTGCAACAACATGGACGGACCTTGAGGGCATTATGCTAAGTGAAATAAGTCAGAGAAAGGTAAATCCTGTATAGTCTCACTTACATGTGGAATCCCAAAAAACAAAAAAACTAAGCTCAGAAATATAGAGAACAGATTGGCAGTTGCCGGGAATGGTTAAATGGGTAAAAATGGTCCAAAGATACAAACTTCCAGTTATAAAATAAATGTCATGGAGCTGTATTGTATAGCATAGTGATTATAACTAATAAATACTGTATTATATATTTGAGAGTTGCTAAAAGAGCAGATCTTAAAAATTCTTACCACAAAAAAAAATTTGTAACTATGTCTGGTGATGGATGTTACAAAGATTTATTGTGGTGATCATTCATAACATTACAAATATTGATTCATGCTGTTCACTTGAAATTAATATAATTTATACATAAATTATTTCTCAATAAAAATAAAATCCTAAAAAACTACATTTTTCCTCTCCCTACAGCCATTTTTGGATCAGAGAAAATATGATATGATATAAAATATGATATTAAGTTAAGGTCATTAAACTTTCAGGAAAATTGAGGAATATATAGATATCATGCCACATTTCAATATTTCTAAATATTTAAGGCCTTATCTATACTAATAATAGAAGAATATGCAAATTGTTTGGGATGCTGTCACAGTAACAGTAACCACCAAACAGCAGGCTGCATGGGGTGACCAGGCCAGCAGGGGGTTAGTGAGGGTTGACCAAATGACTGAACAGCAGGGGGGGCAGTTGGGGATGACCAGGCCGGCAGGGGGGGAAGTTAGGGGCCATCAGGCCGGCAGGCAGAGGTGGTTAGGTGTGATCAGGCTGGCAGGGGCGGGGGAAGTTAGGGGCGATTAGGCAGATAGGCATGTGAGCAGTTAGGAGCCACTGGTCCCGGATTGTGAGAGGGATGCCTGACTGCCAGTTTAAGCCTGATTTCTGGGATCAGGCCCAAACCAGCAGTTGGACATCCCCTAAGGGGTCCCGGATTGGAGAGGGTGCAGGCTGGGCTGAGAACACCCCCCCACCCCCGTGCATGAATTTCGTGCACCAAGCCTCTAGATTGATATAAAAGGGAATGATGCTCTGCTACTAAGAT
This sequence comes from Myotis daubentonii, assembly GCF_963259705.1. NCBI lineage: Eukaryota > Metazoa > Chordata > Mammalia > Chiroptera > Vespertilionidae > Myotis > Myotis daubentonii. The sequence continues at coordinate 90,963,563 of NC_081840.1, forward strand.
TTTAGTTCTTTACTGATCTCTCTTGCTTTAACAACCTTGCTTAGTGGCCTTACTCTATTATTCTGACTCAATAGTCCTGGGGGGGTGGAGTACAAATGGCCAACAAATGAGTCTCTAATGTTAGGTTGAAAACAATGGCCCATAGGCCAACCTCTGCTACCTGCTTTGATTTTAGAGAGAGAGAAAGGAAGAGGGAGAGCGAGAACATTGTAAACATACTTTTGTTGAAACACAATTACACCCATTAGTCTATTTGTTGTCTATGTCTGCTTTTACATTACAACAATAAAGTTGAATCCTAGAGAGAGAGAGAGATCATATATGGCTTGCAAAGCTGAAAATATTTACTTCCTGGCCTTTTACAGGAAAAATTTGCTGACCCCTGCTCTATCTTATTTGCTCTGTTTAAAAAGAGATCCCAGCGCAGCTGGCATGGCTCAGTGGTTGAGCATCAACCTATGCCCCAGGAGGTCGCTAGTTGGTTTCCTGGTCAGGGTACATGCCTGGTTGCAGCCTTGATCCCCAGCAGGGGCGTGCAAGAGGCAGCCTACTGATGTTGATGTTTCTCTCTCATTGATGTTTCTGTTTCTATTCCTCTCTTCTTTCCTCTCTCTCTAAAATCAATAAAAACAAATTTAAAAGCAAAGAGAGGCCAAGCTCTAACCGGTGTGACTCAATTGGCTGAGTGTCATCCCAAGCATGAAAAGGTCATTGGTTCGGTTCCTGGTTGGGCACCTGCCAGGTTGCAGGTTTGTTCCCTGGTCAGTGTGCATACAGGAAGCAACTGACCGAAGTTTCTCTCTCTCTCTCTCTCTCTCTCTCTCTCTCTCTCTCTCTCTCTCTCCCCCCCTTCCTTTCTCTCTCTCTAAAATCAATAAAAAAATTAAAAATAAAAAGAGAGTCCAACATACATCCAGTTTCAGAAGAACAATGTGAAATAAGCACTATATTCACTTTTGTTCATTTACTGTTGTCATTCATTCATGGAAATAAATATTTTCTTCTCATTATACTCTTCTCCAGACAAGTGCAAGTAGTAAAACATTGTACAAGATGCTTCAACCCAAAATATCACTTTTTAAGCTGAAGGGTCTTCTCATGATTTCAAGTCATTGTTAACTTTAAACTGTTGAAACAAATCAGGAATAAAACCCCTGTTGTAAATCAGAGTCTTTTTTATATTTCTTTAAAATTGTCAACTGAGGTTTGGTACTTCAAACTCCGACACACTTTGAGGAATATTATCTCATTTGAGCTTCAAAATGAGCTCTAAAATCCTTTGTGGTACACAGGGACAAACAGTTCCCACTTTACAGATGAGGAAACTGAAAGTCAAAACTGTTAAGTGTATATTTCAAAGTCAGGTTAGTAAGTGAAAAATTTGATCCTTTTTTTTTACACAATGTATTTTTTAAAAATTTTCAATTACAGTTTATATTCAACATTAATTTGTATTAGTTTGAGGTATACAGCATAGTGGTTAGATAATCATATATTTCTTACGAAGTGATCCCCCGGGTATTTCCAGTGCCCACCTGGCACCATGCATAGCGATTACAATGTTACTCACTATATTCCCTATGCTGTACTTTACATCCCCGTGATGGTTTTGTGACTGCCAAACTGTACTTCTTAATCCTCTCACCTTTTTTCACTCAGACCCCCAACCCTTTCCCCTCTGGCAAGCATCAGTCTGATCTTTGAGGAGTCTGTTTCTATTGACAAGTTTGACCTTAAACTTGCCAGATTTGTGGTATTTCTTTTTTTTTTTTAAATATATTTTATTAATATTTTACAGAGAGGAAGGGAGAGAGATAGAGAGTCAGAAACATCGATGAGAGAGAAACATCGATCAGCTGCCTCCTGCACATCTCCTACTGGAGATGTGCCCGCAACCCAGGTACATGCCCTTGACCGGAATCGAACCTGGGACCTTTCAGTCCGCAAGCCGACGCTCTATCCACTGAGCCAAACCGGTTTCGGCCAGATTTGTGGTATTTCTAGCTGCACCTTAGTATCATCCATTTTTACTGTTAATCATGGCATGTGCCGTTACTCGTTCCCGAGGGTCTTCTACTTGCTCCGCAGTTTATATACAAGGCCATTGACTTCCACACAGTTTTCTGAGATGGTTGGTATTATACTCATTTTATAAAGGAAGAAACTAAAATTATAAAGGCTATGTAACTTGCCTCCAATCACACAACCCTTAAAACTGTTTAACTCCAAAGTGTGAACTCTTCCTGCTCCACCATATCTGAGCTTCAATACAGAGCTAGCTTGGATCTGATGATTCCAAGGAAAAAGGAATCTGTTTCAAGTTTATGATAATGTATATGAATTTTACAGATTTTTAAGAATCAATCTTTGTCATTGTAATTTTTACTTACATGAATACTAACTGAATGTAGACGATACAAATTATGTAAATAAAAACAATAGAGAAAGAAAATGAAATGATTTTTTTTTGAAATTCAAGGTTGAAGATTTGTCCTAGATTGATCTCACTCATCTAAATAGTCAGCTAGCCAGCTTTTAGCAATTTGGCAACTAATGTGTTCAGAGATAGAAAAAGTAATGAGCAAATTGGCTAAACTTGGTTATTTATAAATATTTATCATTTATTTCTTTGATAGCTTCATTTGTTATAGATTCCTGTCAGTTATGATGGTAATTTCATGTATATACTTTACTATTTTCTCTGCAGGGACCCATACTCAGTATTTCATATAGTGCTGCCTATAATTAAAAGTAAAATTCCTCAAGCTGATAATGATTCTTCATATTAGAAGTCTCATCAAAGTTATGGCTCATTAATTTCATCCTTTTTTTTCTGTCACTGTTCTAATGTGTCTGGCCTTTTGTAGGAGGCCCACCTGTCCATTTCCCTTGGACTGGGGACCTCCCTGGCGTGCAGGACTTGCAGCTCTGAGACCAGAACAGGAAGAAGATTTTAAACAGGGAGGTACCACAGAACTGTGCATCAGAATTTTTAGAATCTAAGACTCTAATATTTTTATTTTCAATCATCCATGCTCTTTAAAATAAGATAAAATAACATTTTTTAAGTTGAAAAATATTTTATAAAAATTTTAAAAATTTATATTTGCTATTCAAAGTATTACAATGTCCTCTTCTTTCCCCCTTCGGCCCCCTATATCCTGCATCCAAGATAATTTAACATTTTATCCAAAAAGTGAGAATATCAGTGTCCATTTTATATATTTTTATAAGATAAATAAATATATCTTATATTTTTTAAGCAAAAAAGTAGTTTCAATGAGCAACCTTATACAAAAGATTCTCTTAGTTTGGCTCTCTTATACCAGGGGTGGGCAAACTTTTTGACTCGAGGGCCACAGTGAGTTTTAAACTGGACTCAGAAGAAGGAGTTGCGGCCGTGTTTCCGACCTCGCCATGTTAACACTGCTGCTGGTGAAGGAGCGGAGAGGAGAGCAAGAGAACCCTCCGCTCTTTTGGCTCCGCGGGCCGGATAGAACAGCGCCGCGGGCCGTAGTTTGCCCACAGCTGCTCTATACATTAAAAAGTGAAACATTGAATTTAGGGATTCTGCATGATTTACTGAGATTTTTGCCAGGACAGTTGTTAGTAAACTATTATTTTCTTACTGAATTGAAATAACACATTTAGCATATGAACTTGGATCTATGGTTGAACTTTCTAATAGGTTCTTGGTCTATTCTAGTTATGTGTCATTATCATATTATTTTGACCACAATATCTTCATAGGTTTTATATGGGACACATTTTTCCTTTTTCAAAAATATTCTGTAGCAATTCTGATGTATTTATTATTTCACATGAATAGTGTTGCTCAGTGGTTGAGAATTGACCTAGGAGGTCATGCTTCAATTCCCAGTCAGGGCACGTACTCGGGTTGTGGGTTCGATCCCCAGTGGGGGTTCTGCAGGAGGCAGCCAATCGATAATTCTCACCCATCATTGATGCTTCTATCTCTCTCTCTCTCCCTTCCTCTCTGAAATCAATAAAAAAATTTATATATTTCATATATACATTTCAATTCCAAGAAAATATATGTATTATTTCTGAGAAAATACTATTGGTATTTTGATTGGACTTGAATTAAATGTATATATTAAATTGGAAAAAAGTAATTTTATTTTATTTTTTAAAATAATTTTTATTTCTTGAAGTATTACAAAGAGTATTACATATGTCTCCTTATCCCCCCCCCCTTGACATTCCCCCGGCCTCCCCTACCCCCTAGTGTCTTGTGTCCATTGGTTATTCTTACATGCATGCATATAAGTCCTTCGGTTGATCTCTTAGCCCCCTCCCAAACCCTCCCCAGGCTTCCCACTGTAGTTTGACAGTCTGTTCAATGCTGCTCTGCCTCTGCATCTACCCCTGTTCATCAGTCTATACTGGTCCCCATTATCTGTCCCAACCTCACTGGAGCCATCTCAACCTCATCAGGGCGTTTTGTCCTTACCAGGGCCGTCTTGATGTCACTGGGTCCATCCCTACCTCACCGGGGCTATCCCTACCTCACCGGGGCCGTTTCAACCTCATCGGGGCCGTCCCGACCTCACCAGGGCCATCTCGACCTTGCTGGTGCTGTACCTCGCCAGGGCCGTTTCAGCCTCACCGGGGCTGTCCCAACCTCACCAGGGCTGTCCCGACCTCACCGGGGCCATTTTGGCCTCACCAGGGCCATTTCAACCTCACCGGAGACGTCTCGGCCTCACCGGGGCTGTTTCAACTTCCCCGGGGCTGTCTCGACCTCACCGGGGTCGTCCCAATCTCACCGGGGCCATTTTGGCCTCACCAGGGCCGTTTAAACCTCACCGGTGCCGTCCCAACCTCACCAGGGCCGTCTTGGCCTCACCGGGGCTGTTTCAACCTCACTGGGGCCGTCCTGACCTCACCGGGGCCGTCTCGACCTCACTGGGGCCGTCTCAACCTCACCGGGGCTGTTTCAACCTCACTGGGGCCGTCCTGACCTCACCGGGGCCGTTTCGGCCTCACCGGGGCCGTCTCGACCTCACTGGGGCCGTCTCGACCTCACCAGGGCCGTCTCGACCTTGCCGGGGCCATTCCGGCTCCGGATGCTGTCCCAACCTCACTGGGGCCATCTCAACCTCCCCGGGGCCATTCCAGCCTCCCTGGGGCTGTCCCGACCTCACTAGGGCCGTCCAGACCTCACCGTGGCTGTATTGGCCTCACCGGGGCTACACGAAGTTTGGCACTCTGTCCCCTGCTGGGCGGCTCCCCGCCAGACAAAATCTCCAGGCGTTCCTGGTGGCTGAACATCCAGCACGCCTGCTCGGACTTTGCCCTCCACCAAGTGCACAGACTGCCCGTCTGCTGTCCCCCAGCGTCCCACACGAGACTGGAACCGGTGGGCGTGCTTGTGCACCTGCTGGTACAGCGGTTCCACATCGCCGGCCCAGCCAGGCCCGGCCCCGGCCTGCTCTGAACCCGACTCCGCCCCCCAAGCGCGTCCCTCCTGGATGCGAGGAGCCGAAATCTGCAGCCTGCTGGGTTGGGCTCTGTACTTGGTACCTCTGCACAGCCTACTCAGTCTCAATGCTCTTCTTTCTTTCCTTCCAGTTGTAGAGCCTCCACTGGGCCAGCTTTCCCATGGTTCCATATGATAGCTGTTTGTCCTATAGTTGGTAGTTTCGATGTTGTTGTGGGAGGCAGCACGCACAGGTCTACTCCCTATGCTGCCATCTTGGTTCTCCTAAAAAAAGTAATTTTAAATCATGTTATCCTCTCAATCATGACATACACATTGATTAATGTCTCTTTTATGTCCTTCAATAAAATGTTATGATTTTTCTCTATAGGTTCCTTCTTGTTCAATTTATGTTTGGGTATGTTTTAGCTCACCGTCTAACTCTCTTTCATTGTCAGAATCTAACTCCTCCATGGCATATATTAAATCTGTGCTGTCTAATACAATAGCCACCAGCCACACACGGTGATCAAAATTTAATTATTAAATAAAATTTAAAATTTGGATCTAATTTTAATTAGTTATTACTATATTTTCTTTAAAAATTTATGTCTAGCCACTTTACCAAATTATTTTTATTAATTCTTATGTTTAATAGTCTCATTGATTTTCTAGGCATATAGTGAAATGACCTACAGGTATTTAAGAAGATATCTGGATAACTTTGAGGTGGGGAGAGAACTGGCTACATAAGTTAGAAAACTCAAGTCATAGAAATGATGGGCTTAGCTACATATTTTTAAACCTCTATATAATAATAACTAGCATACACCTAGCATTGTTTTAAGAAGTTTATATTTAGAAAGTGCTCAGTATATGCTAGTTACAAGTTGGTTGTATGGCTTTTGACAATTACTGGGGTCAGCTAGCTGTCATTGTCATAGGCTTTTTGGGAGTTTTCCTTCAAGAAGTTGTAGGGCTGAAGCCAAGCAAAGATGGAATTCGTGAACAGATGAGAATGGTCAGAGAAAGGGGAGGGAGCCCTTGATTCTCTGGAGAGTGAACATACAAGGGCTGTCATTTGGGTAATTAGGGATTTTGATGGCTAAAGAGGAAGACAAATATAGAAGCAATGAGATCAGAAAGGAACCAAATATATCAGCGAACTCCACTTTAGGGGACACAATTTAAGAGAGGTTAAAAGCCTCAAAATTTCCCTTTTAAGCTAATATAAAAATAGTGGGTTACCTAAATTTTATGGAGGCAACTGTATGTGGTATGTGTAATCAAAGCTGGAAAGAGCATTGGCAGTTCTTTTCTAGTCAAGTGAACTAACAGCCATTGTCTTGAATTTAGGGCAGAATTTGGCCAAGCTGTAGCATCTCTTAATTGATGTAATACAGCTTTAGACAATCATCTATCCAACAGAATGCTTCTTGGCATGCCTGGGGACCTAGGACATTCCATTACTCGTGCCAGACAACCAACATGCAATGTTTCATGTCCCACCGGTGTGCTGTTAGTAAGCTAATAACAGAAACTTGAAATCACCACAGTGCACATCAATCGGTATAAAAATTAAGACCCTGAATTCTTCATTACTCAATCCTACTAATGTTTATAGAATCTGATTATTATACTAAGTGGTGGTGTTAGCATCAAAATATGTGAACAATCCTGGAATATCTGCACTTTAGACAGAGATCATCTTCCTAGTACGTTGTCTCTGTGTCCTGCAGATAACGATCCCCTCCACCAGGGGTCTCTAGCTCACTGGCATTATCGGAATCTAAGTCCTCCATGGCATATACTAAATCTGTGTTGTCCAATACAACAGCCACCAGCCCCACGGGGCGATCTAAATTTAAATTAGTTAAGATTACAGAAAATTTAAAATTCAGTTTCTCAGTTGCACTAACCACATTCTATGTGCTCAGTAGCCAGATGTGGCTAGCGATTCCCATACTGGACAGTACAGGCATTGCAGATGCCATTAAAAGGACAAAGAGGCAGCACCTGTCCTGACTGCCCTGGCTAAGTCTTCAGGACTCTGTTTGAATCCTCCCTTTTAAACAGCTAGTGTCCTGGTTGGATGATGAAAATATTCTCTGTGAGCCCATTCAATTTACTCTCCCTCATAGCCAGCATGTTATCGCTCTTTAATAATTTATAGATAACATTTCATTTTTTTTCCTCTGAGATATGTGGTAAAAAAAATCACAAGGCCTTAATTCTCTTTCCCCTCACCTCCCCAATCTGCTCCTAACAAGCTGAGAGAACTTCACTGGGCTTACATCTGCTCCTGAGTTGGGTGACCAGATGTCCTCTAAGACCTGAAATACTGGAACCTATACTGAAAGTGGCTCCTTAAATTAGTCCTCTCTGTAAGATACCATTTTTAAAAGCGCATATTACTCTTTCAATAGAAACATAGCCATGGACTATAATCTCTGTCCTATACACTGACATTTTTAACAAGTTGTTTTAAAATTATTTTATTTTAAAGAAAAAAAGGGGTTCTTTTTGAGTCTAATGTACCTGTTTTTCTCAAACTACAGGTGAAAATGTTTTTGTATCTGGAGTTTCTCTTGCAGGTAGTATTCACCCTCCAGCGAGTGGGCCAAATCTTCGCCCATTTGTGTGTAGCTCATTGCATATCATATCGATAATTCATGTAATTGAATACAGTGAACATCAATGATGAAATGGAGTTTAGGGAGTGAAAACTGTGGGCAGATGATTAAAATGGAAATGGCGGTCAGGGGCCTCAGTTGTTCTCCCCAGGTGTTTTGTTGGCAGAAATTTAAAGAACAAAACAAAACAACTTTTCTATCAAACTCCACCTGAAATTTTTTCAACTACAATGATGCAAAGAAAATAGATGCTAATTATGAGCAGGAACATTATCTATTAATATGTTAATGAAGCAGGTTTGCTAATGGTGAGAGACCTGAATTTTAATAAAATTTTAAGAGCTTCTTGATTACGTGTTTGTTAGTGGATATGATCATTTTAAATTATCTCTAGGTGGCTTTGCATGGAATAAAACCTACATTAGAACTGTATTCTAAACAGGCCTTAATGAAGCAGGTGAGGATAGCATCTGTGACATAAATACTGTCAGCCAGAAATTCACTTCAAAAGAAATGTAAACTAGTTAACAGGAAACATGTTATCATATCTGCCAGTAACAGCTTTCAATGCAAGTAATTTATTGATGCATTTACTTGCTAATTTTTTCAAACATATTTGCTTATGAAGATAATGTTCCATTGAATTAATGGATACTGCCTTTCAATATTGGAAGGGTTATTTTTTATTAAAAGAAGCAACTCTAGTGTCCTGTTTTGACAACATCCCACACATAGATAAAAACTGTTTTACCCACCCAAACTGAGACATCTTTTGAGAAAAAGACAGCGTCACCAAAATTCCCCAAACCAGAATTAGTATAGAAACCTCACTGATTTATCTATTAATAGGAGAAACTGCATTACCTTGTTCTTCAATAAGATTTCAGCAGCAAAGTGGCTGATAATCCTTACTGCCTCTCTAAAGCGTGCGTGGAAGTGCTGGGCACCATCTTTCATTTTGCTTATGAGAGCATGAGGCCCTGATTAGTGGTGGAGCCTGGATTACAGTCCATGGGCTTCTGAGGAGAAAGCAGATGCTAAGGGGCGGGAATGGAATCCCAGGTACAGAACCCAAGGAGATGACCCAAGCAGCCCAGGGCAAAGCTGGCTTGGAGTCTCTGAAGGGTGTGTACAATGGGCTTTGTTGTATCTTTGGGGGTTGTGGTTTGGATGTAGGTGTGGCTCATGTCTTCTCTTCTGTGTATGAGGCAGTGATGAAGGTGTTAGTGAGGGAAAGCAAAAGTTAATCCTAGAAAGCAAGGAAAGGTGGTGGCTAAGAGCCCAGTCTCAATGGCTTGAATCAATTGCCTGTGTGCTTAATAGGTCAAGAATGAGGGAAAGTCAAGGAGGCAGGTGGGTGGGATGAGGAAGAGTAGGGACCTCTAACTCTTGTCGCCCTGAAGTTTGAAGAGAGGCAGCAGAGGAGCGGTTATAACAGGAAGAGGCAACGCCCATCTGAGAAACCAGAGGTGCTTCCTCCTGAGCAGTGTTCCTTTAGTAAAGGTGACTCCAATTCACCAGGCTTCTTCATTTCCCAGGTACTGGAATGGTATTTCGTTCCTGATGTCAATAAAGCATACTTCTGTGGGAGTTATTAGAAATTGATAACACTCTCATAAATTTTTGGTAGTTTTTCTAATGAAATTTCTGAGTGTCTTTTTTTAAGGTCGGTAAGAAACAATTGAAGAAGGTAATGGGTCATTTAAATGACTTCTAACTGGGCCCTGAGTGAGTTTCCTTGGGGGCATGCTGCCCTCTAGGGGTTGAAGCATGTGGTGTAGAGGAGGATATTAGAGGTGTAAGAGCCTTGTTTGAGGGAATAAAATACTTTACTACATGAGTTTGATTTTTTATAATAATGATTCAGTCTTTTCATCCAATTGTATTTCAGTTCTAGAAAAACTTCATTTTTATAGAAATTATTACCAATTCTAAATGATATTCTAAATAAAGCAATATCAAATTCAATATAGTCCTTTTTTATCCTCTTTGTTTCTTTTTTTGAGATTTAGTATTTGCCATCAAGTAGGGTGGGTGGGGACAGAGAAAAAATGTGAAGGCACCCTGGCTGGTGTGGCTCAGCTGGTTGGAGTGTCATCCCATACACTGAAAGTTTGCAGGTTCGATTACTGGTCAGAGCACATGCCCAGGTTGTGGGTTTGATCCTTGGTGGAGGAAAGCAATCGATGTGATGTTTCTCTCTCTCCACCTCTCCCTCCCTCTCTCTAAAATCAATAAAAAATATACTAAATTTTTGTGTGTATAGACATTTTTTCCCTTTATTGATTAAAGTATTACAAATGTGTCCTTATCTCCCCATTGCCCAATGACCCCCTCCCAATCGGGCCCTCACCCTCACCCCCTGTTGTCTGTGTCCATTGGTTATGCTTATATGCATGCATACAAAGTCCTTTGGTTGATCTCTCCCCCTTACCCCACCCTCCCTTACCTTCCCTCTAAGGTTTGAGCATCTGATCAATGCTTCTCTGTCTCTGGATCTGTTTTTGTTCATCAGTTGATGTTGTTCATTATAATCCAGCGGTTCTCAACCTGTGGGTCGCGACCCCTTTGGGGGTCAAACGACCCTTTCACAGGGGTCGCCTAAGACCATCGGAAAACACATATATAATTACATATTGTTTTGTGATTAATCACTATGCTTTATGTTCAATTTGTAACAATAAAATTGGGGGTCACCACAACATGAGGAACTGTATTAAAGGGTCGTGGCATTAGGAAGGTTGAGAACCACTGTTATAATCCACAATGAGTGAGATAATGTGATATTTATCTTTCTCTAACTGGGTTATTTCGCTTAGCATAATGCTCTCTAGCTCCATCCATGCTGTTGCAAATGGTATGTACAGACATTTTTAAAGCAATCATACTCCAATTCCTGATTATTCAGTCAAAAGTCTTTTCCCCTCTACTGGTGGCTACTTTCAGCAGATCCTTCCACATGCAGCCATGGGTAACTCTCACCTCAATTTTACTGAGCGGTTAAGGGCCTGACATCAAGAAACCACAGAACCTCTCTTTAAACCCAAGTTTCCTTATTCCAAAATCAGTGCACTTTCCATTTTCCATCAGAAAAAATACAACTGGGTGTCACTTAGCTTTTAAACAACTTATTTGATGCTTTTTTTTTTTGCTCCTCTGATTTTGTACAATAATCATGGCTTTAGTTTTTTAAATAAATAAAAGGATTCACAGGTAGTTAAATATGTGATAGCCATTCAGTTAATCGTTTGGCAACACATGTATCCAAACCCCCAATTTTGTTAACATAGCCTCGAAAGAAAACCAATTGCAGAAGTTAGTATTGTGGCATAGGCCAAGGGCCAGAGAGAAATTCAGGTCCTAAAGAGTCAGGGAGTGAGCCAGAAAAACCTACACTAACAATAGAAAACAAAAGTGGAGGCACAGGGTAAATCAAGAAAAATGGCACATAAAATAGTTCAACAGTAGAATTCTGACCTCCTGTGGCTGGGGCGTTTCAGACATCATAGGAGGATGGATGAGAGAATCATGGCCCTTTCTGGGTGGGATATGTGCTCCGCCCAGGTGGTTGCTGCCAGCTGGGACACTTCTGTCCCTTTCCCCTGCCTTTCCCCCCCTGCCCACACTACACAACATCAGCAACAAAAAGGTCAGGGCAGGCTGTAAAGCTGTTCTTGGGCTACAGATGCTGTGTTAGTGGAGAGGGAGTTTGTGGAGTGGGAACCACAGCACAGAGAAGGGTGATTCTCCGAGTCATAAACAGCTGCAGCAGGCACTCTACACGCAGTGTCCCCCTGTGCCCGCCCCCCCCCCCCCCAAGTAAATAATAGCATCACAGAGTCTAAGAACTGAAAAGGACTTTACCCGTTGCTTTGCTAACCCAGCTATCTAACATGCACAAATCCTCCTCTGAGCGTCGTTAGTAATCCTCTAACTTTTAGCAAGGCCGTGCTTAAATTACATTCACTTAAACCTGCCTTCATCTTGAAATACACTAGACCAGCGATGGCGAACCTATGACACGTGTGTCAGAGGTGACACGCGAACTCATTTTTTTGGTTGATTTTTCTTTGTTAAATGGCATTTAAATATATAAAATAAACATCAAAAATATAAGTCTTTGTTTTACTATGGCTGCAAATATCAAAAAATTTCTATATGTGATATGGCACCAGAGTTAAGTTAGGGTTTTTCAAAATGCTGACATGCCGAGCTCAAAAGGTTAGCCATCACTGCACTAGACCTAGCTTTGGCTGATGCCAGTGTATTTGATAATATTTACAGTCAGATATATCTTTCCCAAATTCTGGTCCCTTAGACATAATAAAAAGGAAGTACCCCCCTCCACACACACACACACACACACACACACACACACACACACACACACACACACACTCCTGCTCTTGGTGACTACCCTGCTCCCCTTTCTCACTGTCTATTCCTAATATATTGCACAGAGGCACACATACCAGCATGGTTGCTTTTTTGATGATGCTGTTGATGTTATCAGTGATTTCACTCTGTTTCCACAACTTCCAAAAATATCTTGAAGTGGAAAAACAATGCTGACAGAGCTCTGGACAGGAGAAATCAAACCATGTAGTTCCTTCTTTACAAAAGGAACTTATAGAGGAAGAAAAAAATCTGCTATTGAATGCTTGAAGTTGCCTTAGAAAATGGTTTCATATCCTTTTTTTTTTTTAATGGAGCCACTTTTAAAACAAAGTACTATAGCTATAAACTGATTTGCTAGTATGTTTGTGTGTCTAGAGGAGACAAAGAGAGACTCACTTTTCCTGTTGTCTAACCTAATGCATCCTGCTATAATTTCAGGCCAGTTCCTGTGTAGGTGTTTGGGTAACTTCTTTTGCTACAGAAAGGTTTCTTTAGCCTTTGGGGATTTCATTCTCAAATATTTTATAACTTTATCTTTCTCTGGAAATTATGGCTTAGATTATAACAATATTTAAAATATATTTTTATTGATTTCAGAGAGGAAGGGAGAGGAAGAGAGAGATAGAAACATCAATGATGAGAGAGAATCACTGATTGGCTGCCTTCTGCATGACCTCCACTGGGAATCAAGCCTGCAACCCAGGCATGTGCCCTCAACCCGGAACCCATTCTGTCTGCAGGCTGAGGCTCTAGCCACAGAGCCAAATCGGCCATGGCTGGCTTAGATTATAGCTTCAGAAAAATTAAGATGTAATATCTATCACCTCTATCTACCTAATGCTGAAATTAAAGAAGAATATCTCAAAGTTTCTAAAGTGTGAGAAGTTTTATTGTTTCTTAACAACACTGGATTTCTTATGACTCATCTTCATGTCATCATTCCTGTTTTCATTTTAAACCAATTTAAGATCATAGCACTCACTCTTCTAGTGGGTGTATTAACTTGTTTGGGCACAAAGAACTCGATGACGCAGGCTGAACTTACTAACAAGGAATTTCAAAAGAAAATACTGTATTTCCTCTTCCCTCTTTCCCTGGAGAGCAGTTTGGTTCTAATTCAGGGTCAGAAGTGAAGGTTTATGATCTCCCAAGCCAAGGTTCAACCTCAGTCATCCCAGTGGAAAAAGGATTAGAAGCCTAAGGCGCCCCTGGAACTAACGTCTCCGCTCTGACCCCTCTGGGATATCTGGGTCTCATCTCTGCACCACCCGAGCACTGGGGCTTCACTCATTTGTGCAGATTTTACATGTATATCCTGAGAGGCTGCCATGTGCCAAGCACCAGTCTGGGTGCTAGGAATACAGAGGTGAACACAATTAAATGATCCCTGTCCTCATGGCAAGTAAGAGAAGTAAACGGGCAATCAGAGGTGTGGTTAGAGCTGTGACGGGGAAGCAGAGAGTGCCCTGTGAACAGTGAGCGAGTTTCCTGGTGCTGACTGGGATTGAAGGACAGTCAGGAAAAACCTCTCTGAGGAGGATATCTTTGAATCAAGGTTCCAGCGATAGAACATTTTTAGAGTGCTGAAGGAAAGAAAAAAAATCCTGTCAACCCAAAATCCTATACAGTGAAAATATATTTCAAACAGAAATGTGATCAATAAATTCAAAGTAATCCCAATAAAAATCTTAGCAGACTTTTAAAAATGCAAATTGACCAGCTGATTTTAAAATTTGAGAATGCAAAGTACCTAGAATATCCAAAATAATTTTAAGAAAAAGACACAAAGTTTTAGAATTCACACTACCTGACTTCATGACTTACTATAAAGCTAGTTATCAAAAGAGTTTGATATTGGTAAAAGTATAGATATAAATCAATTGATGTTTAACAAAATATTACAAGGTAATTAAAAGAGAAAGAATAGTTTTGTTGTTGTTTTTTAACAACACCAAAGGATGTGCTTTAATTGATTTTTTACAGAGAAAGGAAGGGAGGGAGTATGCAAGAGAGACACTTCAATGTGAGAGAGAAACATAGATTGGTTGCCTCCTATTTGTGCCCTGACCAGGCATTGAACCCACAATCCAGGTATGTGTCCTGACTGGGAATCAAACCATAACCTTTTGGTTTATGGGATGCACTCTAACTAAATGAACCACCTGGCTAGGGTGAGAGAAAAAATAGTTTTTAATAATGTTGCTGGAACTTTTCATGTACGGTCACAGTTGGGAATACAAGGTAAAAGGAAAAATCTTCATCATTCTGAGTTAATAAAGATTTCTTATAGCAAATGACTTAGAATTTAAAAAAAATAATCAATAAGTTGGGTTTATCAGAATTTTAAACTCTTGCTCTTTGAAAAACAACCGTAAAAATAAAAGTGCAAGTCACTGACCAAGAGAAAATATTTGCAAAACCCACATCAGATAGAATAGAGACTTTCATCAGAACACGTAAAGAGCTCTTTAACAGAGTGGCAAGAAGACAAACAACCCGATTTATTTTAAAAATGGGCAAAGGATTTGAGAGGCACGTCACCAAAGAAGATATATGATGGCAAGCAAGCACGTGAAAAGATGCTAACATCATGAGTCACTAAGTGGATGTAAATTAAAAGTATCATGACATGCCCTACAACTCACTAGAATGGCTAAAATGTAAAAAGATTGACAAAACCAGTGTGTTGAAGATGTGGAGCAACCAGAATTCTAATTCTAGTTGTTACTGAGAATGAGATGCTACCGTCAATTTGGAAAACAGTTTGGCCATTTCTTTTACAGTAAAATGTATACTTTTATATGACCCAACAATTGCATTTTTTAAGTAGTTACTCAAGGGAAATGAAGACTTATGTACACACAAAGAATTGTTCATGGATGTTCATAGCAGTTTTATTCATAATAGCCAAAAATTGATAATGTAAAAAAGGTATGTAAATAAATCACGAAGTATTATGCTACACGAAAAAAGCCTTATAAAAAGGCTACATACTTTATGATTCCACTTATAAAGTGTGTCCCAAAATTCACGCAAGAAGTAATTTTGATAGAAAACACAGGTTTATAATTAAAAATTGTAAATTTTTTATTGATTCATAAAGCATACAGTATAGGGTTATGTATGGAATAGCAAACTGGATTATCATGTTGCGATAGCGAGCACCATTAACTGTTATTGCCTGAGCAGCTGCATTTTCGAAGAAGAATGGTCCGATGACGCCTCCAGCCCCAAATCTGCACCAAACAGTGACGCATTGTGGATGCATTTGTTTCTCAACAATCACTCGTGGATTTTCTGAACCCCAAATGCAACAATTCTGTCGATTAACCAAGCCATCAAGATGAAAATGAGCCTCATTGCTGAAGATGATTTTGTTCGAAAAATCAGCATCCACTTGTTGTTCCATAATCCATTCAACAAACTCTATTTGCTGTGCGTGGTCAGTAGGCTTCAGTTCTTGAGTCAATTGAACTTTGTAAGCATGAAGATGCAAATCTTTAATGAGAATATGCTGTAGAGAGCTTCTTGAAATGTCCAATTCTTGACCACGGTGCCGAATTGATGTCCTTGGACTCTCAGCAACACTCTCACAAACTGCTTCGATGCGGCTGCTCAGGCAATGACAGTTAATGGTGCTCGCTATTGCGACATGATAATCCAGTTTGCTATTCCATACATAACCCTATACTGTATGCTTTATGAATCAATAAAAAATTTACAATTTTTAATTATAAACCTGTATTTTCTATCAAAATTACTTCTTGCATGAATTTTGGGACACCCTTTATAAAACTAGTGGCCGGGTGCACGAAATTCATGTACATTAAAAGGGAATTAATTAGAGGAAATATTTTTTTTTTATTTTTATTTATTTTTATTTTTTTATTGCTTAAAGTATTACAAAGGGTATTACATATGTATCCATTTTATCCCCCCGCCCTAGACAGTCCCCTAGCCTCCCCTATCACCCAGTGTCTTATGTCCATTGGTTATGCTTATATGCATGCATACAAGTCCTTTAGTTGATCTCTTCCCCCCCTACCTCCTGCCCCCCAACCCTCCCCGGCCTTCCCACTGCAGTTTGACAATCTGTTTGAGGCAGCTCTGCCTCTGTATCTATTATTGTTCAAAAGTTTATAATGGTCTCTATTGTCCATGAATGAGTGAGATCATGTGGTATTTTTCTAGAGGAAATATTTTAATATTGCTATTTGCCCTTTCTCTATAATAGAAGTGTCAGATATGAAAGAAAATTAGTAAAATGTATATGAAAATAATATATAAATTTATTAATAAATAAACAATAACATGATATAACAACAAAGACATGATATAAAAACAACAAAAACATGATATGAAAACAACATTGATGCAAACAATGACTGATAAATTGATTAAATTTATTCTAGTATCTCCACGTATACCACATTAAGAGTGAAAACACTTTCAGAGTGCTTGACTAATTTACCTTGTGATGAAGTATTTACAAATTTAACTTTAACATCACATTCTCTTAGAACTCGAGAAAAAGCAACATCTAACTGACCATGTCCAAAAACGGGTTCAGGTAGGAATATTCCTACTCTGTCTAGAGTTTGTCCTTGTGATTTATTAATAGTCATCGTAAATGCTGGCCCAGACCCAGCCGGCCACACACATGTCTAGCACCCCTCAACCTCCCGCAGTGTCACATCAGCATTGGGTGGGGATGCACGCAGGCAGCATCACATCAGCACTGGGAGGGGACGCACACAGGTGCAGTTGCCTGTGGCGGCCTCTGCCAGGGGTTGTCCCCAGGCCGGGCCATGCAGAGGCCCTCCTGGTGATGGATTGCATGACCTTTATGATTAGAGGCCCAGGGAGGAAGCAAGGACATTGGGAAGGCATTTTGTCCAGAGGCTGACCCTCTGCGATGAGCCACTAGAGGAGCCCAGACAGGTGGAGGGGTGGGTGTGTGGGATGGAGGGGCACTGCCTTTCTCTGTGATGTAAGGTGCAAGGGGTCACTGCTCTGGCCATTTTCCCGCAGGAGATGCCAGGCCACCTGGATCTGACTTTGAAAGGAGGTTTTCTGGGGGGCTCTGGAGGACTTGGGTGCTCAGGAGGATTTGGGGGCTCTGGAGGACTCAGGGGCTTGGAGCATGGCAGGGCAGGGTGGTGTGGAGGCGAGGGCGGTGCGCTCAGCCTCTCGCTCCAGATTCCTGGGAAAGGTTGCTTCTCAGTGGCTTAGAGGAAGCATCTTCTGGGACAGCTGACAGCACCATAACCCAAATGTGTTGTATCCGCTGGGCTAGCCCCGGGAGAGAAGGTGCAGGTGCCTATGTTGGGCTCCGCCAGGGGCCACCCCTGGCCGGGCCGTGCAGAGGCCCTCCTGGTGATGGCAGTCCCTGCCCACCCATGCCTGCTGTGCACTCAGCCTACTGATCGGTCGTTACGTGATGGCATCCCAACCAATTTGCATATCACCCTATTATAAGTATAGATTATACAAAAGGCAAAACTATAGTTATAGAAATCAGATCAGTGGTTCCCAGAAGTTGGTGGTGAGGAGAAGGAAATGACTATAAAATGCATGTGGGAATATTTTTGGGGTGATGGAAATGTTCTCTATCTTAACTGCAGTGGTTGTTACACGACTGTTTACATTTGTCAAAACTCATCAAATTGGTGAATGTTGTTGTATGCAAAGTAGACCCCAACAAAGATTATGACAAGAAAGAAGAAAAATTGAAGAATGTGAGTATAGACAAGTATTTAAAGAGTTTTGCTAGAAGGGGGTGATAGTTAGCAAGAGAAGGAGGGTCAAGAGAAAATGCTTTTTTTTTTTAAGACCAAGGATCTGGCAGCATGTTTATATGCTCACTAGAGGCCTGGTGCATGAATTCATGCACGGTTGGTGTCTGGACGGCCCGCCCTGATCAGGGTGAGGGGGGCAATCAGGGACGGGCTGGCTGGGGGGAAGGGCCATGGGCGGTTGGCTGGCCCCACACCCTGGGCTGGTTGAACTCCTGGTGAAACTCCTGGTCAAAGGGAGAATTTGCATATTAGGCTTTTATTATATAGGATGGAAATAATGCAATAAAGAGAAAAAAGCGATTGTGTATATGCAAAAGAGCAAAAATCTTTGGAGTAGATAGAAGCAGGGACCACTCTTCTGTTACCATATGTTGGGAAGACAGAGTACAAGGGAACACTGGCTGTTAAGGCAATGATGTGAGGGTACAAGTATATGGATGATCTCTTTATTGGTTACTTCAGTTTATACAGTGAAGTAGGAACCTGAGTGTAAGGACTGAGGAGGAGGAGGGAAATTGAGGAGAAACAAAATGGTATGAAACAGTCAAGGAGGATAATGGGAGAAAGAAAGGTCTAGAGCAATGATGGCGAACCTATGACACGCGTGTCAGAGGTGACATGCGAACTCATTTTTTTTGGTTGATTTTTCTTTGTTAAATGGCATTTAAATATATAAAATAAATATCAAAAATATAAATCTTTGCCAAAACCAGTTTGGCTCAGTGGATAGAGCGTCAGCCTGTGGACTGAAAGCTTCCCGGGTTCGATTCCGGTCAAGGGCATGTACCTGGGTTGCGGGCACATCCCCAGTAGGAGATGCACAGGAGGCAGCTGATCAATGTTTCTCTCTCATTGATGTTTCTAACTCTCTATCTCTCTCCCTTCCTCTCTGTAAAGAATCATTAAAATATATTTTAAATATATATATATAAATCTTTGTTTTACTATGGTTGCAAATATCAAAAAATTTCTATATGTGACATGGCACCAGAGTTAAGTTAGGGTTTTTCAAAATGCTGACACGCTGAGCTCAAAAGGTTCGCCATCACTGGTCTAGAGACATCTAGCATGATGGCCTGGCAACATTAAGAACTCATTTGAAGTTGGCAGCTAGAAATTTAAAATGAGACCAATCAGTGTGGTTGTGTGTTTTTTTCCAGCCATGTGGTAATGCCTGGGTTTGCAGAGTAGATGGAGAGTTGGATTTAACAGGAGTTATAGTTTTGCCTGTGTACAATGAAGTGAGAGGGGGTTAGGGGATTGAGAGTATGTTCAAAGGAGTGATTATAATGACTGGTCATAGAATTTAAGTTAGGTAAGGAGATAGGTGAGGGCATTAAGGGATTGGGGACTAATGAAGGGTCAGAGGACCGATGAATTGAAATAAAAAACCTTAATGATGGCCCTAACCGGTTTGGCTCAGTGGATAGAGCATCAGCCTGCAGACTGAAAGGTCCCAGGTTTGATTCCGGCCAAGGGCATGTACGTTGGTTGCGGGCACATCCCCAGTGGGAGGTGTGCAGGAGGCAGCTGATCGATGTTTCTCTCTCATCGATGTTTCTGACTCTCTATCCCTCGCCTTTCCTCTCTGTGAAAAATCAATAAAATATAAGGAAAAAAAACACACCTTAATGATGTACATCCTACTTCAGTCAACAATCCACATTTAGGAATATATCCCTGAGAAATATTGATGCAGGTGTACAACACCAATAAAATGTTCATGTCAGTATTTTATATAACAGTAAAATTATATTATATACTAGAGGCCCGGTGCACAAAAATTTGTGCACTCAGGGGGAAGGGGGGTCCCTCAGCCCGGCCTGTGCCCTCTCACAGTCTGGGACCCCTCGGGAGATAACGACCTGCTGGCTTAGGCCTGATCCTGGGTGGCAGAGGACAGGCCCAATCCCTAGGTGCAGCCCCTGCTTGGGGTCAGAGCAGGGCTGATTGGGGAGATGGGGTGCCGCCCCCTGTCATGCACAGAGCAGGGTGGATCGGGAGGTTGCGATGCCACCCTCAGTCATGCTCAGGGTAGGGCCAATTGGGGGGTTGGGGCACTGCCCCCTGTCACACTCAAGGCAGGGTCGATGGGGAAGTTGCAGCACCAACCCCTGTCACGCACAGAGCAGGGCCCATCAGGGGGGTTGGGACTCCGTACCCTGTCACGCACAGAGCAGGTCAATTGGGATTGGGGAGCTCCCCCCTGTCACGCACAGAGCAGGGCCCATCAGGGGGTTGGGGAGCTCGCCCCGTCACACACAGAGCAGGGCGGATTAGGAGGTTGGGGTGCCGCACCCTGTCACACTCAGGGCAGGGCCGATGGGGAGGTTATGGCTCTACCCCATCACACACAGAGCAGGGCCCGTGGGGGGTGGTTGGGGCGCCACCCTCTATCACCCACAGAGCAGGGCCGATCAGGGGGTTGGGGCGCCACACCCGGTCACACACAGAGCTGCAGGGCGATCAGGGCATTGGGGAGCTCCCCCGTATCAGGCACAGAGCAGGGCTGATTCGGGGGTTGGGGTGCCTTCCCCTGTCAGGAACAGATCAGGGCGGATAGGGAGGTTGTGGCCCCGCCCCCTGTCACACACAGAGCCGCAGGGTGATCAGGGGGTTTGGGCGCTGCCCCGTCACACTGATCCCGGTGCTGGGAGGCCTCACCGCTCTGCTAATCCTGGTGATGGGAGGCATATTACCCTTTTACTATATAGGATAGAGGCCTGGTGCATGGGTGGGTGCCAGCCGGTTTGCCCTGAAGGGTGTCCTGGATCAGGGTGGGGGTCCCCACTGGGGTGCCTGGCCAGCCTGGGTGAGGGGATGATGGCTGTTTGCAGCTGGTCACACACCCTTCAGGGTGGGGGTCCCCACAGGGGTGCCTGGCCAGTCTGGGTGAGGGGCTGAGGGCTGTTTTAAGGCTGGTGGGTGACTGAAGCTCCCAACCACTCCTTTTTTTCTTTTTTTAAAATTCTGGGCCAGCCTTAGCTCTGAGGCTTGGCTCCAGCTCTTAGGCCTCGGCTGCTGAAAGCAGGTATCTGGTTTGTTTGGGTTCTGTAATCGAAACACTGTTTCAACTCCAGCTCTGAGATCCCGGCTGGCTGAAAGCAGATTTCTGGGGGTTTGTTTAGCTTCTATATTTGTAACAATGTTTCAAACTGCAAGCTCAGAGGCCGGCAGCAGCAGGTGGGGAATGTTGGAGTCCTCCGTCACTGAAGCAAGCAAGCCTCATGTTCGCTTCAAGCTGCCTGGCTGCCGGCCGCCATCTTGGCTGGCAGTTAATTTGTATATCACCTTGATTAGCCAATGGGAAGGGTAGTGGAGATATGGCTAATTACCATGTTTCTCTTTTATTAGATAGGATAATACAATATTAATGAAAATTGGTAAAATAAATTATGCTCCTAAATTAAAAACAGGTTTTGTGATGCTGTATGTCTATCCAACAGGTTACAAATGAGACTATGCTGTGGATTTATATGGAAGTGAGAGTGAGAAACTTATTTTCTGGCACTTCAAATTAGTGTTGTTTGTCCTTCTATGTTCTGACACTATATCCTATCTAATAAAAGACAAAAAGGGTAATTGACTGTACCTTCGCTACACTTCCCATTGGCTAATCAGGGCGATATGCAAATTAACTGCCAACAAAGTTGGCAGTTAATTTGCATACATAGGCGCAATGATGGGAGGCGAAAGGGGAAGGACGGAAGAACGGTGATCGGAAACCCAGGTGGCAGGCAAGAGCTGGGTGGCAGGGCAAAGGCAGCCCTGGCCCCCACCTTTGCCCTGCCCCCCAGCCCTGGATCAGAGAACCGGGGCCACCTTTGCCCGCCCCCCAGCCGGTGATCACGATCGGAGGTGCCGCCTTGCCTGCAGCCCTGTGATCTGCCATCACGAACAGAGGAGCCCGGCCGCAGGCAAGGAGGCACCTGGGCACCCCAGCACCTGACATGCAAAGGTCGGGGATGAAATGGCTTTTCCCAACCACATCTGCAAATATCCTGGGGATGGCATCACTGAAGAGTTCACAACAACTCTCTTACTTGGCAAGGAAGAAAACAGTTGGCAACGGAAACAATCCCTTACATCAAAGTTAAGGTCCCTCTGAGTAAAAAAGAATATTTCCAATGTAAAGGAGGGAGCAGGCAAAAATAATAGGTTCTCATGACTTCCACCGAAGTTTGAGCATATGACAGTGTCAAAACGAACATGCAAATTAAAACAGACAGTGGACATTCAAATGACCCAAATCAACTGTCACTGTTTGTCCCAATAGCAGCAATGCTTATGTGATAATATAGTTTAACAAACATACAAAACAAGTCACATGATAAGAGAGGTTCGGCTTCTAAAGTAAATTGAATATGTTCCTTAAAAATTCTCATGTCCTCCCCTCTGACTATAATTCTTAATTTTCCAATCAGAAAATTACCCCAGGTGATCCAGTAACATGTAGAACTCCAGTAACCTGACTTATTTAAAAAAACAAACATCCCAACCATTTTTAAAATATTTAAATTGATATTTTAGGGTTAAAATTATAGAAGATATTTAGATCCAAATATATTTTCTGAATAGAAAGTATTTCAGTTTTTGATTTTAAAAAAATAAACTAAAAAATATATGTGACACATTTTCCCAAGGAACTCTGAATTAGTACCTTTCCCTCTAACTTTCTTCAAATTAAGAGAATCTATGGAGTTCCCTATACTGTACAAGTTTTAATGAAAGAAAATAAGACTTTCTAAGAGCATCAAATACATGTTTTCTTATTTACAAACATATATACTCTTCTCTCTCTCTCTCTCTCTCTCTCTCTCTCTCTCTCTCTCAAATATATTCTTACTGATTCAGAGAGGAAGGGAGAGGGAGATAGAAAAATCAATGATGAGGGAGAATCATTGATTGGCTGCCTCCTACACGCCCCATACTGGGGATCAAGCCCACAACCCGGGCATGTGGCCTGACCTGGAATCACACTGTGACTTCCTGGTTCATAGGTCGATGCTAACCCACTGAGTCACACCGGCCGGGCTTAATGCTTATTTATAAATTCATTCCAAGGACATATACAGCTTGAAAAGCTTTGGAAGTAGTTTCAAAAAAACTAGCTTTTAAGTAACAAGAAAACAGTTATAAAAGAAAGTTTAAATTAAAAGAAAAAAATTGTTTTAATTTATTCAAGAGTGGGAACATCCTTCATGAAAATGTGTACCTTGAATGTGGATGGCTGGGAGGCCTTATCACAACTTAGAAATTCAAATGCTTTTTACAATGAAAAGAAAGAGTGTTTCATCTCATTTCTCTCCCAGGGTAGATGTCTGTCAATAGAAGGTGAACATCAATAAAAGGAGGGGCTTGCACAATCAATCCAGAAAGTCAGCAATCTATGAATAATCCAGAACCGAGTATTTATCTCCTCTGCCACACACCCTCCCTCCCAGCCAGTGAGCAAGATAATTACTCTCAAGTCAAGCTAAGTGCCCCCCAGTCACAGTGGCCCAATGCTGACATACAAAGCATACAAATAATGCTCACTCTGGCATAAAAGTGACAACTTTCTTGGAAGAAAAGCAGATACTGTGAATTTCTCAAAGTCTTCCTCAAACATTTTTTAAAGTAATTTTTACTTCTTTAGAAAAAATGCATACATGGCAAACCATCTGTAATAAAAGGCCCATTCTATAAAATTTTACCTGGTCCTACTCATATCTGCAATCGTAATCATATTTTCAGACAAATATATCTATACTAATAAAAGCAATATGCTAATTAGACTGGGAGACCTTCCAGGAGACCTTCCAGATGTTCTTCTGGACAAAGCCATTGGTGGCAGGGCCGAGGTAGAGGCGGTTAGAGGCAAAGAGGGGAGGGCAGTTGTGGGTGATCAGGCTGGTGGGGGACGGGGCCGTTGGGGGTAAGCAGAACAGCAGGGGGCCAGTTGGGAGGAAGCAGGCCATCAGTTGGGGTCAGTTGGAGGTGATCATGACAGCGGGGGGGGGGGGGTAGTTTGGAGTGAGCAGGCCAGCAGGGGGACAGTTGGGGATGAGCAGGCCAGTGGGGAGGGAAAGTAGGGGCAAGCAGGCCAGCAGGGGGGCAGTTTGGGGTGATCAGGCTGGTGGGGGGCATTTGGGGGCAAGCAGGCCGGCAGGCAGAGTGGTTAGAGGTAATCAGTCAGGCAGGCAGGTGAGCGGTTAGGAGCCAGGAGTCCCAGATTGTGAGAGGGATGTCCGACTGCTGGTTTAGGCCCGATCCCTATAAACTGGGAGTAGGTCATCCTTCGAGGGTTCCCAAATTGGAGAGGGTGCAGGCCAGGCTGAGGAACACACCCTCCCCTATGCACAAATTTTATGCACTGGGCCACTATTTATGATATAAATAGACTTCCTAGAATAACAGGTTAAAAAGTAAATGAGAATGCAATTAGTCCTTGCAGTGATTTTTATCACCTACGGATGAGTCATGGCAGAAGAATCTCCACAGGAATCGCCCTCAAATTAAGCAACTAAACACAGTGCCTGAACTGATGATCAGTCCTCATGATGTTTTGATGCTCTCCTACCTCCTTGTAAAGTTGGGTGTTGACCACCCTCCCAGATGTCACCAAAAGCCTGTGGCATGGATATTATCCAACATATTGGGAACAGACATATTTCCTACTCTTTTGGAGACCATAGTATAAAATAAATAATATATGGAGTATATACTTTATAGTATGAAATATCAAATTGTGATATTTATTCTGGAAGTTTAAAGGAATAATTAACATTGTAAGCATGTATACTTGGTCATAAGTTAAACATTTAAGAAGAACACAAATGTCAATTGTATTACTTTTTAAAATATTTTTAAATTTATTTTCTGAGAGAGATGAAGGGAAAGGGAGAGAAACATCCATGTGGGAGAGCAACGTTGACTAGCTGCCTCCTGCATGCCCCCGACTGGGGATGGAGCCCGAACAAACCTGCACAGGGTGATGCCCAAGCAAATAAGCCATGTCGGCCAGGCTAGGTTGTATTATTTTTCAAAATATCCACTGCCCCTCCTGCCTGGTTTGTATTAAGCTTGATCGTGTGACTTTGCTTTAGCCAATTAAATGTGAGGAGTGATATATGCCCTTTTCCATCAGAAGCTGTAACAGCCATCATATGTTCTCTTTCTCCTACAGAGCGGAAATGTCCTATACAGGAGATTGTTCCTTCTCTTTATGCCTCAGAGTGAAAATGGAATGGTACAGGGCTGTAGGGACACAGGGCATAAATAAGAAAAAAATCTTTATAGTTAAGCCATTGAGATATCTGGGTTGTGTGTTTTGTAAAACTTAGTCCAAGCTGACTGCTATAATAAACTAAGCAAATTGAACATTACATTGGATATACGCAGAAAACTGAAGTGCATTCTGTAGAATGGAGTAGGAACTACATTTATTCAGTGCCAACTATCAGACATTTTAATACATTTAATATGCATATTAATCACATGTAGTAGACAGTATTATCTCTAGATAAAGATCTAAGGACTAAGGCTAAAAGTAATTTTTTGCAATTAATGTGAAAACCACTATTCAAGTATTTGTTTTCCAAATCAAGGATTGCTCAATTTCCAAGTCCATGTTCTTTCCACTCCATCCTTTTAAATTAAAGAGTTCTCAGTTTAGTTGCAGCATTAAATAGGATGGACCAAGGTGAACTCTTGATTTGTATTCCAATCAGTTAGGGAAAGCTTTATAGATATGGAAAAAATCCTGAAACTTGAAATCATTTGCAGAAAGAAAAAAGCATTAGTGACCTGCAGAGTAGGGCATTTCCTAGGAAACATATAGTCTAAAAGAAGTTCCAAGGCAGTATGACGGCTGGATGATCTGAAGGTTCAAAGCTTTAGTGTGTAAAGAGGTGGGGCACAAGGAGATCTTGGTGAAGAACTCCTAGAAACCGGATGAAGGAAAGTTGAACAAGAATCATGAGGTTATGGGGAAGTAGGGCCTTCTTAAAGCAACTGTAGACAGCTATGTTCATGGGGTAAAGGGGCAATTGAAAGAGAGTTTATTTGGATTTCTTTTGGTAGATATTCTGGCCTTTATCTTTCTTATGTGCAGTGATGAGCTATTACCTCTGTGAAGAAGTGGGCCTCTGTGGCCCCAACTGTCATTAGTTGGTGAGAAGTTAGAGTTCTCACCTTCCTTAGAGCCAGAATCCCCACACTTAAATGCCAAGCTTAGATAAATTTCTCAGCCTCCCTCTGTTGTCTGCAAATTAGTGGACTGAGGATCATATAGTAAACATGATGGAAGATTGTTAAACAAACTGCAAAGGTGCCTTTTCAAAAGGATTGATGGCAACTAAACATTCTAAATCAACTGAGAATTACTCATTGCCCTCCCTTTCAAGCCTTCACAGACATGAGCTTTGGGTAGTGGAGCTCTCGGAAGTCCATGATTTGCCAGAGGCTGCTGGATTACTGCTCCCCTGGAAACCTGAGTGCTCTGTGTGAATTCATGCCAAGTAAGAAACTAATAACCAGCTTCTCCATCTATGTCTTTTTGTCCTGCTCCATCGTTTGTTTGTTTGTTTTCCTTGTTAAAGATAGAAATGGTTGTGGTTCCCAATCCATGACTCTTGGTAGAGGGAACAGTTTGAGGCTGCAGAAAAGAAGAAAATGTAAAATAGAGGAGAACTGTTCTTTTCAAATCAATATGATCCCAATATTTCTCTTTGTAATTATAATTTACAATGATACAAATGAAATTTCTCCCCTGCACTTTTAATAGCTTACCTGAGTCTCTTATTCATTATAACACTATTCTATTAATGAGAAACCAAATTTATGAAAATAACCATATTTAATAGCATAGCTTATTTATATATTTCTGTATTTTCCATATTATCTTACAAAAAATGTTATTTTTATAATGAAAAACAACCACAAAATAATCATCCTACATAGGCCTCATAAGTGAGATTATAGAGTTTTTCTTTCTTATTAAGAAAAAGAACAAAATATTTTCAAAATCTGCTACATACCCACTTGTATGTGTATTATATGCCTAGATAGAATATTTACATACTTAAAATTTCAAAGGTAATAAGACAGCTGTGGAATTAGTTTTTTCAGTTGTTAGGCATACCAGAAGTATTCGAGTACACATTCACTTTCCTCTCAATTAGTAACAAGTGAGGTGAAGAAGATTTTTGTAATGTTTCCTGGACAACAAAATTCTGGGAGCTCTATTTTAGTATGTTAGTCCCTCCTGCTCCCACACAGCCCCAAACTGATAAAATCATTAGCCTTATTTAAGATGTTTTATACACAAATATGGAAAATCAGAAAATCCTACCCTATCTCTACTTTTGACTTGAGTTAAATATGAAATGCCGCCCTCCAGCCCCAGTGAATTAACAGCACCATTAAATTCTCAGACAGATGACAGAAGCCATCATTGCCGTTAGGCACTAAGTTTCCCTGCTCTAGCCAGTTTTGCTCAATGGAGAGAACATTGGCTCTGGGTTGCAGTTTCCATTCCGGTCAAGGGTCCCCCTGGTCAGGGTGCCTGTGGGAGGCAACCAATTGACATAAATGTTTCTCTCTCTCTGTTGTTCCCCCACCCACTCTCTCTAAAAATCAATGGAAAAATATCCTTGTGTGAGGATTAACAAAAAAAACAAAAGTTTCCCAGAAAAACACTTCTTTGCTCACCATGCCAGGTTTCTTTTCTCTTTTCCTGGTGTTTTATGTCTCTTGCTCTGAATTTCAATTTTGTTGTAAAAAGCATTCTTGTTATTTCACTGGTGCTTATCTGTGTCAGACCCTGTCATGTTATGATGATTTGAGGTTGCCTCTAGTTGAGAATTTACCTCCCAAGAGGTAATTTAAACCTAAACTGATAACTTCTTTAGGAAGAAGAGCTACTTAAAGCACTATCCTTCAGCAAAGCTGGAGAAGAAAGGTACAACAGACATCTCAGGTGAGATTGAAGGGCCCTTTTAATGGATGTTTGGCACTTTTGTCTCCAGTTTAATTTGTAGTCAGCCTCCACTCCCCTTCCCAGTGAATTCTGCCAAGTATCCTATCCAGCCTCTAGGAAGAGGAGAGGGGGAGTTGGTATTAGAAGGAGAGAAAAGGGACAGTCCTTCAGAGCTTTTAGCTGGGGAAATGCATTTGAAAACCTGTTGACTCATAAAAGACCACCCAGTCAGGATGCAGGAGGAAATTAAGCATGACCAAGGTCTCCTTAGATGTTCTTTCCCCAACACTACTCACAGAAACTACAGTGAAACCAAAATAGCTTTGAAAATTACATGACTTAAGTAAAGACCTAGATATTTTCATTGGTCCATAAGGCAGAATATTGAAAATAAAATGATCATCTACCTCCAAAATGTGATGTTACTTTTCTGCATAAATGATAAAAACTCTCCACTGGACATGTTTAGAAAAACATGAGAATCCCCGTGCTTGAAAATCTGGGGTAGATGTATGACTGTTCAATAGCCTGATTGATTCTTCCTGTTCCAACACCACTCTATGGATCAGCGTTTAGGGAACTCTGTTCATGTCTTTGGTGAGCCTATAGACTGAGCAACATGAATGGTGGGCATGCAGAAGAAAAGGATGTAGCACAAATTTTTGAGCTGGGGTTTGGAGGGGAGTTAACTGGTATAGAATTGGAATTGTGAAAACAAGTCAGGTACTATTTAGTAAATCCCCTCCCACATTATGGCTTGGAAAAATGATGAGTGACCTGGAGAGATACAATTTCTTATGCAGATTTTAAATTACTAAGTGATGCAATCATGTGCATTGGAATGACCATGCCTTGGCACAGGCACAGTACTTTCTCAGCATTTCTAATGCTCCTTTGACTGTCTATTGCTCATGTTTACAGATAACCTGCCTAGGCTGATTAATCCAAACACCCAGAACAGATAAACATGGTTAACAATTTAGCCATGCCAAGCCCATAACTATCCTGCTTGGGCATTTTATTTCTAAGTCTAAAATGTTTTAAAGGTAGTGAATGTGTGTGTGTGTGTGTGTGTGTGTGTGTGTGTGTGTGTAAGAGGCAA
Source organism: Myotis daubentonii (assembly GCF_963259705.1). Lineage (NCBI taxonomy): Eukaryota > Metazoa > Chordata > Mammalia > Chiroptera > Vespertilionidae > Myotis > Myotis daubentonii. The sequence continues at coordinate 90,992,898 of NC_081840.1, forward strand.
ATTAATTGTATAAACCAGGCAAGATAACAATAAACATCTAAACACCACTGTTATAAGGAAAGGAATAGGTTAACCTGGGCTCAAATAACTTCCTTCTAACCCATCAGTTGCACATTATCCAAGATTCTTAAGTGCTAAATTGGTCAGATAAGAGACGTGCTAAGATGTAAGATCCTCTGAACAATGAGGAAAGAAAATTGAAGTGAAAATTGCAATATCCACCCACAAGAGACTTAAGTGAGATGAAGTGAAAATGTTTACAATGAAAGGAGAGAAAATGTGAAGATATTTAATAATAACGATAGCACAGGCGCTTAGGAAGGAAAAGGATGATTGGGAAAGGGGTAGGGAAGGCAAAGTCATAAAGCTCCCCAGGGATCTAGGCCTGGGGGTTGGAAAGCTCAGAAGAGCTTATGGGTCAGCAGCAAACCAAACCCTGAGTAGACAATTGGTGTCAAGACAGCAGCAGCAGATGTTTTACTGGAAGAATGGTGGAATGACAGTCGCAGGAAAATTTTGTGACCTGCAGAGAAGAGCTGTGTTCCATTGACAGCTGGACAAGAATGCACACAGACAGAGGGAAACACAGTGGCTGTGTCCAAAAGCTGAGGTTTGGTAGAGGAGGGAGGGAGGGAGGGAGGGAGGGAGGGAGGGAGGGAGGGAGGGAGGGAGGGAAGGAAGGAAGGAGGGAGGGAGGGAGGGAGGGAAGGAAGGAGGGAGGGAGGGAGGGAGGGAGGGAGGGAGGGAGGGAAGGAGACAAAAGCATGGTGAAAACATGTCTTTCAGAGAAGCATCTATAAGGTAACCAGGTCTGTCAACTGAGAAATAGAAACAAAGAATGGAAAAGAATTCCCATCATGTGCTTAAAGGTATGAGATCTGGAGTTAGACTGCTTGGGTTCAGATCCTCTCTGTCACTTTCTAGCTGTGTGACCCTGGACAAGTTACTTATAAGCTCAGTGTTCTCATCTGTAAAATGGGAATAGTAGTACCATCTTGCAGAGTTGTTGGGAAGATTGAATGAGTTAATTGAGTAAAAGAACTTAGAATATTACCTGGTCCACAGGTAACATTTAAAATACTAACAGCTATACTGTGATATCACGTGATCAGCTTCATGAGTGGCCCTGTGATTGAACAGTGTAGAGTGCTTTTGGCATGTTCTCATCCTTCCAGACTATCCACAAGACACGTTTATGATGGCTGGGTGGTGTATATATTGTCACCACATCAAGACTACAATTGTTCTCCTTAAGAGGAGTTTGCAGGGTGGTTTAAAGGTAAGTTAAGCTGAAGACACTGGTAACATTCTATGAGGTTTATAACTGCTTTGGACAAGTCACTTATTCCCACACACTGAGCCTCAATTTTTTATCTGTAAAATGGGGCTATTACATAGACCGTGCATAAGGTTTCTGTGAGATCAGCTGTAAAAGTGCCTAGAACAATGCCTGGAGCACAGTACATTTCCATATAAGTTTGCTGAGTATAAGTAAATATAAGTTTGCAGAGTGAGATGTTGGTGATGGGTGACAGGTGTGAAATATTCTCATCTAGGGAGGGATACCATGTTTTCACAGCTGCTGGAAGAGAGGCTTTGGGCTTAGCTTTCCTTGTCAGAGCCTGGAAAACCTGATCTTTTAGGTCATCAGGGAAACTGACAGTTACCTTTTCTGCTTATCACACATGTAAACAGAAGAAAAGGACAGCCTGAGTCTCTAACATGGTTTGGTGGTGATCGGAGTGCTTTTTTAATTCCCATTTTTAACTTCCATTTATGGCTTTTTCTCTCTAAAGGAAAGGGTCTGAAGGAAAAAGAGAAAAAGCAAGCAGGTAACAGTGTATACTTGATGGCTCCTGATGCTAATGCTATAGGAAATGTCTGCTCTCCTCCTGGCCAGGACACAGACTGGCTTGCTGGTGAGCTTCCTGCTATGGCTCTGACCACCTTGGAAAGCAGATAAATGGTTTTTCTTATTGGTTAGACCTCCAGATGAACTTGGTTGAGGGCATGCTCTCCCTAAGAGCTCCTGGGAAAAGCTTCTCTCCATAGTCCAGACCTCTTAGACCCATGGGTCTCCACTTTGCAAGACCTACTTTCTCTAGAGCTCCAGGAAAAGAAAAGGCATGAAACTGAACAGGGGTGATTTTGCACTTTCTTCCCAAGAACATTCAAATCATTGTCACCGCCAAGAGCAGAAGACACGTTACAAACCTTTACCTCCATTCTTGGAGTGAAAACCCCTTCAGGAGGAATGGGGTACCCAGCCAGCTGACCACAGGGACAAGTCCCAACTCAGGCCTTCAGAAATCCTTTCCTCCTTTTCGTTCCCATCTGCTCTGTCAGGGCTAACTAGAAAGTCCCCAGGACTATTTCCAATGTATATCTTACAATGTCCATGCTCCCTCCCCAGTCATCATTTACTGGAAAGAGGTTTTATGATACAAATTTTATAATCTCCCATGCACACTGGCACCGTTCTAATTGAAGTTGTAAGCCCATAAAATTCAAACTCTTTGTCTTTCTGAAGGCCACAAGGTTTAAATAGATACCATTATCCTCCCTAACACCCACTACATTGTCACCAGGGACTGATTAAACAGAGTCCTGAATCGAAACTGTTCTGATTTTGTCTAGGTCCTTTTCAGGCCTGACAATGCCCCTTTCAATTCCCAAGACAAAAGGAGGTTTAAGGCTCCAGATTCTCCTAAGATAACCACATCCATATGGAAGGCAAGGTGGCCAGCAGCTGAGACCCAAACACCCAACTCCCTTCCCCATCTGCCCTCCTCTCTCTCCCATCCCCCAAAATCTCAGGTGATAACACCGTCTAAGCCACCCTTCCTCTTCCTCTGGGAACAAGAGAGGGGCCCCAAACAGGCCCCATGCCTACTCCTCCTAGGCCTCACTGCACCCTTGCTCCATTCCCTGGATCTGATCCCGGAAACTGCTGCTCAGCGCCTTGCAGTGGGTGCCAGGCAGAGGTACTCACTTCCCCTCCGAAGAGTAACCACTGCAGAGGAGGCCCTGCTGCTCCATTGACCGAGGCCAAGCCCAGTTACCCAGGGGGGAAACATTAGATCCTCCAGCCTAGTATGCATTGGGACCGCGTATGAAATGAGATCCTCCAGCATATCCCACATCTGTGTCGGGTCCCCAGGGCTCTCTAAACTGGTCCTCCCTCTACTGGCAGCCCTAAGGTGGGTCATTCCCCACCATTCTTTGGTTTCTTCACCAGGCCACCCTGATCAGATGCAGCGCCAAGCAGCAGCAGGAAATCACAGCTGCCAGGTGAGGCACTCAGAGGCTTATCTGGGGGTTATACATTCTGGTGCTTTTGGGATCCCTGAGCCCTGGCTGCTGCCCTCCAGAAACCAACGGCTTGAAGCCAATCGGGCTGCTCAGGCTGGGCCCCCATAGCAGGCTCCGGAGAGAATCCTTACAGAGAAGCTCATGTCCTGTCTTGGCTGTGACCGAGTGGACTGACTTTTGGTGTTTGAAACACCAGCAGCTCTGGGAACCCAGAGAGGCCGCTGAGTCCCTTTGGGCTAGAACCACCTCCCACTAACAGGGACCCCAGAGTTGCTTCCGCTTCCTCCCTCTCCCCCACCACCCTAAAGCCTTGTAGGCACTTTGACCCAACTCGGGGTGGGCCTTAATTCACCAGGGCACGGAGAAACCCAGCTCCCACCTATGGTTCCAGGCAGGCGCGCAAGGGGACCCAACCCCACACATTTTATTCTAGCACCACAAAGAGAGAAAATATTCTATTTCTTAAAAAAAAAAATAAGTTGCTACCCATACAAATAAGGTTCAAGCAATAAATTGTAGCTCTGAGCCTGGCGGACGACATGGGGACGGGGCGCAATCTTGGTGAAAAGTTCCTAACGCGCCGGCTGGTGAGAGCTGAGCAGGGATCCCGGCGCCAAAGGACGTCGAACCCGCGGGATGGTGAAGCCCGGGGAGCGCGCCAGGTCTGCGGCTCCAGCTGCTCTGGCCACAGAGCGCACTACGGAGTCTGGGGTAGCCCGGTGCCCGCGCCCCCGCAGCTGCCTCACCAGTTCCAAGAGACCAGGGCGGGGGGTGCTAAGTGCTGGTAGGCGGGGAAGAGGCCGAGCGCCGAGCCGGGCCCGAAGGCGGCGTAGCCGGGCAGAGGGCAGGCGGCGGCTGGGGGCGCGCCGGTTTTGTCCTGGGCGACCATGCCCACCTCGCTGCTGCCGCCGCCGCACGACTGCCCGTCGCGCACCAGCACCGGCACCACCACGCGGCGCAGCAGGCCGGGCGCGGCGCTCAGCTCCGCAGGGGCGGCCAAGTCCGGCGACGCCGCGGCCCCCGGCGCGCGCGTGCGCTTCAGCTTGTAGCGATGGTTCTGGAACCAGATTTTGACCTGCGTGGGCGTGAGGCGCAGGAGGCGCGCCAGCTGCTCGCGCTCGGGCGCCGACAAGTAGCGCTGCTGCCGGAAGCGCCGCTCCAGCTCCAGCGTCTGCGCCTTGGAGAACAGCACCCGCCGCTTCTTCCTCTTCTCGGCGTCCGAGCTCGGAGACGCGGGCTGAGCGGGCGGCCGCGGCGAGGAGTCGGGCGGGCTGGTCTCTGGGCTGCTCTCGTCCGAGGCTGGGGACGCAAAGGAGACAGGGCCTGGTGAGGCGCCGGCCCGCTGCGCGCAGGCCGATTGGCGCGCGCGGGTGCAGAGCCACTCTCCCGGGGCTTTGGGGGGGGGGGGGAGGCAGTTTCCTTCCCCCGGCCCACATCTCCACACCCATCTCTTCGAATTTAGTGACCTTTTATATACCACAGCCTGGGACCGCGCCCCCACAGAAACCCATCGGGGCCCTCTTAAAACAAGTCCACACCGGTCGCCGGGCTGGCAGATGAGTTTACCGCGAGCTCGCTCACCAGCACGGGCCACCTCCGGGTTGAGCGCGTCACGGTTGGCTGAGGTTTGCAAAGCCCTGAATCCAGTAGTAGGTCTAAATTCGCCGACTCACCCCATCCCACACGGAGGACTGGAGAGCGTGACCGTGTTTTCAGGCATTTAAGGGCCCTGTCTTATTTACGCACTCTGACCCCTAGAAACAGAATCCCAAGTACCTAGCGTGAGTGCCAGGCGCAGGGATCTGCCCTCAGGGTGTGCCGACTGAGGGATGCACAGCGTAAGGGTTTGAGGACAGAGCCCACGCTTTTAACACGGAGGAAATCCAGCCCCGCGTGGGCCGGGCGCTGGGTTCTGCGCGCCCCCTCCACCCTCGCAGCCTTCCTCCGCTCACTCACACGCGTAGGGGCCGCGCTCGGGTTCCAGCCAGGAGGGGCAGGGGCCGGGACCCGGGGCGCGCAGCTCGGGCTCCCGCCGCCGCAGGTGCTGCGCGTCCTGCTCGGGTAAATCCAGGAGCCTGCGCACGGTGAAGCTGAGGCGTCCGGCGGCGGTCATGGCGGAGGAGGGGAAGGAGGTGAGGGGTAGGTCAGGCTGGGAACCGAGGGGCGGCCCGGGACGCCGCTCCTTACTGGTGGGCGTGAGAGGCGCACGCCATGCGCAGGCTGCCTGTCTTACTATCGCGCTTACAGCGGAATCCCCGTCTATATAAACAGCTCTTCCCGCCCGGGACGCTTTGAAAGGCGAGGTCCTGGTCTCCAGGGTGTTAAGTACCTAAATGAGTGCTGGACCAAAGCCCGGCAAGCCCGGAAGGTGCCACCTCCGCCCCCTGCCCCGCCCCGTCCCCCGCCCCTCGGTGCCCGTTACCTCCCAGAGGCGGCAGGAAGCAACCCTCGGCATTAGCAATTCTGTCTGATTAGCCCAAAGTGGGGGCAGATAATGGGGATTGTTACCAGTGAATAACATCTTGGGTGGCAAGCTGTGGCCACCACCCGCCTGCCCGTCCCCAGCTTCCTCCTCCTCCTGGCTGACACAGGGCCTGGCCCCACGGGAGCTCCAGGGTGGGTGGGGGCGGCGTGGGTAGGTTTACGAGCACCCAGGAATTTATTCCCTGTTTGTTTATTCCTCGAGCTTGTTTGCTAGAGTGTTCGTTTCCCGCAATCATCCGGAAAGTGATTTACAAGACGGCATTAAACTGGCGCGTTCTCTCTTCTCTTTTTAGCGGGGCCCCTCTAAGGACTCCGATGAGAGACGTTTCAAGCGGGCACAGAGGAGTGACCTGGCTCCACCAGCATCTGGGCCAATGATTTTAAAGGCCGCTAGGAGCCTCCCCACACCCCAAATGTCCCCCACAACTTCAGAGGTGCAGGGGTAGGGAGCCCTGGCTCAGCGTCAGTTTCCCCATACTAGCCAAGCAAGTCATTCTGAAGTGCCGGACTCGTTGGCTTAGCCCCGCAGGGTGAGCCCAGGCCGGATTGAGAGTTCACGGGCAGAGGAGTTTGGCAGGACGGCCTAGGGGGGCCTTCCGGCGTTGGCGTCCCTAGAACCTCTGGCACCACCTGTGCACCCCGGCTCTTCACCCGTAACATCAGGCCGGGTGACGGGCATGTGACCTGTGCCCCAGAGCTGGGCTCCCGCTGCGTCCCTGGTCAGTACTGGACCAATCGGGAGCATTGGATGGCAGAGAAGACGGCCTGCCTGGAGTTTCTCCAAGATCTAGTCCCCACAGCCCAAGCCAAGGAAATGGTAGGCGAGGCTCAGAGAGCTCCGGAGTGAACACATTTTGATGGCCCATAGTTCAGTCTATTGCTCAGCGAACGTACTTTCAGAGGCCTCTCCTCGGGCAGCCAGTGGTTTGGGTGTTCAGTAGTTAAATTTAGTGAAGGGCGTGGCGCTTCGGGGCCGGGTCCACCTGCCTGAGCTCAGACCTGGCTCCGTTCAGTTGCCAGGGCACCGCAGGGCCTGGCGCGCCCTTCGCAGCAGCCTCCCGGTCAAGCGTGCCGGTGGCGCCCGGGGCTGCGCAGCGCCCTGGGTGGTCGGGCGGGGGCCAGCCCCCTACAGGACAACTGCTAGGCCGCGGACAAAGGGGAAATGGAGCTCGACGCCCCGGACCTGTTGGAAGCATTTGTTCCAGTCAAGATTTTGCATTTGTTCAGTCCGAAATAATGCGTGATTGACGCCTGCTCACAATGCACTTTAGCGCCGGGATAAATCAGAGCTTGTCCTGTGTTGTCATGGTTTTCAGAGGGGTTCAATGGGATTGGGATCGCGATTGGCTTTGCTGGCTGTCTCTCCGCAGCCCCGGCAATAGATTTATTAGTTATGTCTTTTTAAATAAAATTAAATTGAAATGATTTGGCTGTCGTCTCTGCGATGGGGAGAAGGGTACTGGGGGTAGACCAGGGGCGGGGAGGGGTGGCGGTAGAAGCTGGAAATCTGGAGCCCACCGCACCCTAAGCTCCAGCATCCTAGAGGCTGATCAGGCCCAGCAACCTCTGCCAGCCCATCTCCTGAGAGAGGCCGAAGGAGGGCACTGCCAAAGGCTGTCTGTCCCAGCGAAGCATTAGCACAGGCCTGAACCTCCAGACGTTGTCAGGCAGAAGCAGCTCCCGGGCTGGGAGTCGGTTGGCACCCAGCTCTGTCCCCAACCAGCCCTAATCACCTCCTCAATCCAAGCCTCTTTTACTTTCTCCTCTGAAACAGAGGAGACCAGATGTGATAACTTCTAAGAACCCTACAGGTTTCATGATGCACATCTCTGGAATTTTTCTAAAATAATCTTCATTGTATTCTGGAACTCCCATCCCAAGGACCCTTACTCCACATTCTCCAGAATATTCTGGGAGAGCATGTGCCATCTTTTGAGTTTCCGAAGGACCCTCCACAGGAGTGGAGTGGAGTAGATCACAATTTTGGAAAGAGAACCAAGTCAGGAGAAGCAAAGGAGGAATCTTTCCTGGAGTGACTGACCTCTCTTAGCCTTTTAATCTATTTAACATCCTAAGCCCACACTGACGTGTAGAAATAAGTAAATGGCACTCTTCAGTTCTTAAGAGCTCTTCAGCATCAAATATTTGCTTTTACTCTTAGTATGTGGCTCCCAAAGAGGAGATGCATCCCCCATCTTGTCTTGTACTCTGGGGAGGACCTAGCTCTGAGATTAGCTCGGAGCATTACTTCTAGCCTCGCCTTCCCTGACGTGGGAACAGTGTTCCCGGGTCCCAGTCTGTGTTTGGAATACCCCAGGGAAACTGTAACTCCTGCTTCTAGATAGCACTGCATGTCCCTGCTGCTTCTGGGAGTCTCCCCTCCTTCATAGGTGCTTCCGTGCTAGTCCAGTCTTCCTCTCAACCCTGTGTTGGGGCTTTACTAAATTATCTCCAAGAGTCAGGGCCTGGGGTCTCCAGGAGGATGTTTCATTTAAACTGTGCCTTCTGAAGAAGCGGGGGGAAGGGGGCCAAGAGCCAGAATTATTAGGGAAAGGTGCTTTGTTTATTGCCTCTTCACATCAGATAAAGACATGGAAGGAAAACATTATTTTGATATTAGATCAATAGAAAAAAGTAGTCAAGACATTAAGTTTTATACATATTGGAAATGTCTATATGAATTGCCTCCAATTCCTAAGAGATTCTTAGAATCACAAATAAGTATCTAGCTGCATAGTCTTTCCAGATATTAAAATATTGTTTAGTGTTCTGGACACTTAGTTTGCAACTCAACATAGCTTGTGAATATTGTCATTTAATTAGATAAGTATTTGTTTCCCTGTAATTGGAGGGAGTTCATCTCAATCCCACTAGGATTTTTTAATCCTTAGGCATCTGTGCTATAGTGAATATATTTAAGCAGTCTGCCCTAATCATCCTTTCAAAAGTATTATCTGAGATCAGCACTGCTGCGTGCTTAAGAATTTAAAACTAGAAATTTCCGAAATAAAACTAAAGTATCTTGATTTTTTAAAAAATGATTGCATCCATATCTTGCGTCCTGTTTTTAAATCCTTCCATTTTGGTTAAGTGTTTCACAAAATCCTGCAAATCTATACAGTATTGAAGAGAGGCAACATTGCAAATTCCCCTTGATAGATGGAGGGCCCTCAACTGCCAGGACATTTTTCTTTGCCTCATAGCAACTGCTTGTCCCCTTTTAAAATCAGTATTCTGGTTAAAATAGCAAAAGGAAAATAAAAACGGGCTTTTGACAGGTCTAAGAAGTGAATGATCTTGATCAGCTTTAGGAGGGAAAGAAAAGGCAGCATTTAAAATCAGACATATTTGCCTTTCCTTCTGAAAACTAGTTGCCATGAATAAGTAAACATTTCCCCTTTAATGGCTAATAATCAATTGCTTGGCAGTGGCCCAGGCCTGGCTGCGATTTTGTCTTAGTTGTGCTGATGACACACACACACACACACACACACACACACACGGAACAAGGAACAGCAGTTACTTTCAGACTGAGAATTTAGTACATCTCTAAAATGGGTTTCAGATTTTATTGCTTAATGTCAAATGACAAGATTTGAAAGTGAATTAAAAATATTGACTTTACATGGACTTTTTGTTGTTTTTGATCTCTAGGAGAAAAGCTTTCCTGTATTATGTTCACCTAGTTGTTTAGGTATATGCATGAAAAGAAGGGGGTAGTGTGGTTCAATGAATTTAAAAGTAAATGTGTGTGCTGATTCAATATCTGTAGTCTCCATTTCCTAAAAAACAGCAAATAACTTTTATATTTTTTACTTAGTTTATTCGTTTATTAACTATTTCTGATCTTTCCCCTACCTTACCTTAGCTTTAATAAAGGTAGCTGTGAAAGCATGGGATGTGAGTTGTCAGAATATACATAACAACTCACCTTGATGGGGGTGCCAAACATTAATTGTCCAGAGCTGAACTTCTCATTTCTGTCTAATCTTTTATTTCTTAAGGTACTAATTTATATTCCTTTGCTTGACTGATATTAATATAAAGCATATAACATAGGGTCCTTATTGATGTTTACACAAAAAAAGTCACATCTGATGTCGCATATAGACTCTGACAGAGTAGACTGACTCCAGAATTGTTAATACCTGCCCCAGTGCCTCACACGGGCCTGCCTACAACACATATTACATCCAGCAGCACTTCAGTTCAAGCCAGCTGTTACTTTTTTTTTCTTAAATTACTCAAAACGAGGCTCCCATTTTTATACCTTTATTTTGTTTGAGGTTAACTCTGGAATCTTAAAAGGGTTGCATTATTAAAGTAAGATATTATTTCTGTCTTATTTGACAGAAATTTAAACACCAAACGAGTTATTATTCTGGAGAAGCATTTGTTAACATTTGGTGAAGACAAGGACCACAGTATCTTAAAGGGCTAAAGAATTATATATTCCATTTTCTTGTTAGTGATTAAGCTAGCGGTGGGACTGAAATCTCACTTTATGTTTTATACATTTGAGAAGGTTTGGAGTGAGCGCTCACGCTTGTTGTCACATTCTGAGTCAGGACAGATTACCTAGAGAAGCCAAGCTTAAGGTGAGGCTGGAAGGCGGATAGACTGTGATAGCCCTGGAACTGGAGACATTAGGAGGGAGAATGAAGAGGACCCAAAGAGGAGCAAGAGAGTCTATTGTAATAGAAGGTGTTAGAAAAGAATGATTAAAAGGGAAAAGAGAAACAGAGCTGTGCTGGTTTAGAGATACAGGTTCAATTTATCTCAACTTGAAGAGAAAAAAAGAAAAACACATGCATGAACCGGACAGTTCCAGTCAGAAGAGGCTTCTATATTCTCTCCCGAAGTCTTTATATTCCTAAAAACTAATGACAGTAGCTTCCAGTTAGAAAGACTAATACGCCCTGGGGATGTAATGTGCAGCATGGTGACTAGAGTTAACAATATTTTATATTTGAAAATTGCTAAGAGAGTGGATTTTAAAAGTGCCCACCACACACACACACACACACACACACACACACACACACACACACTTACAACTGTGACGTGAAGAATGTTAACCGAGCTAACTCTAGTAATCATTCCACAATAATACATATATCAAATCATGATGTTGTACCCCTAAAATTAATATAATATTACATATCAACTACATATCAAAAATTTTAGCTATAAATGACAATAGACATATTTCGGCTTTTAAAGCACTTTGAGCTTTTCGACATTTTATTTAGCTTACTCTTAAATGTTCCTTTGGTAAAACCATTTTCCCTCTTCCAAGAGGAGGCAGCTATGCACACCCGGAGCGTGAGGTGGCAACCTGCAGGAATTTTCCCACCAGGCGCCGTAAAAGAGCTCTATGTGTTCACTGCAGGCCCTGGAGATCCCTGAGCCTGCAAAGGTGGCTGTCTTTGTGTTCTTGATTAAATGGGTATTTGCACTGAAGTCACATACCACACAAAGGAAACAAAACAAAATAAAAATGTCCTTCGTGTTCTGTTTTTCAATCATTTGTGAGAAGGAGGTTCTTGGCCTTTATCACTGTCAGTGAAAAGTTCTTCGTTGGGAGGAGACATTCCACTCACCCTGCTTCTTGTGCACAGGGCGCTTACCATGGAAACTCCCTCCGGGGACATCAGGCACACATATAAATGACAAAGCTCAACACTGGGCATTTTAGGTTTAGCTTTATCTCAACAACGGGCTATGAAGAACAATGTTTAAAATTTCTTGAGAAATTTATTGTTCTATTTGTCTTGCTCTGAATCTTAAAACTCATTAATTGGGCTTATTCAGTTAGAAAACAACAAAGTAATGACTTGAAGGAAATTTTGATACTAAAATATGTATGTGATATATTTAACACAACAATATATGATAAAGCTGTACTTTTTTAGATGATGTTTTTATTGATAGCTTGAGTAGCCCCAAGATAATAAAGTCATCTTTAATATATATTTGTATTTTTTAATTGGTTATGACCTTTAATTATGTGAAAGAAAAAATATCTCCCTCTGAACAAGTTTCTTTTGTTTAACAAGATATATCCTAAACTGTTGTTGGCTTATTCCTAAAGTAACATTTTGCTTTATAACATGAACCTGAGGAAATTTAAGAGAGAGTGCTTCACTTATATTGAAAACTGATATTGAAAAAGTATATTATATATTATACATATTATATTATATTATATTATATTAAAAACTTAAGTTGCTTTTTTATGGCATGTGCTTGTCAGGTTTTCATTTAATTTATAATCAACCCCAGGTCACTCCCCTATGGATCCCACCTTTGCACTGTCCATGGTCCACATGAGCCAACTGTAAAGACCATCTGTGTCTGACACAGTGTGTTTGCATTGCTCATTTCCATTACCAGCTCCTAAAAAAAAAAGTAGTTTATGAAAACTAGAATCTATATTTCTGGATGGCTATGGCATCAGGACATGAACATTTGTGTAGAGATAATTGAAACTCAGTTCTTTATTAGGGACTTTGAGTGATTTGTGGTATGAGAAGGAAATGGATGGTCACACATTGGATTTTAGTCACTTCTTTGTCTTTGGCTACTTAAACAGAAAGAGAAAAACCTTTTTCTCTTAAGCAAAAGGATTGGGCTGCAAAACAAATTTAGAGGGGGAAATCAAAGAACTAATATATGTGTCTAAAGTTAGACACTCTATTTCTTACATGTTATTAAAATGATTATTAAAACTTACAAACTTTGTGAAAGCTCAGGTGCCAAAATGCAGTGGGTTATAGTTATACGACATGATTAGTATGTCATTTCTGGTGAATTTAGCCTTCTAGTTTCTTCTAAAATAAAATTAAACTAAAAACCACCTAGGTTTCATGAATCTTAATCATTTCTTTCATTAGGACCACTAGGAAAAGTACATGAATATCTTTTTCGTGGTGCACACTCATTTTTTCCATTATTGAGGTTCTATTATTCAATCCAAGTAGGGTCCTGATTCTCACATCAGCTGGTTAGTCACAAGAGCATGCCCCAGGGGTAAGTAGCATAGAGGGAAAACCTGCTAGTGTCACTGAGTGGACAGAGGCGTTTGCACTGTCAGATGTGGAAGTGACTGGGTGAAGGGAGGAGCGGGGAGGAGGAAAGGAGAGAGTGGGTGCCTGTTTCAACTTGGTGGTCACCCACCTCCACCAGCCATGGGTTTTACCAGCTGGATGGAGGTTGGCAAAAGAAAGCCAGTGGCAGGGAGTTGATTTGATCACCTCTGGAGGCAACACCGGGAAGTGTAGCGAAGAAAGGGTGGTTTTGTTCAGATACCAATTAAGAAACTTGAAGGCCTGCAGCATTTTAAAAGCCCTTGTAGGGAACAGAGGCCAATTTCTAGGAATCCTGTTGTGATTTGCTTTTTAGCAGCATCTCAGTGACTAGCAGAGTGTGATTTCATCTGGTCTAAGTTGTATTTGTTTCCAAACAGCTTAACAATGCTAATTGGGCGGCACAGAAACGCTTTGTAAGTTGAATTTTTTAAAAAAGATAACTCACCCCGGCAATGAACATAGATTGAAAACCAGTTAAAAGCCACTGAGAACAAATGTGTCTTAAATGGAGGGTGAAACAAAGGGAAGGTGGGGGCACATCCCCTAATGTCAATAGGCAGAAAGCTGCACGTGCATAATGGCCATGGGAGCGACCACCCAAGGTGGTCTGAGTCAATCCTGGGGACAGAGATTGGAGCTGGGGGCAGGGAGGAGGCCAGGCCAACTACCCAGAGTCCTGCTGGCCCAGGTGGGGAACTTTCCTATATCTGTTCCATGCCACAGCCAATTTTCTTTCTCCATATGTAACCCAAATGGCAGGAGGTCTGCACTCTGGCTGCTGTGGCCATCAGTCTCACTCCTAGTAGATCCAGAAGGCTTTAATGAGAGTGACTAAGCACTAACTGGAATCAATCGAATTACATAAAGGTATAGCCCCCTGCCACTCCCACCACAAGGCTGCCCACCCACCCAGCCCTATTACCAGTAGCAAATAAGTCCCTCAAGAAGCAGAATTTTTGAGAAAATTGTAATCCACTAATATATGAGTAGCTTATGAATAGCAGGCACTGAGCTAGTACGGAGGCCGATTAGGAAAGCATAAAGCATAGTGCAGAAAAGCAACCTGATTTTTTTTCCAACATGAACCAGATTTGGGGACCAGACAGAACGAACCGGATCTGGGTTTGAAGTCTGGCTTGCCCTATAAAACCTGAGTGACCTGGTTTTGTAATATCCTGGAGCCACAGTTCCTCATCTATAACTGGAAATGATCATTCATATGGGTGTTGTGAGGAATGATACCATATTTTAGGTAAAGTGCCTGTCAGGGTGCTTGTCTACAGTTAGCAGGTGCTTGATTAATCGTAGCCATTGTTGCTATGATAATAATGTATCTTGGGTAGGTGGGGCACATGTGGAAGCGGTGAGTGTTACCCTCATATAGCCACAGGGAGCTGTGCCATGGATCATCAGTCACAGAACTGAAGTGACCTTTATCTAGTTCACAGAAGAAACTGAGGCACAGAGGAAGGTTAGTAACTTGACAGCATCTCACAGAGTCTGAGTTGGGCCCCATATTTTGCTAATCTAGGGTTCACACTACTCCAGCACAACCTGCATTATGAGTCCCTAACATAACCTTTCTTCTCCTAACGGTGAGGAGAAAGATGCCTACAGAAGAGACTTCCTTAAATTCATCGGCGTTTCCCAGACCCTCTAGTTTCAGACCTCTGGCCTCAGGCCTGTTTGCTGCTTGTGGCTCTCAAATCTCTGTTCGCAGTGCAGTGGCTCTCATTGCACTCAGTGTCCGGATAGAGGCCCGGCCCCAAGCCCTCATGTTTTCCTGTGTGGGTGCCGCCGTAGCTCCTTCAGGTGTTGTTCCCCAGGCCGAGGGTTTCATGCTTCCCAGCATGTGAGCCCCTGAAGGAGCAGCTGAGGCCTCCCCATTCAGCTGGAGCACCTGGAGTAAAGTTCTTTAGGATCTGAAACACCACGTAAGTACAGAATCGGATGAATTGGAAACAAATGCATTTGCTTGGAGAGGCCCAGACACACGGCAAATGTTGACTACTTTGATAAAGTAAAGGGAAATGCAACAACATTTTTTTTTTAAAAGGGTGGACTTCTTCGCCTACAGCAGTGGTTCTCAGCCTTCTGGCCCTTTAAATACAGTTCCTCATGTTGTGACCCAACCATAAAATTATTTTCGTTGCTACTTCATAACTGTAATGTTGCTACTGTTATGAATCGTAATGTAAATATCTGATATGCAGGATGGTCTTAGGCGACCCCTGTGAAAGGGTCGTTCACTGCCAAAGGGGTCGCGACCCACAGGTTGAGAACCGCTGGCCTACAGTGAAAAATGGCAAGGAGAGAAGCATGGTGGGCTGCCATTCACCTAAGGTCCCTGGGGCTCCCCAGGGGCTGCGAGTGGACGTGGTGGGAGGGAGGTGTATGTTTGATTCTGTGGGGCCTGTGTTCCTCATCCACGGCTGCCACCCGGCACACGCAGCACCCGACAGCCCTCACTCTACAGGAAGAAGTGAGCCAGCTCTCAGAGCCCTCAAACCCGAGGCCGTCGCACCCAAGGCCACACATTGTACCCCCTTCTTGGATTTTCTAAGCTCCTTTAGCTGAATACCATCTGCCATTCCTTCTCATTGCTTTTGGAACATTTCAAATGTGTTAACTCCATCTTCCTAATTGGGTGGTAAGTCTCACCAGGACAGACACCCTGTTGCTCTACATTTCTTCTCTATTCTCAAAAGAAATACCTGTTGATTTTTTTTTTCTGTTAACTTAAGACTATATTGCTAAATATAAGACAATTGGACTTTTTAGGTGTAAAAAATTCCATTAGAAGGACCATGTTTCTTCTTTGCCACAGGTATATCTAGTCAGATAAGAATATGAGTCAGGATTAATTTTTCACCAAAGTGATATGAAATCATGTCCTGCTTGAGGTTTGTGAAATACCATGGGCAAGGGGTATGTTCGGGGTAGTCACCCCTTATTTGAGAGAACTGCTAATCCTTCTGATCTCAGAGCAAGTTTAAAGGGATTTTGCTGTTTGTATAAAAAGTTCTCTTCCTTTGGTTTGTTAAACTAGACAATAGATGATAACACTGACTCAGAACAGTTACAGTCTAGAGTATAAATATGTAAACATGGGTAAGTATTTAGACAATTTAAAAGTGCGTCTCATTTACCCAATTATAAACAGCTGTCTGAGAGCAATTACGATTTATCATGTAAATGCTTATTTGCATAATTTGAAATATGAATATTATTTGCTTGATAAAGACTGTAAATAAAAAGCAACTCAAACTTTCTCATGCTTAGAGTTTTACAGGGGGGAAACATTTTATTCAAAATGGGACTTTGTTTTGTTAATTCTAGCAAGTCCAGATAAGAGTGAATTTAATAAGAAAAGAGCAAAAGTTTTAAAGTAAGGGTGGCTGGCTGAGAAGCAATGAAAGGCATCACAGCACTCGGTCACGTTTACTCCTGAAAATTTACTTTGTAGGGATGATGAATCGCCTTACAACTGTTTTCACTGAACATGAGTGTCTACCTGTGAATTCTTTCAGTGCATTTAGCACATTGTTTTATGTGCTACAATTGGACAGGCACATAACTTTGAAATAATGATAGCATTATTTTTTTAAAAAATGTAATATTATTAAATGAGTATGCTCCAAGTCTACGAAGGAACACTTCCCCCTCAAAATATAACTTCAAGTTTTATGAGAACAAGTAATAAAATGTGAACATCAAAATTTTTCACTCAGGAATTACCTGATATATTTGCTTTTCTAGGGTTGCCATAACCACATACCACAAATTTAGTGGCTTAAAACGACAGAAATTTATTCTCTCAAACGTCTGGAGGCCAGAGGTCTGAAACCAAGATGTTGGCAGGGTCCTGCTCCTCCTGAAAGCTCCAGGGGAGAGCCTCCCTGGCCTCTGCCTGGCTTCCGGTGTCACCAGCAATCCTTGAGTCCCTTGGCTTACAGCGGCCAGCCTCTGCCTCTGCATCTGCATTCCAGTCTCTGCCTCTCTTGTCACATAGACTTGTAGACTTTTTCCTTGTATTTCTGTCACTAATCCTCTTCTTTTTTTTAAATGTTTTTATTGATTTTAGAGAGAGTGGAAGGGAGAGGGAGAGAAACATTGATGAGAAACATCTATCCACTGCCTCTTGCATGCCCCCTATTGGGGATCAAGCCCCCAACCTGGGCATGTGCTCTGACCAGGAATGGAACCAGTGACCTTTCAGTCAGTGCATGGGATGATGCCCAACTCACTGAGCAACACCAGCCAGGGCTGTGTCTCTCTTCTTATTAGAACACTAGTCCTTAGATTTAGGGCCCATCCTACTCCAGTATGACTTCAACTAATTACACCTGCAAGTTTTATTATTTCCAAATAAGGCCACATTTACACATATCCAAGGTTAGAACATATATTTGGGCAGGACACAATTCAACTCACAAAGAGAACTAATATGCAAAGTAATGTCTCTGACAAGTAAAAGATCCTGAAATATCTGAATTACCCTTCCCCCCAAAGTAATTTGTACTTTGCATGCTTTTGATATTACAGACAATTATATTATTTGAAAAACTGAGAATTTGTATATGATATATATTATGTAATATATATTATAGTCTATTATATAGTATATTCAAGAAATATTCAGTTTTTATTATGTGTAAAACAATGTAATAAGAACTCCCTCTTTTCTAGATTATCCAGTTAACCAAACACCTCAGTCTTCTATTGTTTTTGACAAGGGAAGTTTCATGACCTTGCTGTGATATTAATGCTTCTCTTCAAGGACCTCATTATTATTACTATGCCACTAATTTTTTTTAAAATATATTTTATTGATTTTTTTACAGAGAGGAGTGGAGAGGGATAGAGAGTTAGAAACATCGATGAGAGAGAAACATCGATCAGCTGCCTCCTGCACACTCCCCACCGGGGATGTGCCCGCAACCAAGGCACATGCCCCTGACCAGAATCAAACCTGGGACCCTTCAGTCCACAGGCCGACGCTCCATCCACTGAGCCAAACCAGCCAGGGCTATGCCACTAATTGTGTGTGAGTCTCTCCAGGTGGATTAAATCCCTCTCTGGAATTCTCCATTGAGTCGAGAGGTCCATGTCTGCCTCCTTTATGCAGTTCTTTTCACACTTCTAGAAAAGAAGCTACCATGTGCCAAGCACAGTGCTAAACATTTAATGAAAGGAAGCGCCTTCAGACCTCATAACCTGGGAGTTATGTTTTATGAGATCCCCATTTTACAGATGTAAATACTAATGTTCTGATAGGATCCAAAATCAAACAGCCAGCAAGTGGCAGAACAAATATAGAAATCTGAATGTTCTTGTCTCCAAAGCTTGTAGCTTTGCCATGTTTGGAACTATCGCAGTGTGCCTGGCTGCATGCTGTCACTTCCTTGGCTGTCTCATACTCCAGACGTGTGCAGGAAAGCTTTCTGTGCCACTTCAGTTCTGCTGGTTTTGCCATGTTGCTACATCTCCCCTGAGTGACTTCCCATTCCTAGGAAGATGCATTGGCCAAGCGACTGGTTTAAGAACTTGGAAACCTGCATTGAGCAGGTGGAGGAAGAACAGATCATCTCGAGGGCCCCCTGAAAAAAAAAATCAGAGCAGGTGAAGTCAGGGCACCACAGTGAGTTAGGGGTGAGAACACAAGCCGTGGAGTCTGAGCACCGGAGTTGTGTTATCAACTTCTGTGGGGAAGACCACGAACTTGAAATCATCAGAACTGAGATGAAGTGGCAGATTAAGAACCTATCCCACACCGGGGCATGCCTATTGATGCTGGCCAAGCAGGAAAGAATTACTGAATATCTCATGCCCAAATTTGGATTGTCACAGCCCCAAAGTATTTCATTTTCTGTCAGCTTGTGTAAGGTTTTGTGCCTCCACCTTTATCATGTCTCTCCCTCAAACCAGCTTCCCAGAGCAGTGGGATGGTTGTCACCTCCTGTCTTATGAATGTGTCCTTTCAGCCCATCTAGACGGCAGGCTGATTGAGGAAAGGGTCTTCCTCTCTCGCTATCCTGTGTTACCAACAGTGCCCATAGGGTTCTAAGACCTCATCCAATCCCAGTCCTTGACATGCAGAGAGGACCACATCTGATACGCATAGATAAATTGGAAATTCAGTCATTGACAAGCTGCGTTTTAATTTTTCTAACTTAAAAAAATTTTGCTTCTAAAAGAGAAGGCATGCTTTGTTCACATTCATGATCATTCAGTAAAAGATCCCATGGCCTGCACAATTCATGTGGAGCTTAAATGCCTCAAACTGCCAACTGACCAATTGGTTCTGGGATAATTCCAGTATTAGCAGCAATAAGCAGAATCAATACTTAGTGCTATTTAGTTGAGATTCCTCCTTTTTGTCGGGATCTTCTTTTTTTTTCAGTTCTACCTAGTGAAAATTAAATCTGATATGGAAGTCAGTTTTCTGTGATTCCAAAATCATATGTTCTAATACCCAGGCTGAAAAAAACTAACTTCAATGCTTTGTTTTCTAATTGTACTTTCCCTTTCAAATCAGAAAGAAAAGACCAATTAGCATTTTGTGGTGCCTGTTAGTGAAGGACCAGTCTGGTCATAAAGTGCGCAGGCAGAGGAATTGCCACACTGGCATTAATATGAACTTCCCTTGGGTCCTCAACTGCTCCCAGGTTAAACAAGAATCAAGACATGCAGTTTGGACTGCCATCCTGCCTCAATTCTCTCTAAAGATCACAACCTTTTCCAGGAAACCCGGGAGGGTAGGTCCTGCCCCTCAGTCAGTCCTGAAATGACAGAAAGGACCTGGCTCCTTGTGCACCTTCATTTACCACGTGCCCTAATATTTTTCAATTTATGTCCTTCCCAGTCTTCATAGCAAGCATATGGGAGAGCTTCACTTTCCTATCTCCTCTACGGATTTGCTTCAGGATAGGATTGTAAATCAGTTTTGATTGCTAAGGATAGCATTCGAATTTTCAGAGAAGCAACATTGCCCCCCTAAGGGTCATTAATTTATTATTACTAGTTTATGCATCTATTCATTCAGTCACAAGTACTATGGAATGCTTACCATGTGACAATTGCAGTAAATTCTGGAAAATGATCCCATATAATAAAAGCCCAGTGACTGGATGGCGGAACAACCAGAACGACCAGTTGACCAGTTGCTATGATGCACACTGACCACCAAGGGGCAGACTCCTGGTGGTCAGTGCACTACCACAGTGGGAGCACTGCTCTGCTGACCAGGATGAGTGGCTGCTCCCGCTGCGAACCCTGGGCTGATGGGCAGGAACCCGGGCTGTGATCGTCACCTCCTCAGCCCAGGCTCCTCCTCCTCGCTCCCTGTTGCCTTCTCCAGATGCCTGCAGGCCATGCAGCACCTCCCTCAGGCTCACAGAGCTGACCCTGGAGGCTGGGAGGTGGGTTCATGGCCGCAGTGGGACTGAGGCCTACTCCTCAGTGCTATTGTCCCTGGGCCCAGCCCCAACTGGGTTCCCTGGAAGATGCCGGACCAGGGAGCAGCTGCTCAGAGTGCGGGTCCACAGCAGGCTGATCCCCGCAGGCCACGTCCCCACCAGTGCATGAATTTGTGCACTGGGCCTCTAGTATTTATATAATATTTTACAATTTCCAGAAGAGAAAATTTGTATTTCCTTTGTTGTGTTTGCAGTTGTAGAAGGTAAGTATTATTATTTCCACTTCACAAATGTAAAACTGAGGTTAAGATCCCAGAGGCTTTCTGGGGGCAGGATTGTCAACCAAGGTTTAACTCTGGAGAATACAGAACACGATCTTTTTGTGGCACTGTGCTAGAGACTTAATAATAAAAAAAATGACAGCCCTTGGCCTTGAGGGGCTAAATGTTTAATATATATGCAACCATAGAGTGTGCGTGCAACTTGTGATCCACACAGACACTCCTGAGAGGGAAAGGGGGCACTATAATAATTATGCTGGTGCAAACTGGGCAGGATAGTTGTTCGCTTTCTCCTAGCCTGTCTGTCTGTCCGAGGGGAAAACAATGCATCTCTGGAAACATAGTTGCCTTTGCAGAAGCTGGGAATAGCCAAAGAGTGTGAAGGGGGCAGGGTGGGGACAGAAAGTCTGAGTCAGAGAGGAGTGAGGGGGACAGAGTTGAATTCATGCACCAACCAGGGAGTCTGAGATGAATCCACCGTGGAGGCAGGCGCTGCACGGCAGCTGTCTCCCTGCTGCTCTATTTTAAACTGCAGGAGAAAAGAGAGAAGGTGAGCAGAGTCTGTATCCTGCGGGCGAAATCTGTCCCTCATGTTTTACATCCCCTTTCAGGGAAGCCAAGCTCCACAGTGGGTGAAAAGCCCCAAGGTCTCTTTCTTTTGGGTGTGAGTCTTTTTATATACTCCCCCCCTCCCAGGAATTTATTCTCTAACTAAATAGTTTGATGTCATTAGAGGGATTATTCCCATTGGGTGGGTGTTACCCATTAAAAATTCCAGAGGGCAGGGAGGGTGCCTTCGGTTGGTTATTGAGGGGACGCTAAATGGAAGGAGAGGTCAGAGCTGGTTAATAGTACTTGTGTCAGTTATTGTATGACTCAGAAGAGTTATTTAACCTCTTTTTAAGTTTTTCTCATTTGTAAAAATGAATAGGTAGAATCAGATCTCAAGTCTCCTCCTATCTCTAAAAATCATATGGCCATTATCCATTGATTCATCCACTATTTATCTCATATGCACACAAAAATTCCATTTGTGGGTTGATTTGACTGCCATAGATGAGGCGCTGAGCGCGAATGCATGGCATCCTTCCCAAGTCAGATTCATTCCTGAGATGAGAGTCAATGCAGCTGTGAGGACCAGAGAGGGAAACAGGATGAAGAACGGTGGGGAAGGCATGAGGTGGCGGGAGAGGCCAGGCAGGCTGAGGCGGAAGGTCCCTGTTCCGATACAATCAGCTAGAGCTGCACGGGAGGCAGGCTGTGGTCGGGGTTGATTGATCAATGGTTGGGAGGCTGCCTGACAACTCACCAAAGGAAGAAGAGGGGCTGGAGAAGGGGGTGACCTTTCACCCTGAGTCTCCCAGCACCAATTCCCTGGGTATCCAGAGTCTTATCACCCTGTGGAGTTAGGAGTGAATGACTGAAAACAAAGTTCCACCCAGGAGATGGCCAAAGGGTAGGTTTTTGACCTGTTGTTAAAAACTAGTGAAAGAAATGCTTTTCACCAAAAGAAAGAAAGCATTTGGCCCAAAGTGTAGAAGAGGCGTCGAGAGAAAGGAGGAGTACTGCGGAATTAAAAAAGCCCTGTGTCCTGATCCGGACTTGGCCGCAGTCTTGCTGGGTGGCCAGCAAGCTTTCACTCTGTCCTGCCTCACTTGCTTTCTTTAAAATGGAGGCGGCATTCCTTGTTCCCAACATCATGGAAGGTGTTAGGAGAATCACAGATGCCGTGAGTGGTAGCACCAGATAAATCCAGAGTGTCCAAAGTCCCATTCTCCTTTCTCCTTGGATCAGGTGAATCTGACAAGGGGCGAAGCAGGGGGCGGGGGGCGGGGGGGACGGGGCGAGCAGTTTCCTTTGAGCTCAGAGAATATCCCTCTAATCACACTCTCAAAGATAGCGGATGTTAAATAACAACAACAACAAAAATCCTACAACCTAAATTGAATCCCGAATTATATAAATTCTTCTGAGTCAAAGGCATTAAATCTTATCAGCGACACTGAATACTTGGAATATCCACAGTACTTTTGTGTGTGGCAGATAGTAACATTTTTCATTTCCTTCTCAATGTTATTTTAATCTGCAACTGCCATTAGTTGCTGTTGCACCTTATTTTGCCTGTGAAGTCTTCAAGGTTTGTGCTTAATTTGTTATTTCAGTAAGAGTTGATTAATATGCCCTCAAGGGTAGAGGCAATGTTTGCTGCTCCCCTCGTATTTTCAGAGGGACAAAACAGATCCTGAGTTCATGTTTTCCTTAAAACCTAGCACATCCCTTCCTTCCCACGACTGTTCCTCTCAGCATCTGCATCTGGCTGTGCCCTCTCAAGGGCAGCAAGCCTGTTGCCTGTTTGCAACTCCAGGAGTGGGTCAGGTGAAGGTGTCTGGTGTCATGTTAGGGATAATAATGGCAGCTCATTTCTATTTATGGATTTAATTGATCCTCATTCAGAAGGCTCTGAAATCACAAGGACTCTGTGCCAAGTACCTCCCACTAAGGATGGTGGTTTGAAGACCTCTGTCAATCACCCAGCAGAGGAGATGAGTACTCAAGTATTTCTGATTTTAAGGAGCCCCTTTAATCCAATCAATTTCAGAGAGTCTTACATCCTCTGAGTCATTCATGGATTAATTCTATAAGAGCGCCTTTCCATTAAAGAAACTGATTGCAAACTTCCCTCCTAATTGTGAAAATGCTCACCTGCTCAAACTAAACAGTTCTGGAAAGATACCTTCATTTTGCTTCAGTTACTGGGCTGAGGAGAGTGGAGTTGCAACAGAAGTTTAAGTTAAAATTCAACATCCATAGAGCTAATTCCCCGATTCTGACAATGCTTGTGTATACCCTTTGAAGTGTATATCTCTGCCTCCACTCAGGACAAGTTGTGTTAATAAAAAGCATGGGGTCCTGAGACGAGGAGACTTTAAGACCTTAGACCTGAGACCTTAGAACTTAGAATTTAGCTCCTTTAGTTAAGCTCCTCTGGCCCCCAAATGCCTTTCAAAATTATGCTTCGTCTCTGGACTGCTGTTTAATCTACGCACAGCCTTCTCCAGATTACCTGAACCCTTCTTAATGCTGGAACAAGAACTCTGGCATGGAAGCATGTTTCAAAGCCATGTAAGCACAGTCCTACATGTTATGGACTTTGGAGTGGGAAGGTTAAAGGGGACTTTACTCTTAGCTGTACAATTTGAATTACTGTAATAAGAATACATTTGTAAATTGTGAATTTTTAAATCATTTTTAAAATAGATTTTTATTGATTTCAGAGAGGAAGGGAGAGGAGAGAGAGACAGAAACATCAATGATGAGAGAGAATGATTGATTGGCTGCCTCTGGCACACCCCACAGTGGGGATCGAGCCTGCAACCTGGGCATGTGCTCTGAATGGAATTGAACCATACCCTCCTGGTTTATGGGTTAATGCTCAAACATTGAGCCACGCTGCCTGGGCTCAAAACATATTTTTAAATTTAAAGTGGGGGATGTAAAGCACAGCATAGGGAATATTGTCGGTAATATTGCAATGACTATGTATGGGGTCAGGTGGGTACTGGAAATACGGAGGGCACCGCTCTGTGAAGTAACGTACACGATTGTCTGAACACCGTACTGTGCATCTTAAAGTAAGACAGAATAATGTGTTGAATGTAAACTGTAATTGAAAATTAAAAAATTAGGAAACCTACTGAGAGGAAACATTTCCCAGATGTTGCTAGCTGGCTGTCTCCAAACGGGGAGCCTGTGGTTAGTGATGAAACGGAAGCCCCTGCAGGTGAACCACTTGACAGTGGATCCAAGATTCAGTTCTGGTTCTCCGTGGCTCCAAAGTTCATGCTCTTCCCACACCATATGCTCTTTCTAGCCATGTGTCCTTAGGTGATCTGGGTCAGGTTACTGTTAGGAGCAAAGGAGAGGGGAGCAGGTGCTGCCAGGTGGGTGGCTGTCTTCATTCATGAACTTTAAGGCAGTGGAAACGAGGCACCAGGCGGTAAACCAGTGGCAGCGAAGGAGATGAAAATGTCGCCACCAGCTGATAAAGAAACAATCTGCAGCCCAGCCGGCATGGCTCAAGAGTTGAGCACTGACCTATGAATCAGGAGTTCAGGGTTGATTCCCAGTGAGGGCACATGCCCGGGCTGCGGGCTCCATCCCCAGTGTGTGGCATGCAGGGGGCACCCAATCAATGGTTCTCGCTCATCATTGATGTATCTCTCCCTCTCCCTTCCTCTCTGAAATCAAATATATATATATATGAAAACAACAACAGCAACCTGTAGCTTCTTTGTAGCTCTGGTTCCTGCACAGATTCCAGGACCCACCCCCAGAGATTATGGCCCATGAACTCTGCATTTCCACAAGCATCTGATGTGGTTCTTGAACAATTCTTGAGAAACCCTGCTTAGCGTTCGTATGAATACAGAAAACAAACACATGAAGTGCCACTCTCTCCCTTCCCAACTTACCAGCCAATCCTCTGAGTGCTTCCCACCCCCAATCTCCCCCCCCCCCCCCCCCCTGCGCGCTTTTTGGAATAGTCTTTTTGCCCATATAAGCTGATTCTACTGAATTAAAAGGTTTGGTGGAGGCGGGGATGAGGGGTGGAGGAGGTAGAATTGTACAGTGTGATTGGGCTGAGAATAGGAGACAGGGGTGGCTCAGGGAAGAGAGGCAGCAGCCACATAAATGCTATGAAGTTTAAAAATACATAAAAATGTTCTTTCTAGATATGACACTGCCAAATATATGACACAACAGAGTATGACCTGTTAAATAACAGTTATTGTCAAAGGATTGTAGTGAAAATAATTACAGCATCTTGGCTTAGCTAAGGGAACATGCTATTAGTTCACTAGGGTCAAGAAGAACCAAAATAATAAGGTTTCTTCCTGAAAGTGTCCAGATTGTGGCCCCGGCTGGAAAGGAAAACAAAGGTACTATGTCGCCACCTAGAGTCCAAAGCCTGGAAGTATGGGCTGAGGAAATCTAGATCTGGCTCTGTGGAGAACCAATCTCTGTGCAAGTTTAATTGCAGCACTTAAAAGCCACCAGCTTTGGACATAAGAAAGCCAATCAGTCCTTTTTCCATAGGCCCTAAATATGAACCCAAGCCTCCATAATGACCGAATGATTTCAGGGATAGAAACAACATTTCTAGGACCTCAACTACACATGAGAAAGAGAGCACATCCATGTATGTGATTGAGTGTGAGGGGGTGGGTGGCCTTAACTGCCCCTGTCTCACTAGATGACCTTGGGAAAATCACTTCACCTCGCAGGGTCGGTTGCTCTTATGTCAATTGAGAGGAGTGAACTAACTTGACAACACTACAAGCCTTCTAAGCCTTAAAAGTCTGTATTTCTATGGTCATCTGGACTCTGTTTTAACCCAGACATCCATGTTAGTTTTTTTAAAATTGTCATCGTATGCAGAAAATGCTGTTAACCTGCATTTTTTAATGTAAAGTCTTCATCGAGGAAACCATGTATGTCTTTGCTGCCCTCTAGGGTTCTCCCTGAAATCTGCATGACTACAATACAAAAATCCCCCACATGAGGACTGGCTAGCTTGAGACTTAGAGCCTGGCAGATCCCTGAAGTCCCAGGCACATTTTTTTCTGTAACACATTATTCATATTTTTCCATTCCCATTTCATGCACATCTTCTGGTACAATTCAGTTCAATTCAACCATGTATTCCAGAGTTCTTTACCAATCTTTCCTATTTATGGCTTCTGGCTGTTGGAAGTTAAGCATGCATCATTTACTGGGAAAAAGAGGCCAATTTCTCTAAAGGATTCTCCACTCCATAAATGTGTCTCCTTCGAGTACGATGTACAGCATCACGAGGCAGGATTATCTGTTCTACTTTCTGGAGCTGATGTTTATAAAAATAATACCAGGCTCTTTTCTTGTATCACTGCCAAGAAATGTGTGGACCCAAACCTCCGCTGACTGACAGCGTCAGAACTCTGCTACAAAACTGCCCCAAAGCACGGGGACTGCGGGCAAGCTCACCAGCTGAGTCAGTGGAGGAGGAGCCACACTTTCAGTCTTTTTCTGGAATTATAATTCAGTTCTCAATTTTCTTAGAACTATAGCCAATCTTTGATCTACTTGATCTGCTAGTTGGCAGGCTGCAACTCAGGGATAGCTTAGAGAAAAGTGGAAACAATGCCTTTTGCCAGTTGCATCTTTCTGAACATTGGCAAAGTCTCCCTTTAAGGTGAGAGCATTCTAGTTCCGTTGAGGTTTTTACCAACTGTAAACATCAGGGATAAGACAGCAGTGACAAATTTCAACATTTATGCCAGAAATTAGTGTTGATAGTGACCTATTATAGACTCAAATACTCTGTGAGAGCAGGTCTAGGACACCTAGAGATTATGCGATGGCTCTTTCAGAGTTACTGCTGCAGAGGAGACCCAACCCCGCTCTGTACTTGATCTACAGCCTCGTTCAACATCCAATCAACCCCCGGGTCCGGGCCCCTGCAGGGTGTGAAGCCAGGCACAGAGCTGGCTGCAAAGCTTCTTGGGCCCTAGTATACCAGGAAGTGGATGAGGCCTTGGAGAGAGATCGGCAGAGCTGCAAATGGTCCTCACTATTCAGAGTCATAAAAGGATCTTCCTGCAGTTAATCTTAAGGGATTCTTAGTGTTTTGTATAACTCTAAAGGGACTGCCCATAAATTTGGCTTTTGTACTTGCCCATAAAGCAGCTATGCAACAACCTAGCAACATGGCCGTTTCCATTGTTTAGCCAGGGTGTAGTACCCTCAAATCCCCAGGGAACAGAATAGTCAATAGATAATAAAAGAGCAGGTGGTTCAAAAGTACCTGCTCTCTGTTGCTGGCCATGTGTTCCACTTCTAAGCTCCCAGTATCCCCCCTCCCCACCTCAGAGTCCTGCCCCCTTTGCCTTGGCACGGTCCCGGGGGCATCCTTCATTCTACCCACCTAGACCACGATGACCGAGGAGGATGACTGAGTGGAGGAGTAATCAAACCACAGAGGCTCCAGGATAGATTCTGTCCACTTAGAAGCAAAGGGTCAAATAAAGACCTTCTGTATCCTATATCTCTTCATTGTATATTATAAAAACTTGCTTCAAGGGTCAGAAATATAAGCTTGTAGCAGAACTGAGAAAGAAGGCAGAGATAGCTTCTGGTGGCATTACTGTTGCTGGCTGATGTTCCCAAGCCTCTCTTCTCCCACAGGCTCAAGAGGATTGTACCTTTCCACTCCCTCAACGCCAGTTACTCTGTGGCTTGTTCTGGCAAATTAAATATGAGAGAAAGAGAAGACTATCACTTCTATGCTGGAACATTTGAGAGCTGTGTGAGATTGCTGTGCCCCACGTCTCCTGCATGGAGGTACCCGTCACCGTCACAATGCCGCAGGACCCAAGTGACCTGCAATGCTGAACCCACACCAGAGGACAGCTGCCCGGAGAACCACTTGGGTCTGTAAAGAACTTGAGATGAGTGAGAATTAAACCTTTGTGGTTTAAGCCACTGATTTTTTTTTTTTTTTGGCAGTTGTTTGTTACTGCAGTATACCCAGGCTCTCCTGATCAGTAGGTGCATGCCTTCACACATCATCCGACAAGGGAGGCAGGATTAATCAGAGGTTTCCTATTTCCCTCTGATCTCCATAAACATTACAACAACAGCTTTGGCCTATCCCTGTATTGATCGTTCTTGCTCTAAAAATACTTTCCTTACTCTGAAAATTAATTTCCCTTTTAACTGTCTTGAGTGCTTTTTTGCCTGATTTGCCTCACTTGGAACAGCAACTTCTCCAGCCCTGCTATTACTTATCTGTGCCTCCCTCTTCAGTGTGTGCCTAATATTATGTTCCCTCGGCACACATACATGCTTTCCATTAATGGCACATGTGATTTCTAAGTCTGGACTCATGAGACTTTCTTTGTCAATTTCCCTTTATTCTTCCACCCCAGAATCACGCCCAGTTACATTTTTGAGTGTTCTTGGCATTCTTAAATGGTCTTCCCTTCTAAAGCTTCCTGTGACGGAACTATGTTTCTTTTGCCTTGGGCTTTAAAATCATTTTTCTGCAAGTCTAAGATCATAGTTCCCCAACTGTGTGCTGGGTTGCACTGGACACTACAGCAAACTAACAGGCTCACTGCAGAATATCTTAAATTTCTGAGGAGAACACAGGAATATCCAATATCTACCAGGCATCATATGTACTTCTAGCTGAAGACTGCATTACATTCCTTTTGTGACCATCGTGTGTTTGCAAAGTTAGATTTCAAATGATTACTGTAATAAAAAGCAAGTGCCATGTGAAATTCAATATAGAATAGAAAATGAGTGTCATATCTGAATCCAAAGTTTAGAAAGTTATACAGTGCCAAAACATGTACACACATTTAATAATCATCAGTTATTTAAGAATGAAATACATTTTTTTCAATTGATGTGTGATATTCTTAAACACAGCTATATGTTGTTAGAGCATAAATACTCCCTAGGTTGTTTGGCCTGATTTATAATACATGAAATGGTTAGGTATTTCTTTTGGCCTAGGAGCACCATGAAAAAACTACATTGAGGTCATCATGAAATGAGAAAATGTGAGAATTTCTGCTCTAGGGACACATCCAACCATACTCAGTATTTTCTCCTATTGCATTCTCAAAAAGATATGGTCCACTCTCTTCAACAAATGGTACTGGGAGAACTGGATATCCACATGAAAAAGAATGATGTTCAACCCTTATCTCACAACATATACAAAAATTAACTCAAAGTCGGTCAAAGATCTTGCCGGGGTTCTTGTCCCAGCATCAAGAAGGGTTCAGGAATCTGGAGAAGGGGCTGTGCGTAGATGACATGGGAACCCAGAGCCTGATAAAGAATCCAGAGACGAAAGATAATTTTGAAAGGCATTGGGGGTCAGAGGACCTTCAGCTAAAGGAACTGAAGACTCCCTCCTTGTTTAGGACCCTTGCTTTTATTAACACAATTGCCCTAAGGCAGTGATGGCGAACCTATACACACGTGTCAGAGGTGACACGCGAACTCATTTTTTTGGTTGATTTTTCTTTGTTAAATGGCATTTAAATATATAAAATAAATATCAAAAATATAAATCTTTGTTTTACTATGGTTGCAAAGATCAAAAAATTTCTATATGTGACATGGCACCAGAGTTAAGTTAGGGTTTTTCAAAATGCTGATACGCTGAGCTCAAAAGGTTCGCCATCACTGAAGGCAAGGTGGAGATAATACACTTCAAAGGGTAAGGTTTCAAAGGGTACAGAAGCATTGTCAGTTTGGGGGATAGCCTACAGCTGTTCAGGTGTTTGGCCAGTAGGAGGCAATAACATGTAGATTAAGATGCCTTTTAACTGTCTGGCAGCCACAATCAGTTTCCTATTCAGGTTTGGGGAAATGCCTTCAGCCATTCCCAACAGGTGACGACATGTGTGACTCAACCCTGTTGAGTCCCCAAGTCTCATCAACCTTTTGATGAAACTCTTGAAATGATGGCATGCTGGAATTGGTCGCCGGCAGATCTAAGTATAAGAGCTAAACTAAATCTATAAAACTCTTAGAAGAAAATGTAAGGGTAAATTATGATCTTGGATATAGCAATGGTTTGTTAGATGTGACATCAAAAGCATGAGCAACAAAGTAGTAATAGGTAAATTAGACTTTGTAAAACTTTTGCGTACCAAAGGCCACTGTCAGGATAGTGAAAAGACAGCCCAGAGAATGAGAGAAAATAGTTGCAAACATATATCTCATAAGGGTTTAGTATCAAAAAATATTTCAAAATTCCTACAACTCAATAACAAAAAGACAAACCACCTAATTTGAAAATGAGTGGAAGATTTGAATACACATTTTCCCCCAAATATACAAATAGCTAGCTATCAAGCAATAAAAATATGCTTATATCATTAGTCATTAGAAAAATTCAAGTCAGAACTCAGTGAGATACCACAACCACAGGTTGGCCATAATAAAAAACAAAAAATACCAAGTGTTGGCAAAGATATGGAGAAATTTGAACCCTTGTTCATTGTTGATAAGAATAAAAAAAAAGTCAAATGGTGCAGCCACTATGGAAAACAGTTTAGTAGTTCCTCAACAAATTAAATGTAGAATTACCAAGTGATAGAGCAACCCCATTTCTAGAAATATACTCCCCAAAATTTAAAACAGATACTCAAACAAATACTTGTACACACATATTTATAGCAGTATTATTCACATAATTAAAAGGTGGAAACAAACATCCATCAGCTGATGAATGGATAAACAAATGTCATCTACCCATGCAATTTAGACATAAAAAGGAATGAAGTACTGATACATGGCACTATGTAGATGAATTTGAATGCACTATGCTATGTGAAATAAGCCAAACACAAAAGGCCCCATATTGTATGTGTTAGGTCGGAGAGAGCCCAGGATCAGATACATGCAGACGTGTGACGAGATAATGGACTCCCCCTGGCAATTCTAACAGATCAGCCTGCCAGACACAGATACTGGCTTCTCCACGACCCCCACACAGATACTGACTCCTTCCTGAATACCTTGCTGACCCCCTGCAGCTGAAACTTCCTCAGCTGAATACCTCAGCTCATGTCCCCGCCCCTCACCCAACCGCAGTATAAAAAAAGTGCCCTCCTCCCTGTTGGTGTGGATCCATGTGCCCTGTCCTTGGGGGTAC
This sequence comes from Myotis daubentonii, assembly GCF_963259705.1. Lineage (NCBI taxonomy): Eukaryota > Metazoa > Chordata > Mammalia > Chiroptera > Vespertilionidae > Myotis > Myotis daubentonii. The sequence goes on from NC_081840.1 coordinate 91,024,204, forward strand.
GTGAGTCTCCCAGGGACACAGAATAAACTTTCCTTCCTTCTTTCCTTTCCTAATCAACTCCCTTTATTTCCTTTGCAACCTCCTGAGCCACCTAACCTAACAATATGCTTTTATTTATAGAAAATATCAAGAATAGGTATATCCATGAGAACACAAAGACTAGTGGATGCTGAGGGCTGAAGAAGAGAGAATAAGGAGTGACTGCTTAATGGATACAGGCTTATTTTGGGGGAGATAATCATCCTATCTAATAAAAGAGAAACATGGTAATTAGCCGTATCTCTGCTACCCTTCCCATTGGCTAATCAGGGTGATATGCAAATTAACTGCCAGCCAAGATGGCGCCGGCAGCCAGGCAGCTTGAAGCTAACATGAGGCTTGCTTGCTTCAGTGACGGAGTAAACCAACATTCCCCGCCTGCCTTGCTGGCCTCTGAGCTTGCAGTTTGAAACATTGTTACAAATATAGAAGCTAAACAAAACCCCAGAAACCTGCTTTCAGCCAATGGGGATCTCAGAGCTGGAGTTGATACAGTGTTTCGATTGTAGAACACAAACAAACCAGATACCTGCTTTCAGCAGCAGAGGCCTCAGAGCTGGAGCCTCAGAGCTAAAGCTGGCCCAGAATTTAAAAAAAAAAAAAAGGAAAAAAGGAGCGGTTGGGAGCTTCAGTCACCCGCCAGCCTGAAAACAGCCCTCAGCCCCTCACCCAGACTGGCCAGACACCCCAGTGGGGAACCCCACCCTGATCCAGGACACCCTTCAGGGCAAACCAGCTGGCCCCCACCCGTGCACCAGGCCTCTATCCTATATAGTAAAAGGGTAATATGCCTCCCAGCACCAGGATCCACATGACAGGGGGCAGCGCCCAAACCCCCTGATGACCCTGCGGCTCTGTGTGTGACAGGGGGCGGGGCCACAACCTCCCTATCCACCCTGCTCTGTTCATGACAGGGGAAGGCGCCCCAACCTCCTGATCAGCCCTACTCTGTGCCTGATAGGGGGGAGCTCCCCAACCCCCTGATCGCCCTGCGGCTCTGTGTGTGACAGGGTGTGGCACCCCAACCCCGCCCCCCCCCCCCACGGGCCCTGCTCTGTGTGTGATGGGGTAGAGCCATAACCTCCCCATTGGCCCTGCCCTGAGTGTGACAGTGGCAGCGCCTCAACCCCCTGATCGGCCCTGCTCTGTGGGTGATAGAGGGCAGCGCCCCAACCCCCTGATCCGCCCTGCTCTGTGTGTGACAGGGCCGGTGCCCCAACTCCCCTATCGTCCCTACTCTGTGAGTGACAGGGGGGAGCTCCTCAACCCCCTGATGGGCCCTGCTCTGTGCATGACAGGGGGGAGCTCCCCAACCCCCTGATTGACCATGCTCTGTGAGTGACAGGGTACGGAGCCCCAACCCCCCTGATGGGCCCTGCTCTGTGCATGACAGGGGGCAGTGCCCTAACCCCCTGATTGGCCCTGCTCTGTGCGTGACGGGGGGGGCGTGCCGCAACCTCCCCATCGACCCTGCCTTGAGTGTGACAGAGGGCGGTGCCCCAACCCCCCAATCGGCCCTACACTGAGCATGACTGAGGGTGGCATCGCAACCTCCCAATCCGCCCTGCTCTGTGCATGACAGGGGGTAGCGCCCCAACTCCCCAATCGGTCCTGCTCTGAGCCCGACTAGGGGCTGCACCTAGGGATTGGGCCTGCCCTCTGCCACCTGGGAGCGGCCTAAGCCAGCAGGTCGTTATCTCCCGAGGGGTCCCAGACTGCGAGAGGGCACAGGCTGGGCTGAGGGACCCCCCTCCCTCCCGAGTGCACAAATTTTTGTGCACTGGACCTCTAGTCCTATCTAATAATAGAGAAACATGGTAATTAGCTGTACCTCCACTACCCTTCCCATTGGCTGATTGGGCAATATGGAAATTAACTGCCAACAAAGATGGCGGCTAATTTGCATACATAGGCGCAATGGTGGGAGGCAAATGGGGAAAGACGGAAGAAGCCGCCTGCCGCTGACTGTGATCATAAACCCAGGCAGCAGGCAAAAACCGGGGGCCTTTGCGCCCGCCCCCCTCAGCCGTGATCAGAGAACCAAGGTCCTTCGCCCCGCCCTCCAGCCATGATTGGAGAACCGGGGGCCTTTGCCCGACCCCCAGCCATGATTGGATAACCAGGCAGCCATTGCCCAACCCCCAGCCGTGATCAGAGAACCGAGCAGCCTTCGCCCCACCCTCCAGCCGTGATCAGAGAACCGGGGCCACCTTTGCACGACCCCCAGCCATGATCAGAGAACGAGGCAGCCTTTGCCAGACCCCCAGCTGTGATCGGAGTAGCGTGCGGGGCAGGGAAGAAGCGGCGCCAGTGGCCACCTCTTCCTTGCCCTCCACCCATACCGGTGATCAGTGATCAGAGAAGCCGGAGAGGCAGAGAAGAGGTGGCACTAACCCCTAAGTAGATCTTGAGCACCTTTCAAACTGCACGGGTAAAACCCCCTGAGACCGGGTCCTGGCTGCCACATAGATCGCGAGCACCTTTCAAACTGCAAACCCTATGAGACCGGGTCCTGGCTGCCAGGTAGATCGCGAGCACCTTTCAAACAGCAAACCCCATGAGACCGGGTCCTGGAAGTCATGTAGATCCCTAGCACCTTTCAAACTGCGTGGGTGAAACCCCCTGAGACCAGGTCCTGGCTGCCATGTAGATTATGAGCACCTTTCAAACAGCAAACCCCATGAGACCGGGTCCTGGAAGTCATGTAGATCCCTAGCACCTTTCAAACTGCGTGGGTGAAACCCCCTGAGACCGGGTCCTGGCTGCCATGTAGATCCCGAGCACCTTTCAAACTTTGAGGGTGAAACCCCCTGAGACTGGGTCCTGGCCACCACGTAGATTGCAGCATCTTTCAAACTGCAAACCCCATGAGACCCGGTCCAGCATATTGGGAGTAAACATGATGCATCCAGGTGGAAATATGATTACGGGGTTGGAAGACAGACAGGGAAAGAAGAAGTCAGAAATAGACACCGAGAGAGTCACTGGCTGGCTGGCTGCAAATACTGACTCTCCAGTCGTGATAGAATAAAAAAGTGGGGGATATCTCTGGAAGATTCAAGAGATAGGGGGCAACTCTTCTATGGTTTTGACTTGCCCAGCAGATTTCCACATACACACATGTACACGCCTATGTTTGCATGCACACACATATACACATAACTGACTGCCCTCCCTGGAAGCACCGAAGAAGAAGAAGCCGCCAGAAGAAGAAGCTGCCCCCTTTGGTCCAGGCGCCAACACCTGCAACTGGCTGCAGCCCAGGAGACGGACAAGCCACCCGCCCGAGGTCCCAGGGTGCAGCTACCCGGAGAAGCTGCCAGCCCTGTGGTATAGGGAGCCAGCGCCTGTGGCCAGGGAAATAGGTTCCCTCTTCTCCTACTGCATTCATTACTTCAATATTCCCCTTCTGAGTTTCTCTCCTGTGCTGCAGCCCAACTCCACTCTTCATTGGAAGGATACGGAACAGAGAGCAGTGTTAAAAGCTTACATTTTTAAGCCGGTAAGGTTGGTACTTAAGCATATAAATGGAAAACTGGAGTCCTTAAGGCAACAAAGGCTACAAAGGACAGGGACAGCGCATGACCTATTATATCCAGCAATCCATATGGGGACTGAAAACTTTGCAATGATGACAATTAGTGAAGATATGAATCAACTAAAATAGTTGACAGGGACAATTCTTCTATCTTTGAAAATACATCAAATCTGTTTAAATAGATTTTCATCTGCATAATATAACACATTCTGACAAGACCACCACCACCACCAATGTGGTCGGTGTTGTGCCGATAAATGTTTAATAACTGAGGGGACCCCCCCCCCCCCGCCGAGTGCACAAATTTTTGTGCACCGGGCTACTAGTCCTATATAATAAAAGGCTAATATGTAAATTGACTGAATGGAGGAATGACTGGTTGCTATGATGCATACTGACCACTAGGGGGCAGATGCTCAACGCAGGAGCTGCCCTCTGGTGGTCAGTGCGCTCCCACAGGAGGAGTGCTGCTCAGCCAGAAGCCTGGCTTATAGCTGGTGAATGCAATGGCGGTGGTGGGAGCCTCTCCCACCTCCGCAGCAGCGCTAAGGATGTCCAACTTCAGTGCTAAGGATGTCCAAGTGCTGTGGGGAGCGGCCTAAGCCATCAGTAGGACATTGCCTGAGGGGTCCCGGACTGTGAGAGGGACACCCTCCCCCCCCCCCAAGTGCATGAATTTTGTGCACCGGGCCTCTAGTTTCTTATAACTAGATTGAGGTGATCGTTGTATAATATCATGAATGAACTAACTCCCACCTGTATGATACACTTTAAGTGGCTCATAGTTTACTTTATGTTATGTGAATTTTATCTCAGCTAGATATATTTACTTTTATCTCAACTAAAATATAAATATATATTTACTTTGACCTGCTATCTAAATGTTACCAGGAAGAAAGACCAACCTTTCTAAACCAAATTAATTATCCTTGGCAGATGTGTTTTACTTTTTGGGTGGCCTATAGCTAACAATTCCCTATATTGGTCAAATCATTTCACTATCTGCGAATTTCACTGATTTGTAACTAATTCATTTTGAAGTATTTGACCAGAATCTACACTGCTTAAAATTACAAATTCTATGTGTATTTTAGTGAGGTGTTGTTGTTTTTTTCAGTGTCCATGGTGGGTGATTGCTAGCATCTGCTTTGAAAATTTACCAGGCTAAAATCATGATGGTCTTCTGCCATGATTTAGAACTTCGGAGCTCAATTGCCTATTCCTCAAAGCAGGCCCCAGGACTGTTTCTTAGGAGTGTTTCTCACCCTGCCTATAGTTTGTCCCTCATTCCACTGCCATGCAGAGGTGGGTTTTGGTTAGAATCCTTAATTTTCAAAAGATCTTAATTCTACTCTTAGCTAGTGAATGTCTTTTCCTTTAACTGGCAATTCAAAATATTCACCATTCAGATTATTGCCAAAAATTACAGTTTTGAACCCTCTGCTCTCCAACATGTATCAAAAGTTTCAAGAAGTATTTATAGAGGCTGGCTTGAAAAGACAGGCAGACATTTCCTCTACATATTTTTAAATTTTACCTTAGGATTATATCAGACCATGTGAGTCTCATGCTTTTTGTAGGAGTGTGGATCTGTGCTTTGGCCTACACTGAAGGGTTTTACAAGAGACTCACTTTTGAATTTATGGGGTCTGTGGTTGAGAAACCATCTACTTCATGACTGTTTCCTCTGTATGAGGTCTCTTGGATGTAAGGAATATGTATACTCTCCATAGGACCTAGCTTGTTGGTAGCTAGTGGAAAATATGAATCTTGAAGCTCAGCATATCTTTTTACATTGAATTATCAGAAATTTCAAAGCCAAATGAGTGACTCACCCATAGCAACTATCAAGATCTTTGGATATATGTTTCCTGGTATTAATATCACTATTTTTCCTCCCATTTCCTTGCTCTAGGCTCCTTTAATTATTTACTTTTTATCCTTTGATTTGTACATATTTAATAAGTTGCCTTAAATCCTTCATAGAACAAGCCTTAGTTATAAATAAAATAAAATAGCCATCTTAACTCCAGTTTCACTTCTTCCTTGCCGAACCACATATTTCGTTTGATTTCTTAGAACACTCTCTATTGAGCCTAATTAAAGAATTTGATGATGATGATGATGACAATTATTGATTGAGAAATTCTATGCACTAGATTCTTGACATAATACACGCCTCATTTAATTTTTATGGCCATCTCTCAAGGCAGGTATTATTTCCTTATTTTACAAAAAAGAAAAGCAAGGCCCAGGAGGTTTAAAGTATTTGCTCAAAGATAACATTAGCAAAGGACAGACCCAGGACTGAATACTCCCCTGTTCTTTTCTCTGTTCCAGTCTGTGGGGCGATGCTCTTTTACTCTTTTATAAGAGTCATCATTCTATGGGTCTGAGCTGATACAATGACATGTAGCAATAAAAAGCCAATGTTTCATTTCTCCAACAGGGATTGGAACATGGGGTGGGTGGGATCGCAGTCATTAAATAGGTTGTTGTCTTGCCTCGTTAAGTGATTGAGCAGAGCTCCACTATCATTTTTTCTCCCTTGTAAGGAAGTTGAAGCTAGAGCTTAGACCACAGGTAGAGGTGGAAGTGGAGGAAGAAAGAAAATAAGTCTAAAAAAATGAAGTGTTTTACTGGATTTCCAAGGAAGAGCTCAAGAAAGGAAAGGAACTGGGGGTTGTGTCTTCATTAACATGTAAGACTAGCTAATTTGGCTCAATTTTAGTTGAGTAACAAACAGAAACCTGTATTCTATTATTTTTAAAGCTGATTTATTGAGGAAAAATTTATATACAATGAAATTTAGCTTTTTCAGTGCAACATGGGGTGAGTTTTGATAAATGTGGTCAGAGAGCCACTATTATGATCAAGATGCAGAATATTTCCCTAATTTCAAAAAGCTTTCCTCTTGCTCCTTTGCAGCCAACCTCTTCCTCGTGACCCCTCAATCCCTGGCAACAACACAGTGTTGTGTTTCCTAGAATATCACATAAATGGAATTGTACAGTATGTAGTTGTGGTGTCTGTCTTCTTTTACTTAGCAGAATGCTTTTGGAATTCATCTATGTTGTTGCATGTATTAGTAGCCCAGGCCTTTTTATTTCTGAGTAGAATTCCACTGTGGATGGAATTCACATACATGAAGTACCAAAATTTGTTTACCCCACTAGTTTGTTTCCATTTATTCCACCCCATGTTGGAATCCATGAATTCCAATCCATAATTGGAATTTGTTTACCCAAATGATGAACATTTGGCTTGTGGCTTTTATGAATAAAGCTGTTATGAATATTTGCCTGCAGGTATTTGCGGGAACATATCCAGGAATGGGATTGTTAGAATGTAGGGTAAGTGGATGCTTTACTGTATAAGAAACAATCAAACTGTTTTTCAAAGTAGCTATACCATTATTTATTCACACCAGTAATTGATGACATTTCTAGTTGTGCCACAGTCTTGTCTGCACTTGCTATCTTCAATCGTTAAAATTTTAGCCATTATGGTGGCTGTGTAGAACTATCTTATTGTGATTTTAATTTGTATTTCCCTATATACCAATGATATTAAGTATTTTCATCTATTTCTTGGGCATTTATATCTGTTCTTTTGGTGAAGTGTGTGTTATTTTTTTTGCATTTTTAATTGGATAAATTGTGTTTTCATGATTGACTTATAAGTGCTCTCTATATCTGGGATATGAGTCCTTCATCAGATACGTATTTTGAAAATATTTTCTTCTAATTTGTGGTTGTCCTTTTCTTTAATATTGTCTTTCAAAAGGGAGTTTTTAATTTTGATTAAATCCTTTATTGTTTTTGCTCTTTAATTTAGAGCTATGATCCATTTCAAGATAATTTTTATATCTGGTACAAGGTAAGAGTTGAAGCTCATTTTTTTGTTGCATCTGGGCATCTAAGTAATCCAATTGTTCAGCACCATCTGTTAAAAATTCTGTCCTTTCATTCATTTACTTTAGCAGCTTTGTCAGAAGTCAATTGACTATATATGCATGAATCTATCTATCAATCAGTCTACCTACCTATTTATCTATCTAACTACCTATCATTCTATCTATCTTCTTACATAAATATCATACTGTTTTTATTTATACTAGACATCAATATCATAATGTCTGTAACATTATATTAAGTCTTAAAATCAGGAATTATGAATCCCACATTTTTGTTTCTAATTTTCAAAATTGTTTTGGATGTTTCATATCCTTTGTATTTTCTTACAGATTTTAGAATCTGTTTTTCAATTTCTAAAAAATAACAGCCTCCTGAATTTTTATTGGTATTTGTTGAATCTATTGATCAATTTAGGGAAGAATTGATATCGTAACAATATTGAGAATTCCAATCCATAAACTCAGTCTATAACTCTATTTATTTAGATCTACTCTGATTTTTCTCAGCAATGTAAAGCAGACAGGTCTTGTAAAGAGTCTGTTAAATTTATCTCTCTGTGTTGCATTTTGATGCTATCATAAATTGTGATTTTACTTCAATTTCCAATTGTTAATTGACAGTAATAGAAATAGAATTCATTTTATATAATGACTTCGTATCCTTTCACTTGCTAGCCTCACATAGCAGTTCAGTAATTGTTATAATTCCTTTGGGATTTTCTATGTAAATGATCATGTCATCTGCTAATATAGTTTTGCTTCGTCCTTTCTAAGATATAAGACTCTTATTTACTTTTCTTCCCTTACTGCATTGCCTAGGGCTGCTGGTGTAATCTTGACCTGAAGTGGTGAAAGAAGATATCCCTGCCCTCTTCCCTCCTTAGGGGTAAAGCATTCAGTCTTCCACCAGTAAGCATGATGTTAACTGTAGGCTCTTTTATTATTATTATTATTATTATTATTATTATTATTATTATTATTATTTCAGAGAGGAAAGAAGAGGGAGAGAAAGATAGAAACATCAATGATGAGAGAGAATCCTTGATAGCTGCTTGCCGCACACTCCCCACTGGGGACCGAGCCCGCAACCCTTGACTGGAGTCAAACCCGGGACCCTTCAGTCTGCAGGCCAAAGTTCTATCCACTTAGCCAAACCAGCCAGGGCTGTAGGCTCTTCTTGATGTCCTTTTTTAGGTTTGGACATTTCCTTCTATTGCTAGTTTAAACTTTATTATGAGTAGACTTTGTAAAATGTTTTTCCCCTGCATCTTTCCAGATGACAATATTATTTTTCTTTTTTAAAAAAATATGTTTTTATTGATTTCAGATAGAGAAAAGGAGAGGGAGAGAGGGATAGAAATATCAATAATGAGAGAGAATCATTGATTGGGTGCCTCCTGTATGGCCCCTACTGGGGATCAATCCCTCAACCTGGGTATGTACCCTGACAGGGAATGAACTGCAACCTCCTGGTTCATGGGTTGAAGCTCAACCATTGAGCAACACTGGCCAGGCTGGTTTTCTTTTTAACCTTGTTTTTATTGGTGAATCACTTTCATTGATTCTCAAATGTTGAACCAATCTTGTATTCACATCATAAATCTCACTTTATTGACAGTCTTGAGGTATTATCCTTTGACTATATTACTGGATTCTATTTACTAGCATTTGGTGGAGATTTTTACATATATATTCATGAGGATTATTGTTCATTAGTTTTCTTGTAACACTCTTGTCTGGGTTAGGCATCAGAGTAATATTGATCTTATATAATTGGTTGTAGAGTATTTTTTCCTCTTCGATTTTCTGGAAGATTTTGTGAAGCCTGCATTTTAAAACTCACCTATTTATATTCATTTTGTTCTGACCCACCATCATCACCTCAGGTCTTTTGTACATGTTTCTTTGAAGTATTTAAAATGGCCTTTGTTCAGCCCCTGTGAGGCTGGGACGGCTCCTGTGAGGCTGGGACGGCCCCTGTGAGGCTGAGATGGCCCCTGTGAGACTGAGAAGGCCCCTGGGAAGCTGAGAAAAATACCACATGAACTCACTCATTTATGGATAATAAGGACCATTATAGACTGATGAACAAAAATGGATACAGAGGCAGAGCAGCATTGAGCAGACTGTCAAACTACAGTGGGAACCCTGGGGAGGGTTGGGGGAGGGGTAAGAGACCAACCGAAGGACTTGTATGCATGCATATGAGAATAACTAATGGACACAAGACACTGGGGGGTGGGGGAAGCTGGAGGAATGTCAAGGAGCTGGGAAAAAGAAGACATGTGTAATACTCTTTGTAATACTTTAAGAAATTAAAAAAAAAGTTTCTACATACTGAAAAAATAAAAATAAAATAAAATGGCCTTTGTTGAACTAAGAAGACAAGGAGTGTCTACACATATGATGTTAACTGTAGGTTCCAAGTCTCTGGAAAGGTCACATGTGTATTTGTGTGTCTGTTTTCCTGTGCTTCTTTCCAAGAATAAATGTATGACATGAGAGACCCTCCTGCCTTCCTGTACACAGTGGAGATGGGACTCATGGAGGAAGGCCACATACATGTGATATTTTCTTTGGAGATTTACTGGGGATCACATGGGAACCCAGCTGAGATTCCTGTAGGAGGAAAACGTACTATACAAAGTCATTTCACCCTTGCTTAATGAAGACAGAAGAGCTATGTTGAGAGTCAATAAAAACATATACCTTCAAGGCTCTTTACTGGGGTATGTCTAAATTCTCTTCATGCACAGGGACCAGCACAGTTCTGGGGCTCAGGCCATGGAAGAAGAATTTGCCAGGAAATCTGAAAATTAGGTGTCCAGTCCCAGAGTGGCTCTCTGAGTCTAAGAAGAGAGGCCTGCCAGATCCCGGAAATGCAGGCCCACTCAACTTTACCAATAGTCGGGTCCATCCCTACCCTCTAGCCTGGGGAGTATGGCTCTCCTCTGCACATAGCAGTCTGGGCTCCGATCCTGGCTGATATCCTCCCGGGTCTGGAGGAAAGGCAGTTTTGTGCTTGAAGATCTGCTTAGGGATAGCTGCATCTTCCAGAGAACAGATGGCACACTCAAATTACAATAACTTGAGAGATTAATAAGCGAACTATTTGCAAAGGTGTGGAATGTCTGAAAGGAAGAGGGGAGGACATGGTCCCCAGAATCTGAATGCAGCAAGCTGTATGAAGAGGGTCGCCTGGTAAGAGCTGCAATTCCACGGGGTGGGAGCCAGGGAATGATACTCCCCTGCACCTCAGTTTCCTATTAGTGTTCTCAGCTGGCCAAACCCAAAGGGAAACCAGAGAACCAGGGATCCAGGGGATGTGGTCCACACCGGTGAACCTCCTGGGGTTCATAGCAGGGTAGAAGACAGTAGGGACTGGGTCTGGAGGGACAAAGGGAAGACATCCAGTGGGTAGCTGCGGACCACAAAGTCTTTCCCGCACTCCCAGCCCCTCTTCACAGAGCAAATAATCCCTTCAAGCCCTTCTTGGCAGCTGTTCCCTGGGAGGAAAAGCTCTGAGGTTCACCACCTCTGGAATGGAGCCAAAGGGCCCATCACTGGGATCTGGCTCTGCCAAAGCAGCTGGACCACCAGGTATGGCAGACTGGAAGGAGCCAGAAGCCATGCCCTTTTCCCCAAATGGGGAGGGGAGTAATACAGGCCCCTGGAAAAGGCTAAGTGGCTGTGAGCAAAGCTTAACCATGCTCACTCCTGTTAACACCCTCTGGCAGCCAGGGGCACGGAAAGGAGGCAGGAGGCAGGAAAATTCCAAGAAGCTTTTACTAAAATTAAAGAGCCATTTCTTACAAGATGACCAGCCACTAATTTGGCTGCAGTGCTTCTGTGTGAGGGGAGGCCCTTTGGCTACAGAATATGAATTAAAAAACTAAGCTCCATCCAAAGTGGCAATTAAGGGCTTTACCCAATCATAATAAACCTTGGTCTTCCTTTCCTGTGCAAGCTCTGCATCTCGCTGCCAGAGCAAACCCGGCAGCTCATTCCTGGTTTCCTTCTTAAAACACAGCAGAGCCACGACACTCTGCAGAGCAAATGCGCTCACGCTGTTCTTTCCAGGCTCCCCTGTCGCCAGGGCAGCTCTCGGGGTCCCTTAACAGTGTTGACATGGGCACAGCGGACCCCAAGTGTCCATCATCCTCTGGCCTAGCCAGGCTACTAGGACAACTCCCACTAAGGCTGTGCCGCCTGCTGCTTAAGGACAAAGGCCTTATAATCCCAGCCACGGTGTTTGCAGGAAAAGTATAGAGCAAACATCTATACTTTTTATTCATGGCATTTATCAAAGTTTGCAATTTTACGTGTATTAGTGACAAACAAACATCTTTATCCCGTGTGTATTCACTGCCTCTCTCCCTCCCTCCACTCTGCCCTCTAAAGAAAATCCTGGCCTTGTCCACCTGGCGCCCTCCCATCTCTTCTATCTTCGGGTCAGTGTTGGGAGGCGGTGTGAAGCTAGAACAGGGGTCCTAATGTGAAAGGCTTGTGGGGACAAGGCAGAGATGCAGCAGGTGAAGGAGCAGTGTAGGAGCAGCAGAGAGGGGGGGGCCTGAGAAGCAAAAGGAGGTGAAGCTCTCAACTCAGCTCAGCCAACTATTGCCAGGCCAGAACGTAGCGCCTTGGGGCCAAATTTCACCATGTTTCAAGCCCACATTTTGGATTTCTGTACAAAATGTCTTTTTTTGTTGTTAATTCTCACCTGAGGATATCTTTTCCATTGGTTTTTAGAGCGAGTGGAAGGGAGGAAGAGAAAGAGAGGCAGATAGACAGAGACAGAGAAGAACATCAATGTGAGAGAGACACATTGATAGGTTGCCTCCTGCTCTCACCCCTACTGGAGTCAGGGATCGAACCTGTAGTCCAGGTACATGCCCTGGAGCTGGAATCAAACCCATGACCCTTTGGTGTGCCGGCCCACGCTCCAACCACTGCTCAGTGGTTATAGTTGTGGAAGCCAGACAAAACAGCCTGTAGGCCAGTGTGTCCCATGCTGGACAGTAGGTGACTCCTGGGCACAATGTTGTCCATTGAAAAGAAACAGGCAAGAGGGGGAGGGGACAGCATGGGAAAAGCTAGTTTTAAAAGAGTTGAGAGGGAATTAGAAGGAGCAGCTGCCAATATTGGGGAGGAGGTTGAGAGCGGCTGAAATTGAGAGGTGATTTGAAAGATGTTCGGCTATGCACTGAGAATGGACTCCCCACTTTGCTGTGACCTCAAGAAACTATATAAAGATTTTAATTCTTTTGTTATTCTCTGCTTGGCAGACTGTGTTGTTCTGAGTTGACTCTTTGTCATGCAGAGCCACGTGGCTGCTGCTGTCTCTAAGGATGACTCACACTCCTGTATTTCAGGCTGTGGCCAGTCGCACTGTGAGCCACCCGAGGGCAGGATGAGGGCTGTTTAGCTTCTTAACATTCATTGAGTGAATGCCTCTGCCTTAGTCCTGCTTTCTTTATTCAAGACTCAAAAAATTTAGTTTAAATTCTCTTTCATTTTCCCAGCCAATCAACATAATCAATCATAATAGAATAAATAGGGTAGGAGAAAGCTGAGAAATCCACCGATTAGCAAAGACAGAGGGGACTGCTCTTGAAGCTGCAGCCCGGCTCCAGTGAGGCTGGTGTCCCAGTGACAGGAAACAGCCTAGAGAAAACACATTTAGTTGATCCCACCCCTTGAACCAGGGTTCTGTTGTTGTAATGTACCCCGCGAATCACAGAAGGACGCCTCAAGAAGCCGAATTAAAGAGTCACATTTATTGCAATCCGGGACTACGAGGGAGTCATGCACTCCAAATCTCGAAGTCCCCTCCCCATGCCCACCACCAGATTTATAGGCAAAGATCACAAAGATATTGATTACATCCCAGGATTTGGAATGAGGAACCTGGTTCGCAAAAAAGCAGTTTACAGAAGCATAATTAAGCATGTTAATTATAGTTTTGGGTCTCCGATCACTGAGTTGACAGAAACACATTATCTGGGACTGCTGGGTTGACAGGAACACATTATCTAGAGCCCTCGGGTCTTGAGACCACTGTGTTGCCAGGAACACATTATCTAGAGCAGCCATGGGCAAACTACAGCCCGCGGGCCGGATTGAAATGAATAAAACTAAAAACAAAAGACCGTACCCTTTTATGTAATGATGTTTACTTTGAATTTATATTAGTTCACACAGACACTCCATCCATGCTTTTGTTCCGGCCCTCCGGTCCAGTTTAAGAACCCATTGTGGCCCTCGAGTCAAAAATTTGCCCACCCCTGATCTAGAGCCATCGAGGCAATTTAGAGTAATTGTGCTGCCCTGGTCTTGGAACCACTGAGTCAAGCAGAACGCATTATCTGTGGCCACTTAAGACAATTTAGGATAATTGTGCTGTCCTGTTTCCCAGGTACAGAAGAATGTGCTTCGATAACCAGCAAGATCACAATCAATGGGATATTCACATTACAGTTAATAAGGTATTCAATCGAATGGGATGATTTATACAATTCAGAAAATCACAATAACTTTTCTATTGTTAAACAAAGCATATAAGTACAGGAGCCAAACAGCAGGGTTAAAGTTAAGCTATAGTTTCTACCTGAGATGATTGCTACCATACTTCATTGTCAGCTATCTCAAAGGGATTCACAGAGGGAGGCTCTACTCTCCTCCCTTCACCCTTAGGTATTAGATATCTATGCTGTGTGAAAAACTACAGTAGTCCCCCCTTATCTTTGGGGGATATGATCCAAGGCTTCCAGTGGAAGCCTGAAACCTTGGGCAGTACCAAACTCCATACTATGCTTTATCCTGTATATACATATCTATGATAAAGTTTAATTTCTAAATTAGTCACAATAAGAGATTACAACGACATCTATAATAATAAAAGCGTAATATGCAAATTAACCAACAGCAGAATGTCTGTCTGGATGACCTTCCAGATGGCCATGCTATAACACGCACTGGTTCCAGGCCAGCCAATTTGCATGTGATGCGATTGGTCGGAGGGCCCCACCATCGCCCCATGATCACCCTGCAGAGGGAGGCCCAGGCCACCGGCCAGTGATGCTGTGGTGGGTATGCAGGGCCAGCCAGTGATTGCCCTGCAGAGGGAGGCCCAAACCAGCTGTGGGAGCGGCAGGGGCGGGGCCAGCTGCTGGCAGCGGCATGCGGGGAGGGGGGGAGGAAAGCCCCAATAAGCCTTGATTACTGGCCAAGCCTAGGAACCCTATCTGAGGGGTCCCGGATTGCAAGAGGGCACAGGCCAGGCTGAGGGACACCCCCCGCACACCCTGTGCATGAATTTCGTGCACTGGGCCTCTAGTAGCTAATAATAAAGTAGGACAATTATAACAATACCTACACTAATAAAAGACAAATATGCTAATTGACCATACCTTCGCTACACCCTAAGCCATACCCAGCAGCCCATGAGAGACTACATGCAAATTAGCCCAACCAAGATGGCAGCCGGCAGCCACGGAGCTGGATGGAGCAAGCAGGAGGCTTGGTTGCCTGGGCGATGGAGAAAGCCAAGCTTCCCGCCTCCCCTGAGCCGGCTGCGGCCTCCTCTCATGGCAACAAAGTTTCAATTATAGAAGACAAATAGATCCCAGATACCTGCTTCCAGCTAGCCTCCACTGGGAGCTTGAGTGGCTGAAAACAGCCATCAGTCCCTTGCCCAGGCTGGCCACACCCTCATGGGGTGAGGGTTCCTGCTGGGGGGCTTGGCCAGCCTGAAAACAGCCATCAGCCCCTCACCCAGTCTGGCTAGCACCCCAGAGGGGACCCCCACCCTGAAGGGGCTATGGCCAGCCTGCAAACAGCCATCAGCCCCTCACCCAGGCTGGCCAGGCCTCTATCCTATCTAATAAAAGGGTAATATGCAAATTGACCCTAACAGCAGAATGACTGGGAATGACTGGTCACTATGACACACACTGACCACCAGGGAGCAGATGCTCAGTGCGCTCCCACAGGGGAGCTCTGCTCAGCCACAAGCCAGGCTGATGACTGCCAGTACAGCGGTGGTGGTGGGAGTCTCTTCTGTCACCTCAGCAGCGGTAAGGATGTCTGACTGCAGCTTAGGCCTGCTCCCCTCTGGCAAGTGGACATCCCCCGAGGGCTCCTGGGCTGCCAGAGGGATGTCTGATTGCCATCTTAGGCCCAATTCCCCAGGGAGCGGGCCTACACCAGCAGGTGGTCATCCCCTGAGGGGTCCCAGACTGTGAGATGGCACAGGCTGGGCTGAGGGACCCCTCACCAAGTGCACAAATTTTTGTGCACCGGGCCTCTAGTACTGTAATAAAAAATTATGTGAATGTAGTCTCTCTCTTTCTCTCTCTCTCTCTCTCTCTCTTTCTCTCTCTCTCTCTGATACCCTGGTAGTCTATCTGATAACCTAGGTGTGCAATTTAAAACTTATGAATTGTTTATTTTTTGAATTTTCTCTTTAGTATTTTCAGAGCATGGTTGACCACGGGTAACTAAAACTGTAGACAGTGAAGCTGCAGCTAAGGAAGGACTGCTATTCTCCCAAGCTTGCTTACTTAAAACAATACTTATTATCTTGGTTTCTGATGGTTTGGAATTCGGGAGCAGCTTAGATGGGGGCCTGGAACTTGGAACCTTTCACAAGGCTGCACTCCATGTGTTGGTGAGGGCTGCAGTCATTTCAGTGTTCACCTGGGGTGGGATCCAGTTTCAAACTGACCTTCCTGGCCGTCAGCAAGCCTCAGGTCCTCCCTGGCTGTTGGCTGGAAACATCGCTTCCTGGCCAAGTGCGTCTCTCCATGAGGCAGCTCACAGCCTGGCAGCAGGCTTCCTTCAGAGGGCACCAGTGCGATATTAATACCAACAGCCCATCAGTTATGCTCTATTTTATCTACTAGCAGCAAGTCACTAGGTCCACGGCACACTGAGGGAGAAAGCAATCCACAGGGCTAGAATGCCACGAGGCAGAGGTCCTTGGACATTTTAACCAGCTTTGCATTTCAGGGCCAACAAAGAGCACAAGCAGGGATGCGATGGTCATATCCCTCTGGACATAACTCTGCCTCATCTCTTTGAATAAGCAGGGGATACGCGTAATGGTCCATACCAGCCGCCTTCCTGCAGAAGCCAAGCAGTGATGGAGTTGCACTCGTGCAGCAGGGACAGACCCTGCAGAAAGCCAAGTTATACTGTGGTGTGTTCAGGAGAGTAAGCCTAAAGCATAAGTCCAGCAACTTTCTCCACATTCTCCTGCGACCTCAGTGTTCAGGTTCTGTTCTGCCTTTTACCAGCTGTGTGACTCTGAGCAAGAAACTTCCTTAAAGCATCATTTTCTATGGGGGTAATAATAGAATTCATGCCACTGGGTTTTGGGTGGGACTAAATAAAAATAATTACAGATATGAAGATAGTGCCTATTTAATACATTATAGGTATTAAATAACTCTTGACAGCTATCATTATCATTATTATTCCATTTCTGGTCTTTAATGCATTTTCTTTCAAACCATCTGCTCTTAAATCCTGTCTTGCCCCTCCCCACTTATGATTAATTAAAACTGGTCAATGCTAAAGACCCACGGACAATTCTTTATGCCATAGTTTATGGCATCAAAGTGTCTAAATTATAAACATAGTTTTTGGAGATCTGAGGCTGGTATTTAGCTTCCATCAAAATTAAGCATTTCAAAGTTAAAACAGGTTATTGCATAAGTTTGTGGAGAACAAAATGTTATGGATTGGGAGAAGCACAGTTGACCTTTCACATTTCACCTCTTTGTCTTTGTCCACATTTGAATGGGTGTTTTCTGAGGGAATCTGGGCAGAAATGGGGAATATGGTCTGAGACCTACTTGATTGGAGACCTGAGGCCCCAGTGTTTCAGAAAGAAGATGGCCCGTAGACATTTTCTTACCAAATTTGTATTCTGGAGTTGAGCTGAGTAGAGTGTCTTTTACTGCTTGCCCGCGGCTGTGTTAGTTGCATTCCAAAAGTTTAGAAATACATCAAGGACGTATGACCTATGAAGTAACTGTTGACTTTTCCATGTGCTTGAGAGGGACTAAGGAAGACAAAGGCACATTTTCCCCCTTTCTCTCTCAACTTTTTTCCCCCCTGAAAGTCGCAGAATTTTGACCCACTTCACATCCGCCTCCTGCCTCTGGTTTTGAAATCTGCAGCCTGATGGCTTGTTTGCTTGTTAGCATGAAAGGCTTGCTCTGGGTCTGTGCTTGCTTGTTAGTAAAGAACCAACAAGCATTGCAGTCCAAAGGTAATCACAGAACGAAATCGCTTCCAGATGCCAAACCCCACTCCTGATGGTGAACGCAGACTTTACAATTGCAGCGGACCAGGTATTCAATGGCTCTCACCCAACCCTATTAGTGTTTTGAACGCGCACATGTGTTCTTGTCCTTTTCTTTCTCTCCCCACTCTCCCACTTGTTTCCTTCTCTCTCATTCCTTGCTTTCCTCAACTTGGATCGATTTTAATCCGAAGAGCAAAACCAAAGCTGGATGTAACCCAGGCTCAATTCAGCCATAGGTATCTGAGCTGCTGCTATCCTGGCATCTATGATGATAGCTCCCTGTCCGAGAACAGCCACCAGCGAGAGGAGCTCTTTCTTCCAGCTCCATCCTTGCAGACTCTTAGTGCAGACAGGCAATGACTGTTCCTCAACCAGTTGGTAAAGTTGTGACCAGAGGGCTTATCCCACCTGCAGAAAAAGGGTCACAGCGGGCGACTGTCTGCCAGAGCGGGGACTCACACGGTCAAATACATGGGGCTGGGCAGTGAGGTGGGAGCTTGAGTTTTGGATCCCTACACGCTGAGATGTGTCAGAGCTTCCCCAGAGAGTTTGAGGGGGAAAAGAAGGAAAGACGATAGAGAAGGGGAGAACGAGGAGGTGAGGCTAAAGGAAGAAAAGGGCTTAGTACTACATAAACATTTTAGAGTTATTTTATTGTAGCACTAAAGTCGAGAAACTTTAGAATCAAAAGGCTTTCAAGAGAGGAATTCCTCATAGACATGGTGATTTTCTCCCCTCAGAAGTGAGTACTGTGAAATCTAATTTCATGTCCCATCCCAGCTCAATCCCTGAGAGGACTTAAGTAGCAGAATCTTTCCTTCACTCTCCTTTTAGTCTCCATCTCAATGCTCCAGTGGAAAACATGGCTTGTGTGTGTGTGTGTGTGTGTGTGTGTGTGTGTGTGTGTGTGTGTGTGTAGATAAGAATCTGTATGATTCGATCATAAATTGAATGTAGGTAAAACACAAATGAGACATTTGTATGCAGCCAGTAGAATGGCTGTTTTTTTTTTAATCTCTCTTGTTTTGCTTATGTGTAGTTAGTATACTTATTAAGTTATTACTTCCCATGTGAATAATTCATTAAAATTTAAATGCAACACAAATGTATTTCTTCCCAGGCAGAATAGCATATAGCTCGCAGTCAACCATTTATTCCCAGATGTTTATATCCACAGGGTCCAAGAACTCCATAAAACTAGGATAATAGCACATTGAAAATATCTGGCCACAACCCATAAAAGAACGTGCATAATAAAACTGCCCCTACCCCCAATCCTCCTGCCAATGCAAACCTTCCAAATGTTTCAAAGTAATTTTCCAAAGGTGTAGTGGGGGTGGACACCAAAAATTCTATATTCTCACATTACTGAGACCCGAGTTTAAGATCAAATTGAAGAAGTACAAGTATCCAGCCCCTTTAAAAAGAATCTCTTAAAAATCAACCCAGAAAAAAATTTTAAATAGCTGGTGAGCAGTTAGTTTTACTATAAGGAAAAATAAAAGGGGTGTGTATGTGTGTGAGAGTATATGCCCCAAAAGTAATGAATGTATTCTCCAAATGGCCAGATTTTCACCATCCTGTTAACATCTAAGCACCCGCTGCCTCTCCAACCATTTGTTAATGCTGTTTTTATCTCCCTGTTTGGTTTTGGAAGTACAGCTTCTTAAACAGCTACTCACCTTAGATGCATAATAATTTATGCTAAGTAGCAAAATTCATTCATTTCTGGATTCCTGTTAGAAATAAGAGGGATCCAAAATACTAACATATTAGATGCCCCACCAGTCAACATCATCTATTGGGCCTTGTTTACTTAAGAGGATAGAATTATGAAGAAAACCCTGCTCTGTTTCAATGGAGGTAATTGGGCAATGAAAAGAAACTGGTTGGCATGATATAAATGGGAAGAAGAAATGAAATATGAACATGTCCATTACACACCACGGCTACCTAGAGTGGTATGAATAGTAATGTACTTAGGGAGGTGGGAAAGGTGAGGGACTGGTGTCTGACAGTGGAATAAGGCAGGGGACAGACAGGAAAGGGGTGTAACCAGTTTTAGAGTAGAAAACAAATTGTAGTTGAAGTTAGAAAACCTGAGGTTTGACTTTTCCTCTTAGTAATGTGGCTTGGGCATAGTTTCCTTGTCTATAAAGTTGAGATAATCACTCCCACCTTGGATGGTTGCTGAGGAGACCAAGGGAGCTAAGGGGCTTTGCAAGTTGTGAAGTATCACGCACATCTGCCTTATCAGAGTGAGTGAAGTTGTATAAAGAGTTAGACCACTGATGAAATGCAAACATCCTGGAACCCAGCCTCACTTTTATTTATGCCTAACACATGCTTGAGTAATGCTTTCCATCTTATTTCTTTATCTGTTCAATGGGGATTTCAATAGTTGTCCTATGTGGTTGTTGCCTGATCAAATGCGAGACTATACACATGAGGTTTGTAGAGGGTGAGGCACTATTCAAACTTAAGGCATTGTCACACTTTGGTGAAACACAGCGTATGCTCATTAGCTCATTCATTTATTCAACAAGCATTCTTTGGGCATTAAACTATGCAAGGCTCTGTCACACCCTAGGAATAATATGGTGCATAAGACAGACCTAATCTTGTCCTTATGGAATTTATAGTCAAGTTTATTAAATTACTTGCAAAGTGAAATAGGTAAGCCCACTTCTTGAAACCACATATTCATTGTATTCCACCATACTTATACTCTAACAAAACCACAGAGTTATCTACACTTAGTAGAAAAATAACTTGATAAGAAATTAGAAGATGAGGGTTCAGTTTCAGATGTTCTTGGGCATATCACTCAAAGTCTTTTTGACCCCGTTTTTCCATTTTAAGAATGTGTTAGTACAGGTTCTATGTGGTTCAGATGATTTCTCTTAAGTAGGTAGATACCATTATTCTAAATCTGATAGATTTAAAAAGTACTACAAGCCCTAGTTGGTTTGGCTCAGTGGATGGAGCATCGGCCTACAGACTGATGCTCCTGGGTTTGATTCTGGTCAAGGGCACATGCCCTTGTTGCGGGCTTGGCCCCCAGTAGGGGGCTTGCGGGAAGCAGGTGTTGATTCTCTCTCATCATTGATGTTTCTATCTCTCTCTTCCCTCTTCCTTCCTCTCTGAAATCAATAAAAATATATTTTTAAAAAATAAATAAAAAGTACTACAAGATGGACTACTGGACAATTGATCTGATTTCTTCAACAGCCAATGGCATGAAGAAGAAAGAGAAGGGAGTACTAAAAGATGCTTGACAGATATAACAACCAAATAATACATAGACTTTGTATTAAACAACAACCCGTAACAGACATATTTTGAGATAATCATGGAATTTTGAATATTGCCTGAGTTTTGGATGATACCAAGGGTATATCACTAATTTTTGATAGATATGATAATGGCAATACAAGTTTATAACAAATGTCCCATAATATTTACCATCTGTAATAATGAAATGACTTAACCAGACTGCAATAAAGTAAAATATAGGGTGTCCCCCACAAAATGTATACACACACTTTGAATAGTTATGAAGACAGTGTGTACCAAAATACATTTTATTTTCAAAATTGAGCTATCAGCTGTTGAAGTATGTATTCATTTTTGGAGGACACTCTGTATTAAATAAACAAAAGATGAGCATGTAACAAAAGAAAAGAAATTGAAGTCTTCAACAAGCATGTGCATATAGAGACATATCTTACAGTCATATCTTAAAGCCAGCATCACTTACCTAATTTTTTTTCTCTCCTCTGACACACAAAATAGGTTACTAAACTTTTTAAAGTGAAAACATTTTTCCTAATTACTTGCGTTCATTTTGAGGTGGGGAAAGAAGATAGAAAAGAAATTTTCAAACTTATTTCTCTGTGATAAGATTTCATTAAATTTATGGATTCTAGACTAAGTTATTGAGAAAACTTGGGTGTGCCTGGCACTGTGCCTGACTTTTGTGTGGTTGCAACGTTGGGGGAGGGAGGCTAAATGTGTAAAGAGGGGTAAAGGTAATCAAATCCTTTCATAAATGATTTGATTCCTTCCAACTCAGTAGATCTAAATCAATAAGGCATTTTTTTGAGTTTGCACATTTAAACCAGGCATATGTCTCTGCTTCCCTAAGGCAGGCTGGCTGCTAAAATGGAGTAATGTGGTTTGCTGTGTCTTAAATCTTCACTACTCAAAGTGTAGTCCTCAAACCAACAATAGTGGCATCGCCTGGGAGCTTGTTAGAACTACAGTAGGTCAGATTCCATCCTCGAATTACTGAATCACAATCTACATTTTAACAAGATTCCTAGTTGACGTATATGGTCACTAAAGCTTAAGACATAGATAATCATCAAAAAGAATAATTACCAAGAACCATATGATTATTATTATTATTTGTGTGACTATCAAAAGAAATGAAGCAACTTGTAACAGCAGAATTTCAAAGTAACATTTGGTCTTGAAATAATCACATATTGAAAGGGTTTACTTATATATGTACAATTTCCCCAAATTGTCCTCCTCTATTTGTAGTCATAGCTGCCATCGGTGTTCTACCAGCCTGATGGATGTCAAACCACCTCAGTGTTACTTACTTCCACCCCAGGTTTCTTTCTTGCTTGTAATGTTGGAAATCTCTCTGAGAATTTGAAGGTACAAAATAACAGCACCAATAGTCCCTCAAAGCCCTATCACTTTGAAATTTGGAATTTCCCCAACAGTGTTCTTAAAATATCATGATCTTGATATATTCAACCTTCTCTAAGAACTTTTATACCCTCCAGTGGTCAATATTATGTGCCTTAGGGATTTATTTTCTGCACTATCAGTCTGAGAGCCTGCAAAGGAGGAGAAAGGGCTGCAGCTGCTATATGCTCAGCAACAATCCCCCACCTCAACATGGGCTCCACCACCCTCACTGCCTTGTCCTTCACCACCCACCTCTGGGGTTTCGCAGATGACTCCGCTCAGCAGTACAGCCCCTCCCTGACCTTTAGTCAATGAGTGTGGCTGTTGTAATCTTGAAGACTTGATGTATAAAGGGACGGTCTTCTCTGCACCAAACCAGGTTATTAGATTCACTTATTCTGCTAAGATTCAGTGCAGGCTCAATATGTTATTCTTTGTCTGCTGACCTTTATCAAATATAGCCACCAGCAGTCTACTCCATTTATTGCTGCTTAAAGGGCTTTTCCAGTTCTGTTTCTCCACATTAAATGGGCAAAAACACTATAAGTGGAATTAATGCCAAAAGTTCAAAATCGAATGATAACAATGCAAACCTGATCATTTGTGTTATAAGATAAAGCACACCCCCTTTAAAAGTGCTGCAAGTCTTTTGTTTCTGTGATCCTGGAAAGCTGGAGGTTTGAACATGGGTATAATAGGAACATCCTAGGTGCCATACAGCCCCATAAATATCTCCTCAGCAGAGCTGTGCATCGCCCCCTAGACTTGAAGAGCTTTCTTTGAAGTTAGAGGGCAGAAGTTGTGCACGTGGAAGAGGTATGCAACTTATTATTATTACCCACCATTGCTTTAGAAGCTTTTAAGTAATACTAGATTTATCACATTTTTCTTACAGCAACTTTTAGTTTCATCTAGTGTTTCCTCTGAAGCCTAAACCAATAAACTGGTTTGTCTTTGTAGTTGATCTGCCACAGTAGTTCCCATATTTTTCTGCCAAGAAGCCCTTTGGAATCCGATTAAATGGGTAACATGACATTTATAGTCTCAAAGATTCGAACACCTGGAAGGAGGCCCAGAACTTCCCCAGTCTCTTGGGAGACCCTCTAGCACAAAGCAGACTGGACCTTGTTGGAAGGATCTAACTCAGAGTCAGCCTCTTGCTACTGTCCCCTTCTCAGGTCTACCCTCACCTGGAGCAGCCCCCTTAAGGTGCACTGCCCAGCATTTTCCATAATAAGTGCTCAGTGAACATTTAATCTTCTTGATTGGATTTTTCTGAGGGGCTGAACTGTGCATATAAGTGGTTTGTATTGCATTTTGTTGTAGGGAAGGAGAAAGACAGTTACAGACCAACTGAAAACCTCCATTGCTGAGTAAGTTTATGCTCTCGCTCTCTATATGAACATGACAAGGCCATCATTTCCTACACACACACACACACACACACACACACACACACACACACACACACACACACGTTTTTATTATTATTACAAAAGTAAAACATGAAAAAAATTAGTAACCATAGAGAAGCATTCTACTACCCAGGATAAACAGTGTTAAGTTTTCACCTCACTATCACTCCAATATTTCTCTGTTTTTGTGTGTGTATATGTCCATACCAATCCCTTTTGGACTTTGCAATAAACAATGTCTCTTGCATTTCTGCACATCCAGACTGTATCCAAGGTCCCATTGAGATAATTAAGGAAAGGTTACTTTTTTAAGTTCAAACCATGCCGGAACCGGTTTGGCTCAGTGGATAGAGCGTTGGCCTGCAGACTGAAAGGTCCCAGGTTCGATTCCGATCAAGGGCATGTACCTGGGTTGTGGACATATCCCTGGTAGGGGATGTGCAGGAGGCAGCTGATCGATGTTTCTCTCTCATCGATGTTTCTAACTGTCTATCTCTCTCTCTTCCTCTCTGTAAAAAATCAATAAAATATATTAAAAAAAAATCTCCTCAAAAAAAAAAAAAAAAGTTCAAACCATTAGAGCAGTGAAACACGAGACTAAGAGTCTTCAATTAGTCAGAATATTTGAAGAATTCTAATCAATAGAAATGCAACGACATTTGGTAAATTGAGAAGTTACAGTGGAGACAATAAAAGCCCAAACTCCAGGGATAAAGGCAGCTATCATGGGGTATTTGCAAGCCGGGGGGGGGGGGAGAGTCACTCAGGTGATGTGAGCTCCAAATTGACAGGTTAGTCTGGGGTGTTAAAGAATCCCATTTGCGAGAACTGGGATGACTGGGGCTTGCCCTCTCTCCCCCTGTGAATACAGCGACCAGTGAGGCTGCTTTTTCTTCCAGAGGACTAGGGAGTACACCTGGAAGGCCTACTAGTGACCAAGTTGGGGCTAAGGAAAGCAACACCGAGCTTGAGATAACCTGGACTCCCACAGCGGCTCAGGGAAAGCTGCAGAACCACCAGGAGACCTTTTCCAGAGAAAAGCCCTCCTCCTTTGACAATTGCCAAGGAAGCCAGCTCAACAGCTGACTCCCTGACAACATGGAACTCCAGACAGCAGTGGGGCAGTATCTCTGACGTGCTGAGGGAGCTACCCTGCCCCTAGTTTTCCATGCCTGCTCAGATTTCAGATGTAAGGGCTAAAGACAGGCCCAAGACATGGAAGAATTCAGTAAATTTAGTAAAGCACACACCCAATAAGAAAAACATTACTTCTGAAGTAACCCGACATAATATAAAAATAAGCCAAGAAAGAAGAAAACATCCTATCTAATAAAAGAGTAATATGTAAATTAACTGTCACTCTGCAACAAAGATGGTGGTGCCCACAGTGGCCGGTGCGGGATGCTGGCGGTGTCGCCCTGGCAATGCGAGCCCAGCATCTGCGCCCCGGCCATATGTTGGGAGGGGAGGGGCCTCCGGCTGTAGCCCAGGGTGAGGGACGCTGGCGTCATTGCTGGCTGGGCTGAAGGATGCCCCCCTCCCCGTATGAATTTTGTGCACCGGGCCTCTAGTAAAATATAAGAAGCTGTAGCTACCTGATATGACCCAAGAAGAAAATTAAAGCCGATCCTTTAGACAGAGTTGGGTGGAAGATTCTTGTTTGAGTGACAAAATGGCCAAAATTGAAGATTACATTTTCTTCTTTAAAGAGATTTGTATTCATGTAGTAATAATTTTCTAAATGTTACACATTGTTTTTAAATTATTGTAGTCAACCTGTTGACAAAGGGCACAAGACTAAGCTACAGTTTAAGAAGCTTGTAACCACCATAAATACTAATGCAATTTGAAAAATAGGAGTTAAAAGCAGAAAGAGAGATAAAGCCACTTAAGTTCCAAATTCCTCACATTTTGTATCTAGAGGTCAGTGTATAAGGCCCAAATTCAATAAAAGTAAGAAATAGAAGCATACTCATATTTTTCTAAACTACAGTAACTATTATAACAAAAGCAAAAGCAGAAACTATTAGCAGGGTGGGGAGATAGTGGGGACCAGGAAGGGGGAGAATTTACTTTATTTTTAGTTTTTTAAATTAATTTTATTTTTTCTTTTAATTTATCTTTAGTGTTGAAAGTATTATAGATGTCCTCCATTGACCTGTTATAGCTCACCTCTGCACCCTTGCCCAGGCTTTCACCGCTCTATTGTCTGTGTCCATGTGCTATACATATCTTATATAATAAAAGGGTAATATGCAAATTGACCCAAATGGCAGAACAACCGGGAATGACCAGTCATTATGACACGCACTGACCACAGGGGGAGTGCTGCTCAGCCAGAAGCCAGCTCATGGCTGGCCAGCACAGCAGCAGCAGTGGCAGGAGCCTCTCCCACCTCCACAGCAGCACTAAGGATGTCCTACCCACGGGGAGCAGTCCTAAGCCATCAGTAGGACATCCCCCGAGGGCTCCTGGGCTGCCAGAGGGATGTCTGACTGCCAACTTAGGCCTGATCCTCCAGGGAGCAGGCCTCAACCAGCAGGTGGACATCCCCCAAGGGGTCCCGGACTGTGAGAGGGTGCAGCCGGGCACAAATTTTCATGCACTGGGCCTCTAGTATGCATATAAGTTCTTTGGCTAATCTCTTCCCACCCACCCACCCCTGCCTTCCTACTGAGATTCATCAGACTATTCATGTTTCTATGTCTCTGGAGCTATTTTGTTTATCACTTTATTTTGTTCATTAGATTCCACATATGAGTGCGATCATGTGATACTTGTCTTTCTCTGACTGGCTTATCTCAAGAATTTACTTTTTATTTTACATAACCATGTTCATGCATCATCTTTATCATTATACATCTTGAATATCCTTCCAGGTGTAACCCAAATGTTACCAGCCTGTGGATATAATTGGAATCACATTTATACTTATGTCCAAATGGTAATGGTTCAGAGTCTCTCTCCATTTGCCCATTTGGGAACTTAGCCCCCACTTAGTACCTCCCTGCTATTTCTGGGAACTCCCAAAAGGATACCTCTCACACGACCATAATAAACTCCTCCAGCTCCAGCCATCATGATCTTATTACTATGTTCTTTCTCTCCTGTTTCTTGGTATTAGATGCATCTTTTTTATCCTCACCCTATTTTTAAAATTGATTTTAGAGAAAGAGGAAGAGAGGGAGATAGATAGATAGATAGATAGATAGATAGATAGATAGATAGAGATATGAGAGAGAGAAATATCTATCAGTTTCCTCCTGTCTGCACCCAGCTTGGGCCATTTGATGTATTTTTGCACATCATTATTATTTCTTTTTTTAATGTTACTATTTTATTTTATTTTTATTATTTTTTAAATATATTTTTATTGATTTCAGAGAGGAAAGGAGAGGGAGAGAGAAAGAGAGAGAGAGAGAGAGAGAGAGACATCAATGATGAGAGAGAATCATTGATTGGCTGCCTCCTGCACGCCCCCTACTGGGGATTGAGCTCACAACCTGGGCATGTGCTCTTGTTCAGAATCGATCCCTGGACCCTTCAATCCACAGGCCAATACTCTATCCACTGAGCCAAACCAGCTAGGGCATTTATTATTTCGTGATCTTCACAAAATCTTCAGGTACCTCTCATAATCCACTTCAAACCTTCAACTCAAAAGTCAATCTTTCAGTTTAGAGAAGACAGACGCAGTAGAGGAACATGCTAAACAACATCATGAGGAAACAGCCTAACAAAAGCAGAAAGGGTGACAGCCTGCAGGACGACTGGCTTAGCCTCTTCAATCAGTCTCTAAAGTAGCTATACTCCATTTGAATTGAGACTTAAAGGGCAAAAGCAGATGCCAAAGGGGTTCTAGCATAGACCTGATATAGGGCATTTTGGGGCCCCTGGGAAATTTGAATTTCATCTAGTTATTTTATGGGATGAAAACTGAACACATCCTAATTTAGAAGGGTAAAAATTTTTGAGTGAAAAAGCAAGTACAGTGTAGTTTCATTTAGCAAACACACACACACACACACACACACACACACACACACACACAGATCTCTAGAGCAATATACACTAAAAATTGATAGTGGTTGCCTCTTGTTAGTAGGAGATGTTTGTTTTTTTTAGTTCATGTTTATTTTTATTTTCTAATTTGCTACACATACACTGTTTTTGTAATAATAAAGGGCTATAAATCCCCACTTTAAAAATAATGTACTGAAGTCTGTATTTCCTTTCCCTGGACCTTGGATCCCTTCCTCCTCTATCATAAACAACAGAATGCTTCCCCTCTTCTCAATCAATATTTTACTCTTGGAAATAACAGGGCTCTTTAGATAAGTAACCTGGGTAATTAAGGCTGGTGAGTCATACAAGTGGGACTGGTTTCTGAAATTCACCCTGGTCTATATAGATGCAGACTTCACATGTACATCTTGTGTTTTTAATTTCTTAGCCTCACTATGGGAGATGCATGAATATCTGAGGGTCAAGACATAACACATTTGTTCCTCGGATCATAACAATGCACCCAAGTTAAGATGGACTTTCACATCTCTTATGTTATTGCTGACAAATAGCTGATCGAAACCTTAAGGCTTCTGCTGTTGGAGAAAATAACACTAATTCTGAATGCATGTGAGACCTAGCAAGAGGCCCCTCTTGCTTCACAATGTGAGCTGCACATGTGCATCCACACTTAACTCTGACCCCTAAGCATTTCCAACACTAGCGATGTTAAAGGTATGCTTTTTTTTGAAACAGCTCTTTCCCGGGTATTCAAAAAAGACACAAAGACAAGGTTGTATTTATAACTCTTTGAAACCAATGAGAGTTCCACATGGGGAAAAAAGGCCAGGGGGGAAAAATCACAAAATTAACGAGTAGCTTTTCATGATATTCACACAAATGTTTGGTCTTCTGAGAATTTGTGTAAGTAAAGTCACATAGCTGGAAGCAGCGACAGATAATAATTCCTGGGAGAAATATGTTGGATGGTGGGGATGCTAGAAGGGTGCAGAGGGTAATAATGAAATAATAAATTTAAGAAAATTCAGGTCTAAGTAAAATAGGTGTTTCGTATGAAAAAGAGTGATAGTAAGAGAAAAGCACTTACTAGACAGGTTTTCCAAATCCTCACACACAGAGAAGAACTCCTACACTATGGTCCTCTTCTGCAAATGTAAGTACAGTGTGGAAGAATTAAGACCTAGTTGAAATACAGTTAATCTTGGGATTGTTGTATAGCATCATTTGTCTTACCATGACTCAGGTGCATCCTTGGCCAGACTATTGCAATTAGCTCCTGGAAGATTTTGATAGAACAATTTATCAACAGATTGGATAGTAATCCTGATCTCAACATTCCCATATTTTCCTCCATTCTCAACATGAATGGTCAATTCTAGAGACCTTGTAGGATTAAAATGTCTCTCGCCTGGCCGTGGTAGCTCAGTGATTGAGCATTGACCTATGAACTGAAGGTTAGAGTTCGATTCCGCATCAGGGCACATGCCCGGATTATGGACTCAATCCCCAGTAGGAGGCATGCAGGAGGCAGCCAATCAATGATTCTCTCTCATCATTGGTGTTTCTATCTCTCTCTCTCCCGCTCCTTCCTCTCTCTGAAATCAATTAAAAAATATTTTCTAAAATGTTTCTCAAAGCGTCTTGATTTCCCCCATCTATTTTTTCTATTTATTTATTTATTTATTTATTTATTTATTTATTAATATTTTTTATTGATTAAGATATTACATATGTGTACCCTCTACCCCCCCCCCCCTGCTCATCCCCTCACCCCCCGTTGTCCGTGTCCATTGGTTAGGCCTATATGCTTGCATATAAGTCCTTTGGTTGATCTTTCCCCCTTGCCCCCACCCTCCCCTACTTCCCTCCAAGGCCCGACAGTCCAATCAATGCCTCTCCGTCTCTGGATCAGTCCTTGTTCATCAGTTTATGTTGTTCATTATATTCCACAAATGAGTGAGATCCTGTGGTATTTATCCGCTCTCCAGCTCCATCCATGCTGTGGCAAATGGTAAGAGTTCCTTTTTCTTCTTCCTCTTCTTAAAGAATACCTTTCAGCATTTCATATAATGCTGGTTTGGTGGTGATGAACTCCTTTAGCTTTTTCTTATCCGTGAAGCTCTTTATCTGACCTTCCATTCTGAATGATAGCTTTGCTGGATAAAGTAATCTTGGTTGCAGGTTCTTGCTATTCATCTCTTTGAATATTTCTTGCCACTCTCTTCTGGCCTGCATGGTTTCTGTTGAGAAATCAGCTGACAGTCGAATGGGTACTCCCTTGTAGGTAACTGACTGTCTTTCTCTTGCTGCTTTTAAGATTCTCTCTTTATCTTTTGCTCTTGGCATTTTAATTATGATGCGTCTTGGTGTGGTCCTCTTTGGATTCCTTTTGTTTGGGGTTCTCTGCGCTTCCTGGACTTGTAAGTCCATTTCTTTCACCAGGTAGGGGAAGTTTTCTGTCATTATTTCTTCAAAAAGGTTTTCAATATCTTGCCCTCTCTCTCCTTCTGGTACCCCTATAATTCTGATGTTGGTACGCTTGAAGTTGTCCCAGAGGTTCCTTACACTATCTTCATATTTTTTGAATCTCTTTTCTTTTTTCTTTTTCGGTTGGGTATTTTTTGTTTCTTTGTATTTCAAATCTTTGACTTGATTCTTGGGATCCTCTTGTCTGCTCTTGGATCTCTGTAAATTATTCTTTATTTCAGTCAGTGTATGCTTAATTTCTAGTTGGTCCTTTTTCATGTCCTCCATGGTCTCACTATACTCCTTGAGGGATTCATTAAATTTATCGGCGGTTTCCATAAAATTCTTGAAAAACCTTATAAACGTGGCCTTGAACTCTATATCCAGTTGTTTGCTTTCCTCCGTTTCTGCCATTTGTGACCTTTTTCTTTGTCTCCGCATTTTGGCTGCTTCCCTGTGTTGATAGAGTGGCCCTGCGCACCAGGTGTCCTGTAGGGCCCAGTGGCTCAGCCTCCCCAGTTACCTGAGGTGGACACTCTTGGTGCACTCTTGGTGCCTTGGTTGTTGTAGGATCACTGGGAGGAATTGACCTCCAGGCCAATTGGCTGTGGGAATCAGCTGTGTCTGAAGTGGGAGAATGGTCCCCCTCTGACCACTGGGTACAGTGGCTCCTGGATCTAAGGAGGTGCTAATTCAGCCCCTGCCTGAGGCCACACAGCAGGAGCCACGAAGAGGCTCAGCTGTGAAGCAATGCAAGCCGCTGCGGGGCCTTGGGCCTTCTCTTGGAAGTTCCGGGTCTGCCTGGCTGGGCTGTAGTTAGGTACATTCACATGCAAAAGCCTCTGCCGCAGCCTGGGTGGGGCGGGGTCTCAGGGAGTCAAAGGGCGGTGAAAGCAGCTATGGTGATTCTCCACGCCCGGAGTCGCGCGTCTCAGTGTCCCGGTAACGGCTGCAAGCACCTCTGAGGGAAAGCCGCCCTCAAGTTCGCCTGCTGCCGCCTGACAGACCAGCCTCTCCCCGTATGAGCCCTGGGTCCCCAGAGACCCGCTGGAACCGGAGTTCAGAGCAGTCGGGAGCTTGTGATTCAAAAAGACAGCCGCGTCCTCAGGCGCCACCCCCTTTCCGCGCGCGGGAGCTGCCGCCGTACCTCTGCACTTCACCTCCGCAGCTCCGCTGGCTCTCAGCGTGCCCCTCTTTTCTTCTAGTTGTAGAAATTACACTCAGCCAGCCTTCCTGTTGTTCTGGACGATGTTTGCTCTGACCCTTGCGGCATTCTTCAATTGTTGTGTGAGGCGACAATTTCCCGGTGTTTATCTATGCCGCCATCTTAGTTTCCCTCCTATTTTTTCTTTTTAAATAATACATATTTTTTATTTTTTTATTAGAGTTGAGGTACAGTATAGTTTCAGGTGTCCAACCCAATGATTGGACATTTATATAAATTACAAAGTAATCATCCTGATAAATCTAGAATCATCTAACACCATACATAATTATTATAATACTAGGGGCCCGGTGCACGAAATTCGTGCACTGGGTATGTGTGTGGGGGGAGTGTCCCTCAGCCCAGCCTGCCCCCTCTCACATACTGGGAGCCCTCAGGCGTTGACCCCCATCACCCTCCAATCGCAGGATCAGCCACTTGCCCAGGCCTGACGCCTCTGGCCTAGGCGTCTGGCCCGGGCAGCGGGGACCTGCAGCTGCAGCAGCCCCGGGATCATGGGCTTCGCTTTAGGCCCAGGCAAGGGACCCCTAGCTCCTGGGACTGCCAGCTTCGACCGTGCCCAGCTCCCATCGCTGGCTCCACCCCTACTTCCTGCTATCACTGGCCAGGGCAGCAAAGGCGCCTGATTCTCCGATCATGGCTGGGGGGCAGGGCAAAGGCGGCCCCAGGGCCGCCTTTGCCCTGCCCCCCAGCTCTTAGCTCCCCCCTGGGTTTCTGATCACTGTCAGTGGCAGGGGGCTTCTTCCTGCTTTCCCTTTCGCCTCCCTGCATTGTGCCTACATATGCAAATTAACCGCCATCTTGTTGGCAGTTAACTGCCAATCTTAGTTGGCAGTTAACTGCCAATCATAGTTGGCAGTTAATTTGCATATAGCCCCGATTAGCCAATGGAAAGGGTAGCTCGTACGCCAATTACCATTTTTCTCTTTTATTAGTGTTGATTATTGACTATATTTACTCTGCTGTACTTTACATCCCCATGACTATTCTGAATCTGCTCATTTGTACTTCTTTTAAAAAAATTCTTATTGTTGAAAGTATTACATATGTCCCCTCTATCCCCCATTGTCCTCTCCCAGCCCACCTCCACCCTCCAGAAAAAGATTTCCCCCCATCTTTATCCCAAGGTAATCTCAGGGTATAAGAGTTCAAATGGTCATTATGGATCATTTATTTAAGCCCCAAATTTTACAGTTGATCCATAGAGGGAAAGTGGTTTCCCAAAGTAATGGGTGACAAAAACCAGACATAAATCCAGCTCTCCTAAATCTCAAGTCCAGAGCTATTTACAATGAACCACACACACTCCACGAACACTTACAGATAGGATAGCTTACATTGTGCTTAACCCAGTCCTCTTCTCAGTAAAGCAATGCAAAACAAAACAAAAATGAACAAAAACCCCAAGAATCACTTCCCATACTCACACATACAAATCCACCCTTCTTCCCTTAAGAACAGCCATAAGACTGCCACAATAACATCCTTAGATTAATGTATACAGGCCTTTAATTTGGCCTGTGAGAATTAATCATGTCTTCCTAAACCCTCTCACATAAACATTTAGCATACTGATTATCTCTTCAAAATAATCATTACATTCTTATTATCCTAAAGAAGGCATTTTAAGATGAGGAGTAAAATGTTGCACCTAGTTGCATTATTTGGAATTAGTTGTTTGCATGGCTGTTTCTTCCCATGTGTTGTAAGACCCTGGGTAGCAGATATCTGACAGATTCATCTCTCTGCCCTGCATGTGGGAGAAAGAATGACTAAATTAGGTCAACTGATAAATGGGCACAATCACACCTTTTGGATGGCTCTTCCTGCCCTTTCAAGAAGATAATCTATTGCAGTCATCAAGGAACTCTATTATGCAGATTAGATCCTTAAGGTTTTGCCACTAAATATTCCTAGAACAGGTAAGACTTAGTAACTTCAGTAAGTTTAGAAATGAAACTTTAGCAAGAGTTTGCATCTACTGGCATTAAAATACATACAGATGGTGTAGTTAATCTTAACCTGAGAGTCTTTCCTATTTTGTGGATTGTAAAATGTTTTTAAAACCTAAACTTAACTTTTACTCTGCCTGGCATCTAGCAAAGTGTAGGAGTTCAAAATACTAAGGCAATATGCTAGCTTTTCTTGAGCCAGTCAGTGACCACACCATATTCAAATCAGGGAGTCTGTCTCCAGGAACCACACTTTTAAAATATTGTTTCACTTCATCTGTCCTTAGATTTTTCAGGTTCCATCTTAGTGGTGCACTTAGAGGTACAGTGGTATGAGTCGTATACTATTTAACACCTGGCTCTCAGTAAGGAAAAAAAAAAGCCTTGCTTGGAGCAACTGCTGATTTCTATGGTGTCACTACCCCATTGTAGCAAATTTAAAGCTGCTGATGGATTATGCACACAGGAGACTAAAATAACCTTAAAAACACAGATGATAGAGGAGAACCAAGATAGCGGCATAGGTAAATACCTACACTTGCTGCCTTTCACAACCACATCAAAACAACAACTAAAAGGCAGAGCAACTAGCATCCAGAACTGCGGGAAGCCTGGCTGAGTGGAAGTTCCACAACTGGAGAGGTGAAGAAAGCGCACTGAGACTGGTAGGAGGTGAGGAGGCGCAGAAAGTGCTGGCACCTGGATCTGCTGCTCTTTAAATCTGGAGGGAGATACAAGCTCCTGCTTACTCTGAACTCCAGTTCTGGGCAAGACTCTGGGGAACCCAGACACATAAGGGGGAAAACTGGACTGTCTGGACAGGAACGTGAGGGCAGCTTTCTCTCAGAGGTACTTGCAGCGATCATTGTTCCTGCATGGGGGTGCGGGACGCAGAGACTGGAGACCTCTCCGGTGCAGGGCTGACTTGCAGCCATTGCTGTTTGCTCCACTCTGGTGATTTCCAGAGAGCCCGCCCCACCCAATTTACAACCCCACCCAAACTGCGCAGGTTGGCTTTTGCGTATGAATGGCCTGGCCTTTCTCCACCTAAAACCTGTCAAACTGCAGCTGGGTCAGAGAGCCCAGAGCTTCCAAAAGAAGGCCCAAGGCCTGCCAGCCTTGCTTCACAGCTGGGCCTCGTCTGGGCACTTCCAAACCCCATACAAAGAGGAGGAATCTGCAGTTCTCTCTGTAGCTCCTGCTGGGTGGCCCCAGGCAGTGGCTCACCTTGCACCTCCTTGGAGATCCAAGAGCCAGTGTACCTAGTGGTCAGAGTGAGACCATTCTGGATTACAACTCTTCATATCCATAAGCGACACACTCCAGGGGCAGATTCAGTGAGCACCAAAGCCCCACTGAAGCAAGTCCTGCCCCATAAGGGTGTCTCCTGTGCAACAGATCTTCCAGTGTAGACCAGCTGGTCATCACAGCCAATTGGCCTGGAGGTCAATTCCTCCCAGTGATACCAACAGCAATCAAGGGTTAACTACAACAAGACTGTGCAAACAGCCCACAAAGGGGTGCACCAAGAGTGTCCACCTCAGGGACTGGGGAGGCTGAGTCACTGGGCCCTATAGGACACCTACGACATAAGGTCACTCTATCAACTCAAGGAGACTTAGCAGCTACCCAATACATAGAAACAAACACAGGGAAGCAGCCAAAATGCGAAGACAAAGAAACAGGTCACAAATGAAAGAAATGGATGAAAGAAAAATACTGGATATAGAGTTCAAAACCACAGTTATGAGGTTACTCAAGAATCTTCTAGAAACCTCTGAGAAATTTAGTGAGACCCTCAAGGATATGAAAAAGGACCAATCAGAAATTAAGCATACACTGACTGAAATAAAGAATAATATACAAAGATCCAACAGCAGACTAGAGCAGTGGTCAGCAAACTGTGGCTCACGAGCCACATGCAGCTCTTTGCCCCCTTGAGTGTTGCTTTTCCACAAAATACCAACTTCTGTGCATGGGCCACGAAGTTTCAATCACACTATACATGCGCACCCGCATGTGGTATTTTGTGGAAGAGCCACACTCAAGAGGCTAAAGAGCCGCATGTGGCTTGCGAGCCACAGTTTGCCAACCACTGGACTGGAGGATCCCAAGAATCAAGGCAAAGATTTGAAATATGAAGAAGCAAAAACACCCAACTGGAAAAGCAAAAGGAAAAAAGAATCCAGAAATACGAAGATAGTGTAAGGAGCCTCTGGGACAACTTCAAGCGAACCAACATCTGAATTATGGGGGTGCCAGAAGAAGAGAGAGAGCAAGATATTGAAAACCTATTTGAAGAAATAATGACAGAAAACTTCCCCTACCTGGTGAAAGAAATAGACTTACAAGTCCAGAAAGCACAAAGAACCCCAAACAAAAGGAATCTAAAGAGGACCACACCAAGACACATCATAATTAAAATGCCAAGGGCAAAAGACAAAGAGAGAATCTTAAAAGCAGCAAGAGAAAAACAGTTAGTTACCTACAAGGGAGTACCCATAGGACTGTCAGCTGATTTCTCAACAGAAACTATGCAGGCCAGAAGGGAGTGGCAAGAAATATACAAAGTGATGAATAGCACGAACCTACAACCAAGATTACTCTACCCAGCAAAACTATCATTTAGAAATGAAGGTCAGATAAAGAGCTTCACAGACAAGAAAAAGCTAAAGGAGTTCATCACCACCAAACCAGAATTACATGAAATGCTGAAGGGTATTTTTTAAGAAGAGGAAGAAGAAGAAAAAGGTAAAGATAAACATTATGAACAATAAAGTGACAACAAATACATATCTATCAACCTAAAAATCAAATGAATAAAAAACCTGATGAACAGAAAAGACTGGTGAATGTAATAAAATCAGAGGCATGGAAAGGGAGCAGACTGACAATTCTTGGAGGGTAGGAGTTGTGGGGGGGGGGGTGGGAAAATATTGGACAAAGAGCTTACACTTATGGACGAGGACAGTGGGGGAGGGGGTTAAGAGCATGGGATGGGGTGGGAACCAGGTTGAGGGGAGCTATGGGAGGAAAAAAGAGGAATATCTGTAATAATCTGAACAATAAAGATTAAAAACAACAACACAGATGATAGGAAAACGTAGACTATAATTAAGAACTAATGAATTTTAAAAATCTAATTGCAAATGTATATAATTTGGTTGTTAATAATAGTTGAGTTTCACAACTGTCTCACTAAATTTCTAAAAATTAATAACCGGCTCTCCCAAACCTACAGCCACAATTGAGTCTACCCCAAAGTGCCAATATGTCATTAATGTGAACATGGACATGCTCTTTGATCTTGTTTGCCTGTTTCCTAATCTGTAAAATGGCACTAATAATAATAATACCTACTTTATAAGGCTTTTGTGAGTGCTTGGAACCATGCCTGCATTGGTAAGTACTGCATAAGTGCTACCTATTGTTGCTATTATTTTTATTTTTAAGAAACCCAAGGTGCTGTTTTTAGAGTTCAGAAGAAGGGCGGTCTGGCTGTTGGAAGACCTTTCAAACTCTGTAATCAAGGCTCAGATAGAACCAGCATCAAAGGAAGCAGATAGAAAATGAGATTAACCTGAATATTACTTGTTCATATCCAACACATTCCAGATAGAATTGTGTATTACAAAATGTGGCTTCTCAAAGCAGCGGAATCACCAAGAAATCTGTGTAATTGAAATGAAATAGGAACTCTGCCATGAAAATTATCTTTTTAAAATAATAAATTTTAAAATAAAATGATGGCTAAAAAACAAGTTGTTCTCCTGTGGTTTCCATCTCTCCATGATACTAGCATCAGAAAAGAGTAGAAAATCTTTGCCTGGAAATGAAAATGCTCTGAATTATTAGTCCACCAGGTAACATCTATGAGACCTCAAGCAAACTACTTAATTATCCTGCATCCCAGGTTCCTCATCTGTGGAATGAAGATCATAATAGATCCTTCCTCGTGGCATTATTGTGAGGATTAAATAGGAGGTGTTACATGCTTAGCATAATGCCTGGCAGAGAGGGCACATTAATAAATATTAGCTTTTATTATCATTACTAGAGGCCCAGTGCATGAGAGTTGTGCACTCAGGGGGTGGGGAAGCCCTCGGAGGATGTCAAACTGATGGCTTAGGCCAGCCGTGGGCAAACTATGGCCTGCAGGCGGGCCGGATCCAGCCCATTTGAAATGAATAAAACTAAAAAAAAAAAAAGACCATACCCTTTTATGTAATGATGTTTACTTTGAATTTATATTAGTTCACACAGACACTCCATCCATGCTTTTGTTCCGGCCCTCCAGTCCAGTTTAAGAACCCATTGTGGCCCTCGAGTCAAAAAGTTTGCCCACCCCTGGCTTAGGCCCATGCCCCACAGAGAGCGGGCCGAAGCTGGCAGTCAGACATCCTTAGCGCTGCTGTGGAGGCAAGAGAGGCTCCTGCCACTGCCACTGTGCTCATCAGCCATGAGCCCGGCTTCTGGCTGAGCGGCGCTCCCCCTGTGGGAGTGCACTGACCACCAAGGGCAGCTCCTGCATTGAGTGTTGCCCCCTGGTGGTCAGTGCATGTTATAGCAACCGGTCATTCTGCCCTTTGGTCTGTTTGCATATTAGCCTTTTATTATATAGGACTAGAGGCCCAGGGTGTGAAATTCATGCACTGGTAGGGTCCCTAGTGGCTGCCGGCTGTCAGCCGGGGCCTCCCTTCCTTCCCCCAGCTGGCCTGCCCCCTGGTCAAACTCCCAGAAGAACTCTGGTGGAGGGGACAATTTGCATACTATGCTTTTATTATATAGGATTACTCGTATGCCTTCCCATTGAGATAATTACATGCAACATTTAACCAATTGTTCTGATAACTAATTCCATGCATGGGGGGAGATGACAGGGAGAAGACAATGAATTTCCTTCTCAGCAAAGTGTAACTAATGATATCTTTTTCTCTAGTCTAATATTACTCCACAAGTATTTTAAGATGTTCCATAGAAAGTAAATGTTACAGTTTTAGAAAACATAGACTGGAGATGTAGAGAGCTCCTGGGAAGGCACATGGGCATTTCTGTAATTATTGTCAGCTGAATCCAGTGACCTTTGGCAAAGCCAGGCCCTGGAAACACTCTTTGTCAAAAGGCAGGAGTGTTGTCAGCTTGACCTTCAGCCCAGGTGCCAGCGGGTTGGTTTTATTATTTAAATCCAGCCAAGCACCAGGAATGAATACGACTCCAGCCCACTCAAGAATGCACATAATCTCCTTTGTCTTGACTTTTAGTAAAACTTCCTGGTTTTGCTGTATAAAATAAACACGCTGTATTGGCTCTGGGTCCCTGTCCCTGTCTCTCCATCAGAGGACAGTGGTCCCACTCAGCTCCAGCGTTTTCCTTCCATTTCTGTGCCTGTCTCTTTCTTTCATTTTCTCAATCCCCAGCCGCCCCTACTCAGGAACCGGACTGCTCTCCGGCCGTGCTGGATGCAGAGAAGAGAGAAATATTCACATGGAGGAACTGATGTCTCACACTTTTCTTGACCTTGATATGATGGAGAAATAAGTGAGCATTTTGAAGGCCAGGGTTTAGCATCCTTTGACAACATTCACTTCTCATCTGTCTTCAGAGCTATAAGAATTAGCAAGCCTCCAAGATCTGTTCACCAACTGCAACATGTCTAATTTAAGGGCAATGTTACTTGCTAAAACTGTGAATAAAGACCAGTAGAGAGAATAATCAATAAATACACAAATGACAAGTGCTAGTGAGGCTGTGGAGAAAAGGGAACCCTCGTGCACTGCTGGTGGGAATGCAGACTGGTGCAGCCACTATTGAAAACAGTATGGAGTTTCCTCAAAAAAATAAATGGATCTGCCTTATGATGCAATGATTTCACTTCTGGGGATTTATCTAAAGAAACCCAAACCACTAATTCAAAAGCATATATGTACCCCTCTGTTCACTGAAGCCTTATTTACAATAGCCAAGCTAGGGAAGCAACACAAGTGCCCACCAATGGACAAGTGGATAAAAAGCTGTGGTACATATAGGGTTGGCAAAAGGAGGTTTACAGTTGAGAATATGCAAATAACAGAGTTTATTCTTGCATTATTTCTTATTAATTATTGTATTACTTATTTGTATTATAACTGTAAACCTACTTTTCCCCACTTGTCTATATAAAATGGAATATTATTCAGCCATAAAAAAGAATGAAATCTTATCATTTGCAACAGCATGGATGGACCTAGAGATTATCATGCTAAGTGAAGGAAGACAATCAGAGAAAGACTAATACCATATGATTTCACTTATATGTGTAATCTAAAGGACAAATAAACAAACAAACAAACCTTAGCCGGTTTGGCTCAGTGGATGGAGTGTTGGCCTGTGGACTGAAGGGTCCTAGGTTTAATTCCAGTCAAGGGCACATGCCCAGATTTTGGGCTCAATCCCCAGTGGGAGGGTGTGCAGGAGGCAGCCGGTCAATGATTCTCTCTCATCATTGATGTTTCTGTCTCTCTCTCCCTCTCCCTTCCTCTCTGTAATCAATAAAAAAAACCCAAAATAAAAAAAACAAACAAAATTGAAACAGACCCATAGAGAAAACTGGTGATTGCCAAAGGGGAGGAGGGGTGTCGGACTGGGTGAAGAAGGTTAAGGGACTAAGAAGCACAAATTGGTGGTTACAAAATAGTCTTAAGGAAGCAAAGCATAGGAAATATAGTCAATAATATTGTGATAACTAGGTATGGTGCCAGTTGGGTACTGGAAATATCAAGGGGAACACTATGTAAAGTATATGATTGTCTAACCATTAAGCTGTACACCTGAAACTAATACATAATAAATTTTAAAAAGACCAGTAGAGAGAACACAGCCAAGTATAATTGCTTAGTAAAAAAATCAACAGTTTGATAAGAAGTGCCAGTAATTCTATCCGAATTGAATTTCACACTGCAGTTTGGTCAGGGCATGGGGCCATTACATCTGGGGAAAATGGGCCAATGGTTTAGAGACCGAACCCTCTGGAACCCCAGGGCTACTCAGTACTTCTACAGCTCCACAACAGGAGGTATCACTATCTTTTCTTAAAGTTCAATTTATTGGGGTGACATTGGTTAATAAAATTATATAGGTTCCAAGTATACACTTCTATTATATACCATCTGGATATTATATTATGTGCTGGTGGGCACATATTATTTGACCCAAAGTCAAATCTCCTGTCACCATATATTTTGACCCCCTTTACCCTTTCCTACTCCCCAACCCTCTCTCCTCTGGTAACCACTGTACTGTTGTCTGTGTCTATGAGTTTTTGTTTGTTTGTTTTTCTTGTTTGTTCATTTGTTGCTTTTAGTTTTATATCCCACACTAGAGGCCCAGTGAATGAATTCGTGCATCTTGAAAGGAATTATGAGTCACGAGACTGCAGTGGGCACAGGGATGGGCCTCAGCCCATCCTCCATGCCCCCGCCCAGCCTTCCCCATCCTGGCCCCCTGTCCTCTGTCTGCCTGCAGCCCTGCTTCTGCTGCCACCACTCCCATGCACTGATGGCACTGGTCCCACTTGCACCCGCTGACAGTGTAGAGCAATTGGGGCCAGTGCTAGCAGCAGGTGCAAGCAGCGGCTGCTGCACTGATCACCCCTCAGGAGCAAGTGAGGTGGAGGAGCACTCAGGGACAATCAGGGCTGGCAGCTACTGCTCACAACCACTGATGGTGCCCAGCTATCAGGGCCAACACACCGGGTGCCAGCAGCATGTGCGAGTGACAGCTCCAGTGCCGGCTGCAAATGTGAGTGAGGCCATTGCTGGCAGCGGGTGCTAGCGGTGTCTGCCAGCCCCAATGGCCCCTCAGGACAGGGGGAGGTGGAGAAGCCCTGAGGGGCAATCGGGGCTAGCAGCCACTGCTTGCACCCACTGACAGTGCCAAGCAATCAGGGCCGGCGCCAGGTGCTGGCAGCAGGTGCCAGTGCCCAGCAGAACTGAGGCGCGCGGGAGCAAAGAATTTTCAGTAACCAGAGGCTCGCCCCGATGACACTGACCAGCGCCCCACCATGGTCTGGTGCCCTCGCTCACCTGCTCCACCATCCCACCGCAACTGATGCCGCCATGTTCCACGCTCTGCCACCTGCTGCCGACACCTGCCATGTTCCTTGCACACCCCATGGTGGTCAGCGCACATCATAGCAGCTGGTTGTTCAGTTGTTCGGTTGTTCTGGTGTTCGGTCTGTTTGCATATTAGGGATATATATATACTAGAGGCCCGGTGCACAAAAATTTGTGCACTCGGGGGGAAGGGGGTCCCTCAGCCTGGCCTGTGCCCTCTTGCAGTCTGGGACCCCTTGGGAGATAACGACCTGCTGGCTTAGGCCTGCTCCCGGGTGGCAGAGGGCAGGCCCAATCCCTCGGTGCAGCCCCTGGTCGGGCTCAGAGCAGGGCTGACTGGGGAGTTGGGGCGCCGCCCCTGTCATGCACAGAGCAGGGCGGATCAGGAGGTTGCGATGCCACCCTCAGTCACGCTCAGGGTAGGGCCGATTGGGGGGTTGGGGCACCGCCCCCTGTCACACTCAAGGCAGGGTTGATGGGGAGTTTGGGGCGCCACCCCCTGTCACGCACAGAGCAGGGACAATCAGGGGTTGGGGCACTGACCCCTGTCATGCACAGAGCAGGGCCCATAAGGGGGGTTGGGGCTCTGTACTGTGTCACGCACAGAGCAGAGCCCATCAGGGGGTTGAGGAGCTCCCCCCTGTCACTGACAGAGTAGGGCCGATAGAGGGGTTGGGG
The DNA here is from genome assembly GCF_963259705.1 of Myotis daubentonii. Taxonomy (NCBI): domain Eukaryota; kingdom Metazoa; phylum Chordata; class Mammalia; order Chiroptera; family Vespertilionidae; genus Myotis; species Myotis daubentonii. The sequence goes on from NC_081840.1 coordinate 91,066,565, forward strand.
CGCCGCACTCTGTCACACACAGAGCCGCAGGGCGATCAGGGAGTTGGGGAGCTCCCCCTATCAGGCACAGAGCAGGGCTGATCAGGGGGTTGGCGCGCCTTGCCCTGTCACACACAGAGCCGCAGGGCGATCAGGGGGTTTGGGTGCTACCCCCTGTTACGCTGATCCCGGTGCTGGGAGGCCTCTCGGCTCCACTGATCCCGGTGCTGGGAGGCATATTACCCTTTTACTATATAGGATAGAGGCCTGGTGCACGGGTTGGGGCTGGCTGGTTTGCCCTGAAGGGTGTCCTGGATCAGGGTGGGGGTCCCCACTGGGATGCCTGGCCAGCCTGGGTGAGGGGATGATGGCTGTTTGCAGCTGGTCACACACCCTTCAGGGTGGGGGTCCCCACTGGGGTGCCTGGCCAGTCTGGGTGAGGGGCTGAGGGCTGTTTTCAGGCTGGCAGATGACTGAAGCTCCCAACTGCTCCTTTTTTTCTTTTTTTTTATTCTGGGCCAGCTTTAGCTTTGAGGCTTGGCTCCAGCTCTTAGGCCTCCACTGCTGAAAGCAGGTTTCTGGCCTTTTTTTACCTTCTGTATTTGAAACAATGTTGCGATCCTGCTGGCTGAAGCCCGTCGGACTAAAGCAGGTTTCTGGGGTTTTGTTTAGCTTCTATATTTTTAACATAGTTGCTTAGAGTTGCAGCTCAGAGGACGGCAGCGGCAGGCAGAGAACGTTGGAGTCCTCCGTCACTGAAGCAAGCAAACCTCATGTTCACTTTAAGCTGCCTGGCTGCCGGCTGCCATCTTGGCTGGCAGTTAAATTGCATATTTCCCTGATTAGCCAATGGGAAGGGTAGCGGTCATATGCTAATTATCATGTTTCTCTTTTATTAGATAGGATATATATATATATATATATATATATATATATATATATATATATGAGTGAAATCATATGGTTCTCGACTTTTTCTGTTTGACTTATTTCACTTAGCATGGTATTCTCAAGATCCATCCATGTTGTCCCAAATGGCAGTATTTCATCTTTTTTATGGCTGAGTAATATTCTATTGTATATATGTACCACATCTTCTTTATCCAGTCATCTATTGAAGAACACTTCAGTTTTTTCCATGTCTTGGTCACTGTGAACAATGCTGCAATGAACATAGGGGTTCATATATTTTTATGAAATAATGTTTTCAAAATTTTAAGGTAGATACCCAGAAGAGGGGTTGTTGGGTCATATAGGAACTCTATTCTTACTTTTTTGAGGAGCCTCCATACTGTTTTTCATAGTGGCTGTACCAGTTTACATTTCCACCAGAAGTGAATGAGGGTTCCTTTTTATCCACAATCTTCCCAACACTTCTTATTACTTATCTTGTTGATATTTGCCATTCTAACAAGTGTGAGGTGGTATCTCATCGTAATTTTGGTTTGCATTTCCCTAATAGCTAGTGAAGTTGAGCATCTTTTCATGTATCTGTTGGCCATTTGTATGTCTTCTTGGGATAAGTGTCTGTTTAGATCCTCTGCCCATTTATTAAAAGATATATTTGTACTGATTTCCAAGAGGAAGGGAGAGGGAGTAAGAGATAGAAACATCAATAATGAGAGAGAATCATTGATTGGCTGCCTCCTGCACACCCCCTACTGGGGGTGGAGCCTGCAAACTGGTCATGTGCTGTTGATGGTAATCAAACCCGGGACTCTACAGTCCACAAGCCAACGCTCTATCTGATGACCCAAACCAGGTAGGGCCCATTTTTAAAATGGATCATTTGTTTGTTTGTCTGGTGTTGAGTTTTATGATTTCTTCATATATTTTGGATATTAACTCCTTGTCAGAGCTGTTGTGTGCAAATATCTTCTCCCATTCTGTTGGCTGCCTTTTTGTTTTGTTGGTGGTTTCTTTTGCTGTAAAAAAGGTTTTTAGTTTGATATAGTCCTAGCCATTTATATTTTCCTTTACTTCCCTTGCCTTTGGGGTCAAATTCATAAAATCCTCTCTCTTTGAGACCAATTACCTATGTTTTCTTCTATGTAACTTACTGTGTCAGCTTTTATATTTAGATCTTTGACCATTTTGAGTTAATTTTTGTATATAGGGACAAACAATGTAGTTTCATTCTTTTGCATGTAACTTTCCAATTTTCCCATTTATTGAAGAGGCTTCCTTTTCTTCATTGTATGTTTTTGGCTCCTTTGTGGAAAATTATTTGCTCATATATATGTGGGTTTACTTCTGGGCTCTCAGTTCTGTTCCATTGGTCTCTGTGTTTGTTTTTCTTCCAATACTGAGCTGTTTTGATTACTGTCACTTTGTAATATAATTTGAAATCAGGAAGTGTGAATCTTCTGGCTTCATTCTTTTTTTCTCAGGTTTGCTTCAGCTATTTGAGATCATTTGTATTTCCACACAAATCTGATTATTTTTTGTTCTATTTCTATAAAAATGCATTGGGATTTTGATGGGGATTGTATTAAATCTGTATATTGCTTTGAGTAATAGAATGAACACTCAATAAAAGTAAGTACATAAGGAAAGTACCTCAACATAATAAAGGCCATATGTGACAAACTCAACTAATATCTTACTCGGTGGTGAAAAACTGAAAGCTTTTCCTCTAAGATCAGGAATAGGACAAGATGTCCACTCTCACACAGTATCGGAAGTCCTAGCCACAGGGATCAGACAAGAGTAAGAAATAAAGGATATCCAATTTGGGGAAGAAGAAGTAAAATGGCCACTTTTTGCAGATGACATGATTCTTTATATAGAATCTTTATACAAATTCTTTATAAAGACTCCACCAAAAACTATTACAAACAATAAACAAATACAGTAAAAGTGCAGAATAAAAAAAATCAATATACAAAAATCCACTGCATTCCTATAGAATAATGAAATTTCAGAAAAAGAAATGGAATAAACAATTCCTTTTGCAATACCAACAAAAAAATTAAATAACTAAGAATAAACTTAACAAAGGGTGTAAAAGGCTACAAAACATTACTAAAAGAGACTGAAAAAGACATAAAGAAATGGAAAGATATTCCATGTGCGCATGGATTGGAAGAATCAAGATAGTTAAAGTATTGCTAACTTTTTTTTTACACAACATATATGTTATCCCTTTGAAAAATGTCAAAACCCAACTAACGAAGAATATAGCCAAACCTTAACAACCTTTCCCCTACATGACTTAGATACCCTTGGGACTGCCTCTTACAGGTCTAAATTGCAGCTAAGGTCAAACAAGATCTATGTAGGCCCTCCCTCCCTATGCTCCTCCCATTCTCAAGGGCAACCTATGTACTGATGAGTCCTCCAGTTATCAAGGAGCTAGAATGCCAACCAAGGTGCACTAAGGCCTATTTATCTCCTCTTAAATTAATATCCCTTAGGGAGGAAAAAAAATGTAAGGATAATAAAAGTTCCTTGCCAAACAGGTGAGCAGGGGTTGAAATAAAAAATCTGAATTATGAATCTTCACTTACATCAGTGATCCTAATTAGTGGCTAAATTAATTGACTTCATTTGTCATCCAGCTTTATACTTCTGCCATTGAGACTCAGTTCTGTCCTTCAGAGCCATATGGAATAATTCATTATTGGCTCCCACAACTGTCTTCTATGACTGAAGCACTGAGCCAACAAGACAGATGGGTCCCTACATTTGTGGAGCATTTACTAGGAATGGGAGTCAAGCTCATGGAGGATAACTTACTCCATCAGTCTCTGGATTACAAACTGAGGAACCCTTGACTGTGCTCCTTCGACAAAATAAGTTCAACATCTTTTCTGTGCCTTTCAAGTATTGGAGGACAGCTATGCTATCCTTCCTGAGTCTTCTGGTCTCTGTCAATAGTCCCACTTCCATCTGCCATTACTAGACTTGGTCTAAGGTCTTTCACCATTCTGGTAGCATCACTTTGCACACACACTCTCATTGTTAACCTCCCTCTTAAAATGCATGAAGCCCAGAATGTATGAGACATGTTCTAATCCCAAAGGAGCAGAGTAATCACCCTTATGTTGGATATTCTACTTTTTTAGCACACGTTAAGAACATTAAAAATTCTGGACTTATGTTGAGCTTGCAATCAACCAGAGGCCTTGAGTTTATGTCCATGCCATCCCTGACAGTCCTTTCATACATTTATGCAATTATTTTGCATCTGAATGTAGAATTTTACACTTACCATATATTGATTAGTGTTACTTATGATCAATTATCCTATCTACTGAAGGTATTTTTTAAAATATATTTTATTAATTTTTTACAGAGAGGAAGGGAGAGGGATAGAGAGTTAGAAACATCGATGAGAGAGACACATCAATCAGCCGCCTCCTGCACACCCCCTACTGGGGATGTGACCGCAACCACAGTATATGTCCTTGACCGGAATCGAACCTGGGACCCTTCAGTCCGCAGGCCAACGCTCTATCCACTGAGCCAAACCAGTCAGGGCCTGAAGGTATTTTTTTATACTGATGGTATCATCTTCCCTATTTATCTTTTCTGTTATATTTTCCACAAATGCAAGAGCATTACATACAACAGGTTCTTATCAGCATTTTGTGTCTAGCTAACTCCGTGACAATATTATATTATTTTTTATTGGTAAAATACTTATACATGTCTCTTTCTTCACTCAATTGTGAGCTTACTAAGGACAATGGCTTATCTATCTTTGTATCTCCAGTAATGAATCCAGTTCCTGCCACATAACATATACTTAAAAGAAAAACTGTTAGCCCTAAGCAGTTTGGCTCAATGGATAGAGCATTGGCCTGAGGACTGAAGGGTCCCAGGTTTGATTCTGGTCAAGGGCATGCACCTTGGTTGCGGGCACATCCCCAGTAGGGGGTATGCAGGAGGCAGCTGATTGATGTTTCTCTCTCATCGATGTTTCTAGCTCTCTACCCCTTCCCCTTCCTCTCTGTAAAAAATCAATAAAATATATTTTTTTAAAAAAAAAAGAAAGAAAAACTGTTTATTTTGAAGAATGTATGCGTGAATGAGCCATTCAACCAATTACATCACCCAGGCCACATTTCTTAACCTCAGCTCTGATGCTGACATAAAGAACCTTGTCAAATGCCTAATTGAAATATAAGTCTATAGCTGTACTAACTGTGCTACCTTCCATTTTCCTTCCATTTTGAATAAAAGTCACTTTATCTCTCTGTGCCTCGGAGTCCCTATATGTAGATTGTCAAAGCTAATCAAGATTAGTGAGTGAAATGATATGTGTAAAAGTGCTTTACAAAATGTGCAGCCTTATCAAAAAAAGGAAATTATGTTTATGGACCTTGCAAGAGCTTGTGGTTTGTGGCTACCAATTAGGGGCAGGGAGTGAGGCCTCTGAAAAGAGTGGCAAGGAAAGGTTCAGGGATGGAGCCTGGAACCAAATCTACCACAAACCCTCCGGCTCCCTGGGAGCAGGGCTCTGCGGAAGGGCTGATGCCTTCCCGTCAGAGCCCTCTCTTGCCTGATCTCTGTGTGGGTGGGCCTGTGGGTCATCTTCAGTAGGCTACCAGTTCACACGGTGTGAATGGGAAATTGTACTTCGAAGTAGGAAAGAAGGAAGGGAGAAAAGCTGAGAGGTAAATAGGGAGGTGCCACTGCCCTGCCAAGTGGGTGCCAGCATGTGCAACGTGCAGCATTTGTTCTGTTACGACAGGACATCCTTGAGAAGAACCAGCTGCCTGTCACTGTTTACGAGTATCTCTTTTTTCTGTCTGGGCATCTCACGGCCTTTGATATTATTTGCTTACTGAAGCTGTACAGAAAGACCACACCATGTTGAGTGAATCAACCAAAACAAGAGGTAGATCTTCAGACACCTGCATTTGGGAATTTGGAAGCTAGGTTCAGCTTGGCTGGAGAATCCACTTGTCTTGTGGCCTCCCTTTCCTTGACTTACAAAGAGAATAATTGTATTTGAGGACACTTGAGGATGGATACAAAATTGCCTTTGGCCGGGAGGAAATAGCTGGCCCTACAGAGAATCCCAAGCTAAGAGTAGTATATTTGTCATCCAAAAGGTCCATGTCTTTCTTCTTTGTCATTGTACCCCCAGACCTAGCACAGTGCCTGACACATAGCAGGTGCTCAATGAATATGAATACATGAATGTACCATTCTAGACTATAGGGTAGCTACCTATAGCCCCTTGGCCAGAACTTTAAAAGCACAGCAGCACCTCCCCAGGCACTTTTCAGAGAGCAGGATAATTACAGCAAGAACATGACCCGGGACAGTTCACCAGAGACAACTTGAGCATTAAGATTCCGCCTTGAGATTCTCTCTTCACAGCCATCCTTGGCTGATTTAAATGAGGTTTGCTTACGATAGCTATTAATGTGTAAAGAGAAATAATTTACTAATCTGCTCTTGTTCCACTCAAGAAAACAGTGCTCACCAACAGAGAAGCTCAAGTTTTCAAACAAAAAGGCAAGAATAAAGCCAAATAAAGGAACTCAGGTATGGTGTGCCCCTGGAGGGGAGTGGAGGTGCTTGACTGTAATTAACATCAGAAACCTAACTCTGGCCCTAACCGGTTTTGCTCAGTGGATAGCGCCTTGGCCTGCGGACTGAAGTGTCCTGGGTTTGATTCCGGTCAAGGGCATGTACCTTGGTTGCAGGCACATCCCCAGTAGGGGGCGTGCAGGAGGCAGCTGATCTCCAATGTTTCTAACTCTCTATCCCTCTCCTTTCCTCTCTGTAAAAAATCAATAAAATATATTTTTAAAAAAGAAACCTAACTCTGAAAATTGTTCCTTCTGTATTTCTGAATGTGTTGTTCTCACTGTGACTTAATTTCTTTTTTAAAAACGTTACCGTTACTTTCAACATTATCTAACCTTGTTGGTAGGAGCAGAGGAAACACTTTCTCTCGTGAGCAGAGCTGGATCCCTTCTAGAAGGCTTGACCGAATTGTAACCTGTAGCCTGCCTGGGAGGGGGGGGGGGCACAGACACCCCTCAGCTGGAGTCACCTCCCCCTGCTTCTTGCTATAGTCTCTAGGGCCTAGGGGACCTGGCTCTCCGGGATGTGATGAGGTTCCCAGATACTGTGGTAGTTGATCGAGGCCATCGCAACCTTCTGCGACTTCCCCGGCGGCGGCACAGAACTCGGGTGCTGGTGTGAATGTAAATCATCAGGGAGCTAGGACCTTCCTTTCATCACTTGGGGAATGACCCCGACCACCGGCTAAGTAGCTGTTACCACAGGTATTTCTGGAGGTGTTCGGCGTTATTCAAGGAAATAGCGCGGACAGGGGGCACCAGCGCCACCCCTCGCTGCCGCGACTCGGGCACCCGGGGAGCCTCACTTCCTGCGAGGTTTCCTCGGGAGGTGGCGCCACAGCCCGTCGCTGCGCCCCGGCTGCCCGCTTGCCTTTCCCCAGCGAACTCTGCAGAGCAAACCCGGCGGAGCGAATCCGTGGCCTCCGCCGCGCGCGGCAGGGCCCCCTCTACGGCGCTTCCCGGGCGCTCTGCTCCGGGGCACGCAGCGCTCTGGGTGCCTGGCGCCGGCCTCGGAGCCCCGCCTCGGCCGCTCCCGCCGCGGTGACCAGGCGCCGGTCCTTGGCCACGGCTGTTCCTCCGTGGGAGCCTCCGCCCCGGACCGGGCAGCGGCGGAACTTCGGTAGGAGATGAGGGGTGGGCTGAGAGCCATTTACCCCACGACATCGGTTCGCCGCGGGGACTCGGCGCCCGCTCTAGGGGCCACCAAACATAGTAAAGAAACCAAACATAGTAAAGAGCCCGAGCTCTTTAGAGATTCGGAGCAGGCGGTGCAAGTCCACGCGGCGGACTCGGCGCCCCGGCCCCCCGCGCGGCGCGCGTCCTGGGCGCGCTGCCTGCCGAGGAGCTGGGTCGGGCGCGAGCGGCCGGCTCTCTCGCCGCCTAGCGGCGGGCCGTCCAGGGCTCGGCCCGGGGAGCTCCGCAGGTCTGGCTCCCGGCCCGCGTCCCGGGTCCCCCGCTGGAGGCCGCCGCCCCCGGGAAAAGGGCGCGCAGCGGGCACCTTCGCTTTGAGCTGGAGGCCCCGTCCCGCCGGGTGCGGGACGCCGAGCCTGGCGAGGGCCGGATCCACCGCACGGGTGAGAGTTGCGCGAGATCGGGGAGGGCGATGGGCGCGGATAACTGCCTCCCCCAGAGCAACCGCGTACATCGGGGATGGTTAGGGGTGTGGATCCGCACGCGCCGGGCCGAACCGGTAAGGAGCCGAAGGCCTGCGCGCCGGGGAGCCTGCCTGGCGAGCTCTGGAACTCAGGTCCCGGGACGGGTCCAGTGCGTGCGGCCGATTTTCCCGGGTTTCCTCTCGTCTGTCCCGCGCCGGTCTGCCTGCACTCCTGCCCCTCTCCCTGTCACCACCCTTGCCTGAAGGAGAGTAGCACGCAGCAGAGGCGTCGTTTTTGAATACTTTTTCGTTACAGCTCTCTTTATCCAAAGCTCAGGACATTATTCTCGGCTTCTTTTCCACGTAAGATTGGACACCAGACACGGAAGGACTGTTGTGGGCGGACTTGAGCCTGAACGCGAGGGCTGACGCTGTGAATTGCACGCTTGGAGCTCTTGGTCTGCCCCTGGGGAACGTTCCTGGGAATGTATTTGGAGACAGTCGGGCAAACAAGAGCTCTGGTCCAACCCTCCCTCCTTCCTTTGGGACAATTCAGGACAGGACGAAATGCGAGGTCTCCTAACTCGTTAAGATTCTCTGGTGGGATAGAGGAGACGTAAACAACTGGTTTTGCCTTTGAGAAGACTATTATCCACCCCTAAGCGCCTAATTATTTAATGGCCGCCCTCTGGGGGTAGTCAGATACACGGAGCCTCGCATGCAAACAGGAGTTTCTGGAGTAAACTGTCCTCAGACCCCCACCCCTGCCGAAGATTGTCATTTAGTTTGCTGAGGCCATTCTAAACCAACTTCAGAAGTCTTACTGCATATTCTTGCAATTAGTTGTATACATCATTTAATCGTGAATAAATAATTTCCACGAAGTTCCTGCATCACCAGCCTGATGGAGGAGAACAGACTTGAGGACTTTTCAACCTTCAATAAAAAGAGGAAGACTTTATGACTGGGGTGAAAAGGGGCCGGGGAGCTAAGCCAATGCGGCAGCAGGCCTTTACTATGTGCAAAAGCATTCAGACACATGGCGACCCTTTCGCAATAAAACTTTATTGATGATCGTTTGAAAGTTATGGCAACCCCAAGGTTATAAAACTTGTCATAAAATACCAAGCAGTCATTAGTTTACCTGACCTCATTTCAATATAAACTTCCACAAAACATTTTATTTTGTTCCTTCCTCTAAGTGGGGAAAAGAAGCTGAGGAGGTTAGACACAGTGGCCCATTATTGAGGACCCAAGATCTGCAATTCGACACTCTGGCCTTCATCCCTGTAAATACAGCAGTGAAATTCACATTCTGTTCTTTTCTGGAAATTTTATTGTAGAAAAGATAATAATAATAATGCCAAGGTTTTTGGTCCAACCATCCATCTTTAGCACATACATACCCTGGCTTCAGATTTGGATAGAGACTTGTTCCTCTTTGGAAGGTCTTGGGAGGTCCCTTTAACAATTGTTAAAGAGTATTTGCTCCCTGAGCTGTGCATAATAAGACTAAGAAGCAAACAGGCAAACTTTATTTGGCATGTGACCCGAGGAGTGAATTGTCTAAAATATTGAATAGGTATTTAGAGCTAGTGAGATGTCAGGTGAATAACCAATTCCCTCCCCCTTGCAGTCATTCCCTCTCCCTTCCTTCCTTTCAGTCCTAACTGAAACTGAGATCACCACTTAGAATTGTATGTAGGGAAGAACCCAAACTGATGTTTCAAAAAAGTTCCAGGAGAGAACTAGCCTGAGCTCTGTCGAAATCAATCATTGTTCTTGGACACAACTGTCTAAGTGGACTTAAATCATTGCTCACAGAAAGAACCAGCCACAAAACACTGGTAATTTTGAGAAGCTTCTCATCTCCCCAGATTCCACTTTGGCTTGACTGAAGCCCCTATTCACCTAATGCTGTATAACCAAGGACACTCTGCCTGATCCTAAGGCAAGGGGATTGGTGAGCAAGGACACATGGCACAGCTTGACCTTGTGTCAGCTTCATGCTAATTTATCCTAAACATGTAAAGGTCTGGACATACTTTTCATTGCTTGTTTAAAATATAAGCTTCAAGATAGATCCGGGCATATCTATGCATTTACGGCAGTTTAAGCACCTAATGTGAAGAATGCTAACTGCTTTATGACCTCACTGGAACTCATCTTAGTAATGTTATGCTTAGTTTCCTGGTGTGCTTTAAGATATTTTAGGGATTTCATGGAATTTTAACTAGAAAAGAACATTTTTAAAATAAAAATCTTATATAAAACACTTGCTTCTAGGGAGTGTATAGGGAGGGTTGTGTGTGTGTGTGTGTGTGTGTGTGTGTGTGTGTGTGTGTGTGAGATTGTGAGCAAGAGAAATCAGGGTATCAGAGAAAGGAGGAGAGATGGAGCTAAAGGAAGAAAGAAGTATAGGATACAGTGCTGATTAAAGGGCAACCTCTCCTGGTGTGCATGGTTTCTTCTAGTTAGTGGGTACAAGTTGCAGTAATTTTAGTCACCTTTCAATACTCCCATGTTCATAGGCATAGTGATGTCATGCATCAAAAGAAAGAGTCTGTATTTCTTCAATGTAGCACTGACTTCCAGGAAGTGGAAAAGGGCTTATGGACTTTCAAAGCAGTCCATAGTATCATTATCAGATTCAGAAGGTTAAGTAAGGGATTTAAATTCAGCTCTTTGAATTTAGGACATTTCTGAAAATGTAACATAGTTCTAAGAGATAACTTATTCAGAGATAAGTTGGAAAATTGTTCTTATAATTGAGTTCATTAAGTTTATTTTTTTGAGATGCACATACATACACAAATGCCCTGGCAATGTGTGTTGTAGCAATAACAGCAGTGAACTTAATTTACAATGTTTTTATCCCTCTGCTATTAATCCCATCATTCATTTCGCTTTTCCCAGATGCTCTAAGGAGGTGACATAAAGGAAAGTGTCTCTATTTTAATTAGCAACAAAAAATATTTCACTTTTCTTCATCACCCCCAAAAGGTCAATTGGACTCTGTACTGATGATGTTCACTACCTTCACATTCACATTTGGCTCCATTTAAGCATATTTGCCAGGAACACTTGGTTACTAAAGAAGCATGTATTTAGATTCACCTTTCTTAGCTCTCCTTTATAAGAATATTCTGGGAAAGGCATGGGAATCACCTAACTGGATTTTAAAAATACTTTTCATGTAAAAGAAAATATTGTAAAAGGACATCACATCATACACATACTTCTTTTAGTCTCCTCTGTTTAGAGACATGCAGGTCATTAGAAAACATACCCAATACACTATGTGCTCCTTCAAATTTCCTCCACACTTGCTTCTCTGGGTGATCTGCTTCATTAAGGCTTGCCTATATGATGAGAAGTATGTCTTCAGGAGTGGCTTACAATTATATTTGTTTGAAGTTTTTTTTTTTGGACAGCTGGCTGATGGAATTGTGAAATCCCAAATTATGCCTTGAGTTTTGTACAGATGACATGTACAGGCTGCATAGCTTTGCCCACATCATTTTTATTGACACAAGAAACTTTCCCTTATGAGGGAAAAAATGCATCTTTTATGTAGTACTATCCAAGTGTCCATTATTCGTTCCTTCTATATAACTCAATATATAACTCAAGGGCATACTTTCCCCCAATGAGACTAATTTGCTCTAATAGGGATAATCATGCCTCCACCGCCCCTAATACCTTTATCCCCCCCCCAAACCCCCATGTGACTTAGCAGTTCCATGATGAAACACACAGATCCTGTGCATTTGTGGCCAGAACTTGTGGCTCATCTTACACATAACTCTACAAGGTTAACCCCCTAGCTTCTCTGTCTTTTTTCCATAGGGAGCCCTTGAGAAACAAAGTCTTCAGGTGATTTTATTTCACAGCTAAAATCTGGACAAGTCTGATTCCAAAGGAAAACTCATGCACCCCTTCTGTCTACCCTTCCACTGAAAGAACACAATTCGGAGGAGACACCGGAGGCCATTAATTTATATGTAACTTAGCAATGTCTGAAATTCTAAGCACAGGACTTAAATAACACATCTCTCTATTGTATATTTTCCTATTGGGGAAAAAAACTATGGAAGGATACACACATTTGGCTCTAAAATAAAAACTGAGGAAAATGCACCAAGTCACTACTCATGACACTTGGCATTTTATGTCAGAGTTGAAGAAAGGTATAGAGCTGGTTTTGAAGGAGAAAACCCCTCTGGATTTAGTGTCTGAATGATCTGGGAGGTGTGTAAACATTTACATAATCCCTCTATCTTATTTTGAGTTGGCTTTCTGTTACCTACAAGTTAACTTGCCATCTTTAAGCCCATGTACCAATACCTGCAGTGCAGTGCTTTCACCTAGCAAGTGACCACTGCAATCTATTGGCATGAAACATTCAAATTGCAAATGGAAAATCTACGCAGTCAAGTGGCACTGCAGTGCTCTGCCTTTAAACACAGCAGCAGCAGTGCCTGGTTGCCGGGATTGCCTTGCTGGGGAAGCTTGTAAATATACCATGTATTATATAGCCTGGGCAGCGGGGGTGATTTAACCCAACTAAAAGAGTTTTAACTTTCCTGCCTTGCAAGGGTTAAAATATTTAGCTTAAACTGGCATTATGGAAAGTTTTTCACATTAAGTAATGGGGTCATTATTTCTCCCCCCACTGAAGGGGTGCCTCAAGAACAGAACCATGTGGCAAGGCAGAATGCAACCCCAAAGGGAATAGTATAGGAATCGCTGAGGCAATAAAAGCTGCTCTGGGAATTTGTGTTGTCAGCTCGCCAGAACATCAGATTCGCACCTCTGGTCCTGCAGGAGGTGCTAGGGGCTTTTTAAAGGTCCCCTGTGGTCATGACCTTGGCTTTCTGTCCTAAAAAGTGGCTCTCAGGCCAGCCACTGTCTGGGCTAGCATCTTGATCCAGCAGGAAACAGAAACAGCCTTGTTCTTCCAATGCTCTATTCCCTCGGTATCTGTCAAGAATGGTAGTCACACTGTTGTAGCCCCCACATCATACATAAGAACTTGGGCCAGCATTTCTTATGCTAATCTCTGGTTGTTGCAATCCTCTCTCCTCCCTGCAGTCATTAAACCTAAAGGCTGGATATAATTCAGCAACAGAAACAAAATTGTAATGCCTTAACATGTAAGAGCTGAAATAACTCAGAACTATAGGAATTGGGATCAAATGCAAAATGATATTGTCCAAACCAATCAACAAACAAAACCTCTTCTATTGCTTCCTAAATTTTTCCTCAAGTTTCTTTTTTCTTTGTTTTCACTATATTCATCCTTACTAACTATAGTAATTTTTGTTTAATGCTCAACTAAAAAATGAGTTTTATTAAGTACACTATCAAAGGAGGTCTATGTAATTAAGATAAGCACTTAAACATCTATGTACACATTTTAAAATGTGTGAATAGCTTTTAGATGTGCAAATTCCTTTACAGCTTCAACAAACCTGAAACATTTTTTTCCACATCTGTACAAAGGACATACAAGTACTGAACAAAACCAATATTTACTTGGATTTTCCTGAAAAAGAATTTGGACCAATTTATATTAATTTAAAAATGTTTCATTTGAATGAAAAAAGAAAGTGAATCATGTAAAGAAAGTAATTTTTTTTCCTCTCTCCATGGAGGGGCAGGGGGGGGGGGATTGAAATTCACAACGAATTATCTCTCATCTCAGAAAAGAGGCACTAATGTTTACTCCTCTTTGTTAAGATCAATTAAATTCTTTTTTTTTTATTGATGAGAGAGACAGTGAGAGAGAAAGGCACCCGCACCCCCATCCTTGGAGCTCGATGCCTGGGCAGGTGCCCTGACGGGGATGGAACCCGCGACCCGGAGGTCGCTCAACCACCTGAGCCGCACCGCCAGGGCAGTTTATGCCTCTTTTACATCTCTCGTCATCAGCCACCACGTACCCACTGAAGTCACAGTGTTGGGTCCCTCAGCAGTTTCCCCAGAGCTGTCCTCCAGTTGTGTCCGGGGCTGGCGGTTACCCTCGGCGTTTCCACTGACTCTTACGCACCGCTCCTCTCAAATGCCACTGCGGTCGCGGTCGCAGAGGAAGCGGGAGGCCAGCTCTAGCCGGCCGTGTGCGGCAGTTTTTAGACTGACAGGACGCTCGAGGCAGATGGGGGAGGACTCTGCAAGTGGGCCTTCTGGGGCCATGGAGCAGAGAGGCCCACCTGAGCCTGTCCAGCCCCGGGAGGACGGAGCCCGACGGGAGGAGACTCGCGGGGCCCTGCGCGCCAGCTGCAGGCTGCTGGGTGCAGGCTCTGGCTGCGAGAATACAGCCGGGCACTGCCTGGCCTGCGCAGCTCGGGGACTCCGGTCAGGACGAGGGTCGCCACACCCTGATGTGGAGCAGTTTCTGTGCTAAACCTGGAAACACCAGCTTCGGATTTTGCACTCCAGCTCCCGGGTCCCAGCTGGGAGGCGTTCCCCTCCCCTGGCCTCCACGCAAGGGCCCACGCGACGGAGCGAATTCCGCGCCAGCCACAGCTAGAGGACATTTTTCCGGGCCAGTAAAAGTGACCAGCGCTTAACCACCCAGTGGCTCTCTCTTGTCCTGGTTACCCCCTCTCTCAGGGTGCCCTGAACTCTCTTTATCATTTCAGGTTTTTAAACGAAATGATTTATTCCTCAGCTGCACCTAGGGTTACGAAAAGAGCCCAGCCATGCCCCAAGATGCACTCCACAGGGAGGAAAACGCGGGAGGGAGTGTGACTAGCTACCACGTGTACTGGAGCCACTGGGTTTCCAGCCAGCTGGGCTCTAATTGTATTGTCCATCGGCTGCTCCTGGCTTGTCCCCACGCCAGCGTCTTAAACAGAAACACCCACAGGCGCGGGCCAGCGTGGATTCCCAGGGAAGACGAAGTAGGGTGTCCCTGCCACCGCGGAGAGCGCACCGGTGGGCACGCCCGCAGGCAGGAAGCAAATCCGGGGGAGCAGAGCTCCAGCCCGACTCTTCCAGGCCTGTGTCCTGCCTCTCCCGCTGCCATTCGCCGAGGCTCTCCTGGGGGCG
Organism: Myotis daubentonii; assembly: GCF_963259705.1. Taxonomy (NCBI): domain Eukaryota; kingdom Metazoa; phylum Chordata; class Mammalia; order Chiroptera; family Vespertilionidae; genus Myotis; species Myotis daubentonii. Next base: position 91,081,736 of record NC_081840.1, read on the forward strand.
CTCCACGGGTCCCCACAATCGCTGCAGGCCGCACCTCCAATCTCAGGGTAGCCTGGGCCGGGGGAGGGGGGGGATGGTGCCCAAGCGGGAGCCGGAGCGGGTCTCCCTCCCTCGCCCCTCAGTCCTGGGCCGCTCGGAGCCTCGCCCGAGGTGAGCAGGGCAGGGAGCGCCCCTCTCTGTGAAGCTCTGGGTGCTGCCGTAGCAGGTTTGGCGTGGAGTGGGACTGTCCCCTTTCCCACAGACCCCCGCATAAGGGGGCTTCTCTCGGGCTTCAGTGTGAGCTGTTCCCGCGGAATAGGGAAGTGGGGGGCAGAGGCACTCGGGCACGGTGGGGCTCAAGCCCATTCTCTTACCCCTGTGACCTCATTTAATCAGTGTCTTCTGTGCTCTTATTTAATCGAAGTCTCTTACCTCCTGAGAAATGGGAAATATAGTAATGCCTCCTCTGTAAGACTATTGCAAGTGCTCGGGCGCTGTGAGCCTCAGCAAATGGTAGGGTGAGCTGAGCCTCAGCAAACGGTAGGGTGAGCTGAAGAAGGCTGGGCCCGTCGCCTCCTCTCTAGTTTTGGGCTTTCCCGCCGCAGCGCGAGGGCAGCGCACAGCCCGCGGCCTCAGCAGCCTCTGGGGACCGCGGGAGGATCCGCCTGGCGACCCGTGGGAGAAGGGCTTTCGGTGGATCGTGAAAAGCCTGATGCTGGGCTTTGCCTTGGAGCTTGGCGAAGAAAGGTCCGGGGATTTGGGGCCCAGTGGAGAGCTGCGGGTGGATGAAGAATTGGAAGGGGGAGCTGGAGATTTCGGGCTATCCACGTTCCGTGGATTTTTAAAGGCCTTTGCCAACCTTGGCCGAGGTTCCTTTGCGAGCGCGATCTAATCTGACACCTGTAGGTGGCGCTATGCCGAGGGGACTCGGCCTGGAGAGAGGCAGCGAGGAACCAGTCCGTGGCTCGGACCCTGACTCTCTGCGCCCAGCCCCCGCTTCCTGTTTCCGGAGGGAAAGCGACCGCGTAGTTGGAGTCTCCGCTCTCGCTCTCCGGGTCAGCGCGGGGCTGGTTGGAGGTGGAATTAGTCCGGAGAAGGCAGCAGGTTGGAAATCCCGCGCCTCGAGAGCGCTGCGCTGTAGGCCCCCGCGGTGTCCATTGCGAGGACTGGCCCGGCGTCTCAGGGCCCCGGGAGATTCGCGGTCACACCGCGCCGCCCGCAGTTCGAGGGGACCGCAGAGTGAGCGAGCCCCAGTTCCCTGCATCACTGAACAGAGCGGGGATGCCCGCGCTCAGCGCCAAGACTCCGCCCGCAGGCGGATTCAGGCCCCTCGAAGCCTGCAGGCAGCCCCAGCCTCGGCCTAGAGCTGCAGGAAGGGCCCCCGGGCCGCGGCGGGGGGCCCCGGGGTTTTGCATTTGTTTGAGCGCCAAAACCCAGGCTTCGAGGCGCGGCCTGGCTCGCGTTTATCTTTTCCAGACAGCCCGTAGGCCAACAGGGTCTTCGGCAAGCAGCAGCCCCACATCCTGCGGGCAGGATCTTTAAAAAAAAACCCGAAACCCTGCTTTTCCCACGCGCAGCTACCACCCTCTGGAGCCGCTGCAGCGCGGGGCTCTAGTGACCGCAGACGGTCCTCCCGTGTTACCGCGCGGGGCGGTGGCTTCTACAGACGCTTGGACCCGGCAGGGCGAGGTCCCTCCTCCTTCTGGGGGGCTCAGCTCGACCTCCCCGCAGGGATCCTCCTGTTTCCTTGACCGCACTTGCGGTCCCGAAGCCACAGTTTTACCCCTTGCACAGAAATGCGTTCTCTTTCATTTGCGGGCTTAATAAACAATGTAACCATACCACATAGGCCCCCGCGCAGTCCCTCTGAAAGCAATTCCGCTGTTGAAAACTGAAAAATGGGTGTAATTTGCGTTCAGAAAGTGAGGCTAGGGTCATGGCAATTTCCCGGGCCGTTATTTATTTTTACTTTAAAGTCTTTAGGGAAGATTTGCTTATATATTCGGAAACCTTCCAATGCGAGGGTACCAGCCACCCCGCTCTCCTTCAGCGTGTGGGGGGGAGGGGGTGTGGAGAACAATTACCGAGTGACGCTAATATGGGGAAACTGAAAAGAAATGTCGATTGTTTTTATTGTAACAGAAGGAGTGAGCAAACAGAAAAACCAACCCCGAGTGATCCGAAACAGGCAGGCGGAGAATTAAAAGCGGGTTTCAGGCGGCAGCAGGCCCCTCCCCTGCCCTCGGAAGGAGAGAGCGGGCGAGGAGAGCTCGCAGCCCCGGGGCCTCTCCCACGGCCCGCAGCACGATTTCTGCGCCCTGGGAAGGCTTGGTGGGAGGCTGCCTTCGGGGAAAAGGGTCTTTTACCGAGAGCATCGCCGGCTGGAAGGCGGAGAGGCCCCGGGGAGGTCCCAGCGACTCTGGGAGAATCTTCCGGGCTCCTCTTGTGGGGACCCCTGCGGCCTTTACCTGGGCAGGCGCGTCCGGTCCCGTCCGCAACCCGGCGAAGTCCAGGCCCGCAGGTCAGTGTGCCGCCACCCCCTCCCCCTCCCCCCTCCGGCCTGGCTGGGGGTGAGGGCCCCAGAGGGCTGTCTCTCCCTCACCCTTGGCCCTTCCCTCTATCCGCCGCCCCTGCCCCTGCCCCTGCCCGCGGCTGCAAGTGCAAATCCGCTTCAGCTCAGGATGGACCCTCGTCGCCGTGGGGACCGGGTGCGCTGCCGGCTGCCACTGAGGCAGCAGTCGCTAGAAGGTCAAGATGGGGGAGGAGCGGCCGCTTATCGTGTGAGGCCCGGACCTAGCAGTAGGAGGATCGGGATTGAAACCCACGGCTTAGGCGTTGGCAACACAGTTTGGAGAAGAATGGAGACATCGTCTCTCTCTCTCTCTCTCTCTCTCTCTCTCTCTCTCTCTCTCTCTCTCTCTCTCCCTCCCTCCCTCCCTCCCTCCCTCCGCCGCGCGCAATCCTTGACCTACCCTAGAAGACGCGGTCCCTTGGATCTGGCCTCCACCGCATCCCCCCCCCCCCCCCCCCCCCCCCGCCGACAGCTAAAAGCCCTGTGCTTTTCACTGTGCTCCGCACACCCGCCCTGGAGCTCAGATCCTGGCTGCCCCAGATGCCTGCATCTCCCATTGCCCGGGCCTCACCCCGGGGTCCTGTTTGTTCCTGGCTGGGGGGCAGCTGGAGGAATCAGTTCCTTAACAGTCTTCTCTGCCAACTCTGCTCTTCCTAAGCGCGCCTGGGAACAGGCCCCTCTCCAGCGCAGACACATGCCCCCTCTAGCTAATCCCACCCCTGCCTCCCAGTCCTCGATGGCCCGCAGACCCGGGCTGCAGGTGCCCGGCGGAGCAGCCCAGGGCGTTCGTCACTCGGGATTGCAGAGCTCGGGGAGGGCTCCCAGCGAGCTGCACGGCCTCTAGCGCCCGGGTCTGACCTTGGAAGAAGGTTCTAGATTCTAGTCCGCTTTCCGCATCTTTCCTCAGACACCTCTAGGGCCTGGAGGTGGTAGTGGAGGCCGGGGGTTGGGGGTGGGGGCGGGGAGGGCGCCGCAGGTGGAGGCCAGAGGCATTGGGACAGCTGGCAGATGTGTGAAGACTTTACAGCATCTGGCCTGGGCACAGGGATGGGTTGAGAGTCTGGCCCAAAAGGCGCGCTGCAGGCCAAGCTGAAGTTCCCGCAGCCGGAGCCCAGGCCGCGCTGCCTGGAGTCCTGGGCCCGGGCTCCCCTCGGGCCGAGGTACAGCTTTGCCCGGTCTGGGCTGAGCGCACGGATTCTCTCCGCCCCTGTAGCCCCTGCTTCACACCCTCCCGCCGGGCAGGTTTCCAGTCGCCCACTAAGTAAATATTTACCCAGAGAGTGGGTCTCCCCGCAGAGGAGGCCTCGACAGCGCCCTGGGAAGGACTTATGGCTTCTCCTCAGCCTGTGCCAGCTGCGTGCCGTACCGGTTGTGTTTTGGTTTTAGTCTTAAATTTCTTTTCGTCGTTGCGATCTCGGTGTGATCTCCTGGTTCCAGGGCGGGCAGTAAAGAGCGGGCACTGAGCCCAGCTGACCTTGCTCTTTCCCGCATCCCTGGGCCCACGGAGGAGGCTTGTCATCCCTAGTCTCTCCCTCCCTCTCTCCCTCCTTCTACCACCCTCCCTCGCGCGTCTCTGTCAGGTCACTGTCTGTCCTGGGGTCGCCTGCTCCCTGGCTCAGTGTGCGTCCCCCGGAGGGTGCAGGGTCGGCCTCTTATCTAGGATCCCCTGAAGCTTCGGCTCCTCTGGTCCCAGGACCCCGGCCTCGGCTTGGGTACTTAGCATCCCAGACACCAAAGCCTCCACTGGTGCCCCCAGGGAATGCGCACCTCGGAGAGCGCCACACACCCCATTGCCCCCCGCCCCCATCCACTCCGGGTGTAGTGAGTCTTGTGGGGTTGGGGGTCCACCGCAGCTAAGACCGAAGGGCGACACCGAGTCCAGCAGGTGGAACTGGAGAGGGAGCGGCCAAGTGTTCAAGGGCTCGGGGAAATGAGGCAGGTGAAGGCGATGAGGGAATGACAGGGGGTTGTGTTAGGTCCACTTAGCCGGAACCCTAGCAATACGAGTCTCTGGGTCATTCTGGGCTGGTGCAGTGCATCCCCTAAAGCCCTCGCACAGCTCCTAGACCACACCAGGGCACTGGGCCTTGCCACTCCCAGGGCGGAACTTTAGCGACACCACAGCCCCGAAGGGTCAGAGGGGCGTCCTGGGCGCAGCGGAGCGCAGAAGAGTCCGCCACAGACAGCAGGTGGCCGTGCTTCTGCGGGGAGCGGGGTCAGGGGGGTTCTGAGTCAAGATGCCCAGCTTGTTCATTCCTCCAAAGAAGCCGAAGGCAAACTCGTAAGCGCTCCTGCGATATCAGTGGTAGCTAATTTGTACTCCCGCCCCATGAAGCAGCTGCCAGTTCTAACTGCTTGGATTCCGGAAGGACCTCCGTCCGCGTTGTAAAGCGCTTGTCGGTGCCACGCAACAGGTGTTGGGGGTCAGAACCCAAGGAAAAGTCCCTAGTTGTGGGACTTTTTGCAAGAACCCGATTGTAAAGAATTAAGTATGTTTGAAGTCATCTTTCCTTTATCGTTCAAATCTTTCATATCTGTAAATTTGAACTTGGAGTGCGCACCATAGGAGAGAAAGGATCTGGAGATGACTCGGGTTTAAAAAGCACAACTGATCATTAGTTTTGTCACTTACTGCCCCGGGATCTGGGCCCAGTCAGCTTCCCTATGCATAGACCAGAGGCACACACATCCCTGGGGATTGTGGGAGGATCGGCCGAATCCTGCGCGCACCACGAGCGTTACTCAGACAGCAAGCAGTCTGTGTGTCACAGACCCGAAGCAGTACAGCTCCCAAGTTCATTAACAATGTCCCCCGTATTGTTTTAAAAATTCTGTTTAGCATTCTCCAAAACCCACACCCAAAGCGTGAATAATTTTGGCCACCAAAAAAGAGCACTGTACACTTCAGATTAGAATTAGGGTGAACGAAAGTGGAAACTCAGAGAGATAGGGTGAACTTCAAGGCCTCTGGTAGCTAAACCGAAGATGCGGGAATCTCTCTCTCTCTCTCTCTCTCTCTCTCTCTCTCTCTCTCTCTCACACACACACACACACACACACACAGGCCGGGTGTTCATCTTGGGACAAGTCTCTCTCATAGTTAAACAAAACTCCTGTGCGGTGGTTTGCTAGTGGGGGAAGCCGGCAGATGTTCGTACTGAGCACCCGCGGACCAGCACCGTGGCTGAGCCCAGGGCGCTCTGGCCTCCGCTGAGTGTGCCCCGCGCCAGGTGACCTATCCGTGGCTGTAGGCGCCTGTGGTTGCGTTCTCCGCACACAGCGCGGCCCCTGCCCGGAGCCTGCGTGGCTGACACTGGGCCCCGCGCTCCTGGGTGAACCCTCCTGTAGAGGCTGCTGCGTGGAGCTGGTCGCGGGGGCGGAGGACGGGTTTGCACCTGGCGGTCAGTGTGGCCGCCACCTCTGCCTCGGCCTCCCCTAAACCTTGTCTCTACGACGGGCCTATCTTCCCGCACCCGCGCTGTCGCCGCCTGGCTTGGGGTGGCTACACCTGGTAACAGTTCTGAGACGTTAGTCTGTCCCCCAAAGAAGTCTCCTTAGCCCCTTCCCTTTTGAGTCTCTTATTGGGACCAAACGCTTTAATGTGCTTATTCAGCACTTTTATCAGCATAATTTTGCTGTCTGTTTGCGCTGCTCCTCGGAAGGTGTCAAACACCAGATTTCATTGTATTTAGTCACCCAGGTGCCGAGCAAGCTCGAGGAGACAGCGGAAGGACTTTCCGGACGGCGCTGTCGCTCACGGCCCCGCACCAATCACCGCGCAGCCTGCCCTCGGGCCCACCCCTTTGGGGGCGTGTCCTTGGTGAGTGATAGACAGAGCCGCCCGGCCCGCTCAGCCCAGCCCACGTTGCTGCTTAGATTGAAATGCAGAACTCAAGCCTCTTTCAGCGGGGCACAGACTTCCTTTTACTCCTTCCTTTTGCACTCTCGCCGCCTCCTCCCGGAGAGAAGCGGAGGCACCCACGGCCCGGGGCAGCGACAGGCTGGGGCACTGAGGCCGTGCGAAAGTTTCTTTCTGGAAGCTCGGAACTGGGGCCCGGTTGGTGTGCTGCTCGGAGCAATGGGTGAGTGGCGGCGGGGGACGCTGTCAGAGTCGGGGAGGGAGGGAGGGAGCAAGAGAGAGAGAGAGAGAGAGAGAGAGAGAGAGAGAGAGAGAGAGAGAGAGAGAGAGCACCCCTGAGCGCTCACACTTTCCGTATTGACTTTGCTCGTGTTCCTACAACTTGTAGGAACATGCTAAGGGTCAGAGGCGCACAGCAGTTCAGTCTAAACGCTGGCTACTGGGTTGCTGTTGCTGCTCGTTTCTGATGTTAAGAGAAGGGAGCCGTGGCAAGCCCCGCAGCCCCCGTGGCCGACCAAGTTGTGTTTCACATACTGTACACGCACGCACGCAAACAAACAGGACAGAGAAAAACCCTGCAGTTTCCCCAAGACCTTGTCTAATTGCGCAGGTCCCTAAGGCGGGGCGCTGGGGACCAAGGGGAGCGGCCCAAGAACTTTAGCGCCGAGTAGCCGCGAAGGAGCGGGTGGCAGGCGTCACGAGCGATTTCCTCGCCCGCTTCCGAGACTTTTGAGCGCTCGAAGCCGCCCTGCGTTTCACCACGTTATTTGTTTCCAGCGGCTGCCAGCACCATCGGCACGAGGGAGGGGGTCTGACTGGACCGCGGCGGTTTGGGGCGGTTCTGCAGAGCTCGGGGACCAGAGGGTTTGAGGAAAGCGGGGGGGCCCCTGGTCCGTGGCAGCCACCCTGCCCCTTGACGCGCGCGGAGGCCGAGCGGCCGGCGGCCGTCCCAAGCTGCGGGTGCGCGTCCCCGCGCGCCGCGTGTTTGTTTTGCAGAGCCAGCCTTCGGGGAGGTGAACCAGCTGGGAGGAGTGTTCGTGAACGGGAGGCCGCTGCCCAACGCCATCCGGCTTCGCATCGTGGAACTGGCCCAACTGGGCATCAGACCGTGTGACATCAGCCGCCAGCTACGGGTCTCTCATGGCTGCGTCAGCAAGATCCTGGCGCGCTACAACGAGACAGGCTCGATTTTGCCAGGAGCCATCGGGGGCAGCAAGCCCCGGGTCACCACCCCTACCGTGGTGAAGCACATCCGGACCTACAAGCAGAGGGACCCCGGCATCTTCGCCTGGGAGATCCGGGACCGCCTACTGGCCGACGGCGTGTGTGACAAGTACAACGTGCCCTCCGTGAGCTCCATCAGCCGCATCCTGCGCAACAAGATCGGCAACTTGGCCCAACAGGCCCATTACGACTCGTACAAGCAGCACCAGCCCGCTCCGCAGCCGGCGCTGCCCTATAACCACATCTACTCCTACCCCAGCCCCATCACGGCGGCCGCCGCTAAGGTGCCCACGCCGCCCGGGGTGCCCGCCATCCCCGGCTCCGTGGCCATGCCGCGCACCTGGCCCTCCTCCCACTCTGTTACCGACATCCTGGGAATTCGCTCCATCACCGACCAAGGTAAGGCTCGAGGGCCGCCGCGAGGACGTGCAGACTCTCCCTCCGCACCCTCGACCGAGTGTCCGTACTTGCGGCTTCCGCCCAAGCCTACCCCACCACCTGGGGCTTTTTCCTTTGGAAATGGAAGGAGTCCTCCCAGGGGGTGTCCTGATCTCATTAACTTGAAATTCATGCCGCTGGTTTCCTTACCACACACAGTCTGCTGCCTCATCTCAAACTACCAGACCCATAACATCCCCCCATCCCCAACACATGGTTCGCATTTGCCACCCTCCCCCGCCTCTCGCGCGGCCGCCGCGGCAGCCTCAGACCTGCTCGCTCTCTTCGGGGAACGCGGCCGGGCCGGACTTGGGGCGCAGCCCGGGAGACCCGAGCTGGCGCAGGGCTGCAGGCTGCACACACCGCGGAGGGCAGCCCGTTGGGGCATCCGATGCGGCCGCGAGGAGTCGGGCACGCTGTGGAAATTGCAGTGTTCTTCTTGAGGATTCTAGCAATCAGGCCAAATTTGCTCAGGCAGGAAGTTCAAATGTCACCTAATTGGTTTCATTCTTATGCTTCACTTCTTTTTCCTCGGAAACGGAGGTCCCGAAGTTACTACTAGTAACTGGCATGTTATTGCGTTTTCTTCTCTCTCCTCTCTCTCTCTCTCTCTCTCTCTCTCTCTCTCTCTCTCTCTCTCTCTCTCTCTCTCTCTCTCTCTCTCTCTCCTTAAAAGATATATATGATCTTAGGAAGTGGCACCAGCCACCGCTGTCTGTGATGGAGACAAAATGCATGGCAATTCCCTGCTGTCCTCTTTGCTGTCCTCTTCCGTTTTCTGCGCGCCTGCCACTTCCTTGTAGGGTCCCTCTGCCCCCGGAAATGCGAGTGGGTGTCTAGTCCTTGCACGTTTTCAACCCACTGTTCTTTTCCTTTCTCACCCTTGACCCTGCAGTGCCCTCAATGTCTTTTCTGCTTGGTAAGAACGATTTCCCCAGCCCTCCTGCTCCCTCGGGCTTCCTCAAGAGCTCCAAGTTTGTTTTCCTTTACTGCATTGTTAAAACAAAGCAAAGCAAGCAAACAAACAAAAAACAGTGTAAGTTTTTTTCTAGGTAGGTAGAAAAGAAAGTCAAAATGCCCTAGATGCAAAATATTAAATATTGCAGAGATAAAGAGCCTACCTTCTTAATTTCTCAGCCAAAAGTTTAAACTGTGCAGAAGAAAAATTAAATAGGAAGGGGGGGGGTAGTTTCTTTAATTATTTCCCGCCTTTCTTGGTTACCACCACAGTGGTACAATTATCTTTTAAGTAATTAAAGCCAAGCCCCAATTTCTCATCTTCTTGTTCTCTGTGTATCTATAAGATCCTTCTAGGAGTTCAGTTTTGTCTCATTTGGAGCTGGTTGGAGCTCTCTTTCGAGAGAGTTTGCCCTTGATTTATAGGATAAACTGACCTCACTGACATTTAAAGGAAGCCCCTGTTCATGGGAAAGTGTGAGATCAGCAGAAACGGGGCTCGCAGGGGGATCTCAATTTCTTAAGATAACTTCAGGCTTGTGCCTACCGATGGCCTTTTGTCTGGGAAGGCAAAGAGAGACTGGCGACTGGCCGTTCTGGGCCAAAACGCAGTGGTCCTGGTGCAAATTGGAACACAATCTAATTCTTTGGAGAGGGGGAGGGACAGGGAAAGAAGACTGACAGAGTTGAAAGAAAACTTTTCTTCCCCAGGGATCCTGCAGTCAGATCAAATGTCAGTTGTAAATGTATTGGGTTGTTGAGACCAGTAACTCTTCATTCGAGATGTTGTTGATTCTGGATGCCAGCTTTAAACAACCCGTTTTCTGACAAGTCTGTGAATATACAAAGATTGTTTCTATAAATAGTCATTTCTACAAAATGATCACTGCTTCCAGGCACTGTGTCAGGTAGAAGTGTTTGAAATCAAATTGTGGTGGCTCTGTCAAACCTTGGTCCTCCACCCATGGGTCCCAAAGACAAGAGCATGCTGCGCATAGTTTTCAAACACCTTCTCTTTAAAATTGGACTTGATCACTTAAAGATGCCAGTGTTTCAATAGGCACACCCTAGGTATAGTGGTAATCAGTTTACACCATATGATTTTCTTTGCATCTCTATTAAGAACACAAAGGAGTAAAAAAAATAAAATAATTGACAACTTTATTCTTTTTTTAAAGAAAACACTTAGTTCTACTTTCATTTTCTTAACCTTTCATATCATTAAAAAAAACACAAAACCACCCCCTCTCTACATAACCTTATCACTGACACATGTGGCGTTTAAGTGGTAATTATAGTATTTATTTTTGAGTCATATGCACATTCCCTCACATATTTAATGTATAGAGAGAGCTAGGGAATCCAGGTTGGTCACAGCAAGGCAAAAACCTACGCACATAGACTTTGCATATGTATTGTAGGCAGCATTTTGTCGTGTTTGCAAAGAACTTTGCAGGTCTTTTGTTCCATCTGTTGACAGAACTACTAGGTCCCTACAGCCTAGGGGCCCCTTACCTGGGTGCCTGCGCACCAGCACAGGCGAGGTGGGCCCGCTCGCCCCTCTCCGCTGTTCAGTCCCCGCGTTTTCCTCCGTGGAGGCTGGGTTAGGCTTGGGGAGATCGGTTCATCCGGCCTCACTGGTTCTTTCTCCGACTTGGGGAAAACTTGGGCACAGCGCTCAGGTTCCTTCCACGGGTTTCTCTGAAGAGCCAGGAGGAAATCCAAGGCGGGTTCGGAAAAGAAGAAACCTTCCCCCGGGCGAGGGGGAGGCGGAGGCCTATTCGCAGGCGCAGGCGATGAACTTGAGTGAACTTCGAGGGGCCGGGGCTGCGAGCCGCAGAGGCAGCGCCTGGGCGGTCGGGCCCGGGGCTCAGTAGGGGCCGGGGCGGGGGGGGGGGGGGCGGGAGTTGCACGCGGTTGGGACCCCAGCCTGACGCCCCCTTCTCCCCAGGAGTCAGCGACAGCTCCCCCTACCACAGCCCCAAGGTGGAGGAGTGGAGCAGCCTGGGCCGCAGCAGCTTCCCCGCCGCCGCCTCGCACGCGGTCAACGGGCTGGAGAAGGGAGCCCTGGAGCAGGACGCCAAGTACGGCCAGGTGAGCAGCCGGCGGCGGGGAGGGCGGCGCGGGGCCGTCCCGCCCGGGCGCGCGGAAGGACGGCCCAGGCTGCGGGGCGAGCGGGAGCCGGGTCCCGGGGTCCACTGGGCAGGAAAGAGGCCCGACCTTTGAGGGCGCAGTTCGGTCTTGACCCCGCCGGGCCCGGGCCCTGGAAGCGCCCCCGGGCCGGGGGGGGGGGGGGGGGCGTGGCTGTCCTGCGCCCTGGGGCCGGGGCTCCGCGTGGAGGGCGCTCCCGGGGCAGGCGAGCAGCCCGGCGGCTGCGGGAGGTCGGGGCGCCCGCGGGGCTCCGGCTCCCACTCCCGCTCACTCGGCTCCCCGCGGACCCGTGGCATGGCTGGGCCTGCGGGTGAGAAGAGGCGACCAGATAAACTTAATAAAGTGACCATCCGCCTGTTAAACGTCACGTCGGAATCTCCCAAGGGAGCTTAGTGAGAAACCTCAAATTATACGGACCGGCTGTGGACCGTTTAATTTTTTCCTCTGTCCCTCCCCCGACCTTCCCAAAGAAAAATTAAGCCACGGGGCTTCTTCTTTCCTTTATTTTATTTCTTTTTTTCTGAGAAAGACGAAGCAACCACAATAATAAAAGCCCAAGAGTTTTGAGTCTAAAATCACCACCACGCTAGAATCAGGACTTCAAAGCCAAAGCTCTCAAAAAACAAACAAACAAACAAACAACCTTAAAGCAAAGTAAGGTTTTATGAGCCGATGAGCAGAGCTGGGCAGGTTTGAACATTTCTTAATATCAAACTCAAATCCCAAAGCCTCAAAATACTTAGTTTTCATTTTATTATTTTGAAGTCATAAAACTTGCAATGTTTTCGTATATGTAAAAACCAGCTTTTTAAAGGTAACTGGAACTTGTTACTTTATTCACTTGGGGGAAAAAATCCTAGTTGTTATTTTCTCTAACAAACTCATTTCCACTTCCTCATTTCTCTCGTATTTTGTTTAAAAAGAGTCAGATACATATTAATAGTTCTCCCATGATACATATCAGAGAAAATAGCAGCAAAGAGAGTCCCGTTTCTGACTCTATTCCTACTGTAAGAATGCCAGAGAGGAATTATAAGAAAGTTTGTCATTTTCTTGTACTAAAGGGCCCTTAATTTGTAACGAAGAGGCAATATGTACAATGGTTAGGAACTCTGATCTTCTAGTACCATCACCACAAAAGAGCCTTTAAACATTTAGAGCCTTAATTCCTTCATCTGTAAAATGGGGAAACAATAGTTTCAACCTCAAGAGATGTGTGAAGAGTCAGTGGGGTAATGCAAACATGTGCCACATAGAACGCATTCATTAAATATTACCTGTGGTTACAAGCGGTGGTTAGAGATTAACTTTTGAAAACAAGCAATTTTCAAATTCAGAATATTCTTTGTTCAGAGGCCTCATAGTCAAAAAAGTGTCAAGGTATTTTGTTACAAACAATAGGAGCACATATAAAGCAGCTAGCACAGTAGAAAGCATTTAACAGGTGCTCAGTGATTTTTATTAGGTCATCATTTCTTAGAATAACATCATGAAGAATAGTTAAAAATAGTACCTAATTCCCACATATATTTGATGAACCCAGGATAGATGTGTGTGTGTGTGTGTGTGTGTGTGTGTGTGTGTGTGTGTGTGTATATATATATATATATATATATATATATATATATATATATATGGCAGTGCCATAATCCAAAAACTTTCATGATAATTTTTGCTTTTTTGAATTATAGATCTAGCATTTAAACTTGTTTAGAAATGATCATCTATACAGACACTTCAAAATTAAACTTACCTATTTAAAATAAAAATAGAACACTGTTTTGAATGATTTACTCTGTATATTCTGAACGTTGAAAATTGATTACATTTAATTCACTGAATATTAAATCACTAAATTATCAGATTTATAAAAACAAGTAGTTTAAAGAAGTAAGTGGTCAAAAGTATTGTTTTAAATACTTAAGAAAACAAGTTAATTTTTTTCCAGAAGAAAGCCATATTTATATCAAATTTACATTTGGAAAGTTCTTAATTGCAATATGCTAATCTTCTGCATTGCCATACAGTAAGATAATTCAGATGATATAAAATTTCAATGGCTGGTTCTTTTCATTCAAAACTTGAAAAGTTTCTAAAGACAATGAAACCAGCGATTACTCTGTTACAATGATCAAAATAGTGCTTAATGCTGCAGGTGTGCTAAGTAGACTGTCATTTATGAGCAATTTTGGAATTTATATTTTATTCTTTAATTAATTATACATTTTGAAAAATAACACAGTTTAAAGCAAAAGTTAAAGATGTACACCTAGCTACAATTAAGTAATTCACTAGAATTAAAAGATCCTCAATACAGGCATAACCAGCATTTTTTGGGATTTAGATACTCATTTCCTTGAGGACAAAATTATACATTTATATTTGCTCTTAAACGTGCAAAGGTAAGGGATGTTGTGTGTGTGTGTGTGTGTGTGTGTGTGTGTGTGTGTGTATCTTTGTATTTGAACAAAATTTGAAAGTCTTTGGTAAAAATATATTCTCAAAACTTTTACAATAATACTTTCAGGGCATTTGCAGTTATTAAATTGTACAATATTACATGATCTCAGTTTTATTTTAGTATATAAAGGAGGAAATTGAGAATTCAGGATTATAGGATTTAGACCATAATCTATACCAGAAGACACCTGTGAAATTACCCAAGAGGCTGAATTGACAAGTGATTGTAGGTAGAATTGATTATTGTAATCTAATTTCCATTTTAATTTTAAATGCAAAGATGCCTGATTGATAGCAATTAGAACCTTATACACATTGGTACACTCACCTATCTTTTGTTTTTAAAACATTAGTTTAGAATATTAAAATTTGTCTTACACATTAATATACACTGTAAATGATAATTTATAATGCCATTGACAAATCCTTATTGCCTACCACTGAGGACATGAGAAAAATAATATTTATCAATTTTGTCTTTTTTTCACCCACATTATATATTGGGCTAGAATCCTTTAATCTCATCTAATTCTGAATGGCAACAATGTTCTCTGGTTCTTAATGGCTGGTTCTTTTCTGTTGAAATCATAAAACCTCTATTGAATGCAATTGAATGGCAAAAGAAATATATAGAGAGAATAATGGGTTAGACTATAGCTATCCTTTTACAAGGTACTTAGTGAATCAATGTCTCATTTTATTTAAACAGTTTATAAACAGTTGTATAGCTTTTGAAAAATGTTCTACAATTGGTAAACTTTCTCAGAAAAAAATTTTGCAGATTTTTGGTACTCTAATTAAAGTATCTGAATGGTAGATTTATAAGTTTTGAGTATTTTCATTTTTGGGTAGTATATATTTAACTCAGACAGCAAGTTTAAGAAGATATTAGCGACAAATAGCGATGTTAGAAATGAAGAAAGGTCTATAAATATTCAAAATTAAGAAAAAGTTCAGAGGTGGGAAAATAGTTGAATTTAGAGGCATAAATTAATCTAAACGTCTTATGAACATTTACACATTGTTTTTGAAATAAAGATATTATTTCAGAATATTAAATACAATTTTCTAGTGCATTATTTTGAAAACTGGCAGTCCTTGCAGGCATATTGTTCCTGTAGACATGCTGTTATTGTGAAAATATGTTATTTTGCATTGGATTTTTTAAAATTTCAAATAAAGTTAATTTTGTGTTAAAAAATTTATCATTTTGTAGAGAGAATGCAATTGTAGGCTAATGCCAATAGTCTTTGAAATTCATAATGTTATCTATTATGTAAAACATTTTTGTCCCAGTTAGCTTTTAACTATTAGTGTTTTAAAACAAAATTAATTATTACATATCAGTTAAATGTGTCATATAAAATACAAAAGAGCTGACTAAACTTTTTAAAGGCTACATCAATTTTAATAACATTTGGAAACATAAAATTTAGAAAAAAGCTTAAATGATCAGTTTTCCATTACCTAGAAACATGTAGATCTTCAGTGGGATAACTAAGCATAATTAAAATCCTTTGGATGAATGTTGCAACCATATTTACAACTGTCATTTGATTTTATCAGGTTTGTTTTGCTAAGTTATTGCATATTGAAGTAGGACGTTTAAAATGACAGTCAGAAAAATGATTTCACCAAAAAAGAAAGTCTTGTTTATGTTCAGATCT
This sequence comes from Myotis daubentonii, assembly GCF_963259705.1. Classification (NCBI taxonomy): domain Eukaryota; kingdom Metazoa; phylum Chordata; class Mammalia; order Chiroptera; family Vespertilionidae; genus Myotis; species Myotis daubentonii. The sequence continues at coordinate 91,097,043 of NC_081840.1, forward strand.
GAACCATTTTCTTGCTTATGATATATATCGAGGTTGAAATTTTAGGTGAATCACATCTCTATTTGTGGCTAAATCTACTTCATTTTAAAACCAAGGTAAACTCATTTTATCATAAGGGGAGGACTAGGTATAACTGATGATTGGATAAAAGATTGTCAGTAGAGGATTTGGCACTGCTATTTGTATTTTCTTCAAGAGAGAAAATGTTCAGTAGACAATTTCCAGAATTTGAAGAATAATCTATAACCTATAATTGCCAGACAGTTGTCATACCAGGTTTTATTTTGTTGTGGCCATTAGTGTTTGAATACTAATGCATTTCCATTTTCTCGGGGGTGGTAATAAATGGAACGCCCATCAACCAAATAATGAAATGGCTAGGTTAGAACTTTTATTTACTTTTTTCAACAGCTTTATTCATTTTGCTTACTTAAAGTATAATACTTAATCTGTGATAAAGAGTACATACATTTTTTAAAAGCAAGAGTATGACATGTTTTGCTTTCAAAAGGTTGCACTAACTTAAATATACAAATGATTATGAAACACCTGTAATGTGTCCTGTTTTGTGGGGATATGAGATGATTAAGGCAAGTCCCTGTCCTCAAACTGTTTATAATCTAGCTGTTTGCCAATAGAAATTATCAACATATTCACTTAAAAATGATATTCTTAAGAATTGGCAAATCTATATTTCTAATATTTTAGAACCAGTGAAATGAACACATACTTTTCATTCATTCTTGTAATAACTTTAACCAAACTACACTGCATTTTATATTTTTTCTAGGTAATTTTCTTTAATGTTGGTGGGATAAAATCTGTCTTTTTCTAAAAATGTTCAACAAAACAAGTGACTTGCTTTATTCAGGCTTACAATTTGATTTGTATTAGTAAATCTCATTCTCAAAATTAAATAGTTAATAGTTTGCTACAGGGAGGACCCTTGTACAGTTCTTTGGAGGAAAGGATTATCTCATTGCTTTCAAGGAAGATGTGCATTAAAAAAGGGGGCTGATGGATTGAGGTCTTATTTATGGAATCTTTAGGTAAAGTCATTTTCAAAAATGAGATTTCCATTACATGCCCAATGGTGGGGTTTCATTTGGAAAATTTGTTTACTCTTCCCTGGGGATTCCATATTCCATATGTTGGTTGATTTATAAGTCATATTTACAATCTAATTAAATAGAGTAATTTAGCATGTTTGCTCCCACTATATTTATGGTGTACATTTGGTAGTCGCTCCTCAGCCTAACTAGCTTTTCAGATTAATTACATGCCCTTTACTGAAAACATTAAGCAGATTTGGGGTGTTTAAGAAGTGTACTCTTTTACTGGAAAGAATAAACAAACATCAATGCTACCTGTAGTTGTTTTCCTTTGAGGTGGAAAATTTTACTCTTTCGGTGATTGCTTCATAAATAACAATTACTTTACCCAGTAGAGATTTATATCTTTTACTAATGTCATGTTTCAAAATTAATAGTGAGAAAATTGATGTATTTAATGAGTCACTAGTATGAATGGTGAAGGTGGCAGTTACATTTTAAAGCATGTTTATTCTCTCATTTTGCTTATGGCCATTTCCCCCCTAAATTTCTAAATCTGAACTTTAAAAGTAAAAAGAAAAATTAAGACAAAACTTTTCACTCCAAATCTAGGTTGTAATTTAACCTCAGGGAAAGTCCAGAGCTATTTTTACACTGTTTAAATTAAAAAAAAAAATTTTTTAAGCGAACATTTTAGCCTCCTTTTGCCTTTTTGTGGATGTCAGATCCCTCCCGGCTTTCCTTCTCTTCTGCAATACAGAGGAGACTAAAATGACTCTAACTATATTGGAGATTTTAGAGAACTTTGAAATGTTTATACTAATAGGAATGATAACATAAAAGCAGGTTTGGTGCTTGACAAAGAAATGCAGTCATAGACTAAGTCAGGTGCCTGAAGGTAGCATGGGCCTACATCCAATGTTCTGCCTCCTCCGGATTCCCCGGAACTCTGAAGTGAGACTGTATTCCAGCCTGGCTTCTCAGAGGAACAGTCCTGGGCAAAAAGAAGTGGGTGCATGTAAGGATATTGTAGACATTGCAACAAAACACTTGAGGAGCCCCTAATCAAGGGGGTGTAAGGGGAGGAAAGGGAAGATGACAAAGCAAGAATTTCAGAGAGCACTGTCATTTTGAATGATAGAAAAATACAAAGACCAAAAGAATGGGAAGAAAAAGTTAGTTATGATGACAAAGAAAACTCACCAACAGGTTTTTTTCTACTAATGAGAGTGTTGTTTCTGTCATGTATAATGTTAGTAATCTAACCTTACGTATTTGTAAAATGTTGAGCAAAGATTTTTGTTATTTAATTTGAACCTCAACATTTTAATCTTCATATTCTTATGTTATGGTTCTTGGTGCACATTGGCATCAATAATATATATTAATGAATGCTAGAATGGAAGAACCGAACGCAGATGCAACCATCTTTCTATAACTGACCTAGAATGATTCCTTTCCAAACTAATTCCTCATAGGCTATTAGGAAAATCCAAAATAAACATGATCAGAACTATAATCTTGATGCAATGCTAGCTTTCTCCTGCAACTTGATAGCTTAGTATATTCATGCTCATCTGCTGAGAGCCTTAAAGTGCCTCCTGTGAGCCATTTTCTAATGAGCCATTCTCAGAAAGAAGGAAAAAATATATTTTTTTAGAAGTTAAGAAGCAGAATGAGGATACAGCAATGAGAATCTAGAATAAGAATGAATATTTTACCAGATGTTATCTCAAAATATGCCCTCGTTTAGATTAAATTATGTCTATCTTTTAATTGTCCAGCAAAAGCAGAAAAATATTTGCTACATAAGATCCCGTGCCAGACAGGGGTGGTAACTTCTTTTAAACAGGGCCACTGACTTGCCAATTGCCCTAGAGTAAATGGCTAAAATCCTTAACCTGTATTATTGGATATAAAAAGAGAATAAAATTTATTTATGTTAAATAGTTATGTGCAATGATTTCTTTGTTTAAGAGTACATATCACCTTTTGGGACCTGTGTAATGCATTTTAATTTTAATTCAACATTGTGTTGTACTCCTTATATGTTATCTTATAATTATTATAAACTCAACAGTACAACACAGCCCTCATTATTTGATAAAATGTGTTGAATATTTCTTCGTGGTAGGACATACTCAAGAAATCTTAGCTTCCTTTCTCCTTCCCAATTTTTCGAAGAACAGGCACTTTGACAAACAGAACATGAGGTATACGCTCTTACAGACAAAGGACACAAGTTTAATTCCTTTACTTTTATTCTTACTGCCAGAAATTCATAATTTAACTCAGTTAAATCACACCCATGTATGTAGTCTACTCCAAATATCACTCTAAATTGAGAAAATAATTTTTGAGACCCCACCATTGCATTCTCAGAGATGTGTAAGTGAAAATAATAACAAAATGAATTAAATCAGAAAACAATTTCTATGTTGCAACTGAACTGGAAAAAGCATCTAATTAACATATGTCTGCTTTACCTACCTCTAAGGATTAAATGAGTTTTACTAATAAGAAATCTATTATTTGCATTTTACTTTCACTAGGAAATATGTTGCTATGGAATTCACTCACATCACTACCAGGAAAAAGGATTTACTCTTTCTTTTTAAATCATGTAGAAACTAAATGGAAAATTAAGTTATTTGAAGAAGGATGTTGAGTGTTCATGCCAAAATCAGATTGGAAATCAGGGTGTTTTTAGTGTTGTTAATAGTAACGATACCAACAATAATTGGATGCCAATAGAGTACTGGTTTCTAGGCAGATGTGCCTGTGAGAGCTGCTGCATTTTGTTTGCAAACAGATTTTACATGGAAATTCATTTCAAGACATTTATCCATGTGGCTTTTAAAAATTCACATCACGGGGCCTCAAAACTTTGCAAGCAAATCTTCCAATTTCAAAACCACACATATGCAGTTCTTTTATAGTTGGATAGCCAGTTTCCTTTTTGATAAAATAGCTCTGGAAAAAATACCCCCAATCTTCATTTAAAAACCCTTAAAAGACAAGCTGTCTGATTTTGCATGTCCTTTGTCCAATAAGCATTTACAGCATGATGTTTTAAAATACCGTCCATGTTTTATTTAGCAAAATTTGCACTCATTTTGAGTTTCTAAACTGACAGCCCACACTCTGTGCACCCCCCTTTCTGGAAATGAAAGCTACACCAACCAGGCCCTTCACAAATGGCTCAACAAAAGAGCCAAACAAAACCGAAGTACGGGGAAGGTTGACAAAGGCATATGGATAGCAGAACAGATTCTAAGAGTATTTAATCACCACTAATTCTTTCCTCACCCTGCATAGCCTCCCTATAATTCTGAATAGCAAAGCAAATACTGTGAATTTTCTGGTCATAGCCTCCTCATAACCTTTGTGGAAAGAATAATATCTTGTCTCTTGGCATTATGTTTGTTTAAATAGCAAGACTGTGAATGCCTTTAGAATATGCTTAAGGTCAAACCGTAAAAAAAAGAAAAATCAGAAAGTAGAATCAGAATATTGTTAGCTACTACCACTCAAAACTTACAGTCTGCTTCTCTCTAAGAACCTGTGAAATGTCAACTACTGTAATGTGATTATTTTCACCTCTTCTCTTTTCCTACTCTTCTTAGGCACCAAATGGCCTCCCAACTGTGAGCAGTTTTGTGTCAGCATCCAGCATGGCTCCTTATCCTACCCCGGCCCAAGTGTCGCCTTACATGACCTACAGTGCTGCTCCTTCTGGTTATGTTGCTGGACATGGATGGCAACATGCCAGTGGCACCCCACTTTCCCCCCACAACTGTGACATTCCCGCATCGCTGGCATTCAAGGGCATGCAGGCAGCCAGAGAAGGTAGTCACTCGGTCACAGCTTCCGCACTCTGATGGGAAGTTCCGTCTGCAACAGCTTCACCAGGGCCCCCTCAGCACACCCGCCCCATGTCCCCCAATCTCAGACCTCACCCTCCTCCCCTCCCTCCCTTCTGCCTGGAGAGCTGGTTTTACGGACTCACCTCCTTTGTGCTGATGACACTTAAATATTTCTTGCCATAACTTCTCTTTCACAGAAAACCTGACATGATGTTAGGATTCAAAAACAGAAGCAATATTAAGGACTGAATGAGACATTTGTGCTGCCCACACACTGTTTTAATGTAGTGAAGAAACCTGCACCCCTCAAAGGGCTTAAGGAACTTTTTAAATGATTCTTTGGTAAAACCACATGTGTATATTTATTCTAAATCAACCTAAACTTTTGAAACGTGCAATTGTTGAGATTTCACAAAATCAATAAAGGAAAATACATATAGAAAAAAGTTATGCTACACCCTCTAATCAAATAAGGTGACCAAATAAGCCTTAATTCATCATTAGGAAACCAATCAATAATTGATTTGAGTGATCCTTTATTTTTAAGAGATGACCTGTTTTGTTGGAGAATATATGTATAACACAAGCAATATCTGAATTTAGCTCCTCCCGGTATTTTGGCTTGGTTCCAAATATGACAATGTTTATATTTCTATTAGTTTGTAAATATGGACTCTGGATGGTGCATTTGTGTTTTCATTCCATGGGGTGTCCCCCTCCCCCACTCCTCTATTTTTTCTTTCTTTTTGCAAAGGTGACTTTTTGGCAACGTTTTTGCCTCTGTTTGGTGGTGGGCTGCTCAGGCTCCTGGATCTGGACTTGCCATAAATTCTGTGTGTGCAGGGAAGGCTTCAACATCGCATGAAGGACATTGTCTTTCTACAGCAGAGATTCGAACAATAGATAAAACAAGCCAGTCTCCCATTCTGTACCCTAATCAGACAACACACGTGCCAAACATACAAAGACAAGGTGGACAAGGTTTGAACAAGAAGGCTCTAAAGGAAGTCACTTAAAACTCAACGTTTAATGTGAAAAGCTTTGCAAAGACACTTAAAATGAACTTTCTGTTAAGAAAACCACTGTGAAACTAAATTGTACTGTTATTGTTGGCTAACCTGTGTGTTCAGCAATCTCAGCCCAAAATTACATTGTAATTTAAAGAAAATGGGAAATTCTGCTCTAATGAATGTAAAAATGGCTTGCTGTGAAGTTTACATTGTTGTACAGAAGCATGTTTCACATGTAGGTAAACTGGTGGTGGTATTAGTAATACAGATGCTATTTAATTTTTAAAATTTCCCTTTATTCATTTCTGGAGTTACAGGACACCGTTTAACTGATAAATCTTTCTAGACCAATTTTAATGTTAAAAATAGAGCTGTGGGGCAAATGTGTGTGTGAACGTGTGATTATATGTTGCATTTTAAAACAATTGATTTTCTTGGGCAAAATTCTAGTTTTTAATCTCTTCTGTTTAGAATGTTCTTCCTGTTTGGCAACATAGCCTTAAAAATATGTTTGTAAAACATTGGTACAATTCACCTGTTGGAGAATTAATATATTGCAAGTTTTTGGTATTAATTCTGTGCAATAACTAAAAGGGCACATCACTAGACATGGTTGTTAGAGATGAGTTAGGTGATTTTGATTTCTTCCTATCTGTGCTGTGCACAGCCTATATGGCAATCAAGTTATCACATTGGTTTCACGGCTTCATTGAACACTCAGATGGCTAGATTAGCTAGGTTTTCAAATCACTAGGATATAAACAGTAAACAGATTTCTGACGTACAAGTTATGTTCAAGGACTTGTTTTCTCCAAGCAGCAGATATCTTATAGAGAGCTTTGAACTGCATTTATTTTTAAAGCAATCGAAATTCAGTGCTACAAATAGAGGATTATAACTTCAGGAGAAGAATAAGCAGAAGGAGCAGATGAACTCTCAGGGCCATAGTCTTCCTTTGATCTTGTAAAACTCCTATTGACATCTGGAGTTCCTAGTCTGGTGAGAAAATAGACTATAAACCGAATGGAACAAAGATACCAATCCAATATCTTGGTGGAGACTTTAAAACCATACCATACAGTGACTCTGCTGCCGTCTAGAAAAACTGACATAAGGTACAGAATTTTTCCTTATCAGATGTTTTAGGTGGCTACTAGGAGTCTTTAAAAAACTATCAATTGTTTGTATGGAAACATAACTAAATGTTGTTTTCTTTATCTAAATTAAGAAATTTCTTGTTATTATGCTATTTATAATTTTTCTGGTTCTTGTATTTTTTTTTAAATCTAATATTAATGATATCAAAGTTTTCCTTTTTTCTCCCCCCTCCCCTTTAGGTCTTTTCTTACAACAGTGAATTCACATGAAATAAATTTAAAAGAACAACAGAAACCCCCAATACAATTTGCTATTTAAAGCAATTATGATTTAAAGCTACTCTTAAAAATAAGAGAAGGAAAATGGAATGAGATATGGGTTTGGGATTTTTTTTTAAACATTATTATTATTGGTTAGCGTTGACATATTTCCTCTGTTTCTTAGCGGGTGAAAATGTTTTAAACTGGCAAATGCACTCTTCAGAGATCCTTTTCCATCCCATCCACATGGAGAGGTTAAAGGTTCAATTTCATGGACTCTGTGCAGGCAGTGCTCTCACAGGATGCAAGAGTATTACCTGCAAGGATAGAATGCAGTTGTATAACAGACACATTCTTATTTCTCTTGTTTGTTTCTTTTCCTACTTTTAATGACCCTCTTTTGAATATTGGGCTGAACTATAAATTAAAAAACACGCTGGAAAGGATGTACAACTGAAGGCTGTGTATGTATATACAGTATGTCAAAAAGCCTTTATTTTTATACTTCAAATGCTCTAAATTAATAAAAAGTAATAATTACCATGTTATCTTTTATTTTTTATTTTCAAAATGCTTTAATAACATAGCCTCATGGTACAAATATCCCATAGAAATAGTTAAGAACAGGTGTCATCTACAACGTGCAGATATTTTTGGTGACTTTTGGCTACTGAAGTAGCATCATTTAAGGATGTAGATATAAAATCCTTTGGTTATATCAAGGCCAAGAAGATATTTTTTTGGAGTGCACGTTAGTACCGGAACCTTTGAAATGCTAAGAATGTACTTCTATTTTGAAACATTTTTCCTGAATAATACATATTTTAGCACTGCGAATATCATACTCCACACCTGTAGCTGTCACCAATAACTAATAACCTGGCAATGTACTTTACTTTGAATGTTCTTTTAAGAATAGCATAGGTAAGAGTTTTGAACACAGGCATTTGGGTACAAATACAGACAGCACACATGGGTCTAAGAAGTGGTTCCAAGTTGTGATTTAACATGAACATATTTCAGCAACAAAACTTGTTTTCAAAGGGAACTATGTGAAGAAAAGTAGTTTAATATAACTTCATGTTTTCTATTTGTCATAAAAGACTGCAAATATCAGAAGTTTAAAGTATGACCTGATTTAAACAACAGTACAAAATATAAAGTAGATTTAGAAAAATATAGCTGAAATGTTAATTATTACTAGAAAACTGAACAGATTTGCATTTTAACATAAAAGTGAACATATTAAAAAGGCATTTTAGTGCACCTTTAAAATACTTTATTTGTGACTTTTACATATTATTTATGGAAGAGTTAAATTTTTAAAAAACTTTAAATTTTGGCTTTTTTTTTTTTTTTTTACTTTAAGCATTTGTTGGCCTCTTGGGGAAAAATAATTATCAATACAATAGATTTTCATTGTGAACCAATGTAAATAAAACATAGGTCACAAAACTTATATTGCTTTTATGAAATATTTCTGACTTCTACACTATTTTTCTATATTCAGTTTGCATACCTAATTGCTTCATATCATTTTTATTCTTACAATTTTATGAATATGGCCATAACTACAGTCTCAAATTATCTAGAGATAATTTCTGAAGTATCAAAATAGATTCTGATCTTAGATTGTTTCCCCCTTTATAATTGTACATAAATTATAATTTATAACTGTATCAGATTAGCTGATGGATAGTTTCAAGGTGCTGTAGAGCAAATATGCATTATCTCCATTGGTAAAAACACGTCATAGGCAATCACCAGTTCTCCTGAAGCCATGAATAGGTATATTCATAAACCAGCAGCATCACTGCACCACCTAGAAAAGAAAAGAGCTGGCTCTTATCACAATCCTGTAAAACAGGGATGTCTTTCCCCCTGAGAAGTCCCACGCAACCCATCGGGCAGGGGCTGTTTAGAATCATCAGTTCTTGAGCTCCAATATATAGATATAAAACTACTGTGGAAAATTCTCAGAGCAAAATCAAGACCATCTTGAGTCTCCAAATACATTTTTCTCCCATGAGTTTCTGGAACTTTCATCATTTCTCATCAGATTCCTTTTCAGGCACTCTTAATTTTTAAAAGTAAATAAATATAGGCATTTAGTCATGTAAGGGCATGTGGCTTTCCTGCAAACAGAAGCCTTCAGGTTCTTCATATGTAGGCAAAGGATTTATCTTTTTCAGTCCATAATTAGCATTGTTGTAGTTGCATTCAAGAAGAAAATCTCTAAGATGGTGCTTGACGAATGAGGCTGCTTTTCTCTTACAGCTTTCAATTTGGATTGCAATGTGAAAAATAGCTTCTGAATATTAAAAAAATATGTATTGCAAAACTAAGCTAGCTTTCAACCTCCTTTTGTTTTCATTCCTTTTATCTGCCTAGGACATATATGGATTGCACTTGAAAATTTGGTAGTAGGGGTGGGTGTCATAAGAGCACCATTTGTCTTGGTAGAGAAGAGTTATATAACTGGCTGCAAAGAGGCTTGCTATGTAATATGTCAACAGGAATATGATACAGGAAAACAGGCACAACCCTGTTGAATACCTAGACATCAGAAGAGCATTTGTATGTGGGCGATTTTGTGTTCTATCTAATGCAGTAAATTGCACATGTTCTGTGTCCTTTAAGACAATCTCTATTTCTCCTTTCATGTCTGTGTGAAAACGATTACAAAATCAAAATATGGACAAATATCCTCAGCACAACTTAGAGAAGACTTGGCTGAATGAACAGAAGACTGACTTCTAACAGAAAGAAAGAGAACTTGATTTTAGTTCTTTTGTACACACTGCCATATGCTTTCTAAAAAACCTACAGGCTGCACATGTTTGTGTAACTTTATACCAAAGATAATTATCTGCCTGTAATTTTCATTTTTAACCCATGAAGATACTCTACTAGACCCGTAGAGTCTAGTCACTGCTGTAGCCCCCTTGGCGCTCTGGCAAGCGAGGAGGAACGCACTGCAGAGGGTTGTGGATATGTATGTAACTGCAGTGTTTACTCTTATTAACTATTCACAATGTAAGACAAGAACACACAGAACTGGGCTAGTCTACAGGCCAGGGATATTTGAAGTTTAAACCACAGACTTCAAGATTACCCCTTCATGCGAGGTATCTATCAGTAGCCACATAGAGTGCTAAGGCAGTTACAAAACACGATGAGATGCTTCTCCAGAATGAAGAATGGAAATTCCAGGCTCACCTCTCTCTCTCTCTCTCTCTCTCTCTCTCTCTCTCTCTCTCTCTCTCAAAAAAAATCATCTTACCTTACCTTTCTCTTTACCTTCTTTCATTTGAAGTTGGTAGGACTTGCACGTTTGGAATGAGAGTGAGGCCAGGTCTTAGAATGAGATTTCTAGTTACTCAGTATTGTTTAGCTTGGATAGAACATCCACAACAACCCTTTTCACTGGATTTAACACCACCACAACTCAGGATACCTCATGCAAAAACATTTTAAAAAGCCAACCAAACATTTGCATGCCTCTAACAAAACTTGGGGTCAGATTATTTAAAGAGTTTTGGATTTAGTTTCCAGCCAATTAGCATTTTAGTTAAACTCTCCAGGGTCATCACCCTTTTCGGGCCCACCCCCTCCTGAGAAAGCTGGGTTAGGGCCAGTCCTCTGATTTTCTCTAATGCTAGGTCTACTAGCAGGTTTTTACTGTGTGGTGAAGGAAAAACACCACATACAGAGAGAATTGCACTAAATCACCAATATTCTTATCATTGGGTCCTTTTTTTTTTTTTTTTACAATCGGGCCAAAGACTAACAGAAGGCAGGTCTGAATCTCAAATGTGAAGCAAAATCCATGCTTAAATGCCTAGAAAAGTTGGGATAGATGGATCTGGAATTGAGGAAGTGTTTTCTAAACACAAGAAAGTGTGAACTGTTTACCAGCTTCAATTTACAGACTTTGTTCTATATCCCAGGTTGGTAGAAATGCTGGTTCATTGGGTTGAGATTTAAGGGTAAATGTGTACATGTGTTAGTACAGTAGGAGAGGAGGACATTGCTGTTAACAGAGGAATAGGAAAAGGAGAGAAGGGAGGAGGAGGAGGAGGTTCTAGGAAACATTACCAGGATGTCTAAGTAGGTGAGTGTGGCCTGGTTAAAAAAAAAAAAAAAAAAAGTATATACTTCCGTACTTACTCACAAGGTTGCTTATAATCCAACACTATTTGCCCAGGCGGTTGAGTCTGTAGCAGTTATTTTCTTATCTATTTACATAGAGGCAGCTGACTCTCCCTGAGGGAATGGCAGCCAGTGTTTGTGGGCTGGTGTCCTGAGGTAAGGCCCTGAGCCAGGAGCCTCCACCACCAGGCAGAGACCAGGAAGGCGCACCCGGCTGCGCCTCACCACTCCCCAGAGGTGACCGTGAAGACAAGTGGCTCTTGCTGCTCATGGAGGCAAGGCTGCCTCCTTTTCTCTTTTTTGAAATGAAATTGAGGCAGGAACAAGGAGAGGGAGCACCAGGAAACTTTTATTGGGCTGGTCCCTCACCCACTGAAAATCCTCCCCTTCAGTCAGAAGCCAGAGTGTATGCACCTGGGTGCTCACTCAAGCTCCAACTGGCTGTGGATCCTTTCCTATTGACTTAAGCTGGGCTTTGGCTTCTATCAGCCTCCAGCGAGGCCATAAATAGTGCCTTATAAACAAAGATAGAACATTTCTAGTGGACGCAGTAAGTATTTTGAATACTCATAGGCAGCTCTATATCCTCAAGATTTCTGCCTTTCGCAGTGGAATAAACTTTTATTGTGTTGCTGTTAGACACAAATAAAAAAAAGACACTAGAACTTAATAAAGAAGGAAGGATATAAGTAATAAAAACACATTTACCTGGTCCAAGCCTCATAATCTTGGGAAGCAGGCCTTTGTACAAAGCTAAAATCCTATAAGTGAAAAGAAAAAAAAGCAACATTCTTTTTTTGAAAACAAAATGGAGTTGTACCTCAGCTCTACTGAAATGCTAACTCAGCATTTATAAAATATTTATTTGAAATTATCTTGCTAGATAGTCTCTGCAACAAATTGGACAAGGGGGAAGAGTTCATTAATTCTTCATTATCCAAGCTATGCTGGTCTTGTCCAATCAGAAATATGATTTTCATCACATGATGGCTTTTGCTTTCAAGACAGGCCTTACTTTCAAGACAGCTATGTATTTGGACAAAGTGACTTCTGTAATTGAATTTGAAAGACCAAAAACTCAGTCTTCACATAAGGAATTATGATGCAGTTTAGATCAAAATAATAAAAATCACTTGTTTACTTAGAATAAGACTTGGGTGAGGCAGGATCAAGAGACAAAAGTAAGACTTAAGAAAATTTTGACCAGCAGAATAAGGCACATATTTTAAAATTTTAAAAGAAAGATACTTTCACAGAACTCTCATGTTTAATTGTCCCAGGAGAATATGATTAAGTGGCATTTTGATTAGATTTACAGACAGAAGACAATGATTCTCTTGCCCATGTGTTAATAGGGCATACAATACGCAGTAACATTTTATGCAAACTGGCAAGCAAAAAGTGCATATTAGCATTCTAAGACAAAAATGCAGCATATTGTAGAGTGGCGGCTCACGGTTCTTGATGGTATAAGGATGTTCTGCTAACATCTCATTATTGCATTAGCTGGCGAAGTTTGTCATCTATTCCCCAGCGCTTCTCAGACACACCCCCAATTTAGGAGGGCTTAATGGCTCTCATCATAATGGAAGTATAATACGGTTTGGACAATCCTTGAGGGTTGCTCATTTATTAAGTTAAGAATGTGTTACCCTTCTTCCTGATAGACTGTGGCCATTGTTTTAAAACAGGTTCTGTACTTGATCTCTCCAGGAACTGGCTGAGGCCCTTGAATCCTACTTTTGGCAACATCAAAAGGGATGTTAATGACTGAGGCTATTGTTCCTGACAGAAGACCAATCCCAAATTTTCGCAAAAACTCCAAGGTTGGATCCTAAAAGAAAAGAAGAATACAATAACAGAAAGGGAAGCGGAAGCCCCTAAGTCGGTTAAACACTAAAGCAATATGTACTCAAGCAGAGCACTGCGCTCCCCGGCACCCTCCTGCTATTCCAGCGGAACACATTAGGACTTCCTAGGCTGGAACTTGTTTTCTTGACAATCCCATTGGCTATGTTTTTACACATGGTCTAAATTGCTGAAGTACACATTTCCTCACACAGGATTTATAAACACAGTTCATAAAGAAAGACTGGTATGGCATATGGGGATGATTTGTATAATTGGGCTTCACAATGTACTTAGTATTACTGTATCAAAACAGGAGAAATCCAAGCACACTATTAGCTAATTGGCCAGAATATTTTACAAATGACAGCAACTTCCACCATGAAGCCTACTAAAATGCTCATTTGTGTGTGGACCCCCAAACGTTAAATTAAATCAAGGCTACTCTCGGTCTGCTTCTATTCCCCTCCAGGTTTTTTGCATTTATTTTCACGTGTAGCTGATCCACTGTACTGAGAAGTGCTAGCTTCCTGTTATTAACAAACCAACTTGGGGAGGCCGCAAAACAGCCTGTGATATTCTGTGCATTATGAACAGTAGTAAGTCACTGGACTAATTGGCTAAAGAATTCACAACCCATTGTTCCCAAATCTTATTCTTCCTTCATAACAAAGGAAGAAAAAGAGAGAAAGTGAGAGAGAGAGAGAGAGAGAGAGAGAGAGAGAGAGAGAGAGAGGCTGAAGGGGGAGGGAAAGAGAGAGAGAGAAACATTTCTTCTTTCCATTTAAATTTAAGTCTTTACTTTGGTCTGATTTGATTTTCCACCCCTCCCTGCTCTGCTTTCTGACATCAAAGTATTTAATTAGGTCTTATGTGGGAGTCACTTTCCTTCAGCTTATTTTCATGCCCAGTGAGCTCACATTATGCTTTGTTATAATGAATTTTCTGGGAAGTCCTCATTATGTTTTCAGCCTCAGTTCTTGCCCTGAAGACAGGTCACCTCACATACCATAAGCTGCTGGTAGAGACCCCCCATCTGTCCTCTACCCTCTCTTTTGGTCAATATTTCAGAAGTGTCTTTACAGAGGAACAATTCAGTTATGCCACGATACTATTTTATCCAGCAGGAGAACTAAAAAGGGGAAATGTCTCTGCTTAATAAGAAATAAAAAATAAAACCAGGTCTAAGCATTGCATGCTTCTAGTTCTATGCAAGAAGAAAACCTCTGGAAGCTTTGAAATTTTCAACTGAACCAAGAGCCAGATACCATCACAGAAACTCCTATGTGGCTAGATATAAAAAGCGAGAGGTTCGGTAATAATTCTTGGATCCAGGCCATACAGGTGCCGGTAGGTTTAAAGGGATTTAAAAACCAACAGGGTGTTTCAACAGGAAAAACAATGCAGTGAGTGCAGTGTGAGTGAGGTGTGTTTAAATAATCCCCTCCCCCCCACCTTTTCTCTTTACAAGGAGAGAAAAATGCCTTTATGTTACCCTTCTCCATTATGGCCCAGAGGTGGAACTGGAGCTCCGGAGGGCAGTGGATCCAGGACCAGCTCTGGCTGTCTGACCTTGCCCAAGTCCCACAGAGCCTGGTGTGTAGAAGGGATGTTTTTAACACCTGCCTTACCTTTGAACTGTATGATTTTTCTGAGAAATAAAAACAATAATAGCAATAAAAGTCCTATGTGTTGTACAAGCCTGGCAGAAAATGGGTAGTAGTATTATGAAGCCTGTTTTCTAAAGACTGAAAACACCCTGTAATAAGACTCTCTCATGGTGTCTCTGAGGCAGCCGAGCTCTCTTTCTATTTCACTTGAGGACACGAATGAAAAGGAGGGTTGTACGCACATTGTCCTTCTGGGAAGTCCAGGGAACTTGTCAAACATCCAGCCTCTCCTATCTCCCGATGTGTGTGTGTGTTTTTTTTAAATATACCCTTTTTGATTTCAGAGAGGAAGGGAGAGGAAAAGAGAGAAACATCAATGATGAGAGAGAATCATTGATCGGCTGCCTCCTGCACATCCCCCACTGGGGGATCAAGCCTGCAACACAGGCGTGTGCCCTTGACCAAATCAAACCTGGGACCCTTCAGTCCACAAGCTGACACTCTATCCACTGAGCCAAACCAGTTAGGGCTCTCCTGATGTGTTTGCTGAGGATGAGAATTGAAGGTGAAGGTCACGGTGCTTGAGACACTGTTGGAGACCAAAACCTAAAGTCTTCAAGCCATCATAGTGTCCCCTGGCACTATGTCCTGACTCTGTGTTTTCTATACATTTCCCACAGTAGTTCCCAAATCCAGCTGTGCATCAGAATCACCTGGGGGCTTTTCAAAATACGGATGCCTGGGCCCCACCTCCAACCTACTTTGAGTTCCCAGATCAGATTCACCTGGAAAAGTGTCTAAAAGTTGTTTAAAAGACTTCTGAAGCTGCTAGGCTGAGGATCCATGTCCGGAATCATTGATTTTGATATTTCATGCAGGCAAAGCACATGGTCAGTTGCTCTCCCTCTGGGCATTCTAGGAAGGAGAAGTCTTCTTGAGATGACCAAGAGGTATCCCTTGCCACCTGGACAGTCTCTTCCTCTGAGACCATGGTCTGCTTTATGTAGCAAGTTGGCCTGGGGGAGCCCGCTCAGCTTGCCTCCGCTTTCTTTGCTACATGTCATCTACCATCCTGAAATGAATGCAGCCTCTCAGATGCCTCTCTTCTTCATCCCCTTCATGCTACTCCCACTGCTCTGGCTTTCGTTCAGATCCCCATTACCTTCATCAGGTCTTGCTTTATCCTTGCCCTTTATTGTCTACTAGGGGCCCGGTGCACGAAATTTGTGCACTGGGTGTGTGTGTGTGGGGGGGGAGTGTCCCTCAGCCCAGCCTGCCCCCTCTCACATACTGGGAGCCCTCAGGCATTGACCCCCATTACCCTCCAATCGCAGGATCGGCCCCTTGCCCAGGCCTGACGCCTCTGGCCTAGGCGTCCGGCCTGGGCAGCGGGGACCTGCAGTGGCAGCGGGGGGCGCCGTGATCGCGCGGGCTCCGCCCCTGCCCCTGCAGGATGCCTCTGGCTGAGGCATCCGGCCCGGGCAGCGGGGACCCACAGATGCAGCGGCCCTGCGATCATGGGCTTCGCTTTAGGCCCAGGCAAGGGACCCCTAGCTCCTGGGACTGCCAGCTTCGACCGTGCCCAGCTCCCATCGCTGGCTCCACCCCTACTTCCTGCTATCACTGGCCAGGGCGGCAAAGACGCCTGATTCTCCGATCATGGCTAGGGGGCAGGGCAAAGGCGGCCCCAGGGCCGCCTTTGCCCTGCCCCCCAGTTCTTAGCTCCCCCCTGGGTTTCCAATCACTGTCAGTGGCAGGGGGCTTCTTCCTGCTTTCCCTTTCGCCTCCCTGCATTGTGCCTACATATGCAAATTAACTGCCATCTTGTTGGCAGTTAACTGCCAATCTTAGTTGGCAGTTAACTGTCAATCTTAGTTGGCAGTTAACTGCCAATCTTGGCAGTTAATTTGCATATAGCCCTGATTAGCCAATGAAAAGGGTATCGTCGTACGCCAATTACCATTTTTCTCTTTTATTAGTGTTGATTCTTCTCAGTGCCACCAGGATTCTGTGTTATAAAAACAGATCTGCTTTGGGTATCTCTATACTCAGAGACCTCAATTCTTCCTCACTGCATGGAGAGGAAAGCAAAGCTCCCCACTTGGCTTTTGGTTTCTTTCCTACAACATGCTTCCATCTTATCTTTGTAGCCTCAAGTTCTAAACCTTCACCCCAAACCCATATTATGGTCACACTGGCTAAATCATAATATCATAAATTTATACCAAGCTTTTTTCTAATTCCATGCTTTCCTTCAGACTGTCTCCCTAAACTAGAATGTCCTTCTCCATCATATTCACCTACACCAGGGTCCAACTTAAATCTCACATTGCTCAGGAGACTTTTATGGATCCCTGTCAAAATTGATTTCTCCTGAAACACTGTGTGAATAATCATTGTCCTTGCTATGGTTCAACTTGTGTTTGGTTTATTTTTGCTGTGCCTATCTTCCCTATTGGAGTATGAGTCGGCACAGCATAGAAGCATGTGTTATTCCTCTTTGTGTCATCTCTTGCACAGTGTATACAGTAGGAACTAAATAAATGTCTGCTGACTAGCCTATCACCACACTTACTTATTTTTACAGAAACAATGAGAATTAAGCTTAATTTGTAATCACTATTTCTCAAGACTCAGTGTCTTTTAGTCTGGAAATGAACCTCTATTAGAATTTTACATTTCTGTCTTTCTGTCCAGAGGCATTAATATGGGGGCATGAGAAAACACTGGGCAAAGTGGAATATTTGAGGATAAATGAATTATCGAGAGTCTCAGGTCACAGAGTCAGGCCTGGGGTTTACTAGATGCCATTGCTCAGTGACTCACAGAAGGAACCATAACATGGCAGACTGACCAGAGTTTAGCAAAAGAATGTAATGGGCACAGAGTAGATCTTGTAATATTACTCTTTGGGCTATTCTTTCTTACACTTCCTGCTTTTCCCCCTAGTAGAGAGAAGCACCCTTTTGCCTCAGGAATGAGGATTGTTGTAGCAGGACTACAAAGAGAGAGAAAAAGGTAACATTCAGTGGTTTTGGTTTTTAAATTAGGCTCTTCCATGTATTAATCAGTTAATTTTCATAATCTTGGAGATAAGAATTGTTACTATTATTCCTATTTTACAGATGCATATATTTAATCCAAAGATTAAAGTATGAGAAGGGAATTTGAGTAAACTCAAGACTGCCTTAGTGCATATGTTTTTTACTGATACTTCTGAGGGTCAGGGGGTGGGCTGGTGGAGGAGGTGTCAAGAGCCTCCTGAAATTATAAGCAATGTGTAAATGGGCTTTTCTGGAGAGAGTGTCCATAGATTTTATCAGGCTCATAAAATTTAAAAACAACTTCATGAAACCATTTCCCCAACCAATAAATTTAAAAGGAAAGAAAAGGGCAGTGCAGAGTAGAAAACATGGGGCCTGAAAATAGGAAGCCCTCATTTTTACAGGGGTTATCAGGCAATTCACTTTAGTGAAAAGATTTCTGTGCATGTTTCTTTCTGGAGTCAGATTACTCATACTTCTACTATATCTATGACCCCAGTGGTTCTCAAAGTGTGGTCCCCAAAACACCATTATTGGTATCATGTGGGAACTCATTAGAAATGAATATTGAGGTTCTACTCCAGGCCTAATGAATCCAAAACTCTGGGGATAAAGCCCAGCAATCTGTGTAAACAGTCCTCCAAATTATTCTGATGGATGCTAAAGCCTGAGAACTACTGCTTAACTGAGATTATGGTCCATCACCTTGGATCCTTGGGCCCAATAAGTGATGCTTCAAGAGGCTCTGGATGTGCTGGGAAGAATTTTAAATATTTCTTTGGTGGGAGCAAGGCTTTGTTTCTTTAAGGCTGTAGAACTAAAGGCAATGCTGTTAACTGTTTCACCTCTCCTATTCCCAGCTCAGTCCAAAGCAAGAATGCACACATCTGTGAAGTTGTTGGGCCTCAGTGATACTCATCATGAAGTCAAAATGGGTCATTCTGTACTGGCTATCAGAAAATCACTCCAACATTACTGTCAACACCATAGCAACAAGTAACAACAACAACAAAATAATAGCAAAATAAACAGGAGCCTTAAAATAATAAACATGTGATGATATTTGTATTATTTTTCAAAATTTTCATTATGAGAAATAATGGTACTGTTAATAATAGTTACTTATTATAAAAGACTAGAGGCCCAATGCACAAAGTTCGTGCAAGGGGCTCGACCCTTGCATCTCCGGCTTCATCTGGAAGGTCGTCTGGAAAGATGTCAGGAAGGTCGTTTGGCTACCTGGTCTAATTAGCATATTATGCTTTTATTATTATAGATAATGTAACATACAAAAATATTCAAGACATATGCATTGTGTAAGAACCCTAGGAATTAGGTATATAACAGCATTGCACAGACAAAGACATAAAACAAGTCAAGGACATGAGAAAAGTCCAAGGTCACACTGGTTATAAGAGGTAGAGCCTGGATTTGAACTCAGGTTGATCTGACTTCCAATAATATGTGCTTAATCATTACATCCTATTGCTTTTCATCCATAATTTATTTGTATGTATTCATCCAACAGATATTTATTGGCTATCTATATATGCCTGGTCCTACACTGGGTGCTAGAGTTGAGTGTGAAGGTAAATGGTCCAGAGACGGGGTGGAGGTGGGTGTATAATCAAGTATCACAGTACAATCTAATGAACACGAAAGTGGAAGAATGAACAAAGTGTAAGGGAAAACATGCAGGAGGGAGAAGGAAGTTACTCCTGGGCTTTCACTGTCAGTACCCTGTGAGAAAGCACCTAGCTTCTGCCTCTGAAAAATGTGGTCATGCCCCGCAGATGTGGCTCAGTGTTGAGCACTGACCTATTCCCAGTCAGGGCATGTGCTGGGTTGTGGGCTCGATCCCCAGGAGGGGGTGTGCAGGAGGCAGCCGATCAATGATTCTCTCTCATCATTGATGTTTCTATCCCTCTCTCCCTCTCTCTTCCTCTCTTTGAAGTAAAAAGCAAACAAAACAACACACACAAAAACAACAACAAAAAAAACACGTAGTCGCTTGTTGGGTGCTTAGGAAGTCAAGAGAAAACATCTTATTACTATAAGTCACCATGCATTAGCTGAATGGCTGGCCCTCTGGCCTTGAGAATCACGTTATCTGGAATATTATTTTTCCCTTTCCAGTAGTTTATTTTAAAACTGGTAAAAGATGATGATGATAATGCTAAGACACTCACTATGTGCCCGGCTCTTTGTTAAGCACTTTCTATATATATTGAAGACTCACAACATCCCTAAGCAGATGAGGTAGTTGAGGCTTACAGAAATTTCCTACCTTCAAGGGGATATAATTTTGAGTTAGTCAAAAGAGAGTCAAGATTATATTATTTAGAAGTGAAGAAGCCAAAATATTGAGGAGCCCTGAGACTGTCAGGGATCAACAAGTAGAATTAGAGGCATATGTTTGCCTTTCAAAGCTGTAGTCTAATTCAACATCCAAGGAGATCATCTTTCAGTCCAAGGAAAGACTTAAGTGGTAGAAAATAAAATCCTAGCATCACAAGGTTAAAAGTGAACTCAGAGTGCCACTTAACCTAAGGAGTGACATCCGCAGGATGGCAGCGTAGGAAGCCTTAGGCCCTCTTTCCTCCCACAAACACACCGATTCAGTAACATGTCATGAACAAATTCTCTGTGTGAGAAATCTAAAAATTAGTTGGAAGTTTCCTGTACCCTGGGTGAACACAAAACTAGACTCATGGACATTCCCATCAGAGTTCCCACCCCCAGTATAGTGCTATACAATCAGGAAGACTTTCTAGTTCCCAGCTTCTCCCAGGGGAGGGAAGAAATTGGTTTGCATGTCTAGCACCTCAACTTTTCTTCGGAGATTCTCCAAAGGATTGGCTTCTGTATTGCCAGGCTTGGAGCTCTGATGGGTTCAGCACAGCCTAGCCACCTGCAGGAGAATGGAGATGACGACATGGGCTAGTAGATGCCATAGGTCCTTCCCTCCTCTTAACACAGAGTAAGAGGATAAAAATCCCAGCTTTAAGCTTCCCCATTGGGAGGCAAAGAGTTCGTCTGTGCACCCAATACCCCAACTTCTCTGGGGCTTCCCAAAGAGATGGCATCTTTCTTTCCAGTTTTGAAGTCCTGATGAGACCACTGCAGTCTAGCCACCTGGGGGAGCACTGAGATGGAGGTTTGGACTGGTAGACATTATAGCTCTCCCCTTGCTCAGAGCAGACAAAAAACAATAGCTTCCTTCTTCTCCCTGGGGTAGAGAAAGAGTTGGCACAGACCTCTAGAGCCCTCTAGTCAGATTGAATTGAGAGGATCTTCTCCTTCATGAAGATTTTCTCCTGTATGAGGCCAGTCCATGAATTATGAGAAAGATGTCTGCCTTTTATAATACACACACACACACACACACACACACACACACACACACACACACAAGACCAGGAATAGTCAAATCAATCCTGAGAAAGAATAACAAAGCTGGAGGTATCACACTTCCTGATTTCAAAATATATTACAAAGCGACAGTAATCAAAGCAGTATGACACTGGAATAAAGTCAAATGTATAGACCAATGCAACAGAACAGTGAAGCCAGAAATAAATCCAATAAATCTTGAATAAAGGTTCCAAGAATACAAAATGAGGAAAGGATAGTCTTCAACAAATGGTGCTGGAAAAACTGGATATCCACATACAAAGGAATGAAATTGAACCCTTATATTACACCATACACAAAAATCAATTAAAAATGAATCAAATACTTAAACATAAGACCTGAAACCATAAAACTCCTGGAGGACAACATGTGGGAAAAACTTCATGATATTGGTCTTGGCAATGATTTCATGAATATAACACCAAAAGCACAGGAAACAAAAACAAAAATAGACAAGTGATACTATGTCAAACTAAAAGCTTCTGAATAGCAAAGGAAACAAAAGAGTAAAAAGGTAACCTGTGGAATGGGAAAAAATATTTGCACACCATATATCTGATGAGGCATTAGTATCTAAAATATACAAGGAACTCCTCCTCAACTCAATACCAAGAAAACAAATAGCAAGATTTTAAAATGGTTAAAAGACTTGAATAGTTATTTCTCCAAAGAAGACATACAAATGGGCAACATGTATTTGAAAACTACTCAATGTTACTAAGCACTTGGGAAATGTACATCAAACCACAATGAGATGCCACTTCTTACTCTCATAATGGCCACTATTAAAAAAACAAAAGACAATAAGTGCTGGAAAGGATGTAGAGAAATTGGAACCCTGTATATTGCTTGTGAGAATGGAAAATGGTGTAGCCCCTAAACAAGTCATGAACAAATTCTGGTGGGTTCATCACAGCCTGAAGGTTTCTCAAAAGTTAAAAATAGAACTATTATATGAGCAATATCACTTCTGGGTATTTATCCAAAAGAATTGAAATTCGGATGTCAAAAAGATATCAGCAACTCCTATGTTCACTGTAGCACTATATCCAATGTGTCGAAACAACCTAAATGTCCATTGACAGATGAATAGATACAGAAAATGTGATATACACATACAATGGAATACTATTCATCTTTAAAAAGGAGAAAATTCTGCAATATGTGACAACATGGATGAACCTTGAGGGCACTATGCTAAGCGAAATAAGCAAACCACAGAAAGACAGATCCTGCATAATTCCACTTATATGAGGAATCTAAAATAGTCAAATTCATAGAATCAAAGAGTGGAATGGGTAGCCAGGGGCTGGGGAAGGGGAAATGGGGAGTTACTAATCAATTGGCTGAAGTTTCATCTACATAAGATGAGCAAACTCTAGTGACATTGAACCAATAGTCAACAATAACACACTTAAAAATTTGTTGAGAGCAGATCTCATATTAAGCGTTTTTAATATAATAAAATAAAAGAATTGTTAAAATTGATGGAAAGAAGACTGTCACTTAGCCCAAGTAAAATATTTAAGATGGATCACATATTAAATATATAAATGGATATTAATGTTGATGAAAAATCTATGGTTATTAAAATTCCAACTGTCATCAATCAAAAACCTTTCTGTGTTTCTAACCCACATTCTTCATGCATAAGCATAAACTATTTTACTCTCATTTTGTTTTGCTCAATTGCAAGGGCAATCAACTGTCACCATTCTTGATGTAATCCATCAGGATTTAAAAATCATTATTAAAATATCCTTTTCTTCCTCATGCTTAAAAACACAGCAGCTCCTTTTAAATATTTATTTCTAAATAGTACATGTTATTTCCTCATCTACAGATGAATTTTATTCTTTTCTTTTAAATATTTTTCAACTTTTCTCATAAAATATGGAATTTATAACTAAACTGGAGCTGAGTAGCCTGAAATCTTAAGGCATATTACATGCATTGATAGCAATACAAAATCAAATATTCATAGTTTAAAAAATAATAATTCCTCTGCAAACATTTTAAGGCTGAGGTTAACATTCCATTTTACAAATGAGAAAACTAAGACAGAGAGAAGGTATAACTTACCAAAAAGATATGGCTAGTTGAAAAATACCAGGTCTCTTACCAGAACTCTCTGGCTGTTTCCATCACATTGTGATGTTTTCGTGAATGAAAAGGTGAAGAGATGTATTTACCAGCCTTCTTCAGGATGACGGATGTATTTCCCTGACAGGACATATTATTTATAGATTCCCGAAAGCTTAACAAGAATCACTAGTAAGTGATTCTAAAATGTTGGCAGTCATGATGTTTTACAACTTCTAAAAATTCAATGCAAGGTACCAAGTCATCAGAAATGGGACCATACAACTCAGATAATAACATTCAATTCAGTAAATATCTGTAATTTAACCACTTAATCTAACTATATAGCCAAGAGTTAAAGACAGCATCAATAATTTAAGGCTGTGGCACTTAAGGAGTTAATATGCACAGAGACAAAATATCTTGATCCAAAAAAAGCATATGCCTCCCTTTTTCCCTTCCCTGGCATGAGCTTTGATGCATTGCTTAGTGAATGGCCAGCTGGCTGGCTAGCTAGATAAACAGAGAACCTTTGCCCATCTTGCAGGCCGTTGTGATTAAGGTTTGGCATCTTTAAGAAGACATTCCATACAGAGACATGCCAGAAGGAAGATGGGGAAGTAGAAATTGTTAGTTAGTGAGGACCAGGGGTATGAAGGAGAAGCCTGATGCTTTCTACCAGGTAACATTGAACAGAGTTCATTGAAAGGAGTGTGGCATTAATATATATATACTGAGTAGCCAGATTATTATGACCACCTGACATTTGTAGGCAAATTAGCTATAATTTCTCACTGAAGTTGCTAGAGGGCCAGACCATTATAAATAGGGAAGCAGGTTGTTTACCACAACAGTAGAAGTGATTTTTTTTCTGAAGATATGGGTAAACAACGCAACTTAACAGCCTTTGAATGTGGGATATATATTATTATGAGTGGCCAGATTATTATGACTACCTGACATTTATAGGCAAATTAGCCGTACACTGCATCGTATGGGATATGGAAGCCGAAGGCCTGTTTGAACACCTTTGCTGTCTGCAGTTACCAAGATAAAACATCTCCAATTCGCACAGGAACACAAGGATTGGACAGTCGAGCATTGGAAAAAAGTTATGCGGTCCGATGAATCACGTTTCCAGTTGCATCATGCAGATGGCAGAGTGAGAATTTGGCAGAAACAGCATGAAAGCATGCACCCCACATACATGAGTACAACCCTTCAAGCTGATGGGGGCAGTGTTATGGTTTGGGGCATGTTTTCCTGGCATGATTTGGGCCCTTTAATTCGTGTGGAACAATGTCTGAATAGCACAACATACCTAAGTATCATTGCTGATCAGGTTCATTCTATCATGTTGATGGCATATCCCAATGGAGATGGCTTCTTCCAACAAGACAGTGCGCCATGCTACGGTGCTCATATTGTGCAGGAGTGGTTTCAAGAACATGAGGGAGACTTTACCTTGCTTAGGTGGCCCCCACAATCACCAGATCTCAATCCAATTGAGCATTTGTGGGACGAAGTTAAAAGAGCCATCAGGCAGCTGGTTCCACAACCATCAAATCTCACAGAACTGGACAGTGCTATTCATCAGGCCTGGTGTCAGATTCCTCGCATCACCTTTCAACATCTCGTGGAGTCAGTGCCAAGAAGAATCTCCTCAGTATTGAAGGCAAAAGGTGGCCCAACGAAGTTCTGATGTGGTGGTCATAATAATCTGGCCACTCAGTATATATATATATATATATATATATATATATATATATATATATATATATATATATATCCCATTCAAAGGCTGTTAAATCACATTGTTTACCCATATCTTCAGAAAAAAAATCACTTCTACTGTCATGGTAAACAACCTGCTTCCCTATTTATAATGGTTTGGCCCTCTAGCAACTTCAGGGCAAAATTATAGCTAATTGGCCTACAAACGTCAGGTGGTCATAATGATCTGGCCACTCAGTGTAATATATATATATTAACATATAGTCTTTGAATCTTCCTACCTCATGTCAGCCTAAATCACATTTCCTCTTCTCTCTGCAATTCACTCACCCTTTAATTCTTCCTGGTACCACACCAAATCTGAGATCCTTGCTATTTTAGCTTTGAGTCATTTTCACTGAGTTCCTAAAGACCTAACTTGAAATCAGTATATTCTGGTAACTCAGACAACCTTAAAATGAGAACATGGAGAGAAGTGTTCTCTGTTCAGGATTGGCCTTGGATGATCCTAGGTGGATATAATGTTGCTTTTCAAAAATTGATAAAATAGACTTGCTATTTGAAGAACTGAAATTATTGTTCAGAAGTGACTGAAAGAGGTTGCCATAAATGCTTTGGATAAAAAAAAAAACCTAAAGGCACTATGGTCAAAACTAAAGACTCCTAGGAGTCACATGATTTTCAGGGTATCACAAAACATCTCTTTGCAGAACTCTTTTATTCTTCTCCTTCTTCCCTGAGTGGGAGAGTAGATTGCTTGATGATGAGAATGTCAGATGATTCAAAAAGAATTGAACATTTTAATAAATCTATTACTCGGAAATTAGATTACATATAAACATGTGGTCAAACCAATTTTAATAGGCTGTATCACAGTTATTTCCACAATATTACAAATGATTAGTTTGTGCTAACAGAACATATCAATTCTATACTTAAATTTATCACTATCAATAGTTTGGGGTTTATGATACAGTCCTTCATTTTCTCAAGGCTGTAATCAAGAGGTGATACAAACATGAAGTTCGTGATATATGAAGAAACTGCAGAAGACCCATCCTAGTAATACATTTTTGAAAGTTTCATTTTCTTTTGAATCATCCTTGATTTCAGAAAACCACTTGAAAAAGTCTCCTATGTTATCCTGATTAATAGACATTGAATTCATAAAATACTGAATGGAGGATGGATGGGAGAATAGATGGAGAAGCCTCATCTAGCTGAACAAAATGGTTCTGTAAAAGATGCATCCATATAGCAGCCTGAAGAGGGGCTGGATGAACCTGGTAAAGATGTGGAAGGCCTGCTCTTTGCATCTGCTGGTGACACAGGCTGGGTGAGGAAGCTAGAATGATAGATGAGGGACTCCACGTCATCTAAAAATTATCACCACAGGCTCCAGCACTGGGCTGAACCCACAGGATTAAATTTAATCATAATGAGTACAAACTGCACAAGTTCAAGATGAGAGAATCTTGACTTGACTGCTGTTCATGTAATCTTGGACCTTAAATGACCATAAAGATTTATACATGCTAACATCTAGATGTAAAAGCAACACCCATTCACCACCCTCCAAAACCCTGACAAATACCCCAAGAATTCATCTCTGTCCAATCTTTGGCTGCATTAAGAAAGATGTGTGTTCAGATCACAAACACACATCTGAACACAGATCCTAGTGTTGATCCTAGTGTACTCTGAATTGATCAACTTAAAGCTGTAGTACTGTGTTTAGTTCTAACACTGACATTGACAAATATGATACATTTATAGGAGGAGAGACAGACCTCATAGAAAATGAGAAAACATTTTTGAAGAGGAGTTGACGAACTGTCAATATATTCTGAAGAAGGAACGACTCAAAGGCTCAAGTATCCATACAGTTAAAGAATCACAGGACAATGGATCATGGGGCCTGGCACCAGATTGCCTGGGTCCAATCTTTGACAGGATCGTTAGGAGAGGGCACCAAACTCTGACACTTTCTGTGAAGATGCCTTCAAAGCCTCTTAAAGGGCTGAGCCATGCCACATTCACCTTTGTATGTATGCTGGGTCTGACACATCATAGGTGTTTAATAAATTCTTTATCTCTCCCCTATAAAGACATACTACACAAAGAACCAAGGTCTCAGAAGCAATTACAAAGGAGGTAAGTACACACACCTGGTAATAACCACAAGGCAAATAATAGCCACTCACATTGCCTGCCCCACAGCTGGCAATGGTCATCATGGAAATGATGTGGTGTGTTGAAATCACAGTTGTCTCCTGGTAACTGAACAAGGAGGCAGCCTGCATGAAATTGAACTGCTTTTTTTTTAAAAAAAAAAAAAAAAGAAGAAATTTGCATTTTAGATATTGTAAGTTCTAATGGGTCGAAGTCAACTAGGAGAAGAGTCTGATATCAATGTACACCTTTCATTTTCTCTAATCTTGGCTCTCTCTTTTTTTTTTGTTCATAAACTTTCCCCCTGATGTCATGGTATCTTACTATTTGTCTCCCTTTGAATATACCTGTTTTTGAAGCTTAAGGAAAAGATACATTTGTTTCCACTTCACAGCTATCAGAAGAATCTATTACAGTGTTTGTTTTTTCTTCATGTGAGATAATTTGGGGAAATGCTAGCTCCTCACTCCACAGAAGGTCACTAACTAAAATGAGATGGTTTAATTGATAAGCATTCTTTAAGGAATGTGGAGTATTCCCAAGATCCTATCCTTGCAGGGCTCTGGGCTTTGGAATGAAATCAAAGTCTTGTTAAAAGCCCAGCATCTAATTGTAGCCATTCAGAAAATAGCCATGGAAATTTCTTCCCCTCCTAAGCTATTTGTTCTTTAAAGTGTTGTGAAATGTAAAATAATTTTAAAGGTCTTGCCTGCTTGACTCAAATTATAAAATACATACAATGTCAAAATGAGTTGGGTGTAATTACAATAGTTATCACTTGATTATTATATATAACATATTATATATAATAATCAAGTGATAACTATATAACTATATATATGTATATCTATCTCATATTTATTTATTGGATCTTTTTATTTACATGGGTATTTATTTATTTACATGGGTAGATAATGCCTTTTGAGAGTCAACTATGATATAGTTAACTGAGTATTATCATACAAAATGCAGGAAAGCATTAATATATTTCCTTGGGAACCCAGTAGAATTTTTCTGTTTTGGTGTGCTTTATCTATTCCTTGCCTCAATAAAAGCACTGACCCCAAGGAAAACTAACAAACTGGGTTCCAAAAAGAAAATTCTAAAGGTTGAGAAGTCAGGGCAGACACACAGATGCTTTGAAATGGAGGTAGGCACATGATCAAGAAGAAGTCTTTGAACCAAGTTTATTTCATGAGATTCTACTTCTAGAATTCTTCTATAAATGAAACTTTCCCATGCCAATTTAGTTCCACTTATGTAATATGTTTGTTTGACAGAACTCTTCAATTAAATTCACTAAAGAGCAGTCAACTGTCTTACTATGACTTGTCTAAAAAATTCTGGCCCAGTTACCATCTGCAGCCTCCATTGCCTCCTTTTCCCCATGGTTCACCATACACCAGTTACACTCATTCCTTATCTTCTCCCAGCTTCCCCAAGCCTCTTTCTGCTTCAGGGGAGACACACATCTGTTCATCTTCCTCCTCTTGGCTTGGCTAATCTTCATCCTTGAGTCCCAGCCTAGACATCACCCTTCTCACCAGGGGTCTAGATTAGGCTAGAGGTTATAAATTCCCACAGCTTTAGTTGCCTTTCATGGTACTTAACATGATTGCCATGACTCAGTTCCCTGTGCAATGACTTGTTTATTGTCTGTCTCCTCTGTTGGTCTGTAAACCCCATTAAGGCAGAAGCAGTGCTGACACTTAGCGAGATGGTACCCAGCACATGGTAGATGTGCCATGAATACTTTTGGAATGAATGAATAGAAGGAACCCACTGAGAACCTAAAGCTACTTGCACCTCATTTCCATCAACTTGGGTGGTGCCTGACTGGAAAATGTTGGCCTGAAGTTTACTTAAGAAAGCGTCTGAACCTCTGCTCCCCTTTTCTCTGCCCTCCCCATATTCCTCCTTCCGAACACCCCCTCCTCCTCAGGGAGTCTGTGGAAACTGCCAATGAAGGATACTGCTTTTTACTGTAGAATCTTGTCACATATCCTGGAACTTTATAGATAGTACATAGTTTTACTCCATTGGACACCAGAAAGGAGAGCTGTTCTTAATGAAATTTTAATGCTCTTGCCCTTCCCATTACCGGATGATTGGTAAGACCGATGATCGAGTAAGAGAGAATCAGAAAAATAAACGGCCATAAATTAAATCCTACTATGACCCAATTCTACTGAGATTCTTCTTTTCAAAATACAAACAGCTCTGTCTACATTCTCCACTTGAACCCAACGGTGTATTTTTCATTCAGCTTATTGTGCACCTTAGGGAAGAATATGGCTCTAAATTATGAAACGAATACATTTCCACATTACTTCAGATAAACTGAAGTGGGTCTGGCACCACCCTCAGGCTTTCTACAGAATCTACAAAACAAAGAAAATGTTAAAAATCAAGAGAAAAAAATTTGCATTTCAAAAAGGCAATCTTTTATGAATATTACCTCAACAGAAATAAACTATGTTTGACTTAAATGCTGTCTGTAGTAAAATGACCACAGGGACAGGTTTAAATGGTGTACTAAGTAAGAAAGATTGAACATATGAAAAATTGTTCTTTCCTAGAATATTTCTAACCCACACATGTAATATATATCATGGCAAAATACAACACAAAAGGTCTATTGTTTTGGAAAAATAACCTACAAACTTGCTTAATTAGTTTACATACAAACTAAAAGCACAGTTTTTCCTGTTGACAGTCATGAGTTTTAGATAGTAATTTTGACCATTATTACTATTTTACTTATGGAAACATATGAAAAACAGAAAATATGGAACTAGAGGACAAAGTTATTAAAGACATGCAACATTTAAATCTCATTTGTGTGTCAACATCACAAATATTATGCTCTGACCATCCCCTACTTGGAAGGGGAATGAAAAGAAATTGTTTTTTGGAATGAAAGCTTACTCCCATGGATATTTAAAAAAGATGTCAGCATTTAAGTTAATCGGTATCTGCTTCTAGTGGGCTTTACTTTGAGAAGTGATGGCCTCTTTCTGGAGAAGAGGGATAATTCTTCATACTGACATTCCATTCCATTTACTGCAAGATGTAAACGAATGCCTCCAGTAAATGAATTCCATGGCCATTTAATAGCCAAAGCAGTCTTTCTCTATTGCAGCCACTTATTCACCATTCAGTAGGAACAGCTAGATCCTAAAAATAACTCTGAAAGAATACAACACAGGTCACCATGTTCAAGCTGTTAATGTCTAGGTTTTCCAGGGCTGTGTCTTATAATTCTGTTTTTATTGTGTACAGACTAAGGATGTGAAAGGAGAGCTCCAGGTTACAGGTCTGAATGAGGCACAAGATAAATTTGGTTATATTATCTGGATATTCTAACTATTTCACTTATTTAAATTTTTTAAAAATATATTTTTATTGATTTCAAAGAGGAAGGAAGAGGGAGAGAGACATAAAAACATCATTGATGAGAGAGAATCATTGACTGGCTGCCTCCTGCATGCCTCCTGGGGACCAAGCCCACAGACCAGGCATGTCCCCTTGACCAAAATCGAACCTGGGACCCTTCAGTCTGCAGGCTGATGCTCTATCCACTGAGCAAAACCAGCTAGGGCCATTTATTCAAATTTTAGTAACCATTTTAAGAGATAACTATATGAGACAAAATACAAGGTAAAACATAGAAGCAAAGCATTTCATGGTCCAGTGGGCAGAGTGCTGGCCTCTGGGTCTTTCCCTCTCCATGCTGTGACCTCAGCTAAATCACTTCAGTAACTTTCAGCTCTGGGCCTTAATCTCCCATTCAGTTTCCTTATCTGAAAATGAGTTACTGTGACGAGGATGAGGCAAAATCAGAGAGATCACAAAAATGGTTTTAATAGTATGAAATATCCAGAAGGTCAGAATATTTCTGTGATAATTAGAAAAATGTATCTATGAGAGATCACCAATCTGAAGAGGTAAGCTAAAAACTTCAGGGGTGGATATTTGACCTGAGTTATCTGGGCTTACTGCTGCAAGTTCTTGTTTTACGTCTGTAGACATAGCCCTAGAGTTCAGTAAAATGTGAAAACGTTAACTAGGTACTCTATTTTATGAGATTCTATTAAATTTTTCACTGATTTATTACATGCTGATTATAGAAGCTTCCCACAGCTCAGAATGGTATAAAGAAAAATTACTTTCCCTCCATTGCTCTTGCTTTTTCCTGCCCCTGCCCCACATACATCCATATACACCCACGTATGCACGCGTGCGTGTGCGCACACACACACAGAGAGACAGACACACATGCACACACACACACAACTCCCAATTTCCACTCCCTAGAGATAATCTTTATGGGTAGTTTCTTGTAAAATCAAATACTTCAAAAATGGTAAACACTGGAAGACAATTTATAGATTTAAAAATATATTAAATTAAAGAAAAATCAAGAATTATCCCATGCCACTCAGGGTTGGTGAAATCTCAAATTCCCTTGGGACAACAAACTGACCAATTGCTGGATACGGAACTGAAATCATAACCCTGTAAACAAACTGCCCAAAGTGTGTAGCTAGAGACAGCCTACAGCAAAGATGGAATAAAGCCCTCAAGGAATAGCATCTCCTCCACACGGTTAACAACTTGATGATGTTCTTCAACATGTTTTAATGATTATCATACCTTCCTCTTCACAAAGGATTGATTTATTATGGCTTAAATCTAAAGAATACAGGTTTCCCAGTTTTGAATCAGGCTTAGATTACAGAACACATAAAATCAATGACTTTGTTCTAGGCAAGAAAAAAACACAGTGTTCATTTAAGTGCAAAAGAAACAGTCCTGGGGAAAAATTTATGTAGTTCATGCTAACTGTTCCCACCACCAGTTTGCCCCCTCTGCTCCTTCCCTCATCCCTGTCATCAGCACCACCACAATGAACACTTCTATGGCACCTTCAAATTCTCAAGCAACTTCACATACTATTTATTTTAATCCTCAAAACAATTTTGTCAGGAAGAATAAACAATCTTAGCGTCTTAATTTGCAGATTAAAAACAAAACAAAACTGAAGCTCAGAGCAGAGAAGTGATTGGCCCAAGACCATTCATCCTGTAAAGGTATACTTGCCCAGGTATACTGATAACTTCTAAGTGTCTATATCTCCAGCTCAGATCTCTCCTCTCAAGCTCCAGGACCCACAATCAACATTCAACATCTGCACTTTGGAGTTCCAAATGTGGTTAAACACAGTTTCCAGACTAAGTCCATAATATTCTCTCAAAAACTTTTTTCTCATTCAAAGGTATTCTTTCTCAGTGACTGACACCATTATCCTTTCTGTTGTTCAAGTCAAAAGCCTAAGTATCCCCCCCAACTACCCCTTTTGCTCTCAATATATATATGGACTTCATCATCACATCCTATAGATTTTGCCTTCTGAAGATTCCTCAAATCTTTCCATTTCTTATTGCCTTCACCATGAACACTGTCCAATACCTCAGCATCTCACATTGAAATCATTTCCATGTTACACCCCGCCTTTCCCTCACCACCCCTACTCTACTCATATTCCATGCTGCAGCCAGAGTGATTCCCCTGCTTAAAATCTTTGGTTGGCTTCCCAGTGCTCTTCAGATGAAGAAAAGAATCCTTAGTGTGGACTATGAGGGCCAGTATGATCTCATCCCTGTGAACTGGCAAGATAAATGAGCTCTTTCCATAGTTTCAGAATACCATGATGTCATTTAAAAATGAATATTTAAGCTCCTGTTTTTTAATAATGCACATTTATTAATTGTAGAATGAAGATTGCACATATAGCTATTTTTAAGCGTTAGTAACATATAAACATATATAAATCTTATTGTCTTCCTGAATTTCTTTCTTATATATAACCAAATTCATTCTATTATACCATATGCATTAATATCCATGCAAAAATCCTGTTTAATAAAAGGCTAAGATGCAAATCAACTGAATGACTGGTCACTATGATGTGCAATGACCACCAGGGGGCAGACGCTCAACACAGGAGCTGCCCCCTGGTGGTCAGTGTGCTCCCACAAGGGGACCGCTGCTCAGCCAGAAGCCAGGCTCATGGCTGGTGAGTGCAGCAGCAGTAGCGGGAGCCTCTCCTGCCTCTGCGGCAGCTCTAAGGATGTCTGACTGTTGGACATCCCCCGAGGGCTCCCGGACTGCTAGAGGGCACAGGCCAAGCTGAGGGACCTCCCCCCTCCAGTGCATGAATTTCATGCACTGGGCCTCTAGTATAGTATATATAATGAAATATATAGGGTGGGGCAAAAATAGATTTACAGTTGTGAGTATGTGAAACACAGTTCATTCTCATGTTATTATTTTATTGTATTGTATTATTTCCATACAAACAACTGTAAACCTACTTTTGCCCCACCCTGTATGATCCTATCTAATAAAAGATAAAAAGGGTAATTAACCGTACCTCCGCTACGCTTCCCATTGGCTAATCAGGGTGATATGCAAATTAACTACCAACAAAGATGGCGGCCGGCAGCCATGCAGCTGAAGCGAACATGAGGCTTGCTTGCTCCAGTGATGGAGGAAGCCAAGGTTCCCCGCCTGTTGCGGCCTGAGTCTGAGCCCAAAAGCAACAATGTTTCAATTATAGAAGCTAAACAAACCCCAGACACCTGCTTTCAGCTGGCCGTGGCCTCAGAGCTGGGAGCGCCAGTGGCCGCAACAATGTTTCAATTATAGAAGGTAAGTAAATCTCAGAATAAAAAAAAAAAGAAAAAAAGGAGAGGCTGGGAGCTTCAGTCACTGGCCAGCCTGAAAATGGCCCTCAGCCCCTCACCCAGACTGGCTAGGCACCCCAGTGGGGACCCCATCCTAAAGGGGGTGTGGCCAGCCTGAAAACAGCCATCAGTCTCTCATCCAGGCTGGCCAGGCACCCCAGTGGGGACCCCCACCCTGATTCAGGACACCCTTCAGGGCAAACCAGCTGGCCCCCGCCCATGCACCAGGCCTCTGTCCTATATAATAAAAGGATAATATGCAAACTGACCCTAACATCAGAAAGACTGGGAATGACTGGTCACTATGACACACACTGACCACCAGGGAGCAGACGCTCACTGCAGGAGCTGCCCTCTGGTCGTCAATGCGCTCCCACATGGCGGAGCTCTGCTCAGCCACAAGCAAGGCTGATGGCTGCCAGTACAGCAGTGGTGGTGGGAGCCTCTCCTGCCTCCTCAGCAGCGTTAAGGATGTCCGACTGCAGCTTAGGCCTGCTCCCCGCTGGCAAGTGGACATCCCCCTAGAGCTTCTGGGCTGCCAGAGGGATGTCTGACTGCCAGTTTAGGCCCAATCCCCCAGGGAGCGGGCCTAAGCCAGCAGGTGGTCATCCCCTGAGGGGTCCCAGACTGTGAGAGGGCACAGGCTGGGCTGAGGGACCCCCCACCCCCGAGTGCACAAATTTTTGTGCACCGGGCCTCTAGTACTTATATAATACTAGAGGCCCGCTGCATGAAATTCATGCACACGGTTGGGGGGTCCCCTCAGCCCAGCCTGCACCCTCTCCAATCCAGGGGATCAGGCCTAAACCAGCAGTCAGACATCCCTCTCATAATCCTGAATGGCTGGCTCCTAATCGCTCACCTGCCTGCCTGCTTGGTCACCTCTAACTGCCCCCCCTGCTGGCCTGGCCACCCCCAACTATCCCCCCACCAGCCTAGTTGCCCCTCACTGCCCCCCCTGCCAGCCTAATTGCCCCTAACTGCCCCCCCTGCTGGCCTGGTCACCCCTAACTGCCCGCCCTGCTGGTCTGTTTGCCTCCAACTTCCCCCCCAGCCAACCTGATCACCCTTCATGGCCCTCCTGCTGGCCTGATCACACCACACAGCCTGCTGTTCAGTCGTTTGGTCGTCCCTCACTAACCCCCCTGCTGGCCTGGTCATAGGCAGCCATCTTGTGAGAGCGTGAGGGTTAATTTGCATATCACCTCTTTATTATATAGGATATGTAAATACTTTATATAATCCATTTCATTGTGTATAATTTCTATCTCAAGCCTTTGGATAACTGGAGAAAGGGAGGCCCAGACATTTGATCCATGCTGTATGGATTACTCATCTGAGAGTCTAAAAGACAGGGTCAGCTTCATGGGTGTGTAACTTGAGCAGTCACCAGGGCCTTTTCTTAGAAGAGCCTCATGCTTGGTTTATTGCTCTACCATTGTTGTCTTGAAAATTTTTAATTGTTGAACAAGGGACCTTGCATTCTCATTTTCCCTCAGCCTCACATTGTTTAACCCATTCTTGCTAAAAAGAATCTTGATATATTAAGAGCCAAAGTCTTTCATGTCATCCAGGCCCCAAGTGTTCATTGCACTCTATTTCTATACTTCATGAACGCAACAGGAGAAGAAGAGCTGAGGACCACCAGAGTCAGAATTGTCAGCCAGTGGGAGGATCTACCTATATTGTGGCCAATCATAGATTTCAGATGAACAAAACAAGCTTCTACTCAATAAATGAGATTTCCAAGTACAGTGAAACCTGGTTAACAACTTTGGCTAGTGAGTGAGGTAATGCCACAGATGGGTAACTTGGAGCATGCCTTGGATTCAGCTGTCCTCATACTTGCGATAAATCTTGGCCTAGAATATGGGGAGTAGCTGGGCAAAGGTAGGTATAAATAACTTCACATTAGGAATATTTTTATGACTTATAAAAAGTCCTTCAATGCTTCTGTACTAAGCTAAATGAAAAACTGAACCCCTCCTGGAAGCCGCCTGCATGTGAAAAATGTTGCCCCAACTGCTGCTTCCAGGGTCGCAATTTTTATTGCCAGCAGGCGATCTGATGGTGGGGAAATTCCTCGCAAAAGCCCACAGATGCCCATTTTAAAGCACATGGTGTAGTATTTTTATCTTCTAGAAGTTGAAAGGCTGCTGGCATCTGTAAGTTACCATTTAAAAGATAATAATGATTATTATTATTTTGCTTCAAAAGCAAATGATCCTAGAAGAACTTGTTTACTACTTGCCTTAATTAACTTATGCAAACTTAACAATTAAGATCTAGGTAATATTTCAATTTTAGGCTGACGATTTTCCTCATGAGCTCAGAATTTATTTACAACACAAATATTTAAACTTTCTGAGAACGTTATGCTTTTAAGATAAAAATTAATAACATAGTTTCTAGAAATCCCCATTAGTGATAAATGTGAAGCATTCATGTGCAATGGCACATTCAGGTATAATGTGATTGGTGTCAGACTTGGGTTCAAGTCTCTGCTTTGCTATTTATTATGTGATCCCGGGTACATGACTTGACATTTCCAAATCCAGAACAGGATAACAACACTGAATGGATAGGGCTGATGTGAGGATCCATCACGTGAGTGATGTAAGTGTTCAGCACAGCGGCCGGGACATGATGAACACTCCACAAAGGCAGCTATCATCATTGGTAAGATTTTCCCTCCAGAATTTTAATAGATTAAGTAGTTACCTTATTGACAGGAATAATGTTTTTGACATTATAGTAGAAGCCAAAATAAACCATGTTGAAAACTCCATGACGTCCCAAAGTTGCTGTAAATCCTTTGTTGAGGCCCTGGAGTCCCAAACCTTCCGTCTTAATGATGTGTCTTGCGTAACTCATAGTGGATGGCTGCTGCAGGAGAGAGGGGCAAAGCCAGAAAAGATCATCTTTGGGAATGTGAGATAGAATAAATTACTATATAGCTATCCTTCAAGCCAGAATTATTAGGGATTTCTTTCCCCAAACATGAACAATCAGGCCTAAATCCATGCTTTTAAAATTAGGAAACCCCAGAAGTAAACAAAATTGCATGTATAACAACAGGCCTTAAAGGGAAGATTGTTGGCAAAGAGAAACATCTTTGGTGGAATTAGTGAAACTAATGTCATGTAATAACCACCACCACTTTCAGCATGTTAATAGTTGTATTCAGTTCTGGATTATCCACACTAATGGAGGGGATTAGCTACATGGATATACTGTTAATCCATATCTGTGTATAACCCAAAAGGAATTTATATCTGGTTCCTGAATTCAGGGTATTTACCTTTCCATTTCTGTTTTCTAAAGCAAACGTTACATTGCCTCAACAGTTTAAATGGGTGCTAAGCTAGAAATCAGGCCTGGCTAGATGATTGTAGACTCCCTCCAGAGGGCGGGCAATCAGCATGT
The DNA here is from genome assembly GCF_963259705.1 of Myotis daubentonii. Taxonomy (NCBI): domain Eukaryota; kingdom Metazoa; phylum Chordata; class Mammalia; order Chiroptera; family Vespertilionidae; genus Myotis; species Myotis daubentonii. Next base: position 91,134,560 of record NC_081840.1, read on the forward strand.
GTATTACTTGCTGTGATAAATGACAAATCAGTGGTGTTGGGAGTACTGGGTTACCTCTAATTCACTCCTTTGCAGTCCTCTGATTGATTACCCAAGGTTGAAATACCTTGACTGCTGGAATCAGTCTACTGCTATTTCTGGAACAAGCTAAAGAGCTCACTGTTCATTACAATACAATTATAACAACTTATGTGGGTTTTTTAAAAAAAGGTTGTTTCCTTTTTGGAAGTATAGTAGAAAGGATATCTCTTCCTGTTAAATTTTCAATGGTAAATAGAAGAAATATTCAGTATTTATTATTATTTTGCCCATAAGGCAAGCGGCTGGGCTGATATTTGTATGCTATTTCACTGGAGCAGGTTGCTGGTGTGGTCCTGGCGTCCGATGTGCTTTCTGACTAAAGTGTTCTTATAATGTGCAAGTAAAGCTGCATTGGCAGAACAGAATAAAACAAACCCAATCAAGGCTTTTTATCTAACTTGTATTTATAGCTATGTCATTAACATGATGCATTAAATGAGCTTGTTTATATAGTAAATCCTATAGTTTTTACTCATAAATGTTTTTAAAACTGTAGCTATAATTCTACACTCAGCGTCATCTTTTCAGTTTAGAATATTAATTAGAATAAATTAGATTGAGCTTCAGAAAATCCTTTTTGTAACATGAAAAAAATCACATGAGAATGTATCTTAAAACAACAAAAGACATTTCATATAGGAGAACCCAAAATTCTCAGAAGGTTAGAGTTCACTCTGTTTTACAAAATGGGACGTTTTTGTTTGTGTTCTGGCACATTTGGCTATTAACCCAAATTGTTTATTTTGATTTTCAAAATAGACTGGAGGACAAGATGAGCAGAAGTTCATTTCTGTTGGAGAGACTCTGGATGTGCTGAGCAAACTGCTAGGCACTGCTCGCTTGCCTTGAGGACGGCGGCCTACAGGGCAGGGGAAAGGAGAGGTGGCACTTCCCCTGGGCAGGGCAGGAACAGGGCAGAAGTGAGGCCTCCTGGGCCAAGGTTGATCAATAGTGGTGTTCCCTGCATCCAGCCCAGGCTTTCCCTCCCTCCTCACACACTCTGAGGCCTTGAGGTTCAGGAAGATGAGAACTCATCTAGATTCTAGACTCAGAGCAAAGGAGGAACCAACAGCTTTGAATGAAAGTGCAGATTAGCATAGCTTTCTCTAAGTGAAACAGATCTAAAGATGAGTCTATTGTTTAAAAATCCTAGTGTGATAAATTATCAGAATTAAAAGAGTAGACTTCTATTAGATCTTGGTGAAGGTCAACAAATATTCAAGTGACTTTTACTGATGGTCTAGTGTCTGCTTTTCATTGCTTTGGGTGGTAGGTGGGTACAAGAAAGTATAGCACATGGATTTTGAACTCAAGTGCCTTATTGAATTTCAACTCGTTATGAATCATTAAATAAATCAAAGGGTAGTATAGTAGCTAGAAATAGGGGGTCAGAGCCAGACAGCCCCAGGTCTGAGTCTTAGCAGTACCACTTGCTAGCTCAAGTGATTATTTCATCCTCTGATTTATCTTCACTTTACTCAATTATGAAATAAGGATAATAATACAATCTTCTTCACAGGATTGTTATGATAAGTAAGTCAATGAACTATGTCCTATGTAAGAATTCACTGTATGCTAGCTGTTAATAATAGCAATAAGGCTTATAAAAAGTAGTTATAATAATTAAATAACAGATGGGAAATGACAATCAAAAGGTGGAGGCTGATTTGAGGGAGAGGAAGGACGTGGATAACTAGCCTCCTCCTTCTCATTCCTTCCTTTCCCTTTTCTAGAGCCCTTGTGACAAAGTCTAAAAGAAATGCATCCAGAATGCAAATCATAGGTCGGCTTCCTCTGAGGCTCACCAAATCCAACCTCTGGGCTAGAGATCTCCTTCCATGGTTAGTTCCTTACCCTGGAAGCGTTCCTCTTGGGAGCAGTAGGTCCTGTAAATTGCCTCTTCCCTATGCCTCAGTAAGAATTATCAGTAAGAACTCTCAGGCTGGGAATGGAAAAACACACTAATCAGGCCTTCACCTCACACATTCATGTATGTTAGCAGGTATCTGGAACACAGTAAGTGCTCATCAATATTATCCATATCATAGATTCTTAGTACTTTACATAGCATCTTATTTAATCCTCTCAACATATGTGTGAGATAGGTATTATCATACCCCCATCTGACAGATAAGGAAACTAAGGTCAAGTTACTGACCAAAGATCACAGAGTGAGTGGTAATGTCAAGTGCAAACTGAGCAACCCCCACAACTCCAAGTTTGTACTTTTATGCTCTGCTTAGATTTGCCATCATAGCATATATGATTTCTTCTCAAAAAACCCTGTAAGATGGGAAGTAGGTATATTCTCCTAATTTTTCATGTACGGAGACCAAGAATTGTTAAGTAATATTCCTAAAGTGAAAATACTGGTAAATGGCTTAACCAGAATTCTGCTTCTAACCCAGTGCTGTTCACATTCTGTGGACTCATTCTTGTTATACATACGCAGTAAGATTTTCAGAGTCGGATAATCCAACTCATACAGGTAATAGATACATAATAACACAAATACATTTTTCTGATAACTCAGGGCATTGAGATAAAGGAAAACCTGAACTGAAATTCCCGTAAAAATTAGAAGTGTGCTTTTTGCTTCATTCAATGACACTGCATCACACACATGTAAGCAAATATTTAATCAGAAAGGCAAAACGTGACTTCCACTAGGATGCTTAAATAGGAAAATAGAGAGCCATTTTGACTAGATCTCTGTAAACACAAGGAATTTTACTAAACTTATTTGATTACTGGGCTTCCATTTCAAAACCAAATGGTGACTGATTAGCAACATCAGCCAAATGATTCCAATGCTACCCAGCCTAGCAGGTCACCCACAGTTTGGTTTCCTTCCAATATTTAGATTCACTCCAGTTTTCATATTTAGTTACCAAATGTGGGCCAAATGGCATTCTAACTTCCCTAGATGTACCTTTTATTGACTGGAGCAGAGCTGCAAGCATGGGAGAACAGTGGATCAGAATGTAGCTGATATTGTGATACCACACAGCTTTCCCTGCCAGAAGTATTTCCATTTGAAGGAACTCAAAGTCTTCTTTAACTTTGACCTCTGCTGTTGCCAAGTGTGAATTGGTGGGAACTCACTGTTTCTTCCTGCACCATTTATTTAACAATATCTACTGAGCACCTCCTAGTTGCCATGCACTGTGCTAAGTGTAGCACTTTGCCCATATCCTAAAAACATAAATGTTTTTGCTTTGGTTTTTATTTGGAGAGATATGCTGATAATTTTTGTAAGTACCATGAAAGACAACTAAAGCTGTGAGAATATTCCATAATAATTATGAAATATGGAATCAAATTTCCATTTTAAAAGTCCCTAAGTTGCTTACTGGAAAGAGAAGGCCCTTTGCCTGTACAATGCTCCCAGGCACCACTCCAGGGCACCGATTCCTTACTCTCTGAGAGCCCAATATTACCAACAAATCACTGAGATGCTTTATGGCAGCCTAACCTATTTTTTCCTGGAGTTCCTCCATCCAACTACTGTCCATAGCTGGCTCTGATTAGCTTGTGAGATCACAGACAGAGGTTTCAGGTGGTGAGCGCTGTTCCCTGGGTAAACAGCTATCAGAGAATGGCCACTAGGTACAGGCGAGGGGTGCGTGTCAGTGGATTTCTCATTCCTTCCAGCCAGGGAATAGCTCTCGGCACACCAGGTCAAAACACAGCACGCTCCACATTTGTTCCTTTACTGCTTCCTAAGGCAAGGTGAATTTTGCTGCGTTTTAGAGCGAATAGAATAAGGGTGTTGCACTGGATTTCATCACATGGTTGAAAAGCAAACTGAGACCTTTATACAGTGAAGTGAGTGTCCACATCAGGGTCCTCAGAAAAACACTGCTTTGTTAAGAAAGAGAAGACCCAACTGCTACATTCAGGTAGGAAAATACCCAGGCTCTTCAGGAGATAGATAATCACTTATGCTTTTCATTACTCAAATGAAGTCTTGAAGCATTTTCATAAATTTGAAAAAAAATTGAGAACAAAATGTAAGTGAGAGGAGAGGAATCAGGCTGAAAAATCCCACATTTACAATTTATTTTAGCTTAGATACATCACTAATTCATCATTACAGTTTATTTGAATAGGGCATGATTATGGACAAAAAGACACCCCAAATATAATTATGTTGTATCTAGAGTTTTACATTTGATAAACAGATCCATTTTAGAACAATCTGTGAGTGAAGAATGATTTGCTATAAACAAACTCTCCCAGATGCTGAGCCACAAGCTACATTAACACCAGGTTGATGCCCAATAATGGTGCCTGGAGGAGCATGGGGCCCTCTGGGTGACCAGTGCTGACTCTGCCGGCCAGGCCCTGCACAGTGGGCAGGCAGGAAGACGGTGGCCTTAGCACAGGGGAAACTGCTAAGAAGAAACTGACAACATGGCTGCTTTTTCGTGGGTCCAGAAACACTTGATTTTCCCCTAAGTTTCTTAATTAACCACATTTCTTTATCTTAATGAAAAGAAAGAGATTTCAATGTTAATGCTGTTTCTTAGAGCCATTCACACTCCATTGGGCTTAATTTTTCTTATCCATAAAATAGAGATAAAACTACTCATAGGGACAATGGGAGAACTTGAAATATCAAGTGTGTGTGAGCAGTTACCAGAACAATGGGATTAGAGGGAGGTGTCTGCAGAAGCCATCAATTATTTTTTCATTAGATAGAGCTGTATTACTTGTGGAAAAAACACACTGTGCATTACTTTAGCAATTTACAGAATTACATGAATTTTCTAAAAACATTAAATAGAAAAAAAACACGTAAGGCATGTTGCACAGTGTCTGGCATGTAGTAGATATTCTGTAAATGGTAGCGATTACCATCACTTCAAAGTCTCCATTCAGAAAGCAAAAATCTAGGGTTCCTGGCACAGCTGAATGGAAGGCTGAAGTCTATTTTCTATAAATGATAATAGAGAGGCAACTTGGCTGCTGCCTTAGGTATTGTTGAAAGATAACTATAGGAATGGATTCATATACATAATTCACTTTTCTGCCCACAGAATCATAAACTGGAAAGAAATAATTTATGTGCTGAACAGTTTCCAGGCAGTGTTTCACATAGTAATGCAGGAAAAATTTGAACTTAACTCAATACATCATTCATGAACGTTGACATGCCCTTGAAGCTGGCTTTTACACTATCTGAAAACAGCCACATACTCACTCTCTATATAACTCAACTTCATCTTCTTGAAAGAGGATCACAAAATGCGGTCCTTTTATTCACCTTATGTTGACTCTACATAATATATCTAAATTTAAATATTTGTTAATTGCCTATGAAGAAAATAATCACTAAGCTTTGTGATATCATATAAGATCTAATTGGGCTGAAACCGGTTTGGCTCAGTGGATAGAGCATTGACCTGCGGACTGAAAGGTCCCAGGTTCGATTCCGGTCAAGGGCATATACCTGGGTTGCGGGCACATCCCCAGTAGGAGATGTGCAGGAGGCAGCTGATCGATGTTTCTCTCATTGATGTTTCTAACTCTCTATCTCTCTCCCTTCCTCTCTGTAAAAAATCAATAAAATATATTTAAAAAAAGAGATCTAATTGGTTTCTATTAGATTATTAAGCTCCCAGGATAAAGTGTTTAGAATTATATTTAGTGATATTATCCAAACTCAGATGAAAAAAAAAATCCCTATCTTTAAAGATGCTATCAATGATACATTTGCTATCTATTTATTGATTGTTAAATTATAATCACAGAGCATATGTAGAAGACTCATTATTCCTTTCTTGAACTGAACATCTTTAAAAACTAAATGGAGGAGAAAGAGGCTTTTGCAATTTCCTAAAGGTTTAGTTTCATGTTTGAGGAAGAGAATGATTATGTTCATATGTAATGCAGATAAAAATGACAGACTAGAAGGAAACCTGTGCCCCCTCCACACATCAGAAGCCAATCCTATAAACCTCAGGGAAGGAAAACATAACCCGTTAGCCAAATAATAACTTTGAAGTAGATTTCAAAGTGATGAGAAAAACTGGGAAACAATTCATACAAGATTTTGCTTCTGGGGAGAAATTCACATTTTTCCAGCCTAGCAGAGAGCATGCCAGCCAAATAGTGCTTTGGCTTCACGCAACTGATACCAGGTTTCCAGTTCTTATAAATAAATATACAGATAAAAAATGATGCGCCTGCTTAAGAGGGGAGAAAGTTCCTATAAGGACAACAAGCTACAGAGTCACACTTTTGGAAAGACTGAAAGTCTCCAATAGAGAAATCCTTGGGCTAGCTCTAAGCCAAAAAGACTACAAACCAGAACACTTTCCTTGGATTTAGTTTGAAGGACAGGGGGAAATTTGGGTCTATCCGGATTTTATCTGAACATGTTTTTACACCCACTGAACCAAACCAGAGCATGACAAAGCTGTGATTTATCTGCTCCCCACAGAAGGTCAAGCATATTTAAATTAGAGACCGGTTTTCTTTTTGTGACTGACCAGTTCACTATATGTGCTGTGAATTTTAAGATGCTGGCCAAGATTCTCATGTTGGAATTGGAGGAAGTGTGGCAGGGCTCATACTCTTTAGCTGATATGGTGGCAATTTAAAAAGGGGAGCAGAGACAAGCACACCTATTGAAATACTCTATACAGAAGCTGGAAGCAAAAGAAAGAAGTATCAGAAACCAAATTAACCACAACTTCCTTTAAATTTTTAGAACAGTTTATGGCTAACGTGGGTGGGAAGGCATATTTTATGGGTAACTTCTGATTGGCTAGAGAATAAGTTCTAGACCACAGAGGGGAGAACCCAGGCAGCTGGAACCAGCAGAGTACCTGCCATTCCTGAGAAATCCCAATGGGAGCTGCACTTGGGGCTCCAAGAACACAATGGACACAGCCTCTGCTCTCAGCTAATAATGCCCTAGAACCCCAGCTGGAGGCCCCTGTCCTAGATCTCATGCTGCAGAGGGACACATTAAACCATCACTATATGTCAGCCATGTTCTCCCCACAGGGCCAAGAGGGCAACTACTTACATCCCACAACCTGCTTCTATCTAGTCTAGACCAGTGATGGCGAACCTTTTCAGCTCGGCGTGTCAGCATTTTGAAAAACCCTAACTTAACTCTGGTGCCGTGTCACATACAGAAATTTTTTGGTATTTGCAACCATAGTAAAACAAAGATTTATATTTTTGATATTTATTTTATATATTTAAATGCCATTTAACAAAGAAAAATCAACCAAAAAAATGAGTTCGCGTGTCCCCTCTGACACGCGTGTCATAGGTTCGCCATCGCTGTTCTAGACCATGCTCTGTGCACCAGGAACCATGGCAGTCCTTTGCTCCTTCATCACTCTGTTGTCACCTCTAAGACTTGAGTGTAACGTTATCTACTGCTGCCTTAGTATGTCTTCTACTGAAGAGCCCCTCTCAACTACCACAACTTCTTAGGAAATTTTCATGTTTGAAGGACTAATTTGTGACTCCCCTCCTCAAGCTGACAAAATAGGAAACAGCACAATTACTGTGCAGCATGTAGGGTGGTGCACACCCAGGAGGGGAGACATGCTGCCCCAGAAACTCACAGCACTGGCAGAACAAGAGTTATCTACCTGCAAAATAGGCCTCTGAGGAAACGTCTCTGCTTTCCTTAAAGATGTCAAGCCATGATTCTGCCGCCACCTATCCATTCAGTGTCCCACCACCGCTGGTAGCTGCCATTGACTGAAAAGGCTGAAAATGAGCTTACTAGTTCGCAGCCTTCATGTGACATGATTAAGAAGGCTTGATCAATAACCCACATTAACTTTATATGATTATTCCAGAGGGAAAATGTCTTGATTCAGGTAGAATTCATTCTGCTTTAAATGTTTTCAGTGTCATCTCTAACTTCTGCTGCTATATGCTATTTATTTACAGCAAGCAGATACCCAACTAGTATTGATGACAGTGGACCTGTGTTTAAAGACCTTGTCAATAGGCACTGGAACTAGGCTGCCAGCCCTTAGGCCCTGCTAAAGAATTCAGGCTAAATGGATCCTATTGGCAGCTGAGAATGACCTAAAGCAGCAGCCTGACCATTGCTCAGTAAGCTGTTTTCATGCCCACACTGGTGTCACTTGTGACTGCTCAATATTAATCAGGTCAAAATCTCAAGATAACCTGTCTCTACTTGAACTTTAGGATTTATAAGATCAACTTGCATCTAGAAATAGTTATCTTTGGTTGAGTGCTTATCATGTACCAGGTGCTGTGTTAAGACTTTTGCATATATCATCACATTTAAATGTGCATCCAAAGCATCTTGTAATAATAACTACTAACACATTAAACCATCACTATATGTCAGACTGTATTGACAGCTTGACACCATTTGAAGTGACCATTACTACTATCCTTTCCTAACAAAAGAGGAACTGTTTGAGTCCTAAATGGGCTAGCAAGTCATTCCTACCAGGATCAGTTGGGAAGGTTCTCCCTAAGGCAGGCTTGATCCTGGCAGGGCCATTAGAACACTTCTTTTGGATTAATTACTTTTCTTGTTACTGTTCTGTATTTTCTAAGTCTTATATGATGAGCAACTTTTAGAGTAACTGTTCACAGAATACTTAATGTATTCTCATGTTAAACATTCAACTACACAAAGCCATTTCCTTAAAATTCTTTTTTTCTTTTTTTTTTTTTTAATATATTTTATTGATTTTTTACAGAGAGGAAGGGAGAAAGATAGAGAGTTAGAAACATCGATGAGAGAGAAACATCAATCAGCTGCCTCCTGCACATCTCCTACTGGGGATGTGCCCGAAACCCAGGTACATGCCCTTGACCGGAATCAAACCTGGGACCTTTCAGTCCGCAGGCTGATGCTCTATCCACTGAGCCAAACCGGTTTCGGCAAAATTCTTTTTTTTTTTTAATTAAATCTTTATTGTTCAGATTATTACATTTGTTCCCTTTTTTTCCCCCCATAACTCCCCTCCTCCCAGTTCCCGCCCCACCCTCAACCCTCACTCCCCACCCACTGTCCTCATCCATAGGTGCACGATTTTTGTCCAGTCTCTTCCCGCATCTCCCACACCCCTTTCCCCCCCAAGAATAGTCAGTCCATTCCCTTTCTATATCCCTGATTCTATTATAATCACCAGTTCATTCTGTTCATCAGATTATTTATTCACTTGATTCTTAGATTCACTTGTTGATAGATGCATATTTGTTGTTCATAATTTGTATCTTTACCTTTTTCTCCCTCTTCCTCTTCTTAAAGGATACCTTTCAGCATTTCATATAATCCTGGTTTGGTGGTGATGAACTCCTTTAGCTTTTCCTTATCTGTGAAGCTCTTTATCTGACCTTCAATTCTGAATGATAGCTTTGCTGGATAAAGTAATCTTGGTTGTAGGTTCTTGGTATTCATCACTTTGAATATTTCTTGCCACTCCCTTCTGGCCTGCAAAGTTTCTGTTGAGAAATCAGCTGACAGTCGTATGGGTATTCCCTTGTAGGTAACTGAGTTTCTTTCTCTTGCTGTTTTTAAGATTCTCTCTTTATCTTTTGCTCTTGGCATTTTAATGATGATGTGTCTTGGTGTGGTCCTCTTTGGATTCCTTTTGTTTGGGGTTCTCCGCGCTTCTTGGACCTGTAAGTCTATTTCTTTCACCAGGTGGGGGAAGTTTTCTGTCATTATTTCTTCAAATAGGTTTTCAATATCTTGCTCTCTCTCATCTTCTGGCACCCCTATAATTCTGATGTTGGTACGCTTGAAGCTGTCCCAGAGGCTCCTTACACTATCCTCGCATTTTTGGATTCTTTTTTCATTTTGCTTTTCCGGTTGGATGTTTTTTGCTTCCTCGCATTTCAAATCATTGACTTGATTCTTGCGCTCCTCTGGTCTGCTGTCGGGCGTCTGTATAATATTCGTTATTTCAGTCCGTGTGTGCTTAATTTCTAGTTGGTTCCCCAATATAAGATCGAGGGTCTTATTAGTTTTCGTGTAGATCTCATTAAGTTTATCGGCAGCTTCTAAACAGTTCTTGAGAGACCTTAAAAGTGTGGTTCTGAACTCTATTTCTTCCATTGACAATTTTGTCCTGTTTCTTTGTCTCCGCATTTTGTTATGCTTCCTTGGTGCACCCCCTAGTGGTCTTTGTTTGCAGTCTTATAGATAAATCTTGATTGTTGTAGCTAATTCCAGGGAGGGTTTGACCTCCAGGCCAAGTGGCTATGAGAATCAGCTGTGTCAGCAGTGAGAGAACTTCTGTCCTCTAGGGAGGTGCTAATCTAGCCTTTGCCTGAGGCTATCCGGCAAATGCCTCTGTGCAGGGCGTGGGCAGGGCGGGTCGCACAGGATCAACAGGGTGGGCCAGAGAGAGCAGTTATGGCGGCTCTCAGTCCTGTCCCCAGGGGCTCTGCCTCTCTGAGTCCCAGCACCCGCTGCAAAGCTCGGAGAGAAAGCTGCACTCGCTCTGACCGAAGCCAGACAGTCCCGCTTCTCCCGTTTGAGTCTGGGTCCCTAAAGACTCGCCCGGATCTGGAGCTCAGAGTCTGCGACTCCCTCCCGATTGAAAACAACAACCGCGCCCTCCGCCGCCAGCCCGCTCCTCGCCCTCCGCACCTCAGAATTTTACTTCAGCACTGTGCCTCCTCTGAGTGTCTGTGTGCGTTTCTCTTTCCTCCTAGTTGTAGGACTTCCACTCAGCCAGCGTTCCTGTGGTTCTGGGTGATGTCCCTTCCGTGTTTTAGTTTCACTTTTGAAGTAGTTGTTCAAAGCAGCAAACTCCGGCGTTAACCTATGCGGCCATCTTGGTTCTCCTCATTTCCTTAAAATTCTTGCTTTATTCTCCCCCACTCCAATCTCTTTTCCAGTGAAAAGTTTGTATTAATTCCCCTAGACATGCATTTTCCTATAAGGACATGACTATCCACATGTGGCTATTCAGCCCTTGAAATGCTCTAGTTCAAATTGAAATGTGCTTATAAGCATAAAATACACATGAGATTTAAAGACTAAGTATAAAAATATAGTGTAAATTATATAATAATTTTTAGAGTGATTACATATTGAAATGATACTTTTTTGGATATATTGGGTTAAATAAAATATAGTATTAAATTAATTTCATCCATTTCTTTTTACATTTTTTAATATAGCTATTAGGACATGAGGCTCATATTACATTTCTATTGGACAGTGCTGCTCTAAATCATTTTAGTACATTTATACACTTATATGTATACACAGAAATACATATTTTTGGTGTTTTCTAACATATATCTGCATTACCTTTATACTTGAATTCAAACATTTTTCTTAAAAAAAGCATAATTTTTAAATGCATTGGTAGGGTGGGGGGCGGTTGGGGGAAGGGGGAGAGATCAACCAAAGGACTTATATGCATGCATATAGGCCTAACCAATGGACACGGACAACAGGGGGTGAGGGCATGAGTGGGGGGAGGAAGGGGTAATGTGGGGATAAAGGCACATATGTAATAACTTAATCAATAAAGAAATTAAAAAAGAAGTGTAATTTTTAAATGCATTGGGCATTACGTTAATTCCTTTCTTCCTTACTTTCTTTTTCTCTTCTTCCTCTCCTTCTCCAACCCCCAACCACCTTGACAATCTACAAAGCCTCAGAGTGAAGATAGCAATAATTATTCTTGGCCATACACATGCTAAAAGCAAGCACACCTAATATTTGTATATATTCAACACAGGGGTATCCCCTTATTGGAGAAAAAAAAAGGCTAGTCAGTGGACAAAGGCTTTGGAGTTAATGGGTCCTAAACATACATATAGGGAATGGATATATGACCAAAAGTGATGGGTAGTTTTAAATAACTAGATCCAAATTTGCTCTTCTTACCACATCATCTATTTCAGATTTTTTTGTAATAGGCATAGTTTATGTTGTGTGACTGTGTACTACCATAACTACTTTCAATTTGATCAATATTGCATATAAAGGACCACCTCAGTTCAGCTACTGAATCTTGATAGTTGTTGACACATGTGACCCATTGATCCTTTCTTTGCTAAGTTCTGACTAGTTAAAGGAATACTGAAAATATTTTACAATGTACCTAGTAGCTTTTACTCTAAGTAAATATCTAACAATGAATCAGTTCAGTGGATTATGCAAAAGAAATGATCCCAAACAAGTGCCTCTTTCTTCTCCACTTAAAAAACAGCTGCATGCACATAAACAATTTACACAGAGTGCACTCGTGTAAATGAGCTGGGAACACACACACACACACACACACATGCAGCCTTCTCATGCTGGGCTGGAAGGCTGTTTACCATGTTCTAGCAAGGCCTTCACACATGCAAAACATTAACAGCTCTTACTTGGCCTCAGCGTAGAACCTCATTGAGGGCAGAGGAGAGAAAAGACCGTTAGATATGAGCAGAGGTGCTGTGACAGCTCATTCTTTTCATCCCTGTGAGCACTCCTTGGTGCTCTGTGCCAGGTGTGTCCCTCTGGTTACATGCTGCCTTGATAAAGGGCTGCGGTGGGAGGCATGTTTGTTCCTTTGCTTACTCACTGCTGCTCTAAGACAAGCTTCCCAATAGGTAAAATGAGGAATTGGATGGGGAGTTCCAAACTTTACTCCTAGCTGGTAATTCTCCCAGCCTAACAAATAAAATTTTCCCTGAGCAGATTCCATAGGCGTTGTTTTAAGTGCTCCACATTGATAGGGCCTTTGAAAGGTATTTCCTTCATTTCCTCCTATTCCTCACCATCTCTTTCCATCATTAAGGAAGAACAGAAAGAAAGCAAAACAGAAACACAGACTAGGGCAACGTAGGGATTTTCAACCTTTTCTCAAGTGCTATATATCACTGCAATTAAGACAATCTTTTGAAACTTGAAAAAAAAAATCTCCCTTAATTAGGATGGACTTCACCTGAGTAGATACTATCTGCTGTAGGGGGCCAACCCTGTCCTCCTCAGGCCTTGGTAGCTACAGGTGAGTAGAGGCCCTCTCCTTCCCCACACACACCACTGCTCAAGCTGGCAGGGAGCTCTCAGCAGGCAGGAAGTGGGGTGGGAGTGAAGGGGTCTCCACCCACTAGCAGCTGCTTAAGTAGTAGGCAGGGGAACTCTTCTACAGAGAAATTCAGGTCAGCAGATACTCCAAACCAATTTAAACCACATGCTACCCACTTGTGGAATTAAATTAAAATGCTAAGGAAGGATCTGGAATACCAATTCCCTTATTTTTTCTCTACCTTGTGCTTGACACCCAAAAGAATAAAGCAAGAACAGTTGGACTTGGTGATAACGGGAATTATTAGGCAACTGGAAGGAAGTGAAGGCAGCACACACCTAGGAGAGCTGTCTTCACAGAACAGTATGTACCAGTGATTAAATGTCAAGACCCATCATAGTCCAAGTAGTGATGTCTACACAGGTTTAGTAACTTGCTCATTCAGACTTAACCAAAAGACAAGCTTGACAGATTATCAGAATCTTTGAAGGAGGGCCGAGGGTGGAGTAGGGAAAGGAGTGAGGTAATTTCTAAAAATGACTTCATAAATCTTTTAGAAACAATAATACTATCATCTCAGTGGTTTTTACTATAGTCTATTCTACTATAACGTGAAATAGAAGTGTTGCCAAATGTAGGGAAAACATTTCCAAATAAATCATACATTACATTAAAAATCTAAAATAAAAATGTGTGAATATGTATTTGTTCATCAGACTTTAGAGCATTTTTTTAAATTTTTTTATTGTCTAAAGTTTTACATATGTCTCCTTTTTTCCCTGATTAAGACCCTCTCCCCAGCCATTCCCACCCTGGGCAAGCCCCCACCATTTAGAGCATTTTTGTTAACATTTTCCTTGTGGGAGAAATTTGACGTTTTCTTATGCTACTTCTTTAACAATAATTTTATATGACTTAGCAAGGGATAAGAACTGGGTTTAGAATTTTTAAAAATATTTTTATTGATTTCAGAGAGTAAGGAAGAGGGAGAGAGAGAGCTAGAAAGATCAGTGATGATAGAGAATCATTGATCGGTTGCCTCTTGTGCGCCCCACACTGGGGATCTAGCCCACAACCGGGCATCTGCCCTGACGGGGAATTGAACCGGGACCTCCTAAGTCACAGTTTGATGCTCAGCCACTGAGCACATGGCCGGGCTGGGTTCATAATTTTTTATATATACTTTTAATATTTTATCTTATATTCCTTCAACAATAGGAAAACCTTAAATGATTACCTCTGTAAATGTGTTCCGATTAGCTTGCAAGCCAACTTTTACTACCTCAAAAGGATTAACCACGATGGCTTCTGTTAGTCCAGACCCCAGTCCAGCAATGGCAAATGTCTAGAAAATTAAATAAATCAATACTTTAAAACAAGTTATCATGTGTACTAGGTTAAGCATCCTACTCACAATACAGTGCAACTGAATGTGATGATGAAAATGGAGAAACTTACATAAATGCACCATATACCATTACTAAACAGCTTTAGTTCTTGATTAGATGCTGACAATTCATGAAGAAGAAATTACAGAAGCCGCAAACCACATCCTAACAATTCAAAATAGAATGTCAAGGCCCCATCAAAAATGACTTTTTCCTTAATGAGAAGAAAGGTTGTTTTACTGATTTAAGGTGAATACTAAATCATCTGTACATGGAACAATTAAAAGAGAGTTTGACTTGTAAAAGGAAAGCTTCATTGTAAAATATCTACTTAAATAGATTTATTGGGCAGATTAAAAAATTCAAGGAGCAGAACCACAAATAAAGTGTTTAAAAAGGGAAAATTTCAGGTAACTAAACAGTATAGCTACAACATTTAAATTTACAGCTGTATTCTTAGGGACACTATTCTAGACTACTATCCCCCCAAAATTATTCTTTATTCATCCTTCCCCTGTTTTATAAACACCTGACAATTGCACTAGTCTTCCAGACCTAGAAGCTGAGGAATGGAACCAGAAATGGCTATGTTTTTCTGAAGGCCTCAACTAAAATCTAGAACATGTAGCAAATCACTTATTTGCTATCTCTTAAGAATTTCTGCAGTAGGAAAGAAGAACTTTCTAGACTTTTTCTGTAAATAGAACACTTAAAGATTTTTCAGAAAATCTGTATCAAAAATAACCACAATAATTAACACACACACACACACACACACACACACACACACAGCAGGAAAGCAAAATGAAATAAAGCCTCAAATCTGCAAAACAGACACTAAAAAAATTAATTCTTTAGTTCCAAAGCCCTAATTCTCAGAGAAGAGGTAGTACCATATACAGCTAAGAGGAGAAAAATGCCAATTAAGAGTAAAGAACAGGTAACTTTTCAGAAGTCTCTGCTTTCTCCCAATAGGAGACTAAAAGCAAAAAGGGACAAAGGAATGTTCTATAATCTTAGAAGGGGAGGCAAGGATCCAGAGCTAGTGGGTCTGGGTTTAGGCCCTAGTTCTGCCATTTATTGATTGATTTGGACCAGTGCTGCCATGTACAAAAGTATGTGTGGAGCCTGCAGTCCAGCCTGCACCCCACTTGCCAGGCTGGAGCCCTGGAGAGGTGTCAGTCAGAAGAAAGAGGTGCCTTTTTGTAATTCACATAAAGACACCATATGTGCTAGCTGCAGCTCTGCGTCTAATCACTGAATCCTTTGTAAGCCACAGTTTTCTCATCTGTAAAATGGAGAAAATCATATGAAATGCCCCTACCTAATCAGAATATTATGGGGGTCAAAGTCATGTGTGAAAGCCCTTTGTCAAGTGCTTTACAAAAACCACTGTTGTTGCACATACAGATGGACAGGAAGAATGGTGTTGTATGCAGATTCCAGGAGAGAGGGAGAAACTAATCATGTTTTTCTTTCATGTCCTTTCATTTCAATTTTAAACAGGTTTGCATAGGGTAAAAGATCAAATATCTTGTTCATGTATCTTGGGCTTCCATCATGGAAGCCAAAAGCAGGAAAAAAAAAATAGTAGTCCCAAATTTTTCTGACTGAAAAAGCTGAAATCCAGATGTTCAGGTTTTTATTACTATATGCAATCTTCCAAGTAATTCACTTTTTTGTTCTATAAACTCAGCTACATTTGCTGTCAGAAATAGTGTTCAGCAGTCCCTTTTCAAAAGAATTGATCAGCTATCAGCAGATCATGTTACTCAGATTGTTCCAGAGACCAGCAGTAACTGTCGGGATCCCAGCCTCCTAGGCTTTTCATGTGGGAGCACCAGGAACATTTAATGGCTGTTTAAGTGTCTAGCTGTATCAGAAAGAAACTGGAATAAATGAGTTCAAGAGAAAGGGAAAACTGTATACAGTTTGCATGCATTCGGTTATGGTAGCTGGAGTGGCCAAAGGCTTTCTGTTTCAGTTCCCAAGAGAGTCGAGAGAACTGCATTTTCTCACATGGTACCAATGCTCCACACAGGAGCTGCCAGCTGGCCCTCTGGAGGCCATATTTTATTGTATTTTGCTAGAAAGGTTTTTAATTCTCTTTTGAACAACTTGTTTTTAAAGTTAAGAGTGACATTGAGGGGAGACACTAAGGAATTAAAAAAAATAACGTACCTAATTTTAGGACTCATGGTACCATTTCTTTTATATGAGGCCACCTCAGAGCCACCTTGTTTAGGTAGGAGACTAGACAAGAGGTTTCTTTGTCATAACACTAAGCCATACTAGTAGTTTTTTTTAATAGGATCATTCTTGAAAAGGGACATGCATGACTTTTTAAACAACAGATACTTCTTGGACAGCCTATTTTGCAAAGTAAATATCCTGAAATGAACCTTTACAAGTAAAGTAATTAGAGTTGAAGCTCAGAACACTGCCTCTGGTTGAGTTGAGGAGAATTTTCAATTGGAGGGGCAATGCAGATTTGACTTTGTTTTGTGTTGTTTTGCAGATGCAAAGGGAGAAATTAGTGCATTTGCTCTCTCTGGGGCTCTCATAGCGCACGCACATATTGTAGCATGTACTTGGTCAATTTTATTTAACTCATTTTGTGAAAAGCCGCAAAGTCACCAAGAAGGAAAGGAGACGGTAGGAAACATTCGAATTACCAAGTGGTTTTCATGTAATCATTGAGATGTGTCATTGTCAGATCATTATTCTCCCTGATTATAAAAGACTCTTCAGTCCGCATATGACCACAGAATCGCCTGAAGCCCTATGTTTACTACAGCTTCAGTAAAACCTGGAAAAGTAACCTGCTAGGAAATAGTTTTAGGCATCTTGACTTTTGCATAGATATGTGCAGTATATAAACATGCATGTCTTGGCTTTAAAAGAGTCTTTGACAAATGTATTCTTTATTTTACATTCTTGACCATATATCATATGAGCCTTTCTACACATATCATTATTATAATAAATTCATCACTGGGTGCTATAAAATAGCCAAATTGTGAGTTATTAGGAAGATGGCTTTCAACAAGTAGCTGAACATTGAATAACTCGAATTCATATTTTAGTAGCCGGGCTTGGGGATTCAAAAGGCTTTTTGTTTCCAGATTTTGTTTTATGAAATAACACACACACACACTCAAGTATAATAAATATCCTCACTTACCAATGCTGGCGACAGTGACACATATCCTAGCAATTTCTTATATTGCTCAAAGGTGAAAAACTGTGAAACAAAACCAAACCCAGAGATTTATAACAATTTCCTGCAACAAACCCTTTAATTGACTCAAATTTCTTTAGTGAATCATTATATTAAACAGCATTTAAAAATGATGAACTATCAAACACAGTTTCTAATCTGGTCTCCGGTAGATGCTATTGGATCTTACTTTAACATTTACATTTTCAAATGCAGCTATAATAACCTACAGAGGAGCTGATGGGATCCTTTATAGCAGTAAATGGACCATACAGCCTCCATTTACCATGACCATTTTCAGTTTCCCCAGACATCAATAGACTTCTTTTTTATGGCAATGATTCAGAATTATAGGCATAGAGACCTGAAATCTTCAGTCTCCTCTGTGTTCTCTATGAATTGCTTTCCCAGTGAACGCCCAATTATCTATCTGACTTGTAAAAGACAGCCACTTCTCAGCTTAACTTGCATTTGTATTGCTGTGTATACCTACTGTTCCAAGAAATTTCCCAACACTCAGTGATGATGAAGATGTCATTATAAACTAGGAAAGGACTCAATGAGGTCATCCAGCCCATCCCTGCTTAAAGGCAGACTGTCCACCTGAGCAGAGGACAGCTGTTTATTTCCTCCTTTAAAATATGATGATGATGATTTTGTTGGCTCCTCCAGTGGATGATGCTTAATATAATTTTCCTGAAAATGAGTTTCTAAGGAGGCAAATCTAATTAATCACTTTGAATAACATTCCATAAATACATTACATCCCCCCACCCCAAACATTTTGGGCAACAACTCTGCTTGAACATGATGTTTTACTCCTGGGTACTCCGTTAGGCAGCCATAAGCAGCTTCGATAAGGCACTCTCTTAGGTCCTGCTAGTCTGTTTCCCAAGACTCCAGAAATGGCCTGGGTATGTTGTAATTGCATATGTCTTCTACTCTATTACTTTTTAACCCAGTAAAATGAAGCAAGAAAAAAATGTAGAGTTTGGGGCCAAATAATACTCTGTTGTTAGAAAGAGGTAGTTCTGTGGTGTAGACCTGGCTCAAATGAGTCTTTGGGCATCCCAAGGGTCATTACAACCCCAGATAGATATCCAGTCTTTTAAAGACCCATGGACTACTTTTGTGTCATGCTTCTTTAGGTTAACTGTGTTTGTAGACTTTTCTAGAAATAGGATTCCTTCATTTACTCACTCAACAAATATTTTCTTGGATGCCTCCTGTGTTCTAGGAGGCACTGGGGATGCAGTAGTAAACAAAGAGAGCCCTGCCTTCTTGATCTAACATTCCAGTGGATGGTGATAACCCTGAAACTATATCCTGGCGTTACAATAATACCACCAGGGACCACCACGTTTTTGATGAGAGCTGCACTAGAAACCATTAACCATGAAAGGAAACACATTATACTTTTGAGCTTTAAAGATAATTTATTTTTCTCCTTTTTTTATGATCATCACCTTCACTGTTTTAGACAATTACCTTACTGGGATTTTTGACAGAAGCAGTTCTGGGTCTGAATCCTGGCTACACTACTCAGCTGTGAAAGTATGGGTGAGTCGCCTGACCTTTCTAACCCTCGAGAACAGAAAGCTCACCATTTAGAGCAGTCTTTAAATAAGAGCATTTAAATAAGATTTCCTGACATGCCTGGCATATTGGAGACGTTTAGAAAATTTTAGTTTCCATTCCCTGTCTTCACTCTGGCTACTAAAGGAACCATAAGTGCCTTAGTTATATATTTGTATCACCCAGGAGAGCCTGCTGTGGTCCAGGAAACAGGCTAAGGTCATAGTCTTAGCAAATGCTCCTGCATTTAACCCATTAAACATCATCAGGTCACAGTTATAGCACAGCCATGATTCCCATTTTATAGATAAATGTCCTGTAGTCAGTGAATGGGAAAACGAAGATTCCCCTTAAGCCTAACTCCCAGGCCTGTGTGTGCTCTTAAACACGATGCTCTTACTCACTCGCTGCAGAGCCACGGTTGCTAGTGGTTTGGGTAGAGGGCACTGCCTGGAGTTTTCTTGCTGCTGAGGACTTTTGCCTTCCCTGACCTGGAAGCCCAGAGTCCCTGAAGGCAGATTTTAAACTTTTTTGACTGCAATCTACATAAAAAAATATTTTCCCAACACAGGTGTATGCACGCACACGCACACACACAGTGCACTTTTGTATTTATGACCCAAACGAAACATCATTATAAAACAATATTTACCTCTTTACTATGTGCAACTCTGTTTCTATTCTATTTATTAAAAAAGTTCTGGTGACTCACTAAACTGATTTCATGACCCATGGATCATGACCCACACTTTGGAAACACTACTCTAAGGGGTCCTCGCTGGGTTCAGAGAAGTTCTGGGAGATGATGGACCCCAAATAAGGCCTCCCTACCATTTTCTCTTCTGGTATAAAGGTGTGTGTGCGCGCGCACGCGCGCGCGTGTGTGTGTGTGTGTGTGTGTGTGTTTTCTGACTTTCTGTGATTACATCACTATGGAGGCAAACCCCTCTGAGTACTCCTCTCGATGCCCAGTGCATTTTGGAGCCTTCTGGTTTCGCTGGTGGGAACAGGTACTGTTCTCAGCCTTGTGTGGCTAGGAGCATTGCTCCCTGTAATTCCTGGATGGCTCTTTCTCAGGCCCTGCTAATTTCCTCACATGCAGGCACTGGTCAGTTCTCAGCTGAATACTCAAGGCGTCCCTCTCCAGACCCTTAGAGTTCTCTCTGTGCAGCTCTCTCTTGTTACTTTGTCCAATGAATTCGAGCTGCCTTGCCCTCCCCAGTCTCTTAGCTCCTTCTCAACCCAGGGAACCCCCTGGGCTCTGCCTATATTTCCCTGGACTGGCTGGACCTGGAAACCCTTTCCAGGCAGTAAGGTGGGCAGTCCATAGGGCTCATCTCCTTTGTTTCCCATCTTTCTATCCTTCCTTGTCCGATGTCAATGTCTTGAAAATTGTGGTTCATATTCTGTTTATTTCTTGTTGTTGCTGTTGCAGGCTGGAGAGGAAGTCTGGTCCCTGTGTTACCCCATCTTGGCTGGAAATGGAAGTCTTGGCCTTCCAAAAGTTCTGAATAGTAGATGTGTTAATTTGGGGGAATTGGATAGAAATGTTTGTTTAATGTTATTAAACCCATAAATTTTGTTTTTCTCTACATATGTTTCATTTACTCATATAATATCGATTGAACATCTGCTGTGTGGACACTACGAAAGCTATAGAGATAGTGGTGAGCAAACAGCCTTCACAATTTATAATCTCTCATGAGTTTGTTAGTCCTTGAGAATCTGATCATGGAAACAATGGTGTTCCTGGAACTGTGATGCTCAAGACCAGACCCTGGAACCTGGAACATGGCACCTCCCATTTCTGAGGAACCAGCTGGTTTCTTTCTGAGGTCTTCATTTCCTTTTGCTAACTGTAGTACTATTGCTCTTAAATTGTAAAAGAGGAAGTTTCATTTATTTAGCATCAGTGAGTCTTATTATTTTAATGATGAATCTCATTTCAAAGAATAAAGTGCAGAAAAAACTTAACATTGTCTGTTTCTGATTATAGTAACAATTGCAACTGACATGTCAGTACCAAGGACAATCTATATCCATGCCCAGATATATATGAAGTATTCATAGACCACATATATGTATAAGTGTGCACGTGTATGTACACACACATATATATGGTCTGTGAATATTTTTTTCTGAAGTAAACTTTGATGACATGCAATGAAGCAGTTTACGATGTATGAAATTGTTCCTCACAAATTCTAAGATAAATATCTATAAAGTGAATGTTTTCATAAATTGTGTTAAAAATAGTGCTATCCATCTGGCAAAGATACACTTTTAACTCCAAGTTATATTTAAAAAAGCCAACATACTTACCATATGTCTCAATAATTTTAAGGTAACAACTACTTGAAACAAGATGTCTGGGACCCATATACCACAGCCAGTTGCCCAAAAAGTTCATCTGTTAACCATTGTACTGGCAGCGAGCATTGCTTTCTTTTAAATAGAGACTAAGTTTTGTAAAGCTCAATTTTTTTTTTCTTCTGTAAAAGACTGTTCAACATTGATAAACCTTAATCATCTTAAAGTTTAAATGGTCTCCAATGTATAGTATTAAGAAAAAATATTCCAGGAAAATCTTTAATTACAATTTACTTTATTTATACATGTAAAACACTGAACAAATGAATATATTATTCCATGGAGACAAAGTGGCTTTTTTTAAAAACAGGAACTCTGCTCTGTTTGTTTACTTGGGCAATCTTTTATCAAGTGAGGCAGTTTCATAATCTCATTCAGCCTCTTGTGTACTTTGGTGAACTTTTTCCAGATTCTCTGGTAGTCAGATCCTTATAATGACATTTGTATTGAAGATATAATACAAAAATCACAAAAACTATGGCAACAAAGAGGATGAATTTACAGAGAAAGTGTGTTTTAAAGCTTTGTTTTCTGAATTCTAGATCTGAATTAAATCCTATTAAATTACTGTCTTGACATAATGTAAAAGTTTGGTGTCTCTGTATACATGAGGTTATTTTATCATAAATTTTAATCTAGTCACCCTCTTAACTTGCTGATATATATATATAAAATGTTGCCCCTTCCCTTCCAGGAATATGGGGAGTATTATTTGAGTAATGTATGTGACAAAAAGCTTTGTGTCATTAGTTGGAAAGGAAGTCTTTCAGTCTAAGTTTATGTTTCCTTATTATGGAAACATAATAAGTGTTGCCAGTGGTCTGGATGTGGGGGTCAGTGCTAGTTAGAGTCACTGTGATCAGGATTTTTGTCTGAAAGAACATATAAAAAAGTGATCAGGTTCAGTTCTTCCTCCCTCAGAGAATCGTGCCAGTCCTCTGTGTTCCTGTCCAGATACTGAAGCAGTCAGTAGTACATAGACTCCATAGTTATGTGGTTAAAAAGATGGAAACAGGGAAATGGAAGCAATAATTTTGTAAAACCCAGAATAGAAACTTTTAACAGAGGTGGGGAGGGGTAATGAAGTTGGCATGACAAAGAAATGTGTTATATGAGAATCATATCAGGGAAATATAGTGTATTAGTTTACTCTGTTCATATATAGTGTATTAGTTTGCTCTCCTCTCTCTTTCTTTAATAATTATTGCTCCAAAGAAAAATTGATGAATTGCTTTGAGAAAAAGTGCAAGCTATATTGTGGCTGTTGTGTTTTGATACACGAATTTCATTCTCCACTGTGCTTTTTTATATAATTTCCCCATTAGAAAGGAGTACCTTTACCCCCCTCCCCCCAAAATCCACAAACCAATATTTGAGAGATTGATCAAGTCTAATTATAATAAAATTATGCCATAATTTCTGCGTTAAACATCTTATC
Source organism: Myotis daubentonii (assembly GCF_963259705.1). Classification (NCBI taxonomy): domain Eukaryota; kingdom Metazoa; phylum Chordata; class Mammalia; order Chiroptera; family Vespertilionidae; genus Myotis; species Myotis daubentonii. Next base: position 91,157,633 of record NC_081840.1, read on the forward strand.
TTATACTTAATTCAATTTATGTCCCATGGGATGTTGTGAGATCTTTTAACGCTGAAGCTGTCACTGTAGTCTGTCTTTACTTGGTGGGAAGCATACACTACTTACCTTCACAGCTCTTTTTGGCGTTTCAGCCAATATGGGTGGTAGAATTCCCTTGTAAAAACCAAACAACCTGTTGGAGAAATAAAAAGATTTTATATAAGTAAGGGAATTAGAAAATAGGCAATTCTGCCTTTGTTTATAGATAAAGCAACTAATCTTAAATTATTCCCAATTATTCAATATAGCCACCAATTCTGAAGTCCTCCTTTGTTTTATTTTATTATTTTTTTAAAAAAAGATTTCAAAATTGATTTTTAGAGATAGAGAGAGGAAGAGGGATGGAGAGAGAGGTCCATCGATGTGAGAGGTGAACACTGACGTGCTTGCTGCCTTCTGCATGTCCCCTACCAGGGATCAAGCCTGCAACCTGGGCTTGTGCTCTGACTAGGGATTGAACCAGCAACCTTTTGGTGCCCAGGATGACACCCAACCAACTGAGCCACACTGGCCAGAGCTCCTCCTTTGTTTTAATTCTAAAGTAGAGAGATTATGAACACTATGCTTATTAGCATTGTTCAGATGAAGAATAAATGATACTGAGATTGAAATCTCTTAGGTAAGTTGCTAAATACAAAGATGAAGTTGATTCCCCTTAATCTAAGGAATCTTGAATTTATTTTCTAAGTTGTGTCATAGGTAGCTTCAAGATGTCTCTTGTCTTGCATTTTCTCCCTTATGGGAACTAAATGAGGCAGGGTCATTAAACTCAAACTTTCTGGGGCTAACCTGAGGCCATTAAACTCAAACTTTCTGAGGCTAACAAGGTGATAAAATCTCAATTTTAGTTTTACTAATACATAGACCTTTAGTAACAGACCCTATGGCTATGGACTTGGACTCCTGGGCCTGTCTTGATTTGTCATAATTTTTAAATTTCTTTAATAGAAATGGAAGTAGGTCAGGGACATATGTTGCTGACAGAAGAAATGTCAAACTCCCTTGCTAAATATGCAATTTCACAGGGCCTGGGACAGCTATTCTTGCCTATGTTGAGGAACTTGTCACATATTCAGATGTTTTTAGAAAATAATGAGTAGATAAGCTTATGATAGGTTTATAAAAAGTCATCACTTATTTCACATTAAATTTTAAGACTGAAAATTTTAAATTTGTCTAACATGGAATCTACATATACAGGGTGTCCCAAAAAAATGCATACATACCGTAACTGCTGATAGCTCAATTGTAAAAATTAAATGTATTTTAATAAACACTGCCTTTATAATTACTCAAAGTGTGTGTATACATTTTGGGGTACACTCTATGTAATATATATATATATATATATATATATATATATATATATATATATATGCCATATCCTCACTTTAAACCTAGAAATACATAAATAGAAGAGAATATTCTACATTATTTTCTGAGATAATCAGTTTTCCTGATGAACCCATAAGTGGCTAGAGATAAAGGCAGGACTCAGTGTGTTCCTATGTTAGGATGGTCATTTTACATGGGGTTGGAGATTCTTTGATTGACCCCTCAAACTTCAACTTATTCAAGTTGAGTTCTGCTTCTAGTTGTGCTTCTGGAACAATAAAGTTATGAATTTATTCAGACTAACTCACTGTGCCACCCAATCCAACATGGTGACCTCTTGCTCTTCCTTAATTAACTGGCATATACAGCACCCTTCAGTGAGGGGAGCAAAAGGCTCATCTTCAGTTTTTAAACTGTTAGCTCCTTGAGGGCTGTGTGTGCATTACAGTGCTTATCCCAGACTGTGTGTGTGTGTGTGTGTGTGTGTGTGTGAACAGAATATAATGCTTGTTAAGCATATGAATTTTTAAGAGGAAGAAAGGAATCAAATAATCCCCTCATATGGATTTACTGTGCTCACTAATTTTCAGTGAATGGATAGTACTAGCATTATGAATAGGAAGTGAAGCAAATACATGTTTTGAATAATTATGGGAATTCATAAATCCCCCCACCTCCTTTCATTCAAATTTCAAGTACTAATGCCTAAAATTCACTTGTAAAATTTAGATACCAGAACTCTTTATCATTTCAATTTTATTATAAATTATTAGAGGCCCAGTGCATGAATTTGTGCACAGGTGGGGTCCAGCCGGCCTGGCCCCAATTGGGGTGGATCGGGGTTGGGCCTGTCAAGAGAGGGAGATGGTGGGAGGTTGGCTGGCTGGACCCCTCAATCGGCCCTATCAGGGCCAGGCCAGCTGTGGGGAGGGGCTTCGGGCAATTGGCTGGCAGGCCTTGCCCCCAATTGAGGTGGGGGGGGGCGACTGGGGGTGGGTCAGGCCATAGGGAGGGGCTGTCGGTGTATGTGTTCCAATCTCTGGCTTTTCATATACATAGATTACATAAGTTTCAGCATGAGAGTGACTAAGCATAGGTTGGTCTTCCCAAAAGATAAACGTGATTTTCCTGAAGTTCTACAGTTATAATGAAAGATATTATTAGTTCTGTTATTTCTGTGCTGAATTTTCTGCATCTAGAAAATTATGCCTGGTTATGGAGGGGGGTGGAATTAAGAACATATAAGGAACTAAAGCTTCTAGAGCTGAGTGTCCCGGTTAATAAAGGTACTTGAAATCCCATATAACAGAGAACAGTTATGGGAAGAACAGTTGGTCAGCCTTAAGAAAAAAGATCATAGGGAGAAACATGATCATGTGATGGATCTCTTGGAAGGCGAGCATGTAGGAAAAAGATTAGACTTGTTTGTTTCCAGTGGTAGAACTAGGACCAACAGGCACAAGCAATAAGGAAAGACACATTTTTGTCCCAGTAGGAACTTATACATGGAAACACTCCTAATAGTCAGGACTATCTAGAGATAGACTGGGCTCTCCTGAAAAGTGGTGACTGCCCCGTTGTGATATGTGGTCAAGCAGTCTAGATGGCCACTTGTAATGGATGCCAGAAATGGGACACACACAGTAATAGATGGACTTTCTGGCCCTCCAGGTTGGTCTCCTCTAACCCTCAGATTTTGTTCTTCTAAAAAGAACAAGAGGCCATGGGAAAGTTCTTTTCTGACAAAACAAACTACCTTACTTCAAACTTTTGCCTAAAGCTTCTCTGGAGGACAGAAGTCTTATAAGTAACACAGAAGGTCTTCATTTTAAAAACGATGGGAGAAAATATTAAAAAGAGGTGTAAGACAGGAGGAAGAGAGGCAGCTGGGAGAACCACAAGGATTTAATCTGCAAAGATCTGGGAGGCCAAGACCCTCTGCTTCACATTGGCAATGCTTCCTAATACACCCTTCTTCCCTTCTCCCTGCTCGGTCAGGTTCATGTGCAATCACCCCCGTCCGCTCACCAACCACCTCCAGCCTTCCCACCATCCTGAACTTTCTAACAGTGAATGGATTGCTTAACAGGAAGTTCTCAAGGACCATAGGCAGTCTTTGCTGGCAAAAGGGAAGTTAGAATGATCTATCTCCTTGCAATGTATTCACAGACTTCATGCAATAGTGAACATCTCTGGAATAGTCAGAGGTGGCCCCTCTTCTGGTGAGAACAGACACCCCATTTTTAAAATAAACACTGCCTTTATAATTATAAGGAACCAACATACTACTACAATGATATTGCTTGTAGGCAGTGGTCGACTGGGCGCCTCACTAAATGGATCTAAATTCTATTCTGTCTCTTTGCCCCAGTTAATCTGATCCAAGTTAGACCTAGCTGAGTTCCCCCCTCCAAAATTTTGGAATTAGAACTAAAAAAGTGATTCTCCCTCTGTCTGGTTGAAGCTCTATAAAGCTAAAAAACCAAAGGCAGTCTTCTGTCATTTGGAAGAGCCCAGTGTACACTGATAAGAAGGAAGGAAGCTACCATTTAGGGAAACAGAGTCAAGACGGAGAAAAGAAATCCTGGTACTGGAAGCCTGACTCTCATGCCAGGACTTCTTTAAGCTCAGTTAGATCTCAGCTCTTTTGAATATTGGCATTTCCATTGCTCTTGGTTTCCTGAGATACCCAGTTACATTTATAACACACTTAAATTTTTACTTAAGTAAGTTTGAATTGGGTTTATTACTTATAACTGAAAGTTCTAGATCCAAAAAGGAAACGTCATGACCCCTCCTGCCAAGATGGCTGCAGCAGCATCTCAGTTCCATGCCCTCTCACACGAAGCGTCTTTCTGTTAGTTTGCATGGGACATTGGGCCCATCAGAAGAGGCACACCCAAAATTTGAGCAAAAAAATGTAGGCAAAAGCTCAAGCTGACGAGCTATTTTTCTAACTTGATTAGAAAATTACTGAAAGTTTTCCTAATGTAAAGTATGACATACAAATTCTGAGAAACAAAATGGAATTGTAATGTTTTATGAAGGACATACATTTTTGTCTGCTGAAGAACTGATGTTTTTATCCACATGCACTGTTCATTCTGCCAATTTTTTCTGCCTTCATGTAGTTTTGCCTTGAAATACAGAACATGTAGCTTACCAGGATAATAACTAGGGAAGTTAAGAGATTTATGACACCCATATCAACATGTTTTATATGGCTTATTTCTCAAGAAGCAGAGTGACACTTCTTGGGTCAATGGAAAATGGGATTCTAATGTGTGCAATGGCAATTCTTTTCCCTGAAAACATAGTAAAGCCACCACTCTGGTTTTAAGTTTTTACCCACATCAAGCCGACTGGAGAACTCTTTGGAAGAGGAACAAGAACCAATGTCAGGCCTCCCAAAACACTGTAGTATAAACTATATGGCAGCCCTCATGTTTTGTTTCTCAAAGTTGCTTTACTTCTGAAAATAATGAGTTTGATTTTAACTAGCATGTGTAGGAAAATGTTAACTTGGATGTTTATAAACTTTTGTTACTATTGCTATAAGTAAAAAATAGTCCAAATTTGTTGAGTGATTACCATGTACTAGCCACTCCGTTAAGGATAACTATTCCAAGGCATATGGACATATTTTAATCTCATTCAACTCCCACAACAAACCCTTGAAGTGGATATGATTACGTCAATCATTTTGCAGGTGAGGCTATCATCACATCAATGCCAAATAGGATACAGTGACTCAAATCAAGTTCCATTGTCCTCACAGTCCATGTTCTTGACCACTGGGCTATACTGTATTTCAGTTTTTCTTGAAATGAAGCTACTTTTATAAACACTTTTGGAAAGCTATTTCTGTTGCAAAAATGTTTTGACATTTCTTATTTTAGGAGGAAGCAGAAATGGCAAATAAAAATCAGGTTTCTATTCCATTCCATTCAATTCTGTTCTAAAGTAATGTGAAATACTACATGCATAACTGATATATTTGGGCTGAGATGAACAAGATAATTTTTTGGTGAAAGCTTTGGGGTTGTTGATTAAATATTTTCTAGTTGGATCAGAATGAGAAAAAACAGTAGACCCTAGGATAAAACTTCTTCCCCCCTAGGATAAATTTTGCCTTTAAGAGGCACACCATGATAATTCTGTCAAGGATTAAGAGAAAGAGACTACTTCAGTAACATGATAAAACATTGAAATACTAATATTAAAATAAAAAAATTTATCCAAAAAGTCAGTGGGGAGCTCTATTGGTTGCTCACCCAACAGATACCCAGCCAACTCCTTCTTGTTGCCTGGGGTACAAATGTAGGTATTCATCATCCCCTATGCTGGGAAGAAAGCCCTTATGTTGGGAAGAAACCTATGCTAGTCCAGGGGATGAAGCAGAATTATTCAAGCCAATCATAGTGGTCTCATTCCTTTGCTAGTGGAACCTATTGCATGCATGGCATATAACCCAAACCTAGCCCATGAAACCAGCATGGGGGAAGAATGTCAGCTGGAAGTCATGGATTTTCATCCTCAGGACAGAGGAACATGAGAAGAAAGTCCCTCTTCTTTTCAAGATGTTGTCCTAGCTCTACAAGGTGCCTGTGTACTGTGGCCAGCTGAGATATCATTACCCGCAAGCTGAGGATGGCCAGCAGAAAGACGGAAAAGACCTGGATCTTGAAGAATGAATTAACCAACTTGACATCCTACCTCCAAATATATGATTATGTATATGATTATGCGCAATTAAAAATAAATCTTTACTATTTGAGCTTTCAACTCTGACCTCTATTAACCTACAGCTAAAGATATTCTGATACAAATAGCCCTTAACACCCCATTTCTGAAAAAGTCTTAAGTGGTAATTCTTAAATCATAATTATAGCAAAGATAGCTGTTAACTGTTAAACAGAAGGAGACTGTGAGATCCATTTTTAAAAATGGATTTAGATGACTTCTTTGAGGAGCCCATCACGCACTAAAATCCTGTCCCATTAGGATGATTTCCTGTGAGAGGACCCCATGCCACAGATGGAATGTGGAGAAGCTTGTAAGCAAACATGAGGAGGGGGTTTCAGGTCTCTAAAGCCATTAGATCATGATGGTTTATATACTAATGAGAGTTGTTCAGAAACATAAGTAGACAAAGAGGACTACAATATCGGATCACATTTGTTTTTAATTTATAATAAAACAGATCCTGTATTACTTTGTACCTCTATAAAATGTAGATCAAAACTGCACTGCACATGTTCTCAAAGACACAGCTCACACACAGCTTATTTGAAATAAAGATTGGTGCCAAACCCCACAACATAATTTTACCCCTCATTTCCCCCATACCTACTTTACAGTGTGGAGCTATTTAACATATTGGGTGGCTCCAAGATTATAGACCCACCAGTGAAAAGATGTTAATTGTAGGATGCAAGGAAATGTGGAGTTCCCTTTGAGTTTGAGTTTGTGTCCCATCTTGGTGGTTCATTTACAGTGAGCCAAACCCTTGAAGTAGCCTTCCTGCTGTCCCTCATTAGCAGGCTCCGGTTCTAGGTTACCTTGTTTAAGGCCCGCATTTTAGTGTCCAAAGACACTAGACATATCCTTAATTAAGTATCTTGTAGCTGACAACATCTGTAGTCCATTGGATGGCTGAATAAAAAGTTATTTGCTTTAAGTCAGCTACTGAAGTCGGAAGACTTTGTGGTGAATAGTGAGTAGACGGAAGAGTAAAAATTGGACTCAGGTATAGAAACCAAAAAGGTGCGAGAAATCACATGTGCTGCCTGCCCCTCCTTTCCCTCCTCTGAGTTGGTTTTGCTGTCATTTTCCTAATTTAGTCTGTAGAAAAAGTTTGTTTGGAAGTCATTTGTACTGTAGAGTTGGACCGCTCCGCCAGGCAAGCTGGGAAATTTCCGAATTTGCTGGGCTCGTCAGCAGGGTGTTGGTGTTAGGAGCAACAAGATGGAATCTTTTCTTCATAGCAGCCCCAAGGAGGAAGGGAAACTTGGTGCTTCACAATGACCTTCAGAGGGAGTCATACCCTGTTGTTCATCAGAAAATTTATAAAACTCAAGTGATAGATTCCTGAGAAATGAGTATAAGGAAACCATGAATAAATTATCTTGCCATCTAAGAGAGGAAAAGATCAATGTACAGATCTGTTGCCTGTGGAAACCGAGGCTTTCCCTGGTTGTTCGAAAAGAAGGGCTTTGGGGCCCAAACTGCTTCGATTCATAATGTAGGTCCAGCAACCATCACATTGAATGCCAGGATTGAGATGCACATCATCCAACCATGCAAAGGCCAATTAAAGAAATGATTTCCAAGTTGCAAAGCCATTTTCCAAGCCACCTGCAGCACACTCACATGCAGCATGAGAGGATGCTTTCACCTGGATCCCACGTCTTTGCCAAAAGCGTCCAGAGCAGCAATAATACTCACCGGTGAAGCATGAAATAGGAGCGACAGGGAAAGTGACACCAGATCTCCAGTGGGGAAATTGGAAAGCATTAACATGTCTGTGTACCTAGCAGAGCACAATTACTACATTTTATTTTGTTTCAACAGTCAGGACCTAAATGAACATCACCATTCAGTTCTGTTCTGGGCAATGTTCCAAGCTCATCTTGGTACAGTTGATTTTGAAGCCTTACAGTCAATCATATCTCCACAATTTGTTCTTTTTTCAGTCTTCAGGCATCCTCCTGATTTCCATTTCTTGTTTGGAAGCCTTGAGTCATCTGTTCTGGCAACATGACCAACCCAAATCAGTCATTTTCTCCAAATTATATTGAAATAGGGATCGTGCTATTTTGTTTTCTTCCTCCTTCTTTCTTTCACATAATTTTCCCTTTAAGGATCTCCTAATACAAAGCTGATTGAAAGCATACAATATCCTCTTTCTTTTGCTGTTGTCAAATCCAAGTTTCTTACCCACATGCTGTCACTCTGTAATTAAAACAGTGAGTGCGGCTCTCAGCCCCGGATTATGAGTGCAAGGCTGCCATTGCTCCATAGGTTGTGTATCCAGGGCAGAATTCTGACCCTGACACCAAACCTTTAGGACATTATTCTGACATCATTTACACTGGTTCACAAAATCCAAATGAAAGAGTGAGATTTCATGCTCTGTTATTTGAATTATGTAGAATCTGCAATCTGAAACTCTCAAAATTACATGCATCTTCAGGCAATTTTCATTTAGGTAAAGAAGAGAGGGAAAGCTGTATATCCTTCAGAGGAGAGAAGAAAACACCTTAAAAAGTGACACAGATTCTTTTTAAAAGAATCAACTGAACTTAAGGAAGTGCAACATAACTCTAATTTTAGCTAACATCTATAATAATAAAAGTGTAATATGCTAATTAGACCCGACATTCTTCCGGACGACTTTCAGGACAAAGCCGGGGCTGCGAGGGAAGTCTGGGTCCTGGGTGCCAAAGAGAAGCCAGTGTTGGCAGCCAGGGGAAGAAAGGCCTACTCTTGCAAGAATTTTGTGCATCGGGCCTTCAGTTCTAACATAAAGCTAACAAGTTTTCCCTGCTTCAACTCATATCAGATCTCCAGGCAAACAGACACACACACACACACACACACACACACACACACACACACACACACAGGCTATTACTTTTCATTACAGAGAATTAATTAAATTAAATTTGTGCATATGGTCCTCAAATGTATTTGCTACCCCAAATCCATACCACTTTCATTATATGCTGTATGAAGAAATTCTTTAAAGTTTTCCGGAACACACATGTTTAACTGAACTTTCAGTATGATTTTACTATGACAATTAAACTTCGTTGATATGTCTAAAATAAACTACAAGTTTGATTTTCTAAGACACAAAAAAGTAGTTTAGCTGTCAGTATCACTTAGGAGGTAAGTCCATGGCTCCATTCCCTGGAAAGTTGGCAGGGTCCTCGGTGCACTGAACATGTTGCACAGTTCAGCCCAAGGAAGGCATTAGCGTGATATAAGAACCAGAACCCTCATGGAAAATACCAAGGAAAGAACAAGCAAAAAAGATATTTGAGAAGCAACTAAAGTAGTACATAATGTGGGTATAATGTGTTGTTAATTGCTCCATTAATCTATAAATGAAGAGACTTATTTAGAACTAACTATACAAAAGTGTATTAATTTTCAGTGACAGTAGATTACGTTGCTTATAAAGGTGAACTCATTTTCACTAGGAAATAAGAATCTTAAGAGCAGTCATTCACTCATGTGAATGACAACTATGAGGAAAAGAAAAGAAAGAAAAACAACAACAACAAAAAAGATTGAGACTTGAATGGAAGCCAGGAAAGGAAAGAGGGAAAGAGAATCTGATCATGCCCTGGCTGGGTAGCTCAGTTGGTTGGACCATTGTCCTGCTACACCAAGGTTTGGGGTTCCATCCCAAGTCAGGGCATGTACAAGAAGCAACCAGTAAATGCATGGAAGGTTGGAACAACAAATTAATGTGTTCTCTCTCTCTCTCTCTCTCTCTCTCTCTCTCTCTCTCTTCCTTACGCTCTTTCTTGAATCAATTAGAAATAAAAGTTTTCTGATAAACAAGTTCCACTGAAGAAAGTCTTTGCTCCATTCTCTCACCCATCCTCCATTTTTAATTTCATTTATTTCCCCCCATAATGAAGTCATTATCATTCATTTATTTACTCATTCATTCAGTATGTTTTTTGTTCCCAACACTAAGCTAAACACAGTTTTCTAGGGTCAAATGTTCAGTCTCATTATCCCCAAATCAACTAAGATAATTTTCTCCAAGAATTCTTCTCTGAGATGGCAGACAATATCTTGATATTTTACCTGCCTGCAATACTCGAAAGATGTTGCCCTTCATATTGCATTATATTAGCACATAGTAATACTCAATTAACATTATATTAAATATACTTATATTCAAATAAGAAGTGTATATATTTATGCATATACATACAAGGGGTAGGCAAAAGTAGGTTTACAGTAACTTGAATGCAAAAAGAATGCAGATTATGATAATCACAATAGCTTTATTTTTAAAAAATATATTTTTATTGATTTCAGAGAGGAAGGGAGAGGAAGAGAGGGATAGAAGCATCAATGATGAGAGGGAATCATTGACCGGCTGCTTCCTGCACTCCTCCCACTGGGGACCGAGGCCACAACTCAGACATGTGAACTTGACCGGAATCGAATGCAGGACCCTTCAGACTGCAGTCTGACACTCTATCCACTCAGCAAAACCAGCGAGGGCTCACAATAGCTTTCTTTCTTTTTTTTTTTTTTTTAGCTTTCTTAACTCAAAAGAATGTCACTCACAGATGTAAAACTACTTTTGCCTGCCCCTGTATACACATATTCATACACACATATGTATATAGATCCGGTATACAGATTCATACACAGATATGATTCAGTATATTAATAGTCTGACATACAATTTTAACTGAATAGAATATCTATTATTCACAAGATTACCATATTTAATCCAGGTTATAAATTGCTTGACAATGGCCACTCCTGTTCTTTATCACCACCCTCTGGCATTTAGCATTAATTTGATGCTACCTGTCAGTAAAGGCAATGTGATGTAGTGGGCAGGAGTGTGGGCTGGAACCACACTCTTTGGGTTTAAATTCTGGCTTAACCAGTATATTAGGTGTTTATCCACCATGAAAAATCGCTGGTATAAGGTGAACAAATTAATTCTAAAGCATTCCTGCTAGAATCGAGATGTTTGTTTATGCCCGCTCTCTTACAAGTGCTTATGGAAGTGAGTTAGTACGTTGTTGTAAGTAGCATGATTTAATAGCTTGTCCTAGCTGCAGAGCTATATATGACTGCAGCTGGGACAGAAAGTCTCAGAATTCAGAGATATCCTTCACCAATGGAGCCTCATCTAAGTGTGTGACCCAGTGCATGAGGAATTCACACCCTGTTGTGGAATTCTGCTACAACCAATTCATGCATGTTTGAGGTCAACGATGTTGCTCACTAAGTGCACTGAGTGGACAACTCCCAAAGTACATTTGGAAATGCATTAACTCTATGGCCACCAGTTACTACAGTAGGCTCCATATTAATTTCTTGAGGTGCCCCCTGGTGGACTTCTAACAAAACTGAGTCTATTGAGAGAAACTTGAGAAACGAAAATAGCAATCATTGTGCTAAATGCTTTACAACTATTATCCCATTCAAAGATTCTACTCTTTCCATTTTACAGACAAGAACATGAAGACCCAGAGAAGTTAAGCAACGTTCTTACTAGTCATGCAGCTAGTAAGCAGTGGAGTAGGGATTAGAACCCAGGTGTATTTGACTCCCAAATCTCCACTCTTGAATGCTATTTGACTTCTGTGTTCTCAGAGAGAGTCAGTCAAGTCCACTGGGAAACATCATTCCACCTCCTGGCTCTAGCGCTCTTTGGGTGACTATGTCTCCAGTGTTCAGGCTCTGCTTGGTTTCTGGGAGGGGCTAAAACTCTGGTTTTTGAATGGAGAAACAGTTAGCTGAGCCAGGGTTTGTAGTTTCTTTTGTCATCTACAGTCCCCTGCACCAGAGTTTTTTAAGAGCCTGAGTTCTTATTTAACTGATTGAAACACAAGTTAAATGGGTAGTTAGCAAGCTTTCTGGATTTAATAAGTCAAAGTCTTTTTTGTACTTCATGGACTTCTGGATATGCACTGTTTTTTAGATCACTTTGAAAAAATTTTCCTTCATAGCACATTACTATCAACGAGCACTTAAGGCCTATTTTTCTGCCTAACTCCTGCAGTCAATGTCCTAGAAAAACACAAGTGGGATAATTTATGTAGAACTCAAGATATCTGAAAAGCAATGCAGAAGACAACCTTAGGACTTAGTTTCTGGATGGTAGCTACCTCTTTCTGGTGATTTCATCTAGTCCTATTACTTTAATTATCACCCATATGCTGGTAATTGTCATACATCTCCAGTTGGATGTAATGATTAGCATGTTCAAGGTGAATTCCTGATTCTCCCTCCACAAACTTGCTCCACCCACAATATTCTCCAGATCAATTAACGGAAACTCCATCTTTCCCATCACTCAGACCAAACTTTGAAAGCATATACTTGAGTTCTCTCTCTCTTATTTGTCTCTGTTACCCTGGTCTGAGCCTTGATAATTTAATCACTTGAGCCACTGTGATAGCCTCCTAATTAGTTTCCCTACGTTCTATTCGAAATGCAGTAACAGAATAGTCCTATTAAAATAAAAAGTGAGTCATGCGACTCCGCTGTTCCCAATCTTCCAATATTCTCCCATCTCCCTCACGGTGAAACCAAAGCCCCTTCAAAGACCCCAGACAATGTGCTTCCACCATGCTGTACTATGCCTCCCACCTCACCTCCTACCACTCTTTCCTTGGTTCACTCCCCTCCAGCCTTCTTGGACCAGGCACACTCTCACCCCAGAGCCTTTATACTTGCTGTGTCTTGTCTGTGATCCTCTCCTCCACATACCCCCATAGATCATTATTCACTTCTTTAATTCTGTACCAATGTTACCCCCTCAGTGAGCTTATTCTAACCTTTCTTTTACTTAAAATTGTAACTTCTCACCTTGGTACTACCTATCCTTTCTGGCTGCTTAATTTTTATTTATAGAATGTTTCCCCTTCAAACAAGCTTCATAAGTTTACCTGCTTGTTTTATTTATTCTCAGTTGCTCCCACTAGGATGTCGGCTTCGTGAGGACAGGAAAGGGCTTTTGTCTTTTATTTACTGCTGTATCCCAGGGGCTAAATACAGGACCCTTTACATAATCAATGCTCAGTAAAGATTTGTTGAATAAAAGAATAAATGCATTATATTCCCACTGACCCAGTCTGATGGCACTATGAATAGGAAATTATACCTGGTATTTTGAACTATTACAAGATCAATCTCTTTCATTTTCCCACCAAATGTCAACTCTTCCTGATTTCGTTGGAATCACCTAGACTTTACCAAATGACTATAAACAAGGAAAGCTTGGGACATCTGATCTAGTGAATATGAGTAGACTTCAGGAAATGGCAACGAGGAAGTCTAGACTTCATGAGTTATTATCAACTATCAACCTGTGGTAACAAACAGCATTTTCACCCACCCAGTTAGCCCCATCGTTTCTCTATACCGGCAGAACCTAATTCTAGTGATCACATAGTTGAGGCATGTGTTCTCTCTAGCCCTGGCACGATTGATTTAATCAGCTGCTCTTATATTTCTGCCTCTAATTGTATGAGACATGAACATGATACCTAATTTTAGCCAATGAAACTCGGGGGAGCTTTAGAGAGAGATTTTGTTTTTCCTTGCTAAAAATAAGATTCTTTGGTCTTACCTCCAGAGATGTGAATTTGGTAGGTCTGAGTAGAGGTTCAGGAATTTACATTTTTAACACCTCCTTAATTCTGATGCAGAAGGTCTAGGAACTATACATTGAAAAATAGAAAAACATACTTCCCTATGAGGTTAATGACCTAGAGCTGCTCTAACACAGATATCTGTCTGTTAGGATGCAGGCTAGAGTACTCAGTACCATTATCAGGCAATTCCCCTAGGAACTTCAGGAACTTATCTAATTTTCCTCTACTCTCTAGCCTAGAGTGCACCCACTTTTTAGCCCAAATTACATGCTCCATACCTCTGATGTGCCCATCTCTGGTCTCAGAAACTACGAAGCTATGGATATTCTTACCCCATTCAGCAGTGACTTATCCTACAGTAGTCACTGCTGAAAGTCGTACCAGGTCACCCCCCCCAATACCCTTCAGAGGGACTTTGCTCCTACTTCTTGACTTTCTCTTTGATTTACTGAGGAATAGCACTGAGACATGCCAGAAACACATTATTATCTTGCCCACATCTTTTTACAGGAGATTAATATTTCATTTCACCTCTGTCTATCAAGACTAGCAGAAATATTGGTTGGCATAAAGCATGTTTTGACTGTTTAAACACAAGAATACAATTTAAATGAGGCTACTTTCTCTCATTCTGCTAACAGTCATGCATTTTGCAGAACAGGTACAACAGGAAGTAGCCTCCACTGTAAAGAAGCAGGACCACACCCATGGCAGTTTGAGCTGAAGAATGCAGGAAAATACTTTCCTTATGTTTTATAGAATAAACCAACGAAGAAGTTGGGCTTTTCTGGGATTCTGCAGGTGACTGAGTTTTAGAGAAGGGACACTGCATGGGGAGTGTGCCTACAGGTTTTGCTTCTAGCTTGATTAGTTATTCGAAGAAAAAAAGACCTGTGAATTACTGACTAATCTTGTTGTTTACACTTCTCACCAAATCCACTAACTGGGACTCTTCTGTACCAAGGAGTTCCATTTCCTTCACATGCAGTCTATATTTTTTGTTATCATTTAGTTACCCTTTTGGGGACCATTCACTTACTCATCAGCAAGTATTTCTTGAGCTAATATATACCTGGTGCTAATATACCTACTATCCATCCATTTATCTATCTTATTGGCTCTGTTTCTCTGGAGAATGTTGACTAATACACCAGGTCATATTAAAAGTCTAATTCCAGTCCTCTTAAGGAACTGCAAAGTATTTGAAGATAATTATTAAGCCCCGTGATGCCTCTTCCTATAACAGGCCCCCAGGCCCCCCACCAATCTACCTTGGAGTTCCTGGACAAAAATTCACACTTAGTGTGGGCTGAGGGCACGGTTGAGCAAGGCTATTATTTCCTTGTTCTAAATGTAATACTTCTATTCATGTGGCTAAAGATAAATTGAGCATTGTTTCACCCACACCATTCTGTTGTATATATGTGTAACAGATTCACACACAAGTGTATACAACCAATTGCTGTAAACCTACTACTCTTCCACTTCTCTAAGGCCATAATAGAAGAAAAGAGAGACGGGTAAGGATAAATATGTTCCAAGTACACTAGTGGGGAAGGAAATAAACTTTAAAGGGGGGCTGTTTAACATACGTAATCTTATTTCATCTTTATTTACAGATGCAGAACGAAAGATTCTGGGAGCCTAAGTAGCTTAGCCACATTGACACAGTTAGAAAGGACTTGAGATGGAATTAATGCCCAGTGATCTGTGATCTGTCCATGGCCCACCCCACACGGCACACACACTATCAGCACCGAAAATATAAGGCGATGGATGGCATAAAAATGTGATAAAAATATTGGGCACAAAAGAGGAAAAAAGGGAGAACATTATAATATAAGGAAAAATTCAAATTTAATAGCAAAAGTATTATTAACTCTACTTGGGTTTTTTTGTATGTCTTTTTACAGAACTCAATAATTTTCATAGAAAAATTCTTACTACCAACAGAAAAATGTGTGGCAAAGGAGGAATAATTACATATTTTTCAGGTGAGCTTAGGAGTGAGGAAACAACAACAACAAAAAAACAACCCAGTGCACACTCAATATCATAATGGTTAACTTTAAAATTGATATTTAAGATTAAAACTGTAAATATCAGGGAAATAGTGTAAGAAAATAAACATTTTAAATTAATATAAACTGCTATCTGCAAACCTAAACTAAAGAGAAAAAGGAAATTAAACAGAGAATTCCATTTAGTCTTGACCCTTGAAAAACTGTGGCCCAAACTGTAGCCCCCTTCATATGAAATAATAATGGATGGGGAGAAACCTGCTATCTGACTACATTTTAGAAAAATCTGACACGGAACAGTGTTCATCCAGCCATAGGCGTGGAAGTCTCCAATGCACTGGAGAAGGAATAGAGTGATACCTGAGAGGAATTCAGTTACCACCCACATGAAATCCAACACTGTCATCAGAGAGTGGGCATTTTCCATGTAGAACAGTCCCATGAACCACATATGTGCACACATACTAGTATAGGCAATACTCACATACATGGTGGTTTCCCCCTCCTTCTCTGTCAGTGCCCTGTGGTGATGGGAACTGATCCCTTGGGACCCACCCTCCCCACGTGTTCCTGTGGCACTTGGAAACACATCCCAAAGAGCTGCCTGCCGAAGTTCCGGGCCTCAGGCCCCTTCCCCTGGGGGCCAGGTGGATTATGTGTAGAGGCCTGGCATCCCCGCCGGGCCGGCAAATGAAATCCTGGGACTCAGGGCCGAAAGTGGGTTTCCTGCACGGCTGAGCCAAGCGCTTCCAGCTATCCAGCCAGATGTTTCTTTACATGGTCCTGGCAGCCATGGCTTGAGAAGGAGCCAGAATTTGGCCTGACTTCTATACTGAAAAGTTTGATGGAATGCTGGGGTTGTGCCATCCCGTAATAAAAACAGTGGCCCTTCAGATTGGCACACCATTCCCATTTGCCTTGGGAGTCCCTCCAAAGGGAACAGGGGCTTGAGTAAAAGTGGGTGTGTCCATCCAACCCATGCCAGGGCCTGGGCGGGGGAGGAGCAGAGGGGTGGGGGCTGAGTGAAGGTGGATGGAGAAGAAAGGTTCTGAGTGATTGGAAGCTGGTGCCAGATGGAGCTGGAAGACGGTGCTCTGCTGCCTCCCTTGCACATGTGTGGCCACCAGGGGATTGCCTGGCTATGCACGCTGCTTCACATCTGTCAGCTAAATCAAAGATGCATAATTGAAGATGCAAAGTGAGAAACATTACGTGGTTCACAAGGCTCCCTGGAGGATTCTGGGTCTGTAATCCGGTGAGGAGATTTTAATGAGAAGCGAGCCTCGCGCTCTCATCTGTGAGAGGAGATCCCACCCCAGCTGTGTCTAAGGACGTGGAAAACTTCTTTTGCAGAATGGGCAGTCTTTCTTGATTGGCCACCGCCTGCCTGTTTCTCTTGGAACCCTTTGGCCTTCCTCCCACAAAATGTTTCTTTTTGAAGCTGGGGCAGTTTCTGAGCCTGGGGAAGGCTCAAGAGCTGCTGAGATTGAGGCTTGCGGATACATGTGTCAAGGAGGGCTGTCTAGATAAAACCATTAACCTGGTATAATGTCCTAAAACCAAATTTAAACATTTCCAACTGTTTAATCATAAAAGTAATACACATTCAAGGTAAAATTCAAACAATACCCAAGGATGGAAAGGATGAACTAAAAGTGTAAATAGGACTCTTTGCTCACGTTCCTAGAACAGCTTTTCTCAAACGTTCTGTGGTGAAGGAATACTTTTTTTCTTATTTTCATTTTTCATGGCCAACACTTTTGTAAAACACAATACAAATGAATTCTAATACAATTACAAAAAAGCATGTGAAGGCATACAAAATACAAACCCATTAAAAATGTTTAAGTTCAACCCATCACACACAGGGATGTAGTGGCAATACCAAACTGCTCTATCATTTCTGAACACTCCCCATTTCTGTGTTTATTGTGGACTTCACCTTCACATTCAATTTCTTCTGGAGATTTCCAACCACTTTTATACATATCAAACATATGAACATGTAGTTAAATGTTTTTAAACATAAGAAGAATCATACCTACATACTGCTCTATAACTTGCCTTTGTACCTAATATATTTTGGCATCTTTCATATTACCCCATTAAAGATCTACTTCAGCCCTAACCAGTTTGGCTCAGTGGATAGAGCGTTGGCCTGCGGACTGAAGGGTCCCAGGTTCGATTCCAGTCAAGGGCATGTACCTTGGTTGTGGGCACATCCCCAGTAGGGGGTGTGCAGGAGGCAGCTGATTGATGTTTCTCTGTCATCCATGTTTCTAACTCTCTATCCCTATCCCTTCCTCTCTGTAAACAATATATATACACACACACACACACACACACACACACACACACACACACACATACACACACACATATATTCTACTTCATGATTTTTTAAACTGGTCTCAACATTTATGAATATGTAAATGTTTTTTTAGGTTTTGCTTATAGTCAAAATTTGATGGCATGACTTCCAGAAATGGACTAGTATTAATTCTATATACCTTTTGATGCCAAAGTCACCACTAGCATTTGTTAGAATTTCTGCTTTGTGAGGAAAAGCAAAATGTTTTGCAGTCCAAAGGTTCTTTTCTTTCAAACCAGCTTGCTAACCTCTCTGAATGTCACAATGGTAGTGAAATGATTGGAATAAGCATTTGTCACCATGTACAGCATAAGGTACACCCTCATCCAGAAGAGAGGGCTAGGTACTCACTGCAAGATGGTAGAGAGAGATCTTTAATGAACAGGCTTTGCCTTTTCCATGAAGTAACAGAAAAGTGCATGTGCAACAAGGAATGCCTCAGTGGTTCCACACATCACAGCCACTCGGCAAATGGTGAGCTCCTGGTGGCTCAGACCAGAGAGCCAGCATGAAGGGGCGGTCATACTGGTGACTACCTCAATTTAATGCCCAATTCCTCCCCAGTATTTTTGCTGAAGAAGTGAATTTGGGGCCCTACATGATTACCTGTGTGATTTCCAACATGACTGCTAGGGCTTTTAGTGGCCCATTGTGGGAGCAGTTAGCATTGTGTGTATAAACCTCCCTCCCAGGCAGGCAGGTCTAGTCAAGATGAACCTGAGCATTTGGCCCGGCAGTCCTGCTCCAGGCACAGGGCACAGCCCAAGAGATGGGTGTAGTGTTTCTGATATTTATATTTTCCATGCCTCCGATGCAGCCAATTATGTCAGGTCTCTGGGCATGTCTGGAAATTCTGGAAAGGATTTGTGTTGAAGGCAAAACTGCTCAAGCAGAAAGATGAATTTTCCTTTCTCCTGGATTAGCCAGGTCAAAAGGAAAAGGAGGTTCTAGGTTTCTACCAACCTGGGTTTGGTTAGCCCAGATGGAAGGAAACCAGCAATAACTCCCACTTGCACTTTCAGTTGAGAAGAAAACAATGTCAGTTACCCCACAGGCTCAGAGGGCCTGAGCTGCTCTTCTTGCATGAGAACTAGGTGCATACTGAGAGGCAGTGTGGGAACCTAACCCCGTGGCCTGGCTGAAAGTTTACATGGTCCTGATGAGAGCAGCCCTGAGTAGAAGCATCTAGGGCAGCCGTGGGCAAACTACGGCCCGCGGGCCGGATCCGGCCCGTTTGAAATGAATAAAACTATTGAAAAAAAAGACTGTACCCTTTTATGTAATGATGTTTACTTTGAATTTATATTAGTTCACACAAACACTCCATCCATGCTTTTGTTCCGGCCCTCGGGTCCAGTTTAAGAACCCATTGTGGCCCTCGAGTCAAAAAGTTTGCCCACCCCTGATCTAGGCTAAAACCAAGTTCAACTTACATGGAGGACAAATGAGTTTTATCAAGGGCTGACTTAGCTTCACTTCTGGAGCCTACATTATCTACATCACAGGAGGCTCAAGAGAGGTTTGGGCAAACCACCCAGAGCTGTGTGAGTGTTTTCTTTATTATCTTGTTGTGCTCAGTCTGGGCTCAGGGTGCAGCGTTTCAACAGTGACCTTCCAGGCCCCGGTGAGCAGCTCCTGCAGGTGTTTTTTTTTTCTTCTTTTTTTTAAAACTGTGCAAAGAGCCCTTTGAGTGGAAACCTGCCCCAGCAGGCCTGCCTTACACATCCCTTCAGAAATGTTTTCTTTTCTCCTGAATATACTCTTTTGAGTGGGCACCCTTCCTACTCCCAACCTATTTATGTGAAAGTAAAGTTGCCATCTAAATCTAGGGGATGTATTTTAAAATGTATTCAGTCTCCTTCTCAGAAAACCAAGAGACCCTCTCCCTGTAAACATCATCCCCATTTTGAAGTTCTTAGGTGCACATATTGCTGCGCTGACATGGAAATGTGTATTCTTGTCTTTGAACTCCCTGATCTGACAAACTCTCTGCAGACAGGCTCTAAATGTTTTGTGTTGCTGACACAATCCCTTGGTTACAAATGAGCCCTCATAACCCTCATGTTCTCTCACAGCTATTTGGCCTAAGATGACTTCATTTATGTCTTGCAGAGGAGAAAGGGCAGGATCACAGAATAACCCAGTTAATATGGGCAGGAAAAGATCACCCATTTTCCCCTTTCAGCACAGAGCTCTCATCTCCAGATGATAATGACTAAAGCAGTTACAAAAGTAAAATTCTAAGTCCCTGGACAATTTTTCCCTATGTCATCTCAGTAAATGATTTGGTGTACATCTTCCCACGTATGCTTTCTCTTTGGGTAAGTGAGGAGAATGCCTGGCTGTCTGCTGGCAGCTTACTGAGGACCTGTGCCCAGGTGATGTGGGCAGTATAACTTCAGGTGTAGCAAGGGCTGCCATCCATTTGAAGGAGCCCTTGCAGGGCTCCGTTCTGTATCATCACAGGCCATGGAAAAGTCAACCCAAGTCACATTTTACTGCCATGACTAAAAAATTACTAGACCTTATTACTACTTTGATTTGTGAAGCAAGGGAGGAAAAAAAGACCTTGTGGATGCTAATAACTGGACACGAGTGTCTACATTTTTTTATTTTATTGCATGTCTTATGGAAGCAAGGAGAAGCTTGATCCTTATCAACCAAGGACTCTAAAATTTAGTGGGAGTGAAAAGTTAAAATTAAACACAAAACTAAGCACCATTCCCTGCCAGTCACAGGGAAGGAACTGCCAGCTTCACACTGGCACACCCAGACCTTGTCTAAACACCCAAGATATTCTGTACTAAAGGGAATGGATTATTAGTCAGAGACATCCGAGAGCAAAAAGCTACCTCATACACACTTTTTAAAAGTGTTTTCACCTCCCATCTAACTCCCACACTCATTTCCATATCTCATATGACAGGGAATGCCAGAGTGTGTCTAGAATACTCTTCAGAAGAATGGCTGGCTCCATCCCAAAGAGAGAGGGAAAGAGGAAGGGAGGAAAGATGATCACAGGAGAAGAGAAAGGAAGGAAATAAGAAAGGAAAGGAAAGAGGAGAAATAAAGGAAAATACAAAGAAAAAGGATATCAAATGGTTTCTGCCTCATTATTATTTTCATTCTTGCCAAAGTTGGTTGGCAGATTCTTGGAGACTGCAGAGCCTGTTCCTTGAAAACCAACTGGATGTCTAGACCAGGCTTAGAGGCATCTCTTTAATTATAGCCACAGAGATGCTCCTCTTCCCTTTCATCTTGGGCCTTTGTAGGGCTCAGCGCTGGCCCTCTCCATCATCTTCTGAAAAGTTATACGTACCACATCACCATTGAGTTTGTGCATCCAAACAGAAGCCTGGAAGCATTTTTCTCTTGCTTAGGTTGGCACGGCCGGCCCATGGGGTGTGACTTCGCTACTCTCCCTTGTCCCTTATTTCTCCTTTTGAGCACTTATCACATTAGTGTCCCGCTCTGTGCCAGGCCTGCCTTCACGACAGCATTCACTTCAGACAACTTCCAAAGAGAGAGGGAAAGAGGAAGGGAGGAAAGATGATCACAGGAGAAGAGAAAGGAAGGAAATAAGAAAGGAAAGGAAAGAGGAGAAATAAAGGAAAATACAAAGTATAGCTCAAATCCTCTCCTTTTTATAGTGTCAAAATCTTTGAAAATATAGGTAGCCATGAGGGATTATGGGTAGATTTCAATAATAGGAGCTGTATCTGCACATGTAAAAAGGTACCATGTAGTGATAAACTTAGTTAAGGCAACACCCCCAAGGCTAGTGAGTCCTCTTACCGAATGAGCTGCTCTCTCCTCTAGGGATCACACAGAATGGGTCTGTCAGGTATTCAGAAATCTCACCAGTAATATTAATCCTATCAATAACAAGTCATATTGGGGTATTTAAGACATATTAGGCACAAAATTAGTTATTTTATACACATTATGTCTCCTAATATTCATGTTAACCCCGAGGAAGATTTTCTTAATTTCATTTTTCCTTATGAGGAAACGGAGAGCTCAGTAACAGTGTCAGTAACGGGGGAGAGGCAGCTCCAGGTCGGACTGCTGGTTTTCATTGAGATCGCTCTCCTGGTCTAGTCCTCAATGGAAACTGTGTCTGCCTCTAGGAAAAGGCAGCTAGGGGTCTTGTCCAAAGGCATGCGGTTAGAAAGAATTTGAAACTAAGTGTGTAACAGCAGAATCATGGGTACTTAGAAACTCAGACTTCCTTAAAAATAGCAAATTTACCTGAGCTTGAAAATATAAACTGTAATAAACTCTAGTATAAAGAGGTCACCAAGCATTTAATCTAGAATTGAATCTAATTTAATTCCTAGCCCTATGACTTAGTTGTTGTATAACCTTGGACATGGATCCCTCTAAGCCTGTGGTTATCAACCTTCCTAATGCTGCAACCCTTTAATACAGTTCCTCATGTTGTGGTGACCCCCGATTTCATTGTTACAAATTGAACATAATTAAAGCATAGTGATTAATCACAAAACAATATGTAATTATATATATGTTTTCCGATGGTCTTAGGCGACCCCTGTGAAAGGGTCTTTCCAACCCCAAAGGGGTCGCGACCCACAGGTTGAGAACCGCTGCTCTAAGCTTTAGTTTCTTCATCTGTAAAATGGGACTTTATGCCAGTCTCTTTGAGTTGTGGTGCATAGTTAACCATTGGTAAATGTTAGTATTATTGTATCCTGTAGCATAGAGTTTAAGAACATCTCATTGAATTAATCCAACATCTTTATTCAGATAATTAGCAAAAAGAAACCCATTACCTAAATTACATAGATCCTGGTAGTTATATGGATGCATGAGCTTGCAAATATTGTAAGAAGGTAAACATCATCTCCTAATTACCTTCCTCAAGCTTAAAAAAGTCTGCTAAACCATGCAAAGCAAAAAGAATTAGGTCTTGGAATTTCAAAAATTAACATTGCAATTTTATAAAAACAAGTGAAACATGCTAATTAAATTATAGTCAATGTAGATTTCCAAACACCAAACAAAAATAGAGACACTGATTCTGGGGTGGGACTGAATTAGTGCTACTGAGGTCCAGACCTGGACTTTTCTCTGGAAGGATTTAGAGAGAACAGTCATTTGTTTATTTGTGCATTCACTCAATCATTCTCTCTTTTGTTCATGTAACAAATATTTCTCAAGTGTTGCTAGGCTGTGCTCGGGCGGCGGTGAGAACTATTTGTCACTTAGTCACTCTGCCACTGAGGTGACACCAGAGAGAATCTTGAGCTGCTAGTGCTGGATAAGAAATGTTCGCAGCAAGTACCATATGATTTAATTCATATGTGGAGATTAATGAACAAATTGGACTACCAAGCAAAATAGACACAGACTCATAGATAGAGAGCAGGCAGTCAACTCTGGTGTTAGGGGGGAGGAGGGTATTGGGGGGATGCGGAGGGATTGAACAAACAGAGAAAAAACAGAGAACTCATGAACATGGACAACAGTGTGGTGACTGTGGGGGAAAGGGAGTGAGTGGAGGTGGAAGAGGCATAGAAGGGATAAATGTGGATGGAAAAAATAAAATAAAAATTTAAAAAAGAAAAAAAAAGAAATGCTCACTGGACCAGGTGTTTGAGTGGGGGTGGTAAGCTTGAAATAGATGTTCACTGTTAAGTGTGGGGGGGGGGGCTGGGATCCCTGCTTGTTTCAAAGTGGTGCTCATGTAGGAGCCAGACACAGTGGAGCACATTGGGGAGACCAGAAAAAGGAGCCCCATCAAGTCCATTACTATAGACACTGGGTATCCTCCCAGGACAAAATTCACCCCTAGGCTGGAGCCATCTAGGAACCTTCACTTGGTCTAATAGCAATGCTTCAGCCCTGGTCAGAATGCAGCCTGTCATTGAGATTGCTTCCCTGGCTCAGACCCCAGAAGTAACTGGGTTTGAGTGCAGGGGACTCCTGGGAAAAACAGTAACAATGGAGAATAAAAGTCAGTCCAGAAAGATTGGTTTTCACATACAACCTCTATGAGACATTAAAGCACAAGGTGCATTGCTTGGAGACCAAGGTAATAGTAGCTAACACACACACACACACACACACACACACACACACACACACACACACACACACACTGGCACAGTACACAGCATGGCTTTGATGTATTTGGAACTCAGACAGTTCAGGCAGTGACTATGACATTCACAGTAAGGGGACAGTATGCCCCAAAAGTGTTGCTTTGAGGGCAGGCCCCCTAGCAGGGTCTGTGACAAGGCATCCCACATGGCCTCGGGCGGTGCAGGGGCCCTTCTGCATAGGGGATCTGACCCGGGAGAAGAACATGGTGGGCCACAAGATAACTGGCCATCTTGCTCTTGAGCACACCGAGACCCTCGGTGCAGACTTCTGGAACTAGTTGAGTAGGAGGGTCTGTGTCCATTCTCTTTAAATCAGTGTGTGCTCTGAGACTATTTTGACCCATAGAATATGGTAGGAGTGATGCTGGGCCAGTTTGGGGGCCTAGGCCTTCTGCAAGTAGAACTTCCACTTCTTTTGTTTTGAAATGCTTGTTTTTGGTGCTCTGAACTGCCATGTAGTCACCATGCTCTGAAAAGCCCAGGCCCTGGACGATGAGCCTCCACATGGAGAGAGCTAAATGCTGAGGAGTCCTGAAGCACCAGACGTGGGTGAAGAGTCCACTTTGGAAAGGATCATCTGGCTCCAGCTGCCCCAGCTGACCACGTGGAGCACCTTGCATGTCCTCCCCAAATTCCAGACCCACAAACAGGTAAAAAGTTGTTTCAAGCCCCACTGTTTTGGGGTAGTTGTTACACAGCAGATGACTAGAACTGGAGGTCCAAAGAAAAGTACAAGTACCACCCATCTAGCTGACGGGTGTGAGAGAGTAGAAACCAACATTGCTTATCACTGTTTACTGTTTTGTTTCCAGTCTGCTGTAGCCTGGAAAACTCAAATTATGCTAGGAAAGATGGAAAATTAAAATAGGAAGAATGGGGAGGCTAGGGGACTGTCTAGGGCGGGGGGGAAAATGGACACATATGTAATACCCTTTGTAATACTTTAAGCAATAAAAAAAATAAAAAAAATCAGCTAAAAAAATAATAAAATAAAATAGGAAGAAGAAGTTACACACTACACTGACTTTTC
Organism: Myotis daubentonii; assembly: GCF_963259705.1. Lineage (NCBI taxonomy): Eukaryota > Metazoa > Chordata > Mammalia > Chiroptera > Vespertilionidae > Myotis > Myotis daubentonii. The sequence continues at coordinate 91,182,925 of NC_081840.1, forward strand.
CTCCTGTGTTTTTTGCCCACCCCCTCGCTTCTCTTGTGTATCCTTTTCCTCTGGTATCCCCCAAACATATAAGTTTGAAAGGATTTGTCCTTGGACTTCCCCCTTCTCTCACTTGGACATCATTTAACTTGAACATCTCTTCAACTTTAACTACGCCTCTGTACAGATTGCAATACACACTACTCAACAGACAATGCGTAAATCCAAAGTCTATTCTGGCCCATAGCTTCTCACTCTCGACTGCCTGCTTGGTACCTCTTGGAACCCGAAACTGTCTTCCTGGGACCTGAGACTCAGCATGTCTGAAATCACACTCTCCTCCCGCACAGAGCCAGACCACATGTCCTTATCTCTAAGCCGGGACCCTGGACTGGTGTGAGGATTACATGAGATAACTCACACAATGCATTCAGCACAAGGTGTGGTACCCACAGGTATCTAGGGACGGGAACCAGTGTCTCCAACATGCCAGTACTGTAGGATGACATTTATGTTCCTAATGACACAGCTATCACTTATATAGTTGTATGTATAAACAATTAGGACATAAAATCAAACCTGTTGGAGATACTCAAATATTAGTTCTTTCTTTTATCTTACCCAAGCTTTCAATCTAATTTCATAGTCAGTAATTCTTGTGCTTGTTAACCATTTAGTGGACATCATATTTCTAGTTTAGGGATTAAAAAAACCTATCTGGTACCTCTGGGGTTTTGTAAAATGGCTTTTATGTAGGAAGTGCTAACAAAATGGAATGGAATTGGAAGCAGCAATGCTACCACACTGCATTCTAGCCAGAGAAAAGTTCTATACCTGTGGGTGAATCTGCATCAACCAACTGAGAGGGAATCCTGACTATCTAAACTCACAGGGTGGTGGCATGTCTATAACCATGAGTACCTTTCCTTAGAGTGGAAAGTAGGTTGTGGTATGACAATTTGCCTTGGAGAGAGGCCACGAAGATCAAGCCTATACATTCTGAGTCGTATGTTGGAAAAGTGAGTGTAAAAATAAAAAGTGAGACTCTGAAGCTAGTTATTTTAGAGGAAAAAGGAACCATCAAATCTTGAAAAGTTGGAGTGAGTCAAACACTCCAAGGATCAAATGAGCAAATCCCAGGACTGCACTTACTCACTTCTCATAGTGAATGCGCTTCCCCTAATCCATTATGCTAATACATGTGCCACATTTTATGAGGCCAAGGTGAAAACTAATCAGGCTCTATTGTAACTAAGCCTGTTTAGCTGACACATGACACCCCAGCGGATTTCTAGCCCAGCACATCAAGCTCGCTGGTATCTGCTGAGAGGTGATGAATAATGAGGTAATCACCAAGGCTTGTCTCACAGGGCACTTTGTGGGGAGGTGACAAAACAGGCTTGGGATCTGAGCTTTAACCCTTTGTCACTGGACACTGGCACTGCAGATGCTGCTGGGGTGGGGCTGTTGCAATCCTGACACACACTCGGGCCCACTCCTGTGGCACCACTGCAGTGAATTTTGCAATGTGGGAAAACATGTGGCTGCCTGCAGAACTCTACTCTCAGGATATTCGGGATTTCAGTTGGCTGTACACTATCTGTGGCCCTGAAATCACCCACGGACAATAATAGCCTTTGTTTAATGGCTTCTGTGCATTAGAGATGGGCTTTGCATTTTCAGCACAGAGGAGGAGGGGCCCAGTAGCTTGCTCACTTAGGGGCAGTAGTGGAAGGAGGCCAGCTGGAGTTTGAGAGCAAGCGAGAGACACAGTATCAGTGTCAGTGTCAAAACGAACAGGGAGAGAAGCAACTGTGTCACTTTCTATTAGTGCTACAGCCTTAAAACACAAAGAAAAAACCCAAATCAGTATGCTGACAAAGATTTGGGCTTAATTACCTATTATTTTTAATACAATACTTTTTATAATTATTTTAATGACCCATTAAAAAAATAGTAGCAGTCTATGTCTCATTCTGATTCCAGTGTCACCCCTTCTGATTCACCCCACTTTCTAGCTGTGGCTAGAGCATCCCTGCTACATCTGGAATCCCTATGGCGGGGGCAATAAGACATAAATTGCTTTCTGTTGACTGAAAGCTGCTTTCAGACAGACCTGGGTTCAAATCTCCCCAGATTCTACGACAACGGTTGCTGAACTGCTCTAAATCTGAGCTTCCGTGTCTATAAAGTGAGATAGTAATAGAAGCCATGCTTTAGGGTTGTTTAGAAAATAAAATGAGTAATGAAGGCACAAGGCTAAAATGATGGCTGGCTAAGTTCCCATGAACGATAGCTGCTATTATAATTACCCAAGGTGATAAAAAAAAGCCATGTGCTACAGTGTATGTCTTCATTCTGTGCTGCCTTCACATGGCAATATGGTGTCGCTTGACTCGATGGCACCTGTTACAGTTGCAGCTGGAAACGTAGATGATAGGTTTTTATGACAAGGTCTGTGAATGGCACGTTTATTTGGAAGTTAACAGGGGGGTCCCCTCTCAATCATGCAACTCAAGTTTCTTGGTCTTCTTTTCAATCTTGGTTCTTTTTAACACTTCTATCATATTTTGAACAATTAATTTTTTTTCTTTCTCTGGGAATTGGCAGGGCAGGTATATGTTATCCCTCTCCAATATTCTCATGAATGGAAGAGCTTGTTTTTGAAAGAATTTTCCTTATTTAAACCACTTTCTTGGGGTACAATTGACATACAGAAACTTGATGTACACAACTTGGTAAGTTTAGAGATAGGTATACACCTGTGAAACCATCTCACAATCTACGCCATAAACATACCCACCACCTCCATGAGTTTCTTCTTGCCTTCTTTATTTTTTTTAAGAGTTTTCTATAGCCTTTCAGGTATTACTGCTTTTAAAATTGTGTATGGTTTGAATGTCATTCATAATTTAGAACTTTTTCATCTATCAACAGTGGAAAAGGATTTAAAATAAAATGCTAGCGATGACAAAACAGCTAAATTTCTAAAAATTTCAAGGAGAATCTTCTCTTATCACATTATTTCCATATTGTCCAAATGCTGAACAAAGATGGTAATTTATCTTTGGATGACTCATGTTTACATATTTCCTCTCCCATGGGTATACGCTCTCCTTAGTTGCTTAAAATTCTTTTTAAAATATGTAGACCCATATTTTTCCTACAAAAATAGAATTCATGACAAGGAACTGAAGGAATCTCAGAATATGAAACCTCAAGAGGCAACAAAATACTCAAATTGTTGTGTCATATCTCCTTTTACATTTCTTTAATTAACACTTCTTACTCATACACTTCTGGGCGAACATTGCTCTCCACCTTATTTAGTGGTGCATCCTGACAGGGCCTGGCATGGTGCCTTGTTTGAAGGATGAACAAGCTCTATTTCCTGTCGGGTCAGAGACTGTGGAGTCCGAACACAGCAGCCACGTCTGCAGAGAGCCGTCTAGAATCCATCCCCATCCAAGTCAAGGGCTCCGGTCTAGACAGAGCTTGTCTCTAAGACTGGGACCTGAAGGAGAGCCTGCTTTGGTTTATATCTATTTCAGAATGCATTACACTATGTACACACAACATTTGTTGTTGATTATTTATGATTTCTAGAAAACGTCAGGCATCATACTCTTGGTGAGGCATATAATCCCCTATTATAACTGTTACTAGGAGGAAATCAGATTTGACTTACGTTTCTTACTTACATTGCCTTAATGGGAACATAGGTAGATTTAGAGTCTGCCTGTACTTCACTTTGCCATATGTAATTGTGTTATATGTATATTCAGTCTAAAAAATTTTGTTGGCTATTTTCTGTTACTCTCGCAGCCCTCTTGACTTCCTGCACGTCTGTTTTATTTAGTGGTTGAGTTTATTCTCGATGTCCACCTTACGCTCTCCTATAACACCAGTCCGCCTCTTTTCCTTATCGCGGGAGTCTTCATGGAAAGGCCTCTCCCGGGGGCCAGGGCAGGTGCTGCATCCTGACTCCACAGGGAGTACCTGAGCTGTCAACACTCTACTGTAGTAAATAGCGGGTGAAGATGTAGGTTTTCAAGAATAATATCTTGTTAGCGCAAGTTTTGTTATCTGGTAGCCCATCCATCTGGCCCTCAGGTTGACTGTTGTATTTACATCTTTGATAGGCTTTAAAAATTATTGCCTAGCAGTGCCCTGAATTTGTGAATCTCAGCATTCCTCAAGTACTGTATGTGTCTTACCAAAACAGAAATACGACAACTAAAAAAAGAACAAGATACAAAACAAATCACTGATTCAATCTTATTTTTGTAATTGTCATTTTTGGGTGATAGCCAAGAAGTTTTCTGATGTGGCTTAAGATGCAAAGCACAACTCCCTCTACCGCCATTGTTATCAGAACAAAGATCACGTACTTCGAATGGCTCGAGGTATGTCAGCACAGCTGGTCCAACAGCTGGAGTGGCAATGAAACACACTGCCACAGAAGAGCTGGGCTCAGGGGTGACCTGAGGATGCAGATGCTCTCGTGCAAAAAGCCCAGAGGTCATGCTACGTCCATTCCTCACTGAGAGCAGAAACCTGTGCTCTCTAGAGAAGTGTCTCCCTTGAGGAGCCTAGAACTACACATAGCCTTTCAGAGTTCCCAGGCAAGCAAAAATTCAGAAAAGTTATTTGGGGGAATCTTATATAAAACTCCCAATTTTTAATCTTGTCAAGTAAGAACCATTAAAAAAAAAACAAAAACACCCACTTACCAGCTACTAGCACCATCATTGTATTAAAAGCACATTTTAATACAAAATGTTAATACAGTATATGTCCAATCAAATACATATAAGCTATATGAAAACTGTCTTCTTATTTTGCAGTGAGTGAATCAGAGAACACTTGTTACACACAGCTTAGTGTTTGGGCCCATTGGCCTCACCCTTGTCTGATTAGTGCTGATTACTGGTGCTCAGAAGTCTGGGCACACAAGCTGCTGTGTATGAAGCGGGGCGCCATTTTCTTCAGGGCCAAACGATGGGACAGCTCCCCAAACCTAAGATTCCACAGAACACTCTTCGGGGCCACAGAACACTGCTCACAGCTGCATGGGCTCCTTCGGGAGCCAGTCATGCCACTGGGAGAGGCCTGGCTTCATAGCGTCAGAGAGAACCCTGGCAGCACGGGCACGCAGCAGCCATATTTCAACTGTATCAGATTCACAGCAAGGAAAATGTTGTAGTGTTTCAAAATCTCACCCAGGCCCCCCAAACTACATGTTTGGAAATCCTTGTCACTTGCAATGTATAAATCATGAGATATAAAAAACAAAATCACCAAATCTTTGAATATGCAGATATTTACACAGGCTCCTCACTTTTTAAAGAATTAGTTTGTTGTTTTTGAGACATTTGCATTTCCAAAACATATCATCTTTTCAAACCAAGCAAATATTTCTGAGAGAGTTACTTATTTTATATTTCATATGATGACTATTTTTCTTTTTCACAGAAGCCAAGTGTTTAATCACCAAGTGACTGCCTACGTCAGGAGCAGAGAACAAAAAATCTGATTGGAGAGGGATGCTGAGGGGCTGACCAGGCTAACTCACTCGCTCCTCAATCATTCCCTAATGCTAGCTTCAAAGTACATGTGATTCAAATTTGAACCTCAGCAAAACTGCCAATTAACACATCACAAACCTTCATGGTCGATTGCAAATATTCAAAACCTAGAGTGTTAAATCTGTGAATACCAGGGTCTCCTGCATAGTTCTCTGGCAGTTCAGTGTTACATAATTTAGGGTGCAAAACCCACACTGCTGTTGGGAATGGTAACAATCACTAACTTACATCTTCGTTTGTTGCAACTCAAAGTACACTGAAATAAAAGCAAACGGTATTTTTAGAAACGAACAAACCAATTGCCAGGAGTATCTCTTGTTTTCACCATGCACCAGCATGGCGGTGAGTGGATGTTATAAATTAAGAAATTGGGAGATCACTGAACATTGTGCAGAAGAAAAAGTTGGTTAAAGGTCTTTTTATTGTTAAAGTACTATTCTAAAGAAAAAACATCTCACATTTACCAGCATTCTTGAGGATTTCATGTTCTTTCAAAATAAACTTTAAATACTTTGCCTGGTTGCATGCATGATGACAGGTTTTGAGAAGAATAAAATCTCTGGGTGGCTAAGCAATGTGGAATATTTGTGTCTTCTCAGCTGTGAGTGATGAGCCAGTGTCCCAGACACCACTGGGACACAAGACTCACCATCTCAGGCACACAAGTCACCAAATTAACATTCATTTGGAAAGACCCCTAATGGGCATAACAGTGGTAAGTCAGAAATAGAGTATGTGATAGAAAAAGGCTCTGTGCTTGACTCATTCTGACTTCACCAGTCTCAGAGGGAATATGTTAGAAAGTTTAAAAGTCAAAGCAACATACATCGATTATGTGCTTGAATCTATGGCTATGTTTTGAGTAAATTTAAAAAAGGAAACGATAAATGGCCTCTGTATAGTAAAGGAGCTCAAAATCTTATTGTATTGACAAGAAGCAGCATAATAGCAAATATAATAGTAACACTTGTTGAATGCTTACCAGATGCCTACTGCTGTGCGATTTCATTTAATCCTCATGATAATCCTATGTGGAAAGTGCTAAGGTTGTAACAGGATATAGATGAGAACACTGAGGCTTAGCAAAGTTAGATAACTTGCCCAGCCAGGTCTCTATGACTGCAAAGAACATGCTGTTAACCATTACACAATACATACATACACACACATACATACACACACACATGCATATATATGCACATACACACTTACATGACAGTGGGTAAAAACAGAACTGTAGCAAGGTGAAGGTTGAATTCATTGATTCATATGTAATGAAGAAACATGACTTATATTAAATGTCTATTTTACGGACATTTGTAGATGCCTTGGATTATTATGTCTACCACAACTGAGCAAGCAAGGGGAATGTCCAGATATCAGTTTAAATTCCTTTTTTCTTTTCCTATGGAAGGAACTTCTAGGAGTGCCTTCTTTGTATTCCTCTAACAGCACATGCCACCTTTTGCCATTTATTGTAGTGATTTATGTATTACTAGTGGCCTGGTACACGAAATTCATGCACATTAAAAGAGGATTAATTAGAGGAAATATTTTAATATTACTATTTTCCCTTTCTCTATAATAGAAGTGTCAGAGATGAAAGAAAATTAGTAAAATGTATATGAAAATCTTCCTCCTGTCAGAGTCTGGGGCACGCTGTGGGACTCAGAGTCAAGTCCCTGCCCACCCACCTTGAAATAGCATGAGACCCAGACCCGGCCGGCCCCACCCCCATTGAGCTAGATCCAGATCCGGCCAGTCCCACCCTTGTCAAGCCCCGCTGGGTGGGGGGCACAGCCTCAGGTCCCCCGTCAAGCCCCACCGGGAGGGGGCATGGCCTGAGATCCCCCGTCATGCCCTGCCAGGAGGGGGTCACAGCCTCAGGTCTCCCATCAAGCCCCGCTGGGCAGGGACCCAGCCTGTGGTTCCCCAGCCTGGGGCGAGGGGAGCAGCCTGAGATCCCCCAGCCCAGCACTGGGCTGGGGGGTGCACTTTGAGGTCCCTGTCAAGCCCTGCCGGGCAGGAGGGGTGCAGCTTGAGGTCCCCCGTCAAGCCCTGCTAGGGGGGGCATGGCCTGAGGTCCCCCATCAAGCCCTGCCAGGCAGGGGGTGCAGCTTGAGGTCCCCCGGCCTAGCGCCAGGGCTGGGAGCGTGGCCTGAGGTCCCCCATCAAGCCCTGCCGGGTGGGAGGCATGGCCTGAGGTCGCCTGTCAAGCCCCACGGGGGTGGGGCGCTGTCTCAGGTCCCTGCCAATTGCTCCTTAAGGCTCGTTATGGGAACTCAGCCACCACTGTGGGTGCAGCCATCTTGTGTTACAGAAATCCCTGCCTCCACTGTGGGCGCCACCATCTTTGTGACAGAGTGACAGTCGATTTGCATATTCCCTCTTTATTATATAGTACTAGAGTCCTAATGCATGAAATTCATGCAAGAGTAGGCCTTCCTTCCCCCAGCTGCCTGCACCGGCTTCCCTCTGGCACCCAGGACCTGGGCTTCCCTCCGGTCACTGGCAGGCACCTGGGACCCGAGCTTTCCTTACAGCCCCGGCTTCATCTAGAACAGCGGTTCTCAACCTGTGGGTCCCAACCCCTTTGGCAGCTGAACGACCCTTTCACAGAGGTCGCCTAAGACCATCCTGCATATCAGATATTTACACTATGATTCATAACAGTAGCAACATTACAGTTATGAAGTAGTAACAAACATAATTTTATGGTTGGGTCACAACATGAGGAACTGTATTTAAAGGGCCAGAAGGTTGAGACCACTGGTCTAGAAGGTCATCCGGAAGGATGTCTGGAATGATGTTTGGCCTAATTAGCATATTATGCTTTTATTATTATAGATAATTATCTACTAGATTGTAAACTCTTGAACCAAAAGGGTTTGGTTCCTTTCTTAATATTCCACAAGTGGTTTACATATTGTAAAAACTTGACATTTATTCTAACAGTCTAAATAATTACTCACCATACACCTAATGTACAACTTTGATTTCTTTGATTATATTAGTTTTGTTACTTTCTACAAATTACTTCGGCTTGAATGTTAGCAGATATTATTCCATTGATACGCTGGAGAGAATATTTAAAAAGCAGACAAAAAAAATGTTTTCCTCTCAGTATTCTTCTTGAGATTATTTCAGGTAAAGCCAGAAAGAGAAACAGAACTGGTAGTTTGCTAGATAGATTTTGATAACAATATGTTCTGGACTCCAAATTCTAAAATAAACAGAAGACTCTGTATCCATCTTAATAACACAAGTTAAGGTATTTTAGTGAGTAGTTTTAAAGGAAAAACAAAAAGGTACAATAAGAACTCAGATTATCTGTTGGCTTTTGAGGACATTGACTAATTCTAGAAACCTTTCTTTAGCAATACAAGCTGTGTCAACTATCCTGTCATTTTATTTAAACAAATTGGTACAAGTTAAAGGAAGATGTTGATGTTTCTATTTTAGAAATAACCAGTATTTAAAATGTTTTAGTGAACATTTAAAATAATTTAAAATCAATCCCATTGGTGCTTATGTATAATCTTATCTTAATTATTATTAAGTGCAGCATAACAATATTAATAAACACAATAGTAATCATGTAGTTTATTCTTACCATTCATGAGATTTTATTCCCCTCACTCTAGAGTTGCAAATGAGGCATTTTGTAATTGCTCATTTCCAAAGAACTGTTAGAGTAGAAATTAACTCCCATAGGACTTGTAAAAAAAAGTATTTAATGAATACTTAGTAAAAGGTAAATGATTGCTACTCAGGAAGTCAACAGTGGTAAAGGAGAAGAGTAGAAACTCAGCCCTATGTTTAACTTTGGTTCCCAGAATACTTAGAGCTACATAAAAGAACGATTTAAAGTAACCAAAAATATGAAGTCTGTATAGCCTTCTA